>NW_026061842.1:0-1232602 GCF_023897955.1 Schistocerca gregaria | reverse complement strand
TGCATGTATTGATTATAGCATTAAGTTAAATACGTGCAAGCATATACATAATGTTTATGAAGTAGAGAGTATAGAAGAAAAACCGTTTGAAATTTCTGAATTACCAGATGTACTACTTATGAATGTTGGAGAGGAAAATTCTGAAGCCAGTTTGTTCCTGTGACACAGAGGTACTGGCAGAAATTGTTTCTGGTATTTCAGTTACTGAAGTTTAGCTGGCCAACAAAATGGTAACTTCACTGAAGGCTAGTGTAGGTGCTGTTCATGCCAGTAGTGGCGTCTCTTTCAATAGCCCACAAAGGAGTCACAAGAGAAAACTTGCAGTACAGAGGAGACTGTTTTGAGCAAAGAAAACAAATTCCTCAAGCTGCATACTCATGGCAGTTCCTGATACAGAAGAAACTGTGAACACTTCTGGATGAAGGTTTACACCACATTAGCTAGTATGTTGATCTCACATTCAGGAACATGATGGCTTTATTCCGTGTCCTGCCATCCAGTTTTAGGTTTTCCATTATTTCCCTAGATCAATCAAGGCAAATTCTGGGATGGTTCCTTTGAAAGGCCAAGGCCAATTTTCTCCCCCATCCTTGAAACAGTCAGAGCTTATGCTCTGTCTCTGACGGCCTCACTGTTGACAGAATGTCAGATGTCGATATTCCTTCCTTCTTCACTGGCCTCTGGTGCGGCAGTTCTGCTGACACGTGGGACCACCAGAAACTGCTGCGGCTTGTGCCAGCAGCCTAGAATGCTGGCATCACTGGGTCAGCCCCCTCCCAAGCCGTGCTGGGCAGTGATGACTGTGACTGAGGCTCAGCGCACTGCTGGTGATGGCCACACATTTGACAACTGTCCCAACGTGACAACAGAGTGAGTTGCAATCGTCAACTTGTAATATATATTTATTTTTGATCTAGCTAGATGGGTATCACTAGTACAACTGTTAAACAGATTAAATATTTTCATATTCTAGCAAGGAATACACTAACATCTGATTGCGAACAATCAATTTTCCTGATAATGTAACTCATTTACCAAAACATAAATCTGGTGAATAAATAATAATTTCAGTATCAGTATAAACAAATGCAGTTGGAATTAGGAATGAGTAATTATGAATTATCAATATAACCCAACTGAAAGCCTTTCAGGTTCCAATTTGCAGTATAATTTTACTTTTTTTAAAAAAAATTCCCCTTTTTGAAAAGTTATCTGTAACCAAATAACTCATATTCCAGAATTTTCTGTTTTTAGCGGGCCATTATTTCCTAAATTTAAGCATATAATTTTGTAGTTCTAATTTACCAGGGCCCAAAAGTGGCTGTTTTTATTTGGAAACAAGTAATAATTTCAAACTTGTCATTAATGCTAGTAACACCCTGACACAGATGCTAAGAGAGCAGATACCAAGTCTCACTGCTTGCCTGCTGGCTGCAGATGTTGATTGATTGTCTGAATGAGGAGAGGAACGAAACAGTGACATCATTTGTCCCAAGATCCAAAGTAGCAGAGACTGTGGGAGCAGCAAACCAACAGCACAATCTATTTGATGGCGAAGCAAAACAGGCAAATGAAGATGGAACACTGGGGTGGCAGGAAGATTAAAGAACTGGAGGGAGGAAGGGGGAGATCATAAGACACCCCAATGGTGCTATGTGTGACATGGTGCTGGAATCACTGCTAACCCACCCCAGTTCCCACTTCATACTATGATTGCGACACAATGGGGGATGACACAAGAAGAGGGGGTGGTGATGAAACAGCACAAAATGGAGAGGAAAACCTGACCAGCATGAAAGCAATGATGAAAGCCTTCAATTGTGGAAGAGAATTCAGGTACTTAAATCTAGGGAACAAACCACTTTTATGATGAAAACCAAAGACAGATGTAACTATGTAAGGTTGTCTGCTACCATCTGTGATAATGGAAGAGTGTGTTTAGTGCAAAAGGCCAAATGGTAGGGGAGTCTCATAAAATGTGGGGGTTACAGATCATTATGGAGTAAGAGGCTTAGATTCAACCTTGTATGACCAATACGAAGTTCGCAGAGGATGGTAGATCCCCAGTGGGCCATGTGGCAAGAGTCCCCTTATCGCAATAAGTTTATTAGGCAGGGGGTTGGCCTCCAAGAGTCAGCTCAAGGCTGAGCAAAAAGGAATTGGACATGAGGCTGCAAACCCAGCACCAGAGAGGTCACACAAAAGGGGCACACCCTCCAGCCACAGGATCAGCAGTTCATTACCTGGGATACCCACATGAGTGGGAACCCAAAGAAAGTCAACTGAACAACCAGCATGGTCAAGATTGGTAAGGTGGTCTTAGATGTCATAGACCAAGAAGAGGGAGGGAAAACCACTGTCTGATAGCCTCAAGGGCAGTTATCGAGTCTGCACATAACGTGGGTGGGAGAGGACTGTTAAACATACTAAAGAACCTGGTAAATGGCCATTAGCTATGCAGTACACATGCTACATGGGGCAGGTAAGAGATGGTGTTACTTGCCAGCAGAAGGCACATTCCTTCTAATTAGCAGATTTAGAGCCTAGAGCCATTCCATTAAAACACAACAGCAGCCTGAAACTCCCATAAAAGCTGGCAGAACAAACAATGAAACACAGACCCCTCTGAATCTGGGATCAAGGAACTAACCAAGGGGGAGGAGGTTTTTGGAGAGAACGGGGAACAGGACAAAGAGGGAAGATAAAAATCATGGCAAAGGACTGCAAGCAGGAGCCCAACTGTTAAACTCACCTGAAGAGTGAGCAATTTCCTGCTGCTAAAGTATAAAATATAAGAGATGTGTGGGGAAAGAGAAGATGGTGATGGCATAGGAAACAAGAAGCTTAGACTGTTGAACCAAAAGGGCAGTGAGTGGGGGACAACCCCAGCTTCAACCAGGAAACAATACGGCTAGTGCAAAAAGTACTGATGATCAGATAGATACCACAATGGTGGACCTGCTCCAAGAGGATCAGTATGGAAGGAGCAACTGAGCCCTAAATTTGGCTACCATGCCTCCCCCCCCCCCCCCCCACACACACACACACACAAGTAAATGTCATAAGACGACCCAAGAAATGGAAGTGGTGGACCACAATCAGAAATTGGGTCTCGAGATAGAGCTCCAGTAGGTATCGTACACAATATGGTGACAGAAATGCACCACCCACAATTTAAGAGGAGAAAACTGAAAACTGTGTGAGAAGGTCCATGCAGAAGCATACCACATGGCACCCTGGAACTGTCAGTTCACAAAAGCCACCAAGTGTTTGAGTTATTTAACACAGAAGTCATCCACATGCAGAGCAGGGGTGACCAACAGTTTGACGGAGGTCACAAGTCCTTTAACAGTGATGAGGAAAAGGATACTTCACTGAACCCTATGGAATGCCATTCTCCTCAGCAATGGAGTGTCCTTATCCCAGGACTTATGTTCCTTCTTCTCTTTCATAAGTAGAGGAGGACACACGCTAGATGCCAGAGAGGTAAGGGGGGAGAGAGGCTTCTGCTAGTTCTATAAAGAGAGACCAGGCAACCTTGGGGATGCTAGAGCTGACGGTTCCATGGCCAATGTGTACCAGCAGGCTCTTGGACTGAGAGGAGGCCCTAATGGCAGCAGACACCAGAGAAGAGGCACTTCTCTGGTGGATGAAAGGAGCAACAGTTGGAGGGGAGGAAGATGTAAGTTCAGGGGAGAGGGAGAGAAGAGTGAGGCATCACTGGGATAAGGTGGGGGAAAGGATGTAACAGAGTCAATAGTAGATTTTTGTAGACACAAGGTAAAGCTGATCGTATACCCCAATATATTCTTTCCTTCTTACAATCCAGCGACAGTTGTGACAATGAATACATGTGGTCAGTAGAACAAAGGCACACCTGGGCATCCTCATTCATTGCATACAGGATTAATACATGTGTACAAATCATAAACACCAAAAACATTTTAGCAGTGGCAGGACATACATGACAGTGCACAGTGATAAGCCATAACCTTGACCTTGTCTTGGGGGTATCCCCTTCAAAGACCAGAATAAAGTGGTCATTATCAGTGTGGTTGTCCTTAGTGCCTTTCTGAATATGATGAACAAAATGAATGCCTTGCGCCACTCCAGACTGGCCCACGCTTCACCAGTTTGGAAGATGAGGTCTCTATGAAAAAGACACCCTGAAGCATATTCAAAGGCTAGTGAGGAGTAATGGTTTGCCAAACTTGTCTTTGATAGTTTCTACCAAAATAATGGGTTCATGGTGGGAAGGTGTCCTTGTCAGTCTTGATGCAGACCAGGTAATGGGGAAAAGATTTGACCCCAAGCAAGCGAGTCTGACCCTCCTCCCATGAGGGGATAGTTGTAAGTTGAAAAGGGGTACCATGAAAAGTCGTTCCTGACTAAAGGTCAGCCAAAGACGGCCGGTTTTTTAAGTCTGATACGTTTGATACAAAGTGTAGACCCTAATAGCACCAAAACCAATCAGGGGCTCTCCCCTTGTGCACTACTCAGCCACACCAAGGGCCAATGCCATAGGGGCTGTTGCTGGGAGTTCCAATGCTTCAGAATGACAAGCCACTACTCCTAGGCATACACAGGGAGGTAGCAGCTCGTGTATCAGAACTGTCATCCCTGTTTTCAGAGGACTCAATCAAAAGAGTACATAACACCCCAAGCACACGAAATGACTACTGTGCTAGCTGTACAGCACAAAAAGGGCAATGGCTTCCGGTAAAAAATGGAAGAGGTGGTAAGCCCACATGCCAAAGACTTCATGTATGGTGTTGTTCCACAGCTGGCTCACACCATGGAGACAAAATTTAGAGTAGTTCAATCCCCAAAGAGGGACCAAAATTTCCAAAAAGGGAATTGTAAAGCAAGAGGAATAATACTGTAAGGGATATCAACAAAAAAAAGATAGCCAGGCCAATGTAAGCAAGGGAAAGGATTGAGGACAGGGATGGATGAGCACGGGAAAGTTAATGCAATTTTGAAAAGTAGAAAGGATCCAATTACTAGCAGCCTCATGTGCACAAAGTAATTGTGACCCCCTTCCACTGGGGAATGGGGATGGAGCAGATATAGAAACATGATTCTGTGATGTTAAAGATAAACGAATCTTCATATGTGAGTATTACTGGATTTGCTCCAAGTATCCACTGGCAAACATGTAGTACTGAGGTCAGACTGGCCATCGTGACAGCTCTATTTCTCATGCAGTGAAGTAGACAACACTACCCAGTGCTGTTGGCACTGTTGCAGTCGCATGTTGTATTGCCATGCTAGGTGACACGACAACTCACCATAGTGCACACAACTACACACGGCTTACTCTAGAGCCCTTCAAATTAATATTAAACCGACTGAGCATATACAAATTAAGAGATGACTCACAATTCAATAATGTGCATATCAGAGAATCAGTTTCATACCTAGCGTAAAATGAAATGACAGTATGGCATTTCTGGCCGGGAGATCGTATGCAGGAGAAATCGGCTGCCTACTGCAAGTCTACATCAGTTGATACTGCTTATTTTTGCATCTAAAGAAATGGTAAAATGGTGATAAGCACAACACAACACCCAACCTCTGAGAGGATAAATTCTCAAATTGGCCAGGAATTGCACCTGGAGCCCCTGCATAGCTGTTGGTCTCTCTATCCGACAGCCACAGTGATGGACAGAGCTGGCCTCCAACACACTCATTTACTGACAGTCCTGTAAGGCATTGTGTATCGGAAGAGGAAAGCAACATTGGGCATATGAATATAGGGATGACTCACAAGGCATTTCAGTATTGTGCTTACACACAATCAGTTGCATATATGGTGTGCTGTTTGGATGCTCTTGCTGCCATGGTATGCCAAAAGCTTATCCCTCACACCCAATGACAGGTCCTGTAAGCAAATAAGTAAACACTAAATCAGAATGCAGGCATTGTGTATTGAAACAGGAAAGTAACATTGAGCATATTTGAATTTATAGACGTCTCACAAGGCATTTCAGTATAGTGCATATTACATAATTAATCTCATACCTGGTGTGCTGTGTGGAATCTCCAGCTACCTTTTTTAAGCCAAAAGCTTACCCTTCACGCCCAGTGACAGGCCTTGTAAGTAAACAAACATTAAAACAGACAGGAAGACAAGATGTCCAGCGAGTGAGATCACAGGTGTTTTCTTCGTCCACTAAAAGAACTTATTTGAGAGGAAATAGTGTCAAATTTAAATTTCCTTTGTTTTGTATATTTGCTGTAGTGTCCATTCTTGTCACAAAACTGAATATTTGCGTCCCCATAGATATTATTCTTGGAAAAAAAAAAAAAAAACTTTGTGTAATCTGAAGTCACGATAATTGTGACATAATGCGAAATTTTGCATTCCAAAACACAAAAAATTCTATTCAAATTTTCCTGATAGCGGAAAATTCGTTTAAGAAAGGCAGCTACTAGTTTCATCAGTGCCTATTGTTACTATAAAAGTATAATTAAAAGTTTTTTAAATTGTATTTAACTAACACATTTCATATTGTTCACTAGTTAGAGGTGATCTAGGCATAAATTTAAAACCTGACCAAACACTAAAGTAAATTCTCTAAAAGCAAAGTAATTACTAATTCACTCTCCTGTCATTGTATCTCTAAATCAGTACAAAAACAACAACAATGGCATGTAAGACCTCCATGTCATTTTTGCATACATATAGCCAATCTCGTGTCCTGGACAAATTTAAAACTTAATTATTCTTTTGAAACTGATCATGAGTGGGAAATGTGGAAGCTGTTATAGCATTGTGAGTAGAGGGATTTGTTGCTAACCTTGTAGGAAATATTTTCACTGGGGGAGGGAGAGGTGGGGGGAGAATCTTGGGAGAACAGAAGAGGCTCTCTCCTGGAACTGCAGAGTATGCAGTAGGAACATTTTGGTTGGGGTACAGGAAAGGAAAATGTGTGCCCTTGGGGCACAGTTGAAGGAAGCAAGGAAGGAACTGATAAGGATCAAGAGAGATAGGGAGGTTGTGAACTGGCAGCTTGTAGGAGGGTAGGAAGAAAGAGAACATGATCTGATGTTTTTGGGGTTGATGATAAAACTGTGTGTCTACCACTGCCAGAGCCTCTGGTAGAACACGGAGCAAGAAATGTGCAGCACACTTCAACTGAGGCCAAGAAGCTTAGAAATATACAAAATGTTAGGAAGAAGAAAGTGCTGCTGCTAGGTATTAGGCATGGGTGAGTTGTAGGCCCCGGGTTACAGGAATGTTTAGGGGCAATATACCAGGCCACCAGTATGTTCCAGCCAAATGCAGGGCTAAGTCATGTGATAGAGGACTTAAGGTCTTTACAAAAGAAGACCATATAGTGATAGTGGGTGGGGCAGGAAACAGTTTGCACAGGGATAGGGCACATGACATAGGTGGTGACCTGGGCAAGATAGCTTCCCTGACTTGTGGCAGTACACTTTGTTGAGCTGTCCCGGTGTCACGATTGGCCACACCTTGATGGAGATGTGAGGCAAATCAATTTGGGGTTAGGGATTGCTCTGAGGGAAGCCAACTTTGCTCACGTGCCCGTCGGGACTATCGACAGATGGGGTTTCACTGGGTGTGGCCTATACCTAAACAGGACTGGCAAAGGAAGATTGGTACAGCTGATTCGTGAAAGTATAGGGGGTGGATCTCGGGCCACACATGGTCAAATACCTGTTGTCATCAGTATGAGAAGTAGGTCTTTTTTAGGATAAATCCAGACAACAGGTTCCCCTGCCTAAAGAGTGTCTCCAGCAGTTTGAATTAACAGGGCTTGATATCACCAAGATATTAATAATTTTGTGTTTGTATGGATCTCCCAGAGATAGTGTGGACACTGTTTTTCAATAAATTAACAGAATTTCTATATAAAGTCTCAAGTACAAAGCTCAGCACAATTCTGTGTGGGGACATTAAAATCAACATGAATATCATAAATGAATCCAGCAGCACCTTCATAAATATACTTCAAAGTTTTGGCCTCTCCCTATTGGTCAATAGTGCAACAAGGGTTGCTACAATGACTTCATCAGTAATTGACCATGTTGCCACAAATATGGGCAGGGAAAAATGTGATGTAGCTGTAAAAGATCTCGGATTATCAGACCATCTCTGTCAAACAACAACAGTAATATGTGACATGAAATCATCCCATAAACTACAAGCCTACAAATGACATCCATTGGAAATGAAAATAAAAGATTTTTCAAAGGAACTAGCAAAAAAAAAAACTCTGGGATGAAGTGTATAGGGAAACCAATGTGAATAAGAATCCACATTATTTAAATTGAAGGCATTTCCAAAAGTATGCATGTCTGTATCAACGTCACACAAAAGTAGATGGATAACAGCAGGTACTAAGAAGTCCTCCCAAACAATTAAATACCTCACTTCCATGGAAAAGAGTCACAATGATCCATAGGAAGGTGCTGATAGCTGCAACAAAATCGTTTAATGACACAGTAATATATAATGCAGGGAATAAAAGCAAAGCAGTCTGGGATGTTATAAAAACGGGAACGGGAACAGGGAGAGGCAAAGAAAGACAGACAAAATAACATATTGCTAAGGGAGGAGGATAAGGTAATAAATAAGCCACAACACTTATCAAAGTATGTAAATGAGCATTTTTTCAAGTATTTTAGGGAAGTTACGGCAAGAATTCCCCAAAACAAATAAAACCCCTGTAAAAAATGTTGCACTAAATACAATGATGTTACTTCAAATCACAGATAATGAAGCCAGTAAAACTTTAGTTTTCGAACAAATTCAGTAGGCTTAAATGAAGTACCAATGTGTGTACTAAAACAATGCATAGAGGTTGTACAAGGTCCCTTAACACACATAATAAATGAATCCTGTACACCAGGGACATTTCCACAGCTGTTAAAACAGGCAAGAGTTGTGCCTTTGTTTAAGAAAGGTAATGCAGAAAATTACAAGCTGTCACCATTCTCAAAAATAATAGAAGCAATTATAAAAACAGATTAATGAATTACCTGAATAAATACAATCTTTTAAGTGAATCACAGTTTTGTTTGTGATGTGGCAAAAATACGGAGTTAGCTGTCGTAGAATGCACAAAAGTTGTACTTGATGCTCTTGATAAAGAAGAGTCTGTCAGAGGGTTCCTTTATGATCTTTCTAAGCCCTTTGATGCAGTCGACCACAAGATTCAATTCAATCAATTAGAAGCATTAGGAGAAAGAGTGGTAGCTAAGGACTGGTTTTGATCATACCTAGCAGATAGGGTACAAAGAATAGTGATAACACATACTTCAAATAGAGCTTAACATTTAGTAAAACACTTACCCGAACAAATGTAAGCACATTACACACATCCATGCCCGAGGCAGGATTTCAACCTGCGACCGTAGCAGTCGTGCGGATCTGGACTGAACTGCTCTGCCACCACGGCCGGCGAAAAATACATTAATATGGGGTTTCCGCAAGGTATCAAATTAGGACCAATAGTATTCCTGATGTACATCAATGACTTTCCCAGTAGTGTTACTCATGGTGAAAAAATTCTTTTCACTGATGACAGCAATATTATAGTCAGTGAGAAAACAAGAGAACTCCTCTAAGAGAAAGCAAATGAAACTCTCAAGGAAGTCTACAATTGATTGATTTTTATTGTTGTAGAGACCTCAGAGGCATTACAAAACAGAGAAACTTCTGGTACAAATTGATATTGCATAGTAATTTTAGCCAATTACAGACTTACTCATATATAGAAGCATGTAAAAACTGATCACAAAGTGTAGTCATACCATATTCTTTGCTTCCCTTGAAAATTCATCCGTTCCATAAATGTTGAGTTCAAGACGAAATTCTTTTACTTTTTTTTTTTTCATTGGAAGATCTCTGATATGTTGGGGCATGGCATAAAAAAATTTTATGGGCTTGTATAAAGAGCACTTTTGTGTTTTTTTATAGTTACATCAGAAAGAAACTAGGTCTTGCTTGTTTCTTGTGTTATAATTATGCCGCATGTCATACTGTTGATACTTCGGATAGTTTTCCTTGGTATAAATATTGACAGCAGGGTCATAATCTGTAATTTTTTAAAGCTTGGTCTACAGTGAGCTCTGGGTGCCAAGCTACATATCAGTCTTATTGCCTTATTTTGTAGTTTGAAGACATTAGCTGCCTTGCTTTGATGTCCCCACAGTAAATGTGACTGTGGTTTCTTTTGCTTTAAGTACTGGCACATTTAGACAAAGACACAGCTTCCTTGGAGAAAATATTCCTTTGCTAATGCTGCTTCCCACCTTTTTGAATCAATTGAGATTCCTAGGAAATCAACAGCATTTGAGCTCTGCTCAAGTTCAGTGTTATTATTCCACGATACATACAGGTCTTGATTTTTTTTTTTTTTTTTTTGACACAAAGGGAATTAGCTTTACACCAGTTTTCAACTTTGACAGTGCACTGGTCTGCTTAATATTTGACCTTCTGTGCTGTTTCTGCAGTTATACAGACGGCAAGATCATCTGCAAATAAGTAACTCCTAGCTGATGGCCCAACTATGTTACATGATAAGTCATATATATAAATAATAAATAGAATTGGGCCAAGTACAGAACATGCCCACAAGTAAGTAATCTGATTCTGTACCATTAAAAACCACCTTCTGCACTCTATTACTTAGATAGGATTTTATCAATTCCCGAGCACTTCGTGTAAAGCCATAGAATTGCACTTTGTTCAATAAGATTTCATGAGACACAGTGTCAAAAGCTTTTCATAAATCACAGAGTTTATTATGAACCATGAGCTTGCTTTCTAGTTGCTTCACACACTGTGTTAAAAGTGATAAGGCAGATTTAACAGTTCCTAACCCTGATCTGAAGCCAAATTGTCTATCACTGAAGATATAGTTTCCTTCAAAGTATTTTACTATTTAATATAGCTTCTATCACTTTAGACAAGACTGGCACAATTGAAACAGGCCTAAAATTATCACAACTTTGGAGGCTGCCTTTTTTGTGTTTTCGAGTGACTTTACTGCCCTGGGGAACTGAGCCTCCAAAATACATGTATTTACTACATGTGTTATCAATTCTGGCAGCTGAACTGAATCACATTTAACATGGCTGAACGTAAACCATAAACGTTATTACTAAAACTGTTCTTCATTTTCCTCAGTATATAGGTAACATCCTGTACCTTGACAAATTTAAAGCTAAATGTATTTCCAGGTTTTGTGGTGTTTCTCAGGCAGTATTTATGGTCAGTGACTATATTGTAAGTGCCAATCACCTTCTCAGTGAAGGATGTATTTAACTGTGCAGCATTCAGATTGCTGCCTTCAGCCTGTGAAGTCATTTTCCTGTTGCATTGACTGTTAATGATATTATTTTCTGATGTTAGTATTATATCTTCATTTTTTCATACACCTAGCTTCCTTTAAGGCCTGTCTTAATCTTTCCTTTTTCACTGTGAGCATGTCTTTAAATACTTGAGAACCTGTACTTTTGTACAGGCATAATATTGATCACACTCCCTCTTGATCTCCAACATCTTTTCACCCTTGACCTTATTTACTCTTAGTGCCTTTTTATTATTTGGTACCTTAATGGGAAACGACATCTTAGCATATACAGAAAGAGTAGATATGAGTTCTTCCACCTTTCTACCTATTGCATGTTCTCGATAAACTTGCAACCAATAACTTTTATCAATATTAGACATAAACATATTTAGATTATCATAATTGACCACACATACACTCTTTCCTGCCATGTGGCCAGATACCCAGGTCTTAATTACGTCTGACTTCAGATGCACTAACTCATTTGATACAAATATATTGTCAATACATGTACCAGTACCTTTATAATGAAGCCTTGTTATTTCAGTGGTTGTAATATAAAGACCAAATGAATTTAATAAATTATTTGCATATGAGTTACAGATAGTGGACAACTGAAAATTCAAATTGAAATCTCCACAGACTGTCAGTATTGCCTCACGTGTTCCAATATTTCTACGAAATCCAAACTGACCTTCCCCAAGGTCGGCTTCAATTAGTTTTTCCATTTGTCTGTAAAGAATTCACATTAGTATTTTGCAGCAGTGACTTATTAAACTGATAGTTTGGTAATTTTCTCATCTGTCAACGCTTGCTCTCTTTGGGATTGGAATTATTATACTCTTCTTGAGGTCTGAGGGTATTCCGCCTGTCTCATACACCTTGCTCACCAGATGGCAGAGTTTTCTGTCAGGACTGGCTCTCCCAAGGCCGTCAGTAGTTCTAATGTAATGTTGTCTACTCCTGGGGCCTTGGTTCGACTCAGGTCTTTCAGTGCTCTGTCAAACTCTTCACACAGTATCATATCTCCCACTTCATTTTCATCTACGTTCTCTTCCATTTCCATAATATTGGCCTTGTATATACCCTCTATATACTCCTTCCACCTTTCTGCTTTCCCTTCTTTGCTTAGAACTGGGTTTCCATCTGAGCTCTTGATGTTCATACAAGTGGTTCTCTTTTCTTCAAAGGTCTCTCAAATTTTCCTGTAGGCAGTATCTATCTTACCCCTAGTGAGATCAGCCCCTACAGCCTTACATTTGTCCTCTAGCCATCTTGCACTTCCTGTCAATCACATTTTGAGACGTTTGTATTCCTTTTTGCCTGCATTTTTATATTTTTTTCCTTTCATCAATTAAATTCAATATTTCTTCTGTTACCCAACGGTTTCTACTAGACCTCCTCTTTTTACATATTTGATCTTCTGCTGCCTTTACTGTTTCATCCCTCAATGCGACCCATTCTTCTTCTACTGTATTTCCTTCCCCCATTGGTGTCAATTGTTCCCTTATGTTCTCCCTGAAACTCTGTACTAACCAATAGATTGTGGTCAGAGTCCACATCTGCCCCTGGAAATGTCTTACAATGTTTCCTTTCCTCCCTACCGAATTCCATTCACCCATGACTATTAAATTTTCGTCTCCCTTCACTACCTGAATAATTTCTTTTACCTCATCATACATTTTATCAATTTCTTCATCATGTGCAGAGCTAGTTGGCATATAAACTTGTACTACTGTAGTAGCGTTCACTATGCTGTTTGTAGTAGCTTACCCGCATTCCTATTTTCCTAGTCATTATTAAACCTACTCCTGCATTACCCCTATTTGATTTTGTGTTTATAACCCTGTATTCAACTCACCAAAAGTCTTGTTCCTTTTGCCACCGAACTTTACTAATTCTCACTATATCTAACTTTAGCCTATCCATTTCTCTTTTTAAATTTTCTTACATATCTGCCCGATTAAGGGATCTGACATTACACGCTGCGATCCGTAGAATGCCAGTTTTCTTTCTCCTGATAATGACATCCTCGAGTAGGCCCCTCCTGGAGATTATAATGGGGGACTATTTTACCCAAGAAGACACCATCATTTAACCATACAGTAAAGCTGCATGCCCTCAGGAAAAATTATGGCTGTAGTTTCCCCTTGCTTTCAACTGTTCGCACTACCAAGACAGCAGGGCCATTTTGATTAGTGTTTCAAGGCCAGATCATTCAATCATCCAGACTGTTGCTCCTGCAACTACTGAAGAGGCTGCTGCCCCTCTTCAGGAACCACACGTTTGTCGGGCCTCTCAACAGATACCCCTCCGTTGTGGTTGCTCCTACAGTACGGCTATCTGTATCGCTGAGGCACGCAAGCCTCCACACCAATGGCAAGGTCCATGTTTCTTGGGGTGGGGGGGTGTACTTTTCATTAATAATCCAAATTATTAGCATTGAGATTGTTGTGTCTTAACGTATTATTATAATACATTATTAATGTTAGTGTTATTATTATTTTGTTTTCTGTGTAATATTGTTCCTGGTCATGTGTAAGTTAGCGCCTGAAGCATCTAATCTAGTCAGGGTAAATAAGCCATAAATAAATAAGTTTGGGAATTTTGTTGCAAAAACTACAACAGTTAACTGATAAAATTTGTCAAAGTTTCTTCACTCTGAATGCTGTCTGATTTTGTTATCTGTATGTCAACTGCTTTGTGTTCATCAGAGTATCTCAGACTACCATGTAGGCTAAAAACCACCATGTGCACCCCGCAAGTACTTACCGAACTGAGTAGCTGCTTCCTTTGTGTAGTGTACCCTGACCTGTCTAGGAGAGTCCTACAATTATCCACCCAATAATGGAGGTCCAGCCAAGACTGTCAGACTCAACAAAGCCTCTGGCCGAGATTGTCCACTTGGCTCCAGACCTTAGGACCCCAGTCAACTCTGGAAACTGTGCTGCAAATCGTGAGCTGTTCTTGCACTCCATATGAGAGGCCAGCAGCCTCCACCAGTCATCTGAATGAACTGAGGATGACCTCGGAACCCTCGCAAAAGGCACTGTCAGAACTGATGCCACCCTCGGAGATGACTGCACCCTGCAAGCTCAATAGCCACAGGCAAAGATGCCCCATCTCGGATGAGGCTCCCTGACAGACCTACTGAGTGCATATTGGCTATCTTTCTGGCTCTGAACAATATTTCCCTAATGTGTCCAACACTTGTGAACCCCTCCTCCGTTGAGCTCGCTCAGATGCCATCGGAGGAGTAACACACAGACGAGTGGGCGTGGCTGGACAGCCAGCCTCCACATGCCTAACCTAGCAGTGTAGTTAGTCGTTCAAGAGAAATGATGACTGTGCTACACACTACTTGAATTTCCACTTTAAAGTTACAAAAATGTGAGACTACACCTCTTAAATACAAGAAAACTCATGGAATTTAAGAATTAATCTATGAAGAAAACAGAAAAATCTAAAGACATAACTAGCTGTTGTCCACATCTGGAACCAGTGTGTAACTCAGCTTTACTTGTTTCTTGTGAAGACGAGATTTAAAAAAGATTGTGCTCTGGGTTGATCTATATTTATTTTTGTCGTTATGAAATTTTGAACTTTATTTACAAGCCAGTCAGTGCCCCATTGTGAATTTATGGAAAAGCTGAATAATACAGCAATACTGAGCATTAGCTGAAGTTTAGATATATTAGGAACCTGTGCATACTGTCAGTCTTTTAGCCTCCTTCTTTTAGAGAGTCTTTGTACATATGATGGGCTACAAGCACACTTTTATAACAACAGCTTAATAATCATATATTTTACTCTTCCATAAAAAAAAAATTTAAATAACAATCAGTACTTTTCAGCCATGACTAGAACCCCCCCAAAAAAAGATCTATGCGAAGAGGCATCGGACGTCTCAACAGTGATGACTGACAACTGTGTCATCCTCAGCTAACCAAATTAATTGGAGGGGCACGTGGTCAGCACACCTCTGTCCCGGACCTTGCCAGTTTTTGGCAACGGCGATGCTACTTCTCAGTCGAGTAGCTTCTCAGTTGGCCTTACAAGGGCTGTGTGCACCCTTATTGAACCTTGCCCACACAGCAAAGTACAGAGAGCTTCACTCACAATGTTTCATTGAGATGTGCGTCGGTTAAAATCACACGTGGTTTCTTACAGGGCTCAGAAGTTTGCTGCCAAGCTGGATAACAGACATGTCTAATCCCACAACCATAGTTTTTTATTACAGTCCCAATGTATTTGACTAAATTGCTCGCTAACAAATGAATACTTCACTTACCAACATTTACAGGCTTTGTGAAAATTGGCTACATCTTTCAACAGAACTTTGCCCACTTCATCATAGCTTGATGTGAGGAGTAAGAATATCGTGGTCAAAATTTTGTGTTTGCTTCGAATAACAGTATGCTATTAATCACTTAACTTAAACCATATGCTAGTACATTTGTATGTCATCCTGATACCAGGTTCCCACCATATATTTCATTCTCTTGAGAATCAGCTAGCAAATCTCCTTACACTCTATTCGTGCATGGTACGACATATGACCAGCTGTCTGCTATCCTGAATGGACTCTTCCAAACTGTGACCAACAACCACCTAAACTGACTCGTGTGATGGAATGGGGCATTTACACAACATTTTAAAATATTTCACATTCCAAGCTAAAATTTCAATTGAAACAGGAACTTTCTTTCTGTGGCCATAAAATGATGTAGACCTAACTATGAAGCTATTATAATCGTTACAGGACAACTTTTCAACACTGTCATACAACATACACAAGTTCTTGTGAGTTCATAGTAGAGGTCCACCTTGAGCCGTGCAATTAATTACGAATGAAGCACGGTATTGATATTAAATGTCTGAGTGATAGTCAGTTTAGAGAGTAATTTAAAACAGATTTGTACAATAGCTGGGAATAAGGGGATCTGGCTGAGCTCGTCTGGAAAGCGGCGGTGAGGGGAAACTTTCACTGTGGCAGCCTGGCCCAGTAAGTGTCTTTGTGATCCCTAATGGCACCACCGTGTGGATGGACAAGAGTCAAGACATTCTGCATTGTTCACTCACACAAATATTTTACGTGTTAGTGTGAGAAGTAATGTTTGTGAAAGATGCAATTGACTGCCAAATGCAGAAAATCTGGCTTTGGGATGTGTGCCAGAGATTGCTGTCTTACAGGTGAACTCCCAGCTAGGCCTTTTAAATGCCACCAAACACATAACTCTTACAAAAATTTTGTTTAGGGATTTAAGACCTTTGGACAGTGGTTCATCTTGATGTTTTTCAGAGTGACAGAGAGCTAAAAGGAAGCTGCCTCACTGACACGGGAGAGAGATACGAATAGTGAGGCATGACTTTTTCCAAGGGGTATAGCAGAAATGGAAGCAATGGTTGCCCGAGTAAAACATAGCCCAGGGAAGGGGAGTTGTGCTCTCTGAGGAGCATTTTTCCCAGTCAGAGCTTGGAAGATCCAGAGCACAGCCAATAAAATTAAGCACATATAGAAAAATTTGGCAATTTGAGGTTTCTCTCCTCACAGTTGCTACACTGATGTGTAAGGAGACTTGTCAAATATTTGGCCAGCCACAGAAGTGGTCTGCTGCTACTGAATGATTTCAAGTCATCTTGTAAATACAATCTCAGAGATTCATTTGGAACATTTGTATTGCAAAGTCGTTAACACTCTGCTTCTAAAATCCACAAAAAGTGTGACAAATTACCTCCAATAACTTATTAGTTTCAGTAGTTCTATTCTGTGCTCATAAACCAACTAATCACAATACATGTTCCACAGTCGTAAAACACTCCTTCCCACCCAAACACACAACCTCTCAAAGCTTCCAGAATGAAATTTTCTCTCTGCAGTAAAGTGTACACAGATTTAAAACTATGTGCTGTACTGAGACTCTAGCTCAGTACCTTTGCCTTCTGTGGGAAAGTGCTCTACCAACTGAGCCACCTAAGCATGACTCATGACCCATCCTCACAGCTTTACTTCCTCCAGTGCCTCATCTCCTACCATCCAAACTTCAGAGAAGCTGTCCTGCAATGCTGGAAGAAAGGATATAGCAAAGACATGGCTTGTCACAGCGTGGGGGATGTTTACAGAATGAAATTTTCACTCTGCAGTGGAGTGTGTGCTGATGTGAAACTTCCTGGCAGATTAAAACTGAGACTCAAACTCAGATCCTTTGCCTTTAGCAGGCAAGTGCTCTCAAAGCTTGTCACAGTTTGGAGCTACCATGTACACAAAGCCATTGCTGCTAATTTTGGCTAACAATAAAAGACAAGCTGCTCCATTACACTCAGTCCAATACATTATTGATAGAGTAGTTTGTATTAGGAAACCTGCAATAAAGTTCTACGCATGCACATGGATTAGCATTTTACTTAAGTGTCAGTGTACACCATTTTCCCAAAACTGCGAAAAAGAGAATAATGTATCATGTAATAAAATGTACTGTAGCCTGTTTGATGCATCAGTCCATTTGTCACAAGCAACTGGAGTTGAGTACAATAGTGTTAATAGCAGAATAAGTGCTAAGTGTGAAATGGTATATTGAAACTTACTTAACATACTTGTAGACAGAGTGTCAGGGACACAGATTATTAATAACAACTTTTTCATTTATGGTCTTGTGCTGGTATGAACTACCAATTTTCTTTTGGGTCCAGCTGTATGGAATTGAATTCTCACAAGCTTTTTGTTGAGTACTCGTAAACCGATGTCAGATGGTAGCTGACTCTCATACCAAACACGACCTCATCCACAGCCATGTTGCCAGCACTATCATGAAGATGGCTGCAGTATAATTGGATAAATAAGATGATCTACTCACCACACTGGTGGCAGCAGAAACTATATGTAAAGGATATAGAAATGTGGAAGCTTTCAGAGCCAATGGCTCTTCCTTCTAGCAGAAGATTTGAAGGGAAAGAAAGAAGACTGGCAAGACTTAAGAAAGGGAGAGAGTTATGGAAAAGTTGCCCAAAACCATAGGTCAGAGGAGACTTACCAGACAGGATGAGAAGGAAAGACTGATCCTTGGTGCCTGCGCTGGATGAGATTTGAAAACCTGAGAGCTTAACGATGGAAGATGCGGTAATAAGCAAGACACAATTAATTGGAAAAAAAGTCATTTGGAGTCAATATGAGCTGAAAGCTAACTGCAATGTACATGATAGGCATATATGGGGAGGGGGAAGATGGTGGAGATGTGTGTGTGTGTGTGGGGGGGGGGGGGGGGGGGGGATAGATGGACTGCAAAATGAAAGGGGAGCAAAGAAAAGGAATAGGCACTGAGAATAAATTCTGACAACACTATGATGCAATTTTACTTTTTTAAGCTGATGTTTCTCATTGATTGTGTAAACAAAACAAACGGATCACATACTTTTGGACATATAAATACAGACTGATTATTGTCTCCAGTGTCCAAGGTTGTTGAATAAGTCAGTTTGCAGTCTGCTTGTTTCTATTAAATCATTGTCCACCCACATTAGCTGAGTGGTGAGTGTGACATACTGTCGATCTTTAGGGCCCGCATTTGATCCCCAGCTGGATAAGAGATTTTCTCCACTCAGGGACTGGGTGTTGTGTTGTCCAGATAATCACCTATTCATCCCCATCCAAGCACAATTCGCCAAAGTGGTGTGAAATTAATTAGTTTGTTTATTTTCATTCATTTTAGAAAAAACATCTGTCTGTTTCTAATTTGATTGTCTTGGCCATGGTTTCTAAATCTGCCTCTACTTGTGTGACACGCCTCGTGATGTCATCATGAGGAGTATCGCACTTTCCTACTTTTGTCATCATGTGCTACTTAAAGGTTTGACATTGATTTCATTATGTTTTGCTAAAACTGTTAGTTTTGAAAACTAGGTGGCCATTTGAGTGATCCTTTTGTTCAAGTCAGTACCAATTTTGGTTAATTTAGCGTCATTACTGTCAAGTTTTTTCTTTATTTCCTGAAATTTTTCCGTAAACAGTTTCTCATTGTTCTGTAAACTTGTATTCATCTGCTGAAATTGTTGCATGACTGCACTGATAAATTGTGAGAAATTTACTGTTTGAACATTATCTGCCCCCGTAAATTGTGAGAATTTACTGCTTGTGATTCACTTTCCATATCTTGCAACTCTATGTTACTGTCGGTTGCTACAGCTGGATTATTTAGGTTCTGTATTTCATTTACTGTTTGAGCAAGTGTAATTTAATTCTATGCTGCTTCATTGGATATGGAACTTGCAGTAGGCAAACTGTTTATGTTATCCATTCTGTGAGTCATGACCGTATCAATAGTAATAAGATTTTTTTTTTTTTAACTCGTCTCTGCAATGTTTAGCTTGTATGTAATGTTATTCAAACAATGTGTAGAGTTGATCTATTATTGACAATGTCTCTACTGAGCTGTGTATCGGCCATTTTGCAGTAATTATTGTCGTACTTTGAAAAAAACAAAAAATATACACTCAGCAGTAAAAATTACTTTTTAACTTTAGCAAAACTTCACTATATATTGTGAGCTAATGAAAGATTGTGCCAACAAACAGCCCAAGATGCTATGGGGCAATGTATCAGAGGATGGCATTTGGCACCTTTATGATCATCTATGTGTGTCAGAATATACACCTGCGTTGCCATCAGACAGTGGTATGCATTGTAGTGATGTGACAGGACACCCTTCACTGTGACACGTGTTTCATTTGACCTGAATTACAACGATGTCGCATCGTGTGACAAAAATGACCATTTCCTTGAGGGTGTTGCAGTTTCTTCTTTCAGCAGAGTAAATGGTATGCATTTCATTGTAACCTTTCTAGTTTAGTAAATAAATCACCTTCCTTGACAAGGATCTCAATATCTGTTTATTGTTGTTACTAAGTATATACTACAGGTCAAAATTATTCAATCACCTATGAAAAAAGCTGTGCACTTTATTTTAATAGACAACTACACTCTTCAAACTAAATAGGCTAACAATACAAATATTTTCTCTCTCTCTGTCATTAAGTACCCTTCGTGCTAAGAACAGCTGTGCAGACTGTTGGCATTACGGAGATAATATTTTTGCAGAGATTACAGTCCCATGCATCTGTAATCCATAGATTTTCAACATTAGATGATGCCAGTTCTCTGATCTCTCTGCCATGTTCATCCCAGTGGGTGAGGTGGAGCAGTGGTTAGCACACTGGACTTGCATTCGGGAGGACAACGGTTCAAACCCATGTCCAGCCATCTTGATTTAGGTTTTCTGTGATATCCCTAAATCACTTCAGGCCAATGCCGTGATGGTTCTTGTGAAAGGGCAGAGTGGACTTCCCTCCCCATCCTTCCCTAATCCAAGCTTGTGCTCCGTCTCTAATAACCTTGTTTTCAATGGGACATTAGTGTTTAATCTCCCTCCCTCAAGTTCATCCCGTAAGTATTCGATGGGATTTAAGTGAGGTGGCTGACTTCACCAGACCATACTCTTCAGTTTCCCAAATTTCTTTCCTCTATTGGCACAATTTAGGAGTCTGTCTGAGATCATTGTCTTGCTGCAGATCAACCCACAACTAATATGCCTCTTGGCAGATTGAACTGAATTGTTGATCAGTACTGACTTCATATGTTCTCCACGATGTCAATGAGTAAACATTCAGTGAAGGCTTACAAATTTAAAACTCGACTAATCCTTGGACCATTGCTGTGCCCATTGCAATCAGTTCAACTTCTCTCTATCCATCCATGTAAGTCATGGTCACACAAATGGCATTGCTCTGCTGAGACAAAGGTTGGAGCTTCTCACATATTGTTTACTTTATTATTAATTATAGGTGCAGGAGGATTCTTCACATTTACTCTGTACACATAGGAACTAATCTTTGCTTTACCGTGTTACTCAGGGTCTTCCAGATTGTCAAACACTTGAGCTGGCACCAGAGCAATGTATACACTACTATAGGCTTGGTTAGGCCAAATTTTGTTACTATTGCCTTGCTAGAATAGCCTTTGTGACGCAGAGCTACAATTACAGCACTTTTTTTCAATTTCGACCTCCTCCTTCTTCCATCTTATTAGGATGCATTACAGCATGAACTTGAACAAGTATAGAAACTCACTTCTAGATGCACACAGTGTACAAAGGCAGCAAAAGAAATGAGACCTATTTAAATGGAACCCTCTTAGGTAAAGGCCACCAGTGTTGTGGAGACTCACCAGCACCTCTCTGGGTGAACAATGATTTTGATACATAACAGATGAGCTTAGTTTTTGCATGTTTTACTATCAAAACAGGTTTATGACACAATACTCAAAGTTAAATCCCTGTTTTTAACACAAATCAATAGCTGTGATGGAAAACTTTTCTTCACTTTTGCATCTAAAATTCGTAGACAATGTGTGTGATCATCTGGACCACAGCCCTTGGACACCCAAAAAGATCAAAATGCATCTGACAGCAAGCCATCCGAGTCATTGGCACATCTCAAGGGCCCAAGTAGCATGTACGTGGTTTTATAGTGATCCCAACATAAACTGCTTCCAAACCTCAGAAATGGAATTCTGTGATTGAAATTCAACCTTTGTAAGAGATTAGAATGTATGCCACTTACTACTAGCACAGACATACTGCTATTTTAAGTGTTCTCTCTGTCAAGGTAACTGTAACTGAATTGGCAGAGATGTGACTAAACACAGAAATGATGTTGAGTTGCTACAACAAAATCAGGGATCTTCTCTTTATAACAGTATCTAATTTTGTAATATGTTTCTGCTGCTGAATCGTGTTCCATCTGTGTATTACAGTGCCTATGTAGCACCAAAATGTTCCATCTTCAAAATATTTTCGTGTGCTTTTGGAAGGTGTGAAATGTCACAACTCGTATCCCTAGAAGTGTTGGTATTATAATTGCCAGCTCAGAGACATGGTTATTCATTACAAATGATGGGGGAAAAAGCCTCCAATTGAATACAAAGCTGATATATAAATGAGTGAGTGAACGTACAATTGCTCATTGGATTACACTGTGTCTGTTATTGTTATATTTCCAATTCTTAATTTTCTGCATTCAGTTACAGTTATCATTGTACAGCTTGCTACATTGAAGCATGGAGATCACCCCAAGACAGTTAAGATCACAGGGAACATGGGATTAGTGTCTGAACTGAAATGATTCCAAGCAAGCTACCCTGGGAATTGATAATACTAAAAGTGAGTACTGCTTGGAGTATCTGACAAATTGTGCAGGGTCAGAAACACATACATTTTACAGAAAAAGTACAAGATGTGGTGAACATTCTGTCTGCAGTCTGGTATATTGAAGTGCTATGGGTGAAACAGAGTACAGTACTGCTCAAAGTAGAGGTGCTAGTTCTTGGAGTGCATTTACAGTAACCAGGATGTGGCTTTGCTTGCCTGTGTGAGAAGGACTGTTGCTAAAGAAAATATAATACATATATTGACTGAATTATAAAGGTAACTAATGATAATGGTGTTTCAGACATTCCAGACTACATCTTGGGTACAGTTACAAGAATTATCAGGTGCTGTGAAAACTGGTATTGGCTGCTAAACATTTAAATGTAATGCTGTGGTAATTTAGGATCAAGAAAGTGCCTTGAAAAAAATGTTTATGCCTCCTTTTTCGCATATTTTTTAAGTTGAAGTGACTGTACATCATGTGGCAATAGCTGAAACAAATTGGCAACAAATTTAAATGAAATGTATACAATTTTTACGGTTCATATAGAAGATAACATGTTTAATAAACAATGCTGTTTTTAACAATAGTATAGTGAATACTATGCCTTATCTTACGATAACATTAGAATAATATTTTAATACCTAAATGTGGGAGTTGTTATAGCCAGTAGTGTCTGCAACACATCAAACAGAGCATTTCGTTAGCTACCATTGTACGTTTCAGCACCATGTTAACAAGCCTGCCACTCCTATCATACCTTTATATAGGGTGTACATAAAGTCCAGGAACACTTTCAAGTAATTATTGCACACTGTACAGATATCATACACATTGCAATTTGAAGCGAAACTGTAAAAATCTTCCAAACAAACAGGGCACTGCTACATCGTGTGGTAGAGGCAGTACACACACCAGATCTGTAATGTGTCCCCACAGAAAAAAAGTCACACTGAGTGATATGTGTTGATTGGGGAACCATTTAGTGAAACACCTGTCCTCTTCTGTAGCAAGGCCGATCCATCAATGCAGCAGCTCTGTGTTCAGACACCCACAAACTTCACGATGAAAATGGGTTGGAGCTCCATCCTGCTGAAAGATGAATGAAGGGTCCAGTTGCATTTGAGGTATCAGCCATTGCTGCAACACATCCAAGTAGGAATATCCAGTAACAGTGCTCTCAGTGAAGAAGAATTGCCTGTACTGATTTTGGTATGACAAGGCACAAAAAACATTTACTTCTGGGGACTCATGATCAAATTCAATGCATTCGTGTGGATGCTTTGTAACCCCAGATATGACAATTATGCCTGTTCACTTTCCCATTAGTGTGAAAAATGGCTTCCCTGCTAAATATTATGTAATCAAAGCCATTACCATCCTCATTCAGTTTTTGCAACTCTGAACAAAAGTCAAAATGCTTGTCTTTGTCATCATCATTGAGCTCCTGCACTAGCTCCAGTTTGAATGATTTCATTGACACCTTCTGTAGCAGGACTTTCCACTATGTCATTGGAGCTATTTTGAGATCATGGGATGCATGACGCACAGATTTTCTCAGACTCCTTATAGATGTCTCTCGTATGCACTCCTCATTCACTTCACTCACACTTTGGTTGAAAATCCGAAGAAATTCTGGTCGTATGTAAAGTACACAAGCGGCAAGACGCAGTCATACCTTCGCTGCGCAGTGCCGATGGTACTGTTATTGACGACTGTGCCGCTAAAGCGGAGTTATTGAACGCAGTTTTCCGAAATTCCTTCACCAGGGAAGATGAATGGAATATTCCAGATTTGAAACACGAACATCTGCTAGAATGAGTTTCTTAGAAGTAGATACCTTAGGGGTTGCGAAGCAACTCAAATCGCTTGATACGGGCAAGTCTTCAGGTCCAGATTGTATACCGATTAGGTTCCTTTCAGATTACGCTGATACTATAGCTCCCTATTTAGCACTCATATACAACCGCTCGCTCACTGATAGATCTGTACCTACAGAATGGAAAATTGCGCAGGTGACACCAGTGTTCAAGAAGGGTAGTAGGAGTAATCCATTTAACTACAGACCTATATCATTGACGTCGGTTGCAGTAGGGTTTTGGAGCATATACTGTGTTCAAACATTATGAATCACCTCGAAGGGAATGATCTATTGACACGTAATCAGCATGGCTTCAGAAAACATCGCTCTTGTGCAACACAGCTAGCTCTGTATTCGCACGAAGTAATGGCCGCTACAGACAGGGGATCTCAAGTTGATTCCGGAAAGCTTTTGACACCGTTCCTCATAAGCGACTTCTAATCAAGCTGCGGAGCTATGGGGTATTGTCTCAGTTGTGTGACTGGATTCGTGATTTCCTGTCAGGAAGGTCGCGGTTCGTAGTAATAGACGGCAAATCATCGAGTAAAACTGGAGTGATATCAGGTGTTCCCCAGGGAAGCGTCCTGGGACATCTACTGTTCCTGATCTATATAAATGACCTGGGTGACAATCTGAGCAGTTCACTTAAACTGTTCGCAGATGATGCTGTAATTTACCGTCTAGTAACGTCATCCAAAGACCAGTATCTGTTGCAAAGCGATTTAGAAAAGATTGCTGTATGGTGTGTCAGGTGGCAGTTGACGCTAAATAACGAAAAGTGTGAGACGATCCACATGAGTTCCAAAATAAATCCGTTGGAATTCGATTACTCGATAAATAGTACAATTCAACTAAGTACCTGGGTGTTAAAATTACGAACAACTTCAGTTGGAAGGACCACATAGATAATATTGTCGGGAAGGCGAGCCAAAGGTTGCGTTTCATTGGCAGGACACTGAGAAGATGCAACAAGTCCACTAAAGAGACAGCTTACACTACACTCGTTCGTCCTCTGTTAGAATATTGCTGCGCGGTGTGGGATCCTTACCAGGTGGGATTGACGGAGGACATCGAAAGGGTGCAAAAAAGGGCAGCTCGTTTTGCATTATCACGTTGTAGGGGAGAGAGTGTGGCAGATATGATACATGAGTTGGGATGGAAGTCATTACAGCAGAGACGTTTTCGTCACGGCGAGACCTTTTCACGAAATTTAAGTCACCAACTTTCTCTTCCGAATGCGAAAATATTTTGTTGAGCCCAACCTACATAGGTAGGAATGATCATCAAAATAAAATAAGAGAAATCAGAGCTCGAACAGAAAGGTTTTGGTGTTCGTTTCTCCGGCTGGCTGTTCGGGAGTGGAATAGTATGATTGTGGTTCGATGAACCCTCTGCCAAGCACTTAAATGTGAATTGCAGAGTAGTCATGTAGATGTAGATGGGACGTCTCCTTCTCTTTTCCGGGCACAAGCAACCCGTCATAACAAATTTGTTGTGCCAGTTGTAAATGGCCTTCCTTGTTGGTGGCTCCTTACCACACTAGTTTTTGTTGGACGCCAACACACCACGTTTGTGACTTTTGGTGACTATCCTCAAGTTACGAAACTACACTGTGGTGGTATACATTAAAAAAAAACTTTCAGTGTCTCTTTGAAATGACACATGTATGATAGCTGCACACTGTTTGGTTCTTGTGCAATAAATAATTGAAAGTGTTTGAGGACTTTATGTACGCCTCATATTTTTTTATACATGGCAAAATCATGATATTCTCAACATTAGAAATGTTCATAATGTAACCATATGCATAAATTAATTTGCAAATGAATGTAAAATGACTCATTCCTCATCATTATGATCCATAGAACATGTATCCTACTAACTAAATTGGATTAGATGATGATGCATCACTATTAAATCATTTGCCTGTATTCTCTCTGTCGCCAAAAAGTGTATTATTAAGGGAGATAAGACTATTAGTTTGTTCTTTCAGTTGTCACTTGAAACTGAAAATAACATTGATATGAATGATCATCAAAAAGAAAAGAAACTTTATGGTTCCATGGACCTTTTACAAGTCTCAACCAACTATGCAGACTGAAGAGATGAATGAAAATTTGAACCCAGATCCTCTGCTCACTGGGCAGATGCACGAACCACTACACCACCCTGGCACAGTGGCTCTGCACTGTTTGCCCCAGCATGCCTCCCTCCTCAGTCCAAAATCCTGTTCACAACTCAGTCCACTTATTTCCCCAAAACACAAAGAGCACCACAGAGGATGTCAAACTGTCATGGAATAGCACCTCAGTTTTGAATGAAATGGAACAATATAGTTTCATTTAATGAAAGCAGCTATACCTGGGTCTCAGGCAGGACCTCCTGTTTAGTTTGATTCTGAGGTACTATTCCAATACTGTTGGACATGTTCCACACCCAGGAGGATACCCTCTTTTGTGGGTCTGTGGAATAAATAATTAATGTAATCTAGTCTGAGAGCCCCTCCTCTTGTGGCAGTTAATTGTATATCACTGGAGCAACAAGGCATTGTGACTAAAAAGGACACACCATTCCCATTTTCTGGAATGGTTGCAAGGCAAATGCACTTAATTGCAGGCCTATATTATGGATAACAATCTGTTGAAGCATTAAAGAACACAGTTAACATTTCTGAATTGTGACACTCTTTGTAGACCAGAATTGTCTTCTCTAGGTCTCAACATGAATTTGATGAAGGGTAATTGCCTGAAACTTTACTGATAAAGGCGAAATAGTTCTCTTAATTCACCTCAAAAGCACGATAACCGACCTCGATATCAGATGGAGCAATAAATGAAATATTCGAAAGTGTCATTCATTGGTTCTCAATAAATGGTCTAGCACATCATTTACAAAGAAAAGGCATCTTATTCAGTTTTGTACAAGGAAAGACAAATCATCACTAATAATGAAGCATTACGGAAAAGAAATATGTGAAGACTGATTGTTAAAAATACTTGGGGGTACATAGTGATGAGAACAAGAATTATAAAACTGAGTGCAGCAACATTTGCTCTAAATTTGATTGCCATAAGTGGCAATGACATCACTAGAAAATTTAACTTCCTTCTTTCATTGATGTCATATTTAGAATGGGGGCCTCTGACCCCTCCCCCTCCCCATCCCCATCCCACTACACACACACACACACAGTGCCTATCCTCAAACTTCACATAGATTAAGAAATTAGGTAGCCTCACAACACATACACTCTTACAAAGTTTGTTTTGAAGGATCAGCACAATTTGAAAATAATACTAGCATTCATAAATACAATACTAGGAGGAAAACAGTGGGACTTAATCTTGTTGTAGCACAGAAAGAAGCATATCATGCAGCCATAAAAATATTTGACAACCTCCCTTTAATTAACAAGGTGCTGGCTGATAATGAAAGTTGACAAGTGCTATTCCATAGATGAATTTCTGAGAAGGAAACAACAGGTTACCCACGAGCACTGATGTGCTGCTTCCTGGACTTGGGTAGGCGCGCCGGCCCCGGACTGAATCAGCCCAGCAGGTTAACAACGAGGGACGGCATGCCTGAATGTGGTTTTTAGGCAGTTTTCCACATCCCACATGGTAAATACTGGGCTGGTCCCCATGTACCACCTCAGTTACACAACTTACAGACATCTGAAAAACATTCGCACTATTTCATGGCTTACACTAGACGTAGACAGCTAGGGTACATTACTTCTGTCCTGGGGGGTACATGATGGTGACAAGAAGGGCATCTGGCAACAACACTCTGTGACACTAACATTGCCAACTCTATAGTAACAGGGTCAACCCCGTGTTGAAGTGGGGCAAAGGCCCAAGCAAATTATGAGAAGGTGACATCCAGAAATGAACATATCTACTAAATGCAATTTATCACAGTCAACATGAAACTTATTTTGGGCATACATAAGAATGAAAATAGCATACTGCAGTGTGAATGCCTTTTACTTTTAGGCCAAAAGGCAGTTCATATCTGTAAATCAAATCTACAATGAAAATATTCCTTTAAAAAGCACATTTAAATATGGACATGTTCTCATTACATGAACCATGAGCGATTTTCAAAACTAAAAATCTTCTTCTTTCTTTCAAAATAACTTACCTCTTATTGTATAATGCTTGTTATACCATATCATTTCACACACTTTTATAGTGTAGTATGTGATACCATAGAAAAAACTGTAAAGTGGCCACTATAGTACTAATATTCGTTTTCAATATTTTATTCAAATTTCAGGTTTATTATTACTTCACAATTATTTAAAATGTTTCAGATCACCATGCCAGAATAAAATGACGTAACTGTGGCATTAACTATCTTTAGAAGTATTCTTTGACGTAAGTGTTACATGCAAAAAAGAATAATTTTCTTAACAGTCACAAGCAACATGGAAATATCATCGGTGATGGTTGTGTTCCAACTTAAGTACTAGTGATTTCGGCAGGCTTCTTAAAAAATAGTTTACTGTAAACCATCAACATCTTTTTTCCTATTATCTTAGACTGGATGGCTGAAAAGTACTTGGGCTTTTGTCCAAGGAAAGGGTTTTGTAGTGGTTCATCTGCTCTTTTACATCTAGTTGGGACTTCTAGAATGCATTTGTCTCAACATCAGTATGAGTGTTTCCCATAGCTTTGTACTTGTGTATGGAAATGCATTTTATTTCACATATTTAATGTGAAATCCCTATCTAAGGACCTACAAGATGTACATCGGCGAGCAAGGTTTCTTAGCTGAGTCACTGATTGTAGATCTCATTGTATTCCTCTTTTGTTACAATTGTTGGCCTTTTTCTTAGAAGTTTTCCTATTCTATCAAAAGTGGAGTCAGTGCATAAGTAACTGTGTCCTTTTAATAATAATAAAAAGTAGTGCTATGCAACATATTATGAGGGAGCACGGAAGCACAAACAGTTGCTCTGCATTAGAGAAACAGTGTGACTGGAATGGAAATCACTCGACTGGATGTAATGGATTAGTTATCCTTCACACAAAATGTGTATGTGGACACAGATGTATTTTCCTAGGCTTGTATCTTGGCAAATGTTTGATTTCACTTAAATTGTATGATTATCTAGGTTCTGCTTATCCTGTGTCTCATTTATTTTAAATTCCTGACATGTTTGCTTTTGTGTGTAAGCTCCTCATATAAAATTTTGTTGAGGATTAAGGCAGCAACAAAGTTCAGTAAATAGTCAGCATGAACTAATTCTGTGCAATGGGAACCCCAGAAAAGCAGATGATAAAAGCTCTCAGGTTACAATTGCCTTCCTCATCTTCCAGAAAACACTCTACTTTTGATTTTTGGGTCATGACAAATGTTGACCATCTTGATGAGATCAGTCTCATTGACTGGGTGCACATTTGTCAAACATGGATTTCATGAGCTGGGGACTTGTTAACACGAACAGTCGATTGCTACTCTAAGCTCTGGACATACTTTTGCCTACCATCCAATGACACAGTAATGGAACATTGTACGTCATAGTGCATGGGATTTTGATCTTATTGGCTGAACTGTGAACATTGTAGGAGAAAAATAATTTTGAAAATGCACCATTTGTCAATAAGGGTTGAGGGGAGTGAAACAATCATTACTGAGTAACTGCTATGGAATATGCTGTACTGGGGCAAGCAGGGTTCTGTTTGGGTGGGCCCCAAATAGGCTTGTGATTATCTCACTGTATAAATTTCCAGAGGGTTATTGGTTGACCCTACCACCCCATCAGCAAACAAACATTTAACAGTAGAAATGTGATAGTAACACAGTATCAGGAGAATTATTAAAGAATGTTGCACTAGTTACAGAACACAGATTTGAACCGTTGCCTCATGACTCACACACATGAATGTATCTTCTTCTGCTTCTACACAATGAGCACTGATCCAAAGGAATTGCTGAAGAAATGGTCTTGGATGGTTATTGATTCATTCAAGAGACATACTTGAGGTATAGGGACTTCTGAAATTAAGTTACGCAACAGGCACGGCACCCTTTCAGAAGAGTGGGCATGTTACCAATTTCCTGAGAGACAATTCTGCTGCAGTACGGACAACAGGTTCATCACATTGTGGGAGTGAAATGGCTCTCCAAAGTTGAGGTACAAGGAACAGTAAGTTTCTTGTTAGCCAAACATACAAATTGCACACAAATTCGCCATGGAATTCTTGCAGTGTATGGTGCAATGCAATGTAGCATCCAGTCGTAGTGAAACAGTGCCAACAATTTGATGAAGACCATTCAGTCTTTCCAGCAAGCTCAGTGGATATTTGACAGGAAAGAGATTTTCCATCAAAGAGGAAATTCACACAGCAATCCTCAAATTGTTCCATGACTGAGGCGCACGTTTATATTTTCAAGAAACTGAACAGTTTGTGGGATGTTACAATTGTTGTTTACAGGTTTTAGTGACTGTAGTGAAAAGTAGCATCTGCATCACTTTGAATTGTATTGCAGCATACAGTAAAAGTTACTCAGTCTGCCATAGTAACAGGTAACTTTCTTTCTGAAGTCTCATAGTTTCCTGCTGCTTTCACACCTTTCTTTGACAATCATCAGATGTCAGGTTACTCCTGGATGCATCAGTGAATGGAATCCTACTCTGCTGACTGAGTACCCATTCTGTGTTTTCCCATACCCAACTCCACAGACCAATGCTTTGGGGGAGGGATGCTAGTGCTATCTGAGGCCACATTGATAATGTGGAGACTTGGATTCTGTCTTGACCATAGTTGCCTGATATCCCAGATATCTGGTTGGAAACCCAACTCCCAACTGTACTTTGTTGGGATAGATAAAATTCCTGGTTACATAAAAATGGACAACATTATATAAAATGATGTGGTCTTCACTTCAAATTGCTCATTACCAATTTGTAATGAGGGGCAGTCTTGTATGAGTTACTGACTTAAACTCCTCCTTTTATTAACAGTGCTAAGTGGCCATACTTGACTAAATAGCCATTGTTTTCGAGTAGTGCATCAGAGGTCAATCGTGACAGTGCTTTGTAATTCTCTGCTGAAAAAATTGAATAGGGTTGTGCAGTTTCCTTCCCCTGTGGCAGCCTTAGTCGTCATGATGATCTTATCAAAACATTCGAAAGAGAAATTGTGACGAAGGAAGCTGGGATAATTTTTTAATTTTTACTTCCCCCTTGTTTTGCAATATGCCTCCTTCAAATTTGTTTCTTCACTTTCAACTAATTACCATTAACATATGTGAATTGTAATCTGCATTTTCATAAAAGAGAAAGGCAGCCCCCTCAGGTTGAATTTTGTCTGTGTAATTCATTTTCTAATTTATATTGAGTATTCCTAGCTAGTGTCTTTTATTATAGGGCAAAATCAGTCATTTTTATGTAACTTTAATTCCGATGTTGACTTATAAATGGGAAGTTGTGCACTGGCCATACATAACTGTGTATTATTGGGAGGATGTGAAAGTAGAAGACTGTGCATCTGTCGGCTACATCATTTACAGTAGACAGTACTGCACATCCAACCCCTATGTTTTCAGCCAGTATGTAGACACCGAGGACAACAAAGGAACAAAGCAGGCAAACCACAACAAAATGGCAGTTTACTTGCAGCACAGTCTAAACTATGTTGAAAAATGATTTGACTTTGAAGAAAGTGTCTACAGGACTTTCAAACCATTTTCACTGACAGTGAAACAGAGCTCAGTTTCAGAATATCTAGAAGTTATTTCTTGTAGATGGGGATTTGATGTTTGAAGAATGTGTGCAGTTAAAGAACTTTCTCAAGGATGAAGAGAAGAACTTTTCAAGCTGAAATCTGATTAGTGGAAGGAATTTTTTTTCATTGTTATGAAAACTATGACAGATTCTTAAAACTTTTCCGTTTTGTTTCAGATGATGGTGAACACTTGGTGAGCTGAGAGGAACCTTTTCCCAGCAGCAACATTAGAAGCTGAAATAATAATAATGAAGATGGATTAGTCATTTACATGTCTCCAGTTTTGTTGCTTTTTTATTGAGGAAGAAGAGAAGATTCTATGAAGGAGATTGAAAAGTGGGCAAAAATCTCAATAAGGTAAAAAAAAAAAAACATTGAATTGTAGCCTGTGTGTGTTTAGTCTTGGTTTTTAAAAAATATCCCGATTTAGTTCAGAAAAAACTTGGTGACTGGTCTGTACTAATACAGCTGCCTTCTAAATGGGCAGTGCACAGCTCTTTTGCATTTTCTTGTGGGTGCCTATGAGCCACAACTCTTATGCTCTAAACAGGTTGTCGACTCCAGGCTACCACTGGAAGATGGTTTGTCTCACAGTAGTGGTTCTATGTTTGAATGATGTCACTGTGGTGTATGACAAATTGACAGGCAACTTATCATGCTGCTATACACTCACAATGTAGATAAGCCTGAAATGATCCTTCAGAGCATGTTTACAGACAACACAGTTGAAGATTTTAATGAATCTGTCTCACAGAGACTTCTGTTCAATAGTAGATTATGATAAATATTCTGGCCAACAAAGTATCTGATTCCATTAAATTTTCAGCTATGTTTTTTCAATAATTGCAAATCTGCTGTTCAAAAATAGAAGCCTTTTGGATTGATATTTTGTTTGAAATTTCTTTCTGTTTCTTTGATGTTTGAGATTATAAATTTCATGTGTTTCACATTTTCAAATTATTTGGTTATGAAAATGCCTCATAGCACTTCTGTATCAAGTAGAAACTGTTATAATTTTTCATAACCACTAGAACAGTTCCTGAAGTTAATATTGTAAAAATGTACCTTTGATGCTTTGCACCCGTGAGTTGAGTTGTGCTATCGTTGTTAACTTTCTCAATAGTTTTAGTGAGGTTACTGAATGAGAGTAGTTGTCTTGGACTTGATGTCACATGGAACCAAGTGCAGTTTTATCTGTTGGACTGAGTGATGAGAACTCAGTGTATATCATGAACTGTAATTTGCTTTTAAACTTCTGCAACTTTGAAATCAGTGACTCTTTTTAGCCAGTTGCCAAAGCTTTAGAAATGTGGTGTTAGCTGTTGATTACATTTGGAGAATTGGGCTTATCAAAAGCTACAATGTTGTTTCATCAGAAAGCCAAGATATTAACTGAAACTATATGACCTAGAGCCCACATGAATTGTACTTCTAAATATATTTGGATGGTGAGCTGAGCCACAAAATACTTCAAATCATGTCGATGATTGTTGATACTGTTCTCTAGGTTATGCAACAAATGTCATTGGAACTCTATCCTACAGTGTCATATCCCAACATTACACTTCAGACAGTTCTGACAAACAAATGTTACATCATTTCAATATTTTCTTGTTGTTTGGAGTGAGTAACGGGTCTCTTATAATACACAGGAAGAGAGAAGAAATAAAGCTCTTGATATCAGAGGCAGGAAGGGTCTTGGAAGATAAGTTGAATGGAATGGAAGGGATAAAAATCATAAATTTTTGACATTCCTACCTGGAATTTCCGTTGGTTGTTTTAAAAATGCTAAAATTCCACCAACCGACATATTGCCCCCTGCCAGTGGTGTGGTGTGATGTGATGCAACATGGAGGGGCAGCTGGTCAGCACACCTCTGTCCTAGGATTTTTTTTACTGTGAAACCACTACTACTCGGTCAAGCAGCTCCTCACAAGACTGACTGCATTTTGTACCAGTCACAGTCCCCCCCCCCCCCCTCCGAGGAAAAATCGCTGCAGTTAGTCGAATGGCACAGCTAAGGAGGCAGACAGTGGAATGGGTAGTGTGTTAAAGAGCAGTTCTAAGATGAACATAAGACAAGAATAATGGAATGTAGTCAAGTTGAATCAGGAGATGCGGAATGAATAACGAGGGATGATCAGCGAGTTTGCATTTGAAAGCTGTACGAGGAGGGGTGAAAAAGCTTCTACCCTAACAAATAAAGAGTGAAAGAAATTTCATAATATAAATTTATTTGTATATATAATACCTGTGTACACCAATACACTTGGAGGCATGCTCAGATAACTTCTGCAAACCATTCAAAGAAAAGATCTTTGATTTCAATTGCAACAAAGCATCAGTCACTGCATCATCATCATCCTTTGAGGTATTTTTTTTCGGTTTGGGAAAAGGAAAAAGTCTGACCCAGTCAGATCTGGAGAATATGGCAGGTGACACGTTCCACATCATTACGAAAGAATCGTGTTCATGATCCATGGAACAACTAATATAACTAACTAGAATTGGAAGTTTTTCATTGTCCATTATACGAGGTTTGTCCGGAAAATACGTATAAAGGTTGAATAATGTCTTTATGTTACAGGTTGCAGTCACCATCAGGTGAGACTACTGCTGTAATCAATCAAATCAATGCTCAGTTCGAGTCAGAGCACTCTGCGTGAAGGTGGGAGTGTGCAGCAGATTGTGTTCTTAAAGACCGTGGATTGACAGAATGATTGCTGACAAGCTGTCAACCCTCAAAACAATTGTTCACAAAAACTTGAAATGAAGAAATTGTACCGAAGCTCTTGACACCAGAACAGAAAGCAAAGAGGGTTGAGTGCTGTAGGGATTGGTTGGAAGCAGAGGAATGAGGTGACTTTCTCAACCGAGTCATCACTGAAGACGTGTCCTGGTATTAGAAATTCGATGTGGAGCTCAAAGCAAGGAATGGAAACTAGCAGGAGAACCGAGAACAAAAGAGTCGCGAAAATCAAGGTCCAACGTGATGACAGTGTTGATTCTTGGAGCATTGTTCACAAGGAATTTGTCCCTCCCAGCAAGAGAGTGAACGGAAATTTTTACGTTGAAGTTCTGACACGTCTCGGAGCTCTTGTGGCAAGAGTTTGACCCTTCATCACAAGAATGCGCCCGCACACATGTCGCTCGTTGTGTTTTTGGCCCGAAGCTCAATCACCACTGGATTTAATCCCGTGTGAGTTCTTCATGTTCCCAAAAATGCGTAATGGTGTGGCATTGGGAGATGTGGAAACGACATGGCAACTAAACAACATCACAACTGAAGACTTTCAGCAATGTTATCAACAGTGGAAATGGCGTTGGCAGAAGTGTATCACGTCTCAGGGTGAGCACTTTGAAGGAGACCATATTGTAATACCTGAATAATTGTAAAATAAAGTTATTATGCAACTTTTATATGTATTTTTCGGACAAACCTCGCAGATTAGGAAATGAGACACTGAAGATAATAGAAGTGTTTTGTTATTTGGGTAACAAAATAATTGATTTTGGCTGACACAGAGAGGATATAAAATGCAGGCTTCACTGTATATCTGAGAAAGAGGAATATGTTAGGAGTGGATGTAAATGTTACGGAGTCTTTTCTGGAGGTATCTGCGTGAAGTGTAGCCTTGCTCCGAAACGAGATGTGAACAACAAGCAGTTGAAGCTAGAAAAGGATGGTATCTTTAAAAATGTGTTTCTAGGAAGAAATTTTGATGATTTCGTGGATAAAACATAAGGTAAACTCTGTCCATCGGTACTGGCCGACCACCGTGTCATCGTTTACCAATGACGTCCAGCACACCACTATCCTGCCTGTGTCAGTTTTCTTGTCCTCGAGTTCCTCAGTTGGCATCACAAGGGTGAATGTACACTTTCCCAATCCTCTCACCCAGAAAAATCCCTGGCAGTACAGGGAATCTAAACCTGCGTCCTCGCCATGATAGGCAGCAGCAGTGAACACTAAGTTACAGAGGTAGTCAATAAGTGGATAGATGACTACTACTGGTACTCGACACCCTCTGCGCTGCACCTAGAGGTGGCTAATGGAATAATTATGCAGTTGCAAATCAAATTACCAGGGACATAGTACTGAAAGAAATTTTTCCGCACAACATGAGTAAAAGAAGGAACTGGTTGATAAGACATACCCTGATGCATCGAGGAATCATCAATTTGGTGTTGGTGGGATTTGAGTGAGAGGAGGAAAAACTGTTGAAGGGGAAATACAGTAAGCAGGTTCAAATAGATGTAGGCTTGCATAGAGAGCTGCATCAAACCAGTCTTTGGACTGAAGACCACAACAACAAAAACAGTTGGCTGTGTGTAGGAATTTTCTGTGGTCAGGAAAGCAATGAGAAATGATTTTCTGATTAAGAAAAGTGCAAACACTATACATTAATGTGGTGTAAAATGTTTCTTGAGCTGTTTATGAAGCCAGAGAAATCTTATATTAGTTCTTTTGGCATGATAAACCTGTACACGATGATTAAACTACACCTACCCATGGGTTTTATGCAACTTGCGATGCCTACAAATGTCATGGGCAAGATTTTCATTTCTCTCACCCACTACATGCAAATTACTAGTCCTACATAAAAAAATGAACAGGATCTTCTTGTTTGAAATTTAATGTAGTCATTTCTTTTTGGGAGGGGAGGGGATACATTTTTACTAGAAGCCATAGTTTTTGAATTATTTAACAAAAAGTACAAGACAGGCATTCAAATGCCTTTTTTCTTGAATGCCACAGAAAGTGTGGTGTCCAACAAAGTACAAAATGTAATGTAGTTAATTTTGATACAAATAGGTTCTGTTCATTGTTTTTGCAGGACTAACAGTGAGCATGTAGGGAGGAGAGAAGATTAAAATCATGGGTGTGGTTCTTGAAGATGTTGCAGGTTCCATAAAACTTTATGGCAGGGGCAGCTGAATAACCCTATGTATGATCCAGAAGATTCAACAACATGCTGATCAAACCTCATGGTCAAACATGGCTGCTGATAGAAAATAGGTGGTTCATATTGGCTTGAGTATCCCCATTATGTGACTGCTGTAAAGAAGAGGATGTGGGGTGTTCTCCGTCAGCTTTTATACCCACACTGGTATGCCAAAAGGCATTAAAATATACAAGGCATGCCAGAAAAGTAAGTACCATTGTGGGAAAGGACTCATGAAAACATTTCTTCAGACCGTAACAGCCATTTGACATTTGTCATAGCAGTAATCCAACTTTTCTATGCCCTTTTCATAGAAAGATAATACCAGTTAAGACCTCCAATACTGATCACACTTGCTTACATCATCATAGGTGTTCAAGCACCTTCATCCTGACTGATGATGAAGTAAAAGTGGTAGTCTGAAGATGTGAGATCAGCACTGATTGGCAGGTGGTCTCACTGTTCCCAAATGAATTGTTTAGTAAGGTTTTCAGTGCCACCAGCAGAAATGAAGCATCATAATGATTCGATTGAGAGTTTTGCATCTTTTGTTTTGAATAGTGTGATGGAGTTCTCTCGGTGTTTTGCAGTATCATACCGCTTTCATGGTTTCAGCTCTGAGAAGGAACTCAACAAGCAGAATGCCTTGTTGGTCGTAGAATCCATTTCACCTGACTTTTTGCACTTGCCACTTCATTATGACTTCTTTTTTGGGGGTGGTGGAGGATTGTCGGACTGTCAGTTCCTTCACTCCATAGATTGTTGATTTTATTTTGGAGTGTCATGAAGACCCCAAGTTTCATCACCAGTCACGATTCTATTTAAGAACTCATCTTCCTTATCACTGTATTCAGTGCTGAAATGTCAAAACTCTGCCAAGGTACATAATTTTGTAAGCATTTTTCAAACGCAATTCACAAAAATTTAAGCAATTTATGACTGAGTCACGCAAAACAGTTTTTGAAATACATTCTTATTGTGAACCATGTGTTTTCTCACCCATACCATCAGTGACAACAGAAGGCTGTCCAACACATGCTTCGTCATGAGTGTTTCTTCAACTGTCTCATCCACTTTCTCACCGTAAATGTCTACAAGTTGATGAATTTCAGCTGGCTTAATGTTCTGTGTGTTGGAACTAAACATAACAGAGCACACTTCACAGTCACTGGGCTCAGAGGTTGTCCTAAAGATTTTGACTGATCACTAACAAATATAAATACCACAAAATTGAGCTGCAGTGTCAAGACAATGAACCAGAGAAATGTGTGAACCTACAACACAAGTGCTGCAGTGGCAGTAGAATGATTTGGCAATTACTTTCAGGATGCACCTCATACTTAGGACTTCAATGGAAGTGCCTGTCACCTTTTAATATAAATTTTTGCTTATGATGTTTAAGCAGTGTGTGTGTGGCAAGGGGGTAATTAACAGTTGAACTATCTTTGTTTTGTTTATCTCTCTCTAGTCATGACGGGTAATGTGAATCAAGGACAAAGGTACTTTCTGAGTTACCTTAGTCAAGCTCCAACCCTTCTGTCCTGTACAGCTACTTGCTTTTATCCTGAGGTTGTTACTCTCTGGTCAGCAGGTGCTCCTAAAAAAATTGCATACATTGTGTACAAAAATCTACATTTACAAAGAATTTGTGGGGTCAGAGATGTTAGTAATGCTTAGGATATGGTGTGACTATTGGTATAGGGGCAATTCAGAAAATATTGCCTGTCTACATTATGGCACAACTGGAATATGCTTGCTCAAATAGTGACAATGCATTCAGCTGAACTGGTAACCAGTGCTTCATATACCAACATCGTCTCCCCCTATAAAAAAAGAAATTTAGAGGCAGTCACATAAAAAAAAGCTTCTTTTCCTCTCCTAAACACTCGAAAATTGTGTGTATGTAGTTTGTTTTAATACACCCTGTATATGAAAAGAGCTCTCACCATTACCTGCACTGCTTACATGGTGTTAATTTGCACACAGATTTCTGGTTGTTCCACTGGAAAGTTTTCAATTTTGGCCAGTTGATACAGTTATTGGCAATAACTTTACTAGCTCTGATGACAATACAAAACTCGATAAACAAGTCAATGCAATCTGTGCCAGCACTTACCTCTTTCAAATTTTGTTTACATTCAGTGCTATTCATTTTGTTCTAAGGCTTGTGTTTAGTATAAATAACCAATGGTGCATCTGTAGGCCATACCAGTTCCAATATTAAAACTGCCTCAATTTGGTCCCATAGATTGCCACTTTACTGATGTGGCATTTAATAAATCAAAAAGAGCATCTCTCTTGAAATATTTACAAACTGAATACTGCTGAACAAGACGTACGTACATTTCGACACAGTTATACAACTGAAAACGTTGACAGATGCTCCAAAAATTTCTTTTGCAACCTGAATACTGAAACATGTTCTAGGAACTACTTTAAAATGTTAAAATTCTACACTGGAAGACACTCTGTTTCATTTTTATATTACTGCAGAAGGGCAGGAGCAAGATAAGGTACTTTCAGGTTCCAGTACTGACCATGGTCTTACTGTCATCCAGTTAGAAACATTCACACAATGTTAGTCATAGCAGAAGCACTTCCACTACAATGGTTGTGACAAGTATGCTCCTAAACCCTATTATTCTCATTTACTTTTTTGTGGTTTACATTGTTCACTGATAAACAATGGCATCCTAGCAGACACTGTAGAAATAAACTTCTTTGGACCAAATACATGTTAAATGTTTATTTGTATTTCTGTCACAACAATAGAAGGTAAGTAAGGTTGCTCCACACCAAAATTATAAAATTTTTTACTGCCAACACCAGTTCTTCTGCTCCAAAATCAAACTAAATTTTCAGGTCTTCTGTGTGGTCTGCAAGTTCCTTTATGTTGGGAGTATACGTTTTACTTAATTTTATAAAGCAGTACTTAATAGAACTTGTGATTTAGTAGAAAGCAAAGAAAAAACTAAAAGGCGATGAAATGAGAAATTAGAATGTGTGAGAATCACTCCAATTAGGCCAGTGGCTATATAATCTTGGTGGTGCACGGAACTGGGTTCTCAAGGCTGAGAAGAGACAGAAAAATGAAGTGAGATGTTTATGTTCCTTTGAAAGATCTAGTGACACTAGGAAGGATTATGTATGCCAATCAAGGACTATTTAAGACCATGACAGTTGGTCCTCTTGACTAGGGGTGTGAGAGAACAAACCACCTCTTCACCACAGAAGAAAGGGAAAAATAAACACATAACAGGTATTGACTAGTAATAAGTTTCGCCAAAGCCAGTTGTCATTGGTTAGGTCAATACATGCCTAAGATGTCATTTTTCATGAGTAACACTGTGTGAACAAAGAACAGCTCTCAACCATACTAAACATCAATGACCCGCTGCCTACTGGAATAACAAAGTTTCTTTATGGACCACATTTTGATCACTTGGCAGAAGCAATCTCTAGTTTATAGTGGGCTGTAATGATATCAAGCATAATATCTTACATCACCTCATAACTTTGGCATTCTGCTGTTTTTAGGGCAGTGCTTAACAAATCAAAGAAGTTCGCCAAGATATGGCACCGTTTTTTATAATACCTGCCACTCTGCTTGTGTCATGTTAATGGAAACTGACAATCATAGCACCCACAATGGTTCAATTTTCACTTTCACAAAAAGAAAACCAGACTGTCTGTGGGTTTGGTGTTCAGCAGGGGGCAAAACCTTGTTAGTGGTCTCGCTGCGAGACTCAAAAGCATTCAAATGCCCATGCTTACATCACCGGGTTTTGAGAGAACTGTCGGAAGGCAGCAGTGTTATTCTTGGCAGGTCCTGGCAAAAATTACTATTGGGACAGCAAATGCATTAAATCACTAGAAACTGCTGTCAGGTAGAACCACTGTACTCAATAACAACCAGAATCATTTCTATAAGTATCACATATGAGTGCAGCTTATGGAAACTATATGGACATGAGTTCAAAATCCCTTTCTTATCTGCAGGAATTTACACTAGATTATCACACAACAGCTGTAGGGACCTAGAATAAGTTTATTCAGTGAGAATACAGAAAATTGCGACACTCTCATTTCGTTATTTTCAACAGAACAACCAAAGGAAATAGAAAATCTAGCTGAAGAAATTAATAAATTACACCACAAAATTCAATTCATTTCATGTCACTGTAGGAATGAAACATTAACAAAACTTTTTATATAAAATTCTACAATTACCAGGGTTACCATCCATATCAATATAAAAATGTGTTCTTCAGAAGAATGTTTAATCACATGCCTAAAGATCCAATGGATACAAGTGAAAGATAAAAAGAAACACAAATTGTAAAATCAGCTGCCTCCAGTTATGAATACATTCCCGCTGTAATACATAAATTAAACCAACCAGTTTCTGGACAACCACCCACAAACAGGAAGACCATCTTTGTAATAAGCTGACCTTCCTCAAGGAAGATTTCATGCCAACCTCTTCAAGTTGTATGACATAAAAATAAGCTTCTTCACAAGCAACACAATACTGAAAGCACTAAGCAAGAATATCACAAGTCAGGTATGTCCAAACTTCTGCAATAAACAAACAGGTAGAAGCACAGGGATGCACTCTGTCCTAACATCCAGAACAAATCCGACTTTGCAGAATGAGTTACTGGGCAAGAATTGTGGCAAACAGTGTAGAAAAGAACCAGGCAAGAAATCTGACTTTCTTGAAGGAACTGAAATATCTTTCAACACAGATACAGCACCAGTCTACCTGCTCAATGACAAATCTTGCCTTCACAACTATGAAGGCTTTCTATTTCAAAAATAATTAAATAAAAAAAAAAACCTGCAACCCCCATCTCTCTGTACATCTTACCTACATTGATATCACTACAAATAATCTTGCACGATATATCTAAGCCTTCTACTCTTGTTTTTTAAAAGTAAACTTCATATTCATAGCAAGAACTGCAAATATTGGAACTTTATTTTTGGGCATTCATGTTCAGTTTTGATTAAAGTATTTACCCACACACTTTTATTGTCTCTGAGCAAAGTATGTTATATCTTCATAACACGCATCAGTTGTACAGTGCTGGCTAAGTTTAGTAATCGATTGTGCCTCATGGGCATGACTATTGTCTGAAGTAGTGATGGAAGGAATTGACACTGTGAATGCTGCAAAGAGGGCTATGTGAGTATCTTTTCTGAGCAGCACATTGCAAATCATACCAGATAAGCTCAATGTTCAAATCTGGGGAGTTTAGTGGCCAGTGGAAGTGTTTAAATTTAGAAGAGTGTTCCAGGAACCACTTTGTAGCAACTCTGGACCTGCCAAGTGTATCATTGTCCTGCTGGAATTGACCGAGTCCAATGGACAGGATGCTTATGTATGTGTCACGTTTCAGGGTCATACCTAGCCATATACTCCAACTGCATGCCTCCTACATCATTACAGAGCCTCCACCAGCTACAACTGTCCCCTACTGACATGCAGTGTCCATAGATTCAAAAGGTTGTCTCCATGCCTGTACGTGTCCAACTGCACGACACAGTTTGAAATGAGACTTGTCCGACCAGGCAATGCGTTTCCGCTCATCAACAGTCCAATATCGGTGTTGATGGACCCAGGTGAGGCATAAAGCTTTGTGTCGTTCAGTCAAGGGTACACAAGTGGACCTTCCGCTACAAAAGTTCATATCGGTGATGGTTCACACTCTGACCCTTGTCCATGGGCCAACATTGAAATATGCAGCAATTTGCAGAAGGGTTGCACTTCTGTCACTTTGAATGATTCTCTTCAGTTGTTGGTCCTGTTTTCGCAGGATCTTTCTTTGGCTGCAACAATGTCGGAGATCTTATGTTTTACTAGATTCCGGATATTCACTGAATGCTCATGAAAATAACCACTTCATTCTTACGTTGGGGATGCTTTGTCCCATTGCTCATATGCTAACTATAACACCACATTCAAATTCACGTAAATCTTGATAAGCTGCCATTGTAGCAGCACTAAGCAATCTAGCATCTGTGCCAGAAAAATGTTGTCTTATATAGGCATTGCCGACTGCAGTGCCATATTCTGTATGTTTACAAATCCCTGTATTTGAATACGCATGCCTAAGCCACTTTTGTTGGCAATTCAGAGTATAAACATATCCTGTGAGAAGATAATGATATGTTACCAATCCACATACTGTGTTGGAAGAGGTACATGGCAGGTAATGTGTTGTGTTGTTTGATGGTTGATGGTATTCTGGGACCATTTTATCCTGAGAAAAAAAACTCTCACCTTGATATGCTCAGGCTGTTACTATGACTGGCTGACTCCCGAGACACAGTCTTTTTCCAGCAATATGGTGCACTGTGGCAGATGTTGCGGAACAGGTGTTACGACGTATGCTGAAATGGCAGGTGTGGTCCTATTCCCTGGTGTTCTAGGCCGACAGGCATTAGAAACTTGGGCTTGTTTCTATGAGCACATACCAAGGACAGAGTCTAACAAGCAGCTGTCAACCACATCAAAAATTAAATGAACAAAATCATTTCTGTCCTTGCCACAGGTGATGCAGATATAATGTGCTGAATGTGGATCGATCCTGATAACAGACTGGAAATTGTGCCCACCACCACTGGTGCACACATGTTGAAATTGATAAAACTTTGTGACAATACCTTAGGTCTAATTTGTTTGCATGCTGTTACACAACAGAAGTGTTCTGTAACTTTTGAGACACTCTGTTTATCCTCTGCACCATTGCAGGTTAAAAACCTTATTGTGCTGTCAGAGCCCTTGATATGTTCTCAGAAAGAGGCTAAACCACCACACATTTCAAGTCACCTGCTGTCCAGTTTATGTGGTGTTTGCTCCACTGACAACATATACATTTTTATGCCTCAATAGTCTTCTGCAAGGGTCCCACTGCATGCAACTTGCCATCACAATATTTGGTTGAAAACTAGTAGACATGGGTCTGCAGTGATTCCTGTTGTGTTTGAGACTGACTGTCAATGGCAACTTACAATGTTCATCTTGATGACTAACTACGAGTTAGGATCTTAATGTGGTACAACATTCCTTGTAGACAAGCATTTGGGAGAGAATAATCCCATACGAGGAGGGTTGAGGAAAGAGCATGTAAAAGGCACATTATAAAATATGTGATGAGGGGAGGCAAATAACATGGAGTAGCATCTATCGACCCACTTCACTGAGTGGTCAGCATATCTGACTGTCATGCAGTTCATTTTCAGTCATGTCACACCTTCTGTCTGCTCAGGGAGTGGGTGATATGTTGTCCTTATTATTGATTCATCATCGCCAGCATGAAAGTCACCCACCGTGGTGTCAACAGAAAAGACCTGCAACTTGTCAGCCAAACTTACCCAGCAAGTGACTCCCAGGTATCAATGTCCATATGACCACTTCATTCCACCTAGAGCATTAGAAAGGGAAACGTACCAAAGAGGAACAGTGACCAAATATGCTAAATGTGTTGGGCTATAAACAAACAAGGATACTATTTCAAAATTTAAAAGCTTTTGTCTACCTTGGTCACCAAAGTAGCAACCAAAAAGATATCTTATCAGTGTACTATCAGATATGAGGCTCCTCTGAAATTGTCTATGGAGGTTTTTTACTTTCTCCTACATAAAGGGTGAGATGAACTCCACTGATAAAATTCAGGTGGTGGTTCAAAGATGTTTTATGAGTATTTTGGTACAATGGACCTTGGTCTCCTGTGGCTCACTGCAAAGTAATAATGTAATTATGATTTATTTAGTTTGTTACCTTCATTTTGTCTGAAAATACACTGTCCAGACACGTTAATGTGACTACCCGTCAAGACCTCGAATAACCTCTTTTTGCAGTGCACACCGTTGCGAGACATGCAGGAAGAGATTCAAGGAAATGATCATATGGCAGACCCCATTCAGTCTCGATCAGTTGCCTACTGCAATTCTTTTCATTTTATGCTGCTTCTGAGACATGCTTGTTGATGACAAGAACAATACAATGCCCACTTTCCAAGGACACAAAAATCCCGTATCAAACTGGGCTCCCCCACGTGGCTGTGAGGTTCTGTATTAACAGGGGTGTGGAGCCATTACGATTTCATTGCCAAGTCCAGGTGTTCTAGGTTTCTCATGTGAGGATCCACGGACAATACACCCTGGCAGGGGGGTTCCCACAGATTCTCACTTGGTTTAAATCCTAGGACTTTGGTGGTTAGAGGCATGTGATAAACTCGTCCTGTTGCTGTTTGAACCACACATGTACACTGCGAGCTGTGTTGCATAGTACTGCTGGTAAATGTCACTATGCTGAATAAAAACAAACTGTGTGTACGGGTGGATACGGCCCTCGAGGACAGACGGATACATCTGTTTATCCTTTGTGCCTCCCAGAATATCATCACCACCCAGGGAATGCCACAGACTCCCTCCCCTGTCGTGCCCCATTCTGACAGTTGTTGCAGTGTGTTTTGCTTTCAGACATTTAACAATGTGCATGCCAATGGCCATCTGTTATTGGAAAAGCCTCTCGGTTCATCTGGGTGGTCAGTTGTTTTAACAGATGCACGTCTCTGCAGCTGACATTCACCCCTGTCATCTGTGGCCCACGACTACACCACAGTATCCTCGGCACCAATTCTGAATAGCGCCATTTTGCTGAGCACAGTATACTTTAACCACACTGACATGCGAACAGTTTACAGACTTACTCATTCCCAAATGCTTCCACCCTTTCCCCAAAAGCCAATGACAGTGCACATTTTGTCTCCTCCTTACAGTGACAACTGCACTGTTTTCTGTGGTTCCCAACATGCTTTGTATACCCTTCACTGCTAGTGGTGTTGTCTGTGAGTGGTTACTGCATGTCGATTTTGATTGCAGGCAGTGGTCACATTAATATTATGGACCACACCATGTATCTACACAATAAAGAAAAAACCCAGTGTAGCATATCAACTGTATTTTGTCAAAAAATATGCAAGTTTTTTCCACAGAAACGAAAATTTCTAAATTCGTTCCCCTGTTGAAAAAGAGTGATAATCTTGAAACAGAAAACTGCAGACCTGTCTCACTTCTCCCAACTTTCTCTAAGGTTTTGGCGATACTAATCAAATATAGAGTGACACATTATCTCAATTATGGACTCTGATAAACAGTTATCAGCATGGATTTCTGGCTGGGAGTAGTACCGAAACAGCTGTACTGGAAAAAACCCAAAGGAAATAATTAGTAAATTGGGAGAGGGAAAAAGTGTTGTCAGGATAAATCTATAGCTGTCAAAAGACTTTGACACTGTTGACCACAGCATACTTTTGGAAAAGCTTGAAGCTATAGGTATCAGAGGACCGGAACAAAAAGTGGCTTGAGTAGTATCTGGAAAAGAGGATGACGGTGGTTGGAATTACATCACCAAAAGAAGTGTATTAGGCCCCTTGCTGTTCCCCATTTACATTAATTATATTCATGTGCCAGAGAGAAAAGCTAGAATCAAGTTGTTTTGCTGAAGATACTAGTTTAATTGTTTGTTTTATGAAGCAGTCATTGCACACTATTGTGGACCATGTCCTACAAGATACACAAAAATGGCTCAGTGCAAACAAGCTAACACTGAATGGAAAAAAAAAACTAATTATGTGCAATATGGAAGAATAAGTGAACATGACGACCTACATCTCACTATGGAGGGAAACAATTTGAAAGAGTTCAGTGAGCAAAATTCCTGGGTATGCACATTGATGAGAAGATAAACTGGAAGGACCATGTGGTGAGCTTAGCACTAAAACCCAATTCAGCATGTTTTGTACTTGGAATAATTTCAAGAGTTTGTAGTAATGACTGTACCAGATTAGTATATTTTGGCTATTTTCAGTCAATTGAGGCCTATGGGATAGTATCCTCGAGGAAAAGCAAATTGTCGTTTAAATGAGATTTTCAAATTACAAAAACACCCTATTCAGATAATGACCCAGAGCCCATATCAAACACGTTGTAGGCCCCTTTTTAAAGCATTGGAAATTTTAGCAATTCCATCATTATACATTCTGAAATGTCTGTCGGTGATCAAACAAAATTGCGACAAAATGAAAAACCAATACAGGTTACCATACATGGCAATGTAAAGATCTCCACTTACAGGCTGTAATAAGGACCCAAAGTCAGAAACATGTATTAATCAAGGCATCAAACTTTTTAATGCACTACCAAAACATATCAAAGAGCTGGAAAATTAGGATAAATTTAAAACTGTTATAAAGAACCACATGCTATTACAGCATAAGTGAATAGCTGTGCGCAAATGTATAAGTTTTTAATTTCATGTGATGAACAAAATTTCATCAGTGAATGTGTCTGGCAAGCCCATAAGAAGATCAATAACCACATGCTTAACAAATGTCACTAAAGTATAAGTGAATAGCTCTGCTCAACTGTAGAAAAATATATGATGTGGCAAATGAAATCACAACTTCAAGGAATAGGTCTGTCCAGCACATAATTTCTTGTGTCATAAAAACAGTTATTTGTTGTATATTGTATTAAAAAAGAGATAAATTAATATGAATACAGCACAAATTTGATCATTGGGATGTTGTGGTCTTAAGTCCTGATACTGGTTTGATGCAGCTCTCCATGCTACTCTATCCTGTGCAAGCTTCTTCATCTCCCAGTACCTACTGCAACCTACATCCTCCTGGATCTGTTTACTGTATTCATCTCTTGGTCTTCCTCTACGTTTTTACCTTCCCTGCTGCCCTCCAATACTAAATTGGTGATGTCTGAGAACATGTCCTACCAACCGATCCCTTCTTCTAGTCAAGTTGTGCCACAAACTTCTCCCCAATCCTATTCAATACCTCCTCATTAATTAAGTGATTTACCCATCTAATCTTCTGTAGCACCACATTTCGAAAGCTTCTGTTCTCTTATTGTCCATGTTTCACTTCCATACCAGGCTACACTCCATACAAATACTTTCAGAAACGACTTCCAGACACATAAATATATACTCGATGTGAACTGATTTATCTTCTTCAGAAACGCTTTCCTTTCCATTGCCAGTCTACATTTTATATCCTCTCTACTTCTCATCAGTTATTTTGCTCCCCAAATAGCAAAACTCATTTACTACTTTAAGTGTCTCATTTCCTAATATAATTCCCTCAGTATCACCTGACTTAATTCGACTACATTCCATTATCCTTGTTTTGCTTTTGTTGATGTTCACCTTATATCCTCCTTTCAAGACACTATTCATTCCGTTCAACTGCTCTTCCAGGTCATTTGCTGTCTCTGACAGAATTACAATGTCACTGGCGAACCTCAAAGCTTTTATTTCTTCTCCATGGCTTTTAATACCTACTCTGAACTTTTCATTTGTTTCCTTTACTGCTTGCACAATATACAGATTGAATAACATCGAGGAGATGCTACAACCCTGTCTCATTCCCTTCCCAACCACTGCTTCCCTTTCATGTCCCTCGAATCTTATAGCTGCCATCTTGTTTCTGTACAAACTGTAAATAGCCTTTTGCTCCCTGTATTTTACCCCTGCCACCTTTAGAATTGGAAAGCAAGTATTCCAGTCAATATTGTCAAAAGATTTCTCTAAGTCTACAAATGTTAGAAACGTAGGTTTGCCTTTCCTTAATCTACTTTATAAGGTAAGTCGTAGGGTCAGTATTGCCTCATGTGTTCCAATATTTCTATGGAATCCAAACTGATCTTCCCCGAGGTTGGCTTCTAGTTTCTCCATTCATCTGTAAAGAATTTGCGTTAGTACTTTGCAGCTGTGACTTATTAAACTGATAGTTCGGTAATTTTCTCATCTGTCAACGCTTGCTCTCTTTGGGATTGGAATTATTATACTCTTCTTGAGGTCTGAGGGTATTTCGCCTGTCTCATACACCTTGCTCACCAGATGGTAGAGTTTTGTCAGGACTGGCTCTCCCAAGGCTGTCAGTAGTTCTAATGGAAGGTTTTCGACTCAGGTCTTTCACTGCTCTGTCAAACTCTTCATGCAGTATCATATCTCCCATTTCATCTTCATCTAAATCCTCTTCCATTTCCACAATATTGTCCTCAAGTACATCACCCTTGTATAGATCCTCTATATACTCCTTCCAACTTTCAGCTTTCCCTTCTTTGCTTAGAACTGAGTTTCCATCTGAGCTCTTGATATTCATACAAGTGGTTCTCTTTAATTTTCCTGTAGGCAGTATCTATATTACCCCTGGTGAGACAAGCCTCTACATCCTTACATTTGTCCTTTACCCATCCCTGCTTAGCCATTTTGCACATCCTGTCGTTCTCATTTTTGAGACATTTTTATACCCTTTTGCCTGCTTCATTTACTGCCTTTTTATATTTTCTCCTTTCATCAGTTAGGTTCAATATCTCTTCTGTTAGCCAAGGATTTCTAGCAGCCCTCATCTTTTTTCCTACTTTATCCTCTGCTGCCTTCACCACTTCGTTCCTCAAAGCTACCCATTCTTCTTCTACTGTATTACTTTCCCCCATTCCTGTCATTTGTTCCCTTATGGTCTCCTTGAAGCTCTGTACAACCACTGGTTCTTTCAGTTTATCCAGGTCCCACCTTTTTGCAGTTTCTTCAGTTTTAATCTACAGGTCATAACCAATAGATTGTGGCCAGAGTCCACATTTGCCCCTGGAAATGTCTTACAATTTAAAACCTGTTTCCTAAATCTCTGTCTTACCATTATATAATGTGAAATATTGCAGTATCTCCAGGTCTCTTCCACATATACAACCTTCTTTCATGATTCTTGAACCCAGTGTTAATCATAGCTAAGTTATGATCTGTGCAAAATTCTACCAGATGGCTTCCTCTTTCATTTCTTCCCCCCCAATCCATATTCACCTACCACGTTTCCTTATTTCCCTTTTCCTACTACCGAATTGCAGTCACCAATGACTATTAAATTTTCGACTCCTTTCAGTATCTGAATAATTTCTTTTACTTCATCATACATTTCTTCGTCATCTGCAGAGCTAGTTGGCATATAAAGTTCTACTACTGTGGTAGGCGTGGGCTTCGTGTCTATCTTGGCCACAATAATGCGTTTACTATGCTGTTTGTAGTAGCTTACCCACACTCCTATTTTTTTTATTCATTATTTAACCTACTCCTGGTTACCCCTCATTGATTTTGTGTTTATAACCCTGTAGTCACCTGACCAAAAGTCTTGTTCCTCCTGCCACCGAACTTCACCAATTCCCGCTATATCTTACTTTGACTTATCCATTTCCCTTTTTAAATTTTCTAACCTACCTGCCCGATTAAGGGATCTGAAATTCCACGCTCCGTTCCGTAGAACGTCAGTTTTCTTTCTCCTGATAACGACATCCTACTGAGTAGAGCTCGCCCAGAGATCCGAATGGGGGATTATTTTACCCCCGAAATGTCTTACCGAAGAGGACGCCAACATCATTTAACCATACAGTAAATGTGCATGCCCTCGGGAAAAATTTCTGCCATAGTTTCCCCTCGCTTTCAGCCATTCGCAGTACCAGCACAGCAGGGCCGTTTCAGTTCGTGTTACAAGGCCAGATCAGTCAATCATCCATAATGTTGCCCTGCAACTACTAAAAAGGCTGCTGCCCCTCTTTAGGAACCACACGTTTGTCTGGCCTCTCAACAGATACTCCTCCGTTTTGGTTTCCCTATGGTACGTCTATCTGTATCACTGAGGCAAGCAAGCCTCCCCACCAACGGCAAGGTCCATGGTTCATGGTTCATTGGGATGATGATAAATAAAAGTTGCGAGTGGATGAGTGTGTTATGCATTGCAAGGCAAAACACAGCCAACTGGGCACGGTATAGCAAGAGCCAACGCTGCAGCACACTACTGGAACAGAAACCTTTCATCATTTTCCACTATGGAAGTGTTTAGAGAACGTGAGCTTAAGTCCTAAACGAACATAGTGTGGATGTGTAAGCCCTCAGCCTTCGTGCACTAAATTCTTCTCATCTCAGTACCACAGCTTTCGCCATCGGCGTAACCGTGGAATGCAGTAAGGGGTTGGCTGTTCGACCACAAGAAGCGGCAGCCTGCCCTGAGTTACAAGGGGCTAGCGGAAATTCGCGGGGATAGTCAGCTGCACTGTTTTGCTGCTTTACCTACAACTCAGACTATTGTGGTCGTGACATTTCTTATACCTATTAAGTGTTGCAACAATGTATTTGTATGATTTCAGCTGTTACAACTGCGACTCTTTGGCATCACGGTAATAGGGTACGGCATTTTGTCGCCTGTTTAACTGCACAGTTTTATTTTTCGCTATCGATTTGCTGTAGTACCTTAGAACATATTCTGAGGTCAAACAGAACGACCTCAACGCGAGCCAGCATGAATTTCGAGAATATAGATCATGCGAAACCCAATTCACTTAAAAAGCACAGTTGTGCTGGTGAGTGAAATGCGTTTCGGAAATCAGTAAGCACCGTTTTCCCCCGTCTGCCTTGATCTCTGGTTTTCAGACTGTCGTTCGAGTCGGGTTGCACGTAGTCGATGTTTTCGGAATCCATGCTGCTTAGCAGGGGGGAGCTCATTCAGTCTGAGGTAACTCGTTACGCCTGAGTTCAGAATTATAAATTTTCTGCTTGACCAAGATTTCGTGCCACTGTGAAGACCAGCCTAGACTTCAGGTTGGCTCTAATGCCACTCTTGATTCCTTGTGGATGGCGTGGAAGTTAATGCTGATAATCTCTGAGAACTGTACACAGTCGTATGCGTGAATACAAGGTGCGCTGATAAAAAGTAAAACATTTATTAACTGTCGGCTGCTACTTGGATAATCAGCACGTGATTACCGACGCAAAAGGTAACACAGAGTTTGACAGTAGGCGTACAAAAAATATCTCGTGACCAAAGACGTAAGCGTAGTTATGGCGATTAGCTTCTTAAAAGTTTACACAAGTACAGATGGAAATTGTGCTCGAATATGTGATACAAATAAAGCAATATACTGATGTGAGTTGGGCGTTTTACTGCTCTGTAACTGGCAACAGGATCGCGTTTACGTGTAAGTTATCTGGGCATCACAACCAATTAAAATAAATCCTCCCACCCCCCCCCCCTCCCCCCATAAGAATAAAAAAGCAAATGTCGGGATTGGTAGTCTAGCGATAATGAGCGTGCAGGAACAGTAGAAGTCGCGAGTTCGAATCTCGGTGCCTTTCTTTTTTGTATTTTTAAGTGCAGTGTGCCATGTTTTTGGCTAAATATACCACTTAATCTTTTACCCTTGTTTTCGTCTGTCTGTTGCAGATCCTTTGCTTCAGGAACGGGGAGATGTATCAAGTTGAAATTTTTTTCACATACTGAGGTCGTGTTCCCTTCATTTTCTGTTGACCTACACTAATGAAAATTAGCAAGGAGCAAGGTTTTACAGTACACGTAGAGGAAAAATCCGAAAACTGGCAATTTGTTATTATATCACACGGAAATTGTTATCCAACATCGAACTTCAAATTACAACATCAGTAGTTCTGCGTTCATGTTGACTGGGTCCCAATACTAAACGTCAAATATCGCGCAAGGAATGGCAGTATTGTGTTTCGGAATGTAGCCGTCATCAGATATCCATATGCGATTACTGCATGTGCATATGTCGTTCAAAGTTGCATATTAAGCAAAATTTCGCAGAATAGACGCAGTTAGCCTCAATGCAGAACTTCTAATTACTCTAATAATAGTAATACATAAATATCTTCAACATTTCGCGGTCCTGTCACCAACTGTATAAACATTAATTTTAATAATGAACAGTCTCAGTTGCACCGTTTATCTAGAATTTACCTGTGTTTCAGTCGGGATAACCCAAACTTCTTCACAATAACAGTATCTACTGTCTGTCCACAGTGGACATCGCCAAGTTAATACTACAAATTCATAAACTATCGCCAGACTGTAAAACTTATCTGGCACTGCCTCGGCCCCACTTCGCGACCGCGATATGGCAGCCACGAGTGCTGTACTGGATCTCCACTATGAACAAACAGTAGACACTGTTATTCTGAAGAAGGTTGAGTTATACCTACTGAAACCTGGGTAAAGTCTAGGTAAGCGGTGCAACTGAGGCTGTTCATTATTAAAATAATAATACTGGTCGCCTGCTTCCTGCATGACTTTGTCACATTTATACTATTAAAATGAAAACATTCTCGAAAATCTTTTAAACCGTGGGATCGGTATCTTGCCAGGATCAATGTCGATAACGGGTGAAAATAGTCGAGATTCTCTATTCCTGGAACGTATGAACTGTGTACATACATAATTAAGTTTGTATAACATCCTCACCGAGCGTGTCCATTTTTTTGTTTCTTTTTTTTGTATATTATGCAATGTACCTTTTTTCTCTTTTGATAATGTGTCTTAATGACGTGTAAGATTTGGCAGTTCATGGATGACTGACATGCAATGATTCTTATGCCTTGTCTTAAATAACAATGCTGCAATGAGACTGAAAATTGAAACCTATTACAGGGTTGCCACAACTTTCCCCCAAGTGAAAGACCTAAATTGTAAAAAAAAAAAAAGTAATGACCTCTGTGTTTCTGAACGTGTGAACAAAAATCTTAAGTACTTAACATCAAAATGTTGTGTAATGAACTGCTTGTAGATGGAGAAAGGAAGCCCAATGGTAGATATGTTTAATTAAGATCACTGATTTTATTTTCATAAAGCGAAACCTATTTGGTGACGAAAATATGCATTTTCTTGGAGTTGCGAGACACATTCCTGAAAGCAGTGATAATATTTAAAATAATCTCAGAAAAAAGTAGGCCTCTCGAAATAAATGTACAAGGTGGGAAAGAGGTGTGTCAACCAACACTGTAGGTGACTGCTAATAAAATTATGCTTCTATGTTCGTAATTGTCGGTTATTACTCACTGAGTTATGTCTATTATCTACAGGTATTGTGTGATTTTTTTCTTTCAATAAATACATGACTTCATACTGTACAAACTGCCTGCGATTGCCACAATTTTTTTTTCTTATCGTCCATTCTTTCAAATATATAAACTACTTTCGAAGTGCCAAAATATACTATAATAAATAAATTTTGTATCAAACGCCGCACTGTACAATGTACTTGCTGTGAGACAGTCACAATTCCCGAAATACATCGCCTGAGGCAGAGGAGGGGCACCACAGTCCTAGGTCCATGGTAGTACCCGCACATTAGTGGCAAACTATGGGCTTTGGATCGGCAGGCCCGATCCGTTAGAGAGACCCACAGAAGTGGCCAGCCATTCACATGTCACAGTCACCACGTCGATGAAATGAGACCGCGGCGATAACACACGCAACGGGTAGCTCGAGCAAATACTCTGAGAGTAGTCAGCAACTCACCGTAATGATGATCGCTCAGGCACATAGAAAAGACCATCAAACTCTATAACTAAATTTTTGGCTACAGCCTTTGTCAGAAAACGAAAGTTGTTGTGACTGTTTTTTACCGCCAGTTCATTTGTCCAGTTGCGGAAGCTGTCAGGCGCTGACGCCACGCTGCAACACACCACTGCCAGGCGGGCTGCATCGAGCACAGCCCCTGTAAATCAGTAACTGCACAGTCCAGCGAGCTAAGAAAGTTGCAACTCGGTCTGCAGAGGTCCTTCGTGCACACGAGACACTAGAACAGGTGGTGCACACAACCGCGACAGTATCAGTGCTGCTGCGGACCTTTCGCTGCATCCACCGTGACTCGTGCGGCCACTGGAGTGTGAGTGTGCCTCCCGGGCAGTCCCGTCGTAGCCGACAATTGGTGCCCAGCATCGACTCCGACTGCACGCCGCCTTCGTTTCCTGTCCACAGTGTTAACTATACAGACAGCGCTTCTACGAAATTGGCAAAAAATTAGATACAACATTTAAAGAATATTATGTTTTTGAAGAAAACTACACTGTCAAAAATTCCCTTTAACTAACAGCTAAAATTAAAAACTTTTCCATTTCTGATGATGGTAATTCCGTATCCTTTAACGTAGTTAATTTACTTGCTAACATTCACATTTATGAGACTATTAAAATTACTGATGAGAATCTTCTCCAACACAAAAACCTAATGTACAAGAAATTAAAGATGTCATTAGGTTATTACCTCTGATACTCTCCTACAACTATTTCCAGTTTAACGCTGAAAATTTTTTTTACGACCTTAAGCCTTTGCCGTGACTATTTGTGTAACAAGTACGCTTGCCAACAGTATTGTTAAACATCACAAAAGGCAGTACTTTAAGAAATTGGTGTGACCTGAGCAATTTTCCAGTCTTTAGGTATGGATCTTTCTGTGAGCGGTTGTATATAATTACTAAACATGGAGCTATTGTATCAGCACACTCAGAGGAACTTGACTGGTATACAATCTGGAACGGAAACCTTGCCTTTAATAAGTGATTTAAGCTGCTTTGCTACACCGAGGATATACACTTCTATGCTTCTCATTTTGGCACTTTCTGTTGACTGGGCTTCATATTCTTTGCTGAAGGAGTTTCGGAAAACCACGTTTCTTAACTCTACTTTAGTGGCACTGTCATCAGTGACTCCACCGTTACTTTCGCGCAGTGAAGGTACTGATTGCGTCTTGACACTGGTGTACTCTATGCATGACCAGAATCTCTTTGGGTTTTTCGCCAGATTTCGAAACAGAGTTTTGTTGCGGAAATTATCAAGAGCATCTCGCACTGTAGTAACCGCTATATTTAGAACTTCTGCAAAACATTGCCAGTCTTGCGGATTTTGGATTCTTTTAGATTTGGCATGCTTTTTCGTTACTTCTGCAACAGCGATTTCACCCGTTTTGTCCATGGGGGATCAGTACCATCACTTATTATTCTATGTGGTATATATATCTCTCAATTGCAATCGATACTATTTTTCTGAAATCATTCCACATCTTTTCTACGTTTACATGATCAGATCGGAAGGAGTGGAGGCTGTTTCCTTAAAAATCGTTAAGAGCATTGTCAGCTTTTTTAAACAGATGTACTTTAAGTTTCTTTTTGATGGTTGTAGGTGTTACACTATTCAGTGTACGGGCAACTGACTTGTGGTCGCCAATCCCTGTATTCGTCAAGAACGCTTTCGTAACCATTTATGCTTCGAGTGGGCTCACGAACTAATAGTTCAAAATACTTTTTTTTAGAAAGCATACAGTACTATTTCAGGTGACGTTTTAAGCCTGCCGCCGGCTTTAAACGTGTAAATTTTCCACCATATCGAGGATACATTGAAATCACCACCGACTATAATTGTGTGAGTGGGGTACCTTTTGAAATGAGACTCACGTTTTCTTTGAACTGTTCAGCAACTATATCCTCTCAGTCGGGGTCGGTAAAACGATCCAGTTTAGTCCGATTGACAAGTATAGCCTCTACCCATACTGTTTTGCAGGAACTATCTACTTCAGTTTCACTACAAGGTAAACTACTTCTGACAGCAATAAATACTCCAGCACCAACTATGTTTAATCTATCCCTTCTGAACGTTGTTAGGTCGTTTGAAAAAATTTCGGCTTAACTTATTTCCTGCTTTAGCCAGCTTTCCGTACCTATAACTGTTTGAGAGCTTCAGTGCTTTCTATTAGGGCCTGGAGCTCTGGTTCTTTCCCAACACAGCTACGATAATTTACAACACCGATCGTTTCTACAACCACCTTACTGTGTGTTACCTGCCCCCTCTTAGACGGGAGCCATTGCTATGGTTTCCTGAGACCCTCTAACCTAAAAATGCACCCCAGCCGCCCCCACAATCCGTGTAGTGGACTCCTGACCTATTAAGCGGAATCCGGAAACCCACCACCCTATGGCTCAAGTCAAGGTATCTGAGGCCTACACAGTCACATAACCGCCTGAGCCTATGATTCATACCTTCCACTCGGCTCTGCACCGAAGGACCACAGTCGGTTCTGTCGATGATGGTGCAGATGGTGAGCTCCGCTTTAATCTCGCAAGCAAGACTGGCAGTCTTTACCATTTCCGCTAAACAAAAGGAGAGAGAATCTCCTACAATCCAAAGCGATACACGCCATTGGCACCGAGTTGGGCCAACACCTGCAGTTGGGTGCACCCTGTACTCTTCATGGCATCCGGAAGCACTCTTTACAAATCAGGACTGACTCCCCCACCTTGTGCACACTGCCGTCGTTCCCCTCCTTGGCAGCCATGTTACTAAGGGGGCCAATTACGCACCTATTATTGAAGTTCCGAACTACCAGCAAACTCACCTTCTGTGAACACGCAGAATTTGCGTTCCAAGAAGCTTCCTCTGGAGGCCCTACGATCGGCCCCTCGCAAAGTCTTTCCCTGTCTGCCACACTTTGGAATGATCTCTCACTCGGCCACAGGTGAGGGATCAACCTCAGCGCTGCAGACCAACATAAATGTAGGATAATGACATCACTGCTGCTCAAAGATCTGCAGTCAGAGAAGACAACTCCAAATGCAAGGGGAAAAGACACAAGAATGCTGTAAGTAAATATCAGAAACTTATCTATTATAAAGAACATTCCTAGATGTTGAAAGCGACCAAAATTGTAATTTCCACTTACGAGATTTTAAAAGAATTAACTTATATGGTAAAATAAACCAAGTCTGCTTTTCTTCATGGTTACCTGACGTGACGTATATATCTGTTTTGTATTTTTACTCGTCAATGCCTTCCGTTTAAGCACTAACTCAAGCTAAACAGGTCTCTGCTGCCAAGTCATTATCAATTGTCATCGATGAAGGGTGAAAACAAAGGAAAGAGTATTCACTTTCTTTTGCCTGATGGCGGATTTAGGGAGTTGGGATGCATGGCAAAAGCGCATTCTTACGCGACTTTGGTAAAAATAAACGTACGTTTATGCTGTAACAGCGTTGCGTACGTTGATTATGACTCTATGATCATACTGATATACTAAAAAGGACAACCAAACCAGCATCCACTGCAACGTGGATAGTAGTACGAAAAGATTTGTGTTTACTTTTTAGACATTACTCCTGACTCTACAAAATTCGAAGCGCAAGGGACCGTTACAATCGAGTCTGCACAATTCGAAGTTCGAATAATTAATTCTATTTAACTCGACTTTACACTAGGTGAAATCTGGAAAAATCGAAATAAAATTTTGATTTTCTTTTTACTAACGTATTTCCAGTATTCTTACATGTTATTTGCTTTAGTATTTGAAACGGAAGGTACACACAAATGTTCGAAAATACATAAATTCAGCTTCATTCATTTTTCAATGCTGAACCAACTGTCACGAATGGTTGCCTTTGGTCAATTAAGTTTCTCATAAAGGACCTTATGTCTTTGGAGCTAGCTTGTCACTCCTTATTTGTATCTGAGACTTCGGTTCCCAGACTAACCCTAAATGACTTAGCGTTCCGTTAAGCTATAACCTCCGACAAATACCTTTTGTACCCTGCATTGAGTAAGGCAATACCATAAGCTTTCGCTTCGCCCGGTCTGCTTGCTCCCGCTTTTTAATACTTATCAGCAACATTATCTTTCCGCTCGATGATCGTTTGCAGCATGGATGGTGGAATCCCGAAACAATTCGTTACCTGCTACTTCTCGTTGCATTCCACAGCGTCGAATCTCGTTTCTGCTTTACGAATGTCGGAAACTTCCTGGAAAATATCCTAAAGTGAAAAACGTCTACTTTCTCCTTGGTCGAAGTTTCTTGTGTGACAAAATGGCGTCAGTTTTGAATCACTATTAATTACGAGACCGACAGTGCGCAAACAAAGGTTAAGTCCACGAGGTTGTCACTTATTGCCTGTGTTGGCATATGCGGGTCATTGTTAAGAATCATCTTTGTGTACAGTTATAAACTGGTGTAGCTGTAAGCTAGGATTCTCATTTGTGTGTCATTGCGATGAACAGCTTAGGGAGCGCCGCTAGGAGTAATAGACAATAAAAGTATTCGCCGGAATATAAACGAAAATCTATATTGAGTTTAAACCTACGACACAAAGGAAGAGTTCGTCTCAGGACTTGTAAATATGCTCTAAATTACAGAAAACGCGAGAAAAGCCCTCCCAGAAGCCTAAAAAGGGCAGCGCTGAGAGAAGGCGACAGCTCCCTCAGAGTCGGAAAAAAAGGAAGAAATTGCGCAACGCGATAACGTACTCAAAGGCTATATCGTACCCCAGCCACTGAAAAGTCCAAAATTGTGAGTGTGACCACTGTAATAAATAAATTGATAACTAAATTTCATATTAATATGAAACACATGTTACGATTTTATCCCGACGTTTTCACGAAAATTCTACGGCGCAGACCTGAACTGCACACACAGAAATTTATTTGCAACGGATTAATAATATGCTGTGGTATTTCGTGCACTGTTAAAACAACTGATGAAACAGACAGAATTATCTGGTGTAAGCTAGGCGTTGACTTGTAATTACTGAATGTCTGCGGGTCGTTTTGATATGACAGTCGCCTCGATTAGTGAAGAAGTTGCTTCGGTTTTCTCGAGGCATTTGGGAACAGGTTGAAACAAACGATTAACAACCGTCGACTGCATACAGTCGCAAAGGCTGATTTCAAATGTCTTTGGTAACTGTAAAGCTACTTCACCTGGGTAGGGGGGACAGCTACTAGTCGGAGGTAAACACTTCCCCCTCACAGCGTTCTAATGTTGCCGGCTACACTATGCCACTCAGCGTCCGATGTAAACACAGCCGACAACAGGAAGTGTGACAGGACTACCAGACCGAGTTCAGAGCAGGAAACGGCCGGGGTCCCCGGTGGTCTAGTGGTAAGGGGGTCTGGAGCGTTGCAGCGCCTCGGCTGGGGCTATTCGCCCCAGCCGGGCCGGGGTTCAATCCCCGGCCGGCGCTGGAATTTTCAGATTTCCGAACACTAGCCTCCACCTCTGCCCTGGCATGTGGCGCATGCCGGGCACCCCCGTGGGGTCCTTGCTTCGGATCCCACGTGGAGCTCACTCCCACACTACAAAATATACCTCATTATGCTGCTGCAATCACTTATTTTAAATTTTAATACGCACACTTTCTTCACCAGGCCACATCTACATATATTTTCCAGGTACTTTCGACATAACACATCTCACTGTCACAAGAAACTGCTACTACATGTATCATGAACATTTGTAGGATTGCAACAATGAAATAAAATCCTCTCTAAAAAAACTAATAAGTTTTATTTTCCTTTTTGTGCTAAATGCTGCTAAGATAAATACCAAAACAGCTTTCATTTTCTTGTAGGTAATTATGAAAGTAAGTTTGGCTATAATACTGATACATATTTACTTAGCACATTCCCAGTGCTGAAACAGAATATTTTATCTCAATGTCAAAGAAATGCAAAATATTATATCAATACCATCACACAAGATATTTTCAGGTGTCTCAGTCTGCCTTTTCTTTTTAGTATCCTGATTGATTATACGATAATAAATAAATTCTGAATCAGAAATCGTTTCGTAACAGTTCACACTCAATGCCATTTGTAAGTGTATATTGTCAGTAATTGTAGTTTCAAAACGAACACAGGCCTTTTTTTCAAATTATTCAAGTGTCAAAATGAGATTATGATAGGACACAGGTCACTAATGAGATAAACTCTTTGTTTGTATGATACAGGATAATTCTCCTGGTCTTATGTCAGCTGAATGCTAAATTAAACAGTTAACATTAAAAAAAAACGAATTTTACTGAGAGGTCTACATGTCTCATATAATATTTCTGTTGGTAGTTTCATGACAACCTCTCAGGCTCAGCTTTATATAAAAGTATCTTGCAGGTCAGAAAAGAAATTTTATTACTACCTCTACAGATTCCATTGGTCTGTTGTTGTTGTACTATTGTTGCATTGCGAGAGAGAGAGAGAGAGAGACTGCTACTATAGCTGTTTTCTTTTGCTATTAAATTCCGTGCCATACCTCCATTCTAAATGCTAAAAGGCGTGGATAAAACTTTTAGCAATACTATTTCCTTTTCACCACATCGCTGCTAGGTGTCGCTACTGGTCCCTCACACAGTCAGTTGTCTGTAGCGCAGGGCTTCGCTACCAGAGGGCTGTAGCCGAGCTGGCGACGACTCACTCTGCCGGGATTTGCTGCTTCACTCCTGAACGAGTACGCCAGCTGAGATACCCGCTAAATCCTCACACTAAACGAGAAGCGTAATAGCACCAATACTACATAAGGCAAATCGTGATCAGCGAAACCACCACTATTATAACTGCTTGCTGAAAATACTGATACAAACTATTTAGAGCGGAAGGGAGCACCTTACCGAAGCCGATCTAGAGGAAAATCCATTTGGAGAGAACAGAACCCATATCTATAACATCTTTAGATACAGAAACTTTTGACAATGTTGGCCAGAATATGCAGTTTGAATTTAAGATGCAACCATGAATAAAATATAGCGAGAGAAACATTACTTAGAACTCCACCAGAAATGAGACAGAGGCTGTACAAGTCGAAGGACATAAAAGTAAGGCAATACGTGTGAAGTGAGTGAGACAGCGTTCTAGTCCTTTGCTTGATGTTATTCATTCTATATGCAGGGTGTTTCACACTACTCGGGACTGTACAGGGGATTTAACTGATCAAGTTTTACATAGGAATCTACTTCTGAAAACGTCATCTTACGATGCTACAGAACGTCAAAGTTATAGGAACCGGCATCTGCAAAAAGAGATGGATCCCACGAAGATGTTACAAACTTTCTAAGATGATGCAGATGGATAAATGCGTACATTTGTGATTATGTCCTTGCCCCGGAAAATTATAACAGAAAACCTTTCTGTTACCTCTGACAGTATGTACCGTTATCGTTGTTGCTAGGATGTAGGACAGGAAACTTGCAGAGGCGGTGGTATGGAGCGAAAGAAGAAAACAATGTGCAGTACACATAGGCTGTAAGATGCATACATCATGAACCATGAGCACTTGTTCATCATCGCTTGCGTGAAAGCCATCTCCACTATTGAACAAGTGCTTACAGCTCCAGAATTATGCAGTTTAGAGTCCATGTTTACTGCACTTTTTTTCTTGTTTCGGTCTATACTGCCGCCTCTGAACGTTGCCTACCCTACAATCCTAGCAACAACAGTACCAGTACTTGTATTCCACTGTCAGAGGCAGGATAACGATTTTCACTTACAACTTTGGACACGTTTGTTTCCGGTACAGGGGCTCTTACCTCAAATCGATACATTTGTCTGTTTGCATCATACTAGGAAGTTTGTAACACAATCATGGATCATCTTGCATATACATACATTTACCGGAGCTGGCGCCTGTGACTTTGATGCTCCACAGCGTCAGTGGGTGACGTTTGCAGGCATGAGTTTCTAAGTAAAACTGCAAGCTCTAGAAATGTTGTGGCTCAGTGGTCTGAAGAAGATGATTCTTGCGAGGAAGGAAATATATTTGAAGATGCAAGTAGTGAATAATTAGCCAATGAATCTGCAGATGTGAATATTGAGGCAAATGGCAGTCCTTCCGATAATATTACTTCATCAGAGTCTGAAAATGGAGCACCACCACAAAAAGGTATAGAAGACCACACATACATTAGTCGGAATGGAGCGATTTGGAAATTAGATCCTCCTGCAACTTTTCGTGCGCCTGTCCATAACATCGTAAAGAAGGCACCTAGTCCAGCCCTTGGTTTGAATACCTGTAAACCTAAGGATGCCTGGGACTATTTCATCTCCAAGGAAATGATCATCTGCACAAATATTGAAGGCAGAAGAGTGGCTGCTTTACGTGGAAAAACGTTTTGCTTGCTGGAATGGTGGGTTTTCTTGGTCTTTTACTGCTTTCTGGTGATGAGAAGACTTGGGATGTCCTTATTAGAGAATTATTCTAGGATGAAAAGGAAAATCCTACATAGAAGGCCACCTTGTCAGTAAATAGATTCGAGGATATAAGGAGAATGATTAGATTTGATGACAGGCGTACCCGTGACACTAGATCTGCAGATGACGCAGCAGTTCGCTATGTATGGGCACTATTTCTTGACAAGTGTAGAAACAGAATGAATCCCAACCATTCGCTCACAGTTGACGAACAGCTAGTCCTAATCCGTGGAAGATGCAGCTTCACCCAGTATATGCCCTCTGAACCAGCCAAGTGTGGCATAAAAATATTTTTGTTATGTGATCATATGCTTTAGAGGGAATTGTTTACACGAGAAGGAAGCCCCATGAATTTATTCAGAAAAATCTTGGATTGAATGTAGTGAAAGATCTTGCTAAAAGCATTCAATGATCATCAAAAAATATTACCGTTGACAACTTCTTTACTAGTATGCTTCAGAAGCAAATTACAGTGGTGGGAACAATCAAACAAAATAAACCAGAAATTCCTAATGAGATGAAACCATCTGTCTCAAGAGCAATTCATTCCTCTTTGTTTGCATTTATAGGTGTCATTACAATGGTGAGTTATCTTCCCAAAAAGAAGAAGTCTATAGTTCTCACTAGCACAATGCAATACGACAGAAACATTGATGAAACTCATGCAATAAACTTCTATAACTCTACGAAGGGTGGAGTAGATAAATGGACCAGAATATTCGTTATTACACTTGCAAGAGACAAACGAGAAGATGTCCATTTGCATTATGGATGAATATGAAGGACATCGCAGCAATGACCACTGAAATTTTATTTTCCGCCCAACATCTGACATACCATAGTGGAAGAAGTAATAAAATGCGTTTGTTCCTAAGAGGTTTAGCAGAGGAAATGGTAAGACCTCTAATGGAACTTCATATTCAGATCCCTAATCTTCCAAAGAAAATCGTTGATGATATGCGAAGATGTCATATTGCCGAACCAACTACATGTTTCAGGAAAAAGAAGAAGATGCAATTATTTTCCATATAAGAAACACAGGAAAAGTGCTATGACATGCATTAAGTGCAAACCCAACATTTGTAAGGAACATAGTGGCGTTCTTTGTGCTTCTTGTTTGTCACATGTTGAAAACTAAGAAAGATGCAATTTTATGTGAACAATGAATAATAACTTTTTATAAAAATATTGCCTATACACATAATATTGTGAATAATGAGCATGTTTCAATTGAAGAAATTGGTTGTAATAAGTGTTTTAAAATGTAAACTGCAAGTTATAAGTGAATTAATAAAATAATTTGTATATGTTGTTTGTAAAGGAAAGTAAGTAATAAAAATTCACTCTTAGGGTTTTATATAAAAAATGTTAATCAGGCCCACCAGATCCTGTCACTGTATCTTAGGAATCTTGCAATATGACAAAAAATTTGACAGAACGAAATTTAACTCCAAAGAATGAATATGTGGGAAGAGGAAAATTTTAAATTAGGTCAGGGCCTTGGAGGCCCTGCATATGCATTCACGTGTGTTTTCGGCACCATGCATCCTAGCGTTAAGAGAAACAGAATGTTTGCATAAAGGCAAACCGCCGGGCTGTCCCCGAGTGAATGATACAGACGTCGAACGCATCCGCCATAGTTTCACGAGGGGTCCGCAGAATTCCGTTCGCCGTGCAGCTCGACAGCTCAGCACGCCCCCGACGTCCGTCTGGCGTCTATGCGTCGACGTTTCTGCATCAAACAATATTAAATTCAGCTACTGCGAGCTGTTCGTGAGGGTGCTAACATCGTGTGAAGTTCCGTAATTTCACTCTTGGCAAGGTGGAGCATGGCTGTTTTCTCCCAGTTTGTGTTTAGTGAGGAGGCAACATTCCATTTATACGGAGAGGTGAACTGTCATAATGTGACAATATGAGGTACGGGACAACCACATGAAGTTGTACATCATAAAATAGACTCTCCTAAATTTAATATTTGTATTATGTATTTCTATTTTTTGTCTGCATCCTAGATATTTATAGGCATCTGATTATTCCAGCGCTTCTATGCAGTCGCCGTGGTTATCCAATATATAATCTTCTTGTTTAGTGTTTTCCTTTGCCAATGATATTTTTCTTACATTTGTCTGTTCCAAAAGCCATATTTATATAATTGCTGAATACTTCTGTTATCTTTAGTAATTGGTTGAGTTGTTGATTTGTTGCTGCCAGTAGTTTTAGATCATCCATGTGTGGGTATGTTCCAGTAATATTGTATCCATAATTTGTATTATTTAGCATGTTGGATAGTGGGTTCAGAGCAAGGCAGAACCAGAAAGGATTTAATGAGTCTCCTTAGTATATTCCACGCTTAATCTGTATTGGCTGTGATGTGATATTATTTGAATTTGTTTGGATAATAAGTGTGGTTTTTCATTACAATGTTTAGGAACTATATCAATTTAGGATCTACTTTGTATATTTCCAATATTTATAGTAACCATGAGTGGTGTACACTATCAAAAGCTTTTCAGTAATCAATGTATGTGTAGTGTAGCGACCTTTGTTTAGTTTTAGCTTGATATGTAACCTCTGCATCTATTATCAGGTGCTCTTTACATCCTCGTGCTCCTTTGCAACAGCCTTTTTGTTCTTCATTTATAATTTTGTTCTGTGTTGTATGTATCGTTATTTTCTGTGTAATGACTGAAGTTAATATTTAGTATATTGTTGGTAGGCATGTCATGGGGCAATAATTTGCTGGGTTTGCTGTGTGTGCTTGATCTTTAGGTTTCAGACAAGTTATTCCTTGTGTATGTGTATCAGGGAATGTGTATGGGTCTGCAATGTAACTGTTAAATAATTTAGTTAGATGTGAATGTGTTGACGTGAACTTCTTTAGCCAGAAATTTGCTATTTTATCTTTTCCAGTGGTTTTCCAATTGTGTGTAGAATTAATTGCTTTGCTCGCTTCATGTTGCAAAATTATCACTTCAGGCATTTGTGGTATCATCTTTTATGTCTGTTTCCGCTAGTATCCACCGTGCATGTCTTTTATGTTGTACCAGGTTTGACCATATGTTGCTCCAGAAGTGTTCCATGTCTGTTATGTTTGGTGGATTGTCTTTTTTAATGCGTGTGTTATCTATTGTCTGGTAAAATTTCTTTTGGTTTGTGTTGAATGTTTGGTTTTGTTTCCTTCTATTTTCACTTTTTCTGTATGTTCCAAGTCGTTTGGCCAATGCTTCTAATTTCTGCTTCTTTTCATCTAATTGCTCTATCGCTTCTTGTTGTGAGATTTTACCTACCCTTTTTCGTTTTTTGTATGATATTTCTTTTCTTAGAAATTGTGTTAGCCGTCTGATGTCTTCTCTCAGTTTTTCTATTCCGATCTGTAGCCTGTGTTGCCATGCAGGTTTTGTGGGTTTCTTCTGTGTGTTGGTTGGTTCTGATGTCTGTCTAGTGTGTAAATTTAGTATAGAGAGTGCTCCTATTTAAACCAGTAGTTGTAACTCTCCCATAGTTGTGTTTTCATTTATTTTGTTGTGTATGATTGTGTTGATAGTTTTTATTGTTGCTTCGTCTTGTGGGTTATTTGGCGGTCTAATGCCTGTATTTGTGTCTTTGTATTCTATATATGTCAGCTGAAATTTTTCTTCTATATCTAACATGTGTGTCACTTCGTGTTCTATTTGTACTTGTTCTGGTGGCAGTCTTAAGATTTCGTTTTCCTTTGATTGTTTAATTGATGCGTGTTGTTCTTTGTTTGTTTGCTCTGGGATGTGTGAGTCCATTACTGTATTATTTTCTTCTTCTTCTGATTGGGCATTATTTTGTTCCAGTATTTGTTGTACTCGTTGTTTGATGTTTTCTAATTCTGATTATTACACGGATCTGATCAGCTAGTCGTTGTTCTGTAAAAATTTTAATTCTGGGTATCTGGTAGTAAATGTTGTGTATACTTGTGTTCTGTATCCAGTTGTATTGGTTGCTAGGTTTGTTGCTTGGTATTATTATTATTTCGTTGTTGTTCTGTTGGTCAAACGTGTGTGTAGCGTTGCCAGGTTACTTGCTACAGTAAATTTTTCTTTTGCCTTTGCTAGAGCCGTCTTTTCAAGTTTGCAGGAGCCACCGCTAGTTGCTTCTATTGGACTGCGACGTTACTGTTCTTTCGAAATGTGCCGTTTGTTACTCTTAAAATCAACATGGAGAGCTCCCCAGCGGTGGGGTCGACTTTTTGAAACCAAATAAGCGGTAGTGTAACTCAAGACCCCCCAGTATCAGACCCTGCATCCAGGTGGGCCTCCGTTTGCAAGTAACTGACGCAGAAGAGTTCGGAATTTTGCGTCATGTTATATAGCGTTAAGGAAGTATTATTACATAGTCTGGTTGCGTGTCATAATGGTTAGGACAGAAGCTTAACCATGCCTCGTCAGGTGCAGTAAAATTTTTTAAAATCTTTATCGAAATGACTTTGTGCCTATTTTTACTCAATTTATTGTTTTAAATGTAATTTCTTTCGTTCTATTCCTTTGTCACATCGTTTTAATCACTGTATGAACTTTTCCATTTGTTTCATTTTTCTTTGCATCATTCTTCTTCCAATCGGAATTTTTGTGAATGTGTATTTTATTGTACCTATCTGTTTGACTATTCAATTACTTCAAAACTCCGATAAATTAATTAAAAAAACAAACGACGAAATAATCTATTTATATTGACTGTGCATTAACGTGAAAAACGTATTTTTCATTACAAGACGTACCTTTTTTTGCATGGTAATCGAAATACAAATATTTAAAACATAACCTACATTCTTTGTGTACTATGGAAATGTATGGTAGATGAGGATATAAATGAGAGAAGGTTTTCTAAGTAAAACAAAATTCAAGCAATGTGAGAAATCGATATAATGAACACAATAACGAAAACACAGGGCCATAAAAACAGGAGAAATTAAATCGGAATTAGTACATGAAGATAATTAAAAGTTCACGAACAAATATTTCCAGTGGAAAAGGGATGATAAGAAGAAAAATTAGACCAAATGAAGTAGTTCATGTCACTATTGAACCACGTGACCGAGGAGCGGAAATAAAAAAAAAATATTTACATCACTTGAATGAAAACGATTATCAATATCACTTCGATAAACACCTAGCATAGATTTCTTTCTCTGGTGAGATTCGAACCCACAACCTCATGCATGTGAAGCTAGTATCCTTTCCAATACCCTCACAACCAACTTTGGTCATTCGGCTTTCTTCACGTTATTGAGTCTCACACAAAATTCCGAATTTCTTTTCTCGTCAGTTCCTCGAAAACGTCTACCCACCAGGATGAATGGCGGCACTGTGTGATACTTGGGTGCTTAACCTACATAACCGTATAGATGGTTTCAGAAAGTTGATCCTACCCCTGGAGAAATCTCCTTGTAAGACATAACGAAAGAGTGCCGCCGTTTCATTATATCTACTGATACGGTGGTGGACACACAGTTAGTAGTGTAGCCATAGTAACACAAACGGTCTGAAAACTGCACGATCTAAGCAACGAGGGACGACCTCGCACTTAGTCCAAAGGAAAATCTCCAGAATTACTAGAAGACTTGTAGCCAATGCACCGAGTCCCCTGCAGTCATTTAGTCCGCGGCGACTGCTGAGAACCTTCAGAGCAGTCATTAGGATTCGCACTCGACTACTTCGATGTTACACGTTCGGTGTCCTACTCTATGGAGCTGAGTCATGGACTGTATTAGGCATTTGAAATGCGATCGTATGGAAAAATATTAAGGATACCATCGACAGATTTAGTCAAAAGTACGGCGGAACGAAAATGTAGAAATTCTCAACAGCATCCAGAGAGCAAAACTCGATTGTTTTGGTAGCGCAATTCCGCAACAACAAATAAAACCTGTTGAAATTAATAATTCAAGGAAACATTAATGGCAGGCAGTCTGGACGAGCGTTTCTAGGCGCTTCACTCTGGAACCTTGCGACCGCTACGGTCGCAGGTTCGAATCCTGCCCCGGAAATGGGTGTGTGTGATGTCCTTAGGTTAGTTAGGTTTAAGTAGTTCTAGGGGACTGATGAGCTCCGATGTTAAGTCCCATAATGCTCAGAGCCATATGAACCATTTTCTGAAAGATTAATGGAATATGTGATCCACGACCTACAGGATTAACCTGGCTAAATAACTCAAACCAGCAGTTTGGGTTCGGCACTGAATCAATGTTCTGAAAAACCATGGACGGACAACAGATCATGCTATCGATCGGCAGTGTTACTGGAGGACGAGGTACTTAAGAGAGGAAGAATGACAATGCTTAAAAATTACATAAATGCTCACCATTAAATCTAATACTCCACTCATATAATCGCGCTAGCTGCCATTAAAATTAATCTGCACTTGGCATACAGTTAAAATTTTTTTAAACCTAGTGCTCTTAACAGCACTCATGTCACCACTTATTTTGATCAATGTACGTATTTTCTTAGACATCCACCGTACGAGGACGCACTGACAAGTAATGTCGACAGATGTTTTTCTTGAAAACTCGCAAAGCTTTTTAAATAAAACAAACTTCATTAAAATTCTACATTGTATTCTTCACGTCTATAAATTTATTTCTCAAGACACTCATCCTCGGAACCAGCAAAATTTCCCCAACTAGATACTATTTTGTTGACATCGTCACAGTGTATTGTTTGACTATGTTAACAGAGCCACAACCTTACCTCTGCTTGCACCGCTTGAAACAACTGAAGTGCTCGAAGGTTTTCTTAGTTTGGCACATAGACGAAAATCGAGACTGTGTGTAGGATGATCGACGGCAGTGAACCAAGGACGTCGGCTTGCTGCAGATGCCGCAGCGATCGTGCGTAGTTTGGCACTGCCGTGCTCAAGGAGAGTGTCCTCCACATGCGGACGAAGTCTTCGAATTCGTTCTTTTAGTTTTGTGAGCTCTTTCTCACCCACCAACATAGTCACGTCACACACCGCTATGTAACGCGGTACGAAGCAGAGGGCTGCAGATGTCCATAGTAAAGATGTAGAATGTTACTGACTTCAAATAAAACAGACCGAGCCATTATCTTCTCAGCACGCCGTCGTGTTATACGCACGAACATTAAAAAAAAAAAATTGTTTCAGAGCAAAGTATGCTGTATTTTTAAGTGAAGATCTTTGTAATGTACATCTGTATTAAACGTTATGCTGGTGATATATGGTGACAATTCGTATTTATATTTACAATGAAGAGAGATTGACCAGTGGCCTATATACAACTAAAACCAAGTTGTCAGATGGATATTAACTGCAGTGGATTAGTGGAGAAATACAGGGATGAAGAAGTAGTTCGATTGTCTTGCCGCATGTATGCTGTAGAGCACATCTTCCACCGGACTGCCTTGATGATGCATGGATGGTAACAGCGTAGCAAATGCCCGGTGGCGAAAAGGTCATGAATTGGTAGACTATATAGTCAGTCAATAGATGGAAAATCCTAGTACACCATCTGAAATGTGGAATTGGTGAAGACAGACAGTCGACCGAAATTATATCGAAATAAATTCATTCTTAACTTGTCTTCAGTTGCGTTAGGTAACACCTCGGTAGCTAACACATCTGCGTTCAGAGAATTTATTTCGAAGTGATTTCGGTCAGCTATCTACCGTCATCAATTCGATGCACAGGGCCATGAATACTGTCGAAGTTTGGCATAGCAAACGACACTCAATCAGGCAAAGGTATCTGAACCTACAATTTCTGATCAATATGCTAAAGGAGAATGTAATAAAATCAATACCTGAAATTAAAAAAAATGTAATCCGTCGGTTAGCCTCTTCAGTGAAAGAGGTTAAAAATAAATCTGTGTTGAAAAGGAGTTAAAAGATATTTTAAGAATACATAATGACTTGGTGGATTTAAGGAGTTTAAAATTTACGTCATTCGTACGAAATGTTCGTAAAATAAGACAGGAAGTAATGTTGTAGAACGAAATATGTAAAAAAAAAAATATTTTTTGAAACACTGCTATGCACTATGTGCATAGACAGCCTTAAGCCTAGATAAAATGTGGAGGGGCGTTCTTATTACAAAACAACAGGCAGAGCCTCCCCATTGTCGCGGCTTCCTTTGCAGGTTTCAGAAACCGCAGCTAAAATGTATGTGGCCAGAAACACCACGTTGACTCACGGCTGCAGAAGACCATGACACCCTTCAAGAGGCGGTGAGGCATCTCGTACAGTAGTTACATGAGAGTGAATTTATTCCTCGCTCCTCATGAGACATCATCAAACTTATTTTCCTGCTTCTGGAGTGTCTACAGCGAGTATGAGGGAATCCCGAAACGTGATATCTTACTTTTGTACTGCTCTCCGTTCCACACCTTCAAGGACGAACTTCTTTTCTGTGGCACTCGAACACTTGCACTTCTTCGATGTCATTTTCACGGCGGATTTATGTACTGTGCTTATGCTTTATTGAGAAAATATGGGAATTTTTCAAAGTGTTAAGGGATGAAACGATTATCTTAATAACCGATAAAACAATTCCAGATATCGAGTATCACGTACCAGCTGGCACTTCATTACGAAATGTTTACGGGGCTGTCTGTTATGACAGTCGCTTTCGTTTATGGAATGTACCGAACACAGGAGGTTTCTTCGGTAAATAGAAGTTCTTACATGGGTCTTGACAACACGACCGAATTACAGAGGTTCAAATAGTGAGACGCGACTGTGTGGAACTGCATAGGCAGATTTCGGTCCCTGGAAATAATTGTAACGCAACTAAGGACTTCATAGCGACACGAACGTCAGCCGGGTAAATAAGTCCCACACTAAGTGGACATCCAGCGGACGTAGGTAAGTGGACATCCAGCGGACGCAGGTAAACACTTCCTGTTACACCACGCCACTGCTGCCTCGGTGTAAACACGGAGGACAGCAGGAAGTGCACTACGACCACTAACTGGACTCCAGAGCAGGAAACGGCCGGGGTCCCGGTGGTCTAGTGGTAAGGGGGTCTGGAACGCTCCAGCGCCTCGGCTGGGGCTATTCGCCCCAGCCGGGCCGGGGTTCAATCCCCGGCCGGCGCTGGAATTTTCAGACTTCCGAACACTAGCCTCCACCTCTGCCTTGGCATGTGGCGCATGCCGGGCACCCCCGTGGGGTCCGTGCTTCGGATCCCACGTGGAGCTCACTCCCTCACTACAAACTGTACCTGATTATGCTGCTACAAACACTTAAAATTTTAATTCACACACTTTCTTCACCAGACTTCATTTACATATATTTTAAGGTATTTAATATATCTCACTATCAAAAGAAACTGCTTGCTATATTTGTAGGATTACAACTATGAAATAAAACCCTTACAAAAAAAGATTTTGTTTTCCTTCGTGTACTGAATACTGCTGAGGTAAATACCCAAACATGTGCCATTTTCCTGTAGTTAACAGTCAATATTCGAAAAAAAAAGGTTATCATACTGTATTTCACACGTTCTCAGTGCTGAAAAAGCAGTAATTATTTCAAAGTCATAAGAAAATACAAAATATGACATCAATAGCAAATCACAAGCCAACGCTGTGTTATTTTTAGTATCATGATAGACTATGTGATAAATAAATCCTGTATAAGAAATCGTTTCGTAACAGTTGACAATATCTTTCAAAAATACTTTTCACTAATTGCATTTTCAAAAACGAACAAAGGCCTTCTTTTTTCTCAAATTATTCCAGTATCTAAATGAGATGTTTGATGTGACACAGGTCACTAAAGAGATAAACTGTTCTTTTGTATGAAAAACCTTATTTCTCGTGGTTTTATGTGAGCTGAATGCTGAATCAAACAGATAACACTTAACGTTAACAAGAGGAATTTCTTGGCGATTTCACTAACACGCCCATATATTTGATATAATATTTCGATTAATAGTTATATGACAACCTCTCTGCCTCTACTTTTACATGAAGTATCTTTTGGATCAGAAAAGAAATTATATTACTACCTCTACGAGTTAAGTCTGGTTGAATGAAAGAGATTGTAAAGGCCTTAGCCGAAGATGCAGAATGTTACCTTCTCTGCAAGGCATTTGCCATCAGTAATGAGTGAAACTGTAAAATAGGAAAAAGGGCTGACAAACGCCTATTACTGTTGTACTATTATATCACTAATGTAACATTTAATGTAACAGTAGCCCCATTCCGAGCCACATATCCATTTTTAATGCTTAAAAGTGTGGACAAAACTATTACTAATACTAAATTACGAAAAGGGAATGATGAATGTAACATGCTGCGTACATTAATGTCGCTCGAGATGTAGTTTGCATTATATGTTACGAGAACAGAATTATTTTGTAATGTGTGAAATACACAAAAATACGGTAACAGACAAACCGAGCAGTGATGCCGTAGTCTGTTTTGTAATAATAGTGTAAAGGAAGAAATAAACAGCAACTAGACATTTAAGTCACTCAATTTTCGCGGCCATTTTGCGGTTCATCACTTCGCTTTTACGTGTCGCTAATAGTACCTCACACACTCAGTTGCCTGTAGTGCAGAGCTTCGCTACCAGAGGACTCTATCAGCATCGGCGAAGACTCACTCTGTCGGCGTTTGCTGCTTGACTGCTCAACATCTATGCTCGCTGATATGCTGCTAAATCTTCAGAATAAACGAAAAAAATAACACCAACACCAAATATGGCAAATAGTGATAATTGTGAATACTACCGAACCATCTCTTTCATACGTCCTGGCTGAAAATACTGATCCTAAATATTTACAGAGGAATGGAACACATTAGAGGACACGAGCTAGAGGAAAATCGAACACACTAGCCGCTAGAGATCGGTTGAAGAAATCCAACCCATATTTATAACATCTATAGATGTAGAAAATAACTTTTCACAGTTTTGACCAAAATATACAGTTTGAATTTAAGATGCAACCAGCGATAAAATACAGTGAGCGGCATGTTATCTAGAGCTCTGCCAAAAATCAGCCAGCAGATGTAAGACTTATGAGGAAGCTGGTAGTTGATAGTTGAGGAGGGAGAGAGAGAGTGAGTTTGCATACAGAAAGTTTCACACGTCGTGCGAAACACTTATCACGTTTGTAGAGGGGACCTACCTGGGAATCGATGTCTGGAAACGTCATCCAGCGACGCTACAGAGTATCAAAGTTACAGGCGCTGGAGTCTGTAAAATATGTGTACACAGGGAGATCCAATGAAGATATTAGCAATTTTCTATGATGATGGAGATGGATAAATGTATAAATTTGAGGTTATGTCCCTATAACGGAAAATTGGAAGAGAAGACATTCCTGTTACGTGTGACAGTATGTACCGGTAGTGTTGCAGCTAAGATGTAGGGCAGGAAACTTTCAGAGGTTGTAGTATGGACCGAATGTCCAGTACACATGGGCTGTAAAATGCATACCTTAAGAGCTGTGAGGACTTGTTCATCTTCGCTAGCATAAAACGTATCTCCACTGTTGAACAAGTGCTCATAGCGCCTCAGGTATGCATTTTGTAGCCCATGTTTACCGGACATTTTTTTCTTACTTTGATCCATACTACCACCTTTGAAAGTTAGCAACAACAGTACCAGTACTTGTATTCCGCCGTCAGAGGTATGTAGCTTTCGACTCATTCGTTTCCGGATCACGATACATGATCAAATTGATACATAATCACGGCATCACACTCTACTTACATACATTTGCCGGAGCTGGTGCCTGTATTTTGATGCTCTGTAGCCTCGTTAGATGATGTTTGCATGCATGAGTTACTAGGTAAAATTGCAAGCTCTAGAAATGTGAAACACCTTGTATAAAGAAAGGAACATACGAAACCAACGAGATATTTGGGAAATTAATCGAAGATAAGATAGAAGAAATAGAAATTGTTTCCAAATCGACCTTTCATTTCGCTGCTGCTGATTTGAAATTTCGTGGCTTTTATTCGCTCTGAAGAGGATCGTTCAAACGATGGTCGAAATGTCGTTATTTTAGATGTTTCACTGTTTTATAATGACATGGCCTAGTACCCAAAATGATTTTCCAGAAAGTTTGGAAGGTAGGAGACGGATACTGGCAGAAGTAAAGCTGTGAGCACCGGACGTGAGTCGTGCTTCGGTAGCTCAGTTGGTAGAGCACTTGCCCGCGAAAGGCAAAGGTGACGAGTTCGAATCTCGGTTCCGCACAGAGTTTTAATCTGCCACGAAGTTTCATATCGGCACACACTCCGCTCCAGAGGGAACTAATTCTGGAAACAGCTGTATAGTAACTGAAGAGATACAGGATGTTCCAAAATCACGTTAAAAACTTCTAGGCAACTGAGTAATGATATTCTGAAGAGGAGCCCATGTATGGAAAGGTATAACCGTGCTACAGCCGTATGAATACACTTTCTCTAATGTGGTATGCAACAGGGTTATCATCACCAGAGAGGGGGGGGGGGGGTACTTACGTCTGATCCTATGATGTCATTTGACGGCTGTCTCCTCTCTGACCTGGTTCGAGTCTCGTTCATGTTTCTGTGAGTGTTAGAGGAACATTGCTGAGTACACTTTTGCCGAATACACCGACACGAGTATTCTGTGTGGGGAAGCTCACAGTACTGGAAGAGCTGCTGGTCGCCTTTATCAAGATAGTTGTCCACAACGTCTGACTCCTCCCCACACGCTTTTCGTTACCATTGCGCAACGTCTTCGAGAAAGGGTGCCTTCACCGTCAGCAGGTGCGTCTGTGGTGCCCTCTGTGGTGCCCCGTGGAGACGCAGCGCACGCGAATTGGAAAATATGTTTATATGGATATGGTGTCTGTTCTTTCGGACATGTCCGAAAGGACGCTACGAATGTAGTGTGTGGACATACAAAGGTGAGAATGTGGGTCTCGCGGGAGGCGTGCGCGAGACAGTCCCTGTAGTCTCACTATCCTCTGTGCCGTCGGTGGCTCAGATGGATAGATCGACTGCCATGTAAGCAGGAGATCCATGGTTCAAGTTCCGGTCGGGGTACACATTTTCACCTGTCTTCGTTGATATATATCAACGCCCGTCAGCAGCTGAAGGAAATAATATCACACTAATTTCAAATTGGACAAGGCCCTCCTGTAAAAACGGTGTCTCTGAAGACCGATTTCTTTGTTTCTTTGATTATTAACGAGTGAAACTGTAGAACAATAGATGTACTAGATCACATTTACTCTGAAATGCCAAAGAAACTAGTATAATAACGCATATTCAAACAGAGAGGTATGTAAACAGGCTTAATATGGTGCTGCGGCCGGCAACGCCTGTGTAAGACGTGTGTCTGGCGCAGTTGTTAGATCGGTTACTGCTGATACAATGGCAGGTTATCAAGATTTAAATGACTTTGAACGTGGTTTTATACTTGGCGCAAGGCCGATGGGACACAGCATCTACGAGGTAGCGATGAAGTGGGGATTTTCCTGTACGACCATTTCACGAGGGCACCCTGAATATCAGCAATCCAGTAAAACAATAAATCTCCAACATCTCTGCGGCCAGAAAAAAAATCCTGCAAGAATGGAATCTGAAGAGAATCGTTCAACGTGGCGAAAGTGCAACCCTTCCACAAATTACTGAAAATTTCAATGCTTGACCATCAACAAGTATCAGCATGCGAAACATTCAATATATCTACATGGGCTTTCAGAGCCGAAGGCCCACTCGTATACCCTTGCTGGCTGCACAGCACAAAGCTTTACGCCTCATTTGGGCCTATCTGTACGAACATTGGACTGTTGATGACTCGAAACATATTGCCTGGTTGGACGTGTCTCATTTCAAAATGTATATACAGTATGGAAGTGTATGGGTATGAATACGACATCATGATTCCATGGACCCTGCATGTCAGCTGGAAACTGTTCAAGCTGGTGGAAGCTCTGTGACGTTGTAGAGCGTGCGCATTCGGAGTGATGTGGGATCCCTGATACGTCTAGATACATCCTGTCTAATCACCTGCATCCATTCGTGTCCATTGTGGATTCCGACGGAAGTGGGTAATTCCAACAGGACAATGGAGCGGCCCACACAACCACAGTTGCTACAGAGTGGCTGTAGGAACACTCTTCCGAGCTTAAACACTTTCGCTGGCCACCAAACTCCCCAAACATACTGTACGTTTCTAGTAAATTTTATAGCATTAACTAGCATTTCTGGAATGCCTTGCAACGTGTTGATCAGAGGAGATCTCTGATCCCTCTTACTGTTACGGATTTATGGGCAGCTCTGCAGGTTTCATGGTGTCAGTTCCCTGCTGCGCGACTTCAGCCATCAGTAGAGTCCATGCCACGGCGTGTTGAGGCACTTCTGCGTGCTCACGGGGGCCATAAACGATATTTCTTTGGCTCCACAGTGTAACAAATTACTTGTCAATGTGACAGCGTTACCAACATGTTTTCAAATGGTTCTAGTATACGGTACGTCTCGGGAGACGGGTTACAATTTAAAATATGAGTATTATGTACTCAGTCCCCTCTACAAGTTCTAGCAGGTAGTGATGGGAATTTCAGAACATCCTGTACGTTTCCAGCAAACTGTATAGCCGTTGTCGTATTACAGTTGGTATCTGCGAATACATTCCATAATTCGTGACAGATCGTGAGGCGCGACTGCAGAAGTCCGTAGCGTTTACCCAGGGGGCGTCTCGGCTACGGCAGCTCTGACGGCCACGAGAATAGCCGGAGGTAGAGAGCGCAGCACGGCTAGTTTGAAGTCCACTTTCAACTAGTGTTGCCAGAGGTGTCTCTTTTTAGAGATGTAAGCTTTAACAGGAAGACCAAATGCTCCAACTTCTGGCCTCTGCTAACATTTCGAAATACACTATCCTATCAGTGAGTGTACAGACACCTATTAGTGGACATTAATATGCAGTGTGTCCAACCTTTGTCTCTATGGCGGCTTGAACTCTGCTCGGGACACTAAGTGAAGTGCCTGCCGACAATTTACGCATCCACACGGAGATCGTATCTACGTGTTTGTACATGCAAGGCAATACATTGCTCAGCAAGATAGCCATATCTCTCACCAATTTTGAACATTTGGAGCACAATGGGCAGGTTCTTTAAAGCAGGTCGCGATTTTGGCGATGTAATGAACCAACTGAACTCAATTTGGTACCATATCCATCAGGAGGGTATCCACTAACTTTATCAGTCAATGTCAAGCCTAGTAACTGCCAGAGGTGGCCCAACACGTTATCGACTTATCAACTTGTGAAGCTCTTTGTCTTGAATTAATCATCCAGTTTTTCTTCAACTCTAATCATTCATTTGCCCCTACACGTACAGTCATACTCAAAACTATCCTAACGGCCGAATTGAATTTCGCCTGATTCACATGCAACCCACATAGCGCAACTGTCTAGCAGGTCCCCTTATCGCTCCTTGGTACAGTCGTTTGACTATTGAAAGTGGTTCCAACAAGTCACCACGAGAAAACACTGCTCTGTATCGCAATAACTCAAGATGTAAAGTAATACCACGATACTACAAATATCACGGAACACCTTATCACAGGTAAGACTGATCTTAAGGCTTGTAGCTCACATTTATTACAATAAATGTCATACCTGACATTTCACCACTCTCATTATTACGTCATGCACATAGTAAATTCGTCGAATTCATGATTTACTCTTCAAAGTAACATACCGTACTTATTATTTAACACAAAATAAGACTAAAAATAAAGGTATTCACGAGCAGCTAATAGAGAATATTTATGAACTTCAAATGACACGATGAACCGTCTCGTTCTGCATACTGATGCAAACTCAGGTCATGCAGACTAAGCAAAGATTTCGTGCCTGAAGGAAACTAACCGCCACTCGTGATTAGGCATACAGAGAGTGATATACCTCGATTTTAGACAGAGCCAGTTTGCAAATACCAACTTTAAATTGCATAGCGCAAGTATTTTTGCCGGACGCGAATTCCTACCCAGCACCTATTGTCCCTGTTAACGAACGACGAGAGATGTTGAATCTTGGTTCTTAACAAGTAACTTACTTGAATTGCCGTGAGGTAAGGCTTTGTATTGGGCAGGGATTCGAAGTCAGAACTTAATCGGATAGATATCGACGCACAATCAACTGTGACATTTCGGATTTTCTCGGCAGTAGCTAGATGTTTTAACTGAAATGACGAGAGGAAACATTATTTTTTTTCCTTCCCAAGACTCCAACCCGGCATCTATCGCTGTTATATTCTAGAGAAAACGAACGTTAAATATGGGTTTGTTGCAGCAGCAGCAGCAGCGACATGTGAGCGTGTTTGAACTAGAAATAATATGACGAAGAGTTCAGTGCTCACTGGGAATACAGCTCCACACATCATATCGCTTTTGACTACACACAAAGATACGTCAGCTTCCGAATTTTTGTCCAGCTCGGACTAACATCTTGAACTTACAGTGATCTCGCAAATAGTTCTGTGTCTCACTGGGTGTCAAAACGTCACATATCGTTAGTGTTGACAACGAATGAAAATACATTAAACATTAAAATAATTATCCACCAGCAGATAGGTGTTCTCATGCTAGAGCTTGATAATACATAATGAAACCTATAGTGCCGGGCCAGGATTCGAACCCATTCACGCGCAGTATGTGGAGATGTTGAGGAATCTGCAGTTCTGAACAAACAACAAATTGTAGCCGTGCTGTATTCTCACGAAGTGATCAAATTCAGCGTTAAGTACGGTCTAAGTTGCATTCTCAGTTCAGAACCGATTTTATCGACATACAGAAGCTCAGATAAAATATGGACTAAATGTCCTTTGAGCGTTATTTAAGCATCACAAGACTGCACATACATGCAATCGATTTCGAGGTGCAAAGTGTTTATCTTACTTTGGTGACAGGTGGGCATAAGAGATATCCAAAAACTTTTTATCGTACTGAAATAATCTTTTGTCGGAGAGAAACAAGGTAAGTGTTTTATTCGTATATATTTTGTAGGAAACTGTAATCGTGATGGAAGATTATACACCTTAATGTTTGACACAACTGCTAGGAGAAAACGCTGCATCCTAACCAAACCCCGCGGTTCCTCTCCATATCCCCGTAAGACACGAGCAGGGGATTCTCCACGCATACCGCTACATAGCTGTTCCTAGCACACCTGAGATTTGGCAACATCGTCACAAACATTATGCAACATTGTGAAAGTGCAATCACTTCCGCCTATGGTACTGAATTGGCTCACTAAATTTACTTGGTATTACCTTTCCATTTGAATGGCTCATGCTGTATAATCCTTACGTAAACTAAGATACTGAGCTTTTTTTTAAGGATCTTCGAATTTCCGGAAAAAATTCTGTATCGAAATCGGAAGAAAACCTTTACACATCAAATCCTCTTGGTAGCTCGACTCAGTAAGTTGTGTTAATCGTCATAGATCATGGCGTTCTGACTGCCAAGCTGCTTCGCAATACCAGCGTCTCTGAAGAAATTCGAATCGACCATCAACGATACGAATTTCAATATTGTTCTTCACTTAAGACTCACATGCCAGGGTGATAAGTATGAAGGAAATGAGCCTCTTGATTACTCTATGCTAAACTTCCCTGCAGACATGTGCTGACAGTGTCACTAGCAACTTATTTTTCTCTGGGTAGCTTCAAATATGGGCAATTTTGTCGCCTTAAATCCAATTGAATATTCTAAATATCATTTGTGAACAGCGTTCACTTCTCCATTAATTAAATTTATGGACCTCAAAACAAGCAATTTGCCTTAGTAGCTATAGAGCAGGTTCTGATAGGTATTGACGCAATCTTTTGCAACCATTTACCATAGAAAATCAAAGAAAGAACCCAAACACATTACATTGCATTTACTCCCTGTGCCTTGAGTAACACATATGAATCCGTGACAATAATAAATTATTTGAAGAATCTCCTGTGCAAGGAAAAGAACAGAATGTGACGCTTTAATTATAGCGCACTGGATCAGAAACAATGAAATTAATTCTGTGTCACATTGATGTACTGCATTCTAATGTAATAAAATAATCATCAAATGAAAACGGTTTTGTGCCTCCTTTGCTATCAAGAGTGAAACACAAATCGTAGACAGATTTTATGGGTCACTACTCAACAACATTAAAGCATTGTACATGGTTGAGAGTGTGGAGTGGAGCAGATGTTGTCGGCAGAAGGCAGCGCAGTGCCTCAGCCCCCGCCGGTAGGCAGCAAACGGGTCCCAGAGAACTCAGACGCATGTGGTGTTCAGAGGCAGATGCTCGGTAAAGAAATCTTTCGCTAAAACATTGTTGAACCAAACTATTATTACCAGTGTGACACAAAGCGAAATATATTGTAGATTCGCTTGAATTGCACGCATAGCTTCAGCACCGAGAGGAAAGGGGCGATAAAAATTTTGTCGATGTATGCTTCCGGTCGCCAGACGTCATATTAGCGTCTCGCGTTTTACCTCAAGACTACGGCCTTAGTCAAGAATACTGTACTACGACTGAACTCAAGACTTCCTCTGGGAAGTGCCGCAGTCTACAATGTTGCAGATCGAGCTTACTGCCGGACACAGGATCCTGAGAGGAGCACGACTGTGTTGTCCAGTTGTCCACCTTATGTGGACGGCTCGGCGGTCAATGTTTTGCTCTAAGGCTCTATCTACAACACATATTGCATCCTGAACACCTAGAAGAATTAAAAAAACAAAAGTAGTTTATGAGAGCAACGTTAACTATGGCGTTCGAAGTATTTATAGTGTTGTGTTCGTGTGTGCAAACGCCTTCCAATGCCCACTCAAGGAGGACAAGGATACAAAGTCTAGCTTCAGTATTATAAATTCGCTACAGTCTGCGGATGAACTCAGACTTAGGTTGATAATTAATTTGAATATTTAGCAATACTATACCCATTGGTGTTAAACTCGTTATTAACCAATGATTCCCACAGCTACAGGGACACTACTTGTGATACTTAGGCAGTGCTATCAGACGAAAAGATCAAACTGACACAAACTGTGGGAAGTTTGTTTTACAAACATCGTACCAGGATAATGAGCTTTTACGTATTTGGGATGTCTGTGAACGTTGCTGCTTGAGACCATATAGACGAAAGTAAATTCCTTCAGCAACGACAATGTTTGAAGAAATCGTCTTAACTGGACTAAATCGTGGTTTGTAAATCGTTTACCGGCCGTACTCTGCCGAATTTCGCTGATTGGAAGGCAAATAGCTTACGGAAAAATGTCACAGAAGCAAAAGGGAGAACGAAATGTCTCCCACTGGAAGGTCATGTTGTCTTATTTAAATGATTACAAAATCAGGTAAAACGACCAGTCAGATTGTCAGTATAAGAACATTACTGTTGTCAGTATGATGTAGCACTGCTCAGGGCCTGTAACGATAAAGGGCCCGTTTAGGTCAGTCATATTGTATACAGAAGTGGGAGAGAGAGCACCGCCACATCCTACAATCCGAATGCACTGCAGACACACAGAAATTACTGTTACAGTGTACTAATGGAGCACAATTAATGAGTGAACTGCGTATTTTCCGGTGAGAGAGAGCACTGGCAAATAGTCTTCGCATATTAGGTTACTTAATGTGGTGTCACTCTGAGCCAGAATTTATGGCCGGCGGTTGAGTGTAAGGTCAGTGGGCCGGATCCGAGTTTTGCAAGTGCGAGATAATTTCCTACATTATAGAAGCGAATATTAAACTGGAACTAATATTCGAAAAATTTTGAACTTGGATAGCTTAGAATGAAAATCTTTTTCTTTATTGCAAAGGAAAACAATTGATTTTCTAAAACATTCTCTGTCATACACAACTTAAAAAAGGGCACGTCGACCAAATCATATGGAAAAGTTGACAGCGACGTATATCGGCAGGCAGTATGATCTCTTAGCTTTTGGTTTGGCAGTACTCGACAGCCATTTCTAGGCGCAAGTAATAGAAGAATGGCAGCGCGTTTTTGTTATCAAGTAACGTCTTCATCGATTACTTTAGTTTTAATGTAATCTATGAGTAATTGCTGGTGTTTGATATTAACATGAAAAGAATTCTGTAGACAGAGAAAGAACCTCTTCTTGGGAAACTACTTGTATAGTGACCAAAAGGCACGAACTGATATTCAAGTACAGTGTTCCAGCAGCGGCATGAAGAAAATGATAGTAATAATGACGGTAATAATCGATTTATCCGCTAACTTCACACTTCCCAGTGGATCTTCACGAATTAAGAAAATTGCTGAATTTGTGAACATTTCAAAATGGCTTCACATCGAGCCTATGATGCCTACAAGGGTCTTTACATCCTGCTGACTTGCGAATAGCATACTCTCCGCGTCAGAAGCTTGTTTCTACTTAACCATTTAATAGACTCACGTTTTTTCCACCGTGACTACTTTTGTAAGCTCAGCACATCATCCGTTGCAGCTCACTCCTGGGGCTGGGAAATATGGGCACAATGGCCTGGTGGAACTATCACAGGAGCAATGCGTGGGTTCAGACATTTACTTTTAAGAAGCACAAACAGATTTACTTTGCCTCTGGTAACCTCAAGAGAAAGACGTTATAATCCAGAATTCGCAATATAAATCACGTTCCATCATTACCTACTGGGCAGAGCCAGGTTACGTTGGGAAATGACATAGCGGAAGTCATCATAAATAGAAATACAGTCGCCAGTAAACGTACTTACATTAGAAAATTTTATTTTATTTTATGAACCGATAGCCATTTAAAGGATGGGGCTCTTATTTTACTTGTAATTGATTGAACTAGAGACGTTGAAAAATTTGGTGCTGGACTGTGATTCGAATTAGTTTCTCCTCTTTCGAGGATGTGAATCTCTCGGAACATTATAGTTCAACCATTTCGTTCCTTTTCGCAAGACTGCAACCTTCTCTAGGTCTCCTCCAAAGGTACGTATGTGGGTCCGAATCCTGATCCAATACAAAAATATTCATAGTTTCAGTTCAAGCCCTATAACGTGCACACCGTCCCGCTAGTGAAAACCAACGTGCGCTTTTAATGTCTATTCATGTGTTGCCAACAATCGCAATAGGTGTCCTTATTTCTGGTCAAACATGCACACACTTACCGTTGGTGAGTAAGCAACTGATATTTAAGCTATATTTGTGGATGCACGTTAGGCGTGCAGTTAGATTGTCGCTTAGGTACAAATGTTTGTATCCTTAGTTTAGATTCAAACACCTAGCAGCTGGTAAGAGAAACCGATACATAACATTTGATTTTACTTAGTTAACAATACGATTACGTGTTGGGTTCGTATCTCCGTCATATAACTTCACATCATGCACTTAATCTTTAAATGCATGCGCACTTTGTTACTTGAGCATGGAGGTATATCAGACATCTTTCGTGGTTAGTTAACAGGGACGAAATTGTCTTGTTAGGAGTCCAGGTTTATTACAAAAATTGTCGTCTTTTATTTTCAAGTTTAGATTTCATTACTGGTATTGGCAAAAATTTCGGTAATTCATGACTCTTCATGGATAGCCATCAATATGATATGATTAGATTACATTAGATCAATTCTTGTTTCATAGATCATGAATACGATATTTCGTAATGATGTGTAACGTGTCATTTTAATGAAAGATTTCTTTACATACCATGATTCAATTTCTTTACAACAATTTCTTACTCTCTCTCATTCTTTTTGATCTCTCTCTCTCTCTCTCTCTCTCTCTCTCTCTCTCTCTCTCTCTCTCTCTCTCTCTCTCTCTCTCTCTCTCATACACACACACATTCTTTTTTTCTTCATTTGTTTGTTTTGCTCGACTATCAGCGAGGCATGAAAACGTCTGTGAATGAGCTTCCTAGTTTTTAGTAAACTTGCGAAATAAATATAAAAACAACTGTGAGAGTTACTGATATATAATGCTTAGTTTTCAGTCAGTTCGGAGTATTATTAGTAACCACGCTCCAGTCCCTAAACCTAGTTACAGAAATGCGAATCAGACGCATTACGTATTCCAGGCCGTAGCAGCCGTGACTTGGAGACACCAGCTATGGTCACTTCCCAGCCCGCTGTACGATCACATCGGTTCGTCTTCTTTCTGCTGGTACTGTAACTGAGATTTGACAACAATTCAACGTATGTTTGGCAACTCTGTGATCGACCAGTTGCTTCCTGGTGTGCACGGAATTTATCCTCAAAGTTCACTTGATTTTACCTGTCATTTCCATTGAATAATCTGATTTACTATCGCTTTAGGTGTAACAAAAGATTGTAAATTTACGGTTATCAGCCCAGGAAAGTCGTTGCACGTGGAAATCGCAACTAATCTCGTCCTTTAAATAGCGGTTTACGAGAGCTAGACATTATCGATCTCGTAAGAGTAAGCTAAGACACGTACTTCTACGCCAGCTCTGTGGTAATGCGCTGACCTGAGAAAAAGCATCTGTTATGGTTCGCACTTCCAGTCTCACTGACTGTAACGTTTTTATCCCTTCTGTGAAAGAGCTACAAGCAGTCAGATAAAACATCGATAAGGAAATCGCAAAAAATTACTTTCGGCTCATAGTGCAATAGTGAAAACTTACAATGCTGCACAACAGGTAACTCCTCTTCCCGCCGCTGACAAGCAAATTTTGGGTTTCTAGGAATACAAAACTTTACTTATGAAATGCGACATTTGCACTGCACGACGTTTTCAACAAAGAGATGGCGCAATACAGCAGACCAAGTGGAAAGAAACACTTCCTATTTAAATTTGCGCATCCTAGACTGTTGGCTGTTCTGTGTAGGTGGCAGGTACGTGATTTTATTTCGGTGATTACAAAATAAAGTCGAATGTATGCACTGGGTAGTCGAGGCAGCTAGTTCATTGTCATTCGGTCAACCAAGTAAATGAATTTACTGAACCTGCTGCAAATTACTACAGGAAGCCTGTGTGTCAGAATTCTCATCCAGTGGGGTGCAACGGCGTTACGATAGAAAAATGAGCCACATACTTATAATATGCTTGTATATCTATGGACTGGGTTCGATTCCAACTTCTGTCAATGATTTTAGATAAGGAGAGACAGATTCCATTCTCTTCTGGCTACACCAAGTGAAGAAGATATAATGACATTGTGGTCTGAAATTAACATGAAAAATGATATTCCTTTTCTACAAAGTAGACGTTAGGATGAATCACAATAAAGACTGGAGCGGCGACACGTAGAAACCTTTCTTATACTTGTTATTTATTTCTAGTGACGAAACAAACGCTATGTAGGCTCACAGGACATTTAGTCCATATTTTATCTGAGCTTATGTATGTCAATAAAATCGGTTCTGAACTGGGAATGCAACTTAGACCGTACTTAACGCTGAATTTGATCACTTCGTGAGAATACAGCACGGCTACAATTTGTTGTTTGTTCAGAACTGCAGATTCCTCAACATCTCCACATTCTGTGCGTGAATGGGTTAAAATCCTGGCCCGGCACTATAGATTTCATTATGTATTATCAAGCTCTAGCATGAGAACACCTATCTTCTGGTGGATAATTATTTTAATGTTTAATGTATTTTCATTCGTTGTCAACAATAACGATATGTGACGTTTTGACACCCAGTGAGACACAGAACTATTTGCGAGATCACTGTAAGTTCAAGATGTTAGTCCGAGCTGGACAAAAATTCGGAAGCTGACGTATCTTTGTGTCTAGTCAAAAGCGATATGATGTGTGGAGCTGTATTCCCAGTGAGCACTGAACTCTTCGTCATATTATTTCTAGTTCAAACACGCTCACATGTCGCTGCTGGTGCAACAAACCCATATTTAACGTTCGTTTTCTCTAGAATATAACAGCGATAGATGCCGGGTTGGAGTCTTGGGAAGGAAAAAAAATAATGTTTCCTCTCGTCATTTCAGTTAAAACATCTAGCTACTGCCGAGAAAATCCGAAATGTCACAGTTCATTGTGCGTCGATATCTATCCGATTAAGTTCTGACTTCGAATCCCAGCCCAATACAAAGCCTTACCTCACGGCAATTCAAGTAAGTTACTTGTTAAGAACCAAGATTCAACATCTCTCGTCGTTCGTTAACAGGGACAATAGGTGCTGGGTAGGAAATTCGGGTCCGGCAAAAATGCTTGCGCTATGAAATGTAAATTTGGAATTTGCAAACTGGCTCTGTCAAAAATCGAGGTATATTACTCTCTGTATGCCTAATCAGGAGTGACAGTTAGTATCCGTCAGGCACGAAATCATTGCTTAGTCTGCATGACCTGAGTTTGCATCCATATGCAGAACGAGACGGTTCGACGTTTCACTTGAAGTACATAAATATTCTCAATTAGCTGCTCGTGAATACCTTTAATTTTTAATCTTATTTTGTGTTAAATAATAAGTACGGTATGTTACTTTGAAGAGTAAATCATGAATACGACGAATTTACTTCGTGCATTACCTATCTGACGTAATAATGAGAGTGGTAAAATGTCAGGTATGTCATTTATTGTAATAAATGTGAGATACAAGCCTTAAGGGCAGTCTTATGTGTGATAAGGTGTTCCGTGATATTTGTAGTATCGTAGTATTACTTTACATCTTCAGTTATTGCGATACAGAACAGTTTTTTCTCGTGGTGACTTGTTGGAACCACTTTCTATAGTCAAACGACTGTACCAAGGAGCGATAAGGAGACCTGCTAGACAGTTGCGCTATGTGGGTTGCATGTGAATCAGGCGAAATTCAATTCAGGTCGTTCGGATACTATTGGGCATGAATGAACATCACGTGTATCGATTTCCATCGCGCTGGGGTAAGTCCTCCGGGATACGTTTATTCTCCCTAGTGTGTAAATATATTTGGAGCATGTCATTCAAAAACGTTTGAAACGACATAGACGGGAGCGGGTTGTTGTTAGGAGAGCAGAATGTATTAGACTCGCGGATCATGTGGTGTTATTGGCAGAGAGCAAAATAAGTATGACTGAGATGTTAAAAGAATTGAACAAGAGACGTGAGTAAATTGGAATGAGAAATAATAAGAAAAACGCAAAATGTCCGGTGACAGGTGCAAGAAAAGCAAGAACAACTATAATGTTAGGCAGGAAGATACACAATAATTTAGTGTTTTTAGATAACTGCGACGTGCTGTTATGGATGACATTGGAAGTAATAAGGAGGTGAAAATACGTATAGCAATTGCCAACGAGACGTTTCATAACACGAGGCTTTTATGTGGGTGCGTTGATAGGGGATAAAATAGGCAGGTACAGTGAGAAATGAGGTGGTGTTGAGTGGGAGAACAGAGAGAAATTTTAAAGGTAGCAGGATGAGCAAACACAATTGGCATGGACACTGAATGAGAAGAGATTGTTTATTGATGGTATGGAGGAAATGGTGAATGCAAGAAGAAGAAGAAGAAGAAGAAGAAGAAGAAGAAGAAGACGCAGAACATACCAGGTGGTGGACAGCGTAAGAACAGAAAATAGTTGTGAGAAAACAAGAGGGTAACAAATGATGGGACTGCATGGAGAGCTACATGTGAAGACCTGCCCTAGGGCAGAACACTCATGGTGGTGGTGTTGATGAAGAGGAGACTTATGTAGGACATTTTGCAAAACGCCCATTTTCTTGTAATCCAAATTTAAACAAAACATAGGCAGCTTATAATTTGTAGTCTATAACCGACCGTGAATTGCGTGACAGATGGAACTTGCCAGTATACCAGTTATTAGGACTTATTCCCACTCCACTGGCGTATGGAGCGTGCGAACTGTGGCTGCTTAAAAGCCTCTGTGCGTGCTGTGCTTAGTCTCTTCTGGTCTTCACGCTTCCTACAGTTACAATACGTAGGCGGTTTCAGTATATTCCATTCCTACTTTCATCATGTAACGTCAGTTCTAGAAGCTTTCTAATTAGGTCTCCTCGCGATACTTTGCTCTTCACGGGATAGTCTGTGTCTACCATGAACTGTCCGTTAGTCAGTAAGTGGAATAACTGGTTTTCCGGCACATGTCGCCATGTAACTGTCGCTCTGTCTCCACGTCAGAGAGACGGAAATTCTGTGTGCCACATTTGAAGATGAGTCTGTAAAGGTTACAAAACTAGTTAATGGAATTACAAATAGTTCAAAAAGTGAGTTTTTGCAGTTTTCCGTATTTACATTCAATGCACTAGTCACAGGCTCTAGGCGATCCTTAGGGGATATGCTTAGTCGGTTGAGAGCGTCATGTGTCCCTCTGAGATTAATTTCACGTGGGCTTTAAGCGACTCACCGGTCAGCATTTACAGAGCTGCCAACTACATCTCACACCGGGAATATGACCAGGATTGGTTTGCATCGCAGCCTACGGAAGAGAACGCAAATCGAACGAGCATCCGCAGTCATTCCCTCCATTGACTACCATTCGCCTATATTCATCAGTTAAGGATTCCTCCGGAAATATTCCAAATAGACTTTCTCTGGATATTTTACGTTTGTTTCCAAGCGCCTGCCTGTTCAATTTGATCAGAAACTGTGTGACATTTTCCAACGGGTCAAAAAACCTGTGACCATTCGTGCCGCCCTTCTCTGTATACATTCAGTATCGCCTGGCAGTTGTATCTGATTAGGATCCAAGAATCTCGAGCAATATTGGGGGATGGCTCGCAATCGTGATTTGTAAGCAATTTCTTTTGTACACTTATTGTATTTTCCTAGAATTCTACCAACGAATTGCAGCCAGCCACCGTATTTCCCTAAGACTGCGACTATGTGACGGTTCCATTTAAAATCTCTAGAAATTTTTACACACAGGTATTCATGTGGGTTGAGCGATTGCGAATTTGACTCGCTGCACTATACTCGTAGGATAAGGTTATATCGTTTTGTGAACCGAACAATTTTACATTTCGGGAACATTTAAACTAAGTTGTCATGCTTTGCACTACACTGACATCTTATGAGGGCGTGGCTTCTTTCAAACAGAACTTTATTACAGGCAACTGCATCATTTGCGGAAACACTGAAGTCCCAAATAGATCGCGTAACCACCTCCCCCTTCTCCCCTCCAAATTGCTGTCTGAAAACTGGAAGTCCCATATGTAAACCACCTTTAGAAGTTCGTTCACTTTCCGTATCAGTTAATGTGTTAAAAACTTGACCTGAAGAAACATAACCCTTTGCAGTTGAAGACGCTCTGTTGTAAGAGAAGCTAGTTTTTCGAAAACGTCTCAATATTTATGTACTGAACTAGGTGTTGTACAATTCTATAATTTTCACGTACATTCGGCGACGTTTGTGGATACTGTCTGACAAATGTGTTGCGAATAAAGTGAGTAGTAAAGAAGTAATAAAGTGAAACATCAAGCCTGATGCTGACACCTTACTGCACGAACAGCGAAAATGTAGAAGTGATAAAAGTCTTTTTCCTTTCATCATTATGTCAGGGATATCAGAGGGGAAAAAAGGTTTCGCCAAGTTTCGTAATTATGTGTGAAGTTTGTTGGAAGTCGCCACGTGCTGCCTTTCACAAATGCTCGGTGAATATAGTCTCGATAATTTGCACGCCATGAAATTATGCTGCCTTAGACGAGTACGCAGTTTTTAACTTTTAACGCCCGACTTATTGCGTAAACCTATGCCTTTAAATGAAGGACGGAAGGAGGATTGCATTTAATGTGCTATCGATGTCGAGGTCATTAGAGACGGAGGAGGAGTTGGCACTGCGTCAGGGAAGGGTAAAAGAAGTCCGCCGTTCCCTTTCAAAGGAACCATCCCAGCATTTGCTTGGAGCGATTCAGGAAAGATACGGAAAACGTATAAGGATGGCCGGATGCGGATTCAAACGTCATCCTCCCGAATGCGAGTCTAGTGTACTAGTTGACAGCTCGTCGTGTAGAAGCTAGCGTTGCTGGTGATGGGATTCTGGGTTCGATTCACGGCTGGGTTGCTTTCTCCGCCCGGGAAGTAGGTGTCTGTGGTGTCATCATTTCATCATCATCCGTGAAGGTGGCGAAACTGGACTGTGTAAAGGTTGGGGCTTTGTACAGGCACTGATAACCGTGCAGTTGAGCGCCCCACAAACCAAACATCATCATCATCATCATCATCATCATCATCATCATACCATGTACTAACCACTGCCGCAGCTCGTTCGGTATACATTTAAATGAGCAGATTAAGTCAGCATTTTCAGTATTTATATTGACTTCGTTCTTCATAAATGAAAGCAGGAACTACTACAAGACAAAGGAATTGGGATAACGAATGAGAAATACATGATTGTGCTTCTGTTTGTAGATGACATGATTCACGTTCACGAAATGACCTCCAAAGATCTATATACCACCTGAACGAAATATGCAATGAATACAACTTTAAAATTTCTAGTAATAAAACGAAAATAAGTGCACTCCGAGAAAAATACTCAGTCAGTTTAAAACTAGTTTTCGATAATCCTGCTTTAGAACTGGTCTCTTAATATTTCATTTAGGCTACGCTGTAAGATCTGATTTTTACTCTGATACTTAAAATAGATTACACAAATTCTAAGCTGTCTGTGACACTATTATCTGAACATTGGGCAATAAAGTACAAAAAGATTGTCCCGAAATTCTATAACGTGGTCGCGGTTCCTGTATTATGCTATGAAAGCGAAAACATGGTTTAAAAAAAAGCAAAATAAATCACACGGCAGAGATGAGATTCCTAAGAAATTCGAAGAGCTGCACAACAAGAAATGATTAGGAATGAAGATACTAGAGAAAAATTAAGTATTTTCAACAGAAACTAAAAAATTCAAAAATATCGTGAAGACTGGTGAGAATGCTACGTCCCAGACTTCCACAAAAGATTATGAACTACAAGCGGAATGGAAGAAGTGATATTGAAAGGCCTCTGACGTGGGAGCAATTTCGTTTGAGAGACTATCCCGCGCGGCGACTACTGAAGTACTTATACATTATAGAATTCTTAAGTTATACAAGCAAAATAAGTAAGTTTTAATGTAGTTTACGTTCACTGATGCAAAAAAAAAAAAAAAAAATTTCTTGCTTTTTAAAGTGGGCTATGTTCTTTCTCAGGGTTCAAACTGTCTCCATGCCAAATTTGAACAATATCTGTTAAGCGGTTTGGACTCGAAAACGAAACAGACTGTGTTACAAAGTAGAAAAGCAACTGAGAGAAAGAAGCGGCGTCACTTTCTGCAGGAGGCGGCCATCATTTGGCAGGACAATGTTCGGGCACGCTCGGTTCAAGTCGTGACTGATTTCATCGGTATATGGGGATGGGGAGCGCCGCATCACGCACCACACTCATCTACATCTACATTTATACTCCGCAAGCCAACCAACGGTGTGTGGCGGAGGGCACTTTATGTGCCACTGTCATTACCTCCCATTCCTGTTCCAGTCGCGTATGGTTCGCGGGAAGAAAGACTGTCTGAAAGCCTCCGTGCGCTCTCTAATCTCTCTAATTTTACATTCGTGATCTCCTCGGGAGGTATAAGTAGGGGGAAGCAATATATTCGATACCTCATCCAGAAACGCACCCTCTCGAAATCTGGCGAGCAAGCTACACCGCGATGAAGAGCGGCTCTCTTGCAGAGTCTGGCACTTGAGTTTGTCAACCATCTCCGTAACGCTATCACGGTTACCAAATAACCCTATGACGAAACGCGCCGCTCTTCTTTGGATCTCCTCCGCAAACCCGATCTGCTACGGATCCCACACTGATGAGCAATACTCAAGTATAGGTCGAACGAGTGTTTTGTAAGCCACCTCCTTTGTTGATGAACTACAGTTTCTAAGGACTCTCCCAATGGATCTCAACCTGGTACGCGCCTTACCAACAGTTAATTTTATATAATCATTCCACTTCAAATCGTTCCGCACGCATACTCCGAGATATTTTACAGAAGTAACTGCTACCAGTGTTTGTTCCGCTATCATATAATCATACAGTAAAGGATCCTTCTTTCTATGTATTTGCAATACATTACATTTGTCTATGTTAACGGTCAGTTGCCACTCCCTGCACCAAGGGCCTATCCGCTGCAGATCTTCCGGCATTTCGCTACAATTTTCTAATGCTGCAACTTCTGTGTATGCTACAGAATCATCCGCGAAAAACCGCATGGAACTTCCGACACTATCTACTAGGTCATTTATATATATTGTGAACAGTAATGGTCCCATAACACTCCCCTGTGGCACGCCAGAGGTTATTTTAACGTCTGTAGACGTCTCTCCAGTGACAACAACATGCTGTGTTCTGTTTGTTAAAACTCTTCAATCCAGCCACACAGCTGGTCTGATATTCCGTGGGCTCTTACTTTATTTACCAGGCGACAGTGCGGAACTGTATCGAACGCCTTCCGGAAGTCGAGAAAAATAGCATCTACCTGGGAGCCTGTATCTAATATTTTCTGGGTCTCATGAACAAATAAAGTGAGTTGGGTCTCACACGATGGATGTTTCCGGAATCCATGTTGATTCCTACAGAGTAGATTCTGGGTTTCCAAAAACGACATGACACTCGAGCAAAAAACATGTTCTAAAATTCTACAACAGATCGACGTCAGAGATATAGGTCTATAGTTTTGCGCATCTGCTCTACGACCCTTCTTGAAGACTCGGACTACCTGTGCTCTTTTCCAATCATTTGGAGCCTTCCGTTCCCCTAGAGACTTGCGGTACACGGCTGTTAAAAGGGAGGGCAAGTTCTTTCGCGTACTGTGTAGAATCGAATTGGTACCCCGTCAGGTCCAGTGGACTTTCCTCTGTTGAGTGATTCCAGTTGCTTTTCTACTCCTTGGACACTTATTCCGATGTCAGCCATTTTCTCGTTTGTGCTAGGATTTAGAGAAGGAACTGCACTACGGCCTTCCTCTATGAAACATCTTTGGAAAAAGATGTTTAGTATTTCAGCTTTACGCCTATCATCCTCTGTTTCAATACCATCATCACGCCGGAGTGTCTGGACATGCTGTTTCCAACCACTTACTGGTTTAACGTGAGACCAGAACTTTCTAGGATATTCTGTCAAGTCGGTACATAGAATTTTATTTTCGAATTCACTGAACGCTTCACGCATAGCCCTCCTTACGATAACTTTGACATCGTTTAGCTCCTGTTTGTCTGAGAGGTTTTGGCTGCGTTTCTATTTGGAGTGAAGCTGTCTTTGCTTTCGCAGTAGTTTCCTAACTTTGTTGTTGAACCACGGTGGGTTTATCCCGTCCCTCACAGTTTTACTCTACACGTACCTGTCTAAAACGCATTTTACGATTGCCTTGAACTTTTTCCAAAAATACTCAACATTGTCAGTGTCAGAACAGAAATTTTCGTTTTGATCTGTTAGGTAGACTGAAATCTGCCTTCTATTACCCTTGCTAAACACGTAAGCCTTCCTCCCTCTTTTTATATTCCTATTAACTTCCATATTCAGGGATGTTGCAACAGCCTTATGATCACTAATCCCTGTTCTGCACATACAGAGTCGAAAAGTTTGGGTCTGTTTGTTATCAGTAGGTCCAAGATGTTATCTCCACGAGTCGGTTCTCTGTTTAATAGCTCGAGGTTATTTTCGGATAGCGCACTCAGTATAATGTCACTCGACGCTCTGTCCCTACGACCCATCCTAAACATCTGCGTGTCCCAGTCTATATCTGGTAAATTGAAATCTCTACCTAAGACTATAACATGCTGAGAAAATTGATGTGAAATGTATTCCAAATTTTCTCTCAGTTGTTCTGCCACTAATGCTGCTGGGTCGGGAGGTCGGTAAAAGGAGCCAATTATTAACCTAGCTCGGCTGTTGCGTGTAACCTCCACCCATAATAATTCACAGGAACTATCCACTTCTACTTCACTACAGGATAAACTTCTACTAACAGCGACTAACTCTCCACCACCGGTTGCATGCCATCTATCCTTTCTACCTGACTGTAACTTTGTAAAAATTTCGGCAGAATTTTACTCTGGCTTCAGCCAGCTTTCTGTACCTATAACGATTTCAGCTTCGGTGCTTTCTATCAGCGCTTGAAGTTCCAAAACTTTACCAACGCAGCTTCGACAGTTTACCATTACAATACCGATTGCTGCTTGGTCCCCTCATGTCCTGCTTTGCCCCGAACTCGTTGAGGCTGCCGCCCTTTCTGTACTTGCCCAATGCCATCTAACCTAAAAAAACCGCCCAGCCCACGCCACACAACCCCTGCTACCCGTGTAGCCGCTTGTTGCGTGTAGTGGACTCCTGACCTGTCCAGCGGAACCCGAAACCCCACCACCCTATGGCTCAAGTCGAGGAATCTGCAGCCCACACGGTCGCAGAACAATCTCAGCCTCTGATTCAGACCCTTTACTCAGCTCTTTACCAAAGGTCCGCAGTCAGTCCTGTCGACGATGCTGCAGATGGTGAGCGGTGAGCTCTGCTTTCATCCGGCTAGCGAGACTGGCAGTCTTCACCAAATCAGATAGCCAGGGAGGGTTTCCTCTGATCCATAGCGACACACATCATTGGTGCCGACATGAGCGACCACCTGCAAATGGGTGCAACCTGTACCATTCATGGCATCCGGAAGGACCCTTTCCACATCTGGAATGACTCACCCCGGTATGCAAATGGATTGCACATTGGTTTTCTTCCCCTCTCTTGCTGTCATATCCCTAAGGGGCCCCATTACGCGCCTGACGTTGGAGCTCCCAACTACCAGTAAGACCACCCTCTGCGACTGCTCGGATCTTTGCAGACTGAGGGGCAACCCCTGGAACAGGACAAGCAGCCACGTCAGGCCGAAGATCAGTATCGGCCTGAGACAGCCCCGGACTTGCGCCCTTCTGAGCACAATTTGATTCCTGACGTGAATGTAGCGTTCTCGCTTTCCGCGTCTGGGTTCCCGGGTTCGATTCACGGCGGGGTCAGGGATTTTGTCTGCCTCGTGATGGCTGGGTGTTGTGTGATGTCCTTAGGTTAGTTAGGTTTAAGTAGTTCTACGTTCTAGGGGACTGATGACCATAGATGTTAAGACCCATAGTGCTCAGAGCCATTTGCACCATTTGTCGGACTTTGGGGTATTCGGTTCGGAGCTGTTATGGAGATACGTCAGACAATAGACCGCTCCATTCGAACTACCTATACAACTGCCGTAGTTAGGGGTATCTTGCTCTTTCGACATCACTGGCGATGGCTTATATACATGAGCTGTTCAAAAAATATCCGACCTTTTTTAATAGTTGAAATCAACAATGGTATCAGGGCGCGCATGGGCTCATGTTTTCAGGCATATTTAGCACACATACCTGATTTTCTCCACTACTTCGGAACACTTGCAAGTCGTACACGTTGGATTTAGTATTCTGAGCAAAATGACGTCTTTACATCAGATTTGTCTCCAAGCTTGGCGATTCTCAAGTTGAAACCATCGTGTGTTTGTGGACAAAGTAATGGGTACTGCAGGGCTAAAGGAGTGGTACAACCATTTCAAAGGTAGCCGCTAATCAATGAAGACAGAAGCCAGTTAAGGTACGCCCGCAATATCCGCAAATCAGGTCGTTACTGATCCCGCAATATTGCTGGTGAAGCAGAATGGACGAATCACTATCAGAGAAGTTGTAGTCTAATCTAAAAGCCGTAAAGTCAACTAACTAACTAGGTGTTACAATAACTAACGTCCGCCCGCGGTAGCTGAGTGGTCAGCACGACAGACTGTCAATCCTAAAAGACCGGGTTAGATTCCCGGCTGGGTCGGAGATTTTCTCCGCTCAGGGACTGGGTGTTGTGTTGTACTATTCATCATTTCATCCCCATCGACGCGCAAGTCGCCGAAGTGGCGTCAAATCGAAAGACTTGCACCAGGCGAACGATCTACCCGATGGGAGGCCCTCGTCACACGCCATTATTATTATACAATAACGAACAACTTAAATTGAAAAGAACACATAGAAAATGTTGCGGTTAAGGCTAACCGAAGACTGCGTTTTATTGGCACAACACTTAGAAAACGTAACAGACCTACAAAGGACACTGCCTACACTACGCTTGTCCGTCCTCTTTTAGAATACTGCTGGGAAATGTGGGATCCTTAAAAGATAGGACTGACGGAGTAGATCGAAAAAGTCCAAAGAAAGGCAGCACGTCCTTCTATTACCGCGAAATATGAGGGAGTGTGTCACACAAATGATACAGGATTTTGGCTGGACATCTTTAAAAGAAAAGCGTTTTTCGTTGCGACGGAATCTTCTCACGAAATTCCAATCACCAACTTTTTCCTCCGAATGCGAAAATATTTTGTTGACACCGACCTACGTTGGGAGAAACGACCACAACGATAAAATAAGGGAAGTCAGAGCTCGTATGGAAAGACACAGGTGATCATTCTTTCCGGGTGCTATGCGAGATTGGAATAATAGAGACTTGTGAAGATGGTTCGATGAACTATCTGCCAGGCACTTAAATGTGATTTGCAGAGTATCCATGTAGATGCAAGTATAGGTGGTCACATTTTTACTATCCCCTGTATGTGCATATCGCTTCACACGACCTTTGTTACCTCAATGTCGATATCGGCATCATTTTCGAAATATGTGAGCTTTCTTATATTATCTGTAATGTTAATATACAACATGAACAGTAAGGCTCCCAACACACTTCCCTCTGGCACAAGTGGTTACTTTTACACGTATAGATGAACTCTCCATTCAGGATGAGATGATGTGTCCTCCCTACAAAAATATTTTATTGGCCGTACTTTATACGGTGCAGGCAAACGGTCAACTGCAATTGCTGTTTACTGTGCGGTAACCTCTAGCGTATCAGAAGCAGTTTAGGAACATTTTTTCAAATGAGTATACGCACTCGTATTTCGGCAGGTGCACAGATTTGCCATTTCAATTTTTGCACGTTTTTACAGATACCTTTTCGAAAATTTCGAGCAAAACAAATAGAAATCTTTATTACATCATGAAACAATGAAGAAGCAAATGCGGGTTTGTTCGCAAGCCCGAAGCAACATCTGGTACAAGAATCATGGATTTTAATAAAGTAGCTGTCGATAGGTTTTTTTCGTTGCTTACAGATGTAACTGACAATCACAAACTAATTACTTCTCAAATAACTAACTGTGATGGAACAGGCTTCTCGGTTAATGCTAAAAACTAATCGAACATCGCAGCTTGCAAAGGGAACCGTCCAGTGCGATCGTTAACCTCTGCAGAAAGGGGCGGAACTGCAACCATCCTCATTAGTACGTCAGCAAGCGGAGCTGACATTCCTCCTACGATTATTTTTCCACGAAAGAAGAAGCAGGAAGAATTTGAGTTATGACTGGCAGCAGGAGGTTGCGCTGAGGTCCACAGCACCGCATGGATGGCCACAGAGTCATTCTTTGTATGGTTTCCACAATTTGTGGTATTTTCTAAGGCATCAAAGCACGTCCCAGTTCTCCTTATATCAGATGGCCACTCAGCTCATACCACGAACAATGACGTTATGGACTACGCGAGGGAGAGTGGCGTTTCTTTACCACCACATTGCTCTCACAGACTTCAGCCGCTTGATGTTTGTTTTATAAATCCTCGTTATAGTGATCAGCTTCGAATATGGCTGCGAAGCCACGCAGGGAAAGTCGTAACTATCTTTCAAATTTCAACGCTTTTTGGTTCAGCTTTCGTCTAAAGCGCAACAATGAAAGCCGCTATTAAAGGATTCGAAGCTACTGCAATATGGCCCACGGATCCATCCATATTCACGACGCACACTTCCTCCCGGCAGACACAACTGACAGCGGACGTGATAGGCCGTCAGATAAAGAGGTTATTATATCTGAACAATTGGAATTGCCTCCACCTAGCACACCAGCTGAAAAAGACGACTCAAACGGGCTGGATAATCAAGCGGACGAGGTTTCAGCAAATTGTTACAATGAACTGCCGCCTAAGAATAACAAAGTTATTGAGGCTAATTGTTCTAATCTTGGGTGTTCTTTGATGACAACTGACAACACAACCTCCTCATTTCATATTTCACCTGAGATTCTGATTTTCTTGTCAAAAGTTAATGAAAGCAAGAAAAGAGCGAGACTGAAAAGGGGGAACAACGTTGTTTTAACTGATTCGCCGTACAAAAAAAGAGTTAAAAGTCATTAATGGGAGAAATAGAAAAAAGAACTTTGACAAAGAAGAAAGAGCAAACAGAAAACTTTTTGCGAAAGAGAATAAAATTAAGAACTCAAAAAAGAGAGAAAGAGTCTGAAGGTAAATGGAAAAAAGGAGAGAGAATACAATACTAACGAGAGTGATTACGAGGAAAGTTCTGAATGTCAATGTGTATACTGTGGTGGGTTATATTCAAAATCAGTTGGAGGTTGGGTCGCTTGTTCCACGTGCAAAAAATGGACACACGATTCTTGTGCAGGAATAGATAGCGAAGATGATGAGTGTCTCCCCGTGTGTGAATTTTGTAAACAGCCTCAAGAAAAGGATACGATACATGAAAACTGTAGTTTGATATTAATACTCACTTTAAACTAAAAAAAATATACCGAGCAAGCCAATATTTTCTGCATTTCCGATAATTTTATACGTTTTTGTAATCACTTGTATTTACTACCCCATTCTGCCTCTTGCAAATGATATAAATTTCTGTTTTTGAGTGAGAAAATATTGTTGTTTTATTTTATGGCAATGTTCTTGTATTTTTGTGATTAATACATCATAATGTGTTCATATAAAAATTTGTAACTCTCTTATTTATAAATTTTGTACATTTAATCAAAGTTATCAACTGTGTACCCCATTATACCTTGGATTCCCCAACGTGTCGGATAAGAAAGATAAAAATACAATCACTACTCGTTTCTTCAAGGACAATTTAAGCTGTGTTCTGTGGTTCCTCCCAGAGTTCATCACGATATATTCCGAAAAAAATCATAGTTAACTAACATTATAAATTGCTCTAGAAACGAAGGCAATAACAGTTAACATTTAATAAGGCCACTGGTATCCTTCGAAATGCAACTAATCAACGTCATGCAGAACGTCATGGGTCACAGCGGATGGGTGGAATCGAAATATGACATTTACCCACGATCGCTTCTTTTTGTCAATTTGTGCCATTAATTTCTCTGCTCCCTAATCTGATTTCGTATCTCCCCATCAGCTATTCGATCAAAACTTTTTTAGCATTCTTCTACACCACCACATTACGGAAGTTTCTAGTCGTCTCCTGTTTGGGGAACCAGGTACGTTAACTACTGATTCGCAATATATTTATTCCGAAAGGCAAAAGGAACCCCGAAAACAATGCAAATAATTTTGTTTATTGGTGATTGTACCAGTTTTATTTACACTTAGTGCGAATATGGAAGTATTTTAGTCCAAATCCTTATTTGAAGGTCCTAAATGTCGGTTTAAATGGCAGCTTGCTATGTAAGACATGCCCACTTGTTTCTCTGTGCCAGCTCTTCTTTGAGATGATAAGCCTAGGGACATTTTACCCGTAGCTTTGAGCTTTCACCTATTGAATACATTTTTTCTTGTCTCGTAGTCAGTTGTTTGCTACAGTAATAACGTTTCTGAACAAAACAAATGCCAAGATCTACCCACAAAGTTTTCGAGAGAAGTTCTAGAAGACTTGCAAGAAATAAAAAAAGTAAATATCATGAAACAAATGTTATGTTTTTGTACAGCATGCGTACTATTGCAAAGTGAAAGAAACTATGAATTTAAATGAGTGCATGTACGTTGTTAAGTGCAATACAACTTTAAATTTTCCGTAACTTTTCTAACTAAATGTACCTTTCCTCTCAAACCATTTATCCCAGAACCATGGAATTCTAACGGTCAGTTTTCTTACTCGAGGGCATGAAGAGTCGAGGGATATGAAAGGGAAGCAGTGGTTGGGAAGGGAGTGAGAGAGGGTTGTAGCCTATCCCCGATGTTATTCAATCTGTCTGCTGAGCAAGAAGTAAAGGAAACAAAAGAAAACTTCGGAGTAGGAATTAAAAACCATGGAGAAGTTGTATTATAATGAACACTATGGTCTTTTTATGTTTGAAATTTGCCCGCAAAACCTGTCTTTCAAAATTTTTGTAAAAATTTCACTATGAATATATTATTCATGAAAAATTGGTAAGTTAATTACTTTGGTGCAAGAAAGTCTCCATCATTAAGGAGAACGATGTTTTCAATAACTTGCCGGCAGCCATAAAAAGCTTTACTACTGACAGATTTCACTTTACGAGGAGCCTAAAGAATTTCTTGCTAACCATCTCTTCCTACACCATTAATGAATTGAATTATTTAGTAGAACTAGCGCGCGCGCGCGTGATAGAGAGAGAGAGAGAGAGAGAGAGAGAGAGAGAGAGAGAGAGAGAGAGAGAGAGGGGGGGGGGTCAAATAATACGTGTACAATCAGAAGTGTGACTAAATTTTCATTCCTCGTTCATGATCAGTCCATTTGCGGTCTGTGGATAATAAAGTAGCATATTATTTTCCCATTGAGTATCTCCCCATTATGGATCAATTTCAATGGAAAGTACATATAAACTAACCCTCTTGTCTGCCCCAATTCTGTTGAAGGTTACACATCAGACAAATACCTTGTTGTTGTTGTTGTTTTTGTTGTTGTTGTTGTTGTTGTTGTTTTCAGTCCACAGACTGGTTTGATGCAGCTCTCCATGCTACTGTATCTTGCGGAAGCTTCATCTCCCAGTACCCACTGCAACCTACATCCTTGTGAATCTGCTTAGTGTATTCATCTCCTGGTCTCCCTCCTCGATTTTTACCCTCCACGCTGCCCTCCAATATTAAATTGGTGATCCCTTAATGCCTCAGAACGTGTCCTACCATCCGACCCCATCTTCTAGTCAAGTTGTGCCACAAAGTTCTCCTCTCCAGAATCCTTTTCAATACCTCCACATTAGTTATGTGATCTATCCATCTAATCTTCAACATTCTTCTGTATCACCACATTTCGAAAGCTTCTATTCTCTTCTTGTTCAAACTATTTATTGTCCATTATTCACCTCCATACGTGGCTACACTGCATACAAATACTCGGAGACAAGACTTCCTGATACCTAAAGCTATACTCGATGTTAGCAAATTTTTCTTCTTTAGAAACACTTTTCTTACCATTGACAGTCTACATTTTATATCCTCTCTACTTCGACCGTCATCAGTTATTTTGCTCCCTAAATAGCGAAACTCCTTTACTACTTTAAATGTCTCATTTCCTAATCTAATTCCCTCAGCATCACCCACCTTAATTCGACTACATTCCATTATCCTCGTTTTGCTTTTATTGATGCTGATCTTATATCATCCTTTCAGGACACTTCATTCTGTTCAGCTACTCTTCTAGGTTCTTTGCTGTCTCTGAATTAGAACGTCATCGGCAAACCTCAAGGTTTTAGTTTCTTATCCATGGATTTTAATTTCTACTCAGAATTTTTCTCCTGTATCCTTTACTGCTTGCTCAATAAACAGATTGAATAACATTGGGGATAGTCTACAACCATGTCTCATTCCCTTCCCAACCACTGCTTCCCTTTCATATCCCTTGACTCTTATAACTGCCACCTGCTTTCTGTACAAATTGTAAATTGCCTTTCGCTCCCTGTATTTTACCCCTGCCACCTTCAGAATTTGAAAGAGTATTCCAGTCAACATTGTCAAACGATTTCTCTAAGTCTACAAATGTTAGAAACGTAGGTTTGCCTTTCCTTAATCTACTTTATAAGATAAGTCGTAGGGTCAGTATTGCCTCACATGATCCAGTATTTCTACGGAATCCAAACTGGTCTTCCCTGGGGTCGGCTTCTACCATTTTTTCCATTCGTCTGTAAAGAATTTGCGTTAGTATTTTGCAGTTGTGACTTATTAAATTGATAGTTCGGTAATTTTCACATCTGTCAACACCAGCTTTCTTTGAAATTGGAATTATTTCATTCTTCTTGAAGTCTGACGGTATTTCGGCTGTCTCATGCATATTGCTCTTCAGAAGGTAACGTTCTGTCAGAGCTGGGTCTCCCAAGCCTGTCAGTAGTTCTAATGGAATGTTGCCTACTCCCGGAACCTTATTTCCACTAAGGTCTTTCAGTGCTCTGTCAAACTCTTCACGCAGTAAGTCATCTCCCATTTCATCTACATCCTCTTCCATTTCCATTATATTGTCCTCAAGTACATTGCCCTTGTATAGATCCTCTATATACACCTTCCACCTTTCTGCAATCCCTTCTTTGCTGATAACAGGGTTTCCATCTGAGCTCTTGATATGCATACAAGTGAATCTCTTTTCTCTAAAGGTCTCTTTAATTTTCCTTTAGGCAGTATCTATCACGCCCCTAGTGATATGCGCCTCTACATCCTTACGTTTGTCCTCTAGATATCCCTGCTTAGCCATTTTGCACTTCCTGTCGATCTCATTTTTGAGACGTTTGCATTTCTTTTTGCCGGCTTAATTTACTGCATTTTTGTATTTTCTCCTTTCGCAAATTAAAATCAATATATCTTCTGTTACCCTCTTTTTTTTGCGCATGTCAAGTTCCGTAGGCCCAAATTGAGGAGCAAATCTTCAAGGTCATGGAACGTGTCAGTATCTACATCCGTACTCCGCAAGCCACCTGACGGTGTGTGGCGGAGGGTACCCTGAGTACCTCTATCGGTTCTCCCTTCTATTCTAGTCTCGTATTGTACGTGGTAAGAAGGATTGTCGGTATGCTTCTGTGTGGGCTCTAATCTCTCTGATTTTATCCTCATGGTCTCTTCGCGAGATATACGTAGGAGGGAGCAATACACTGCTTGACTCTTCGGTGAAGGAAATTTCTCGAAACTTCAACAAAAAAATCCCGTACCGAGCTACGAAGCTTCTCTCCTGCAGAGTCTTCCACTGGAGTTTATCTATCATCTCCGTAACGCTTTCGCGATTACTAAATGATCCTGCAACGAAGCGCGCTGCTCTCCGTTGGATCTTCTCTATCTCTTCAATCAACCCTGTCTGGTGCGGATCCCACACTGCTGAGCAGTATTCAAGCAGTGGGCGAACAAGCGTACTGTAACCTACTTCCTTTGTTGTCGGATTGCCTTTCCTTAGGATTCTTCCAATGAATCTCAGTCTGGCATCTGCTTTACCGACGATCAACTTTATATGAACATTCCATTTTAAATCACTCCTAATGCGTACTCCCAGATAATTTATGGAATTAACTGCTTCCAGTTGCTGACCTGCTATTTTGTAGCTAAATGATAAGGGACCTATCTTTCTATATATTCGCATCACATTACACTTGTCTACATTGAGATTCAATTGCCATTCCGTGCACCATGCGTCAGTTCGCTGCAGATCCTCCTGCATATCAGTACAATTTTCCATTGTTGCAACCTCTCGATACACCACAGCATCATCTGCAAAAAGCCTCAGAGACTTTCCGATGTCATCCACCAGGTCATTTATGAATATTGTGAATAGCAACGGTCCTATGACACTCCCCTGCGGCACACCTGAAATCACTCTTACTTCGGAAGACTTCTCTCCATTGAGAATGACATGCTGCGTTCTGTTATCTAGGAACTCCTCGATCCAAGCACACAACTGATCTGATAGTCCGTATGCTCTTACTTTGTTCATTAAACGACTGTGGGGAACTGTGTCAAACGCCTTGCGGAAGTCAAGAAGCACGGCATCTACCTGTGAACCCGTGTCTAAGGCCCTCTGAGTCTCGTGGACGAATAGCGCGAGCTGGGTTTCACACGGCCGTCTTTTTCGAAACCCATGCTGATTCCTACAGAGTAGATTTCTAGTCTCCAGAAAAGGCATTATACTCGAACATAATACGTGTTCCAAAATTCTACAACTGATCGACGTTAGAGATATAGGTCTATAGTTCTGCACATCTGTTCGACGTCCCTTCTTGAAAACGGGGATGACCTGTGCCCTTTTCCAATCCTTTGGAACGCTTCGCTATTCTAGAGACCTACGGTACACCGCTGCAAGAAGGGGGGCAAGTTCCTTCGCGTACACTGTGTAAAACCGAACTGGTATCCCATCAGGACCAGCGGCCTTTCCTCTTTTGAGCGATTTTAATTGTTTCTCTATCCCTCTGTCGTCTATTTCGATATCTACCATTTTGTCAACTGTGCGACTTCAAGAGAAGGAAGCACAGTGCAGTCTTCCTCTGTGAAACAGCTTTGGAAGAAGACATTTAGTATTTCGGCCTTTAGTCTGTCATCCTCTGTTTCAGTACCATTTTGGTCACAGAGTGTCTGGACATTTTGTTTTGATCCACCTACCGCTTTGACATAGGACCAAAATTTCTTAGGATTTTCTGCCAAGTCAGTACATAGAACTTTACTTTCGAATTCATTGAAAGCCTCTCGCATAGCCCTCCTTACACTACATTTCGCTTCGCGTAATTTTTGTTTGTCTGCAAGGCTTTGGCTATGTTTATGTTTGCTGTGAAGTTCCCTTTGCTTCCGCAGCAGTTTTCTAACTCGGTTGTTGTACCACGGTGGCTCTTTTCCATTTCTTACGATCTTGCTTGGCACATACTCATCTAACGCATATTGTACGATGGTTTTGAACTTTGTCCACTGATCCTCAACACTATCTGTACTTGAGACAAAACTTTTGTGTTGAGCCGTCAGGTACTCTGTAATCTGCTTTTTGTCACTTTTGCTAAACAGAAAAATCTTATTACCTTTTTTAATATTTCTATTTACGGCTGAAATCGTCGATGCAGTAACCGCTTTATGATCGCTGATTCCCTGTTCTGCATTAACTGATTCAAATAGTTCGGGTCTGTTTGTCACCAGAAGGTCTAATATATTATCGCCACGAGTCGGTTCTCTGTTTAACTGCTCAAGGTAGTTTTCAGATAAAGCACTTAAAAATATTTCAATGGATTCTTTGTCCCTGCCACCCGTTATGAACGTTTGAGTCTCCCAGTCTATATCCAGCAAAATTAAAATCTCCTCCCAGAACTATAACATTTCCCTAAGGGGCTCCATCACTAGCCTAACGTTGGAGCTCCCAATAACTAATAAACCCCTCCCCCCGTGTGCCTGCTCGGACCTTGCTGAAGGAGCAGCCACATGTCCATTCACAGGCAGAGCGGGCGATGCCACACGGCCAGCCTCCACATTGACCCTCCGCCTCGTGCGCCGCGAACGCCACTGAACCCGCCACTCCCCTTGGGGAGAGGGTGGCCCAACCGCGCCCGGTACCCGCGAAGATCTCTCGACAGCAGGGACAGTGGGTGAAGCATCTTATACCTGGGGTGCACCATGCAACGCACCAGACTCCCCACTGCCGCTACACTCCGAGGCAGCAGCCTGAAGATGGCTGACCGCGGCCATCAACACGCTCAGCTGTTCGCGAAGAGTGGCCAGCGTCCGTACACAGCAGTCACACATCCTATCCATCCTAAGGAATCAATTTACCGAAGAGACTTAATCAACTTTTAAGTAGACTGCTAATTCACTAAAGGCGATTGATTACTGACTAAACTGTGATTGCTAACCACTTCTTGTGGAAAACAATGAAATTAGCACTACCTGTCTCTGGACTGTATTCAAAACAAACACTAGCACTACTGGCACTATGGCTGACTACAGGGACTCTCTCTGACTGTATCCAAAACAAACACGAAATCTATGTAACTCTATTACTAGCACTCGACAATTAAAGCTTCCTAAAAGCAAAAACACACGGAAGAAGAAGTGACAAGTAAGAAAAATACAGTTAATACTTAAATTAAGGTAGCTCGCTGCACAGCAGACGTGTAGCAGACGGCGGTTAGGGCGACACTAATAACAGATAAAAATACATATTCATGAACCTGAGAGAAAATCAGTGGATAAGTTTAAGCAAACGCTATCAGCAGTACAATGAGAATCAGCTTAATTTTTCAATTAACTCCTCGACAGAATAGAAGGAGTGACCCATGAGGAAACACTCCAGTTTCGATTTGAAAGCGCGTGGATTACTGCTAAGAGTTTTGAATTCGAGTGGCAGCTTATTGAAAATTGATGCAGCAGTATACTGCACACATTTTTGCACAAGAGTTAAGGAAGTCCGATCCAAATGGAGGTTTGATTTCTCCCGAGTATTAACCGAGTGAAAGCTACTTATTGTTGGAAATAAACTAATATTGGTAACAAGAAACGACAGTAAGGAATATACATATTGAGAGGCCAACGTCAAAATACCCAGACTCCCTGAACAGAGGTCGACAAGAGTTTCATGAACTCACACCACTTTTTGCCCGAACCTCCAGTTTCTGAGCCAAAAATATCCTTCTAGAATGGGAAGAGTTACCCAAAACATAATACCATATGACATAAGTGCATGGAAATAGGCAAAGTAGACTAATTTACTTGTCGAAGTATCACTCACTGTCAGTACCGTTTGAATAGTGAAAATGGGAGTATTAAGTCTTTGAACGAGATCCTGAACGTGGGCTTTCCACAACACCTTACTATTTATTTGAACACCTAGGAATTTGAACCGTTCAGTTTCACTAATCATATGTCCATGCTGTGAGATTAAAACGTCAGGTTTTGTTGAATTGTGTGTTAGAAACTGTAAAAACTGAATCTTACTGTGATTTAACGTTAGTTTATTTTCTACAAGCCATGGACTGAGGTCATGTACTGCACTACTTGAAACGGAGTCAATGTTGCACCCAACATCCTTTACTACCAAGCTAGTGTCATCAGCAAACAGATATATTTTAGAGTTACCCGTAGTACTTGAGGGCATATCATTTATGTAAATAAGGAACTGGAGCGGCCCCAACACTGATCCCGGAGGAACCCCCTCCCCTTGACAGTACACCACTCAGATCCGCCATCACACTGTATTACGTTCCCCCATTCCTGTAGATCGTTCCCTAATGCTCTTCCTGAAACACTGTACAACTTCTGATTCTGTCAGTTCTTTCAGGTCCCATCTCCTTAAATTCCCACCTTTTTCCAGTTTCTTCAGTTTTAATCTACAGTTCATAATCAATATATTGTGATCAGAGTCCACATTTGCCCCTGGACATGTCATGCAATTTAAAATTTGGTTCCTAAATCTCTGTCTTACCATTATATAATCTATATGAAATATTGCAGTATCTCCAGGTCTCTTTCACGTAAACAACCTTCTTTCATGATTTTTGAACCAAGTGTTAGCTATGATTAAGTTATGCTCTGGGCAAAAGCCTACCAGGCGGCTTCCTCTTTCATTTTTTACCCCCATTCCATATTCACCTACTACGTTTCCTTTTCTTCCATTTCCTACTGTCGAATTCCAGTCACCCATTAATATTAAATTTTCATCTCCCATCACTATCTGAATGATTTCTTTTATCTCATCACACATTCCATCAATTTCTTCATCATCTGAGGACTACTTTTACGACTTGGGTAGGCGTGGGATTCGTGGCTATCTTGGCCACAACAATGCATTCACTATGCTGTTTGTAGTAGCTTACCCGCATTCCTATTTTTATTAATTATTAGACCTACTCATGCATTAGCTTCATATTAGCCTTCCTAATACTTAAATCTATATTCGATGTTAACAATGACGCCGGTGGATGGACTATCACGAAATTACTGACCGTCGAGAAAGTCACAAATATAACCGACAAGCTAATGGGCCCTTCACAGGAAAACGTTTTTCGCCGGAAAACGGGAAAACTGAAACCCAGCAAATGAGTAAAAAAATGTATATTCACTGACAAAAAAAAATAGTGTACGCACACAACTTACACAACAATAGTCTGGGATTACTCTATTACCTAACACAGTTTTTGTGATTGTATCTTGCAGCTTTAGTTATTTTTAATTAAAAGAGGCTTTAAAAGGACAGAAAGAACGTGTTGGCCTACGCTACAGATCGTTCTGTTAGCACAGTCTTTACTTTGTAATCACTTTCGTTGACTTCGGCAACTCTCAACTAAAATCTCCAACCTAAACGAGACAATGTGCTACGATACAGCCGAGATCATGACAAGAGAATGGGCTACATCACACTCGAAGTAAATTTATATAGGTAAGGATCCCCATGACCTGTGTACGTCTATTATAAAAAATCTCCAAGCCACTCTCCTCAAATAGATCGCAATCTTCTCTTGACCTTCAACTGTTACTATTTCAGAATTAAAAACTAGATTCAAAAAAAATTTGGCTACCAGTCACAAAACTAGAAAAATAAAAATAATAAAAGTGAGAACGTGAAACATGTTAGCAATAACCATAAACAGGAGATTTTACAGAAAATAAAATTGAGAAAGGAAATCATTAATATTATCGACCGTTTAGGAACTCTAGGCTACGAAAGGGATGAAACCAAATATCGAATAACTGGTGGAAGAGTTAGTGTCTTTTAAGATTAAATCCAAACAAGAATTAGAAAAAAATATATCGAAGCAAGGCCTCTATTACGAGAAATAGCTAAATCTCGAGACAAATTGTGTCCTTCTGTATTAGATGAAATGTTTTGGGCCCTAGTACGGATGAAACAGTATCTGCAGTATGAACAGGAACTTCGGACATGTATTTCATATTTCACCCAAGCCTGCAGTCTATAAATATTTGAACAAAATACTAAAACAAAATACGACTACAGGGGAATTACTTACGAAGTAGTTCTTGGTAAAGAAACACAGGACACTATTAAGTATGTAGGCTTAATACGAACTACAAGTGTGTTTATAAATCGCTATAGTTGCCTTGGACTAACGACGAGCGAATATCATTACAACCTGTACGCTTTTCAAAGCTGTTATCCATGAAAAAGCTAAACGACGTATCGTGAACAAAATACAATTTAACACCGAAACAATGATATTAGCATACAATGGGCACAGACTTTAGTCAATGGGCACTGTTGAAAATTCGTGCCAGACCAGGATTAGCACCCGAGTCCCCTGGTTATTAGGGAGAGGCAATGATCACTGTGTCCGAATTACGCAGTGGTCAACATAATAGCACAAACTGCCTGAGCATGCCGTTCGTTAGATCCAAATTCTCAATTTATCCATAGACTGCTAATGCACTGCTCCTTGAACATAATCCTCCTCCCCTTAATTATACAGTACATGGCCAAAAAAAACAGACACCGAATATATGCAAACTTGGCCTTACGAACATTGCAGACGTCGTCTATGTAACACACGTCAAACTTCAAAGAATTTACCAATTCGTTGCATGGTTTACTATAGACCACAAATCAAGTAACGTAAAAAAAGCACTGCGTCTATTGAGATCATGATTCAGAGTTAAAAAAAACTAATAAGTTGCCTAAATATTACAGTTGCTGCCGAAAGAGGAGAACCATTATTTTCCCACAAAAGGAAATATAGTTAAAATTACGCTTCTATTTCGGTTAGTTTATGCTGTTACTAAAATTTGCAGTGAAAGTTACATAGTGGACTCTACCCTCCCCCCACCAGAAACGTAGTTATCGTGGCTGTTGTGAGACACTTGTACACAGTTAGAGAAAGTGTGTTAAATGTGGCGCGTACGGAAACACTAGGCTACGCTACAGGGCAATCTGCTCGCACAACGTTTAGTCGGCATTCATAATCGTTGGCGTAAACAACTCTCAATGAAATTACCACCTTCCAACCTAACTTAGATCTCGGGCTACACTACCAATCGGCCTGTCATCACAACCAAAAATTCATTGAGGGGTGTGGGGGGATTTCCTGTATCTCTCTCTGTAATGTATCTCTAGGCAAAACTGCCAGTTTTGTCAGACTCAACTGCAAGATTTACCAATGGTAAACACTTTTGAGACGGCTCGTAATTTTAGAATAGTCCTCTTCGTCTTACTTGGCATAAATTGTTCGCTGGCGTCCCAGCAGCTAGCTCCCTCAGTGTCTGCTTCTGCCATCGCACCACGCTAGTCTGCTGTTGTCCTAGCAGACCGAACGCACCGCAAATCCGACACCTTCGGAACCACTCACTGGCCAGTTAGCAACTGAGCGGAACACTGTTTACATCGTGAAAGGAAAACTATGCAAAGATGTACACTTAAATGGCACGACTGAGTAGCACACACACAGTAATATCTGGGGAATGTCCTTCGACACGCGCAGAACGAAACTCTTCTCGCGAACGTACAGCGTCTCTGAAAAAAAATCTCGTGACTATATTCCGGCGTTACGGCCAGGTTCTCATACAAATGAGCAAAAAAGGGTACATTTGAAATTTTTTTTTGAGACAATGAAAATACATTCGAAGGATCTGTTTGGGAATTACGAGTGATAATACTATGAGCTTAATTTTAGATTTTCAATAAAAAATGGCGCCCGTAATTATGATTTGATCAAGGGTCTGCGAGACTGGAGTACGCAGAGTGCGTGCAGTGTGCCACGTCAGATGTTACCTGAATTCAAAAATGGGTAACATCAGTTGATACTACATTATTTCTCTGAATTTGAAAATGGATAACATCAGTCGATAATACATAAAATTTATGGGAGCACTTACCTAACCGCAATGAAACAACCTTAAATTTAACGATACAGTGCTAATTCGAACTTTGAGTTCGATTTTTGGGGGTTTGTTTCACTCCTTATGCCTACACAAAAATTAGTTAATATTAACAAATGTCATATTATAGCTATAAGTTCCTAAGAAAAGTGTTTACATTTAGGGGTCAGAGGTAGAAGTTAAGAGATCGAACCACTTTTAATTTATGCTGCATGCCGTTCTGAGAAAATCGTTACTCGAAAAAAAAGTGTTCAAAGTTTAGGGAAAACATTTAGTTATATTATTACTTCGATTTGCATGAACTGAGTGTTACATATATATTTTTAATGTCGCTGAAAACGAATCTGGAGTCAGATTTTCAATATTCAAAACAGCTAATCCAATACGGAGGGCAAACGATTATGTTTTGACCAATTTTTACCAAAAATGTATTTTCGTTATTTACGTTTAGTCTGCAATTCAAAGAGTATTTATCAACCCTTCCTCTAGCTCTGATTGTTCCTAGACAGCAACTTCCTGTTCTTCTTGGCAGGAAAAGCCGATCTGTCTAAGGTGGATATGCAGCACTCGGCAGCCTGCACTTGATATTCGCCCGTATTTTCGGTGAGTATGTTTGCATGCATTCTGCAGTATGAATCCTTTTGAGCACATGCGACACGGGACGAGTTATCATCTACATCTGTATGGAAACCCTGCAAAACACATTTAAGTGCCTGGTAAATGGTTCATCGAATCACCTTCACAACTGATAATTAATTGAAACCCTCAGCTGCCGACAGGTGTTGTTGATATACTTCGATGGGGACAGCTGAAAAGTGTGCCCCTACTGGGACTCGAACCCAGAATCTCCTGCTTACAAGGCAGACGCTCAATCCATCTGAGCTATCGAGGGCACAAATGAACAGCACGACTGCAGGAATTTATCCCTCGCACGCTTCCCGTGAGACTCACATCCCCAACCGTCCACAAGCCGATTACGTAATGTACTTAATAGGTATTTGTCCATCCACTCATTACTGGCTCACACTAAGGTGACGATTCCCGTAAGAGTTCCGGCAGCCTGTGCGCATTCGCACAGACGAAGGTCAATGGCTGGGAAACGTTTAACCATAGATATGAAGATAGTAACTGTTCTCGAAAGAACAGGCGCCACTGACGACCGTACAGCTCTTCTAGAACACATGATAGACCGGCCGATGTGGCCGAGCGGTTGTAGGCACTTCAATCGGGAGCCACGCGAACGCTACGGTCGCAGGTTCAAATCCTGCCTCGAGCATGGATGTGTGTGATGTCCTTAGGTTAGTTAGGTTTAAGTCGTTCTAAGTTCTAGGAAACTGATGACCTCAGATCTTAAGTCCCAAAGTGCTCAGAGCCATTTGAACCATCAGTCCGTATGTTTGCACACTACTTACAGTAACTTATGCTAAGGACAACACACACACAACCATGCCCGAAGGAGGACTCGAACCTCCAACGGGGGGAGCCGCGCGAACCGTGACAAGGCGTTGGAGACATGGCGGGTACCCCGCGCGGCTCATGGCACCCATGACACTGCTTCAAACAATGGGCTGTAGAAACTTTTGTAAAGCACGGATTAAAAAAATAAAAACCTTTCCGTTCCAAGGGTCTAGACAAGTACACCTTTAAAAATTGCAACTACAAAGAAATTGAATTTTCGAACGTTTTGAATGAGAACCTGTCCTTATGGAACACCGTTGATCAAATGTCACAGGGATTATATACTCAGGTTTCACAGGTGGATTAACACTTTCTGATCAATATCCGGAATGATCAGGGCTTAAAACTTTGAAGAGTTAAATTTCAAGGGCCGTTCTCTTGTATGCAAATAGTTTCACAGTAGAAATTTCTCTAGTTTTATTTATTTATTTATTTATTTATTTTTCTGTAGGTAAAGAAGGATAGCATTGTGAGGAGGGGGAAGGGGGGGGGGGGGGAGGAATCTTGCATCTCCCACCTTGGAATTCTCAGTACAGAATTTTTATTCATTACGAGATTCTCAGCCACTTGCAGAAGTGATTTTGTGTGATTCTGCAAAACTTTTCCTTTAGCCAATCGTAGCAACTATAGGATTCCGTTCCTGCTGCATGACATGTCTCGGAACTTAAACTGACCAACTCATTTGCATAAAGAGCTAGCTTATCATCCGCTTCTTTACTTGCGTAGACCGTTCATGGTCTGCAAAGAATTTTTTCTTTAATCGTTTTTTTATGTCTTTTATAAACTGCAACACTTTCTAAACTTTCTAAACTTAACGCCGTTGAAGCATGGTCTTTTACTGAATGACCAAAAAGCAATGCTGACAGCTGGAGTCCAAGGTTTTTGTTAATCAAGCCGTTTTGTATTCTTGTGGTGATATCTCCGTAGAGTCTTTCATTCCCTAACGCATATTTCTTTATATCTAATTGAGAAGTGAAATACCGGTTTTCATAGATGCAGATTTAAAATATTTTAATATAACGCAATAAATATTTCATTAAAATTTTCATCCCCTTATGCTCGAAGTTCCAAAACCAGAAAAACACGTAGTTTTTAAAAATTGTAACACATTAGCCGAATATGAATTGTCTGATATATTTAGTAATGCTTTCATAATGAACCTTTTTCTGAAACATCTCACACCCTTTAGGGGTTGGGTTTTCAAAAACAGTTAAACACGTATTCTTCTATTTAGAACCGAGGAGTCAAATTCAAATCTTCATCCATTTAATTCTAAAAATGCTTTCATAGTGAAATATTTCATAAAACTTTTCATCCCCTATTTCACTCTATTAGTCAGATAAATTTCCAAAAGCCACGAAACACATTTTTTTTACATTCAACCGAAATGTCAAGTACCTATTTTCATAGATGTAGCTATAAAAAGGCTTCAGTAGTTCTTTAATAATGATTTATTTTCAAAAAACCTTCACTAATTATTTTATCCCCCATTGGAAGAATTTCGGAAAATGCTAAAATCCTGTTTCTTTTTTGTTTTTTGTCTGAGACACCAAATGTCAATTTTCGTAGTTTTGTAGTTATAGCTTCAATAGCGACATAGGGACATATTTAAAAAAAAAAAAAAACTTTCAACCCATATTTCACCTCCTTAGGAGTGAAATTTCGAACAATCTCTTCTTAAATGACGCTTTCAGCGTAAGATTTACATCTTCCACAAATTTCAAGTCCGTATACTTTGCAGGTTGGGCTGGAAGGCTATGGGTCAGTGAAACCTGTGCCCCTATTGCACCTTCTTGGAGGTTGTAGTTCCAAAAACAGTGAAACACGTATTTTTCAATAACACAATTTTCATAGATTTTGCTTTAAAAATTCCTTCGCACTGAAATACTTTCATAAAACATTACATCCTATATTCCACCCGTCTTAATGGTTGAATGTATCAAAAACAGGTTTTCATATATTTCATGAAACATTTCATCCTCTATGAAATGGGGTATGGTAGTGACACACCAAAATCACAATAGTAATCCGTTGTAGTTGCTACATATTTTATTACAATCAAAAGCATTACAAAATCACAATCACAATAATAGAGGAGACTGCCTTACAAGGCCAGATCAGTTGGACAAATAATAAATAAATTTCGTTAAGTGGAACGAGACCCTTAAAACTTGAAATTTGAATATGACTAGGTAAAAATACTTAGGTAAAACTTTACTTAAATAGCACAAATGTCCATAAAATTCATAGCAGAACTCTCACTACTTGCAATCAGGGGAGAAACAGATTAAGCGTAAGAATACAGAAATTTAACGTTCGGATAGCCAACTTTCCTAAACAAAACTATATAAAAGTGACTAAAACATTTAAGGGGGTCCTTTAATTTCGACCAAACGGACCTTCAAATTTACTTACTCAGTTGATTAATCAACAATATTCTTAGAAAGATTACAACTAGAACATGACTATATGACAATACCCTTAAAATAAGGTTGCTTCAATATTTCGTGTGAATTGGCGATAGACGCGAGCAGACCAAGGATTCAAATCAATACAAGAGATCCACGAGGCACAGAATGACATAGAAATATACTCAACTTGGCAATGCAAATGAACTTTGGATGCTATAGTTCAGCACCGGAAAGATGGAATCACGCAAAAGTGACAACATAACCCAAGATGTAAAGGAGAGGACATGGCCTTAAATATCTCTCTGCCGCCGTGGTGCTCTGCTCCCTGTATGCTAGCGTCGACCGCTGCCAATTATCTCTAACACAACACACATGATGGGCAGACACTTTTCTGAGACATAAACTACACAACCTTATCTGGAGAACAGGTGAGCAATACAACTGGACTGAAACCAATGAGCCTCCGTGAGTTACTTGGCCAGTGCCAGCCATTAAACTTTGATTAATAAGATCGCTAAAAATCATACCGAAGTTAAGATGACAAGACTTAACTCCAGGTTCGGCATATTAGTGGCAGAGACAATGAATTGGCGACGCTCTCAGCCGTATGTTCGCGGCAGAGTCTGGGGAAGGCAAGGGCCACGTGGAGCCGGATCTTGGGGTGAATTTCCTTCTCTCTGAAATTCCCGGCTTCTTCTGCGACTTAGCCGGCAAACAGGCCGAGGACCCCGGGTGGGGACCGATTCGGCAGCAGTTGGCGGATGGCGAGGTCTTCGGGGGGTGGGGTCTTGTGTAAAGGGGAAGACAACCGTGGTGAAGGGAAGGTCTGTATTCCACAGGAACGAGTTAGCATGGCACTCAGATATTTCCACGATTCGGCGGTAGGGGATCATTTGGGGTTCTACAAGACCTTGAACAGAGTTCGGGAACACATGTTTTGGCCCAACCTATATGGCGATGGCAGGCGATTTGTTGGCAACTGTGTCCAGTGTAAGCGCGGTAAGCCCAATGTTGGGCTGCACAGAGAGCTACTACAGTCGCTTAGGGAGCAGTGTCCTCTGGACCACGACTCAAAGATCGAAACAACGATCGACGGAAACTGGCGCCAGAAACGCACCAGCTCACTCTATTTCATCCCCTTAGGGGTTGAACTTCCAAAAACACGAAAATACGTGTTTTCTTATTTGTAACCTTGAAGTCAAATACCAATTTTCGTAGATTTAGCCCTAAAAATACTTCCATAGTTCTTCCATAACTATTTATCTCAAAATAAAATGTTCATCCACTATTTCACCTCATAGAGGTTAAATTCCCAATAATACTGGAACACATATTTCTTTATTTCTGACCTAGAAACCAGAAACAAATTTTCGTCTGCCTAGCTTCAAAATTACCTTAACAGCTACATGTTTCAAAAATCCTTTCATTTCCTGTGTATCCCCCCTAGAGGTGGAATTTCGAAATATGCAGTATACGCGGTATAAGATCAACACCCTTTCCAAATCTCAAGGTTTATTTTCCTTTGCGGTCTGGACTGTGTGAATTTCATAGTAATGGCCTCCACACACACACACACACACACACACACACACACACACACACCACTAACAATGCCACCACCACCTGCTCGAGAAATTTCTGCAGACGCCCTTGTTCCACTTTTGTCATATTTTGCCGACGACCTACATTTAGCAGCGTGGGAGGGATAGTGTCGTGCAACAGACAGTATACTCCGTAGACAACGAACTGTTCGTTGTGAAATCAGCGACATAGGAACCGAGACTGACACAGAAGGTGCTGAAGGTGAAGCACACTAGACTCGTGTCCACCACGGCTTCAAATAGTATCGATTTACTATGAACGGAAGTTCCGAAAAGTGAGCAAGTAATTTTACAGTAAATTCAGTACCGATGGTGAGGATATACAACGAAAAACATTTCTATAATATTTCAGAAATAATGAAACATTCCACCCAAGTCGCGCGGCAGAAAACGCAATGGATATGCTTGCACTTAAGACGGAAGGCCCCACGTACTTACGCAGGCTTACGACAGATCGCAAAATTCGGCAGTAGGCGTAAGCCAACCTCTTGTGCTGCCATCTGTTATTGATGCCAGGCATCAAGGTCTCAGTAGTACGACCATCCACTGGAGAGTAGTTTGCTTTGTAAGCACTCCGTCTTCAGGCCACGAGTGGCCTACTGGGACGGGACCATCCGACCGCCGTGTCATCATCCGTGGAGGATGCGAACAGGAGGGGCGTGGGTCAGCACACTGTTCTCCCGGTCGTTATGATGGTTTTCTTTGACCGGAGCCGCTACTATTGGGTCGAGTAGCTCCTCGATTGGCATCATGAGGCTGAGTGCACACCGAAAAATGGCAAGAGCGCATGGCGGCCTGGATGATCACCCATCCAAGTGCCTTCAACGCCCGACAACGCACTTAACTTCGGTGATCTCACGTGATCCGATGCAACCTCCGCGGCAAGTCCGTTGCTGCAGATATTTTAGAGTAGTTGTTACGTTTCATAATTATCTAGTTTACGGGGAAAATGTAAAAAAGCGATTGTCACCGAAGCTACAACTAATCTGAATTTCTGGTTAGTTATCAAGTGGTCTTATGTGCAAGCCTGAATTTTTCATCCTTTGCGGTGGGAATGATTCAAACCCGTCATATTCTTCTTATGAGGTGTTCTATTTATTTTGCACACAATGATCGTTTGTAGTTGTGTTGAGTTACCACCTTGATAAATTTTTGGATGGCGCACGTATCATAACTGAGATCTGCGCTTGCGCTTAATGGCTGAAGGTCAATTAGCGTAATGAGTAGTAGCGAATGTTATAGTAACATGTTTGTAAATTATTTCAGGTAAATTACCTTAGTAGTGTAATATTATCAGTATACCAGTACAGTATGTGGGCCAATTACGTTAGTCATGGAATACTATCCGTATAAGACTATGTCACCTTGATGTCCCGGAATTTGCTTCAATTTTGGAATCCACGAAAGAACTGGAAATTTTCCTTTACACAGCTTTCCATATAATTTCTATTACAGTGATTAAGTCTTGTCTGTCACTCGACTTTTCTGACTGTGAAATAAATTCTATCGCTCAGGTGCTTATTACCTCTTCGTGTTTCCATTTGCCGGTATTGCGCATAAACACTTACATAGCTCAAAGTTGCTATGGACATTGATGGAACGACACACTCTTCTGTGGCGACACTGCAGTTTAGAGATAGAAAAACCGATCAGTTAAAACGACATGGGTATTTTAGTTCTGAATAACCGATTTCTTTCGGTATTTGTTTGCCCTCGGTTATAACAAGTATCTTTTTATTTTTTCCTGATAACCATGTAAAGACAGATATACCAATTAGCCACAGCTGTCATAGTAAAATTTTTAGTTTTCAAATAAACCTTTTTTAAAAAAGACGAGTAATTTTTATTCGTAAGATTTCCATAGCTCTGAAATACTGCGTTATTACAGAAAAAATGGGAAAAGTGATGTATGCCATTTTAATAACACTGCTGATAGAAACGAGCAACAAATGAATTGGTCCAACATTGCCGAGACAATACTGTGCCTGTTATACAAGCAGAGCGCGAGAATGGACGCTGTTTCTCGCTGTTGTCGAACGTCAGTTGTAACGCAGAATGGCACCATCTGGAAGCCTGGAAGTATTTTACGATATGCAGTACGTCTGAAGCACAATGGTCGATTTGGTCGACTTGCGACATCATACAAGGAAAAAAGTTAAAATTTTACAAATCATTCATAGTTCAGGATAAAAATAGAAAGTGCCTGATCTGCTGCCTGTGTCTACGTAGTATGCCGTTATCTGCTTTTAGCCCTTAACAGAGAAATTAAAACGAAAAAGAGAGTTCTCCTGCCGCAGTTTTCACTCTTTATCGCTGGACTATTCGTAATGCCCGCATAGTGCTGTGATAACCGATTTCAATATAATTTTTGAGCAGAGTTCTAAAAACTAAAATCAGTAGGATAATACTGGCAGTTTTCTGTAGTATAGAAGCACTCGCTATATTTTGAGAGAAGCAGCGAACATCGGACAAAGTTTTATTGGACTATTTAATTTAAAGAAATTAGAATTATATTAATACCGTCAGTTGCTCGCGGGCATTGATAAATATCAACGTGGACAAGTGAAAATGTGTGCCGCGACCGGGACTCGAACCCGGGATCTCTTGCTAAAATGACAGACGCTCTATCCATCTAGGCCACCGAGGGCACAGTGTATGGTTCGACTGCAGGGACTATCTCGCGCACGCCTCCTGCGAGACTCACATTCTCACCTTGAATGTCCATACACTACAGTCGTAGAGTCCCACTCCAACACACTCATTCCTCGTGGAAGACATGTCCATATCCATATAAATATATGGTTCTGGCAATACCAGCCATGACCTTCTTCTATGAAGATGCACAAGTATTCCCCAAACTGTTACGGGACATGGTAAGAATGTGTTCCACGAGTAATGAGTGTGTTGGTGTGGGACAGTACAAATGTAGTGTGTGGACATGCAGGGTGAGAATGTGAGTCTCGCGAGAGACATGCGCGAGATAGTACCTGCAGTCACACTATCGTCTGTGCCCTCGGTGGCTCAGATGGGCAGAGCGCCTGCCATGTAAGCAGGAGATCCCGGGTTCGAGTCGCAGACAGGCACACATTGTCGCCTGTCCCCGTTGATATATATCGACACTCGTGAGCAGCTGACGGTATTAATATAATTCTAATTTCGTTCTGGACGGCTGCAGGTCATCATAAACGTATTTGACGTTTTGATTCCATTTATCAAAAAACTGAGAAAGTAAAAATTTTTTAATCTTTGTTTGATTTCTACGTTTACAAGAGGAAATAATGTAAATAAAAGACTGAAAATCGGTTTTTACAAGAACTGGTATTGTGACGGGCTTTAACAATTAGGTTAAAGTAAGGCTGGGAAACTGATAAGAGCCGAAAACCAGTTGTTTCTGCGATAACCGACATTCCCACTGCTGTTCTGAGTGGTAAGATTGACGTGCACGGACATCTAGAACAGTTTCTCAGAAAGGTTACTGCAGCTCTGATGTTCTCAAAATGAACGGGCCAGCCATTGGCGTCCGCGAGGGGGAAGGGGAGGGGGAGGGGAGGGGGAGGGGAGTGGAAGGGGAGGTGGAGGGGAGGAGGTGGGTAGGGGAGGATAGGCAAAAGGGCGCTTTCACCCATCGCCCCTAACCATCCTTGGAATCTGGAGTGAAGAGTTTTTATTCGTTACAGTGTACTCATACTCTTCCAGATAAGAATTCTCCACAATACTGCTAAACCTTAGCTTTGACCAGTTGTAGCGCTTATAGAGTTAGGGTCTTGTAGCTTGATGCACCTCGTAACTGACCAGCTGATTTGTACACAGAGTGCCAGTTTCAGAATCATGCACTCCAGCCTCGACGCGCCTTCCCCCCTCCCCACCACTGGAAATATTTCTGCAGACTCCAGTCTGCCACTGTGCATATATTTTGATAACATCCTGGTTTTAATAACATTGAAGGAACAGCATTGTGCAGTAAAGGGTAGACCTAGCACAGAACACACCATTCACAATGAAACGCATCACTTAGTAGATGGTGAAGTACTCTGAAGCTAGCCAGATAGAAACAGAACGTCCTGGCACTGTATCTAACACAAATTCTAATCTTACACTAATCTCTTGTATGTACCTATCACACCCTCAAAGAGCCAACGATTTACTATTATCAGAAGTTCCGAAAAATGAGGAAGAAATTGACCCACACTTTTTTCCGTTGTTCATTATTTCGATTACCCCATAAAGGGAATGGACTTGTAGCCACAGGTTACACAAGCGATAGATGGTTTAAAATACATAAAAAGAGATGACAATAGGAAACGATTTTTAAAAACAGAATGATGCACGGCTTTTACGATTTTTACAGGAAAAAAAAATGAATGACAAAATAAAGGTTTTTCAAAAATACGCTGGTGGACAATATTGGGGATTTTTTATCTTTATAGATGACAAGCGGAAAAGCTTGGTGTTGACCAGGCATTTATTTACAGCTGTGCGTCCACGTCCGTACTATGCAGCGTCTGGCCTTGTCCTGAGTTTTTATGACGTATCTCCTGAAACATATGTCGTACAATGATATAATTTTGTAGGTACATTCAGCGTCATATGCGGATACTGTCTGCAAAATTTATTGCGAATATAGTAGCAAAGAAGTAACAAATTTAAATGTCACGAATGCTGTGATCCCCACACACATGGGTGCTACTAATGTACACAGGATGCTTGGCTCGATCATTATGGCTACCATCACCTGTGGTCGAAATTGGACCAGCTGTGTCGACGTAGTGAAAATATAAATGTGCATAACATGGTTAACGTCCATTCTTTGCAGCCATCAGACCTGATCTACGATCAAAAATATCATGTAAAAGCGGTAGGGGCAACGGCCTTGCCGCAGTGGATACACCGGTTCCCGTCAGATCACTGAAGTTTAGCACTTTCGGGCGTGGTCGGCACTTGGATGGGTGACCATCCGGGCCGCTATGCGTTGTTTCCATTTTTCGGGTTGCACTCAGCCTTGCGATGCCAATTGAGGAACTACTCGACCGAATAGTAGCGGCTCCAGTCAAAGGAAACTACCACAACGAGTGGGAGAGCCAGCTCCTCCTCCACCCTCAGTGAGAATGACGTGGCGGTCGGATGGTCCTGATTGGCCACTTGTGGCCTGAACACGGAGTGCTTTCTTAAAGGAGTGCTCCCTACATAAAACTGACAGTCTTGACTCAGGGACTGTCCACGGTAAATGCTGCATTGGACCTACGAATACTATTAAAATAACGGTTTGAGTTCTCTTTAGTTGTCCAATCATCTGAAGTGAGTCCTTATTGAAGTAAGCTGAAAAATAGATTTTATGTTAATGGCGGATAAATTTTATGTGAATGGCGGCAAATTAACTTTACCCTAATGACACACAAGGTCAATGCCGTTCTATCACGTAAAGTATTCTCAGATCGAAATGTTTTGCATTACCAAATCTCCAATGTAGATTCATCATACCGCAATTATAATTCTCAAAATAATTTGGAGCTACGTTCAATGCATATTTAAATGCATCTTTCAAAACAATACCAGAATTCTCATTAGATCATCATTATCAGTGGCTAGAGTATTCCTATTATTTCGTCTACCAAAATCCGCGTCTCACTATGGCTTTTTCAGTACGCTGTTTTGTTTTCCACTGCTGACAATAGAAACAATCTGGCAGATGTGACATTGTAGATGTCCAGTATGCGTGTCTTAATGCAAATAAACCGTCTGGAACATTTACCCTTGAACGTCCCTAGAATGGGATTTCATGGAACGTTATTACTTTCCTGTGTCCATTTCTATCACACCAGCTGATCGCAACGACTGGGGAGAGTGAGGAGGAGGTGGGGTGAAAGTTAGCAGCACTTTGAGTGGCAGAAACCTCACGTTTCCGTCATTTGTTTTCATAATGACGTAGTGCCAATTCGTCATATTGGACGCTTTTCTCTCGGAAACGTTTACATTCGTCGTCTGGATATTAATGTCGCCTTCTGAGGTATGCAGTCGCACCACTCTGTACGAAATAGGTCCTAAGCTGATGCAGTCGACAAGTAACGTCGAAATATATCGTCACCTCGAAATATATCGACACCTCGAAGTAAATCAACACCTATAAATAAATCGCCACCCCGAAATAAATCGCAACCTCGAAATAAATCGACACCATGAAAAAATCGAAACTTCGAAATAAATCGACACCTCCAAAAGACTGCTACGTCGAAATGATTCGATATCCCGAAATATATCGACATCCAGATGCATTCCAGCTTACCATATAGATCGATATCGCGAAACTCAAGGACCTCTCGAGATAAATCGAGGTATAGAAATCTATCGATATCTTGAAATATGTTGGTACCTCGTAATATGAAGATATCTCTAAAAATACGATACCTAGAAATTAATGGATTACTTGAGATATAGAGGATTCTTGAAATATATCGATATCTAGAAAAGAATCGATATCTGATGGACACCGATACATTGAAATATATTGATACCTCGAAATATATAGGCAACCAGATTTGTGTCGGTATATCAAAATAAATCGATATCACGACATAAGCGGATACTTCGAAATCAATCGATACCTCGAAATAAATGGACTCCTCAATATAGATAGATATCTCGAAATAAATCGACATCTCGATATAATGTGTGCCTCGACATAAGTCGATATATTGAAATGAATCGATAATGGGAAAAAATGCACGTCTCGAAATAAATCTGTACCCCTAAGAAAACTTTTCTCGAAATAAATAGATATATCGAAATATATCGCTATATCGATAAATACCGATATCTAGTGGTCGGATATATGTTTCAAGATGACATGACATATCAGTATAGTTCGATATACATGAAAATACTTACGATTTTCAATACATCGATAGATTTCTAGACCTTGGGGAAAAAATCGCCGATCCGACCTCGGTGCAAAAACGCAGACCTACGGAAAAAACGCCGACCTCGGGGAAAAACGCAGACCTCGAGGGAAAAACGTCGACCCCTGGGTAAAACGCCGACGTCGGGGTAAAACGCCGACCTCGGGTGAAAAACGCCGAACTCGGGGTAAAACGCCGGCCTCGGGGAAAAACGACGACATCGTGGGAAAACGCCGACCTCAGGGGGAAACGCCGCCGTTGGGAAAAAAGGCCAACCTCGGGGAAAAACGCCGACCTTGGGAAAAACGTCGACCTCGGGAAAAACGCCGATCTTCGGAAAACTGCCGACCTCAGGAAAAATCGAGTTCCATTAATTTACAAAGACACTAATGTATGTCACCATTAGGTTCCCAAAATATAACCAAATTACTGGTATTTATCACCTCACACAAAAAGTGGTCGTGACAGAAAAGTCTCGTTCTTTAGAAAGTTTAGAATGAGATGTTCTAAACATTGCAGTTTATCCATTTACAATAATCTAAAAGCACTGCACAATGAGAAGAGACTGTCAACCACAGCACTTTCAAATAGTGGACAGCCAGGAAGACAGAGGTTCCATTGCTGTTTCTAATCCTCTGGTGCTTGAGATTCAGAATAGAGGATTGCCTCGAATGAGAACAGCAAGAATGAATGTCCTGCACCAGTGCAGAACTTACTCTGGAACTCCACAGAAAATCACAAGGCACAATTATATCACATCATTCTCAGCAAACTACAGAAGCATCAAAAGGACGTAACAACGTCGTCACCTCTTTCACCAGTGAAAGATCTTAGTAGCTATTGGGTCAAGAGTAGGTGGCCAATTAATAATTTGTTGTTCAAAGCTAACTTCAGTGTATATGGGAATACTCAGTGGACATATTTAACCATCATTTTTTACTGTCTAAGATATGTCGACCTTCCAGACTATAAGTATAAGCAGAGCTTGGTCATTCCCAATCCGAGATTGTTTAGAATGGGTATCAAGGGAATCAGATCCACTGGGCATTTAGAGCAACCTGCTTTAAACAATATGAGCAGGCAGTAGACACAAACATACAATTTAAAATTTCTCTGTGAAGCGGTTACCTTCATCGTCTGCAAACTTATGTTGTGTGCTGCGGTATGCGGAGGCACTAATAGCAACACAGAAGAAGCTTATAAGTTAATGTAATCAGCTAGTAAGAAGCAGTAAAATTCAAGTTTTAGTAATCGATTATTGACTTATTATCCGGCTTTGGTGCTTTGGACATGACCGACGACCTTAAGATTTTGCATGAAGGGAGGCCTAGAAGCCACGTTACACGAGAGAATGTGAAAAGTGTTCATATGTAGTAACAACCTAAGAAATGAGCCCGTTTTCGTCATTTGCTATCAATTCGACGTAATGCCAGAGCGTTACATTTATCGTCTGCAAACTTATGTCGCGTGCTAAGGAATGCAGAGACACTAAAAACAACACACTAGAACACAGAAGAAGCTTCTAGGTTGATGTAATTAGACCGTAGGAAACAGTACGATTCAGGTTTTAGCTATCGATTATTGATTTATTAGCCGGCTTTGGTGCCAGTGAAATGACCGACTACCTTAAGATTTGGCTTTAAACAAGGTCTGGCAGCCACGTTACACGAGAGAATGTGAAAAGTGTTCATATGTACTAAAAACCTAAGAAATCCACCCGTTTTCACATCTGCTTTCGAATCCACGTAATGCCAGATCGTCACATTGGCCGTTTTCTCTCTGAAACGGTTACATTTATCGTTTGCAAAGATATGTAGCGTGCTGCGGTATGCGGAGACACTAAAAGCACCATAGTAGAACACAGAAGAAGCTTTTAATTTGGTGAAATAGCCAGTAAGAATCAGTACAATTCAAGTTTTAGTTATCGATTATTGAATTTTTAGCCAGCTTTGGTGCCTTGGACATGAGCTAGGACCTTAAGATTTGGCATGAAGGGAGGTCTAGCAGCCACATTGCAAGGGAGAATGTGAAAAGTTTCCATGTGCAGTAAAAACCTAAGAAATCCGATCGTTTTCGTCATCTGCTTTCGAATCGACGTAATGCCAGACCGTCACATTGGCCGTTCTCTCTCTGACACGGTTACATTTATCGTGTGAAAACTTATGTCGCGTGCTGCGGTATGAGGAGACACTAAAAGCACCATAGTAGAACACAGAAGAAGCTTCTAAGTTGATGTAATAGCCAGTAAGTAGCTGTACAATTGAAGCATTAGTTATCGATTATTTAGTTTTTGGAAGGCTTTAGTGCATTGGACATGAGCTAGGACCTTACCATTTAGTATGAAGGGAGATCTATCAGCCACATCGCACGGGAAAATGTGAAAAGTGTTCACATCTAGTAAAAACCTGAGAAATACGGCCATTATCGTCATTTGCTATCGTATCGAATTAATGCCTGATAGTCACATTTACCGCTCTTCTTTTGAACCGGTTACATTTATCGTGTGCAAAACTATGTCGGGTGCTGCGGAATGCGGAGACACTAAAAGCACCATAGTAGAACACAGAAGAAGCTTCTAAGTTGATGTAATAAGCAGTAAGAAGCAGTAAAATTCAATTTTTAGTTACCGATTAATGACTTTTTAGCCGGCTTTAATGCACTGGACATGTGCTAGGACCTTATGATTTTGCATGAAGGAAGGTCTATCAGCCACATCGCACGGGAGAATGTGAAAAGTGTTCATATCTAAAAACCTGAGAAATCCACTCGTTTTCGTCATTTGCTATCGAATCGACTTAATTCCAGAAGGTCACACTGGCCGCTCTTTTCTCTGAAACGATTACATTTATCGTGTGCAAAGCTATATCGCGGGCTGCGGCATGCGGAGACACTAAAAGCACCATAGTAGAACACAGAAGAAGCTTCTAAGTTCATGTAATACCCAGTAAGAAGCAGTACAATTCAAGTATTAGCTTTCGATTATTGACTTTTTGGCCGGCTTTGGTGCCTTGGACATGCGGTAGGACGTTACGAATTTGCATGAAGGGAGGTCTAGCAGCCAAGTTGCACGGGAGAACGTGGGAAGTGTTGATATGCAGTAAAAAGATAAGAAATCCGACCGTTTTCGTCATCTGCTTTCGAATCGACGTAATGAAAGATCGTCACATAGGCCGTTTTCTCTCTGAAATGATTATATTTATCGTGTGCAAACTTATGTCGCCTGCTGCGGTATGTGGAGATACCTAAAGCACCATTGTAGAACACAGAAGAAGTTTCTAAGTTGATGTAATAGCCAGTAAGATGCAGTACATTTCAAGTTTTAGTTATCAATTTTTGAAATTTTAGCCAGCTTTGGTGCCAAGGACATGAGCTTGGTCCTTAGGATTTTGCATGAAAGGACGACTAGCATCCGTGTGCACTGGAGTATGTGAAAAGTGTTCATATGTAGTAAAAACCTGAGAAATCCGACCGTTTTCGTCATTTGATATCGAATCGACTTAAAGCCAGATCGTCACATTGGCGGATCTTCTCTCTGAAACGGTTACATTTGTCGTCTGCAAAGCTATGTCGCGTGCTGCGGTATACGGTGACACTAAAAGCACCATAGTAGAACACAGAAGAAGCTTCCATGTTAATGTAATAGCCAATAAGGAGCAGTACAATTCAAGTTTTGGTTATCGATTATTGACTTTATAGCCGTCTTTGGTGCCTTGGACATGAGCTAGGACCTTAAAATTTTACATGAAGCTAAGTTTAGCAGCCGCTTTGCACGGGAGAATGTGAAAATTTTTCGTATATTGTAAAAACCTGAGAAATCCGTCAGTTTTCCCCATTTGTTATTGAATCGACTTAAAGCCATATCGTTAGATTGGAAGCTCTTCTCTCTGAAACGGTTACATTTATCGTCTCCAAAGCTATGTCGCGTACTGCGGTATGCGGAGACACTAAAAGCACCATAGTAGAACACAGAAGAAGCTTCTAAGTTGATGTAATAGCCAGTAAGAAGTAGTACAATTCAAGTTTTAATTATCGATTATTGACTTTTTAGAAGGCTTTGGCGCCTTGGACATGAGCTAGGACCTTAAGATTTTGCATGAAGGCAAGTCTAACAGCCGCGTTGCACGGGAGAATGTGAAAAGTGTTCATTTGTAGTAAAAACCTTAAAAATCCGTTCGTTTTCGTCATTTGTTATCAAATCGACTTAAAGCCAGATCCTAACATTGGCCGCTCTTCTCTCTGACATGGTTACATTTATCGTCTGCAAAGCTATGTCGCGTGATGCGGTATGCGGAGACTTTAAAAGCACCATAGTATAACACAGAAGAAGGTTCTAAGTTGAAGTAATAGCCAGTAAGAAGTAGTACGTTGCAAGGTTTAGTTATCGATTACTGACTTTTTAGCCGGCTTTGGTACTTTGGACACGAGCTAGGACCTTACGATTTTGCATTAATGGGGGACTAGCAGCTGTGTTGCACGGGAGAATGTGAAAAAGTGTTCATTTGTAGTACAAACCTTACAAATCCGTTCGTTTTCGTCATTTGTTATCAAATCGACTTAAAGCCAGATCGTCACATTGGTCGCTCTTCTCTCTGAAACAGTTACATTTATTGTCAGGAAAGCTATGTCGCGTGCTGCGGTATGCGGAGACACTAAAAGCAACATAGCAGAACACAGAAGAAGCTTCTAAGTTGAAGTAATAGACAGTAAGAAGTAGTACATTGGAAGTTTTGGTTATCGATTATTGACTTTTTAGCCGGCTTTTGTGCCTTGGACATAAGCTAGGACCTTAAGATTATCCATGAAGGTAAGTCTAGCAGCCGCGTTGCACGGTAGAATGAGAAAAGTGTTCATAAGTAGTAAAAACCTGAGATATCCACATGTTTCTCGTCATTTGTTATCGAATCGACTTAAAGCCAGATCGTCGCGTTGGCGGATCTTCTCTCTGAAACGGTTACATTTATCGTCTGAAAAGCTATGTCGCTTGCCGCGGTATGCAGGGACTTTAAAAGCACCATAGTAGAACACAGAAACATCTTCTAAGTTGAAGTTATAGCCAGTAAGAACTAGTACAATGGAAGTATCAGTTATCGATTACTGACTTCATAGCCGGCTTTGGTACCATGGACACGAGCTAGGACCTTACGATTTTGCATGAATGGAAGACTAGCAGCTGCGTTGCACGGGAGAAAGTGAAAAGTGTTCATATGTAGTAAAAACCTGAGAAATCAGCCCGTTTCCGTCATTTGTTATCAAATCGACTTAAAACCAGATCGTTACATTGGCCGCTCTTCTCTCTGAAACTGTTTCATTTATCGTCTGCAAAGCTATGTCACCTGCTTCGGTATGCGGAGACACTAAAAGCACCATAGTAGAACACAGAAGAAGTTTACAAGTTGATGTAATAGTCAGTAACAAGCAGTACAATTCAAGTTTTAGCTATCGATTATTGACTCTTTAGCCGGCTTTGGTGCCTTGGACATAAGCTAGGACCTTAAGATTATCCATGAAGGTAAGTCTAGCAGCCGCGTTGCACGGGAGAATGAGAAAAGTGTTCATATGTAGTAAAAACCTGAGAAATCTGCCCGTTTTCGTCATTTGTTATCGAATCGACTTAAAGCCAGATCGTCACATTGGCGGATCTTCTCTCTGAAACGGTTACATTTGTCGTCTGCAAAGCTATGTCGCTGGGTGCGGTATGCGGAGACACTAAAAGCACCATAGTAGAACTCAGAAGAAGCTTCTAAGTTGATGTAATAGCCAGTAAGACGTAGTACAATTCAAGTTTTCGTTATCGATTATTCACTTTTCATCCGGCTTTGTTGCCTTGTACAGCAGCTAGGACCTTAAGATTTTGCATGAAAGGAGGACTATTAGCCGCGTTGCACGGGAGAATGTGAAAGGTGTTCATATGTAGTAAAAACCTGAGAAATCCGGACCATTTCGTGATTTGTTATTGAATCGCCATTTAGCCAGATCGTCACATTGGCGGCTCTTCCCTCTGAAACGGTTACATTTATCGGCTGCTAAGCTATGTCGCTAGTTGCGGTATGCGGAGACACTAAAAGCACCATAGTAGAACACAGAAGAAGCTTCTACGTTGATGTAATAGCCAGTAACAAGTAGTACAATTCACGTCTTAGTTATCGATTATTGAATTTTTAGCCGGCTTTGATGCCTTGGACGTGAGCTAGGACCTTAAGATTTTGCATGAAAGGAGGACTAGCAGCTGCGTTTCACGGGAAAGTGATAAAAGTGTTTATATGTAGTAAAAACCTAAGATATTCGCCCTATTTGTTCATTTGTTATCGAATCGACTTAAACCCAGATCGACACATTGGCCGCTCTTCTCTCTGAAACGGTTACATTTATCGTCTGCAAAGCTATGTCGCGTGATGCGATATGCGGAGACACTAAAAGCATCATAGTAGATTTCAGAAGAAACTTCTAACAGAATGTAATAGCCAGTAAGAAGTAGTACAATTCAAGTTTTAGTTATAGATTATTGACTTTTTACCCGGCTTTGGTGCCTTGGACATGAGTTAGGTCGTTAAGATTTTGCATGAAAGGATAACTAGCAGCTGAGTTACACGGGAGAATGTGAAAAGTGTTCATATGTAGTAAAAACCTGAGAAATCCGGCCGTTTTCGTCATTTGTTATCGAATCGACTTAAAGCCAGATCGTCACATTGGCCGCTCTTCCCTCTGTAAGGGTTACATTTATCGTCTGCAAAGCTATGTCACTGGGTGCGGCATGCGGAGACACTAAAAGCACCATAGTAGAACACAGAAGTAGCTTCTAAGTTGATGTAATAGCCAGTAAGAAGTAGTACAATTCAAGTTTTAGTTTTCGATTATTGACTTTTTAGCCGTCTTTGGTGCCTTGGACATGAGCTAGGACCTTAAGATTTTGCATGAAAGGAGTACTAGCAGCCGCGCTGCACGGGAGAATGTATAAAGTGTTCATATGTAGTAAAAACCTGAGAAATGTCCTTTTTCGTCATTTGTTATCGAATCGACTTAAAGCCAAGACGTACATTGGCCGCTCTTCTCTCTGAAACGGTTACATTTATCGTCTGCAAAGTTATGTCGCGTGATGCGATACGCGGAGACACTCAAATCACCATAGTAGAACACAGAGGAAGCTTCTATGTTGATATAATAGCCAGTAAGAAGTAGTACAATTCAAGTTTTAGTTATAGATTATTGACTTTTTACCCGGCTTTGGTGCCTTGGACATGAGCTAGGTCGTTAAGATTTTGCATGAAAGGATAACTAGCAGCTGAGTTACACGGGAGAATGTGAAAAGTGTTCATATGTAGTAAAAACCTGAGAAATCTGTCTGTTTTCGTCATTTGTTATCGAATCGACTTAAAACCAGATCGTCACATTGGCCGCCCTTCTCTCTGAAACGGTTACATTTATCCTCTGCAAAGCTATGTCTCGTGCTGCGGTATGCGGAGACACTAAAATCACTATAGTAGAACACAGAAGAAGCTTCTATGTTGATGTAATAGCCAGTAATAAGTAGTGCAATTCAAGTTTTAATTATCGATTATTGACTTTTTAACCGGCTTTGGTGCCATGGCATGAGCTAGGTCCTTACGATTTTGCATGAAAGGATAACTAGCAGCTGAAATACACGGGAGAATGTGAAAAATGTTCATATTTAGTAAAAACCTGAGAAATCCGCCCGTTTTCGTCATTTGTTATCGAATCGATTTAAAGGCAGACCGTTACATTGGCCGATCTTCTCTCTGAAACGGTTACATTTATCGTCTGCAAAGCTATGTCGATATGTGCGGTATGCGGAGACACTAAAAGCACCATAGTAGAACACAGAAGAAGCTTCTAAGTTGATGTAATAGCCCGTAAGAAGTAGTACAATTCAAGTTTTCGTTATCGATTATTCACTTTTTAGCCGGCTTTGGTGCCTTGTTATCGAATCGACTTAAAGCCATATCGTTACATTGGCCGCTCTTCTCTCTGAAACGGTTACATTTATCGTCTGCAAAGCTATGTCGCGTGATGCGATATGCGGAGACACTAAAAGCACCATAGTAGAATACAGAAGAAGCTTCTAACAGAATGTAATAGCCAGTAAGAAGTAGTACAATTCAAGTTTTAATTATAGATTATTGACTTTTTACCCGGCTTTGGTTCCTTGGACATGAGCTAGGTCGTTAAGATTTTGCATGAAAGGATAACTAGCAGCTGAGGTACACGGGAGAATGTGAAAAGTGTTCATATGTAGTAAAAACCTGAGAAATCCGGCCGTTTTCGTCATTTGTTATCGAATCGACTTAAAGCCAGAGCGTCACATTGGCCGCTCTTCCCTCTGTAAGGGTTACATTTATCGTTTGCAAAGCTATGTCACTGGGTGCGGCATGCGGAGACACTAAAAGCACCATAGTAGAACACAGAAGTAGCTTCTAAGTTGATGTAATAGCCAGTAAGAAGTAGTACAATTCAAGTTTTAGTTTTCGATTATTGACTTTTTAGCCGTCTTTGGTGCCTTGGACATGAGCTAGGACCTTAAGATTTTGCATGAAAGGAGTACTAGCAGCCGCGCTGCACGGGAGAATGTATAAAGTGTTCATATGTAGTAAAAACCTGAGAAATCAGCCCGTTTCCGTCATTTGTTATCAAATCGACTTAAAACCAGATCGTTACATTGGCCGCTCTTCTCTCTGAAACTGTTTCATTTATCGTCTGCAAATCTGTCACCTGCTGCGGTATGCGGAGACACTAAAAATGGTTCAAATGGCTCTAATCACTATGGGACTCAACTGCTGTGGTCATCAGTCCCCTAGAACTTAGAACTACTTAAACCTAACTAACCTAAGGACACCACACACATCCATGCCCGAGGCAGGATTCGAACCTGCGACCGTAGCAGTCGCACGGTTCCGGACTGCGCGCCTAGAACCGCGAGACCACCGCGGCCGGCGCGGAGACACTAAAAGCACCATAGTAGAACACAGAAGAAGTTTACAAGTTGATGTAATAGTCAGTAACATGCAGTACAATTCAAGTTTTAGCTATCGATTATTGACTTTTTAGCCGGCTTTGGTGCCTTGGACATAAGCTAGGACCTTAAGATTATCCATGAAGGTAAGTCTAGCAGCCGCGTTGCACGGGAGAATGAGAAAAGTGTTCATATGTAGTAAAAACCTGAGAAATCTGCCCGTTTTCGTCATTTGTTATCGAATCGACTTAAAGCCAGATCGTCACATTGGCGGATCTTCTCTCTGAAACGGCTACATTTGTCGTCTGCAAAGCTATGTCGCTGGGTGCGGTATGCGGAGACACTAAAAGCACCATAGTAGAACTCAGAAGAAGCTTCTAAGTTGATGTAATAGCCAGTAAGACGTAGTACAATTCAAGTTTTCGTTATCGATTGTTCACTTTTCATCCGGCTTTGTTGCCTTGTACAGCAGCTAGGACCTTAAGATTTAGCATGAAAGGAGGACTATTAGCCGCGTTGCACGGGAGAATGTGAAAAGTGTTCATATGTAGTAAAAACCTAGGAAATCCGGCCCATTTCGTCATTTGTTATTGAATCGCCATTTAGCCAGATCGTCACATTGGGCGCTCTTCCCTCTGAAACGGTTTTATTTATCGTCTGCAATGCTATGTCGCTGGGTGCAGTATGCGGAGACACTTAAAGCACCATAGTACATCACAGAAGAAGCTTCTAAGTTGATGAAATAGCCCGTAAGAAGTAGTACAATTCAAGTTTTCGTTATCGATTATTTACTTTTTATCCGGCTTTGGTGCCTTGTACAAAAGCTAGGACCTTAAGATTTTGCATGAAAGGAGGACTATTAGCCGCGTTGCACGGGAGAATGTAAAAAGTGTTCATATGTAGTAAAAACCTGAGAAATCCGGCTCCTTTCGTCATTTGTTATCGAATCGACTTAAAGCCAGATCGTCACATTGGCTGCTCGTCCCTCTGAAACGGTTACATTTATCGGCTGCTAAGCTATGTCGCTAGTTGCGGTATGCGGAGACACTAAAAGCACCATAGTAGAACACAGAGGAAGTTTCTATGTTGATATAATAGCCAGTAAGAAGAAGTACAAATCAAGGTTTAGTTATAGATTATTGACTTTTTACCCGGCTTTGGTGCCTTGGACATGAGCTAGGTCGTTAAGATTTTGGATGAAAGGATAACTAGCAGCTGAGTTACACGGGAGAATGTGAAAAGTGTTCATATGTAGTAAAAACCTGAGAAATCTGTCTGTTTTCGTCATTTGTTATCGAATCGACTTAAACCCAGATCGTCACATTGGCCGCCCTTCTCTCTGAAACGGTTACATTTATCCTCTGCAAAGCTATGTCGCGTGCTGCGGTATGCGGAGACACTAAAATCACTATAGTAGAACACAGAAGAAGCTTCTATGTTGATGTAATAGCCAGTAATAAGTAGTGCAATTCAAGTTTTAATTATCGATTATTGACTTTTTAGCCGGCTTTGGTGCCATGGCATGAGCTAGGTCCTCACGATTTTGCATGAAAGGATAACTAGCAGCTGAGTTACACGGGAGAATGTGAAAAATGTTCATATTTAGTAAAAACCTGAGAAATCCGTCCGTTTTCGTCATTTGTTATCGAATCGGTTTAAAGGCAGACCGTTACATTGGCCGATCTACTCTCTGAAAGGGTTACATTTATCGTCTGCAAAGCTATGTCGATATGCGCGGTATGCGGAGACACTAAAAGCACCATAGTAGAACACAGAAGAAGCTTCTAAGTTGATGTAATAGCCCGTAAGAAGTAGTACAATTCAAGTTTTCGTCATCGATTATTCACTTTTTAGCCAGCTTTGGTGCCTTGTTATCGAATCGACTTAAAGCCATATCGTTACATTCGCCGCTCTTTCCTTTGAAACGGTTACATTTATCGTCTGCAAAGCTATGTCGCGTGCTGTGGTATGCGGAGACACTAAAAGCACCATAGTAGAACACAGAAGAAGCTTCTAAGTTGTAATAGCCAGTAAGAAGTAGAACAATTCAAGTTTTAGTTAACGATTATTGACTTTTTAGCCGGCTTTAGTACCTTGGACATGAGCTAGGACCTTAAGATTTTGCATGATAGAAGGTGTAGCAGCCGCGTTGCAAGGAAGAATGTGAAAAGTGGTCATATGTAGTAAAAACTTGAGAAATCCGTCCATTTTCGTCATTTGTTATGGAATCAACTTGAAGCCAGATCGTCACATTGGCCGCTCTTCTCTCTGAAATGGTTACATTTATCGTCTGCAAAGAGATGTCGCATGCTGCGGTATGAGGAAACACCGAAAGCACCATAGTAGAACACAGAAGAAGCTTCTAATTTGATGTAATAGCCAGTAAGAAGTAGTACAATTCAAGTTTTTGTTATCGATTATTCACTTTTTAGCCGGCTTTGCTGTCTTGGACATGACCCAGGACCTTAAGATTTTGCATGAAAGGAGGACTAGCAGCCGCGTTGCTCGGCAGAATGGGAAAAGTGTTCGTATGTTGTAAAAACCTGAGAAATCCGTCCGATTTCGTCATTTGTTATCGAATCGACTTAAAGCCACATCGTCACATTGGCCGCTCTTCTCTCTGAAACGGTTACATTTATCCTCTGCAAAGCTATATCGCGTGCTGCGATTTGCAGAGACACTAAAAGCACCATAGTAGAACACAGAAGAAGCTTCTAAGTTGATGTAATAGCCAGTAAGAAGTAGTACAATTCAAGTTTTAGTTAACGATTATTGATTTTTTAGCCGGCTTTGGTACCTTGGACATGAGCTAGAACCTTAAGATTTTGCTTGATAGAAGGTGTAGCAGCCGCGTTGCAAGGAAGAATGTGAAAAGTGGTCATATGTAGTAAAAACTTGAGAAATCCGTCCGTTTTCGTCATTTGTTATGGAATCAACTTGAAGCCAGATCGTCACATAGGCCGCTCTTCTCTCTGATATGGTTACATTTATCGTCTGCAAAGAGATGTCGCATGCTGCGGTATGCAGAGACACTAAAAGTACCATACTAGAACACAGAAGAAGCTTCTAAGTTTATGTAATAGCCAGTAAGAAGTAGTACAATTCAAGTTTTAGTTACCGATTATTGCCTTTTTAGCCGGCTTTGGTGCCTTGAGCATCAGCTAGGACCATAAGATTTTGCATGAAAGGAGGACTAGCAGCTGCGTTGCACGGGAAAGTGATAAAAGTGTTCATATGTAGCAATAAGCTGAAAAAATCCGCACGTTTTCGTCATTTGTTAGCAAATCATCTTTAAGCCAGATCGTCACATTAGCCTCATTTCTCCCTGAAACGGTTACATTTATCGTCTGGAAAGCTATGTTGTGAGCTGTGGTATGCGGCGACACTAAAGGCACCATAGTAGAACACAGAAGAAGCGTCTAAGTCGATGTAATAGCCAGTAAGAAGTAGTACAATTCAAGTTTTAATTATCGATTATTGAATTTTTAGCCTTCTTTGGTGCCTTGGACCTTGCGCTAGGACCTTAAGATTTTGCATGAAATCAGGACTAGCAGCCGCGTTGCACGGGAGAATGTACAAAGTGTTCATACGTAGTAAAAACCTGAGAAATCCGTCCGTTTTCGCCATTTGTTATCGAATGGACTTAAACCCATATCGTCACGTTGGCCGCTCTTCTCTTTGAAACGGTTACATTTATCGTCTGCAAAGCAACGTCGCGTGCTGCGGTATGCGGAGACACTAAAAGCACCATAGTAGAATACAGAAGAAGCTTCCAAGTTGATGTAATAGCCAGTAAGAAGCAGTACAAATTAAGTTTCAATTACCGATTATTTCCTTTATAGCCGGCTTTGGTGCCTTGAACAAGAGCTAGGACCTTTAGATTTTGCATGAAAGAAGGACTAGCAGCGGCGTTGCTCGGAAGAATGTGAAAAGTGTTCATATGTAGTAAAAACCTGAAAAATCCGTTCGTTTTCGTCATTTGTTATCGAATCGACTTAAACCCAGATCGTCACATAGGCCGCTCTTCTCTCTGAAACGGTTGTACTTATCATCTGCAAAGCTATGTCATGTGCTGCGGTATGCGGAGACGCTAAAAGCACCATAGTAGAACACCGTAAAACCTTCTAAGTTGATGTAATAGCCAGTAAGAAGTAGTACAATTCAAGTTTTAGTTTTCGATTATTGACTTTTTAGCCGGCTTTGATGCCTTGGACATGAGCTAGGACCTTAAGATTTTGCATGAAAGGAGGACTAGCAGCCGCGCTGCACGGGAGAATGTGAAAAGTGTTCATATGTAGTAAAAACTTGCGAAATCCCTCCGTTTTCGTCATTTGTTATCGATTCGACTTAAAGTCAGGACGTATATTGGCCGCTCTTCTCTCTGAAACGGTTACATTTATCGCCTGCAAAGCGATGTCGCGTGCTGCGGTATGCGGAGACACTAAAAGCACCATATTACAACACAGAATAAGCTTCTAAGTTAATATAATAGCCTTTAAGAAACATTAAAATTCAAGTTTTAGTTATCGATTATTAACCTTTTACTTTTATTTGATGCCTAGGATATGAACTACGACTTTACAATTTTGCAAGAACGGAAGTGTAGCAGCCGCTTTGCAAGGGAGTATGTGAAAAATGTTCATATACAGTGAAACTCTGTGAAATCCATCCGTTTTCGTCATTTGTTATCGAATAGACTTAAACCCAGATCGTCACATTAGCGGCTCTTCTCTCTGAAACGGTTACATTTGTCGTCTGCAAAGCCATGTCGCGTGCTATGGTATGCGGAGACATTAAAAGCACCATAGTAGAACACAGAAGAAGCTTCTAAGTTGTTGTAATAGCCAGTAAGTAGGAGTACAATTCAAGTTTAGTTATCTATTGTTGCCTTTTTAGCCGGCTTTGGTGCCTTGGACATGAGTTGGGAACTTAAGGGATTGTATGAAAGGATGACTAGCAGCCGCGTTGCACGGGAAAATGTGTTAAAGTGTTCACATGTAGTAAAAACCTGAGAAATCTGTCCGTTTTCGTCGTTTGTTATCGAATCGACTTAAAGCCAGGACGTAACATTGGCCTCTCTTTTCTCCGAAACGGTTACATTTATCGTCTGGAAAAATATGTCGTGAGCTGTGGTATGCGGCGACACTAAAGGCACCATAGTAGAACACAGAAGAAGCGTCTAAGTCGATGTAATAGCCAGTAAGAAGTAGTACAATTAAAGTTTTAATTATCGATTATTGAATTTTTAGTCTTCTTTTGGTGCCTTGGACCTTGCGCTAGGACCTTACGATTTTGCATGAAAGGAGGACTAGCAGCCGCGTTGCACGGGAGAATGTAAAAAATGTTCATACGTAGTAAAAACCTGAGAAATCCGTCCGTTTTCGTCATTTGTTATCGAATCGACTTAAAGCCAGATCGTCACATTGGCCGCTCTTCTCTCTGAAACGGTTACATTTATCTACTGCAAAGCTATGTCGCATGCTCCAGTATGCGGAGACACCAACAGCACAATAGTAGAACACAGAAAAAGGTTCTTAGTTGATGTAATAGCCAGTAAGAAGTAGTACAATTCACGTTTTAGTTATCGATTATTGACTTTTTAGCCGGCTTTTGTGCCTTGGACATGAGCGAGGACCTTAAGATTTTGCATGAAAAGAGGACTAGCAGCTTCGTTGCACGGGAAAATGTGAAAAGTGTCCATATGTAGTTAAAACATGAGAAATTCGCCCGTTTTCGTCATTTGTTATCAAATCGACTTAAAGCCAGATCGTCACGTTGGCCACTCTTCTCTTTGAAACGGTTACATTTATTGTCTGCAAAGCTATGTCGCGTGCTGCGGTATGCGGAGACACTAAAAGCACCATAGTAGAATACAGAAGAAGCTTCCAAGTTGATGTAATAGCCAGTAAGAAGCAGTACAAATTTTCAACTATCGATTATTGCCTTTATAGCCGGCTTTGGTGCTTTGAACATGAGCTAGGACCTTAAGATTTTGCATGAAAGGAGGGCTAGCAGCCGCGTTGCACGGGAGAATGTGAAAAGTGTTCATTTGTATTAAAAACCAGAGAAATCTGTCCGTTTTCGTCTTTTTTTATCGAATCCACTCAAAGCCAGAACGTTACATTGTCTTCTCTTCTCTCTGAAACGGTTACATTTATCGTCTGCAAAGCTATGTCGCGTGCTGCGGTATGCGGAGACACTAAAAGTACCATAGTAGAACACCGAAAAACTTTCTAAGTTTATGTAATAGCCAGTAAGAAGTAGTACAATTCACGTTTTGGTTATCGATTAATGACTTTTTAGCCGGCTTTGGTGATTTGGACAGGAGGTAGGAGCTTAAGATTTTGCATAAAAGGAGGACTAGCAGCCGCGTTGTTCGGGAGAATGTGAAAAGTGTTCATATGTAGAAAAAACCTGAGAAATCCGTCCGTTTTCGTCATTTGTTATCGAATCGACTTAAAAACAGATTTTTACATTGGCCGCTTTTCTCTCTGAAACGGTTACATTTATCATCTGCAAAGCTATGTCGCGTGCTGCGGTATGCGGAGGCACTAAAAGCACCATAGCAGACACAAATGAAGCATCAAAGTTGATGTTATAGCCAGTAAGAAGTAGCACAATTCAAGTTTTAGTTATCGATTATTGACTTGTTAGCCAGCTTTGGTGGCTTGGACATGACCTAGGACCTTAAGATTTTCCATGACAGGACGACTAGCAGTCGCGTTGCATGGGAGAATGTGAAAAGTGTTCATATGTAGTAAAACCTGAAAAATGCGTCTGTTTTCGTCCTTTGTTATCAAATAGACTTAAAGCCAGATCGTCACATTGGCCGCTCTTCTCTCTGAAACGGTTGCATTTATCGTCTGCAAAACTATGTCGCGTGCTGCGGTATGCGGAAATACTAAAAGCACCATAGTAGAACACAGAAGAAGCTTCTACGTTAAGATAATTGCCAGTAAGAAGTAGTACAATGCAAGTTTTAGTTATCGATTACTGACTTTTTAGCCGGCTTTGGTGCCTTGTACATGAGCTATGACCTTATGATTTTGCATGAAGGGAAGTCTACAAGCCGCGTTGCACGGAGAATGTGAAAAGTGGTCATATGTTGTAATGTGACGATCTGGCTTTAAGTCGATTCGACAATAAATGAAGAAAACGGACAGATTTCCTAGGTTTTTACTTCATATGAACACTTTTCACATTCTCCCGTGCAACGCGGCTGCTAGTCCTCCTTTCATGCAAAATCTTAAGGTCCTAGCTCTTGTCCAAGGCACCAAAGAAGGGTAAAACGTCAATAACTGATAACAAAACATTGAATTGTACTACTTCTTACTGGCTATTACATCAACTTAGAAGCTTCATCTGAGTTCTACTATGGTGCTTTTAGTGAGTTTGCATATCGCAGCTCGCGACATAGCTTTGCAGACGACAAATGTAGCCGTTTCAGAGAGAAGAGCGGCTAATGTGACGATCTGGCGTTCTGTCGTTTCGATAACCAATGACTAAAACGGACAGATTTCAGAAGTCTTTACTACATATGAACACTTTTCATATTCTCCCGTGCAACGCAGCTGCTAGTCCTCCTTTCATGCAAAATCTTAAGGTCCTAGCTCATGTCCAAACCACCAAAGCCGGCTAAAAGTCAATAATCGATAGCGAAAACTTGAATTGTACTACTTCTTACTGGCTATTACATCAAATTAGAAGCTTCAGCTATGTTCTACTATAGTGCTTTTAGTGTCTCCCCATACAGCAGCACGCCATACAGCTTGGCAGACGATAAATGTAACCGTTTCAGAGAGAAGAGCGGCCAATGTGACGTTCTGGCTCTAAGTTGAATACATAAAAAAATGACGAAAACGGACGGATTTTTCAGGTTTTTATTACGTATGAACACTTTTCACACTCTCCCGTGCAACGCGGCTGCTTGTCCTCCATTCTGGCAAAATCTTAAGGTACTAGCCCATGTCCAAGGCACCAGAGCCGGCAAAAAGTCAATAATCGGTAACTAAACCTTAAATTGTACTACTTCTTACTGGCTATTACATCAACTTAGAAGCTTCGTCTGTGTTTTACTATGGTGCTTTTATTGTCTCCGCATACCGCAGCACGCGACATAGCTTTGCAGGCGACAAGTGTAACCGTTGCAGAGAGAAGAGCGGCCAATGTTACGATCCGGCTTTCAGTCGATTCGATAACAAATGACCAAAACGGAAGGACTTCTCAGTTTTTTACTACTTGTGAACACTTTTCACATTCTCCCGTGCAACGCAACTGCTATTCCTCCTTTCATGCTAAATCTTAAGGTATCAGCTCATGTCCAAGGCACCAAATACGGCTAAAAATTCAATAATCTATAATTAGAACTTGAATTGTGCTACTTCTTACTGGCTATAACATCAACTTTGATGCTTCATTTGTGTTCTGCTATGGTGCTTTTAGTGTCTCCGCATACCGCAGCACGCGACATAGCTTTGCAGACGATAAATGTAACCGTTTCAAAGAGGACAGCGGCCAACGTGACGATATGGGTTTAAGTCCATTCGATAACAAATGACGAAAACTGACTGATTTCTCAGGTTTCTACTACATATGAACACTTTTTACATTCTCCCGTGCAACGCGGTTGCTAGTCCTCCTTTCATGCAAAATCTTAAGGTCATAGCGCAAGGTCCAAGGCACCAAAGAAAGCTAAAAATTCAATAATCGATAGTTAAAACTTGAATAGTACTACTTCTTACTGGCTATTACATCGACTTACACGCTTCTTCTGTGTTCTACTATGGTGCCTTTAGTGTCGCCGCATACCACAGCTCACGACATAGCTTTCCAGACGATAAATGTAACCGTTTCAGGGAGAAGAGAGGCTAATGTGACGATCTGGCTTAAAGTTGATTTGCTAACAAATGACGAAAACGTGCGGATTTCTCAGCTTATTGCTACATATGAGCACTTTTCAAAATTTCCCGTGCAACGCAGCTGCTAGTCCTCCTTTCATGCAAAATCTTAAGGTCCTAGCTCACGTCCAAGTCCCCAAAGCCTGCTAAAAAGTCAATAATCGATAACTAAAACGTAAATTGTACTTCTTCTTACTGGCTATTACATAAACTTAGAAGCTTTTTCAGTGTTCTACTATGTTGCTTTTAGTGTCTCCGCATACCGCAGCACGCGACATAGCTTTGCAGACGATAAATGTAACCGTTTCAGAGAGAAGAGCCGCTAATGTGACGATCTGGGTTTAAGTCGATTCGATAACAAATGACGAAAACGGATGGATTTCACAGGTTTTCACTGTATATGAACATTTTTCACATACTCCCGTGCAAAGCGGCTGCTACACTTCCCTTCGTGCAATATTGTAAAGTCGTAGTTCATTTCCGAGGCAACAAAGGAAAGTAAAAGGTCAAAATCGATAACTAAAACTTGAATTTTACTGTTTCTTATAGGCTATTATACCAACTTAGAAGCTTATTCTGTGTTGTAACATGGTGCTTTTAGTGTCTCCGCATACCGCAGCACGCGACATAGCTTTGCAGACGATAAATGTAACCGTTTCAGAGAGAAGAGCGGCCAATATACGTCCTGACTTTAAGTCGATTCGATAACAAATGGCGAAAACGGAGGGATTTCTCAAGTTTTTACTACATATGAACACTTTTCACATTCTCCCGTGCAGCGCGGCTGCTAGTCCTCCTTTCATGCAAAATCTTAAGGTCCTAGCCCATGTCCAAGTCATCAAAGCCGGCTAAAAGGTCAATAATCGAAAACTAAAACTTGAATTGTACTACTTCTTACTGGCTATTACATCAACTTAGAAGCGACTTCTGTGTTCTGCTATGGTGCTTTTAGTGTCTCCGCATACCGCAGCACGCGACATAGCTTTGCAGAGGATAAATGTAACCGTTTCAGAGAGAAGAGCGGTCAATGTGACGATCTGGCTTTAAGTCGATTCTATAACAAATGACGAAAACGAACGGATTTCTCAGGTTGTTACAACATATGAACACTTTTCACATTCTCCCGTGCAACGCGGCTGGTAGACTTCCCTTCATGCAAAATCTTTAGGTCATAGCTCATGTTCAAGGCACCAAAGCCGGCTCAAAAGTCAATAATCGATAACTAAAACTTGAATTGTACTTCTTCTTTCTGACTATTACATCATCTTGGATGCTACTCCTATTTCTACTATGGTGCTTTTAGTGTCTCTGCATACCGCAGCACGCGACATAGCTTTGCAGATGAGAAATGTAAAGAAGGATATAAGATGAACATCAACAAAAACAAAACGAGGATAATGTAATGTAGTCAAATTAAATCGGGTGATGCTGAGGAAATTAGATTAGGAAATGAGACACTTAAAGTAGTAAAGGAGTTTTGCTATTTAGGAAGTAAAATAACTGATGACGGTCGAAGTAGAGAGGATATAAAATGTAGACTGGCAATGGGAAGGAAAGCGTTTCTGAAGAAGAGAAATTTGTTAACATCGAATATAGATTTATGTATCAGGAAGTCATTTCTGAAAGTATTTGTTTGGAGTGTAGCCATGTATGGAAGTGAAACATGGACGATAACTAGTTTGGACAAGAAGAGAATAGAAGCTTTCGAAATGTGGTGCTACAGACGAATGCTGAAGATTAGATGGGTAGATCACGTAACTAATGAGGAGGTATTGAATAGGATTGGGGAGAAGAGAAGTTTGTGGCACAACTTGACTAGAAGAAGGGATCGGTTGGTAGGACATGTTTTGAGGCATCAAGGGATCACAAATTTAGCATTGGAGGGCAGCGTGGAGGGTAAAAATCGTAGAGGGAGACCGAGAGATGAGTACACTAAGCAGATTCAGAAGGATGTAGGTTGCGGTACGTACTTGGAGATGAAGCAGCTTGCACAGGATAGAGTAGCATGGAGAGCTGCATCAAACCAGTCTCAGGACTGAAGACAACAACAACAACAACAAATGCAACCGTTTTAGAGAGAAGAGCGGCCAATGTGTCGATCTAGTTTTAAGTCGATTCGATAACAAATGACGAAAACGGACGGATTTCTCAGGTTTTTTCTACATATGAACACTTTTCACATTCTCCCGAACAACGCGGCTGCTATTCCTCCTTTCATGCAAAATCTTAATGTCCTAGCTCATGTCCAAGGCACCAAAGCTGGCTAAAAAGTCAATAATTGATAACTAAAACGTGAATTGTACAACATCTTACTGGCTATTACATAAACTTAGAAGCTTATTCTGTGTTCTACTATGGTGCTTTTAGTGTCTCTGCATATTGCAGCACGCGACATTGCTTTGCAGACGATAAATGTAACCGTTTCAGAGAGAAGAGCGGAGAACGTGACGATCTGGGTTTAAGTCCATTCGATAAGAAATGACGAAAACGGGCGGTTTTCTCAAGTTTTTACTACATATGAACACTTTTCACATTCTTCCTTGCAACGCGGCTGCTAGACCTTCTATCATGCAAAATCGTAAGGTCCTAGCTCATGTCCAAGGCATCAAAGCCGGCTAAAAAGTCAATAATCGAAATCTAAAACTTGAATTGTACTACTTCTTACTGGCTATTACATCAACTTGGAAGCGACTTCTGTGTTCCGCTATGGTGCTTTTAGTGTCTCCGCATACCGCAGCACGCGACATAGCTTTGCAGAGGATAAATGTATCCGTTTCAGAGAGAAGAGCGGCAAATGTGACGATCTGGCTTTGAGTCGATTTGATAACAAATGACGAAAACGGGCGAATATTGTTAGTTTTTACTACATATGAACACTTCTATCACTTTCCCGTGCAACGCAGTTACTAGTCCTCCTTTCATGCAAAATCTTAAGGTCCTAGCTCACGTCCAAGGCCCCAAAGCCTGCTAAAAAGTCAATAATCGATAACTAAAAAGTGATTTGTACAACTTCTTACTGGCTATTACATAAACTTAGAAGCATTTTCAGTGTTCTACTATGGTGCTTTTAGTGTCTCTGCATACCGCAGCACGCGACAGAGCTTTGCACACGGTAAATGTAACCGTTTCAGAGAAAAGAGCGGCCAATGTTACGTCCTGGCTTTAAGTCGATTCGATAACAAACGACGAAAACGGACAGATTTCTCAGGTTTTTACTACATGTGAACACTTTAACACATTTTCCCGTGCAACGCGGCTACTAGTCATATTTTCATACAATCCCTTAAGGACCTAGCTCATGTCCAAGGCACCAAAGAAGGCTAAAAAGGCAACAATAGATAACAAAAACTTGAATTGTACTACTACTTACTGGCAATTACATCAACTTAGAAGCGACTTCTGTGTTCTGCTATGGTGCTTTTAGTGTCTCCGCATACCGCAGCACGCGACATAGCTTTGTAGAGGATAAATGTAACCGTTTCAGAGAGATGAGCGGTCAATGTGACGATCTGGCTTTAAGTCGATTCTGTAACAAACGGTTACATTTATCGTCTGCAAAGCTATTTCGCGTGCTGCGGTATGCGAGGACACTAAAAGAACCATATTACAACACCGATTAAGCTCTTAAGCAGATGTTATGGCCAGTAAATAGTAGTACAATTCAAGTTTAAATTATCGATTATTAACTTTTTAGCCAGCTTTGGTGCCTTGGACATGGGCTAGTAACTTAAGGTTTTGCCTGAAAAGAGGACTAGCAGCCGCGTTGCACGGGAGAATGTGGAAAGTGTTCATATGTAGTAAAACCTGAGACATCCGTCCGTTTTCGTCATTTGATATCGAATCGACTTAAGGCCCGATCGTCACATTGGCCGCTCTTCTCTCTGAAACGGTTGTACTTATCGTCTGCGAAGCTATGTCGCATGCTGCGGTATGCGGAGACACTAAAAGCACCATAGTAGAACACAGATGAAGCCTATAAGTTGATGTAATAGCCAGTAAGAAGTAGTACAATTCAAGTTTTTGGTATAGTTTATTGACTTTTTAGCTGGCTTTGGTGCCTTGGACATGAGCTAGGACCTTAACGTTTTGTATGAAAGGAGGACTAGCAGCCGAGTTGCACGGGAGAATATCAAAAGTGTTCATATGTAGTAAAAACCTGAGAAATTCGTCCGTTTTCGTCATTTGTTATCGAATCGACGTAAAACCAGATCGTCACATTGGCCGCTCTTCTCTCTGAAACGGTTGTACTTATCGTCTGCAAAGCCATGTCGCGTGCTGCGGTATGCGGAGACACTAAAAGCACCATAGTAGAACACAGATGAAGCTTCTACGTTGATGTAATAGCCAGTAAGAAGTAGTACAATTCAAGTTTTAGGTATCGATTATTGACTTTTTAGCTGGCTTTGGTGCCTTGGACATGAGCTAGGGCCTTAAGATTCTGCATGAAAGGAGGACTAGCAGCCGCGTTGCACGGGAGAATGTGAAACGTGTTCATATGTAGTAAAAACCTGAGATATCTGTCCGTTTTCGTCATTTGTTATGGAATCGACTTAAAGGCAGATCGCCACATTTTCCGCAGATCTGTCTGAAACGGTTACATTTATCGTCTGCAAAGCTATATGGCGTGCTGCGGTATGCGGAGACACTAAAAGCACCATAGTAGAATGCAGATGAAGCTTCTAAGTTGATGTAATAGCCAGTAAGAAGTGGTAAAATTCAAGTTTTAGGTATCGATTATTGACTTTTTACCCTCCTTCGGTGCTTTGGACATGAGCTAGGAACTTGAGATTTAGCATGAAAGGAGGATTAGCCGCCGCGTTGCACGGGAGAATGTGGAAAGTGTTCATATGTAGTAAAACCTGAGACATCCGTCCGTTTTCGTCATTTGTTATCGAATCGACTTAAAGCCAGATCGTCACATTGGCCGTTCATCTGTCTGAAACGGTTACATTTATCGTCTGCAAAGCTATATCGCGTTCTGCGGTATGCAGAGACACTAAAAGCACCATAGTAGAACACAGATGAAGCTTCTAAGTTGATGTAATAGCCAGTATGAAGTAGTACAATTCAAGTTTTAGTTATCGATTATTGACTTTTTACCCTTCTTTGGTACCTTGGACATGAGCTAGGAACTTAAGATTTTGCATGAAAGGAGGACTAGCAGCCGCGTTAAATGGGAGAATGTGAAAAGTGTTCATATGTAGTAAAAACCTGAGAAATCCGTCCGTTTTCGTCATTTGTTTTCGAATCGACTTAAAGCCAGATCGTCACATTGGCCTCTCTTCTCTCTGAAACGTTTGTACTTATCGTCTGCAAAGCTATGTCGCGTGCTGCGGTATGTGGATACACTAAAAGCACCATAGTAGAACACGGATGAAGTTTCTAAGTTGATGTAATAGCCAGTATGAAGTAGTACAATTCAAGTTTTCGGTATCGATTATTGACTTTTTACCCTTCCTTGGTGTCTTGGACATCAGCTAGGAAATTAAGATTTTGCATGAAAGGAGGACTAGCAGACGCGTTGCACGGGAGAATGTGAAAAGTGTTCATATGTAGCAAAAACCTGAGAAATCCGTCCGTTTTCGTTATTTGTTATCGAATCGACGTAAAACCAGATCGTCACATTGGCCGCTCTTCTCTCTGAAACGGTTGTACTTATCGTCTGCAAAGCCATGTCGCGTGCTGCGGTATGCGGAGACACTAAAAGCACCATAGTAGAACACAGATGAAGTTTCTAAGTTGATGTAATAGCCAGTAAGATGTAGTACAATTCAAGTTTTAGATATCGATTATTGACATTTTAGCTATCTTTGGTGCCTTTGACATGAGCTAGCACTTTAAGATTCTGCATGAAAGGAGGACTAGCAGCCGAGTTGCACGGGAGAATGTGAAAAGTGTTCCTACGTAGTAAAAACCTGAGAAATCCGTCCGTTTTCGTCATTTGTTATCGAATCGACTTAAAGCCAGATCGTCACATTGTCCGCTCTTCTCTCTGAAACGGTTGCACTTATGGTCTGCAAAGCTATGTCGCGTGCTGCGGTATGTGGAGACACTAAACGAACCGTAGTAGAACACAGATGAAGCTTTTAAGCTGATGTAATAGCCAGTAAGAAGTAGTACAATTCAAGTTTTAGGTATCGATTATTGACTTTTTATCTAGCTTTGGTGCCTTGGACATGAGCTAGGACCTTAAGATTTTGCATGAAAGGAGGACTGGCAACCGAGTTGCACGGGAGAATGTGAAAAGTGTTCCTACGTAGTAAAAACCTGAGAAATCCGTCCGTTTTCGTCATTTGTTTTCGAATCGACTTAGAGCCAGATCGTCACATTGGCCGCTCTTCTCTCTGAAACGGTTGTACTTAACGTCTGCAAAGCTATGTCGCGTGCTGCGGTATGTGGAGACACTAAAAGCACCATAGTAGAACACGGATGAAGTTTCTAAGTTGATGAAATAGTCAGTATGAAGTAGTATAATTCAAGTTATGTTATCGATTATTGACTTTTTACCCTTCTTTGGTGCCTTGGACATGAGCTAGGAACTAAAGATTTTGCATGAAAGGAGGACTAGAAGCCGCGTTGCATGGGAGAATGTGAAAAGTGTTCATATGTAGTAAAAACCTGAGAAATCCGTCCGTTTTGTCATTTGATATCGAATTGACTTAAAGCCAGATCGTCACATTGGCCGCACTTCTGTCTAAAACGGTTACATTTATCGTCTGCAAAGCTATGTCGCGTGCTGCGGTATGCGGAGACACTAAATGAACCATAGTAGAACACAGATGAAGGATCTAAGTTGATGTAATAGCTAGTGAGAAATAGTACAATTCAAGTTTTAGGAATCGCTTATTGACTTTTTAGCTGGCTTTGGTGCCCTCGACATGAGCTAGGACCTTAAGATTCTGCATGAAAGGAGGACAAGCAGTCGAGTTGCACGGGAAGATGTGAAAAGTGTTCATACGTAGTACAAACCTGAGAAATCAGTCCGTTTTCGTCATTTGTTATCGAATCGACTTAAAGCCAGATCGTCACATTGGCCGATTTTCTCTCTGAAACGGTTGTACTTATCGTCTGCAAAGCTATGTCGCATGCTGCGGTATGTGGAGACACTAAAAGCACCATAGTAGAACACGGATGAAGTTTCTAAGTTGATGTAATAGCCAGTAAGAAGTAGTACAATTGAAGTTTTAGGTATCGATTATTGACTTTTTACCCTTCTTTGGTGCCTTGGACATGAGTTAGGAAATTAAGATTTTGCATGAAATTAGGACTAGCAGCCGCGTTACACGGGAGAATGTGAAAAGTGTTCATATGTAGTAAAAACCTGAGAAATCCGTCCGTTTTCGTCATTTGTTATCGAATCGACTTAAAGCCAGATCGACACATTGGCCGCTCTTCTCTCTAATACGTTGGTACTTACCGCCTGCAAAGTTATGTCGCGTGCTGCGGTTTGCAAAGACACTAAAAGCACCATAGTAGAACACAGTTGAAGCTTCTAAGTTGATGTAATAGCCAGTAAGATGTAGTACAATTCAAGTTTTAGATATCGATTATTGACATTTTAGCTACCTTTGGTGCCTTGGACATGAGCTAGGACCTTACGATTCTGCATGAAAGGAGGACTAGCAGCCGAGTTGCACGGGAGAATGTGAAAAGTGTTCATTTGTAGTAAAAACCTGAGAAATCCGTCCGTTTTCGTCATTTGTTATCGAATCGACTTAAAGCCAGATCGTCACATTGGCCGATTTTCTCTCTGAAACGGTTGTACTTATCGTCTGCAAAGCTAAGTCGCGTGCTGCGGTATGTGGAGACACTAAACGCACCATAGTAGAACACAGATGAAGCTTCTAAGTTTATGTAATAGTCAGTATGAAGTATTACAATTCAAGTTTTTGTTATCGATTATTGACTTTTTACCCTTCTTTTGTGCCTTGGACATGAGCTAGGAACTTAAGATTTTGCATGAAAGGAGGACTAGCAGCCGTGTTGCATGGGAGAATGTGAAAGGTGTTCATATGTAGTAAAAACCTGAGAAATCCGTCCGTTTTCGTCATTTGTTATCGAATCGACTTAAAGCCAGATCGACACATTGGCCGCTCTTCTCTCTAAAACGTTGGTACTTACCGCCTGCAAAGTTATGTCGCGTGCTGCGGTATGTGGTGACACTAAAAGCACCATAGTAGAACACAGTTGAAGCTTCTAAGTTGATGTAATAGCCAGTAAGATGTAGTACAATTCAAGTTTTAGATATCGATTATTGACATTTTAGCTACCTTTGGTGCCTTGGACATGAGCTAGGACCTTAAGATTCTGCATGAAAGGAGGACTAGCAGCCGAGTTGCACGGGAGAATGTGAAAAGTGTTCATTTGTAGTAAAAACCTGAGAAATCCGTCCGTTTTCGTCATTTGTTTTCGTATCGACTTAAAGCCAGATCGTCACATTGGCCGCTCTTCTCTCTGAAACGGTTGTACTTATCGTCTGCAAAGCTACGTCGCGTGCTGCGGTATGCGGAGACACTAAAAGCACCATAGTAGAACACAGATGAAGCATCTAAGTTGATGTAATAGCCAGGAAGACGTAGTACAATACAAGTTTTAGGTATCGATTATTGACTTTTTAGCTGGCTTTGGTGCCCTCGACATGAGCTAGGACCTTAAGATTCTACCTGAAAGGAGGACTTGCAGCCGACTTGCAAGGGAGAATGTGAAAAGTGTTCATTTGTAGTAAAAACCTGAGAAATCCGTCCGTTTTCGTCATTTGTTATCGAATCGACTTAAAGCCAGATCGTCACATTGTCCGCACTTGTCTCTGAAACGGTTGCACTTATCGTCTGCAAAGCTATGTCGCGTGCTGCGGTATGTGGAGACACTAAACGCACCATAGTAGAACACAGATGAAGCTTCTCAGTTGATGTAATAGTCAGTATGAAGTATTACAATTCAAGTTTTTGTTATCGATTATTGACTTTTTACCCTTCTTTGGTGCCTTGGACATGAGCTAGGAACTTAAGATTTTGCATGAAAGGAGGACTAGCAGCCGTGTTGCATGGGAGAATGTGAAAGGTGTTCATATGTAGTAAAAACCTGAGAAATCCGTCCGTTTTCGTCATTTGTTATCGAATCGACTTAAAGCCAGATCGTCACATTGGACGCTCTTCCTCTGAAACGGTTGTACTTATCGTCTGCAAAGCTATGTCGCGTGCTGCGGTATGTGGAGACACTAAAAGCACCATAGTAGAACACGGATGAAGTTTCTAAGTTGATGTAATAGCCAGTATGAAATAGTACCATTCAAGTTTTAGGTATCGATTATTGACATTTTAGCTGGCTTTGGTGCCTTGTACATGAGGTAGGACCTTATGATTCTGCATGAAAGGAGGACTAGCAGCCGCGTTGCACGGGAGAATGTGAAAAGTGTTCATACGTAGTAAAAACCTGAGAAATCAGTCCGTTTTCGTTATTTGTTATGGAATCGACTTAAAGCCAGATCGTCACATTGGCCGATCTTCTCTCTGAAACGGTTGTACTTATCGTCTGCAAAGCTATGTCGCGTGCTGCGGTATGTGGAGACACTAAAAGCACCATAGTAGAACACGGATGAAGTTTCTAAGTTGATGTAATAGACAGTAAGAAGTAGTACAATTGAAGTTTTAGGTATCGATTATTGACTTTTTACCCTTATTTAGTGCCTTGGACATGAGTTAGGAATTAAGATTTTGCATGAAATTAGGACTAGCAGCCGCATTACACGGGAGAATGTGAAAATTGTTCATATGTAGTAAAAACCTGAGAAATCCGTCCGTTTTCGTCATTTGTTATCGAATCGACTTAAAGCCAGATAGTCACATTGGCCGCTCTTCTCTCTAAAACGTTGGTACTTATCGTCTGCAAAGTTATGTCGCGTGCTGCGGTATGTGGAGACACTAAAAGCACCATAGTAGAACACAGATGAAGCTTCTAAGTTGATGTAATAGTCAGTATGAAGTATTACAATTCAAGTTTTTGTTATCGATTATTGACTTTTTACCCTTCTTTGGTGCCTTGGACATGAGCTAGGAACTTAAGATTTGCATGAAAGTAGGACTAGCAGCCGCGTTCCATGGGAGAATGTGAAAGGTGTTCATATGTAGTAAAAACCTGAGTAATCCGTCCGTTTCCGTCATTTGTTATCGAATCGAATTAAAGCCAATTCGTCACTTTGGCCGCTCTTCTGTCTGAAAAGGTTACATTTATCGTCTGCAAAGCTATGTCGCGTGCTGCGGTATGCGGAGACACTAAAAGCACGATAGTAGAATACAGATGAAGCTTCTAAGTTGATGTAATAGTCAGTAAGAAGTGATACCACTCAAGTTTTTGATATCGATTATTGACTTTTTTCCTGGCTTTGGTGCCTTGGACATGAGCTAGGACCTTAAGATTCTGCATGAAAGGAGGACTAGCAGCCGCGTTGCACTGGAGAATGTGAGAAGTGTTTATATGTAGTAACAACCTGAGAAATCCGTCCGTTTTCGTCATTTGTTATCGAATCGACTTAAAGCCAGATCGTCACATTGGCCGCTCTTCTCTTTGAAACGGTTGTACTTATCGTCTGCAAAGGTATGTCGCGTGCTGCGGTATGGGGAGACACTAAAAGCACCATAGTAGACACAGATGAAGCTTCTAAGTTGATGTAATAGCCAGTAAGAAGTAGTACAATTCAAGTTTTAGGTATCGATTATTGACTTTTTAGCTGGCTTTGGTGCCTTGGACATGAGCTAGGACCTTAAGATTCTGCATGAAAGGAGGACTGGCAGCCGAGTTGCACGGGAGAATGTGAAAAGTGTTCATATGTAGTAAAAACCTGAGAGACCGTCCGTTTTCGTCATTTGTTATCGAATCGACTTAAAGTCTGGACGTACATTGGCCGCTCTTCTCTCTGAAACGGTTACATTTATCGTCTGCAAAGCCATGTCACGTGCTGCGGTATGTGGAGACACTAAAAGCACCATAGTGGAACACAGATGAAGCTTCTAAGTTGATGTAATAGCCAGTAAGATGTAGTACAATTCAAGTTTTAGGTATCGAATATTTACTTTTTAGCTGGCTTTGGTGCCTTGGACATGAGCTAGAACCTTAAGATTCTGCATGAAAGGAGGACTAGCAGCCGAGTTGCACGGGAGAATGTGAAAAGTGTTCATATGTAGTTAAAACCTGAGAAATCCGCCCGTTTTCGCCATTTGTTATCGAAACGACTTAAAGCCAGATCGTCACATTCGCTGCTCTTCTCCTGAAACGGTTGTACTTATCGTCCACAAAGCTATGTCGCGTGCTGCGATATGCGGAGACACTAAAAGCACCATAGTAGAACACAGATGAAGCTTCTAAGTTGACGTAATAGCCAGTAAGTAGTACTACAATTCAAGTTTTAGGTATCGATTATTGATTTTTTAGCTGGCTTTGGTGCCTTGGACATGAGCTATGACCTTCAGATTCTGCATAAAAGGAGGACTAGCAGCCGAGTTGCACAGGAGAATGTGAAAAGTGTTCATATGTAGTAAAAACCTGAGAAATCCGTCCGTTTTCGTCATTCGTTATGAAATCGACTTAAATCGAGATCGTCACATTGGCCGCTCTACTCTCTGAAACGGTTGTCCTTATCGTCCGCAAGGCTATGTCACGTGCTGCGGTATGCGGAGACACTAAAAGCACCATTGTAGAACACAGATGAAGCTTCTAAGTTGATGTAATAGCCATTAAGTAGTAGTACAATTCAAGTTTTAGTTATCGATTATTGACTTTTTCCCTTCTTTGGTGCCTTGGACATGGGCTAGGAACTTAAGATATTTCATGAAAGGGCGACAAGCAGCCGAGTTGCACGGGAGAATGTGATAAGTGTTCATATGTAGTAAAAACCTGAGAAATCCGTCCGTTTTCGTTATTTGTTATCGAATCGACTTAAAGCCAGATCGTCACATTGGCCGCTCTTCTCTCTAAAACGTTTGTACTTATCGTCTGCAAAGTTAAGTAGCGTGCTGCAATATGTGGAGACACTAAAAGCACCATAGTAGAACACAGATGAAGCTTCTAAGTTGATGTAATAGCCAGTAAGAAGTAGTACAATTCAAGTTTTACATATCGATTATTGAACTTTTAGCTGGCTTTGGTGCCTTGGACATGAGCTAGGACATTAAGATTCTGCATGAAAGGAGGACTAGCACCCGAGTTGCATGGGAGAATGTGAAAAGTGTTCATATGTAGTAAAAACCTGAGAATCCGTCCGTTTTCGTCATTTGTTATCGAATCGACTTAATGCCAGATCGCCACATTGGCCGCTCTTCTCTCTGAAATGGTTGTACTTATCGTCTGCAAAGCTGTGTCGCGTGCTGCGGTATGTGGAGACACTAAAAGCACCATAGTAGAACACAGATGAAGCTTCTAAGTTGAAGTAATAGCCAGTAAGATGTAGTACAATTCAAGTTTTAGGTATCGATTATTGACTTTTTAGCTGGCTGTGGTGCCTTGGATATGAGCTAGGACGTTAAGATTCTGCATGAAAGGAGGACTAGCAGCCGAGTTGCACGGGAGAATGTGAAAAGTGTTCATATGTAGTGAAAACCTGAGAATCCGTCCGTTTTCGTCATTCGTTATGAAATCGACTTAACTCGAGATCGTCCCATTGGCCGCTCTACTCTCTGAAACGGTTGTACTTATCGTCTGCAAAGCTATGTCGCGTGCTGCGGTATGCGGAGACACTAAACGCACCATAGTAGAACACAGATGAAGCTTCTAAGTTGATGAAATAGTCAGTATGAAGTAGTATAATTCAAGTTATGTTATCGATTATTGACTTTTTACCCTTCTTTGGTGCCTTGGACATGAGCTAGGAACTAAAGATTTTGCATGAAATTAGGACTAGCAGCCGCGTTGCATGGGAGAATGTGAAAAGTGTTCATATGTAGTAAAAACCTGAGAAATCCGTCCGTTTTCGTCATTAGTTATCAAATCGACTTAAAGCCAGATCGCCACATTGGCCGCTCTTCTCTCTGAAACGGTTGTACTTATCGTCTGCAAAGCTATGTCACGCGCTGCGGTATGCGGAGACACTAAAAGCACAATAGTAGAACACAGATGAAGCTTCTAAGTTGATGTAATAGCCAGTAAGAAGTAGTACAATTGAAGTTTTAGGTATCGATTATTGACTTTTTACCCTTCTTTGGTGACTTGGACATGAGCTAGGAAATTAAGATATTTCATTAAAGGAGGACAAGCAGCCGAGTTGCACGGGAGAATGTGAAAAGTGTTCATATGTAGTAAAAACCTGAGAATCCGTCCGTTTTCGTCATTTGTTATCGAATCGACTTAAAGCCAGATCGTCACATTGGCCGCTCTTCTGTCTGAAACGGTTACATTTATCGTCTGCAAAGCTATGTCGCGTGCTGCGGTATCCGGAGACACTAAAAGCACCATAGTAGAACACAGATGAAGCATCTAAGTAGATGTAATAGCCAGTAAGAAGTAGTAGAATTCAAGTTTTAGGTATCGATTATTGACTTTTTAGCTGGCTTTGGTGCCTTGGACATGAGCTAGGACCTTAAGATTCTGCATGAAAGGAGAACTAGCACCCGAGTTGCACGGGAGAATGTGAAAAGTGTTCATATGTAGTAAAATCCTGAGAAATCCGTCCGTTTAGGTCATTTGTTATCGAATCGACTTAAAGCCAGATCGTCACATTGGCCGCTCTTCTCTCTGAAACTGTAGTACTTATCGTCTGCAAAGCTATGTCGCGTGGTGCAGTATGCGGAGACACTAAAAGCACCATAGTAGAACACAGATGAAGCTTCTAAGTTGATGTAATAGCCTGTAAGAAGTAGTACAATTTAAGTTTTAGGTATCGATTATTGACTTTTTAGCTGACTTTGGTGCCTTGGACATGAGCTAGGACTTCAAAATTCTGCATGAAAGAAGGACTAGCAAACGAGTTGGACGGGACAATGTGAAAAGTGTTCATATGTATTAAAAACCTGAGAAATCCGTCCGTTTTCGTCATTTGTTATCGAACCGACTTAAAGCCAGATCGTCACATTGGCCGCTTTCTCTCCGAAACGGTTGTACTTATCGTCTGCAATGCTATGTCGCGTGCTGCGGTATGCGGAGACACTAAAAGCACCATAGTAGTACACAGATAAAGCTTCTAAGTTGATGTAATAGCCAGTAAGGAGTAGTACAATTCAAGTTTTAGGTATCGATTGTTGACTTTTTCCCCTTCTTTGGTGCCTTGGACATGAGCTAGGAAATTAAGATTTTGCATGAAAGGAGGACTAGCAGCCGCGTTGCACGGGAGAATGTGAAAAGAGTTCATATGTAGTAAAAACTCGAGAAATCCGTCCCCTTTTGTCATTTGATATCGATCGACTTAAACCCAGATCGTCACATTGGCCGCTCTTTTGTCTGAAACGGTTACATTTATCTGCTGCAAAGTTATGTCGCGTGCTGCGGTATGTGGAGACACTAAAAGCACCATAGTTGAACACAGATGAAGCTTCTAAGTTGATGTAATAGCCAGTAAGAAGTAGTACAATTCAAGCTTTAGGTATCGATTATTGACTTTTTAGCAGGCTTTGGTGCTTTGGACATGAGCAAGGACCTTAAGATTCTGCATGAAAGAAGGACTAGCAGCCGAGTTGCAAATGTGAAAAGTGATCATATGTAGTAAAAACCTGAGAAATCCGTCCGTTTCCGTCAATTGTTATCGAATCGACTTAAAGCCAGATCGTCACATTGGCCGCTCTTCTCTCTGAAACGGTTGTACTTATAGTCTGCAGAGCTATGACGCGTGCTGCGGTATGTGGAAACACTAAAAGCACCATAGCTCAACACAGATGAAGCTTCTAAGTTGATGTAATAGCCAGTATGAAGTAGTACAATTCAAGTTTTAGGTATCGATTATTGACATTTTAGCTGGCTTTGGTGCCTTGGACATGAGATAGGACCTTAAGATTCTGCATGAAAGGAGGACTAGCAGTCGAGTTGCAGAGGATAATGTGAAAAGTGTTCATATGTAGTAAAACCCTGAGAAATCCGTCCGTTTTCGTCATTTGTTATCGAATCGACTTAAAGCCAGATCGTCACATTGGCCACTCTTCTCTCTGAAACGGTTGTACTTATCGTCTGCAAAGCTATGTCGCTTGCTGCGGTATGTGGAGACACTCAAAGCACCATAGTAGAACACAGATGAAGGTTCTAAGTTGATGTAATAGCCTGTAAGAAGTAGTACAATTCAAACTTTAGGTATCGATTATTGACTTTTTAGCTAGCTTTGGTGCCTTGGACATGAGCTAGGGCCTTAAGATTCTGCATGAAAGGAGGACTAGTAGCCGAGTTGCACAGGAGAATGTGGAAAGTGTTCATATGTAGTAAAAACCTGAGAATCCGTCCGTTTTCGTCATTTGTTATCGAATCGACTTAAAGCCAGATCGTCACATTGGTCGCTCATCTGTCTGAAACGGTTACATTTATCGTCTGCAAAGCTATGTCGCGTGCTGCGGTATGCGGAGACACTAAAAGCACCATAGTAGAACACAGATGAAGCATCTAAGTAGATGTAATAGCCAGTAAGAAGTAGTAGAATTCAAGTTTTAGGTATCGATTATTGACTTTTTAGCTGGCTTTGGTGCCTTGGACATAAGCTAGGACCTTAAGATTCTGCATGAAAGGAGAACTAGCACCCGAGTTGCATGGGAGAATGTGAAAAGTGTTCATATGTAGTAAAAACCTGAGAAATCCGTCCGTTTAGGTCATTTGTTAACGAATCGACTTAAAGCCAGATCGTCACATTGGCCGCTCTTCTCTCTGAAACTGTAGTACTTATCGTCTGCAAAGCTATGTCGCGTGCTGCAGTATGCGGAGACACTAAAAGCACCATAGTAGAACACAGATGAAGCTTCTAAGTTGATGTAATAGCCAGTAAGAAGTAGTACAATTTAAGTTTTAGGTATCGATTATTGACTTTTTAGCTGCCTTTGGTGCCTTGGACATGAGCTAGGACTTCAAAATTCTGCATGAAAGGAGGACTAGCAAACGAGTTGGACGGGACAATGTGAAAAGTGTTCATATGTATTAAAAACCTGAGAAATCCGTCCGTTTTCGTCATTTGTTATTGTACCGACTTAAAGCCAGATCGTCACATTGGCCGCTCTTCTCTACGAAACGGTTGTACTTATCGTCTGCAATGCTATGTCGCGTGCTGCGGTATGCGGAGACACTGAAAGCACCATAGTAGAACACAGATGAAGCTTCTAAGTTGATGTAATAGCCAGTAAGGAGTAGTACAATTCAAGTTTTAGGCATCGATGATTGACTTTTTACCCTTCTTTGGTGCCTTGGACATGAGCTAGGACCTTAAGATTCTGCATGAAAGGAGGACTAGCAGCCGATTTGCACGGGAGAATGTGAAAAGTGATCATTTGTAGTAAAAACCTGAGAATTCCGTCCGTTTCCGTCAATTGTTATCGAATCGACTTAAAGCCAGATCGTCACATTGGCCGCTCTTCTCTCTGAAACGGTTGTACTTATCGTCTGCAGAGCTATGACGCGTGCTGCGGTATGTGGAGACACTAAAAGCACCATAGTTGAACACAGATGAAGCTTCTAAGTTGATGTAATAGCCAGTAAGATGTAGTACAATACAAGTTTTAGGTGTCGATTATTGACTTTTTAGCTGGCTTTGGTGCCTTGGACATGAGCTAGGACCTTAAGATTCTGCATGAAAGGAGGACTAGCAGCCGAGTTGGACGGGAGAATGTGAAAAGTGTTCATATGTAGCAAAAACCTGAGAAATCCGTCCGTTTTCGTTATTTCTTATCGAATCGACGTAAAACCAGATCGTCACATTGGCCGCTCTTCTCTCTGAAACGGTTGTACTTATCGTCTGCAAAGCCATGTCGCGTGCTGCGGTATGCGGAGACACTAAAAGCACCATAGTAGAACACAGATGAAGTTTCTAAGTTGATGTAATAGCCAGTAAGATGTAGTACAATTCAAGTTTTAGGTATCGATTATTGACATTTTAGCTATCTTTGGTGCCTTGGACATGAGCTAGGAACTAAAGATTTTGCATGAAAGGAGGACTAGAAGCCGCGTTGCATGGGAGAATGTGAAAAGTGTTCATATGTAGTAAAAACCTGAGAAATCCGTCCGTTTTGTCATTTGATATCGAATTGACTTAAAGCCAGATCGTCACATTGGCCGCACTTCTGTCTAAAACGGTTACATTTATCGTCTGCAAAGCTATGTCGCGTGCTGCGGTATGCGGAGACACTAAATGAACCATAGTAGAACACAGATGAAGGATCTAAGTTGATGTAATAGCTAGTGAGAAATAGTACAATTCAAGTTTTAGGAATCGCTTATTGACTTTTTAGCTGGCTTTGGTGCCTTGGACATGAGCTAGGAACCTAAGATTCTTCATGAAAGGAGGACTAGCAACCGCGTTGCACGGGAGAATGTGAAAAGTGTTCATATGTAGTAAAAACCTGAGAAATCCGTCCGTTTTCGTCATTTGTTTTCGAATCGACTTAAAGCCAGATCGTCACATTGGCCGCTCTTCTCTCTGAAACGGTTGTACTTAACGTCTGCAAAGCTACGTCGCGTGCTGCGGTATGCGGAGACACTAAAAGCACCATAGTAGAACACAGATGAAGCATCTAAGTTGATTTAATAGCCAGGAAGACGTAGTACAATACAAGTTTTAGGTATAGATTATTGACTTTTTAGCTGGCTTTGGTGCCCTCGACATGAGCTAGGACCTTAAGATTCTGCATGAAAGGAGGACAAGCAGTCGAGTTGCACGGGAGGATGTGAAAAGTGTTCATACGTAGTACAAACCTGAGAAATCAGTCCGTTTTCGTCATTTGTTATCGAATCGACTTAAAGCCAGATCGTCACATTGGCCGATTTTCTCTCTGAAACGGTTGTACTTATCGTCTGCAAAGCTATGTCGCATGCTGCGGTATGTGGAGACACTTAAAGCACCATAGTAGAACACGGATGAAGTTTCTAAGTTGATGTAATAGCCAGTAAGAAGTAGTACAATTGAAGTTTTAGGTATCGATTATTGACTTTTTACCCTTCTTTGGTGCCTTGGACATGAGTTAGGAAATTAAGATTTTGCATGAAATTAGGACTAGCAGCCGCGTTACACGGGAGAATGTGAAAAGTGTTCATATGTAGTAAAAAGCTGAGAAATCCGTCCGTTTTCGTCATTTGTTATCGAATCGACTTAAAGCCAGATCGACACATTGGCCGCTCTTCTCTCTAAAACGTTGGTACTTACCGCCTGCAAAGTTATGTCGCGTGCTGCGGTATGTGGTGACACTAAAAGCACCATAGTAGAACACAGTTGAAGCTTCTAAGTTGATGTAATAGCCAGTAAGATGTAGTACAATTCAAGTTTTAGATATCGATTATTGACATTTTAGCTACCTTTGGTGCCTTGAACATGAGCTAGGACCTTACGATTCTGCATGAAAGGAGGACTAGCAGCCGAGTTGCACGGGAGAATGTGAAAAGTGTTCATTTGTAGTAAAAACCTGAGAAATCCGTCCGGTTTCGTCATTTGTTATCGAATCGACTTAAAGCCAGATCGTCACATTGTCCGCTCTTCTCTCTGAAACGGTTGTACTTATCGTCTGCAAAGCTATGTCGCGTGCTGCGGTATGTGGAGACACTAAACGCACCATAGTAGAACACAGATGAAGCTTCTAAGTTTATGTAATAGTCAGTATGAAGTATTACAATTCAAGTTTTTGTTATCGATTATTGACTTTTTACCCTTCTTTTGTGCCTTGGACATGAGCTAGGAACTTAAGATTTTGCATGAAAGGAGGACTAGCAGCCGTGTTGCATGGGAGAATGTGAAAGGTGTTCATATGTAGTAAAAACCTGAGAAATCCGTCCGTTTTCGTCATTTGTTATCGAATCGACTTAAAGCCAGATCGACACATTGGCCGCTCTTCTCTCTAAAACGTTGGTACTTACCGCCTGCAAAGTTATGTGGCGTGCTGCGGTATGTGGTGACACTAAAAGCACCATAGTAGAACACAGTTGATGCTTCTAAGTTGATGTAATAGCCAGTAAGATGTGGTACAATTCAAGATTTGGATATCGATTATTGACATTTTAGCTACCTTTGGTGCCTTGGACATGAGCTAGGACCTTAAGATTCTGCATGAAAGGAGGACTAGCAGCCGAGTTGCACGGGAGAATGTGAAAAGTGTTCATTTGTAGTAAAAACCTGAGAAATCCGTCCGTTTTCGTCATTTGTTTTCGAATCGACTTAAAGCCAGATCGTCACATTGGCCGCTCTTCTCTCTGAAACGGTTGTACTTATCGTCTGCAAAGCTACGTCGCGTACTGCGGTATGCGGAGACACTAAAAGCACCATAGTAGAACACAGATGAAGCATCTAAGTTGATGTAATAGCCAGGAAGACGTAGTACAATACAAGTTTTAGGTATAGATTATTGACTTTTTAGCTGGCTTTGGTGCCCTCGACATGAGCTAGGACCTTAAGATTCTGCATGAAAGGAGGACAAGCAGTCGAGTTGCACGGGAGGATGTGAAAAGTGTTCATACGTAGTACAAACCTGAGAAATCAGTCCGTTTTCGTCATTTGTTATCGAATCGACTTAAAGCCAGATCGTCACATTGGCCGATTTTCTCTCTGAAACGGTTGTACTTATCGTCTGCAAAGCTATGTCGCATGCTGCGGTATGTGGAGACACTAAAAGCACCATAGTAGAACACGGATGAAGTTTCTAAGTTGATGTAATAGCCAGTAAGAAGTAGTACAATTGAAGTTTTAGGTATGGATTATTGACTTTTTACCCTTCTTTGGTGCCTTGGACATGAGTTAGGAAATTAAGATTTTGCATGAAATTAGGACTAGCAGCCGCGTTACACGGGAGAATGTGAAAAGTGTTCATATGTAGTAAAAACCTGAGAAATCCGTCCGTTTTCGTCATTTGTTATCGAATCGACTTAAAGCCAGATCGACACATTGGCCGCTCTTCTCTCTAAAACGTTGGTACTTACCGCCTGCAAAGTTATGTCGCGTGCTGCGGTATGTGGTGACACTAAAAGCACCATAGTAGAACACAGTTGAAGCTTCTAAGTTGATGTAATAGCCAGTAAGATGTAATACAATTCAAGTTTTAGATATCGATTATTGACATTTTAGCTACCTTTGGTGCCTTGGACATGAGCTAGGACCTTACGATTCTGCATGAAAGGAGGACTAGCAGCCGAGTTGCACGGGAGAATGTGAAAAGTGTTCATTTGTAGTAAAAACCTGAGAAATCCGTCCGTTTTCGTCATTTGTTATCGAATCGACTTAAAGCCAGATCGTCACATTGGCCGATTTTCTCTCTGAAACGGTTGTACTTATCGTCTGCAAAGCTAAGTCGCGTGCTGCGGTATGTGGAGACACTAAACGCACCATAGTAGAACACAGATGAAGCTTCTAAGTTTATGTAATAGTCAGTATGAAGTATTACAATTCAAGTTTTTGTTATCGATTATTGACTTTTTACCCTTCTTTTGTGCCTTGGACATGAGCTAGGAACTTAAGATTTTGCATGAAAGGAGGACTAGCAGCCGTGTTGCATGGGAGAATGTGAAAGGTGTTCATATGTATTAAAAACCTGAGAAATCCGTCCGTTTTCGTCATTTGTTATCGAATCGACTTAAAGCCAGATCGACACATTGGCCGCTCTTCTCTCTAAAACGTTGGTACTTACCGCCTGCAAAGTTATGTCGCGTGCTGCGGTATGTGGTGACACTAAAAGCACCATAGTAGAACACAGTTGAAGCTTCTAAGTTGATGTAATAGCCAGTAAGATGTAGTACAATTCAAGTTTTAGATATCGATTATTGACATTTTAGCTACCTTTGGTGCCTTGGACATGAGCTAGGACCTTAAGATTCTGCATGAAAGGAGGACTAGCAGCCGAGTTGCACGGGAGAATGTGAAAAGTGTTCATTTGTAGTAAAAACCTGAGAAATCCGTCCGTTTTCGTCATTTGTTTTCGAATCGACTTAAAGCCAGATCGTCACATTGGCCGCTCTTCTCTCTGAAACGGTTGTACTTATCGTCTGCAAAGCTACGTCGCGTGCTGCGGTATGCGGAGACACTAAAAGCACCATAGTAGAACACAGATGAAGCATCTAAGTTGATGTAATAGCCAGGAAGACGTAGTACAATACAAGTTTTAGGTATCGATTATTGACTTTTTAGCTGGCTTTGGTGCCCTCGACATGAGCTAGGACCTTAAGATTCTACCTGAAAGGAAGACTTGCAGCCGACTTGCAAGGGAGAATGTGAAAAGTGTTCATTTGTAGTAAAAACCTGAGAAATCCGTCCGTTTTCGTCATTTGTTATCGAATCGACTTAAAGCCAGATCGTCAAATTGTCCGCACTTGTCTCTGAAACGGTTGCACTTATCGTCTGCAAAGCTATGTCGCGTGCTGCGGTATGTGGAGACACTAAACGCACCATAGTAGAACACAGATGAAGCTTCTAAGTTGATGTAATAGTCAGTATGAAGTATTACAATTCAAGTTTTTGTTATCGATTATTGACTTTTTACCCTTCTTTGGTGCCTTGGACATGAGCTAGGAACTTAAGATTTTGCATGAAAGGAGGACTAGCAGCCGTGTTGCATGGGAGAATGTGAAAGGTGTTCATATGTAGTAAAAACCTGAGAAATCCGTCCGTTTTCGTCATTTGTTATCGAATCGACTTAAAGCCAGATCGTCACATTGGCCGCTCTTCCTCTGAAACGCTTGTACTTATCGTCTGCAAAGCTATGTCGCGTGCTGCGGTATGTGGAGACACTAAAAGCACCATAGTAGAACACGGATGAAGTTTCTAAGTTGATGTAATAGCCAGTATGAAATAGTACCATTCAAGTTTTAGGTATCGATTATTGACATTTTAGCTGGCTTTGGTGCCTTGTACATGAGGTAGGACCTTAAGATTCTGCATGAAAGGAGGACTAGCAGCCGCGTTGCACGGGAGAATGTGAAAAGTGTTCATACGTAGTAAAAACCTGAGAAATCAGTCCGTTTTCGTTATTTGTTATGGAATCGACTTAAAGCCAGATCGTCACATTCGCCGATCTTCTCTCTGAAACGGTTGTACTTATCGTCTGCAAAGCTATGTCGCGTGCTGCGGTATGTGGAGACACTAAAAGCACCATAGTAGAACACGGATGAAGTTTCTAAGTTGATGTAATAGACAGTAAGAAGTAGTACAATTGAAGTTTTAGGTATCGATTATTGACTTTTTACCCTTATTTAGTGCCTTGGACATGAGTTAGGAAATTAAGATTTTGCATGAAATTAGGACTAGCAGCCGCATTACACGGGAGAATGTGAAAATTGTTCATATGTAGTAAAAACCTGAGAAATCCGTCCGTTTTCGTCATTTGTTATCGAATCGCCTTTAAGCCAGATAGTCACATTGGCCGCTCTTCTCTCTAAAACGTTGGTACTTATCGTCTGCAAAGTTATGTCGCGTGCTGCGGTATGCGGAGACACTAAAAGCACCATAGTAGAACACAGATGAAGCTTCTAAGTTGATGTAATAGTCAGTATGAAGTATTACAATTCAAGTTTTTGTTATCGATTATTGACTTTTTAACCTTCTTTGGTGCCTTGGACATGAGCTAGGAACTTAAGATTTGCATGAAAGTAGGACTAGCAGCCGCGTTCCATGGGAGAATGTGAAAGGTGTTCATATGTAGTAAAAACCTGAGTAATCCGTCCGTTTCCGTCATTTGTTATCGAATCGAATTAAAGCCAATTCGTCACTTTGGCCGCTCTTCTGTCTGAAAAGGTTACATTTATCGTCTGCAAAGCTATGTCGCGTGCTGCGGTATGCGGAGACACTAAAAGCACGATAGTAGAATACAGATGAAGCTTCTAAGTTGATGTAATAGTCAGTAAGAAGTGATACCACTCAAGTTTTTGATATCGATTATTGACTTTTTTCCTGGCTTTGGTGCCTTGGATATGAGCTAGGACCTTAAGATTCTGCATGAAAGGAGGACTAGCAGCCGCGTTGCACTGGAGAATGTGAGAAGTGTTTATATGTAGTAACAACCTGAGAAATCCGTCCGTTTTCGTCATTTGTTATCGAATCGACTTAAAGCCAGATCGTCACATTGGCCGCTCTTCTCTTTGAAACGGTTGTACTTATCGTCTGCAAAGGTATGTCGCGTGCTGCGGTATGGGGAGACACTAAAAGCACCATAGTAGACACAGATGAAGCTTCTAAGTTGATGTAACAGCCAGTAAGAAGTAGTACAATTCAAGTTTTAGGTATCGATTATTGACTTTTTAGCTGGCTTTGGTGCCTTGGACATGAGCTAGGACCTTAAGATTCTGCATGAAAGGAGGACTGGCAGCCGAGTTGCACGGGAGAATGTGAAAAGTGTTCATATGTAGTAAAAACCTGAGAGACCGTCCGTTTTCGTCATTTGTTATCGAATCGACTTAGAGCCAGTTCGTCAAATTGGCCACTCTTCTCTCTAAAACGTTTGTACTTATCGTCTGCAAAGTTATGTCGCGTGCTGCGGTATGTGGAGACCCTAAAAGCACCATAGTAGAACACAGATGAAGCTTCTAAGTTGATGTAATAGCCAGTAAGAAGTACTACAATTCAAGTTTTAGGTATCGGTTATTGAACTTTTAGCTGGCTTTGGTGCCTTGGACATGAGCTAGGACATTAAGATTCTATATGAAAGGAGGACTAGCAGCCGAGTTGCACGGGAGAAAGAGAAAAGTGTTCATATGTAGTAAAAACTTGAGAAATCCCTCCGTTTTCGTCATTTGTTATCGAATCGACTTAAAGTCTGGACGTACATTGGCCGCTCTTCCCTCTGAAACGGTTACATTTATCGTCTGCAAAGCCATGTCACGTGCTGCGGTATGTGGAGACACTAAAAGCACCATAGTGGAACACAGATGAAGCTTCTAAGTTGATGTAATAGCCAGTAAGATGTAGTACAATTCAAGTTTTAGGTATCGAATATTTACCTTTTAGCTGGCTTTGGTGCCTTGGACATGAGCTAGAACCTTAAGATTCTGCATGAAAGGAGGACTAGCAGCCGAGTTGCACGGGAGAATGTGAAAAGTGTTCATATGTAGTTAAAACCTGAGAAATCCGCCCGTTTTTGCCATTTGTTATCGAAACGACTTAAAGCCAGATCGTCACATTCGCTGCTCTTCTCCTGAAACGGTTGTACTTATCGTCCACAAAGCTATGACGCGTGCTGCGATATGCGGAGACACTAAAAGCACCATAGTAGAACACAGATGAAGCTTCTAAGTTGACGTAATAGCCAGTAAGTAGTACTACAATTCAAGTTTTAGGTATCGATTATTGACTTTTTAGCTGGCTTTGGTGCCTTGGACATGAGCTATGACCTTCAGATTCTGCATAAAAGGAGGACTAGCAGCCGAGTTGCACGGGAGAATGTGAAAAGTGTTCATATGTAGTAAAAACCTGAGAAATCCGTCCGTTTTCGTCATTCGTTATGAAATCGACTTAAATCGAGATCGTCACATTGGCCGCTCTACTCTCTGAAATGGTTGTCCTTATCGTCCGCAAAGCTATGTCGCGTGCTGCGGTATGCGGAGACACTAAAAGCACCATAGTAGAACACAGATGAAGCATCTAAGTAGATGTAATAGCCAGTAAGAAGTAGTAGAATTCAAGTTTTAGGTATCGATTATTGACTTTTTAGCTGGCTTTGGTGCCTTGGACATGAGCTAGGACCTTAAGATTCTGCATGAAAGGAGAACTAGCACCCGAGTTGCATGGGAGAATGTGAAAAGTGTTTATATGTAGTAAAAACCTGAGAAATCCGTCCGTTTAGGTCATTTGTTAACGAATCGACTTAAAGCCAGATCGTCACATTGGCCGCTCTTCTCTCTGAAACTGTAGTACTTATCGTCTGCAAAGCTATGTCGCGTGCTGCAGTATGCGGAGACACTAAAAGCACCATAGTAGAACACAGATGAAGCTTCTAAGTTGATGTAATAGCCAGTAAGAAGTAGTACAATTTAAGTTTTAGGTATCGATTATTGACTTTTTAGCTGCCTTTGGTGCCTTGGACATGAGCTAGGACTTCAAAATTCTGCATGAAAGGAGGACTAGCAAACGAGTTGGACGGGACAATGTGAAAAGTGTTCATATGTATTAAAAACCTGAGAAATCCGTCCGTTTTCGTCATTTGTTATTGTACCGACTTAAAGCCAGATCGTCACATTGGCCGCTCTTCTCTACGAAACGGTTGTACTTATCGTCTGCAATGCTATGTCGCGTGCTGCGGTATGCGGAGACATTAAAAGCGCCATAGTAGAACACAGATGAAGCTTCTAAGTTGATGTAATAGCCAGTAAGGAGTAGTACAATTCAAGTTTTAGGTATCGATGATTGACTTTTTACCCTTCTTTGGTGCCTTGGACATGAGCTAGGACCTTAAGATTCTGCATGAAAGGAGGACTAGCAGCCGATTTGCACGGGAGAATGTGAAAAGTGATCATTTGTAGTAAAAACCTGAGAATTCCGTCCGTTTCCGTCAATTGTTATCGAATCGACTTAAAGCCAGATCGTCACATTGGCCGCTCTTCTCTCTGAAACGGTTGTACTTATCGTCTGCAGAGCTAAGACGCGTGCTGCGGTATGTGGAGACACTAAAAGCACCATAGTTGAACACAGATGAAGCTTCTAAGTTGATGTAATAGCCAGTAAGATGTAGTACAATACAAGTTTTAGGTGTCGATTATTGACTTTTTAGCTGGCTTTGGTGCCTTGGACATGAGCTAGGACCTTAAGATTCTGCATGAAAGGAGGACTAGCAGCCGAGTTGGACGGGAGAATGTGAAAGGTGTTCATATGTAGTAAAAACCTAAGAAATCCGTTCGTTTTCGTCATTTGCTATCGAATCGACTTAAAGCCAGATCGTCACATTGGCCGCTCTTCTGTCTGAAACGGTTACATTTATCGTCTGCAAAGCTATGTCGCGTGCTGCAGTATGCGGAGACACTAAAAGCATCATAGTAGAACACAGATGAAGCTTCTAAGTTGATGTAATAGCCAGTAAGAAGTAGTAGAATTCAAGTTTTAGGTATCGATTATTGACTTTTTAGCTGGCTTTGGTGCATTGGACATGAGCTAGGACCTTAAGATTCTGCATGAAAGGAGAACTAGCACCCGAGTTGCACGGGAGAATGTGAAAAGTGTTCATATGTAGTAAAAACCTGAGAAATCCGTCCGTTTAGGTCATTTGTTATCGAATCGACTTAAAGCCAGATCGTCACATTGGCCGCTCTTCTCTCTGAAACTGTAGTACTTATCGTCTGCAAAGCTATGTCGCGTGCTGCAGTATGCGGCGACACTAAAAGCACCATAGTAGAACACAGTTGAAGCTTCTAAGTTGATGTAATAGCCAGTAAGAAGTAGTAGTATTCAAGTTTTAGGTAACGATTGTTGACTTTTTAGCTGGCTTTGGTGCCTTGGACATGAGCTAGGACTTCAAGATTCTGCATGGAAGGAGGACTAGCAACCGAGTTGCACAGGACAATGTGAAAAGTGTTCATACGTATTAAAAACCTGAGAAATCCGTCCGTTTTCGTCATTTGTTATCGAACCGACTTAAAGCCAGATTTTCACATTGGCCGCTTTTATCTCCGAAACGGTTGTACTTATCGTCTGCAATGCTATGTCGCGTGCTGCGGTATCCGGAGACACTAAAAGCACCATAGTAGAACACAGATGAGGCTTCTAAGTTGATGTAATAGCCAGTAAGGAGTAGTACAATTCAAGTTTTAGGTATTGATTATTGACTTTTTAGCTGGCTTTGGTGCCTTGGACATGAGCAAGGACCTTAAGATTCTGCATGAAAGAAGGACTAGCAGCCGAGTTGCAAATGTGAAAAGTGATCATATGTAGTAAAAACCTGAGAAATCCGTCCGTTTCCGTCAATTGTTATCGAATCGACTTAAAGCCAGATCGTCACATTGGCCGCTCTTCTCTCTTTGTACTTATAGTCTGCAGAGCTATGACGCGTGCTGCGGTATGTGGAGACACTAAAAGCACCATAGCTCAACACAGATGAAGCTTCTAAGTTGATGTAATAGCCAGTATGAAGTAGTACAATTCAAGTTTTAGGTATCGATTATTGACATTTTAGCTGGCTTTGGTGCCTTGGACATGAGATAGGACCTTAAGATTCTGCATGAAAGGAGGACTAGCAGCCGCGTTGCAAGGGAGAATGTGAAAAGTGTTCATACGTAGTAAGAACCTGAGAAATCAGTCCGTTTTCGTCATTTGTTATCGAATCGACTTAAAGCCAGATCGTCACATTGGCCGATCTTCTCTCTGAAACGGTTGTACTTATCGTCTGCAAAGCTATGTCGCGTGCTGCGGTATGTGGAGACACTAAAAGCACCATAGTAGAACACGGATGAAGTTTCTAAGTTGATGTAATAGCCAGTAAGAAGTAGTAGAATTCAAGTTTTAGGTATCGATTATTGACTTTTTAGCTGGCTTTGGTGCCTTGGACATGAGCTAGGACCTTAAGATTCTGCATGAAAGGAGAACTAGCACCCGAGTTGCACGGGAGAATGTGAAAAGTGTTCATATGTAGTAAAAACCAGAGAAATCCGTCCGTTTAGGTCATTTGTTATCGAATCGACTTAAAGCCAGATCGTCACATTGGCCGCTCTTCTCTCTGAAACTGTAGTACTTATCGTCTGCAATGCTATGTCGCGTGCTGCGGTATGCGGAGACACTAAAAGCACCATAGTAGAACACAGATGAAGCTTCTAAGTTGATGTAATAGCAGGTAAGAAGTAGTACAATTCAAGTTTTAGGTATCGATGATTGACTTTTTACCCTTCTTTGGTGCCTTGGATATGAGCTAGGACCTTAAGATTCTGCATGAAAGGAGGACTAGCAGCCGAGTTGCACGGGAGAATGTGAAAAGTGATCATTTGTAGTAAAAACCTGAGAATTCCGTCCGTTTCCGTCAATTGTTATCGAATCGACTTAAAGCCAGATCGTCACATTGGCCGCTCTTATCTCTGAAACGGTTGTACTTATCGTCTGCAGAGCCATGACGCGTGCTGCGGTATGTGGAGACACTAAAAGCACCATAGTTGAACACAGATGAAGCTTCTCAGTTGATGTAATAGCCAGTAAGATGTAGTACAATTCAAGTTTTAGGTATCGATTATTGACATTTTAGCTGGCTTTGGTGCCTTGGACATGAGGTAGGACCTTAACATTCTGCATGAAAGGAGGACTAGCAGCCGCGTTGCACGGGAGAATGTGAAAAGTGTTCATACGTAGTAAAAACCTGAGAAATCAGTCCGTTTTCGTCATTTGTTATCGAATCGACTTAAAGCCAGATCGTCACATTTGCCGCTCTTCTCTCTGAAACGGTTGTACTTATCGTCTGCAAAGCTATGTCGCGTGCTGCGGTATGTGGAGACACTAAAAGCACCACAGTAGAACACAGATGAAGCTTCTAAGTTGATGCAATAGCCAGTAAGAAGTAGTACAGTTCAAGTTTTAGGTATCGATTATTGACTTTTTAGCTGGCTTTGGTGCCTTGGACATGAGCTAGGACCTTAAGATTCTGCACGAAAGGAGGACTAGCAGCCGAGTTGCATGGTAGAATGTGAAAAGTGTTCATATGTAGTAAAAACCTGAGAAATCCGTCCGTTTTCGTCATTTGTTATCGAATCGACTTAAAGCCAGATCGTCGCTTTAGCCGCTCTTCTCTCTGAAACGGTTGTACTTATCGTCTGCAAAGCTATGTCGTGTGCTGCGGTATGCGGAGACACTAAAAGCACCATAGTAGAACACAGATGAAGCTTCTAAGTTGATGTAATAGCCAGTAAGAAGTAGTACAATTCAAGTTTTAGGTATCGATTATTGACTTTTTAGCTGGCTTTGGTGCCTTTGATAATAGCTAATACCTTAGGATTCTCCATGAAAGGAGGACTAGCAGCCGAGTTGCATGGTGGAATGTGAAAAGTGTTCATATGTAGTAAAAACCTGAGAAATCCGTCCGTTTTCGTCGTTTGTTATCGAATCGACTCAAAGCCAGATCGTCACATTGGCCGCTCTTTTCTCTATAACGGTTGTACTTACCGTCTGCGAAGCTATGTCGCATGCTGCGGTATGCGGAGACACTAAAAGCACCATAGTAGAACACAGATGATGCTTGTAAGTTGATGTAATAGCCAGTAAGAAGTAGTACAATTCAAGGTTTAGGTATCGAGTATTGACTCTTTTGCTGGCTTTGGTGCCTTGGACATGGGCTAGGACCTTGAGATTCTGCATCAAAGGAGGACTAGCAGCCGAGTTGCACGGGAGAATGTGAAAAGTGTTCATATGTAGTAAAAACCTGAAAAATCCGTTCGTTTTCGTCATTTGTTATCGAATCGACTTAAACCCAGATCGTCACATTGGCCGCTCTTCTCTCTGAAACGGTTGTACTTATCGTCTGCAAAGCTATGTCATGTGCTGCGGTATGCGGAGACACTAAACGCACCATAGTAGAACACAGATGAAGCTTCTGAGTTGATGTAATAGCCAGTAAGAAGTAGTACAGTTCAAGTTATAGGTATCGATTATTGACTTTTTAGTTGTCTTTGGTGGCTTAGACATGAGCTAGGACCTTAAGATTCTGCATGAAAGGAGGACTAGCAGCCGAGTTGCACGGGAGAATGTGAAAAGTGTTCATATGTAGTAAAAACCTGAGAAATCCGTTCGTTTTCGTCATTTGTTATCGAATCGATTTAAACCCAGATCGTCACATTGGCCGCTCTTCTCTCTGAAACGGTTGTACTTATCGTCTGCAAAGCTATGTCGCGTGCTGCGGTGTGCGGAGACACTAAAAGCACCATAGTAGAACACAGATGAAACTTCTAAGTTGATGTAATAGCCAGTAAGAAGTAGTACAATTCAAGTTTTAGTTATAGACTATTGATTTTATACCCTTCTTTGGTGCCTTACATATGAGCTAGGAACTTAAGATTTTGCATGAAAGGAGGACTAGCAGTAGAGTTGCATGGTAGAATGTGAAAGGTGTTCATATGTAGCAAAAACCTGAGAAATCCGTCCGTTTTCGTCATTTGTTATCGATTCGACTTAAAGCCAGATCGTCACATTGGCAGCTCTTCTCTCTGAAACGGTTGTACTTATCGTCTGCAAAGCTATGTCGCGTGCTGAGTTATGCGGAGACACAAAAGCACCACAGTAGAACGCAGATGAAGCTTCTAAGTTGATGTAATAGCCAGTAAGAAGTAGTACAATTCAAGTTTTAGGTATCGATTATTGACTTTTTAGCTGGCTTTGGTGCCTTGGACATGAGCTAGGACCTTAAGATTCTGCCTGAAAAGAGGACTTGCAGCCGAGTTGCAAGGGAGAATGTGAAAGTTGTTCATAATTAGTAAAATCCTGAGAATTCCGTCCGTTTTCGTCATTTGTTATCGACTCGACTTAAAGCCAGATCGTCACATTGGCCGCTCTTCTCTCTGAAACGGTTGTACTTATCGTCTGCAAAGCTATGTCGCGTGCTGCGCTATGCGGAGACACTAAAAGCACCATAGTAGAACACAGATGAAGCTTCTCAGTTGGTGTAATAGCCAGTAAGAAGTAGTAAAATTCAAGTTTTAGGTATCGATTATTGACATTTTTGATGGCTTTGGTGCCTTGGACATGAGCTACGACCTTAGGATTCTGCATGAAAGGAGGACTAGCAGCCAAGTTGCATGGGAGAATGTGAAAAGTGTTCATATGTAGTAAAAACCTGAGAAATCCGTCCGTTTTCGTCATTTGTTATCGAATCGACTTAAAGCCAGATCGTCACATTGGCCGCTCTTCTCTCTGAAACGGTTGTACTTATCGTCTGCAAAGCTATGTCGCGTGGTGCGGTGTGCGGAGACACTAAAAGCACCATAGTAGAACACAGATGAAGCATCTAAGTTGATGTAATAGCCAGTAAGAAGTAGTACAATTCAAGTTTTAGGTATGGATTATTGACTTTTTAGCTGGCTTTGGTGCCTTGGACATGAGCTAGGACCTTAAGAATCTGCATGAAAAGAGGACTAGCAGATGAGATGCACAGGAGAATGTGAACAGTGTTCATATGTAGTAAAAACCTGAGAAATCCGTCCGTTTTCGTAATTTGTTATCGAATCGACTTAAAGCCAGGTCGTCACATTGGCCGCTCTTCTCTCTGAAACGGTTGTACTTATCGTCTGCAAAGCTATGTCGCGTGCTGCGGTTTGCAAAGACACTACAAGCACCATAGTAGAACACAGATGATGCTTCTAAGTTGATGTAATAGCCAGTAAGAAGTAGTACAATTCAAGTTTTAGGTATGGATTATTGACTTTTTAGCTGGCTTTGGTGCCTTGGACATGAGCTAGGACCTTAAGATTTTGCATAAAAGGAGGAGTAGCTGCCGAGTTGCACAGGAGAATGTGAAAAGTGTTCATATGTAGTAAAAACCTGAGAAATCCGTCCGTTTTCGTCACGTGTTATCGAATCGACTAAAAACCAGTTCGTCACATTGGCCGCTCTTCTCTCTGAAAAGTTTGTATTTATCATCTGCAAAGCTATGTCGCGTGCTGTGGTATGCAGGTATCGATTATTGTTTTTTAGCTGGCCTTGGTGCCTTGGACATGAGCTAGGAACTTAAGATTCTGCATGAAAGGAGGACTAACAGCCGCGTTGCTAGGGGGAATTTGAAAAGTGTTCATATGTAGTAAAACCTGAGAAATCCGTCCGTTTTCGTCATTTGTTATCGAATCGACTTAGAGCCTGATCGTCACATTGGCCGCTCTTCTCTCTGAAACGGTTGTACTTATCGTCTGCAAAGCTATGTCGCGTGCTGCGTTATGCGGAGACACTAAAAGCACCACAGTAGAACACAGATGAGGCTTCTAAGTTGCTGTAATAGCCAGTAAGAAGAAGTACAATTCAAGTTTTAGGTATCGATTATTGACTTTTTAACTGGCTCTGGTGCATTGGACATGCGCTAGGACCTTAAGATTCTGCCTCAAAGGAGGACTTGCAACCGAGTTGCAAGGGCGAATGTGAAAAGTGTTCATAATTAGTAAAATCCTGAGAATTCCGTCCGTTTTCGTCATTTGTTATCGAATCGACTTAAAGCCAGATCGTCACATTGGCCGCTCCTCTCTCTGAAACGGTTGTACTTATCGTCTGCAAAGCTATGTCGTGTGCTGCGGCATGCGGAGACACTAAAAGCACCATAGTAGAACACAGATGAAGCTTCTAAGTTGATGTAATAGCCAGTAAGAAGTAGTACAATTCAAGTTTTAGGTATCGATTATTGACTTTTTATTTGGCTTTTGTGCCTTGGACATAAGCTAGGACATTTAGATTCATCATGACAGGAGGAGTAGCAGCCGAGTTGCACGGGAGAATGTGAAAAGTGTTCATATGTAGTAAAAACCTGAGAAATCCGTTCGTTTTCATCATTTGTTATTGAATCGACTTAAAGCCAGATCGTCACATTGGCCGCTCTTCTCTCTGAAATGGTTGTACTTATCGACTGCAAAGCTATGTCGCGTGCTGCGGTATGCGGAGACACTAAAAGCACCATAGTAGAACACAGATGAAGCTTCTACGTTGATGTAATAGCCAGTAAGAAGTAGTACAATTCAAGTTTTAGGTATAGATTATTGATTTTATACCCTTCTTTGGTGCCTTGCATATGAGCTAGGAACTTAAGATTTTGCATGAAAGGAGGACTAGCAGCCGATTTGCATGGTAGAGTGTGAAAAGTGTTCATATGTAGTAAAAACCTGAGATATCCGTCCGTTTCCGTCATTTGTTATCGAATCGACTTAAAGCCAGATCGTCACATTGGTCGCTCTTCTCTCTGAAACGGTTGTACTTATCGTCTGCAAAGCTATGACGCGTGCTGCGGTATGTGGAGACACTAAAAGCACCATAGTAGAACACAGATGAAGCTTCTAACTTGATGTAATTGCCAGTAAGAAGTAGTACAAATCAAGTTTTAGGTATCGATTATTGACCTTTTAGCTGGCTTTGGTGCCTTGGACATGAGCTAGGACCTTAAGATTGTGCTTGAAAAGAGGACTAGCAGCCGAGTTGCACAGGAGGATGTGAAAAGTGTTCATATGTAGTAAAAACCTGAGAAATCCGTCCGTTTTCATCATTTGTTATCGAATCGACTTAAAGCCAGGTCGTCACATTGGCTGCTCTTCTCTCTGAAACGGTTCTACTTATCGTCTGCAAAGCTATGTCGCGTGCTGCGGTATGTGGGGACACTGAAAGCACCATAGTAGAACACAGATAAAGCTTCTAAGTTGTTGTAATAGCCAGTAAGAAGTAGTACAATTCAAGTTTTAGTTATAGATTATTGATTTTATACCCTTCTTTGGTGCCTTGCATCTGAGCTAGGACCTTAAGATTCTGCCTCAAAGGAGGACTTGCAACCGAGTTGCAAGGGCGAATGTGAAAAGTGTTCAAAATTAGTAAAATCCTGAGAATTCCGTCCGTTTTCGTCATTTGTTATGGAATCGACTTAAAGCCAGATCGTCACATTGGCCGCTCTTCTCTCTGAAACGGTTGTACTTATCGTCTGCAAAGCTATGTCGTGTGCTGCGGTATGCGGAGACACTAAAAGCACCATAGTAGAACACAGATGAAGCTTCTAAGTTGATGTAATAGCCAGTAAGAAGTAGTACAATTCAAGTTTTAGGTATCGATTATTGACTTTTTATCTGGCTTTTGTGCCTTGGACATAAGCTAGGACATTTAGATTCAGCATGAAAGGAGGAGTAGCAGCCGAGTTACACGGGAGAATGTGAAAAGTGTTCATATGTAGTAAAAACCTGAGAAATCCGTTCGTTTTCATCATTTGTTATCGAATCGACTTAAAGCCAGATCGTCACATTGGCCGCTCTTCTCTCTGAAATGGTTGTACTTATCGACTGCAAAACTATGACGCGTGCTGCGGTATGTGGAGACACTAAAAGCACCATAGTAGAACACAGATGAAGCTTCTAACTTGATGTAATTGCCAGTAAGAAGTAGTACAATTCAAGTTTTAGGTATCGATTATTGACTTTTTAGCTGGCTTTGGTGCCTTGGACATGAGCTAGGACCTTAAGATTCTGCTTGAAAAGAGGACTAGCAGCCGAGTTGCACAGGAGGATATGAAAAGTGTTCATATGTAGTAAAAACCTGAGAAATCCGTCCGTTTTCATCATTTGTTATCGAATCGACTTAAAGCCAGGTCGTCACATTGGCTGCTCTTCTCTCTGAAACGGTTCTACTTATCGTCTGCAAAGCTATGTCGCGTGCTGCGGTATGTGGGGACACTAAAAGCACCATAGTAGAACACAGATAAAGCTTCTAAGTTGTTGTAATAGCCAGTAAGAAGTAGTACAATTCAAGTTTTAGTTATAGATTATTGATTTTATACCCTTCTTTGGTGCCTTGCATATGAGCTAGGAACTTAAGATTTTGCATGAAGGGAGGACTAGCAGCCGAGTTGCATGGTAGAATGTGAAAAGTGTTCATATGTAGTAAAAACCTGAGAAATCCGTCCGTTTCCGTCATTTGTTATCGAATCGACTTAAAGCCAGATCGTCACATTGGCCGCTCTTCTCTCTGAAACGGTTGTACTTATCGTCTGCAAAGCTATGTCGCGTGCTACGGTGTGCGGAGACACTAAAAGCACCATAGTAGAACACAGATGAAGCTTCTAAGTTGATGTAATAGCCAGTAAGAAGTAGTACAATTCAAGTGTTAGTTATAGATTATTGATTTTATACCCTTCTTTGGTGCCTTGCATATGAGCTAGGAACTTAAGATTTTGCATGAAAGGAGGACTAGCAGCCGAGATGCATGGTAGAATGTGAAAAGTGTTCATATGTAGTAAAAACTTGAGAAATCCGTCCGTTTCCGTCATTTGTTTTGAATCGACTTAAAGCCAGATCGTCACATTGGCCGCTCTTCTCTCTGAAACGGTTGCACTTATCGTCTGCAAAGCTATGTAGCGTGCTGCGGTTTGCAAAGACACTAAAAGCACCATAGTAGAACACAGATGAAGCTTCTGAGTTGATGTAATAGCCAGTAAGAAGTAGTACAATTCAAGTTTTAGGTATCGATTATTGACTTTCTTGCTGGCTTTGGTGCCTTGGACATGGGCTAGGACCTTAGGATTCTGCATGAAAGGAGGACTAGCAGCCGAGTTGCATGGGAGAATGTGAAAATTGTTCATATGTAGTAAAAACCTGAGAAATCCGTCCGTTTTCGTCATTTGTTATCAAATCAACTTAAAGCCAGATCGTCATATTGGCCGCTCTTCTCTCTGAAACGGTTGTACTTATCGTCTGCAAAGCTATGTCGCGTGCTGCGGTGTGCGGAGACACTAAAAGCACCATAGTAGAATACAGATGAAGCTTCTAAGTTGATGTAATGGCCAGTAAGAAGTAGTACAATTCAAGTGTTAGTTATAGATTATTGATTTTATACCCTTCTTTGGTGCCTTGCATATGAGCTAGGAACTTAAGATTTTGCATGAAAGGAGGACTAGCAGCCGAGTTGCATGGTAGAATGTGAAAAGTGTTCATATGTAGTAAAAACATGAGAAATCCGTCCGTTTTCGTCACGTGTTATCGAATCGACTAAAAACCAGTTCGTCACATTGGCCGCTCTTCTCTCTGAAAAGTTTGTATTTATCGTCTGCAAAGCTATGTCGCGTGCTGTGGTAAGCAGGTATCGATTATTGACTTTTTCGCTGGCTTTGGTGCCTTGGACATGAGCTAGGAACTTAAGATTCTGCATGAAAGGAGGACTAACAGCCGCGTTGCTCGGGAGAATGTGAAAAGTGTTCATATGTAGTAAAAACCTGAGAAATCCGTCCGTTTTCGTCATTTGTTATCGAATCGACTTAAAGCCTGATCGCCACATTGGCCGCTCTTCTCTCTGAAACGGTTGTACTTATCGTCTGCAAAGCTATGTCGCGTGCTGCGTTATGCGGAGACACTAAAAGCACCACAGTAGAACACAGATGAGGCTTCTAAGTTGATGTAATGGCCAGTAAGAAGTAGTACAATTCAAGTTTTAGGTATCGATTATTGACTTTTTAGCTGGCTTTGGTGCCTTGGACATGAGCTAGGACCTTAAGATTCTGCCTGAAAGGAGAACTTGCAACCGAGTTGCAAGGGCGAATGTGAAAAGTGTTCATAATTAGTAAAATCCCGATAATTCCGTCCGTTTTCGTCATTTGTTATCGAATCGACTTAAAGCCAGATCGTCACATTGGCCGCTCTTCTCTCTGAAACGGTTGTACTTATCGTCTGCAAAGCTACGTCGCGTGCTGCGGTATGCGGAGACACTAAAAGCACCATAGTAGAACACAGATGAAGCTTCTAAGTTGATGTAATAGCCAGTAAGATGTAGTACAATTCAAGTTTTAGGTATCGATTATTGACTTTCTGTCTGGCTTTTGTGCCTTGGACATAAGCTAGGACATTTAGATACAGCATGAAAGGAGGAGAAGCAGCCGAGTTGCACCTGAGAATGTGAAAAGTGTTCATATGTAGTAAAAACCTGAGAAATCCGTTCATTTTCATCATTTCTTATTGAATCGACTTAAAGCCAGATCGTCACATTGGCCGCTCTTCTCCCTGAAATGGTTGTACTTATCGACTGCAAAGCTATGTCGCGTACTGCGGTATGCGAAGACACTAAAAGCACCATAGTAGAACACAGATGAAGCTTCTAAGTTGGTGTAATAGCCAGTAAAAAGTAGTACAGTTCAAGTTTTAGGTATCGTTTTATGACTTTTTAGCTGCCTTTGGTACCTTGGATATAAGCTAGGACCTTAAGATTCTGCACGAATTGAGGACTAGCAGCCGAGATGCTTGGGAAATGTGAATAGTGTTCATATGTAGTAAAAACCTGAGAAATCCGTCCGTATTCGTCATTTGTTATCGAATCGACTTAAAGCCAGACCGTCACATTGGCCGCTCTTCTCTCTGAAACGGTTGTACATATCGTCTGCAAAGCTATGACGCGTGCTGCGGTATGCGGAGACACTAAAAGCACCATAGTAGAACACAGATGAAGCTTCTAAGTTGATGTAATAGCCAGTAAGAAGTAGTACAATTCATGGTTTAGTTATCGATTATTGACTTTTTAGCTGGCTTTGGTGCCTTGGACATGAGCTAGGACCTTAAGATTCTGCATGAAAGGAGGACTAGCAGCCGAGTTGCACGGAAGAATGTGAAAAGAGTTCATATGTAGTAAAAACCTGAGAAATCCGTCCGTTTTCGTCATTTGTTATCGAATCGACTTAAAGCCAGATCGTCACATTGGCCGCTCTTCTCTCTGAAACGGTTGTACTTATCGTCTGCAAAGCTATGTCGCGTGCAGCGGTGTGCGGAGACACTAAAAGCACCATAGTAGAACACAGATGAAGCTTCTAAGTTGATGTAATAGCCAGTAAGAAGTAGTACAATTCAAGTTTTAGTTATGGATTATTGATTTTATACCCTTCTTTGGTGCCTTCCATATGAGCTAGGAACTTAAGATTCTGCATGAAAGGAGGACTAGCAGCCGAGTTGCACGGAAGAATGTGAAAAGAGTTCATATGTAGTAAAAACCTGAGAAATCCGTCCGTTTTCGTCATTTGTTATCGAATCGACTTAAAGCCAGATCGTCACATTGGCCGCTCTTCTCTCTGAAACGGTTGTACTTATCGTCTGCAAAGCTATGTCGCGTGCAGCGGTGTGCGGAGACACTAAAAGCACCATAGTAGAACACAGATGAAGCTTCTAAGTTGATGTAATAGCCAGTAAGATGTAGTACAATTCAAGTTTTAGGTATCGATTATTGACTTTCTGTCTGGCTTTTGTGCCTTGGACATAAGCTAGGACATTTAGATTCAGCATGAAAGGAGGAGAAGCAGCCGAGTTGCACCTGAGAATGTGAAATGTGTTCATATGTAGTAAAAACCTGAGAAATCCGTTCATTTTCATCATTTCTTATTGAATCGACTTAAAGCCAGATCGTCACATTGGCCGCTCTTCTCCCTGAAATGGTTGTACTTATCGACTGCAAAGCTATGTCGCGTACTGCGGTATGCGAAGACACTAAAAGCACCATAGTAGAACACAGATGAAGCTTCTAAGTTGGTGTAATAGCCAGTAAAAAGTAGTACAGTTCAAGTTTTAGGTATCGTTTTATGACTTTTTAGCTGCCTTTGGTACCTTGGATATAAGCTAGGACCTTAAGATTCTGCACGAATTGAGGACTAGCAGCCGAGATGCTTGGGAAATGTGAATAGTGTTCATATGTAGTAAAAACCTGAGAAATCCGTCCGTATTCGTCATTTGTTATCGAATCGACTTAAAGCCAGACCGTCACATTGGCCGCTCTTCTCTCTGAAACGGTTGTACATATCGTCTGCAAAGCTATGACGCGTGCTGCGGTATGCGGAGACACTAAAAGCACCATAGTAGAACACAGATGAAGCTTCTAAGTTGATGTAATAGCCAGTAAGAAGTAGTACAATTCATGGTTTAGTTATCGATTATTGACTTTTTAGCTGGCTTTGGTGCCTTGGACATGAGCTAGGACCTTAAGATTCTGCATGAAAGGAGGACTAGCAGCCGAGTTGCACGGAAGAATGTGAAAAGAGTTCATATGTAGTAAAAACCTGAGAAATCCGTCCGTTTTCGTCATTTGTTATCGAATCGACTTAAAGCCAGATCGTCACATTGGCCGCTCTTCTCTCTGAAACGGTTGTACTTATCGTCTGCAAAGCTATGTCGCGTGCAGCGGTGTGCGGAGACACTAAAAGCACCATAGTAGAACACAGATGAAGCTTCTAAGTTGATGTAATAGCCAGTAAGAAGTAGTACAATTCAAGTTTTAGTTATAGATTATTGATTTTATACCCTTCTTTGGTGCCTTCCATATGAGCTAGGAACTTAAGATTTTGCATGAAAGGAGGACTAGCAGCCGAGTTGCATGGTAGAATGTGAAAAGTGTTCATATGAAGTAAAAACCTGAGAAATCCGTCCGTTTCCGTCATTTGTTATCGAATCGACTTAAAGCCAGATCGTCACATTGGCCGCTCTTCTCTCTGAAACGGTTGTACTTATCGTCTGCAAAGCTATGTCGCGTGCTGCGGTATGTGGGGACACAAAAGCACCATAGTAGAACACAGATGAAGCTTCTAAGTTCTTGTAATAGCCAGTAAGAAGTAGTACAATTCAAGTTTTAGGTATAACGATTATTGACTTTTTAGCTGGCTTTGGTGCCTTGGACATGTGCTAGGACCTTAAGATTTTGCATGAAAGGAGGAGTAGCTGCCGAGTTGCACAGGAGAATGTGAAAAGTGTTCATATGTAGTAAAAACATGACAAATCCGTCCGTTTTCGTCACGTGTTATCGAATCGACTAAAAACCAGTTCGTCACATTGGCCGCTCTTCTCTCTGAAAAGTTTGTATTTATCGTCTGCAAAGCTATGTCGCGTGCTGTGGTATGCAGGTATCGATTATTGACTTTTTAGCTGGCTTTGGTGCCTTGGACATGAGGTAGGAACTTAAGATTCTGCATGAATGGAGGACTAACAGCCGCGTTGCTCGGGAGAATGTGAAAAGTGTTCATATGTAGTAAAAACCTGAGAAATCCGTCCGTTTTCGTCATTTGTTATCGAATCGACTTAAAGCCTGATCGCCACATTGGCCGCTCTTCTCTCTGAAACGGTTGTACTTATCGTCTGCAAAGCTATGTCGCGTGCTGCGTTATGCGGAGACACTAAAAGCACCACAGTAGAACACAGATGAGGCTTCTAAGTTGATGTAATAGCCAGTAAGAAGTAGTACAATTCAAGTTTTAGGTATCGATTATTGACTTTTTAGCTGGCTTTGGTGCCTTGGACATGAGCTAGTACCTTAAGATTCTGCGTGAAAGGAGGACTTGCAACCGAGTTGCAAGGGCGAATGTGAAAAGTGTTCATAATTAGTAAAATCCTGAGAATTCCGTCCGTTTTCGTCATTTGTTATCGAATCGACTTAAAGCCAGATCGTCACATTGGCCGCACTTCTCTCTGAAACGGTTGTACTTATCGTCTGCAAAGCTATGTCGCGTGCTGCGGTATGCGGAGACACTAAAAGCACCATAGTAGAACACAGATGAAGCTTCTAAGTTGATGTAATAGCCAGTAAGAAGTAGTATAATTCAAGTTTTAGGTATCGATTATTGACTTTTTATCTGGCTTTTGTGCCTTGGACATAAGCTAGGACATTTAGATTCAGCATGAAAGGAGGAGTAGCAGCCGAGTTGCACGGGAGAATGTGAAAAGTGTTCATATGTAGTAAAAACCTGAGAAATCCGTTCGTTTTCGTCATTTGTTATTGAATCGACTTAAAGCCAGATCGTCACATTGGCCGCTCTTCTCTCTGAAATGGTTGTACTTATCTACTGCAAAGCTATGTCGCGTGCTGCGGTATGCGGAGACACTAAAAGCACCATAGTAGAACACAGATGAAGCTTCTAAGTTGATGTAATAGCCAGTAAGAAGTAGTACAGTGCAAGTTTTAGGTATCGTTTTATGACTTTTTAGCTGCCTTTGGTACCTTGGACATAAGCTAGGACTTTAAGATTCTGCATGAATTGAGGACTAGCAGCCGAGATGCTTGGGAAATGTGAAAAGTGTTCATATGTAGTAAAAACCTGAGATATCCGTCCGTATTCGTCATTTGTTATCGAATCGACTTAAAGCCAGATCGTCACATTGGCCGCTCTTCTCTCTGAAACGGTTGTACTTATCGTCTGCAAAGCTATGACGCGTGCTGCGGTATGTGGAGACACTAAAAGCACCATAGTAGAACACAGATGAAGCTTCTAAGTTGATGTAATAGCCAGTAATAAGTAGTACAATTCAAGTTTTAGGTATCGATTATTGACTTTTTTGCTGGCTTTGGTGCCTTGGACATGAGCTAGGGCCTTAAGATTCTGCATGAAAGGAGTTGTAGCAGCCGAGTTGCACGGGAGAAAGTGAAAAGCGTTCATATGTAGTAAAAACCTGAGAAATCCGTTCGTTTTCGTCATTTGTTATCGAATCGACTTAAAGCCAGATCGTCACACTGGCCGCTCTTCTCTCTGAAACGGTTGTACTTATCGTCTGCAAAGCTATGTCGCTTGCTGCGGTATGTGGAGACACTAAAAGTACTATAGTAGAACACAGATGAAGCTTCGAAGTTGATGTAATAGCCAGTAAGAAGTAGTACAATTCAAGTTTTAGGTATCGATTATTGACTTTTTAGTTGTCTTTAGTGCCTTAGACATGAGCTAGGACCTTAAGATTCTGCATGAAAGGAGGGCTAGCAGCCGAGTTGCATGGGAGAATGTGAAAAGTGTTCATATGTAGTAAAAACCTGAGAAATCCGTCCGTTTTCGTCATTTGTTATCGAATCGACTTAAAGCTAGGTCGTCACATTGGCCGCTCTTCTCTCTGAAACGGTTGTACTTATCGTCTGCAAAGCCATGTCGCGTGGTGCGGTATGTGGCGACACTAATAGCACCATAGTAGAATACAGATGAAGCTTCTAAGTTGTTGTAATAGCCAGTAAGAAGTAGTACAATTCAAGTTTTAGGTATCGATTATTGACTTTTTTGCTGGCTTTGGTGCCTTGGACATGAGCTAGGACCTTGAGATTCTGCATGAAAGGAGGACTAGCAGCCGAGTTGCATGGTAGAATGTGAAAAGTGTTCATATGTAGTAAAAACCTAAGAAATCCGTCCGTTTTCGTCATTTGTTATCGAATCGACTTAAAGCCAGATCGTCACATTGGCCGCTCTTCTCTCTGAAACGGTTGTACTTATCGTCTGCAAAGCTATGTCGCGTGCTGCGGTTTGCAAAGACACTAAAAGCATCATAGTAGAACACAGATGATGCTTCTAAGTTGATGTAATAGCCAGTAAGAAGTAGTACAATTCAAGTTTTAGGTATCGATTATTGACTTTTTAGCTGGCTTTGGTGCCTTGGACATGAGCTAGGACCTTAAGATTTTGCATGAGAGGAGGAGTAGCTGCCGAGTTGCACAGGAGAATGTGAAAAGTGTTCATATGTAGTAAAAACCTGAGAAATCCGTCCGTTTTCGTCACGTGTTATCGAATCGACTAAAAACCAGTTCGTCACATTGGCCGCTCTTCTCTCTGAAAAGTTTGTATTTATCGTCTGCAAAGCTATGTCGCGTGCTGTGGTATGCAGGTATCGATTATTGACTTTTTAGCTGGCTTTGGTGCCATGGACATGAGCTAGGAACTTAAGATTCTGCATGAAAGGAGGACTAACAGCCGCATTGCTCGGGAGAATGTGAAAAGTGTTCATATGTAGTAAAAACCTGAGAAATCCGTCCGTTTTCGTCATTTGTTATCGAATCGACTTAAAGCCTGATCCTCACATTGGCCGCTCTTCTCTATGAAACGGTTGTACTTATCGTCTGCAAAGCTATGTCGCGTGCTGCGTTATGCGGAGACACAAAAGCACCACAGTAGAACACAGATGAAGCTTCTAAGTTGAGGTAATAGCCAGTAAGAAGTAGTGCAATTCAAGTTTTAGGTATGGATTATTGACTTTTTAGCTGGCTTTGGTGCGTTGGACATGAGCTAGGACCTTAGGATTCTGCCTGAAAGGAGGACTTGCAGCCGAGTTGCAAGGGAGAATGTGAAAAGTGTTCATAATTAGTAAAATCCTGAGAATTCCGTCCGTTTTCGTCATTTGTTATCGAATCGACTTAAAGCCAGATCGTCACATTGGCCGCTCTTCTCTCTGAACCGGTTGTTCTTATCGTCTGCAAAGCTATGTCGCTTGCTGCGGTTATTGGAGACACTAAAGGCACCATAGTAGAACACAGATGAAGCTTCGAAGTTGATGTAATAGCCAGTAAGAAGTAGTACAATTCAAGTTTTAGGTATCGATTATTGACTTTTTAGTTGTCTTTAGTGCCTTAGACATGAGCTAGGACCTTAAGATTCTGCATGAAAGGAGGACTAGCAGCCGAGTTGCATGGGAGAATGTGAAAAGTGTTCATATGTAGTAAAAACCTGAGAAATCCGTCCGTTTTCGTCATTTTTTATCGAATCGACTTAAAGCTAGGTCGTCACATTGGCCGCTTTTCTCTCTGAAACGGTTGTACTTATCGTCTGCAAAGCTATGTCGCGTGCTGCGTTATGTGGCGACACTAATGGCACCATAGTAGAATACAGATGAAGCTTCTAAGTTGTTGTAATAGCCAGTAAGAAGTAGTACAATTCAAGTTTTAGGTATCGATTATTGACTTTTTTGCTGGCTTTGGTGCCTTGGACATGAGCTAGGACCCTGAGAGTCTGCATGAAAGGAGGACTAGCAGCCGAGTTGCACGGGAGAATGTGAAAAATGTTCATATGTAGTAAAAACCTGAGAAATCCGTTCGTTTTCGTCATTTGTTATCGAATCGACTTAAACCCAGATCGTCACATTGGCCGCTCTTCTCTCTGAAACGGTTGTACTTATCGTCTGCAAAGCTATGTCGCGTGCTGCGGTATGCGGAGACACTAAAAGCACCATAGGGGAACACAGATGAAGCTTCTGAGTTGATGTAATAGCCAGTAAGATGTAGTACAATTCAAGTTTTAGGTATCGATTATTGACTTTTTTGCTGGCTTTGGTGCCTTGGACATGAGCTAGGACCTTAGGATTCTGCATGAAAGGAGGACTAGCAGCCGAGTTGCATGGGAGAATGTGAAAAGTGTTCATATGTAGTAAAAACCTGAGAAATCCGTACGTTTCCGTCATTTGTTATCGAATCGACTTAAAGCCAGATCGTCACATTGGCCGCTCTTCTCTCTGAAACGGTTGTACTTATCGTCTGCAAAGCTATGTCGCTTGCTGCGGTATGTGGAGACACTAAAAGTACTATAGTAGAAAACAGATGAAGCTTCTAAGTTGATGTAATAGCCAGTAAGAAATAGTACAATTCAATTTTTAGTTATAGATTATTGATTTTATACCCTTCTTTGGTGCCTTGCATATGAGGTAGGAACTTAAGATTTTGCATGAAAGGAAGACTAGCAGCCGAGTTGCATGGGAGAATGTGAAAAGTGTTCATATGTAGTAAAAACCTAAGAAATCCGTCCGTATTCGTCATTTGTTATCGAATCGACTTAAAGCTAGGTCGTCACATTGGCCGCTCTTCTCTCTGAAACGGTTGTACTTATCGTCTGCAAAGCCATGTCGCGTGGTGCGGTGTGTGGCGACACTAATAGCACCATAGTAGAATACAGATGAAGCTTCTAAGTTGTTGTAATAGCCAGTAACAAGTAGTACAATTCAAGTTTTAGGTATCGATGATTGACTTTTTTGCTGGCTTTGGTGCCTTGGACATGAGCTAGGACCTTGAGATTCTGCATGAAAGGAGGACTAGCAGCCGAGATGCATGGTAGAATGTGAAAAGTGTTCATATGTAGTAAAAACTTGAGAAATCCGTCCGTTTCCGTCATTTGTTTTGAATCGACTTAAAGCCAGATCGTCACATTGGCCGCTCTTCTCTCTGAAACGGTTGCACTTATCGTCTGCAAAGCTATGTAGCGTGCTGCGGTTTGCAAAGACACTAAAAGCACCATAGTAGAACACAGATGAAGCTTCTGAGTTGATGTAATAGCCAGTAAGAAGTAGTACAATTCAAGTTTTAGGTATCGATTATTGACTTTCTTGCTGGCTTTGGTGCCTTGGACATGGGCTAGGACCTTAGGATTCTGCATGAAAGGAGGACTAGCAGCCGAGTTGCATGGGAGAATGTGAAAATTGTTCATATGTAGTAAAAACCTGAGAAATCCGTCCGTTTTCGTCATTTGTTATCAAATCAACTTAAAGCCAGATCGTCATATTGGCCGCTCTTCTCTCTGAAACGGTTGTACTTATCGTCTGCAAAGCTATGTCGCGTGCTGCGGTGTGCGGAGACACTAAAAGCACCATAGTAGAATACAGATGAAGCTTCTAAGTTGATGTAATGGCCAGTAAGAAGTAGTACAATTCAAGTGTTAGTTATAGATTATTGATTTTATACCCTTCTTTGGTGCCTTGCATATGAGCTAGGAACTTAAGATTTTGCATGAAAGGAGGACTAGCAGCCGAGTTGCATGGTAGAATGTGAAAAGTGTTCATATGTAGTAAAAACTTGAGAAATCCGTCCGTTTCCGTCATTTGTTTTGAATTGACTTAAAGCCAGATCGTCACATTGGCCGCTCTTCTCTCTGAAACGGTTGCACTTATCGTCTGCAAAGCTATGTAGCGTGCTGCGGTTTGCAAAGACACTAAAAGCACCATAGTAGAACACAGATGATGCTTCTAAGTTGATGTAATAGCCAGTACGAAGTAGTACAATTCAAGTTTTAGGTATCGATTATTGACTTTTTAGCTGGCTTTGGTGCCTTGGACATGAGCTAGGACCTTAAGATTTTGCATGAAAGGAGGAGTAGCGGCCGAGTTGCACAGGAGAATGTGAAAAGTGTTCATATGTAGTAAAAACATGAGAAATCCGTCCGTTTTCGTCACGTGTTATCGAATCGACTAAAAACCAGTTCGTCACATTGGCCGCTCTTCTCTCTGAAAAGTTTGTATTTATCGTCTGCAAAGCTATGTCGCGTGCTGTGGTAAGCAGGTATCGATTATTGACTTTTTCGCTGGCTTTGGTGCCTTGGACATGAGCTAGGAACTTAAGATTCTGCATGAAAGGAGGACTAACAGCCGCGTTGCTCGGGAGAATGTGAAAAGTGTTCATATGTAGTAAAAACCTGAGAAATCCGTCCGTTTTCGTCATTTGTTATCGAATCGACTTAAAGCCTGATCGCCACATTGGCCGCTCTTCTCTCTGAAACGGTTGTACTTATCGTCTGCAAAGCTATGTCGCGTGCTGCGTTATGCGGAGACACTAAAAGCACCACAGTAGAACACAGATGAGGCTTCTAAGTTGATGTAATGGCCAGTAAGAAGTAGTACAATTCAAGTTTTAGGTATCGATTATTGACTTTTTAACTGGCTTTGGTGCATTGGACATGCGCTAGGACCTTAAGATTCTGCCTCAAAGGAGGACTTGCAACCGAGTTGCAAGGGCGAATGTGAAAAGTGTTCATAATTAGTAAAATCCTGAGAATTCCGTCCGTTTTCGTCATTTGTTATCGAATCGACTTAAAGCCAGATCGTCACATTGGCCGCTCCTCTCTCTGAAACGGTTGTACTTATCGTCTGCAAAGCTATGTCGTGTGCTGCGGCATGCGGAGACACTAAAAGCACCATAGTAGAACACAGATGAAGCTTCTAAGTTGATGTAATAGCCAGTAAGAAGTAGTACAATTCAAGTTTTAGGTATCGATTATTGACTTTTTATTTGGCTTTTGTGCCTTGGACATAAGCTAGGACATTTAGATTCATCATGACAGGAGGAGTAGCAGCCGAGTTGCACGGGAGAATGTGAAAAGTGTTCATATGTAGTAAAAACCTGAGAAATCCGTTCATTTTCATCATTTCTTATTGAATCGACTTAAAGCCAGATCGTCACATTGGCCGCTCTTCTCCCTGAAATGGTTGTACTTATCGACTGCAAAGCTATGTCGCGTACTGCGGTATGCGAAGACACTAAAAGCACCATAGTAGAACACAGATGAAGCTTCTAAGTTGGTGTAATAGCCAGTAACAAGTAGTACAGTTCAAGTTTTAGGTATCGTTTTATGACTTTTTAGCTGCCTTTGGTACCTTGGATATAAGCTAGGACCTTAAGATTCTGCACGAATTGAGGACTAGCAGCCGAGATGCTTGGGAAATGTGAATAGTGTTCATATGTAGTAAAAACCTGAGAAATCCGTCCGTATTCGTCATTTGTTATCGAATCGACTTAAAGCCAGACCGTCACATTGGCCGCTCTTCTCTCTGAAACGGTTGTACATATCGTCTGCAAAGCTATGACGCGTGCTGCGGTATGCGGAGACACTAAAAGCACCATAGTAGAACACAGATGAAGCTTCTAAGTTGATGTAATAGCCAGTAAGAAGTAGTACAATTCATGGTTTAGTTATCGATTATTGACTTTTTAGCTGGCTTTGGTGCCTTGGACATGAGCTAGGACCTTAAGATTCTGCATGAAAGGAGGACTAGCAGCCGAGTTGCACGGAAGAATGTGAAAAGAGTTCATATGTAGTAAAAACCTGAGAAATCCGTCCGTTTTCGTCATTTGTTATCGAATCGACTTAAAGCCAGATCGTCACATTGGCCGCTCTTCTCTCTGAAACGGTTGTACTTATCGTCTGCAAAGCTATGTCGCGTGCAGCGGTGTGCGGAGACACTAAAAGCACCATAGTAGAACACTGATGAAGCTTCTAAGTTGATGTAATAGCCAGTAAGAAGTAGTACAATTCAAGTTTTAGTTATGGATTATTGATTTTATACCCTTCTTTGGTGCCTTCCATATGAGCTAGGAACTTAAGATTCTGCATGAAAGGAGGACTAGCAGCCGAGTTGCACGGAAGAATGTGAAAAGAGTTCATATGTAGTAAAAACCTGAGAAATCCGTCCGTTTTCGTCATTTGTTATCGAATCGACTTAAAGCCAGATCGTCACATTGGCCGCTCTTCTCTCTGAAACGGTTGTACTTATCGTCTGCAAAGCTATGTCGCGTGCAGCGGTGTGCGGAGACACTAAAAGCACCATAGTAGAACACAGATGAAGCTTCTAAGTTGATGTAATAGCCAGTAAGATGTAGTACAATTCAAGTTTTAGGTATCGATTATTGACTTTCTGTCTGGCTTTTGTGCCTTGGACATAAGCTAGGACATTTAGATTCAGCATGAAAGGAGGAGAAGCAGCCGAGTTGCACATGAGAATGTGAAAAGTGTTCATATGTAGTAAAAACCTGAGAAATCCGTTCATTTTCATCATTTCTTATTGAATCGACTTAAAGCCAGATCGTCACATTGGCCGCTCTTCTCCCTGAAATGGTTGTACTTATCGACTGCAAAGCTATGTCGCGTACTGCGGTATGCGAAGACACTAAAAGCACCATAGTAGAACACAGATGAAGCTTCTAAGTTGGTGTAATAGCCAGTAAAAAGTAGTACAGTTCAAGTTTTAGGTATCGTTTTATGACTTTTTAGCTGCCTTTGGTACCTTGGATATAAGCTAGGACCTTAAGATTCTGCACGAATTGAGGACTAGCAGCCGAGATGCTTGGGAAATGTGAATAGTGTTCATATGTAGTAAAAACCTGAGAAATCCGTCCGTATTCGTCATTTGTTATCGAATCGACTTAAAGCCAGACCGTCACATTGGCCGCTCTTCTCTCTGAAACGGTTGTACATATCGTCTGCAAAGCTATGACGCGTGCTGCGGTATGCGGAGACACTAAAAGCACCATAGTAGAACACAGATGAAGCTTCTAAGTTGATGTAATAGCCAGTAAGAAGTAGTACAATTCATGGTTTAGTTATCGATTATTGACTTTTTAGCTGGCTTTGGTGCCTTGGACATGAGCTAGGACCTTAAGATTCTGCATGAAAGGAGGACTAGCAGCCGAGTTGCACGGAAGAATGTGAAAAGAGTTCATATGTAGTAAAAACCTGAGAAATCCGTCCGTTTTCGTCATTTGTTATCGAATCGACTTAAAGCCAGATCGTCACATTGGCCGCTCTTCTCTCTGAAACGGTTGTACTTATCGTCTGCAAAGCTATGTCGCGTGCAGCGGTGTGCGGAGACACTAAAAGCACCATAGTAGAACACAGATGAAGCTTCTAAGTTGATGTAATAGCCAGTAAGAAGTAGTACAATTCAAGTTTTAGTTATAGATTATTGATTTTATACCCTTCTTTGGTGCCTTCCATATGAGCTAGGAACTTAAGATTTTGCATGAAAGGAGGACTAGCAGCCGAGTTGCATGGTAGAATGTGAAAAGTGTTCATATGAAGTAAAAACCTGAGAAATCCGTCCGTTTCCGTCATTTGTTATCGAATCGACTTAAAGCCAGATCGTCACATTGGCCGCTCTTCTCTCTGAAACGGTTGTACTTATCGTCTGCAAAGCTATGTCGCGTGCTGCGGTATGTGGGGACACAAAAGCACCATAGTAGAACACAGATGAAGCTTCTAAGTTCTTGTAATAGCCAGTAAGAAGTAGTACAATTCAAGTTTTAGGTATAACGATTATTGACTTTTTAGCTTGCTTTGGTGCCTTGGACATGGGCTAGGACCTTCAGATTCTGCATGAAAGGAGGACTAGCAGCCGAGTTGCACGGGAGAATGTGAAAAGTGTTCATATGTAGTAAAAACCTGAGAAATCCGTTCGTTTTCGTCATTTGTTATCGAATCGACTTAAAGCCAGATCGTCACATTGGCCGCACTTCTCTCTGAAACGGTTGCACTTATCGTCTGCAAAGCTATGTCGCGTGCTGCGGTTTGCAAAGACACTAAAAGCATCATAGTAGAACACAGATGATGCTTCTAAGTTGATGTAATAGCCAGTAAGAAGTAGTACAATTCAAGTTTTAGGTATGGATTATTGACTTTTTAGCTGGCTTTGGTGCCTTGGACATGTGCTAGGACCTTAAGATTTTGCATGAAAGGAGGAGTAGCTGCCGAGTTGCACAGGAGAATGTGAAAAGTGTTCATATGTAGTAAAAACATGACAAATCCGTCCGTTTTCGTCACGTGTTATCGAATCGACTAAAAACCAGTTCGTCACATTGGCCGCTCTTCTCTCTGAAAAGTTTGTATTTATCGTCTGCAAAGCTATGTCGCGTGCTGTGGTATGCAGGTATCGATTATTGACTTTTTAACTGGCTTTGGTGCCTTGGACATGAGGTAGGAACTTAAGATTCTGCATGAATGGAGGACTAACAGCCGCGTTGCTCGGGAGAATGTGAAAAGTGTTCATATGTAGTAAAAACCTGAGAAATCCGTCCGTTTTCGTCATTTGTTATCGAATCGACTTAAAGCCTGATCGCCACATTGGCCGCTCTTCTCTCTGAAACGGTTGTACTTATCGTCTGCAAAGCTATGTCGCGTGCTGCGTTATGCGGAGACACTAAAAGCACCACAGTAGAACACAGATGAGGCTTCTAAGTTGATGTAATAGCCAGTAAGAAGTAGTACAATTCAAGTTTTAGGTATCGATTATTGACTTTTTAGCTGGCTTTGGTGCCTTGGACATGAGCTAGTACCTTAAGATTCTGCGTGAAAGGAGGACTTGCAACCGAGTTGCAAGGGCGAATGTGAAAAGTGTTCATAATTAGTAAAATCCTGAGAATTCCGTCCGTTTTCGTCATTTGTTATCGAATCGACTTAAAGCCAGATCGTCACATTGGCCGCACTTCTCTCTGAAACGGTTGTACTTATCGTCTGCAAAGCTATGTCGCGTGCTGCGGTATGCGGAGACACTAAAAGCACCATAGTAGAACACAGATGAAGCTTCTAAGTTGATGTAATAGCCAGTAAGAAGTAGTATAATTCAAGTTTTAGGTATCGATTATTGACTTTTTATCTGGCTTTTGTGCCTTGGACATAAGCTAGGACATTTAGATTCAGCATGAAAGGAGGAGTAGCAGCCGAGTTGCACGGGAGAATGTGAAAAGTGTTCATATGTAGTAAAAACCTGAGAAATCCGTTCGTTTTCGTCATTTGTTATTGAATCGACTTAAAGCCAGATCGTCACATTGGCCGCTCTTCTCTCTGAAATGGTTGTACTTATCTACTGCAAAGCTATGTCGCGTGCTGCGGTATGCGGAGACACTAAAAGCACCATAGTAGAACACAGATGAAGCTTCTAAGTTGATGTAATAGCCAGTAAGAAGTAGTACAGTGCAAGTTTTAGGTATCGTTTTATGACTTTTTAGCTGCCTTTGGTACCTTGGATATAAGCTAGGACTTTAAGATTCTGCATGAATTGAGGACTAGCAGCCGAGATGCTTGGGAAATGTGAAAAGTGTTCATATGTAGTAAAAACCTGAGATATCCGTCCGTATTCGTCATTTGTTATCGAATCGACTTAAAGCCAGATCGTCACATTGGCCGCTCTTCTCTCTGAAACGGTTGTACTTATCGTCTGCAAAGCTATGACGCGTGCTGCGGTATGTGGAGACACTAAAAGCACCATAGTAGAACACAGATGAAGCTTCTAAGTTGATGTAATAGCCAGTAATAAGTAGTACAATTCAAGTTTTAGGTATCGATTATTGACTTTTTTGCTGGCTTTGGTGCCTTGGACATGAGCTAGGGCCTTAAGATTCTGCATGAAAGGAGTTGTAGCAGCCGAGTTGCACGGGAGAAAGTGAAAAGCGTTCATATGTAGTAAAAACCTGAGAAATCCGTTCGTTTTCGTCATTTGTTATCGAATCGACTTAAAGCCAGATCGTCACACTGGCCGCTCTTCTCTCTGAAACGGTTGTACTTATCGTCTGCAAAGTTATGTCGCTTGCTGCGGTATGTGGAGACACTAAAAGTACTATAGTAGAACACAGATGAAGCTTCGAAGTTGATGTAATAGCCAGTAAGAAGTAGTACAATTCAAGTTTTAGGTATCGATTATTGACTTTTTAGTTGTCTTTAGTGCCTTAGACATGAGCTAGGACCTTAAGATTCTGCATGAAAGGAGGGCTAGCAGCCGAGTTGCATGGGAGAATGTGAAAAGTGTTCATATGTAGTAAAAACCTGAGAAATCCGTCCGTTTTCGTCATTTGTTATCGAATCGACTTAAAGCTAGGTCGTCACATTGGCCGCTCTTCTCTCTGAAACGGTTGTACTTATCGTCTGCAAAGCCATGTCGCGTGGTGCGGTATGTGGCGACACTAATAGCACCATAGTAGAATACAGATGAAGCTTCTAAGTTGTTGTAATAGCCAGTAAGAAGTAGTACAATTCAAGTTTTAGGTATCGATTATTGACTTTTTTGCTGGCTTTGGTGCCTTGGACATGAGCTAGGACCTTGAGATTCTGCATGAAAGGAGGACTAGCAGCCGAGTTGCATGGTAGAATGTGAAAAGTGTTGATATGTAGTAAAAACCTAAGAAATCCGTCCGTTTTCGTCATTTGTTATCGAATCGACTTAAAGCCAGATCGTCACATTGGCCGCTCTTCTCTCTGAAACGGTTGTACTTATCGTCTGCAAAGCTATGTCGCGTGCTGCGGTTTGCAAAGACACTAAAAGCATCATAGTAGAACACAGATGATGCTTCTAAGTTGATGTAATAGCCAGTAAGAAGTAGTACAATTCAAGTTTTAGGTATCGATTATTGACTTTTTAGCTGGCTTTGGTGCCTTGGACATGAGCTAGGACCTTAAGATTTTGCATGAGAGGAGGAGTAGCTGCCGAGTTGCACAGGAGAATGTGAAAAGTGTTCATATGTAGTAAAAACCTGAGAAATCCGTCCGTTTTCGTCACGTGTTATCGAATCGACTAAAAACCAGTTCGTCACATTGGCCGCTCTTCTCTCTGAAAAGTTTGTATTTATCGTCTGCAAAGCTATGTCGCGTGCTGTGGTATGCAGGTATCGATTATTGACTTTTTAGCTGGCTTTGGTGCCATGGACATGAGCTAGGAACTTAAGATTCTGCATGAAAGGAGGACTAACAGCCGCATTGCTCGGGAGAATGTGAAAAGTGTTCATATGTAGTAAAAACCTGAGAAATCCGTCCGTTTTCGTCATTTGTTATCGAATCGACTTAAAGCCTGATCCTCACATTGGCCGCTCTTCTCTATGAAACGGTTGTACTTATCGTCTGCAAAGCTATGTCGCGTGCTGCGTTATGCGGAGACACAAAAGCACCACAGTAGAACACAGATGAAGCTTCTAAGTTGAGGTAATAGCCAGTAAGAAGTAGTGCAATTCAAGTTTTAGGTATGGATTATTGACTTTTTAGCTGGATTTGGTGCGTTGGACATGAGCTAGGACCTTAAGATTCTGCCTGAAAGGAGGACTTGCAGCCGAGTTGCAAGGGAGAATGTGAAAAGTGTTCATAATTAGTAAAATCCTGAGAATTCCGTCCGTTTTCGTCATTTGTTATCGAATCGACTTAAAGCCAGATCGTCACATTGGCCGCTCTTCTCTCTGAACCGGTTGTTCTTATCGTCTGCAAAGCTATGTCGCTTGCTGCGGTATGTGGAGACACTAAAGGCACCATAGTAGAACACAGATGAAGCTTCGAAGTTGATGTAATAGCCAGTAAGAAGTAGTACAATTCAAGTTTTAGGTATCGATTATTGACTTTTTAGTTGTCTTTAGTGCCTTAGACATGAGCTAGGACCTTAAGATTCTGCATGAAAGGAGGACTAGCAGCCGAGTTGCATGGGAGAATGTGAAAAGTGTTCATATGTAGTAAAAACCTGAGAAATCCGTCCGTTTTCGTCATTTTTTATCGAATCGACTTAAAGCTAGGTCGTCACATTGGCCGCTTTTCTCTCTGAAACGGTTGTACTTATCGTCTGCAAAGCTATGTCGCGTGCTGCGTTATGTGGCGACACTAATGGCACCATAGTAGAATACAGATGAAGCTTCTAAGTTGTTGTAATAGCCAGTAAGAAGTAGTACAATTCAAGTTTTAGGTATCGATTATTGACTTTTTTGCTGGCTTTGGTGCCTTGGACATGAGCTAGGACCCTGAGAGTCTGCATAAAAGGAGGACTAGCAGCCGAGTTGCACGGGAGAATGTGAAAAATGTTCATATGTAGTAAAAACCTGAGAAATCCGTTCGTTTTCGTCATTTGTTATCGAATCGACTTAAACCCAGATCGTCACATTGGCCGCTCTTCTCTCTGAAACGGTTGTACTTATCGTCTGCAAAGCTATGTCGCGTGCTGCGGTATGCGGAGACACTAAAAGCACCATAGGGGAACACAGATGAAGCTTCTGAGTTGATGTAATAGCCAGTAAGATGTAGTACAATTCAAGTTTTAGGTATCGATTATTGACTTTTTTGCTGGCTTTGGTGCCTTGGACATGAGCTAGGACCTTAGGATTCTGCATGAAAGGAGGACTAGCAGCCGAGTTGCATGGGAGAATGTGAAAAGTGTTCATATGTAGTAAAAACCTGAGAAATCCGTACGTTTCCGTCATTTGTTATCGAATCGACTTAAAGCCAGATCGTCACATTGGCCGCTCTTCTCTCTGAAACGGTTGTACTTATCGTCTGCAAAGCTATGTCGCTTGCTGCGGTATGTGGAGACACTAAAAGTACTATAGTAGAAAACAGATGAAGCTTCTAAGTTGATGTAATAGCCAGTAAGAAATAGTACAATTCAATTTTTAGTTATAGATTATTGATTTTATACCCTTCTTTGGTGCCTTGCATATGAGGTAGGAACTTAAGATTTTGCATGAAAGGAAGACTAGCAGCCGAGTTGCATGGGAGAATGTGAAAAGTGTTCATATGTAGTAAAAACCTAAGAAATCCGTCCGTATTCGTCATTTGTTATCGAATCGACTTAAAGCTAGGTCGTCACATTGGCCGCTCTTCTCTCTGAAACGGTTGTACTTATCGTCTGCAAAGCCATGTCGCGTGGTGCGGTGTGTGGCGACACTAATAGCACCATAGTAGAATACAGATGAACCTTCTAAGTTGTTGTAATAGCCAGTAAGAAGTAGTACAATTCAAGTTTTAGGTATCGATGATTGACTTTTTTGCTGGCTTTGGTGCCTTGGACATGAGCTAGGACCTTGAGATTCTGCATGAAAGGAGGACTAGCAGCCGAGTTGCATGGTAGAATGTGAAAAGTGTTCATATGTAGTAAAAACCTAATAAATCCGTCCGTTTTCGTCATTTGTTATCGAATCGACTTAAAGCCAGATCGTCACATTGGCCGCTCTTCTCTCTGAAACGGTTGTACTTATCGTCTGCAAAGCTATGTCGCGTGCTGCGGTTTGCAAAGACACTAAAAGCACCATAGTAGAACACAGATGATGCTTCTAAATTGATGTAATAGCCAGTAAGAAGTAGTACAATTCAAGTTTTAGGTATCGATTATTGACTTTTTAGCTGGCTTTGGTGCCTTGGACATGAGCTAGGACCTTAAGATTTTGCATGAAAGGAGGAGTAGCTGCCGAGTTGCACAGGAGAATGTGAAAAGTGTTCATATGTAGTAAAAACCTGAGAAATCCGTCCGTTTTCGTCACGTGTTATCGAATCGACTAAAAACCAGTTCGTCACATTGGCCGCTCTTCTCTCTGAAAAGTTTGTATTTATCGTCTGCAAAGCTATGTCACGTGCTGTGGTATGCAGGTATCGATTATTGACTTTTTAGCTGGCTTTGGTGCCTTGGACATGAGCTAGGAACTTAAGATTCTGCATGAAAGGAGGACTAACAGCCGCGTTGCTCGGGAGAATGTGAAAAGTGTTCATATGTAGTAAAAACCTGAGAAATCCGTCCGTTTTCGTCATTTGTTATCGAATCGACTTAAAGCCAGATCGTCACATTGGCCGCTCTTCTCTCTGAACCGGTTGTTCGTATCGTCTGCAAAGCTATGTCGCTTGCTGCGGTATGTGGAGACACTAAAAGCACCATAGTAGAACACAGATGAAGCTTCGAAGTTGATGTAATAGCCAGTAAGAAGTAGTACAATTCAAGTTTTAGGTATCGATTATTGACTTTTTAGTTGTCTTTAGTGCCTTAGACATGAGCTAGGACCTTAAGATTCTGCATGAAAGGAGGACTAGCAGCCGAGTTGCATGGGAAAATGTGAAAAGTGTTCATATGTAGTAAAAACCTGAGAAATCCGTCCGTTTTCGTCATTTTTTATTGAATCGACTTAAAGCTAGGTCGTCACATTGGCCGCTTTTCTCTCTGAAACGGTTGTACTTATCGACTGCAAAGCTATGTCGCGTGCTGCGTTATGTGGCGACACTAATTGCACCATAGTAGAATACAGATGAAGCTTCTAAGTAGTTGTAATAGCCAGTAAGAAGTAGTACAATTCAAGTTTTAGGTATCGATTATTGACTTTTTTGCTGGCTTTGGTGCCTTGGACATGAGCTAGGACCCTGAGATTCTGCATGAAAGGAGGACTAGCAGCCGAGTTGCACGGGAGAATGTGAAAAGTGTTCATATGTAGTAAAAACCTGAGAAATCCGTTCGTTTTCGTCATTTGTTATCGAATCGACTTAAACCCAGATCGTCACATTGGCCGCTCTTCTCTCTGAAACGGTTGTACTTATCGTCTGCAAAGCTATGTCGCGTGCTGCGGTATGCGGAGACACTAAAAGCACCATAGTGGAACACAGATGAAGCTTCTGAGTTGATGTAATAGCCAGTAAGATGTAGTACAATTCAAGTTTTAGGTATCGATTATTGACTTTTTTGCTGGCTTTGGTGCCTTGGACATGAGCTAGGACCTTAGGATTCTGCATGAAAGGAGGACTAGCAGCCGAGTTGCATGGGAGAATGTGAAAAGTGTTCATATGTAGTAAAAACCTGAGAAATCCGTACGTTTCCGTTATTTGTTATCGAATCGACTTAAAGCCAGATCGTCACATTGGCCGCTCCTCTCTCTGAAACGGTTGTACTTATCGTCTGCAAAGCTATGTCGCGTGCTGCGGTGTGCGGAGACACTAAAAGCACCATAGTAGAACACAGATGAAGCTACTAAGTTGATGTAATAGCCAGTAAGAAGTAGTACAATTCAAGTTTTAGTTATAGATTATTGATTTTATACCCTTCTTTGGTGCCTTGCAAATGAGCTAGGAACTTAAGATTTTGCATGAATGGAGGACTAGCAGCCGAGTTGCATGGTAGAATGTGAAAAGTGTTCATATGTAGTAAAAACCTGAGAAATCCGTCCGTTTCCGTCATTTGTTATCGAATCGACTTAAAGCCAGATCGTCACATTGGCCGCTCTTCTCTCTGAAACGGTTGTACTTATCGTCTGCAAAGCTATGACGCGTGCTGCGGTATGTGGAGACACTAAAAGCACCATAGTAGAACACAGATGAAGCTTCTAAGTTGATGTAATAGCCAGTAAGAAGTAGTACAATTCAAGTTTAGGTATCGATTATTGACTTTTTAGTTGTCTTTAGTGCTTTAGACATGAGCTAGGACCTTAAGATTCTGCATGAAAGGAGGACTAGCAGCCGAGTTGCACGGAAGAATGTGAAAAGAGTTCATATGTAGTAAAAACCTGAGAAATCCGTCCGCTTTCGTCATTTGTTATCGAATCGACTTAAAGCCAGATCGTCACATTGGCCGCTCTTCTCTCTGAAACGGTTGTACTTATCGTCTGCAAAGGTATGTCGCGTGCTGCGGTGTGCGGAGACACTAAAAGCACCATAGTAGAAAACAGATGAAGCTTCTAAGCTGATGTAATAGCCAGTAAGAAGTAGTACAATTCAAGTTTTAGTTATAGATTATTGATTTTATATCCTTCTTTGGTGCCTTGCATATGAGCTAGGAACTTAAGTTTTTGCATGAAAGGAGTACTAGCAGCCGAGTTGCATGGTAGAATGTGAAAAGTGTTCATATGTAGTAAAAACCTGAGAAATCCGTCCGTTTCCGTCATTTGTTATCGAATCGACTTAACGCCAGATCGTCACATTGGCGGCTCTTCTCTCTGAAACGGTTGTACTTATCGTCTGCAAAGCTATGACGCGTGCTGCGGTATGTGGAGACACTAAAAGCACCATAGTAGAACACAGATGAAGCTTCTAAGTTGATGTAATAGCCAGTAAGAAGTAGTACAATTCAAGTTTTAGGTATCGATTATTGACTTTTTTGCTTACTTTGGTGCCTTGGACATGAGCTAGGGCCTTAAGATTCTGCATGAAAGGAGTACTAGCATCCGAGTTGCACGGGAGAATGTGAAAAGTGTTCATATGTAGTAAAAACCTGAGAAATCCGTTCGTTTTCGTCATTTGTTATCGAATCGACTTAAAGCCAGATCGTCACACTGGCCGCTCTTCTCTCTGAAACCGTTGTACTTATCGTCTGCAAAGCTATGTCGCTTGCTGCGGTATGTGGAGACACTAAAAGTACTATAGTAGAACACAGATGAAGCTTCGAAGTTGATGTAATAGCCAGTAAGAAGTAGTACAATTCAAGTTTTAGGTATCGATTATTGACTTTTTAGTTGTCTTTAGTGCCTTAGACATGAGCTAGGACCTTAAGATTCTGCATGAAAGGAGGACTAGCAGCCGGGTTGCACGGAAGAATGTGAGAAGGGTTCATATGTAGTAAAAACCTGAGAAATCCGTCCGTTTTCGTCATTTGTTATCGAATCGACTTAAAGCCAGATCGTCACAATGGCCGCTCTTCTCTCTGAAACGGTTGTACTTATCGTCTGCAAAGCTATGTAGCGTGCTGCGGTGTGCGGAGACACTAAAAGCACCATAGTAGAAAACAGATGAAGCTTCTAAGTTGATGTAATAGCCAGTAAGAAGTAGTACAATTCAATTTTTAGTTATAGATTATTGATTTTATACCCTTCTTTGGTGCCTTGCATATGAGGTAGGAACTTAAGATTTTGCATGAAAGGAGGACTAGCAGCCGAGTTGCATGGGAGAATGTGAAAAGTGTTCATATGTAGTAAAAACCTAAGAAATCCGTCCGTATTCGTCATTTGTTATCGAATCGACTTAAAGCCAGATCGTCACATTGGCCGCTCTTCTCTCTGAAAGGGTTGTACTTATCGTCTGCAAAGCTATGTCGCGTGCTGCGGTGTGCGGAGACACTAAAAGCACCATAGTAGAACACAGATGAAGCTTCTAAGTTGATGTAATAGCCAGTAAGAAGTAGTACAATTCAAGTTTTGTTATAGATTATTGATTATATACCCTTCTTTGGTGCCTTGCATATGAGCTAGGAACTTAAGAGTTTGCATGAATGGAGGACTAGCAGCCGAGTTGCATGGTAGAATGTGAAAAGTGTTCATATGTAGTAAAAGCCTGTGAAATCCGTCCGTTTCCGTCATTTGTTATCGAATCGACTTAAAGCCAGATCGTCACATTGGCCGCTCTTCTCTCTGAAACGGTTGTACTTATCGTTTGCAAAGCTATGACGCGTGCTGCGGTATGTGGAGACACTAAAAGCACCATAGTAGAACACAGATGAAGCGTCTAAGTTGATGTAATAGCCAGTAAGAAGTAGTACAATTCAAGTTTTAGGTATCGATTATTGACTTTTTAGCTGGCTTTGGTGACTTGGACATGAGCTAGGATCTTAAGATTCTGCATGAAAGGAGGACTAGACGCCGAGATGCATGGGAGAAGGTGAAAAGTGTTCATATGTAGTAAAAACCTGAGAAATCCGTCCGTTTTCGTCACGTGTTATCGAATCGACTAAAAACCAGTTCGTCACATTGGCCGCTCTTCTCTCTGAAAAGTTTGTATTTATCGTCTGCAAAGCTATGTCACGTGCTGTGGTATGCAGGTATCGATTATTGACTTTTTAGCTGGCTTTGGTGCCTTGGACATGAGCTAGGAACTTAAGATTCTGCATGAAAGGAGGACTAACAGCCGCGTTGCTCGGGAGAATGTGAAAAGTGTTCATATGTAGTAAAAACCTGAGAAATCCGTCCGTTTTCGTCATTTGTTATCGAATCGACTTAAAGCCAGATCGTCACATTGGCCGCTCTTCTCTCTGAACCGGTTGTTCGTATCGTCTGCAAAGCTATGTCGCTTGCTGCGGTATGTGGAGACACTAAAAGCACCATAGTAGAACACAGATGAAGCTTCGAAGTTGATGTAATAGCCAGTAAGAAGTAGTACAATTCAAGTTTTAGGTATCGATTATTGACTTTTTAGTTGTCTTTAGTGCCTTAGACATGAGCTAGGACCTTAAGATTCTGCATGAAAGGAGGACTAGCAGCCGAGTTGCATGGGAAAATGTGAAAAGTGTTCATATGTAGTAAAAACCTGAGAAATCCGTCCGTTTTCGTCATTTTTTATTGAATCGACTTAAAGCTAGGTCGTCACATTGGCCGCTTTTCTCTCTGAAACGGTTGTACTTATCGACTGCAAAGCTATGTCGCGTGCTGCGTTATGTGGCGACACTAATTGCACCATAGTAGAATACAGATGAAGCTTCTAAGTAGTTGTAATAGCCAGTAAGAAGTAGTACAATTCAAGTTTTAGGTATCGATTATTGACTTTTTTGCTGGCTTTGGTGCCTTGGACATGAGCTAGGACCCTGAGATTCTGCATGAAAGGAGGACTAGCAGCCGAGTTGCACGGGAGAATGTGAAAAGTGTTCATATGTAGTAAAAACCTGAGAAATCCGTTCGTTTTCGTCATTTGTTATCGAATCGACTTAAACCCAGATCGTCACATTGGCCGCTCTTCTCTCTGAAACGGTTGTACTTATCGTCTGCAAAGCTATGTCGCGTGCTGCGGTATGCGGAGACACTAAAAGCACCATAGTGGAACACAGATGAAGCTTCTGAGTTGATGTAATAGCCAGTAAGATGTAGTACAATTCAAGTTTTAGGTATCGATTATTGACTTTTTTGCTGGCTTTGGTGCCTTGGACATGAGCTAGGACCTTAGGATTCTGCATGAAAGGAGGACTAGCAGCCGAGTTGCATGGGAGAATGTGAAAAGTGTTCATATGTAGTAAAAACCTGAGAAATCCGTACGTTTCCGTTATTTGTTATCGAATCGACTTAAAGCCAGATCGTCACATTGGCCGCTCCTCTCTCTGAAACGGTTGTACTTATCGTCTGCAAAGCTATGTCGCGTGCTGCGGTGTGCGGAGACACTAAAAGCACCATAGTAGAACACAGATGAAGCTACTAAGTTGATGTAATAGCCAGTAAGAAGTAGTACAATTCAAGTTTTAGTTATAGATTATTGATTTTATACCCTTCTTTGGTGCCTTGCAAATGAGCTAGGAACTTAAGATTTTGCATGAATGGAGGACTAGCAGCCGAGTTGCATGGTAGAATGTGAAAAGTGTTCATATGTAGTAAAAACCTGAGAAATCCGTCCGTTTCCGTCATTTGTTATCGAATCGACTTAAAGCCAGATCGTCACATTGGCCGCTCTTCTCTCTGAAACGGTTGTACTTATCGTCTGCAAAGCTATGACGCGTGCTGCGGTATGTGGAGACACTAAAAGCACCATAGTAGAACACAGATGAAGCTTCTAAGTTGATGTAATAGCCAGTAAGAAGTAGTACAATTCAAGTTTAGGTATCGATTATTGACTTTTTAGTTGTCTTTAGTGCTTTAGACATGAGCTAGGACCTTAAGATTCTGCATGAAAGGAGGACTAGCAGCCGAGTTGCACGGAAGAATGTGAAAAGAGTTCATATGTAGTAAAAACCTGAGAAATCCGTCCGCTTTCGTCATTTGTTATCGAATCGACTTAAAGCCAGATCGTCACATTGGCCGCTCTTCTCTCTGAAACGGTTGTACTTATCGTCTGCAAAGGTATGTCGCGTGCTGCGGTGTGCGGAGACACTAAAAGCACCATAGTAGAAAACAGATGAAGCTTCTAAGCTGATGTAATAGCCAGTAAGAAGTAGTACAATTCAAGTTTTAGTTATAGATTATTGATTTTATATCCTTCTTTGGTGCCTTGCATATGAGCTAGGAACTTAAGTTTTTGCATGAAAGGAGTACTAGCAGCCGAGTTGCATGGTAGAATGTGAAAAGTGTTCATATGTAGTAAAAACCTGAGAAATCCGTCCGTTTCCGTCATTTGTTATCGAATCGACTTAACGCCAGATCGTCACATTGGCGGCTCTTCTCTCTGAAACGGTTGTACTTATCGTCTGCAAAGCTATGACGCGTGCTGCGGTATGTGGAGACACTAAAAGCACCATAGTAGAACACAGATGAAGCTTCTAAGTTGATGTAATAGCCAGTAAGAAGTAGTACAATTCAAGTTTTAGGTATCGATTATTGACTTTTTTGCTTACTTTGGTGCCTTGGACATGAGCTAGGGCCTTAAGATTCTGCATGAAAGGAGTACTAGCATCCGAGTTGCACGGGAGAATGTGAAAAGTGTTCATATGTAGTAAAAACCTGAGAAATCCGTTCGTTTTCGTCATTTGTTATCGAATCGACTTAAAGCCAGATCGTCACACTGGCCGCTCTTCTCTCTGAAACCGTTGTACTTATCGTCTGCAAAGCTATGTCGCTTGCTGCGGTATGTGGAGACACTAAAAGTACTATAGTAGAACACAGATGAAGCTTCGAAGTTGATGTAATAGCCAGTAAGAAGTAGTACAATTCAAGTTTTAGGTATCGATTATTGACTTTTTAGTTGTCTTTAGTGCCTTAGACATGAGCTAGGACCTTAAGATTCTGCATGAAAGGAGGACTAGCAGCCGGGTTGCACGGAAGAATGTGAGAAGGGTTCATATGTAGTAAAAACCTGAGAAATCCGTCCGTTTTCGTCATTTGTTATCGAATCGACTTAAAGCCAGATCGTCACAATGGCCGCTCTTCTCTCTGAAACGGTTGTACTTATCGTCTGCAAAGCTATGTAGCGTGCTGCGGTGTGCGGAGACACTAAAAGCACCATAGTAGAAAACAGATGAAGCTTCTAAGTTGATGTAATAGCCAGTAAGAAGTAGTACAATTCAATTTTTAGTTATAGATTATTGATTTTATACCCTTCTTTGGTGCCTTGCATATGAGGTAGGAACTTAAGATTTTGCATGAAAGGAGGACTAGCAGCCGAGTTGCATGGGAGAATGTGAAAAGTGTTCATATGTAGTAAAAACCTAAGAAATCCGTCCGTATTCGTCATTTGTTATCGAATCGACTTAAAGCCAGATCGTCACATTGGCCGCTCTTCTCTCTGAAAGGGTTGTACTTATCGTCTGCAAAGCTATGTCGCGTGCTGCGGTGTGCGGAGACACTAAAAGCACCATAGTAGAACACAGATGAAGCTTCTAAGTTGATGTAATAGCCAGTAAGAAGTAGTACAATTCAAGTTTTGTTATAGATTATTGATTATATACCCTTCTTTGGTGCCTTGCATATGAGCTAGGAACTTAAGAGTTTGCATGAATGGAGGACTAGCAGCCGAGTTGCATGGTAGAATGTGAAAAGTGTTCATATGTAGTAAAAGCCTGTGAAATCCGTCCGTTTCCGTCATTTGTTATCGAATCGACTTAAAGCCAGATCGTCACATTGGCCGCTCTTCTCTCTGAAACGGTTGTACTTATCGTTTGCAAAGCTATGACGCGTGCTGCGGTATGTGGAGACACTAAAAGCACCATAGTAGAACACAGATGAAGCGTCTAAGTTGATGTAATAGCCAGTAAGAAGTAGTACAATTCAAGTTTTAGGTATCGATTATTGACTTTTTTGCTGGCTTTGGTGCCTTGGACATGAGCTAGGACCTTAGGATTCTGCATGAAAGGAGGACTAGCAGCCGAGTTGCATGGGAGAATGTGAAAAGTGTTCATATGTAGTAAAAACCTGAGAAATCCGTCCGTTTTCGTCATTTGTTATCGAATTGACTTAAAGCCAGATCGTCACATTGGCCGCTCTTCTCTCTGAAACGGTTGTACTTATCGTCTGCAAAGCTATGTCGCGTGCTGCGGTGTGCGGAGACACTAAAAGCACCATAGTAGAACACAGATGAAGCTTCTAAGTTGATGTAATAGCCAGTAAGAAGTAGTACAATTCAAGTTTTAGTTATAGATTATTGATTCTATACCCTTCTTTGGTGCCTTGCATATGAGCTAGGAACTTAAGATTTTGCATGAAAGGAGGACTAGCAGCCGAGTTGCATGGTAGAATGTGAAAAGTGTTCATATGTAGTAAAAACCTGAGAAATCCGTCCGTTTCCGTCATTTGTTTTGAATCGACTTAAAGCCAGATCGTCACATTGGCCGCTCTTCTCTCTGAAACGGTTGTACTTATCGTCTGCAAAGCTATGTCGCGTGCTGCGTTATGTGGGGACACTAAAAGCACCATAGTAGAACACAGATGAAGCTTCTAAGTTGTTGTAATAGCCAGTATGAAGTAGTACAATTCAAGTTTTAGGTATATCGATTATTGACTTTTTAGCTTGCTTTGGTGCCTTGGACATGAGCTAGGACCTTAAGATTCTGCATGAAAGGAGGACTAGCAGCCGAGTTGCACGGGAGAATGTGAAAAGTGTTCATATGTAGTAAAAACCTGAGAAATCCGTTCGTTTTCGTCATTTGTTATCGAATCGACTTAAAGCCAGATCGTCACATTGGCCGCTCTTCTCTCTGAAACGGTTGTACTTATCGTCTGCAAAGCTATGTCGCGTGCTGCGGTTTGCAAAGACACTAAAAGCACCATAGTAGAACACAGATGATGCTTCTAAGTTGATGTAATAGCCAGTAAGAAGTAGTACAATTCAAGTTTTAGGTATCGATTATTGACTTTTTAGCTGCCTTTGGTGCCTTGGACATGAGCTAGGACCTTAAGATTTTGCATGAAAGGAGTAGTAGCTGCCGAGTTGCACATGAGAATGTGAAAAGTGTTCATATGTAGTAAAAACCTGAGAAATCCGTCCGTTTTCGTCACGTGTTATCGAATCGACTAAAAACCAGTTCGTCACATTGGCCGCTCTTCTCTCTGAAAAGTTTGTATTTATCGTCTGCAAAGCTATGTCGCGTGCTGTGGTATGCAGGTATCGATTATTGACTTTTTAGCTGGCTTTGGTGCCTTGGACATGAGCTACGAACTTAAGATTCTGCATGAAAGGAGGTCTAACAGCCGCGTTGCTCGGGAGAATGTGAAAAGTGTTCATATGTAGTAAAAACCTGAGAAATCCGTCCGTTTTCGTCATTTGTTATCGAATCGACTTAAAGCCTGATCGCCACATTGGCCGCTCTTCTCTCTGAAACGGTTGTACTTATCGTCTGCAAAGCAATGTCGCGTGCTGCGTTATGCGGAGACACTAAAAGCACCACAGTAGAACACAGATGAGGCTTCTAAGTTGATGTAATAGCCAGTAAGAAGTAGTACAATTCAAGTTTTAGGTATCGATTATTGACTTTTTAGTTGTCTTTAGTGCCTTAGACATGAGCTAGGACCTTAAGATTCTGCATGAAAGGAGGACTAGCAGCCGGGTTGCACGGAAGAATGTGAGAAGGGTTCATATGTAGTAAAAACCTGAGAAATCCGTCCGTTTTCGTCATTTGTTATCGAATCGACTTAAAGCCAGATCGTCACAATGGCCGCTCTTCTCTCTGAAACGGTTGTACTTATCGTCTGCAAAGCTATGTAGCGTGCTGCGGTGTGCGGAGACACTAAAAGCACCATAGTAGAAAACAGATGAAGCTTCTAAGTTGATGTAATAGCCAGTAAGAAGTAGTACAATTCAATTTTTAGTTATAGATTATTGATTTTATACCCTTCTTTGGTGCCTTGCATATGAGGTAGGAACTTAAGATTTTGCATGAAAGGAGGACTAGCAGCCGAGTTGCATGGGAGAATGTGAAAAGTGTTCATATGTAGTAAAAACCTAAGAAATCCGTCCGTATTCGTCATTTGTTATCGAATCGACTTAAAGCCAGATCGTCACATTGGCCGCTCTTCTCTCTGAAAGGGTTGTACTTATCGTCTGCAAAGCTATGTCGCGTGCTGCGGTGTGCGGAGACACTAAAAGCACCATAGTAGAACACAGATGAAGCTTCTAAGTTGATGTAATAGCCAGTAAGAAGTAGTACAATTCAAGTTTTGTTATAGATTATTGATTATATACCCTTCTTTGGTGCCTTGCATATGAGCTAGGAACATAAGATTTTGCATGAAAGGAGGACTAACAGCCGCGTTGCTCGGGAGAATGTGAAAAGTGTTCATATGTAGTAAAAGCCTGTGAAATCCGTCCGTTTCCGTCATTTGTTATCGAATCGACTTAAAGCCAGATCGTCACATTGGCCGCTCTTCTCTCTGAAACGGTTGTACTTATCGTTTGCAAAGCTATGACGCGTGCTGCGGTATGTGGAGACACTAAAAGCACCATAGTAGAACACAGATGAAGCGTCTAAGTTGATGTAATAGCCAGTAAGAAGTAGTACAATTCAAGTTTTAGGTATCGATTATTGACTTTTTTGCTGGCTTTGGTGCCTTGGACATGAGCTAGGACCTTAGGATTCTGCATGAAAGGAGGACTAGCAGCCGAGTTGCATGGGAGAATGTGAAAAGTGTTCATATGTAGTAAAAACCTGAGAAATCCGTCCGTTTTCGTCATTTGTTATCGAATTGACTTAAAGCCAGATCGTCACATTGGCCGCTCTTCTCTCTGAAACGGTTGTACTTATCGTCTGCAAAGCTATGTCGCGTGCTGCGGTGTGCGGAGACACTAAAAGCACCATAGTAGAACACAGATGAAGCTTCTAAGTTGATGTAATAGCCAGTAAGAAGTAGTACAATTCAAGTTTTAGTTATAGATTATTGATTCTATACCCTTCTTTGGTGCCTTGCATATGAGCTAGGAACTTAAGATTTTGCATGAAAGGAGGACTAGCAGCCGAGTTGCATGGTAGAATGTGAAAAGTGTTCATATGTAGTAAAAACCTGAGAAATCCGTCCGTTTCCGTCATTTGTTTTGAATCGACTTAAAGCCAGATCGTCACATTGGCCGCTCTTCTCTCTGAAACGGTTGTACTTATCGTCTGCAAAGCTATGTCGCGTGCTGCGTTATGTTGGGACACTAAAAGCACCATAGTAGAACACAGATGAAGCTTCTAAGTTGTTGTAATAGCCAGTATGAAGTAGTACAATTCAAGTTTTAGGTATATCGATTATTGACTTTTTAGCTTGCTTTGGTGCCTTGGACATGAGCTAGGACCTTAAGATTCTGCATGAAAGGAGGACTAGCAGCCGAGTTGCACGGGAGAATGTGAAAAGTGTTCATATGTAGTAAAAACCTGAGAAATCCGTTCGTTTTCGTCATTTGTTATCGAATCGACTTAAAGCCAGATCGTCACATTGGCCGCTCTTCTCTCTGAAACGGTTGTACTTATCGTCTGCAAAGCTATGTCGCGTGCTGCGGTTTGCAAAGACACTAAAAGCACCATAGTAGAACACAGATGATGCTTCTAAGTTGATGTAATAGCCAGTAAGAAGTAGTACAATTCAAGTTTTAGGTATCGATTATTGACTTTTTAGCTGGCTTTGGTGCCTTGGACATGAGCTAGGACCTTAAGATTTTGCATGAAAGGAGTAGTAGCTGCCGAGTTGCACATGAGAATGTGAAAAGTGTTCATATGTAGTAAAAACCTGAGAAATCCGTCCGTTTTCGTCACGTGTTATCGAATCGACTAAAAACCAGTTCGTCACATTGGCCGCTCTTTTCTCTGAAAAGTTTGTATTTATCGTCTGCAAAGCTATGTCGCGTGCTGTGGTATGCAGGTATCGATTATTGACTTTTTAGCTGGCTTTGGTGCCTTGGACATGAGCTACGAACTTAAGATTCTGCATGAAAGGAGGTCTAACAGCCGCGTTGCTCGGGAGAATGTGAAAAGTGTTCATATGTAGTAAAAACCTGAGAAATCCGTCCGTTTTCGTCATTTGTTATCGAATCGACTTAAAGCCTGATCGCCACATTGGCCGCTCTTCTCTCTGAAACGGTTGTACTTATCGTCTGCAAAGCTATGTCGCGTGCTGCGTTATGCGGAGACACTAAAAGCACCACAGTAGAACACAGATGAGGCTTCTAAGTTGATGTAATAGCCAGTAAGAAGTAGTACAATTCAAGTTTTAGGTATCGATTATTGACTTTTTATCTGGCTTTGGTGCCTTGGACATGAGCTAGGACCTTAAGATTCTGCCTGAAAGGAAGACTTGCAACCGAGTTGCAAGGGCGAATGTGAAAAGTGTTCATAATTAGTAAAATCCTGAGAATTCCGTCCGTTTTCGTCATTTGTTATCGAATCGACTTAAAGCCAGATCGTCACATTGGCCGCTCTTATCTCTGAAATGGTTGTACTTATCGACTGCAAAGCTATGTCGCGTGCTGCGGTATGCGGAGACACTAAAAGCACCATAGTAGAACACAGATGAAGCTTCGAAGTTGATGTAATAGCCAGTAAGAAGTAGTACAGTTCAAGTTTTAGGTATCGTTTTATGACTTTTTAGCTGCCTTTGGTACCTTGGACATAAGCTGTGGCCTTAAGATTCTGCATGAATTGAGTACTAGCAGCCGAGATGCTTGGGAAATGTGAAAAGTGTTCATATGTAGTAAAAACCTGAGAAATCCGTCCGTATTCGTCATTTGTTATCGAATCGACTTAAAGCGAGATCGTCACATTGGCCGCTCTTCTCTCTGAAACGGTTGTACATATCGTCTGCAAAGCTATGACGCGTGCTGCGGTATGCGGAGACACTAAAAGCACCATAGAAGAACACAGATGAAGCTTCTAAGTTGATGTAATAGCCAGTAAGAAGTAGTACAATTCATGGTTTAGTTATCGATTATTGACTTTTTAGCTGGTTTTGGTGCCTTGGACATGAGCTAGGACCTTAAGATTCTGCATGAAAGGAGTACTAGCAGCCGAGTTGCACGGAAGAATGTGAAAAGAGTTCATATGTAGTAAAAACCTGAGAAATCCGTCCGTTTTCGTCATTTGTTATCGAATCGACTTAAAGCCAGATCGACACATTGGTCGCTCTTCTCTCTGAAACGGTTGTACATATCGTCTGCAAAGCTATGACGCGTGCTGCGGTATGCGGAGACACTAAAAGCACCATAGTATAACACAGATGAAGCTTCTAAGTTGATGTAATAGCCAGTAAAAAGTAGTACAATTCATGGTTTAGTTATCGATTATTGACTTTTTAGCTGGCTTTGGTGCCTTGGACATGACCTAGGACCTTAAGATTCTGCATGAAAGGAGTACTAGCAGCCGAGTTGCACGGAAGAATGTGAAAAGAGTTCATATGTAGTAAAAACCTGAGAAATCCGTCCGTTTTCGTCATTTGTTATCGAATCGACTTAAAGCCAGATCGTCACATTGGCCGCTCTTCTCTCTGAAACGTTTGTACTTATCGTCTGTAAAGCTATGTCGCGTGCTGCGGTGTGCGGAGACACTAAAAGCACCATAGTAGAACCCAGATGAAGCTTCTAAGTTGATGTAATAGCCAGTAAGAAGTAGTACAATTCAAGTTTTAGTTATAGATAATTGATTTTATACCCTTCTTTGGTGCCTTGCATATGAGCTAGGAACATAAGATTTTGCATGAAAGGAGGACTAGAAGCCGAGTTGCATGGTAGAATGTGAAAAGTGTTCATATGTAGTAAAAACCTGAGAAATCCGTCCGTTTTCGTCATTTCTTATCAAATCGACTTAAAGCCAGATCGTCATATTGGTCGCTCTTCTCTCTGAAACGGTTACATTTATCGTCTGCAAAGCTACGTCGCGTGCTGCGTTATGCGGAGACACTAACAGCACCATAGTAGAACACTGATGAAACTTCTAAGTTGATGTATTAGCCAGTAAGAAGTAGTACAATAACGTTTTAGATATCGATTATTGACTTTTTAGCTGGCTTTGGGGTCTTGGACATGAGCTAGGACCTTAAGACATTGCATCAAAGGAGGGCTAGCAGCTGCGTTGCACGGGAGAATGTGAAAAGTGTTCATGTGTAGTAAAAACCTGAGAAATCCGTCTGTTTTCGTCATTTGTTATCGAATCGACTTAATGTCAGATCGTCTCATTGGCCACTCATATCTCTGAAACGGTTACATTTATCGTCTGCAAAGCTATGGCGCGTCCTGCGGTATGCGGAGACAGTAAAAGCACCATAGTAGAACACAGAAGAAGCTTCTAAGTCGATGTAATAGCCAGTAAGAAGTAGTACAATTCAAGTTTTAGGTATCGATTATTGACTTTTTAGCCGGTTTTGGTGCATTGGACATGAGCTAGGACCTTAAGATTTTGCATGAAAGGAGGACTAGCAGCCGCGCTACACGGACGAATGTGAAAAGTGTTCATATGTAGTAAAAACCTGAAAATCCGTCCGTTTTCGTCATTTGTTATCGAATCGACTTAAATCCAGATCGACACATTGGCCGCTCTTCTCTCTGAAACGATTACATTTATCGTCTGCAAAGCTATGTCCGGTGCTGCGGTATGCGGAGACACTAAAAGCACCATAATACAATACAGATGAACCTTCTAAGTTAATGTAATAGCCAGTAAGAGGTAGTACAATTCAAGTTTTAGTTATAGATTATTGAATTTTTAGCCGGCTTTGGTGCCTTTCACATGAAATAGGACCTTAAGATTTTGCATGAAATTCAGGACTAGCAACCGCGTTGCACAGGGTAATGTGAAAAGTTTTCATATGTAGTAAAAACCTGAAAAATTGTCCGTTTTCGTCATTTGTTATCGTAACGAATTAAAGCCATATCGTCATATTAGCCGCTCTTCTCTCATAAACGGTTGCATTTATCGTCTGCAAAGCTCTGTCGCGTGCTGCGGTATACGGAGACACTAAAAGCAGCATTGCAGAGCACAGATGAAGCCTCTAAGTTGATGTAATAGCCAGTAAGAAGTAGTACAATTCAAGTTTTAGTTATCGATTACTGACTTTTTACCATTCTTTGGTGCTTCGACATGAGCTAGGAAATTAAGATTTTGCATGAAGGGAAGTCTACTGGAAGCGTTGCAGGGGAGAATGTGAAAAGTGTTCATATGTAGTAAAAATCTGAGAAATTCGTCCGTTTTCGTCATTTGTTATGGAATCGACTTAAAGCCAGATCGTCACATTGGCCGCTCTTCCCTCTGAAACGAATACATTTATCGTCTGCAAAGCTATGTCGCCTTCTACGTTATCCGGAGACACTAAAAGTACCATAGTAGAACACAGATGAAGCTTATAAGTTGATGTAATAGCCAGTAAGATGTAGTACAATTCATGTTTTTGTTACCGATTATTGACGTTTTACCCTTCTTTGGTGCTTGGACATGAGCTAGGACCTCAAGATTTTGCATGAAGGGAAGTCTAGTAGCCGCGTTACAGGGAAGAATGTGAAAAGTGTTCATATGTAGCAAAAAACTGAAAAATTTGTCCGTTTTCGTCATATCTTATCGTATCGAATTAAAGCCATATCGTCAAATTAGCCGCACTTCTCTCATAAACGGTTACATTTATCGTCTGCAAAGCTGTGTCGCGTGCTGCGGTATACGGAGACACTAAAAGCACCATAGTAGAACACAGATAAAGCTTCTAAGTTGATGTAATAGAAAGTAAGAAGTAGTACAATTCAAGATTTAGTTATCGATTATTGACTTTTTAGCCGGCTTTGTTGCCTTGGATATGGGCTACGTCTATACGATTTTGCAGGAAAGGAGGACTAGCAGCCGCGTTGCACGGGCGAATGTGGAAAATGTCATATGTAGTAAAAACCTGAGAAATCCGTCCGTTTTCGTCATTTGTTATCGAATCGACTTAAATCCAGATCGACACATTGGCCGCTCTTCTCTCTGAAACGGTTACATTTGTCTTCTGCAAAGCAATGTTGCGTCCTGGGGTATGCGGCGACACTACAAGCACCATAGTAGAACACAGATGAAGCTTCTAAGTTGATGTAATAGACAGTAAGAAGTCATACAATGCAAGTTTTAGTTATCGATTATTGACTTTTTAGACGGCTTTGGTGCCTTGGATATGGGCTACGTCTATACGATTTTGCAGGAAAGGAGGACTAGCAGCCGCGTTGCACGGGCGAATGTGGAAAGTGTTCATATGTAGTAAAAACCTGAGAAATCCGTCTGTTTTCGTCATTTGTTATCGAATTGACTTAAAGCCACATCGTCACATTGGCCGGTCTTCTCTCTGAAACGGTTGCATTTATCGTCTGCAAAGCTCTGTCGCGTGCTGCGGTATACGGAGACACTAAAAGCACCATAGTAGAACACAGATAAAGCTCCTAAGTTGATATAATAGCCAGTAAGAAGTAGTACAATTCAAGATTTAGTTATCGATTATTGACTTTTTAGCCGGCTTTGTTGCCTTTGACATGAGGTAGGACTATACGATTTTGCATGAAAGGAGGACTTTCAGCCGCGTTGCACGAGCGAATGTGAAAAGTGTTCATATGTAGTAAAAACCTGAGAAATCCGTCCGTTTTCGTCATTTGTTATCGAATCGACTTAAAGCCAGATCGATACATTGGGCGCTGTTCTCTCTGAAACGGTTACATTTATCGTCTGCAAAGCAATGTCTCGTGTTTCGGTATCCGGAGATACTAATAGCACCATAGTAGAACACAGATGAAGCTTATAATTTGATGTTATAGCGAGTAAGACGTAGTACAATTCAGGTTTTAGTTATCGATTATTGACTTTTTAGCAGGCTTTGGTGCCTTGGATATTTGCTAGGACCTTAGGATTTTGCATGAAAGGAGGACTAGCAGCCGCGGTCCTCGGGCGAAAAAGTGTTCATATGTAGTAAGAAACTGAGAAATCCGTCCGTTTTCGTCATTTCTTATCGAATCGACTTAACACCAGATCGTCTTTTGGCCGCTCTTCTCTCTGAAACGGCTACATTTATCGTCTGCAAAGATATGTCGCGTGCTGTGGTATGCAGCGACACTAAAAGCACCATAGAAGAATACAGATCAAACTTCTAAGTTTATGTAATAGCCAGTAAGAAGTAGTAGAATTGAAGTTTTAGCTATCGATTATTGACTTTTTACCCTTCTTTGGCGCTTGGACATGAGTTAGGGCCTTAAGATATTTCATGAAAGGAAGGCTAGTGGCCACGATGCACGGGAGAATGTGAAAAGTGTTCATATGTAGTAAAAATCTGAGAAATTCGTCCGTTTTCGTCATTTGTTATCGAATCGACTGAAATCCAGATCGACACATTTGCCGCTCTTCTCTCTGAAACGGTTACATTTATCGTCTGCAAAGCTACGTCGCGTGCTGCGTTATGCGGAGACACTAACAGCACCATAGTAGAACACTGATGAAACTTCTAAGTTGATGTATTAGCCAGTAAGAAGTAGTACAATAACGTTTTAGATATCGATTATTGACTTTTTAGCTGGCTTTGGGGTCTTGGACATGAGCTAGGACCTTAAGACATTGCATTAAAGGAGGGCTAGCAGCTGCGTTGCACGGGAGAATGTGAAAAGTGTTCATGTGTAGTAAAAACCTGAGAAATCCGTCTGTTTTCGTCATTTGTTATCGAATCGACTTAATGTCAGATCGTCTCATTGGCCGCTCATATCTCTGAAACGGTTACATTTATCGTCTGCAAAGCTATGGCGCGTCCTGCGGTATGCGGAGACAGTAAAAGCACCATAGTAGAACACAGAAGAAGCTTCTAAGTCGATGTAATAGCCAGTAAGAAGTAGTACAATTCAAGTTTTAGGTATCGATTATTGACTTTTTAGCCGGTTTTGGTGCATTGGACATGAGCTAGGACCTTAAGATTTTGCATGAAAGGAGGACTAGCAGCCGCGCTACACGGACGAATGTGAAAAGTGTTCATATGTATTAAAAACCTGAAAATCCGTCCGTTTTCGTCATTTGTTATCGAATCGACTTAAAGCCAGATCGTCACATTATCCGCTCTTCTTTCTGAAACGATTACATTTATCGTCTGCAAAGCTATGTCGCGTGCTACGTTATCCGGTGACACTAAAAGCATCATAGTAAAACACAGATGAACCTTCTAAGTTGATGTAATAGCCAGTAAAATGTAGTACTATTCAAGTTTTTGTTGTCGATTATTGACGTTTTACCATTCTTAGGTGCTTGGACATGAGCTAGGACCTTACGATTTGGCATGAAGTGAAGTCTAGTGGCCGCGTTGCAGGGGAGAAAGTGACAAGTGTTCATATGTAGTAAAAATCTGAGAAATTCGTCCGTTTTCGTCATTTGTTATCGAATCGACTTAAATCCAGATCGACACATTGGCCGCTCTTCTCTCTGAAACGATTAAATTTATCGTCTGCAAAGCTATGTCCGGTGCTGCGGTATGCGGAGACACTAAAAGCACCATAATACAATACAGATGAACCTTCTAAGTTAATGTAATAGCCAGTAAGAGGTAGTACAATTCAAGTTTTAGTTATAGATTATTGAATTTTTAGCCGGCTTTGGTGCCTTTGACATGAAATAGGACCTTACGATTTTGCATGAAATTCAGGACTAGCAACCGCGTTGCACAGGGTAATGTGAAAAGTTTTCATATGTAGTAAAAACCTGAAAAATTGTCCGTTTTCGTCATTTGTTATCGTAACGAATTAAAGCCATATCGTCATATTAGCCGCTCTTCTCTCATAAACGGTTGCATTTATCGTCTGCAAAGCTCTGTCGCGTGCTGCGGTATACGGAGACACTAAAAGCAGCATTGCAGAGCACAGATGAAGCCTCTAAGTTGATGTAATAGCCAGTAAGAAGTAGTACAATTCATACCATTCTTTGGTGCTTCGACATGAGCTAGGAAATTAAGATTTTGCATGAAGGGAAGTCTACTGGAAGCGTTGCAGGGGAGAATGTGAAAAGTGTTCATATGTAGTAAAAATCTGAGAAATTCGTCCGTTTTCGTCATTTGTTATGGAATCGACTTAAAGCCAGATCGTCACATTGGCCGCTCTTCCCACTGAAACGAATACATTTATCGTCTGCAAAGCTATGTCGCCTTCTACGTTATCCGGAGACACTAAAAGTACCATAGTAGAACACAGATGAAGCTTATAAGTTGATGTAATAGCCAGTAAGATGTAGTACAATTCATGTTTTTGTTACCGATTATTGACGTTTTACCCTTCTTTGGTGCTTGGACATGAGCTAGGACCTCAAGATTTTGCATGAAGGGAAGTCTAGTAGCCGCGTTACAGGGAAGAATGTGAAAAGTGTTCATATGTAGCAAAAAACTGAAAAATTTGTCCGTTTTCGTCATATGTTATCGTATCGAATTAAAGCCATATCGTCAAATTAGCCGCACTTCTCTCATAAACGGTTACATTTATCGTCTGCAAAGCTGTGTCGCGTGCTGCGGTATACGGAGACACTAAAAGCACCATAGTAGAACACAGATAAAGCTTCTAAGTTGATGTAATAGAAAGTAAGAAGTAGTACAATTCAAGATTTAGTTATCGATTATTGACTTTTTAGCCGGCTTTGTTGCCTTGGATATGGGCTACGTCTATACGATTTTGCAGGAAAGGAGGACTAGCAGCCGCGTTGCACGGGCGAATGTGGAAAATGTCATATGTAGTAAAAACCTGAGAAATCCGTCCGTTTTCGTCATTTGTTATCGAATCGACTTAAATCCAGATCGACACATTGGCCGCTCTTCTCTCTGAAACGGTTACATTTGTCTTCTGCAAAGCTATGTTGCGTCCTGGGGTATGCGGCGACACTACAAGCACCATAGTAGAACACAGATGAAGCTTCTAAGTTGATGTAATAGACAGTAAGAAGTCATACAATGCAAGTTTTAGTTATCGATTATTGACTTTTTAGACGGCTTTGGTGCCTTGGATATGGGCTACGTCTATACGATTTTGCAGGAAAGGAGGACTAGCAGCCGCGTTGCACGGGCGAATGTGGAAAGTGTTCATATGTAGTAAAAACCTGAGAAATCCGTCTGTTTTCGTCATTTGTTATCGAATTGACTTAAAGCCACATCGTCACATTGGCCGGTCTTCTCTCTGAAACGGTTGCATTTATCGTCTGCAAAGCTCTGTCGCGTGCTGCGGTATACGGAGACACTAAAAGCACCATAGTAGAACACAGATAAAGCTCCTAAGTTGATATAATAGCCAGTAAGAAGTAGTACAATTCAAGATTTAGTTATCGATTATTGACTTTTTAGCCGGCTTTGTTGCCTTTGACATGAGGTAGGACTATACGATTTTGCATGAAAGGAGGACTAGCAGCCGCGTTGCACGAGCGAATGTGAAAAGTGTTCATATGTAGTGAAAACATGAGAAATCGGTATGTTTTCGTCAATTGTTGTCGAATCGACTTAAAGCCAGATCGTCAAAATGGCCGGTCTTCTCTCTGAAACGGTTAAATTTACCATCTGCAAACCTATGTCGCTGGGTGCGGTATGCGGAGTCACTAAAATCACCATAGTAGAACACAGATAAAGCTTCTAAGTTGATGTAATACCGAGTAAAAAGTAGTAAAATTCACGTTTTAGTTATCGATTATTGACTTTTTAGCAGGCTTTGGTGCCTTGGATATTTGCTAGGACCTTAGGATTTTGCATGAAAGGAGGACTAGCAGCCGCGGTCCTCGGGCGAAAAAGTGTTCATATGTAGTAATAAACTGAGAAATCCGTCCGTTTTCGTCATTTCTTATCGAATCGACTTAACACCAGATCGTCTTTTGGCCGCTCTTCTCTCTGAAACGGCTACATTTATCGTCTGCAAAGATATGTCGCGTGCTGTGGTATGCAGCGACACTAAAAGCACCATAGAAGAATACAGATCAAACTTCTAAGTTTATGTAATAGCCAGTAAGAAGTAGTAGAATTGAAGTTTTAGCTATCGATTATTGACTTTTTACCCTTCTTTGGCGCTTGGACATGAGTTAGGGCCTTAAGATATTTCATGAAAGGAGGGCTAGTGGCCACGATGCACGGGAGAATGTGAAAAGTGTTCATATGTAGTAAAAATCTGAGAAATTCGTCCGTTTTCGTCATTTGTTATCGAATCGACTGAAATCCAGATCGACACATTTGCCGCTCTTCTCTCTGGAACGATTACATTAATCGTCTGCAAAGCTATGTCGCGTGCTGCGGTATGAGGAGACACTAAAACCATAATAGTAGTACACAGATGAAGCCTCTAAGTTGATGTAATAGCCAGTAAGAAGTAGTATATTTCAAGTTTTCGTTATCGATTATTATTTTTAGCCGGCTTTGGTGCAATTGACATTATCTAGGACCTTAAGATTTTGTATGAAAGGAGGACTAGCAGCCGCGTTGCACGAGTGAATGTGAAAAGTGTTCATATGTAGTAACAATCTGAGAAATCCGTCCGTTTTCGTCATTTGTTATTGATTCGACTTAAATCCAGATCGACACATTGGCCGCTCCTCTCTCTGAAAAGATTACATTTATCGTCTGCAAAGCTATGTCGCGTGCTACGTTATCCGGAGACACTAAAAGCATCAGAGTAAAACACAGATGAACCTTCTAAGTTGATTTAATAGCCAGTAAGAAGTAGTACTATTCAAGTTTTTGTTATCGATTATTGACTTTTTACCATTCATTGGTTCTTCGACATGAGCTAGGAAGTTAAGATTTTGCATGAAGGGAAGTCTAGTGGCCGCGTTACAGGGGAGAATGTGAAAAGTGTTCATATGTAGCAAAAAACTGAAAAATTTGTCCGTTTTCGTCATTTGTTATCGTATCGAATTAAAGCCATATCGTCAAATTAGCCGCACTTCTCTCATAAACGGTTACATTTATCGTCTGCAAAGCTATGTCGCGTGCTGCGGTATACGGAGACACTAAAAGCACCATAGTAGAACACAGATAAAGCTTCTAAGTTGATGTAATAGCCAGTAAGAAGTAGTACAATTCAAGATTTAGTTATCGATTATTGACTTTTTAGCCGGCTTTGGTGCCTTTCACATGAGCTAGGACCTTAAGATTTTGCATGAAAGGAAGACTAGCAGCCACGTTGCAAGGGACAATGTGAAAAGTGTTCATATGTAGTAAAAACCTGAGAAATACGTCCGTTTTCGTCATTTGTTATAGAATCGACTTAAATCCAGATCGGCACATTGGCCGGTCTTCTCTCTGAAACGGTTACATTTATCGTCTGCAAAGATATGTCTCGTGTTGCGGAATGCGGAGACACTAAATGCACCATAGTAGAACACAGATGAAGCTTCTACGTTGATGTAATAGCCAGTAAGAAGTCATACAATGCAAGTTTTAGTTGTCGATTGCTGACTTTTTAGCCGGCTTTGGTGCCTTGGACATGAGCTACGACTCTACGATTTTGCATGAAAGGAGGACTAGCAGCCGCGTTGCACGGGAGAATGTGAAAAGTGTTCATATGTAGTAAAACCTGACAAATCCGTCCGTGTTCGTCAATTGTTATCGAATCGACTTAAAGCCAGATCGTCACAGTGGCCGCTCTTCCCTCTGAAACAGTTACATTTACCCACTGCAAACCTATGTCGCTGGGTGCGGTATGCGGAGACACTAAAAGCACCATAGTAGAACACAGTAGAAGCTTCTAAGTTGATGTAATATGTAGTAAGAAGTAGTACAATCCAAGTTTTAGTTTTCGATTATTGAACTTTTACCCTACTTTGGTGCCTTGGACATGACCTAGGACCTTAAGGTTTTGCTTGAAAGGAAGACTAGCAGCCGCGTTGCACGGGAGAATGTGAAAAGTGTTCATATGAAGCAAAAACATGAGAAATAAGTCCGTTTTCGTCATTTGTTACCCAATCGACTTAAAGTCAGATCGTCTCATTGGCCGCTCATCACTCTTAAACGGTGACATATAACGTCTGCAAAGCTATGTCGCGTGCTGCGGTATGCGGAGACACTAAAAGCACCATAGTAGAACATAGAAGAAGCTTCCAAGTTGATGTAATAGCCAGTAAGAAACAGTACAATTCAAGTTTTGTTATCGATTATTGAACTTTTACCCTACTTTGGTGCCTTGGACATGAGCTAGGACCTTTAGATTTTGCTTGAAAGGAAGACTAGCAGCCGCGTTGCACGAGCGAATGTGAAAAGTGTTCATATGTAGTAAGAATCTGAGAAATCCGTCCGTTTTCGTCATTTGTTACTGATTCGACTTAAATCCAGATCGACACATTGGCCGCTCTTCTCTCTGAAAGGATTACATTTATCGTCTGCAAAGCTATGTCGCGTGCTACGTTATCCGGAGACACTAAAAGCATCAGAGTAAAACACAGATGAACCTTCTAAGTTGATGTAATAGCCAGTAAGAAGTAGTACTATTCAAGTTATTGTTATCGATTATTGAATTTTTACCATTCATTGGTTCTTCGACATGAGCTAGGAAGTTAAGATTTTGCATGAAGGGAAGTCTAGTGGCCGCGTTACAGGGGAGAATGTGAAAAGTGTTCATATGTAGCAAAAAACTGAAAAATTTGTCCGTTTTCGTCATTTGTTATCGTATCGAATTAAAGCCATATCGTCAAATTAGCCGCACTTCTCTCATAAACGGTTACATTTATCGTCTGCAAAGCTATGTCGCGTGCTGCGGTATACGGAGACACTAAAAGCACCATAGTAGAACACAGATAAAGCTTCTAAGTTGATGTAATAGCCAGTAAGAAGTAGTACAATTCAAGATTTAGTTATCGATTATTGACTTTTAAGCCGGATTTGGTGCCTTGGGCATGAGCTAGGGCCTTAAGATTTTGCATGAAAGGACGACTAGCAGCCGCATTGCACGGGACAATGTGAAAAATGTTCATATATACTAAAAACATGAGAAATCCCTCCGTTTTCGTCATTTGTTATCGAATCGACTTAAAGCCAGATTGTCACATTGGCCGGTCTTCCCTCTGAAACGGTATTATTTATCGTCTGCAATGCTATGTCGCTGGGTGCAGTATGCATAGACACTTAAAGCACCATAGTACAACACAGAAGAAGCTTCTAAGTTAATGTAATAGCCCGTAAGAAGTAGTACAATTCAAGTTTTCGTTATCGATTATTCACTTTTTAGCTTGCTTTGGTGCCTTATACATGAGCTAGAACCTTAAGACTTTGCATGAAAGGAGGACTAGCAGCCGCGTTGAACGGGAAAATGTGAAAAGTGTTCATATGTACTAAAAACCTGAGAAGTCCGTCCGTTTACGTCATTGTTATCAAATCGACTTAAAGCCAGATCGTCACATTGGCCGCTCTCCCCTCTGAAACGGTTAAATTTACCGTCTGCAAAGCTGTGTCGCGTGCTGCGGTATGCGGAGATACTAAAAGCACCACAGTAGAACACTGAAAAAACTTCTAAGTTTATGTAATAGCCAGTAAGGTGTAGCACAATTCACGTTTTAGCTATCGATTATTGACTTTGTAGCCGGCTTTGGTGCCTTGGGCATGAGCTAGGACCTTACGATTTTGCGTGAAAGGAGGACTAGCAGCCGCGTTACTAGGGTGAATGTGAAAAGTGTTCATATGTAGTGAAAACCTGAGAAATCCGTATGTTTTCGTCAATTGTTGTCGAATCGACTTAAAGCCAGATCGTCACATTGGCCGCTCTTCTCCCTGAAACGATTACAATTATCATCTGCAAAGCTATGTCGCACGCTGCGGTATGCGGAGACACTAAAAGCACCATAGTAGAACACAGATGAAGCTTCTAAGTTGATGTAATAGCCAGTAAGAAGTACTGCACTTCAAGTTTTAGTTTTCGATTATTGACCTTTTAGATTTTTTGGTGCCTTGGACATGAGCTAGGACCTTAAGATTTTGCATGAAAGGAGGACTAGCAGCCGTGTTGCACGGGAGAATGTGAAAAGTGTTCATATGTAGTAAAATCCTGAGAAGTCCGTCCGTTTTTGTCATTGTTATCAAATCGACTTAAAGCCAGATCATCACATTGGACGCTCTTCCCTCTGAAACGGTTAAATTTACCGTCTGCAAACCTATGTCGCTGGGTGCGGTATACGGAGACACTAAAAGCACCGTAGAACACAGAGGAAGCTTCTAAGTTGATGTAATACCCAGTAAGAAGTAGTACAATTCAAGTTTTAGTTTTCGGTTATTGACTTTTTAGCCGGCTTTGGTGCCTTGGACATGAGCTAGTTCCTTAAGATTTTGCATGAAAGGAAAACTAAGAGCCGCGTTACTGGGGTGAATGTGAAAAGTGTTCATATGTAGTGAAAACATGAGAAATCGGTATGTTTTCGTCAATTGTTGTCGAATCGACTTAAAGCCAGATCGTCAAAATGGCCGGTCTTCTCTCTGAAACGGTTAAATTTACCATCTGCAAACCTATGTCGCTGGGTGCGGTATGCGGAGTCACTAAAATCACCATAGTAGAACACAGAAGTAGCTTCTAAGTTGATGTAATACCGAGTAAAAAGTAGTAAAATTCACGTTTTAGTTATCGATTATTGACTTTTTAGCAGGCTTTGGTGCCTTGGATATTTGCTAGGACCTTAGGATTTTGCATGAAAGGAGGACTAGCAGCCGCGGTCCTCGGGCGAAAAAGTGTTCATATGTAGTAATAAACTGAGAAATCCGTCCGTTTTCGTCATTTCTTATCGAATCGACTTAACACCAGATCGTCTTTTGGCCGCTCTTCTCTCTGAAACGGCTACATTTATCGTCTGCAAAGATATGTCGCGTGCTGTGGTATGCAGCGACACTAAAAGCACCATAGAAGAATACAGATCAAACTTCTAAGTTTATGTAATAGCCAGTAAGAAGTAGTAGATTTGAAGTTTTAGCTATCGATTATTGACTTTTTACCCTTCTTTGGCGCTTGGACATGAGTTAGGGCCTTAAGATATTTCATGAAAGGAGGGCTAGTGGCCACGATGCACGGGAGAATGTGAAAAGTGTTCATATGTAGTAAAAATCTGAGAAATTCGTCCGTTTTCGTCATTTGTTATCGAATCGACTGAAATCCAGATCGACACATTTGCCGCTCTTCTCTCTGGAACGATTACATTAATCGTCTGCAAAGCTATGTCGCGTGCTGCGGTATGAGGAGACACTAAAACCATAATAGTAGTACACAGATGAAGCCTCTAAGTTGATGTAATAGCCAGTAAGAAGTAGTATATTTCAGGTTTTCGTTATCGATTATTACTTTTTAGCCGGCTTTGGTGCAATTGACATTATCTAGGACCTTAAGATTTTGTATGAAAGGAGGACTAGCAGCCGCGTTGCACGAGTGAATGTGAAAAGTGTTCATATGTAGTAAGAATCTGAGAAATCCGTCCGTTTTCGTCATTTGTTATTGATTCGACTTAAATCCAGATCGACACATTGGCCGCTCTTCTCTCTGAAAAGATTACATTTATCGTCTGCAAAGCTATGTCGCGTGCTACGTTATCCGGAGACACTAAAAGCATCAGAGTAAAACACAGATGAACCTTCTAAGTTGATGTAATAGCCAGTAAGAAGTAGTACTATTCAAGTTTTTGTTATCGATTATTGACTTTTTACCATTCATTGGTTCTTCGACATGAGCTAGGAAGTTAAGATTTTGCATGAAGGGAAGTCTAGTGGCCGCGTTACAGGGGAGAATGTGAAAAGTGTTCATATGTAGCAAAAAACTGAAAAATTTGTCCGTTTTCGTCATTTGTTATCGTATCGAATTAAAGCCATATCGTCAAATTAGCCGCACTTCTCTCATAAACGGTTACATTTATCGTCTGCAAAGCTATGTCGCGTGCTGCGGTATACGGAGACACTAAAAGCACCATAGTAGAACACAGATAAAGCTTCTAAGTTGATGTAATAGCCAGTAAGAAGTAGTACAATTCAAGATTTAGTTATCGATTATTGACTTTTTAGCCGGCTTTGGTGCCTTTCACATGAGCTAGGACCTTAAGATTTTGCATGAAAGGAAGACTAGCAGCCACGTTGCAAGGGACAATGTGAAAAGTGTTCATATGTAGTAAAAACCTGAGAAATACGTCCGTTTTCGTCATTTGTTATAGAATCGACTTAAATCCAGATCGGCACATTGGCCGGTCTTCTCTCTGAAACGGTTACATTTATCGTCTGCAAAGATATGTCTCGTGTTGCGGAATGCGGAGACACTAAATGCACCATAGTAGAACACAGATGAAGCTTCTACGTTGATGTAATAGCCAGTAAGAAGTCATACAATGCAAGTTTTAGTTGTCGATTGCTGATTTTTTAGCCGGCTTTGGTGCCTTGGACATGAGCTACGACTCTACGATTTTGCATGAAAGGAGGACTAGCAGCCGCGTTGCACGGGAGAATGTGAAAAGTGTTCATATGTAGTAAAACCTGACAAATCCGTCCGTGTTCGTCAATTGTTATCGAATCGACTTAAAGCCAGATCGTCACAGTGGCCGCTCTTCCCTCTGAAACAGTTACATTTACCCACTGCAAACCTATGTCGCTGGGTGCGGTATGCGGAGACACTAAAAGCACCATAGTAGAACACAGTAGAAGCTTCTAAGTTGATGTAATATGTAGTAAGAAGTAGTACAATCCAAGTTTTAGTTTTCGATTATTGAACTTTTACCCTACTTTGGTGCCTTGGACATGACCTAGGACCTTAAGATTTTGCTTGAAAGGAAGACTAGCAGCCGCGTTGCACGGGAGAATGTGAAAAGTGTTCATATGAAGCAAAAACATGAGAAATAAGTCCGTTTTCGTCATTTGTTACCCAATCGACTTAAAGTCAGATCGTCTCATTGGTCGCTCATCACTCTTAAACGGTGACATATAACGTCTGCAAAGCTATGTCGCGTGCTGCGGTATGCGGAGACACTAAAAGCACCATAGTAGAACATAGAAGAAGCTTCCAAGTTGATGTAATAGCCAGTAAGAAACAGTACAATTCAAGTTTTGTTATCGATTATTGAACTTTTACCCTACTTTGGTGCCTTGGACATGAGCTAGGACCTTTAGATTTTGCTTGAAAGGAAGACTAGCAGCCGCGTTGCACGAGCGAATGTGAAAAGTGTTCATATGTAGTAAGAATCTGAGAAATCCGTCCGTTTTCGTCATTTGTTACTGATTCGACTTAAATCCAGATCGACATATTGGCCGCTCTTCTCTCTGAAAGGATTACATTTATCGTCTGCAAAGCTATGTCGCGTGCTACGTTATCCGGAGACACTAAAAGCATCAGAGTAAAACACAGATGAACCTTCTAAGTTGATGTAATAGCCAGTAAGAAGTAGTACTATTCAAGTTATTGTTATCGATTATTGACTTTTTACCATTCATTGGTTCTTCGACATGAGCTAGGAAGTTAAGATTTTGCATGAAGGGAAGTCTAGTGGCCGCGTTACAGGGGAGAATGTGAAAAGTGTTCATATGTAGCAAAAAACTGAAAAATTTGTCCGTTTTCGTCATTTGTTATCGTATCGAATTAAAGCCATATCGTCAAATTAGCCGCACTTCTCTCATAAACGGTTACATTTATCGTCTGCAAAGCTATGTCGCGTGCTGCGGTATACGGAGACACTAAAAGCACCATAGTAGAACACAGATAAAGCTTCTAAGTTGATGTAATAGCCAGTAAGAAGTAGTACAATTCAAGATTTAGTTATCGATTATTGACTTTTAAGCCGGATTTGGTGCCTTGGGCATGAGCTAGGGCCTTAAGATTTTGCATGAAAGGACGACTAGCAGCCGCATTGCACGGGACAATGTGAAAAATGTTCATATATACTAAAAACATGAGAAATCCCTCCGTTTTCGTCATTTGTTATCGAATCGACTTAAAGCCAGATTGTCACATTGGCCGGTCTTCCCTCTGAAACGGTATTATTTATCGTCTGCAATGCTATGTCGCTGGGTGCAGTATGCATAGACACTTAAAGCACCATAGTACAACACAGAAGAAGCTTCTAAGTTAATGTAATAGCCCGTAAGAAGTAGTACAATTCAAGTTTTCGTTATCGATTATTCACTTTTTAGCTTGCTTTGGTGCCTTATACATGAGCTAGAACCTTAAGACTTTGCATGAAAGGAGGACTAGCAGCCGCGTTGAACGGGAAAATGTGAAAAGTGTTCATATGTACTAAAAACCTGAGAAGTCCGTCCGTTTTCGTCATTGTTATCAAATCGACTTAAAGCCAGATCGTCACATTGGCCGCTCTCCCCTCTGAAACGGTTAAATTTACCGTCTGCAAAGCTGTGTCGCGTGCTGCGGTATGCGGAGATACTAAAAGCACCATAGTAGAACACTGAAAAAACTTCTAAGTTTATGTAATAGCCAGTAAGGTGTAGCACAATTCACGTTTTAGCTATCGATTATTGACTTTGTAGCCGGCTTTGGTGCCTTGGGCATGAGCTAGGACCTTACGATTTTGCGTGAAAGGAGGACTAGCAGCCGCGTTACTAGGGTGAATGTGAAAAGTGTTCATATGTAGTGAAAACCTGAGAAATCCGTATGTTTTCGTCAATTGTTGTCGAATCGACTTAAAGCCAGATCGTCACATTGGCCGCTCTTCTCCCTGAAACGATTACAATTATCATCTGCAAAGCTATAACGCACGCTGCGGTATGCGGAGACACTAAAAGCACCATAGTAGAACACAGATGAAGCTTCTAAGTTGATGTAATAGCCAGTAAGAAGTACTGCACTTCAAGTTTTAGTTTTCGATTATTGACCTTTTAGATTTTTTGGTGCCTTGGACATGAGCTAGGACCTTAAGATTTTGCATGAAAGGAGGACTAGCAGCCGTGTTGCACGGGAGAATGTGAAAAGTGTTCATATGTAGTAAAATCCTGAGAAGTCCGTCCGTTTTTGTCATTGTTATCAAATCGACTTAAAGCCAGATCATCACATTGGCCGCTCTTCCCTCTGAAACGGTTAAATTTACCGTCTGCAAACCTATGTCGCTGTGTGCGGTATACGGAGACACTAAAAGCACCGTAGAACACAGAGGAAGCTTCTAAGTTGATGTAATACCCAGTAAGAAGTAGTACAACTCAAGTTTTAGTTTTCGGTTATTGACTTTTTAGCCGGCTTTGGTGCCTTGGACATGAGCTAGTTCCTTAAGATTTTGCATGAAAGGAAAACTAAGAGCCGCGTTACTGGGGTGAATGTGAAAAGTGTTCATATGTAGTGAAAACATGAGAAATCGGTATGTTTTCGTCAATTGTTGTCGAATCGACTTAAAGCCAGATCGTCAAAATGGCCGGTCTTCTCTCTGAAACGGTTAAATTTACCATCTGCAAACCTATGTCGCTGGGTGCGGTATGCGGAGTCACTAAAATCACCATAGTAGAACACAGAAGTAGCTTCTAAGTTGATGTAATACCGAGTAAAAAGTAGTAAAATTCACGTTTTAGTTATCGATTATTGACTTCTTAACCAATTTTGATGCTTTGGGCATGAGCTAGAAACTTATTATTTTGCATGAAAGGAGGACTAGCAGCCGCGTTGCACGGGAGAATGTGAAAAGTGTTCATATGTCGTAAAAACCTGAGAATTCTGGCCGTTTTCGTCATTTGTTATCGAATCGACTTAAAGCCAGGACGTACATTCGGTGCTCCTCTCTCTGAAACGGTTATATTTACCGTCTGCAAAGCTATGTCGCGTGCTGCGGTAAGCGAAAACACTAAAAGCGTCATAGTAGAATACAGATGAAGCTTCTAAGTTCATGTAATAGCCAGTAAGAAGTAGTACAATTCAAGTTTTAGGTATCGTTTATTGACTTTTTAACCGGTTTTGGTGCATTGGACATGAGCTAGGACCTTAAGATTTTGCATGAAAGGAGGACTAGCAGCCGCATTGCACGGGAGAATGTGAAAGATGGTCATATATAGTAAAAACCTGAGAAATCCCTCCGTTTACGTCATTTGTTATCGAATCGACTTAAAGCCAGATCGTCACATTGGCGGCTCTTCTCTCTGAAACGGTTACATATATCGTCTGCAAAGCTATGTAGCGTTCTCCGGTACGCGGAGACACTAAAAGCATCATAGTAGAACACTGAAAAAACTTTTGAGTTTATGTAATAGCCAGTAAGAAGTAGTACAATTCACGTTTTATTATCGATTATTGACTTTTTAGCCGGCTTTGGTGCCTTGGGCATGAGCTAGGACCTTAAGATTTTGCGTGGAAGGAGGACTAACAGCCGCGTTACACGAGTGAATGTGAAAAGTGTTCATATGTAGTGAAAACCTGAGAAATCCGTATGTTTTCATCAATTGTTATCGAATCGACTTAAAGCCAGATCGTTACATTGGCCGCCCTTAACTCTGAAATCGTTACATTTATCTTCTCCAAAGATATGTCGCGAGCTACGTAATGCGGAGACACTAAAAGCACTATACTAGAACACAGATGAAGCTTCTAAGTTGATGTTATAGCCAGTAAGAAGTAGTGCAATTCATGTATTCGTTATCGGTTATTCACTTTTCACCTGGCTTTGGTGCCTTGTACAGCAGCTAGGACCTTAAGATTTTGCATGAGAGGAGGACTATTAGCCGCGTTGCATGGGAGAATGTGAAAAGTTCTCATATGTAGTAAAAACCTGAGAAATCCGTCCGTTTTCGTCATTTGTTATCGAATCGATTTAAAGCCAGAACGTCACATCGGCCGCTCTTCCCTCTGAAACGGCTTTATTTATCGTCTGCAAAGCTATGTCGCTTCGTGCAGTATGCATAGACACTTAAAGCACCATAGTACAAAACAGAAGAAGCTTCTAAGTTAAAGTAATAGCCCGTAAGAAGTAGTACAATTCAAGTTTTAGTTTTCGATTATTGACTTTTTAGCCGGCTTTGGTGCATTTGACATGAGATAGGACCTTAAGATTTTGCATGAAAGTAGGACTATTAGCCGCGTTGCACGGGACAATGTAAAAAGTTTTCATATGTAGTAAAAACCTGAGAAATCCGTCCGTTTTCGTCATTTCTGATCAAATCGACTTAAAGCCAGATCGTCACATTGGCCGCTCTTCTCCCTGAAACGATTACAATTATCATCTGCAAAGCTATGTCGCATGCTGCGGTATGGAAAGACACTAAAAGCACCATAGTAGAACACAGTAGAAGCTTCTAATTTGATGTAATAGGTAGTAAGAAGTAGTAGAATTCAAGTTTTAGTTTTCGATTATTGACTTTTTAGCCGGCTTTGGTGCCTTGGACATGAGCTAGGTCCTTAAGATTTTGCATGAAAGGAAAACTAGCAGCCGCGTTACTGAGGTGAATGTGAAAAGTGTTCATATGTAGTGAAAACCTGAGAAATCGGTATGTTTTCGTCAATTGTTGTCGAATCGACTTAAAGCCAGATCGTCACATTGGCCGCTCTTCCCTCTGAAACGATTAAATTTACCGTCTGCAAAGCTATGTCGCTGCGTGCGGTATGCGGAGACACTAAAAACACCATAGAAACCGGAAGAAGCTTCTTAGTTGATGTAATAGCCAGTAAGAAGTGGTACAATTCATGTTTTAGTTATCGATTATTGACTTTTTAGCCGGCTTTGGTGCCTTGGACGTGAGCTAATACCTTAAGATTTTGCATGAAAGGAGGACTAGCAGCGCGTTGCACGATAGAATGTGAAAAGTGTTCATATGTAGTAAAAACCTGAGAAATCCGTCCGTTTTCGTCATTTGTTGTCGAAAAGACTGAAATCCAGATTGTCACATTGGGCGCTCTTCTCTCTGAAACGGTTACATTTATCGTCTGCAAAGCTATGTCGCGTGCTGCGGTATGCGGCGACACTAAAAGCACCATAGTACAACACAGAAGAAGCTTCTAAGTTGATGTAATAGCCAGTAAGAAGCAGTACAATTCAAGTTTTAGTTACCGATTATTGAATTTTTAGCCGGCTTTGTTGCCCTGGACATGAGCTGGTACCTTAAGATTTTGCATGAAAGGAGGACTAGCAGCCGTGTTGCACGGGAGAATGTGAAAAGTTTTCATATGTAGTAAAAACATGAGAATTTCGTCCTTTCTCGTCATTTGATATCGAATAGACTTAAAGATAGAACATCACATTGGGCGCTCTTCTCTCTGAAACGTTTACATTCGTCGCCTGCATAGCTATGTAGCGTGCTGCGGTATGCGGAGACACTAAAAGAACCATAGTAGAACACAGATGAAACTTCTAAGTTGAGGTAAGAGCCAGTAAGAAATAATACAATACAAGTTATAGATATCGATTATTGACTTTTTAGCCGGCTTTGGTGCCTTGGATATGAGCTAGAACCTTACGATTTTGCATGATGGGAGATCTAGCAGCAACGTTGCACGGGAGAGAGTGAAAAGTGTTCATATGTACTAAAAACCTGAAAAATCCGTCCGTTTTCGTCATTTGTTATCTCATCGGCTTAAAGCTAGATCGTCACATTGCCCGCTCTTTATTCTGAAACGGTTACACTTATCATCTGCAAAGCAATCTCGCGTGCTGCGGTATGAGGAGACACTAAAAGCACCATAGTAGAACGCGGAAAAAACTTCTAAGTTGATGTAAAAGCCATTAAGAAACAGTACAATTCAAGTGTTAGTTATCGATTATTGACTTTTTACCCTTCTTTGGTGCCTTGGACATGAGCTATGACCTTAATATTTTGCATGAAAGGAGGACTAGCAGCCGTGTTGCACGAGAGAATGTGAAAAGTGTTCATATGTAGTAAAAACCTGAGAAATCCGTCCGTTTTCGTCATTTGTTATCGAATCGACTTAAAGCCAGAACGTCACATTGGCCGCTCTTCTCTCTGAAACGGTTACATTTAGCGTCTGCAAAGCTATGTCGCGTGCTGCGGTATGCGGAGACACTAAAAGCACCATAGTAGAACAGAGACGAAGCTACTAAGTTGATGTAATAGCCAGTTAGATGTAGTACAATTCAAGTGTTAGTTATCGATTATTGACTTTTTATCCGGCTTTTGTGCCTTGGACATGGCCTAGGACCTTAAGATTTTGCATGAAAGGAGGACTAGCAGTCGCGTTGCAGGGGAGAATGTGAAAAGTGTTCATATGTAGTAAAAACCTGAGAAAACCGTCCGTTTTCGTCATTTGTTGTCGAAACGACTGAATGCCAGATCGTCACATTGGCCGCTCGTCTCTTTGTGACGGTTACATTTATCGTCTGCAAAGCTATATCGCGTGCTGCGGTATTCGGAGACACTAAAAGCACCATAGTAGAACACAGATGAATCTTCTAAGCTGATGTAATAGAAAGTATGAAGTAGAACAATTCAAGTTGTATTTATCGATTATTGACTTTTTAGCCGGCTTTCGTGCCTTGGACAGGATCTAGGACCTTATGATTTTGCATGAAAACAGGACTAGCAGCCGCGTTGCACGGGCGAATGTGAATAGAGTTCATATGTAGTAAAAACCTGAGAAACTTATTCGTTTTCATCATTTGATATCGAATCGATTTAAGCCAGAGCGTTACATTGGCCGCACTTCTCTCTGAAACGGTTACATTTATCGTCTGCAAAGCTATGTCGCGTGCTGCAGTATGCGGAGACACTAAAAGCACCATAGTAGAACACAGACGAAGCTTCTAAGTTGATGTAATAGCCCGTTAGATGTAGTACAGTTCAAGTGTTAGTTATCGATTATTGACCTTTTACCCGACTTTTGTAGCTTGGACATGGGCTAGGATCTTAAGATTTTGCATGAAAGGAGGACTAGCTGCCACGTTGCACGGTAGAATGTGAAAAGTGATCATATGTCGTAAACACCTGAGAAATCCGTCCGTTTCCGTCATTTGTTGTCGAAACGACTGAAAGCCAGATCGTCACATTGGCCGCTCCTCTCCCTGAAACGGTTACATTTATCGTCTGCAAAGCTATATCGCGTGCTGCGGTATTCGGAGACACTAAAAGCACCATAGTAGAACACAGATGAATCTTCCAAATTGATGTAATAGAAAGCAAGAAATGGTACAATTCAAGTTTGATAACGTAACGACTTAAGCTTGATCCTCACATTGGCCGCTCTTCTCGCTGAAACGATTACATTTATCGTCTGCAAATCTATGTTGCGTGCTGCGGAATGCGGTGACACTAAAAGCACCATAGTAGAACACAGAAGAAATATCTAACTTGATGTAATAGCCAAAAGAAGCAGTACAATTCAAGCTATTGTACTCGATTATTGACTTTTTAGGCGGCTTGTCTGCCTTGGGCATGACCTAGGACCTTAAGATTTTGCATTAAAGAAGGACTAGCAGCCGCGTTGCACGGGAGAATGTGAAAAGTGTTCATATGTAATAAAAACCTGAGAAATTCATCCGTTTTCGTCATTTTTTATCGAATTGACTTAAAGCCAGATCGTCACATTGGGGGCTCTTCTCTCTGAAACGGTTACATTTGTCGTCTGCAAAGCTATGTCGCGTGCTGCAGTATGCGGAGAGACTAAAAGCACCATAGTAGAACACAGAAGAAGCTTCTAAGTTAATGTAATAGCCAGTAAGAATCAGTAAAATTCAAGTTTCAGTTATCGATTATTGACTTTTTAGGCGGCTTGTGTGCCTTGGGCATGAGCTAGGACCTTAAGATTTTGCATGAAAGGAGGACTGGCAGCCGCGTTGCATGGGTGAATGTGAAAAGTGTTCATATGAAGCATAAACCTGAGAAATCCGTCCGTATTCGTCATTTGTTTTCGAATCGACTGGAAGCCAGATCGTCACATTGGCCGCTCTTCTCTCTGAAACGGTTACATTAATCGCCTGTAGAGCTATGTCACGTGCTGCGGTATTCGGAGACACTAAAAGCAGCATAGCAAAACACATAATAGGCTACTAAGTTGATGTAATAGCCAGTAATAAGCAGCACAATTCAAGTTTTAGTTTTCGATTATTGATTTTTTACCCTTCTTTGGTGCCTTGGACATGAGCTAGGACCTTAAGATTTTGCATGAAAGGAGAACTAGCAGCCGCGTTACATTGGAGAATGTGAAAAGCGTTCATATGTAGTAAAAACCTGAGAAATTCGTCCGTTTTCGACATTTGTTATCGAATCGACGTAAAGATAAATCGTCACATTGGCCGGTCTTCTCTCTGAAACGGTTACATTTATCGTCTGCAAATCTATGTTGCGTGCTTGCAGTATGCGGAGCCACTAAAAGCAGCATAGCAGAACACATAAGAGGCTTCTAAGTAGATGTAATAGGCAGTAAGAAGCAGTACAATTCAAGTTTTAGTTATCGATTATTAAGTTTTTAGATGGATTTGGTGCCTTAGACATTAGCTAGGACCGTAAGATTTAGCATGAAAGGAGGACTGGCAGCCGTGTTGCAAGGGAGAATGTGAAATGTGTTAATATGTAGCATAAACTTGAGAAATCCGTCCGTTTTCGTCATTTGTTTTCGAATCGACTTGAAGCCAGATCGCCACATTGGCCGCTCTTCTCTCTGAAACGGTTACATTTATCGTCTGCAAAGCTATGTCGCGTGCTGCGGTATGCGGAAACACTAAAAGCACCATAGTAGAACACAGATGTAGCTTCCAAGTTGATGTAATAGCCAGTATGAAGTAGTACAATTCAAGTTTTAGCTATGGATTATTGACTTTTTAGCCGGCTTTGGTGCCTTGGACATCAGCTATCACCTTAAGATTCTGCATTAAAGGAGGACTAGCAGTCGCTTTGCACGGGAGATTGTGAAAAGTGTTCATATGAAGTCAAAACCTGATAAATCCGTCCATTTTCGTCATTTGTTATCGTTTCGACTTAAAGCCAGATCGTCACATTGGCCGCTCCTCTCTCTGAAACGGTTACATTTCTCGTCTGCAAAGCTATGTCGAGCGCTGCGGTATGCGGCGTCACTAAAAACACCATAGTAGAACACAGATGAAGCTTCTACGTTCATGTAATAGCCAGTAAGAAGCAGTACAATTCGAGCATTAGTTTTCGATTATTGACTTTTTACCCTTCTTCGGTGCCTTGGACATGAACTAGGACCTTAAGATTTTGCATAAAAGGAGTTCTAGCAGCCGCGTTGCACGAGAGAGAGTGTAAAGTGTTCATATGTAGTAAAAACCTGAGAAATCCGTCCGTTTCCGTCATTTCATAACGAATCGACTTAAAGCCAGATCGTCACATTGGCCGCTCTTCTATCTGAAACGGTTACATTTATCGTCTGCAAAACTGTGTCGCATGCTGCGGTGTGCAGAGACACTAAAATCACCATAGTATAACACAGATGAAGCTTCTACGTTGGTGTGATACACAGTAACAAGTAGTACAATTCATGTTTTAGTTATCGATTATTGACTATTCACCCCTCTTTCGTGCCTTGGACATGAGCTAGGAACTTAAGATTTTGCATGAAAGGAGGAGTAGCAGCCTCGTTGAACGGGAGAATGTGAACTGTGTTCATATATGGTAAAAACCTGAGAATTCCGTCCGTTTTCGTCGTTTGTTATGGAATCGACTTAAAGCCAGATCGTCACATTAGCCGCTCTTCTCTCTAAACGGTTACATTTATCGTCTGCAAACCTATGTCGCGTGCTGCGGTATGCGGAAACACTAAATGCACTTAGTAGAACACAGATGAAGCTTCTAAGTTGATGTAATAACCAGTAAGAAGTAGTACAATTCAAGTATTATTTATTGATCATTGACTTTTTACCTAGCTTTGGTGCCTTTGATATGTGCTAGGACCTTAAGATTTTCCATGAAAGGAGGACTAGCAACCACGTTGCACGGGAGAATGTGAAAAGTGTTCACATGTAATAAAAATCTGTGAAATCCATCCGTTTTCGTCATTTGTTATCCAATCGACTTAATGTCAGATCGTCATATTGGCCGCTCTTCTCTCTGAAACGGTTACATTTATCGTCCGCAAAGCTGTGTCGCGTGCCGCGGTATGCGGGGACACTAAAAGCACCATAGTGGAACACAGATGAAGCTTCAAAGTTGATGTATTAGCTAGTAAGAAGTGGTACAATTCCAGTTTTAACTATCGATTATTGACTTTTTAGACGGCTTTGGTGCCTTGGACATGAGGTAGGCCCTTACGATTTTGCATGAACGGAGGACTAGCAGCCGCGTTGCACGGGAGAATGTGAAAAGTGTTCACATGTAGTAAAATTCTGTGAAAACCATCCGTTTTCGTCATTTGTTATCGAATCGACATAAAGCCAGATCGTCACATTGGCCGCTCTTCTCTCTGAAACGGTCACATTTATCGTCTGCAATGCTAAGTCACGTGCTGCGGCATGCGGAGACACTAAAAGCTCCATAGTAGAACACAGATGAAGCTTCTAAGTGGATGTAATAGACAGTAAGAAGTAGTACAATTCAAGTTTTAGTTATCGATTATTGACTTTTTAGCCGGCTTTGGTGTCTTGGACAAGAGGTAGGCCCTTAAGATTTTGCATGAATTGAGGAATAGCAGCCACGTGTCACGGGAGAATGTGAAAAGTGTTCATATGTAGTAAAAACCTGAGAAATCCGTCCGTTTTCATCATATGTTACTGAATCGACTTACAGCAAGATCGCCACATTTTCCGCTCTTCTCTCTGAAACGGATGCATTTATCGTCTGCAAAGCTATGTCGCGTGCTGCTGTATGCGGAGACACTAAAAGCACCATAGTAAAACACAGAAGAAGCTTCTAAGTTGATGTAATAGCCAGTACGAAGCAGTTCAATTTAGATTTTAGTTATCGATTATTGACTTTTTACTCTTCTTTGGTGCCTTGGACATGAGCTTGGACCTTAAGATTTTGTATGAAAGGAGGACTAGAAACCGCGTTGTACGGGGGAATGTGAAACGTGTTCATATGTAGTAAAAACCTGAGAAATCCGTCCGTTTCCGTCATTTCATAACGAATCGACTAAAACCTGATCGGCACATTGGCCGCACTTCTCTCTGAAACGGCTACATTTATCGTCTGCAAATCTATGTCGCGTGCTGCGGTATGCGGATACACTAAAAGCACCATAGTAGAACACAGATGAAGATTCTAAGTTGATGTATTAGCCAATAAGAAGTAGTACAATTAATGTTATAGCTATCAATTATTGAGTTTTTCTCTTCTTTGATTCCTTGGACATGAGCTAGGACCTTAAGGTTTTGAATGAATGGAGGTCTAGCAGCCGCGTTGCACGAAAGAGTGTGAAAAGTGTTCATATGTTGTAAAAACCTGAGAAATCAGTCCGTTTTCGGCATTTGTTGTCTCATCGACTTAAAGCTAGATCGTCACATTGGCCGGTCTTCTCTCTGAAACTGTTACATTTATCGCCTGCTAAGCTATGTCGCGTGCTCTGGTATACGGAGAGACTAAAAGTAGCATAGCAGAACACATATTAGGCTTCTAAGTTTATCTAATAGCCAGTAAGAAGCAGTACAATTCAAGATTTAGTTATCGATTTTTGATTCTTTGGTGACTTGGACGTTAGCTAGGACCTTACGGTTTTGCATGAAAGGAGGACTAGCAGCCACGTGTCATGGGTGAATGTGAAAAGTGTTCATATGTAGTAAAAACCTGAGAAATCCGACCGTTTTCATCATACGTTACTGAATCGACTTACAGCAAGATCGCCACATTTTCCGCTCTTCTCTCTGAAACGGATGCATTTATCGTCTGCAAAGCTATGTCGCGTGCTGCGGTATGCGGAGACGCTAAAAGAACCATAGTAGAACACAGATGAAGCTTCTAAGTTGATGTATTAGCCAGTAAGAAGTGGTACAAACCATGTTTTAATTATCGATTATTGACTTTTTAGCCGGCTTTGGTGCCTTGGACATAAGCTAGGACCTTAAGATTTTGCATGAAAGGATCACTAGCAGCCGCGTTCCACGGGAGAATATGAAATGTGTTCATATGTAGCAAAAACCTTGGAAATCCGTCGGTTTTCGTCATTTGTTATCGAATAGACTTAAAGCCAGATCGTCACATTTGCCGCTCTTCTCGCTGATACGGTTACATTTATCGTCTGCAAAGCTATGTCGCGTGCTGCGGTATGCGGAGACACTGTAAGCACCACAGTACAACTTAGAAGAAGCTTCTAACCTGATGTAATAGCCAGTAAGAAACAGTACAATTCCAGTTTTAGTTATCGATTAATGACTTTTTACCCTTCTTTTGGTGCCTTAGACATAAGATAGGACCTTGAGATTTTGCATGAAACGAGGACTATCAGTTGCATTGCACGGGAGAATGTGAAAAGTGTTCATATGTAGTAAAAACCTGAGAAATCCGTCCGCTTTCGCCATTTGTTATAGAATCGACTGAAAGCCAGATCGTCACATTGGCCGCTCTTCTCTCTGAAACGGCTACATTTATCGTCTGCAAAGCTGTGTCGCGTGACTCGGTATGCGGAGACACTAAAAGCACCATAGTAAAACACGGAAGAAGCTTCTAAGTTGAAGTAATAGCCAGTAAGAAGCAGTACAATTCAAATTTTAGTTACCGATTATTGACTTTTTACCCTTCGTTGTTGCCCTGGACATGTGCTAGAGCCTTAAGATTTTGCATGACAGTAGGACTAGCAGCCGCGTTGGACGGTAGAATGTGAAAAGTGTTCGTATGTAGTAAAAACCTGAGAAATCCGTTTATTTTCGCCATTTGTTATCGAATCGACTTAAAGCCAGATCGTCACATTGGCTACTCTTCTCGCTGAAACGGTTACATTTATCGTCTGCAAAGCTATGTCGCGTGCTGCGGTATAAGGAGTCACTAAAAGCACTATAGTTGAACACAGAAGAAGCTCCTAAGTTGATGTAATAGCCAGTAAGAAGCAGTACAATTTAAGTTTTAGTTATTGATTATTGACGTTATACCCTTCTTTGGGTCCTTGGACATGAGTCAGAACCTTAAGATTTTGCATGAAAGGAGAACTAGCAGCCGCGTTGCACGGGAGAATGTGAAAAGGTTTCATATGTAGTAAAAACCTGAGAAATCCGTCCGTTTTCGTCATTTGTTATCGAATAGACTAATAGCCAGATCGCCACATAGGCCGCTCTTCTCTCTGAAACGCTTACATTTATCGTCTGCAAAGCTATGTCGCGTGCTCCGGTATGCGGAGAGACTAAAAGCAGCATGGCAGAACACATAAGATGCTTCTAAGTTGATCTAATACCCAGTAAGAAGCAGTACAATTCAAGTTTTAGTTATCGATTATTGACTTTTTACCCTTCTTAGATGCCTTTGACATAAGCTAGGACCTTAAGATTTTGCATGAAAGGAGGACTAGCAGAAGCGTTGCACGGGATAATGTGAAAAGTCTTCTTATGTAGTAAAAACCTGAGATATCAGTCCGTTTTCGTCATTTGTTATCGAAGCGACTTGAAGCCAGATCGTCACATTGGCCGCTCTTCTCTCTGAAACGGTTACATTTATCGTCTGCAACGCTATGTCCAGTGCTGCGGTATGCGGAGACACTAACAGCACCATAGTAGAACACTGATGAAACTTCTAAGTTGATGTAATAGCCAGTAAAAAGTAGTACAATAACGTTTTAGATATCGATTATTGACTTTTTAGCTGGCTTTGGGGAAATGGACATGAGCTAGGACCTTAAGATTTTGCATCAAAGGAGGACTAGCAGCTGCGTTGCACGGGAGAATGTGAAAAGTGTTCATATGTAGTAAAATCCTGAGAAATCCGTCAGTTTTCGTCATTTCTTATCAAATCGACTTAAAGCCAGGTCATCATATTGGTCGCTCTTCTCTCTGAAACGGTCACATTTATCGTCTGCAAAACTATGTCGCGTGCTGCGATATGCAGAGACACTAACAGAACCATAGTAGAACACTGATGAATCTTCTAAGATGAAGTTATGGCCAGTAAATGCAGTACAATAACGTTTTAGATATCGGTTATTGACTTTTTAGCTGGCATTGGGGTCTTGGACATGAGCTAGGACCTTAAGACTTTGCATCAAAGGAGGACTAGCAGCTGCGTTGCACGGGAGAATGTGAAAAGTGTTCATCTGTAGTAAAAACCTGAGAAATCCGTCCGTTTTTTTCATTTCTTATCAAATCGACTTAAAGCCAGATCGTCACATTGGTCGCTCTTCTCTCTGAAACGGTTACATTTATCGTCTGCAAAGTTATGTCGCGTGCTGCGGTATGCGGAGACACTAACAGCACCATAGTAGAACACAGATGAAACTTCTAAGTAGATGTAATAGCCAGTAAGAAGTAGTACAATAACGTTTTAGATATCGATTATTGACTTTTTAGCTGGCTTTGGGGCCTTGGACATGAGCTAGGACCTTAAAATTTTGCATCATAGGAGAACTAGCAGCTGCGTTGCACGGGAGAAAGTGAAAAGTGTTCATACGTAGTAAAAACCTGTGAAATCTGTCCGTTTTTGTCATTTCTTACCAAATCGATTTAAAGCCATATCGTCACATTGGTCGCTCTTCTCTCTGAAACGGTTACATTTATCGTCTGCAAAGCTATGTCGCGTGCTGCGGTATGCGGAGACACTAAAAGCACCATAGCAGAACACAGATGAAGGCTATATGTTGATGTAATAGCCAGTAAGAAGTAGTACAATTTTAATTGTAGTTATCGATTTTTGACTTTTTGTCCGGTTATGTTATAGCCAGTAAGATGTAGTACTATTCCAGTTTTAGTTATCGAATATTGAATTTTTAGCCTCTTTGGTGCTTTGGACATGAGCTAGGACCTTACGATTTTTCACGAAAGGAGGACTAGCAGCCGCGTATCACGGATGAATGTAAATAGTGTTCATATGTAGTAAAAACCTGAGAAATCCGTCCGTTTTCGTCATTTGTTATCGAATCGACTTAATGTCAGATCGTCTCATTGGCCGCTCATATCTCTGAAACGGTTACATTTATCGTCTGCAAAGCTATGGCGCGTCCTGCGGTATGCGGAGACACTAAAAGCACCATAGTAGAACACAGAACAATCTTCTAAGTCGATGTAATAGCCAGTAAGAAGTAGTACAATTCAAGTTTCAGTTATCGATTTTTGACTTTTTAGTCGGCTATGTAATAGCCAGTAAAATGTAGTAGACTTCAAGTTTTAATTATCGATTATTGAATTTTTAGCCTTCTTTGTTGCCTTGGACATGAGCTAGGACCTTACGATTTTGCGTGAAAGGACGACTATCAGCCGCGTTGCGCGGGATAATGTGAAAAGTGTTGATAGGTAGTAAAATCCTGAGAAATCCGTCCGTTTTCATCATTTGTTATCGAATCGACTTAAGTCCAGATCGTCAGATTGGCCGCTCTTCTCTCTGAAACGGTTACATTTATCGTCTGCAAAGCTATGTCGTGTGCTGCGGTATGCGGAGATACTAAAAGCGCCATAGTAGAACACAGATGTAGCTTCTAAGTTGATGTAATAGCCAAAAAGTAGTAATACAATTCAAGTTTTAGTTGTCGATTGTTGACTTTTTAGCCGGCTTTGGTGCCTTGGACATGAGCTATGACTTCACGATTTTTTCTTGAAAAGAGGACTAGAAGCCGCGTTGCACGGGCGAATGTGAAAAGAGATCATATGTATTAAAAACCTGAGAAATCTGTCCGGTTTCGCCAATTTTTATCGTATCGACTTAAAGCCAGATCGTCACATTGGCCTCTCTTCTCTCTGACACGGTTACATTTATCCTCTGCAAAACTATGTCGCGTGGTGCAGTATCCGGAGAGACTAAAAGCATCATAGTAAAACACAGATGAACCTTCTTAGTTGATGTTATAGCCAATAAGAAGTAGTAAAACTCAAGTTTTAGTTATCGATTATTGACTTTTTTTGCCGGCTTTGGTGCCTTAGACATTAGATTGGAAATTAGACTTTGCATGAAAGGAGGACTAGCAGCGGCGTTGCGCGGGATAATGTGAAAAGTGTTGATAGGTAGTAAAAACCTGAGAATCCGTCCGTTTTCGTCATTTGTTATCGAATCGACCTAAAGCCAGATCGTCACATTGGCCTCTCTTCTCTCTGACACAGTTACATTTATCCTCTGCAAAATTATGTCCCGTGATGCGGTATCCGGAGAGACTAAAAGCATCATAGTAAAACACAAATGAACCTTCTAAGTTGATGTAAAAACCAAGAGGAAGTAGTAAAACTCAAGTTTTAGCTATCGATTATTGACTTTTTAGGCGGATTTGGTGAGTTGGACATGAGATGGGACCTTACGATTTTGCATGAAAATGTGGACCAGCAGGCGCGTTGCGCGGGAGAATGTGAAAAGTGTTCAAATATAGTAAAAACCTGAGAAATCCGTTCGTTTTCGTCATTTGTTACAGAATCGACTTAAATCCGGATCGTCAGATTGGCAGCTCTTCTCTCTGAAACGGTTACATTTTTCGTCTGCAAAGCTATGTCACGTTCTGCGGTATCCGGAGACACTAAAAGCACCATAGTAGGACACAGATGAATCTTCTAAGTTGATGCTATAGACAATAAGACGTAGTAAAACTCAAGTTTTAGTTATCGATTATTGACTTTTTTGCCGGCTTTGGTGCCTTGGACATTAGTTTGGACCTTACGATTTTGCATGAAAGGAGGACTAGCAGCGGCGTTGAGCGGGCTAATGTGAAAAGTGTTGATAGGTAGTAAAATCCTGAGAATCCGTCCGTTTTCGTCATTTGTTATCGAATCGACTTAAAGCCAGATCGTCACATTAACCTCTCTTCTCTCTGACACGGTAACATTTATCCTGTGTAAAACTATGTCGCGTGGTGCGGTATCCGGAGACACTAAAAGCATCATAGTAAAACACAGATGAACCTTCTAAGTTGATGTAATAGCCAGTAAGAAGTAGTACTGTTCAAGTTTTTGTTATCGATTATTGACGTTTTACCATTCTTTATTGCTTGGACATGAGCTAGGACCTTAAGATTTTGCATGAAGGGAAGTCTAGTGGCCGCGTTGCAGGGGAGAAAGTGACAAGTTTTCATATGTAGTAAAAATCTGAGAAATTCGTCTGTTTTCGTCATTTGTTATCGAATCGACTTAAATCCAGATCGACACATTGGCCACTCTTCTCTCTGAAACGATTACATTTATCGTCTGCAAAGCTATGTCGTGTGCTGCGATATGCGGAGATACTAAAAGCGCTATAGTAGAACACAGATGTAGCTTCTAAGTTGATGTAATAGCCAAAATGTAGTAATACAATTCAAGTCTTAGTTGTCGATTATTGACTTTTTAGCCGGCTTTGGTGCCTTGGACATGAGCTATGACTTCACGATTTTACATGAAAAGACGACTAGAAGCCGCGTTGCACGGGCGAATGTGAAAAGTGTTCATATGTATTAAAAACCTGAGAAATCTGACCGGTTTCGCCACTTTTTATCGTATCGACTTAAAGCCAGATCGTCACATTGGCCTCTCTTCTCTCTGACACGGTTACATTTATCCTCTGCAAAACTATGTCGCGTGGTGCGGTATCCGGAGAGACTAAAAGCATCATAATAAAACACAGATGAACCTTCTTAGTTGATGTTATAGCCAATAAGAAGTAGTAAAACTCAAGTTTTAGTTATCGATTATTGACTTTTTTTGCCGGCTTTGGTGCCTTAGACATTAGATTGGACCTTAAGACTTTGCATGAAAGGAGGACTAGCAGCGGCGTTGCGCGGGATAATGTGAAAAGTGTTGATAGGTAGTAAAAACCTGAGAATCCGTCCGTTTTCTTCATTTGTTATCGAATCGACCTAAAGCCAGATCGTCACACTGGCCTCTCTTCTCTCTGACACGCTTACATTTATCCTCTGCAAAATTATGTCGCGTGGTGCGGTATCCGGAGAGACTAAAAACATCGTAGTAAAACACAAATGAACCTTCTAAGTTGATGTAATAACCAAGAAGAAGTAGTAAAACTCAAGTTTTAGCTATCGATTATTGACTTTTTAGGTGGCTTTGGTGAGTTGGACATGAGATGGGACTTTAGATTTTGCATGAAAGGAGGACTAGCAGCCGCGCTACACGGGTGAATGTGAAAAGTGTTCATATGTAGTAAAACCTGAGAAATCCGTCCGTTTTCGTCATTTGTTATCGAATCGACTTAAATCCAGATCGACACATTGGCCGCTCTTCTCTCTGAAACGATTACATTTATCGTCTGCAAAGCTATGTCCGGTGCTGCGGTATGCGGAGACACTAAAAGCACCATAATACAATACAGATGAACCTTCTAAGTTAATGTAATAGCCAGTAAGAAGTAGTACAATTCAAGTTTAAGTTATAGATTATTGAATTTTTAGCCGGCTTTGGTGCCTTTGACATGAAATAGGACCTTAAGATTTTGCATGAAAGGCAGGACTAGCAACCGCGTTGCACAGGGGAATGTGAAAAGTTTTCATATGTAGTAAAAACCTGATAAATCGGTTCGTTTTCGTGATTTGTTATCGAATAGACTTAAATCCAGATCGCCACATTGGCCGCTCTTCTCTCTGAAACGGTTACGTTTTGTCATCTGCAAAGCTATGTCGCGTGCTGCAGTATCCGGAGACACTAAAAGCAGCATAGTAGAGCACAGATGAAGCCTCTAAGTTGATGTAATAGCCAGTAGGAAGTAGTACAATTCAAGTATTAGTTATCGATTACTGACTTTTTACGCTTCTTTGGAGCCTTGGACTTGAGGTAGGACCTTAAGATTTTGCATGAAGGGAAGTCTATCAGCCCCGTAGCACGGGAGAAAGTGAAAAGTGTTCATACATAGTAAAAACCTGATAAATCCGTTCGTTTTCGTCATTTGTTATCGAATCGACTTAAATCCAGATCGCCACATTGGCCTCTCTTCTCTCGGAAACGGTTACATTTATAGTCTGCAAAGCTATGTCGCGTGCTGTGGTATTCGGAGACACTAAAAGCACCATAGTAGAACACAGATGAACCTTCTAAGTTGATATAATAGCCAGTAAGTAGTAGTACAATTCAAGTTTTAGTTATCGATTATAGAGTTTTTAGCCAGCGTTGGTGTCTTGGACATGAGCTAAGACTTTACGATTTTGCATGAAAGGAGGACTAGCAACCACGTTGCACGGACGAGTGTGAAAAGTGTTCATATGTAGTAAAAACCTGAGAAATCCGTCCGTTTTCGTCATTTGTTATTGATTCGACTTAAATCCAGATCGACACATTGGCCGCTCTTCTCTCTGAAAGGATTACATTTATCGTCTGCAAAGCTATGTCGCGTGCTACGTTATCCGGAGACACTAAAAGCATCAGAGTAAAACACAGATGAACCTCGTAAGTTGATGTAATAGATGGTAAGAAGTATTACAATTCAAGTTTTGTTACCGATTATTGACTTTTTACCCATCTTTGGTGCTTGGACATGAGTTAGGACCTCAAGATTTTGCATGAAGGGAAGTCTAGTGGCCGCGTTGCAGGGGAGAATCTGAAAAGTGTTCATGTGTAGCAAAAACCTGAAAAATTTGTCCGTTTTCGTCATTTGTTATCGTATCGAATTAAAGCCATATCGTCATATTAGCCGCTCTTCTCTCATAAACGGTTACATTTATCGTCTGCAAAGCTATGTCGCGTGCTGCGGTATGCGGAGATACTGAAAGCACCATAGTAGAACACAGATGAATCTTCTAAGTTGATGTAAAGCCAGTAAGAAGTAGTACAATTCAAGTTCATTTATCGATTATTGACTTTTTAGCCGGCTTTGGTGCACTGGACATGAGCTAGGACTTTAAGATTTTGCATGAAAGGAGGACTAGCAGCCGCGCTGCACGGGCGATTGTGAAAAGTGTTCATATGTAGTAAAAACCTGAGAAATCCGTCCGTTTTCGTCATTTGTTAACGAATCGACTTAAATCCAGATCGACACATTGGCCTCTCTTCTCTCTGAAACGGATACGTTTATCGTCTGCAAAGCTATGTCGCGTGCTTCGGTATGAGGAGACACTAAAAGCACCATAGTAGAACACAGATGAACCTTCTAAGTTGACGTAATAAACAATAAGAAGTACTACAACTCAAGTTTTAGTTATCGAGTGTTGACTTTTTAGCCGGCTTTGGTGTCTTGGACATGAGCTAAGACTCTACGATTTTGCATGAAAGGAGGACTAGCAGCCGCGTTGCACGGGAGAATGTGAAAAGTGTTCATATGTAGTAAAAACCTGATAAATCCGTCCGTTTTCGTCATTTGTTATCCAATCGACTTAAAGCCAGATCGTCACATTGGCCGCTATTCCCTCTGAAAGGGTTACATTTATCGGCTGCTAAGCTATGTCGCTGGATGCGGTATGCGGAGTCACTAAAATCACCGTAGTAGAACAGAGAAGTAGATTCTAAGTTGATGTAATACCCAGTAAGAAGTAGTACAATTCAAGTTTTAGGTATCGATTATTGACTTTTTAGGCGGCTTTGGTGCCTTGGACATGAGGTGGAACCTTAAGATTATGCATGAAAGGAGGACTAGGAGCCGCGTTGCACGGGAGAATGTGAAAAGGTTTCATATGTAGTAAAAACCTGGGAAATCCGTCCTTTTTCGTCAATTGTTATCGAATCGAATTACAGCTACATCGTTACATTGGCCGCTCTTCCCTATGAAACAGTTAAATTTATCGTCTCCAATGATATGTCGCGAGCTACGGTATGCGGAGACACTACAATCACCATAGTAGAACACAGAAGTAGCTTCTAAGTTGACGTAATACCCAATAAGAAGTAGTACAATTAACGTTTTAGTTATCGATTATTGACTTTTCAGCCTTTTTTGGTGCCTTGGGCATGAGCTAGGACCTTAAGATTTTGCATGAAAGGACGACTAGCAGCCGCGTTGCACGGGAGAATGTGAAAAGTGTTCATGTGTAGTAAAAACCTGACAAATCCGTCCGTGTTCGTCATTTGTTATCGAATCGACTTAAAGCCAGATCGTCACATAGGCCGCTCTTCCCTCTGAAACGGTTGTACTTATCGTCTGCAAAGCTATGCCGAATGCTGCGGTATGCGGAGACACTAATAGCACCATAGTAGAACACAGTAGAAGCTTCTAAGTTGATGTAATATGTAGTAAGAAGTAGTACAATTCAAGTTTTAGTTTTCGATTATTGACTTTTTAGCCGGCTTTGGTGCCTTGGGCATGAGCTAGGCCCTTAAGATTTTGCATGAAAGGACGACTAGCAGCCGCATTGCACGGGACAATGTGAAAAGTGTTCATATGTAGTAAAAACCTCAGAAATCCGTCCGTGTTCGTCATTTGTTATCGAATTGACTTAAAGCCAGATCGTCACATTGGCCGCTCTTTTTTTCGAAACGGTTGCATTTACCGTCTGCAAAGCTATGTCGCTGGGTGCGGTATGCGGAGACACTAAAAGCACCATAGTAGAACAAGGATGAAGCTTCTAAGTTGATGTAATAGCCAGTACGAAGTAGTACAATTCAAGTTTTAGTGTTCGATTATTGACTTTTTAACCGGCTTTGGTTCCTTGGACATGAGCTAGGTCCTTAAGATTTTGCTTGAAGCAGGACTAGCAGCCGCGTTGCACGGGAGAATGTGAAAAGTGTTCATATGTAGTAAACACCTGATAAATCCGTCCGTGTTCCTCATTTGTTATCGAATCGACTTAAAGACACATCGTCACATTTAACGCTCTTCTCTCTGAAACGGTTACATTTATCGTCTGCAAAGCTATGTCACGTATTGCGGTATGCGGTGAGGCTAAAAGCAAACATAATAGAACACAGAAGAAGCTTCTAAGTTGAAGTAATAGCCAGTAAGAAGCAGTACAATTCAAGTATTGGTTATCAATTATTGGTTTTTAGCTGGCTTTGGTTCCTTGGACATGAGGTGGAACGTTAAGATATTGCATGAAAGGAGGACTAGCAGCCGCGTTGCACGGGAGAATGTGAAAAGGGTTCATATGTAGTGAAAACCTCAGAAATCCGTATGTTTTCTTCAATTGTTATAGAATCGACTTAATGACAGATCGTTACATTGGCCTCTCTTCCCTCTGAAACCGTTATATTTATCGTCTCCAAAGATAGGTCGCGAGCTACGTAATGCGGAGACACTAAAAGCAATATACTAGAACACAGATGAAGCTTCTAAGTAGATGTCATAGCCAGTAAGAAATTGTGCAATTCAAGTATTCGTTATCGATTATTCACTTTTCACCCGGCTTTGGTGCCTTGTACAGCAGCTAGGACATTAAGATTTTGCATGAAAGGAGGACTATTAGCCGCGTTGCACGGGAGAATGTGAAAAGTGTTCATATGTAGTAAAAACCTGAGAAATCCGTCCGCTTTCGTAATTTGTTATCGAATCGACTTAAAGCCAGGACGTACATTGGCCGCTCTTCTCTCTGAAACGGTTATATTTACCGTCTGCAAAGCTACGTCGCGTGCTGCGGTATGCGGAGACACTAAAAGCACCATAGTAGAACACAGAAGAAGCTTCTAACTTGATGTAAGAGCCAGTAAGAAACAGTAAAATTCAAGTTTTAGTTATCGATTATTGACCATTTACTTTTCTTTGGTGCTTTGGAAATGAGCTAGGCCTTTACGATTTTGCATGTAGGGAAGTGTAAGAGATGCTTCGCACGGGAGAATGTGAAAAATGTTCATATATACTAAAAACATGAGAAATCCCTCCGTTTTCGTCATTTGTTATCGAATCGACTTAAAGCCAGATAGTCACATTGGGGGCTCTTCTCTCTGAAACGGTTATATTTACCGCCTGCAAAGCTATGTCGCGTTCTGCGGTATGCGGAGACACTAAAAGCACCATAGTAGAACACTGAAAAAACTTCTAAGTTTTTGTAATAGCCAGTAAGAAGTAGTACAATTCACGTTTTAGCTATCGATTATTGACTTTTTAGCCGGCTTTGGTGCCTTGGGCATGAGCTAGGACCTTAAGATTTTGTGTGAAAGATGGACTAGCAGCCGCGTTACACGGGTGAAAGTGAAAAGTGTTCATATGTAGTGAAACCCTGAGAAATCCGACCGTGTTCGTCAATTCTTATCGAATCGACTTAAAGCCAGATTGTCACATTCGCCGCTCTTCCCTCTGAACGGTTTTATTTATCGTCTGCAATGCTATGTCGCTGGGTGCAGTATGCATAGACACTTAAAGCACCATAGTACAACACAGAAGAAGCTTCTAATTTAATGTAATAGCCCGTAAGAAGTAGTACAATTCAAGTTTTCGTTATCGATTATTCACTTTTTAGCCTGCTTTGGTGCCTTGTACATGAGCTAGGACCTTAAGATTTTGCATGAAAGGAGGACTATTAGCCGCGTTGCACGGGAGAATGTGAAAAGTGTTCATGTGTAGTAAACACCTGAGAAATCCGTCCGTGTTCGTCATTTGTTATCGAAGCGACTTATAGCCAGATCGTCACTTTGTCCGCTCCTCTCACTGAAACGGTTTATTTATCGTCTGCAAAGCATGTCGTTGGGTGCAGTATGCATAGACACTTAAAGCACCATAGTACAACACAGGAGAAGCTTCTAAGTTAATGTAATAGCCCGCACGAAGTAGTACAATTCAAAGTTTTCGTTATGGATTATTCACTTTTTAGCCGGCTTTGGAGCCTTGTGCATGAGCTAGGACCTTAAGATTTTACATGAAAGGAGGACTATTAGCCGCGTTGCACGGGTAAACGTAAAAAGTGTTCATATGTTTTAAAAACCTGAGTAATCCGTCCATTTTCGTCATTTGTTATCGAATCGTCTTAAAGCCACATCGTCATATTGGCCGCTCTTCTCTCTGTAACGGTTACATTTATCGTCTGCAAAGCTATGTCACGTATTGCGGTATGCAGTGACGCTAAAAGCAAACATAATAGAACACAGAAGAAGCTTCTAATTTGAAGTAATAGCCAGTAAGAAGCAGTGCAATTCAAGTATTGGTTATCGATTAATGATTTTTAGCCGGCTTTAGTTCCTTGGATATGAGGTGGAACCATAAGATTTTGCATGAAAGGAAGACTAGCAGCTGCGTTCCACGGGAAAATGTGAAAAGGGTTCATATGTAGTGAAAACCTGAGAAATCCGTATGTTTTCGTCAATTGTTATCGAATCGACTTAAAGCTAGATCGTTACATTGGCCGCTCTTCCCTCTGAAACCGTTACATTTATAGTCTCCAAAGATATGTCGCGAGTTACGTAATGCGGAGGCACTAAAAGCACTATACTAGAACACAGACGAAGCTTCTAAGTTGATGTTATAGCCAGTAAGAAGAAGTGCAATTCAAGTATTCGTAATCGATTATTCAATTTTCACCCGGCTTTGGTGCCTTGTACAGAAGCTGGGACATTAAGATTTTGCATGAAAGGAGGACTATTAGCCGCGTTGCACGGGAGAATGTGAAAAGTGTTCATATGTAGTAAAAACCTGAGAAATCCGTCCGTTTTCGTAATTTGTTAATTTGTACATTGGCCGCTCTTCTCTCTGAAACGGTTATATTTACCGTCTGCAAAGCTATGTCGCGTGCTGTGGTATGCGAAAACACTAAAAGCGTTATAGTAGAATACAGAAGAAGCTTCTAAGTTGATGTAAGAGCCAGTAAGAAACAGTAAAATTCAAGTTTTAGTTATCGATTATTGACCATTTACTTTTCTTTGGTGCCTTGGAAATGAGCTAGGACTTTACGATTTTGCATGTAGGGAAGTGTAAGAGCCGCATTGCACGGGAGAATGTGAAAAATGTTCATATATAGTAAAAACCTGAGAAATCCCTTTGTTTTCGTCATTTGTTATCGAATCGACTTAAAGCCAGATCGTCACATTGGCCGCTCTACCCTCTGAAACGGTTACATTTATCGTCTGCAAAGGTATGTCGCGTGCTGTGGTATTCGGAGACACTAAAAGCACCGTAGTAGAACACAGAAGAAACTACTAAATTGATGTAATAGCCAGTAAGAAGTAGTACAATTCACGTTTCAGTTATCGATTATTGACTTTTTAGCCGGCTTTGGTGCCTTGGACATTTGCTAGGACCTTACGATTTTGCATTATGGAAGGTGTAGCAGCCGCGTTGCACGGAAGAATTTGAAAAGTGTTCATATGTAGTAAAACCTGAGAAGCCCGTCCGTTTTCGTTATTTTTTATGGAATCGACTTAAAGCCAGATCGTCACATTGGCCGCTCTTCTCTCTGAAACGGTTACATTTATAGTCTGAAAAGAGATGTCGCATGCTGCAGTATGCGGAGACACTGAAAGCACCATAGTAGAACACAGAAGAAGCTTCTAAGTTGATGTAATAGCCAGTAAGATAAAGTACAATTCAAGTTTTAGGTATTGATTATTCACATTTTAGCCGGCTTTCCTGCCTTATACCTGATCTAGGACCTTAAGATTTTCATTAAAGGAGGACTAGCAGCCGCGTTGCTCTGCAGAATGGGAAAAATGATCATATGTAGTAACAACCTGAGAAATCCGTCCGTTTTCGTTATTTGTTATCGAATCGACTTAAAGCCACATCGTCACATCGGCCGCTCTTCTCTCTGAAACGAACATTTGTCGTCTGCAAAACTAGGACGCGTGCTGCAGTAAGCGGAGACACTAAAAGCACCGTAGTAGAACACAGAAGAAGCTTCTAGGTTGATGTAATAGACAGTAAGAAGTAGTACAATACACGTTTTAACTATCGATTATTGCCTTTTGAGCCGGCTTTGGTGCCTTGGACATGAGCTAATAACTTACGATTTTGCATGAAAGCAAGACTAGCAGCCGCGTTGCACGGGAGAATGTGAAAAGTGTTCATATGTAGTAAAAACCTGAGAAATCCGTCCGTTTTCGTCATTTGTTATCGAATCGACTTAAAGCAAGGTTGTTACTTTGGCCGCTCCTCTCTCTGAAACGGTTACATTTATCTTCTGCAAAGCTATGTGGAGTGCTGCGGTATGCTGAAACACTAAAAGCACAATAGTAGAACACAGATTAAGCTTCCAAGTTGATGTAATAGCCAGTAAGAAGCAGTACAAATCAAGTTTCAGTTATCGATTATTGAATTTTTAGCCTTCTTTGGTGCCTTGGACATGAGCTAGGACCTTATGATTTTGCATGAAAGGAGGACTAGCAGCCGCGTTGCACGGGAAAATGTGAAAAGTGTTCATATGTAGAAAAAACCTGAGAAATCCGTCCGTTTTCGTCATTTGTATTCGAATCGACTTAAAGCAAGGTTGTTACATTGGCCGCTCTTCTCTCTGAAACGGTTACATTCATCTTCTGCAAAGGTATGTCGCGTGCTGCGGTATGCGGAGGCACGAAAAGCACCATAGTAGAACACAGAAGAAACATCTAAGTTGATGTAATAGCCAGTAAGAAGTAGTACAATTCACGTTTTGGTTATCGATTATTAACTTTGTTGCTGGCTTTGGTGCCATGGACATGAGCTAGGACCTTAAGATTTTGCATGAAATGAGGACTAGCAGCTGCGTTGAACGGGAAAATGTGAAAAGTGTTCATATGTAGTAAAAACCTGAGAAATCCACCCATTTTCGTCATTTGTTATCGAATGGACTTAAACCCAGATCGTCACGTTGGCCGCTCTTCTCTCTGAAACGGTTATATTTATCGTCTGCAAAGCTATGGCGCGTGCTGCGGTATGCGGAGACACTAAAAGCAACATAGTAGGACACAGAGAGAACTTCTAAGTTGATGTAATAGCCAGTAAGAAACAGTAGAATTCGAGTTTTAGTTATCGATTATTGACCTTTTACCCTTCTTTGGTGCCTTGGACATGAGCTAGGAACTTAAGATTTTGCATGAAAGGAAGACTAGCAGCCGCGTTGCACGGGAGAATGTGTAAAGTGTTCATATGTAGTAAAAACCTGAGAAATCCACCCATTTTCGTCATTTGTTATCGAATGGACTTAAACCCAGATCGTCACGTTGGCCGCTCTTCTCTCTGAAACGGTTACATTTATCGTCTGCAAAGCTATGGCTCGTGCTGCGGTATGCGGAGACACTAAAAGCAACATAGTAGGACACAGAAGGAACTTCTAAGTTGATGTAATAGCCAGTAAGAAACAGTAGAATTCGAGTTTTAGTTATCGATTATTGACCTTTTACCCTTCTTTGGTGCCTTGGATATGAGCTAGGAACTTAAGATTTTGCATGAAAGGAAGACTAGCAGCCGCGTTGCACGGGAGAATGTGTAAAGTGTTCATATGTAGCAAAAACCTGAGAAATCCGTCTGTTTTCGTCATTTGTTATCGGATCGACTTAAAGCAAGGTTGTTACATTGGCCGCTCTTCTCTCTGAGACGGTTACATTTATCTTCTGCAAAGCTATGTCGCGTGCTGCGGTATGCGGAGACACTAAAAGCACCATAGTAGAACATAGAAGAAGCTTCTAAGTTGATATAATAGCCATTAAGAAACAGTACATTTCAAGTTTTGTTATCGATTATTGAACTTTTACCCTACTTTGGTGCCTTGGACATGAGCTAGGACCTTAAGATTTTGCTTGAAAGGAAGACTAGCAGCCGCGTTGCACGGGAGAATGTGAAAAGTGTTCATATGTAGCAAAAACATGAGAAATCAGTCCGTTTTCGTCATTTGTTATCCAATCGACATAATGTCAGATCGTCTCTTTGGCCGCTCATCACTCTTAAACGGTGACATATAACGTCTGCAAAGCTATGTCGCGTGCTGCGGTTTGCGGAGACAATAAAAGCACCATAGTAGAACATAGAAGAAGCTTCTAAGTTGATGCAATAGCCAGTAAGAAACAGTACAATTCAAGTTTTGTTATCGATTATTGAACTTTTACCCTACTTTAGTGCCTTGGACATGAGCTAGGACCTTTAGATTTTGCTTGAAAGGAAGACTAGCAGCCGCGTTGCACGGGAGAATGTGAAAACTGTTCATATATAGCAAAAACCTGAGAAATCCGTCCGTTTTCTTTATTTGTTATCGATTCGACTTAAAGCAAGGTTGTTACATTGGCCGCTCTTCTCTCTGAAACGGTTACATTTATCTTCTGCAAAGCTATGTCGCGTTCTGCCATATGCGGAGACACTAAAAGCACCATAGTGGAACACAGAAGAAGCATCTAAGTTGATATAATAGCCATTAAGAAACAGTACACTTCAAGTTTTGTTATCGATTATTGAACTATTACCCTACTTTGGTGATTTGGACATGAGCTAGGACCTTAAGATTTTGCTTGAAAGGAAGACTAGCAGCCGCGTTGCACGGGAGAATGTGAAAAGTGTTCATATATAGCAAAAACCTGAGAAATCCGTCCGTTTTCTTTATTTGTTATCGATTCGACTTAAAGCAAGTTTGTTACATTGTTCGCTCTTCTCTCTGAAACGGTTACATTTATCTTCTGCAAAGCTATGTCGCGTTCTGCCATATGCGGAGACACTAAAAGCACCATAGTGGAACACAGAAGAAGCATCTAAGTTGATATAATAGCCATTAAGAAACAGCACACTTCAAGTTTTGTTATCGATTATTGAACTTTTACCCTACTTTGGTGCCTTGGACATGACCTAGGACCTTAAGATTTTGCTTGAAAGGAAGACTAGCAGCCGGGTTGCACGGGAGAATGTAAAGAGTGTTCATATGTAGCAAAAACATGAGAAATCAGTCCGTTTTCGTCATTTGTTATCCAATCGACTTAATGTCAGACCGTCTCATTGGCCGCTCATCACTCTTAAACGGTGACATATAACGTCTGCAAAGCTATGTCGCGTGCTGCGGTATGCGGAGACACTAAAAGCACCATAGTAGAACATAGAAGAAGCTTCCAAGTTGATGTAATAGCCAGTAAGAAACAGTACAATTCAAGTTTTGTTATCGATTATTGAACTTTTACCCTACTTTGGTGCCTTGGACATGAGCTAGGACCTTTAGATTTTGCTTGAAAGGAAGACTAGCAGCCGCGTTGCACGGGAGAATGTGAAAAGTGTTCATATATAGCAAAAACCTGAGAAATCCGTCCGTTTTCTTTATTTGTTATCGATTCGACTTAAAGCAAGTTAGTTACATTGGCCGCTCTTCTCTCTGAAACGGTTACATTTATCTTCTGCAAATTATGTCGCGTTCTGCCATATGCGGAGACACTAAAAGCACCATAGTGGAACACAGAAGAAGCATCTAAGTTGATATAATAGCCATTAAGAAACAGTACACTTCAAGTTTTGTTATCGATTATTGAACTTTTACCCTACTTTGGTGCCTTGGACATGACCTAGGACCTTAAGATTTTGCTTGAAAGGAAGACTAGCAGCCGGGTTGCACGGGAGAATGTAAAGAGTGTTCATATGTAGCAAAAACATGAGAAATCAGTCCGTTTTCGTCATTTGTTATCCAATCGACTTAATGTCAGACCGTCTCATTGGCCGCTCATCACTCTTAAACGGTGACATATAACGTCTGCAAAGCTATGTCGCGTGCTGCGGTATGCGGAGACACTAAAAGCACCATAGTAGAACATAGAAGAAGCTTCCAAGTTGATGTAATAGCCAGTAAGAAGCAGTACCAATCAAGTTTCTGTTATCAATTATTGCCTTTATAGGCAATACGGTTGTACTTATCGTCTGCAAAGCTATGTCGCGTGCTGCGGTATGCGGAGACACTAAAAGCACCATAGTAGAACACAGACGAAGCTTCCAAGCTGATGTAATAACCAGTAAGACGCAGTACAAATCAAGTTTCAGTTATCGATTATTGAATTTTTAGCCTTCTTTGGTGCCTTGCACATGAGCTAGGACCTTATGATTTTGCATGAAAGGAGGGCTAGCAGCCGCGTTGCACGGAAAAATGTGAAAAGTGTTCATACTTAGTAAAAACCTGAGAAATCCACCCGTTTTCGTCATTTGTTATCGAATGGACTTAAACCCAGATCGTCACGTTGGCCGCTCTTCTCTCTGAAACGGTTACATTTATCGTCTGCAAAGCTATGGCGCGTGCTGCGGTATGCGGAGACACTAAAAGCACCATAGTAGAACACAGAAGAAGCTTCTAAGTGTATGTAATCGCCAGTAACGAGTAGTACAATTCACGTTTTAACTATCGATTATTGCCTTTTGAGCCGGCTTTGGTGCCTTGGACATGAGCTAGGACCTTAAAATTTTGCATAAATGGAGAACTAGAAGCCGCGTTGCTCGGCAGAATGTGAAACGTATTCATATGTAGTAAAAACCTGAGAAATCCGTCCGTTTTCGTCATGTGTTATCGAATCGAATTAAAGCAAGGACGTTACATTGGCCGCTATTCTCTCTGAAACAGATACATTTATCGTCTGCAAAGCTATGTCGCGTGCTGCGGTATGCGGAGACACTAAAAGCACCATAGTAGGACACACAAGAAACTTCTAAATTGATGTAATAACCAGTAAGAAACAGTACAATTCAAGTTTTGTTATCGATTATTGAACTTTTACCCTACTTTGGTGCCTTGGACATGAGCTAGGACCTTTAGATTTTGCTTGAAAGGAAGACTAGCAGCCGCGTTGCACGGGATAATGTGAAAACTGTTCATATATAGCAAAAACCTGAGAAATCCGTCCGTTTTCTTTATTTGTTATCGATTCGACTTAAAGCAAGGTTGTTACATTGGCCGCTCTTCTCTCTGAAACGGTTAAATTTATCTTCTGCAAAGCTATGTCGCGTTCTGCCATATGCGGAGACACTAAAAGCACCATAGTGGAACACAGAAGAAGCATCTAAGTTGATATAATAGCCATTAAGAAACAGTACACTTCAAGTTTTGTTATCGATTATTGAACTTTTACCCTACTTTGGTGCCTTGGACATGACCTAGGACCTTAAGATTTTGCTTGAAAGGAAGACTAGCAGCCGCGTTGCACGGGAGAATGTGAAAAGTGTTCATATGTAGCAAAAACATGAGAAATCAGTCCGTTTTCGTCATTTGTTATCCAATCGACTTGAAGTCAGATCGTCTCATTGGCCGCTCATCACTCTTAAACGGTGACATATAACGTCTGCAAAGCTATGTCGCGTGCTGCGGTATGCGGAGACACTAAAAGCACCATAGTAGAACATAGAAGAAGCTTCTAAGTTGATGTAATAGCCTGTAAGAAACAGTACAATTCAAGTTTTGTTATCGATTATTGAACTTTTACCCTACTTTGGTGCCTTGGACATGACCTAGGACCTTAAGATTTTGCTTGAGAGGAAGACTAGCAGCCGCGTTGCACGGGAGAATGTAAAGAGTGTTCATATGTAGCAAAAACATGAGAAATCAGTCCGTTTTCGTCATTTGTTATCCAATCAACTTAATGTCAGACCGTCTCATTGGCCGCCCATCACTCTTAAACGGTGACATATAACGTCTGCAAAGCTATGTCGCGTGCTGCGGTATGCGGAGACACTAAAAGCACCATAGTAGAACATAGAAGAAGCTTCCAAGTTGATGTAATAGCCAGTAAGAAGCAGTACCAATCAAGTTTCTGTTATCAATTATTGCCTTTATAGCCGGCTTTGGTGCCTTGGACATGAGCTAGGACCTTAAGATTTTGCATGAAATTAGGACTAGCAGCTGCGTTGAACGGGAAAATGTGAAAAGTGTCCATATGTAGTTATAAAGTGAGAAATTCGCCCGTTTTCGTCATTTGTTATCAAATCCACTTTAAGCCAGATCGTCATATAGGCCGCTCTTCTCTCTGAAACGGTTGTACTTATCGTCTGCAAAGCTATGTCGCGTGCTGCGGTATGCGGAGACACTAAAAGCACCATAGTAGAACACAGAAGAAGCTTCTAAGTGTATGTAATAGCCAGTAACGAGTAGTACAAATCACGTTTTAACTATCGATTATTGCCTTTTGAGCCAGCTTTGGTGCCTTGGACATGAGCTAGGACCTTAAAATTTTGCATAAATGGAGAACTAGAAGCCGCGTTGCTCGGCAGAATGTGAAACGTATTCATATGTAGTAAAAACCTGAGAAATTCGTCCGTTTTCGTCATGTGTTATCGAATCGAATTAAAGCAAGGACGTTACATTGGCCGCTATTCTCTCTGAAACAGATACATTTATCGTCTGCAAAGCTATGTCGCGTGCTGCGGTATGCGGAGACACTAAAAGCACCATAGTAGGACACACAAGAAACTTCTAAATTGATGTAATAACCAGTAAGAAACAGTACAATTCAAGTTTTAGTGATCGATTACTGACTTTTTAGCCGGCTTTGGTACCTGGGACATGAGCTAGAACTTTAAGATTTTGCATGAAAGGAGAACTAGCAGCTGCGTTGCACGAGAAAATGTGAAAAGTGTTCATATGTAAATAAAACATGAGAAATTCGCTAGTTTTCGTCATTTGTTATCAAATCGACTTTAAGCCAGATCATCACTTTGGTCGCGCTTCTCTCTGAAACGGTTACATTTATCGTCTGCAAAGCTATGTCGCGTGCTACGGTATGCGGAGACACTAAAAGCAACATAGTAGGACACAGAAGAAACTTCTAAGTTGATGTAATAGCCAGTAAGAAACAGTACAATTCAAGTTTTGTTATCGATTATTGAACTTTTACCCTACTTTGGTGCCTTGGACATGAGCTAGGGCCTTTAGATTTTGCTTGAAAGGAAGACTATCAGCCGCGTAGCACGGGAGAATGTGAAAAGTGTTCATATGTAGCAAAAACATGAGAAATCAGTCCGTTTTCGTCATTTGTTATCCAATCGACTTGAAGTCAGATCGTCTCATTGGCCGCTCATCACTCTTAAACGGTGACATATAACGTCTGCAAAGCTATGTCGCGTGCTGCGGTATGCGGAGACACTAAAAGCACCATAGTAGAACATAGAAGAAGCTTCTAAGTTGATGTAATAGCCAGTAAGAAACAGTACAATTCAAGTTTTGTTATCGATTATTGAACTTTTTCCCTACTTTGGTGCCTTGGACATGACCTAGGACCTTAAGATTTTGCTTGAGAGGAAGACTAGCAGCCGCGTTGCACGGGAGAATGTGAAAAGTGTTCATATGTAGCAAAAACATGAGAAATCAGTCCGTTATCGTCATTTGTTATCCAATCGACTTAATGTCAGATCGTCTCATTGGCCGCTCATCACTCTTAAACGGTGACGTAAATCGTCTGCAAAGCTATGTCGCGTTCTGCGGTATGCGGAGACACTAAAAGCACCATAGTAGAACATAGAAGAAGCTTCCAAGTTGATGTAATAGCCAGTAAGAAGCAGTACCAATCAAGTTTCTGTTATCAATTATTGCCTTTATAGCCGGCTTTGGTGCCTTGGACATGAGCTAGGACCTTAAGATTTTGCATGAAATGAGGACTAGCAGCTGCGTTGAACGGGAAAATGTGAAAAGTGTCCATATGTAGTTATAAAGTGAGAAATTCGCCCGTTTTCGTCATTTGTTACCAAATCCACTTTAAGCCAGATCGTCATATAGGCCGCTCTTCTCTCTGAAACGGTTACATTCAGCGTCTGCAAAGCACTGTCGCTGGATGCGGTATGCGGAGACACTAAAAGCACCATTGTAGAACACAAAAGAAGCTTCTAAGTTGATTTAATAGCCAGTAAGAAGTAGTACAATTCAAGTTTTAGTTATCGATTATTGACTATTTAGCCGGCTTTGGTGCCTTCGACATTTGCTAGGACCTTACGATTTCGCATTATGGATGGTGTAGCAGCCGCGTTGCACGGAAGAATTTGAAAAGTGTTCATATGTAGTAAAAACCTGAGAAATCCACCCGTTTTCGTCATTTGCTATCGAAGGGACTTACACCCAGATCGTCACGTTGGCCGCTCGTCTCTCTGAAACGGTTACATTTATCGTCTGCAAAGCTATGGCGCGTGCTGCGGTATGCGGAGACACTAAGAGCACCATAGTAGAACACAGAAGAAGCTTCTAAGTGTATGTAATAGCCAGTAACAAGTAGTACAATTCACGTTTTAACTATCGATTATTGCATTTTGAGCCGGCTTTGGTGCCTTGGACATGAGCTAGGACCTTAAAATTTTGCATAAATGGAGAACTAGAAGCCGCGTTGCTCGGCAGAATGTGAAACGTATTCATATGTAATAAAAACCTGAGAAATCCGTCCGTTTTCGTCATGTGTTATCGAATCGAATTAAAGCAAGGACGTTACATTGGCCGCTATTCTCTCTGAAACGGTTACATTTAGCTTCTGCAAAGCTATGTCGCGTGCTGCGGTATGCGGAGACACTAAAAGCACCATAGTAGAACACAGAAGAAACTTCTAAGTTAATATAATAGAAAGTAAGAAACAGAACAATTCAAGTTTTGTTATCGATTATTGACCTTTTACCCAACTTTGGTGCCTTGGACATGGGCTAGGACCTTAAGATTTGGCTTGAAAGGAAGACTAGCAGCCGCGTTGCACGGGAGACTGTGGAAAGGGTTCATATGTAGCAAGAACATGAGAAATCAGTCCATTTTCGTCATTTGTTATCCTATCGACTTAATGTCAGATCGTCTCATTGGCCGCTCATCACTCTTAAACGGTGACATATATCGTCTGCAAAGCTATGTCGCGTGCTGCGGTATGCGGAGACACTAAAAGCACCATAGTAGAACATAGAAGAAGCTTCTAAGTTGACGTAATAGCCAGTAAGAAACAGTAAAATTCAAGTTTTGTTATCGATTATTGAACTTTTACCCTACTTTGGTGCCTTGGACATGAGCTAGGACATTAAGATTTTGCTTGAAAGGAAGACTAGCAGCCGCGTTGCACGGGAGAATGTGAAAAGTGTTCATATGTAGCAAAAACATGAGAAATCAGTCCGTTTTCGTCATTTGTTATTGAATCGACTTAATATCAGATCGTCTCACTGGCCGCGCATCATTCTTAAACGGTGACATATATCGTCTGCAAAGCTATGTCGCGTTCTGCGGTATGAGGAGACACTAAAAGCACAATAGTAGAACACAGACGAAGCTTCCAAGTTGATGTAATAGCCAGTAAGAAGCAGTACAAATCAAGTTTTAGTGATCGATTATTGACTTTTTAGCCGGCTTTGGTACCTGGGACATGAGCTAGAACCTTAAGATTTTGCATGAAAGGTGAACTAGCAGCTGCGTTGCACGAGAAAATGTGAAAAGTGTTCATATGTAAATAAAACTTGAGAAATTCGCTAGTTTTCGTCATTTGTTATCAAATCGACATTAAGCCAGATCATCACTTTGGTCGCGCTTCTCTCTGAAACGGTTACATTTATCGTCTGCAAAGCTATGTCGCGTGCTGCGGTATGCGGAGACACTAAAAGCAACATAGTAGGACACCGAAGAAACTTCTAAGTTGATGTAATAGCCAGTAAGAAACAGTACAATTCAAGTTTTAGTTATCGATTTTTGACCTTTTACCCTTCTTTGATGCCTTGGACATGAGCTAGGATCTTACGATTTGCATGAAAGGAAGACTAGCAGCCGCGTTGCGCGGGAGAATGTGAAAAGTGTTCATATATAGCAAAAACCTGAGAAATCCGTCGTTTTCTTTATTTGTTATCGAATCGACTTAATGCAAGGTGGTTACATTGGCCGCTCATCTATCTGAAAGGGTTACATTTATCTTCTGCAAAGGTATGTCGCGTTCTGCGGTATGCGGAGACACTAAAAGCACCATAGTGGAACACAGAAGAAGCATCTAAGTTGATATAACAGCCATTAAGAAACAGTACAATTCAAGTTTTAGTTATCGATTATTGAACTTTTACCCTTCTTTGGTGCCTTGGACATGAGCTAGGACCCTAAGATTTTGCTTGAAAGGAAGACTATCAGCCGCGTTGCACAGGAGAATGTGAAAAGTGTTCATATGTAGCAAAAACATGAGAAATCCGTCCGTTTTCGTCATTTCTTATCGAATCGACTTAAAGCCAGATCGTCACATTGGCCGCTCTTCTCTCTGAAACGGTTGTACTTATCGTCTGCAAAGCTATGTCGCGTGCTGCGATATGCGGGGACACAAAAAGCACCACAGTAGAACACAGATGAAGCTTCTAAGTCGATGTAATAGCCAGTAAGAAGTAGTACAATTCATGTTTTAGTTATCGATTATTGACTTTTTAACTGGCATTGGTGCCTTGGACATGAGCTAGGAACTTAACGTTTTGCATGAAAGGAGGACTAGCAGCCGAGTTGCACGGGAGAATGTGAAAAGTGTTCATATGTAGTAAAAACCTGAGAAATCCGTCCGTTTTCGTCATTTCTTATCGAATCGACTTAAAGCTAGATCGTCACATTGGCCGCTCTTCTCTCTGAAACGGTTGTACTTATCGTCTGCAAAGCTATGTCGCGTGCTGCGGTATGCAGAGACACTAAAAGCACCATAGTAGAACACAGAAGAAGCCCCTAAGTTGATGTAATAGCTTGTAAGTAGTGGTGCAATTCAAGTTTTAGGTATCGATTATTGACTTTTTACCCTTCTTTGGTGCCTTGGACATGAGCTAGGAACTTAAGATTTTGCATGAAAGGATGACTAGCAGCCGCGTTGCACGGGAGAATCTGAAAAGTGTTCATCTGTAGTAAAAACCTGAGAAATCCGTCCGTTTTCGTCAGTTGTTATCGAATTGACTTAAAGCCAGATCGTCACATTAGCCGCAGTTCTGTCTGAAACGGTTACATTTATCGTCTGCAAAGCTATGTCGCGTGCTGCGGTATGCAGAGACACTAAAAGCACCATAGTAGAACACAGATGAAGCTTCTAAGTTGATGTAATAGCTAGTATGAAGTAGTACAATTCAAGTTTTTGTTATCAATTATTGACTTTTTACCATTCTTTGGTACCTTGGATATAAACTAGGAACTTAAGATTTTGCATGAAATGATGACTAGCAGCCGCGTTGCACGGGAGAATGTGAAAAGTGTTCATATGTGGGATAAAGCTGAGAAATCCGTCCGTATTCGTCATTTGTTATCGAATCGACTTAAAGCCAGATCGTCACATTGGCCGCTCTTCTCTCTGAAACGGATGTACTTATCGTCTGCAAAGCTATGTCGCGTGCTGCGGTACACAGAGACACTAAAAGCACCATAGTGGAACACAGATGAAGCTTCTAAGTTAATGTAATAGCAAGGAAGAAGTAATAAAATTCGAGTTTTAGGTATCGATAATTGATATTTTAGCTGGCTTTGGTGCCTTGGACATGATCTAGGACCTTAAGATTCTGTTTGAAGGGAGGACTAGCAGCCGACTTGCACGTTAGTATGTGGAAAGTGTTCATATGTAGTAAAAACCTGAGAAATCCGTCCGTTTTCGTCATCTGTTATCGAATCGACTTAAAGCCAGATCGTAAGATTTTTTGCTCTTCTCTCTGAAACGGTTGTACTTATCGTCTGCAAAGCTATGTCGCGTGCTGCGGTATGCGGAGACACTGAAATCACCATAGTTGAAGACAGATGGAGCTTCTAAGTTGATGTAATAGCCAGTAAGAAGTAGTACAAGTCAAGTTTTAGGTATTGATTATTGACTTTTTAGCTGGCTTTGGTGCCTTGGACATGAGCTAGGACTTTAAGATTCTGCATGAAATGAGGACTAGCAGCCGCGTTGCACGGGAGAATGTGAAAAGTGTTCATATGTAGTAAAAACCTGAGAAAACCGTCCGTTTTCGTCATTTGTTATCGAATCGACTTAAAGCAAGGTTGTTACATTGGCCCCTGTTCTCTCTGAAACAGTTAGATTTATCTTCTGCAAAGCTATGTCGCGTGCTGCGGTATGCGTAGACACTAAAAGCACCATAGTAGAACACAGAAGAAACTTCTAAGTTAATATAATAGAAAGTAAGAAACAGTACAATTCAAGTTTTGTTATCGATTATTGACCTTTTACCCAACTTTGGTGCCTTGGACATGGGCTAGGACCTTAAGATTTGGCTTGAAAGGAAGACTAGCTGCCGCGTTGCACGGGAGACTGTGGATAGGGTTCATATGTAGCAAGAACATGAGAAATCAACCATTTTCGTCATTTGTTATCCTATCGACTTAATGTCAGATCGTCTCATTGTAACTTCATTATTAATGTGGTTTTCAGTACATTTGTAATCACAGCAGATGCAGTCTGTAATACATTGAATTATTAATGTAGGAATCTTAATTATCACATTTGCTCATTGTGAAAATTTATCAGGTCTACTTAAATATAGTTTAAACCTAATGTCACTTAATAATGCCCACAAATTACGTATTTCAGCACCATGATGTAATTCATATTATGTTAATTATTTCCAACAATCATTACACAAAAGACATCTAAATATACCTACGACACACAACATTCATATGTAATCAAAACTATGTTTTATTTCTGTGCATAAATTTCTCTCCTTTTTTGTAAATATAATTAGTATATAAATTGATCTGAGTAATGAGGTAGTGAACAGGACCTGTGGTCGACCACTGTTACAACAGATTAATAAAGAACACTGTAAGTGACGCCTCTGATTATCAATATCATTAACGTGTTATAATACATCAACATCACTGACATACAACGTTCACTGCCAACGTTCACTCTTAAACGGTGACATATATCGTCTGCAAAGCTATGTCGCGTGCTGCGGTAAGCGGAGACACTAAAAGCACCATAGTAGAACATAGAAGAAGCTTCTAAGTTGACGTAATAGCCAGTAAGAAACAGTAAAATTCAAGTTTTGTTATCGATTATTGAACTTTTACCCTACTTTGGTGCCTTGGACATGAGCTAGCACCTTAAGATTTTGCATGAAAGGAAGACTAGAAGCTGCGTTGCACGGGAGAATGTGAAAAGTGTTCATATATAGCAAAAACCTGAGAAATCCGTCCGTTTTCTTTATTTGTTATCGAATCGACTTAAAGCAAGGTTGTTACATTGGCCGCTCTACTCTCTGAAATGGTTACATTTATCGACTGCTAAGCTATGGCGCGTGCTGCAGTATGCGGAGACACTAAAAGCACCGTGGTAGAACATAGAAGAAGCTTCTAAGTTGACGTAATAGCCAGTAAGAAACAGTACAATTCAAGTTTTGTAATCGATTATTGAACGTTTACCCTACTTTGGTGCCTTGGACATGTGCTAGGACGTTAAGATTTTGCTTGAAAGGAAGACTAGCAGCCGCATTGCACGGGAGAATATGAAAAGTGTTCATATGTAGCATAAACATGAGAAATCAGTCCGCTTTCGTCATTTGTTATTGAATCGACTTAATGTCAGATCGTCTCACTGGCCGCGCATCATCCTTAAACGGTGACATATATCGTCTGCAAAGCTATGTCGCGTTCTGCGGTATGAGGAGACACTAAAAGCACAATAGTAGAACACAGACGAAGCTTCCAAGTTGATGTAATAGCCAGTAAGAAGCAGTACAAATCAAGTTTTAGTGATCGATTATTGACTTTTTAGCCGGCTTTGGTACCTGGGACATGAGCTAGAACCTTAAGATTTTGCATGAAAGGTGAACTAGCAGCTGCGTTGCACGAGAAAATGTGAAAAGTGTTCATATGTAAATAAAACATGCGAAATTCGCTACTTTTCGTCATTTGTTATCAAATCGACTTTAAGCCAGATCATCACTTTTGTCGCGCTTCTCTCTGAAACGGTTACATTTATCGTCTGCAAAGCTATGTCGCGTGCTGCGGTATGCGGAGACACTAAAAGCAACATAGTAGGACACAGAAGAAACTTCTAAGTTGATGTAATAGCCAGTAAGAAACATTACAATTCAAGTTTTAGTTATGGATTTTTGACCTTATACCCTTCTTTGATGCCTTGGACATGAGCTAGGAACTTACGATTTGCATGAAAGGAAGACTAGCAGCCGCGTTGCGCGGGAGAATGTGAAAAGTGTTCATATATAGCAAAAACCTGAGAAATCCGTCCGTTTTCTCTGTTTCTTATGGAATCGACTTAAAGCAAGGTGGTTACATTGGCCGCTCATCTATCTGAAAGGGTTACATTTATCTTCTGCAAAGCTATGTCGCGTTCTGCGGTATGCGGAGACACTAAAAGCACCATAGTGGAACACAGAAGAAGCATCTAAGTTGATATAACAGCCATTAAGAAACAGTACAATTCAAGTTTTAGTTATCGATTATTGAACTTTTACCCTTCTTTGGTGCCTTGGACATGAGCTAGGACCCAAAGATTTTGCTTGAAAGGAAGACTATCACCCGCGTTAGACGGGAGAATGTGAAAAGTGTTCCTATGTAGCAAAAACATGAGAAATCAGTCCGTTTTCGTCTTTTGTTATCCATTCGACTTAATGTCAGATCGTCTCATTGGCCGCTCATCACTATTAAACGGTGACGTATATCGTCTGCAAAGCTATGTCGCGTTCTGCGGTATGCGGAGACACTAAAAGCACCATAGTAGAACACAGACGAATCTTCCAAGTTGATGTAATAGCCAGTAAGAAGCAGTACCAATCAAGTTTCGGTTATCGATTATTGCCTTTATAGCCGGCTTTGGTGCCTTGGACATGAGCTAGGAACTTACGATTTTGCATAAATGGAGGACTAGCTGCCGCGTTGCTAGGGACAATGTGAAACGTATTCATAAGTAGTAAAATCCTGAGAAATCCGTCCGTTTTCGTCATTTGTTATCGAATCGACTTAAAGCCAGATCGTCACATTGCCGCTCTTCCCTCTGAAATGGTTGTACTTATCGTCTCCAAAGCTATGTCGCGGGCTTCGGTATGTGGAGACACTAAAAGCACCATAGTAGAACACAGATGAAGCTTCTAAGTTGATGTAATAGCTAGTAAGAAGTAGTACAATTCAAGTTTTAGGTATCGATTATTGACTTTTTAGCTTGCTTTGGTGTCTTGGACATGAGCTAGGAACTTAAGATTTGGCATGAAAGGAGGACTAGCAGCCGCGTTGCGTGGGATAATCTGAAAAGTGATCATATGTAGTAAAAACCTGAGAAATCCGTCCGTTTTCGTCATTTGTTATCGAATCGATTTAAAGCCAGATCGTCACATTGGCCGCAGTTCTGTCTGAAACAGTTACATATATAGTCTGAAAAGCTATGTCGCGTGCTGCGGTATGCAGAGACACTAAAAGCACCATAGTAGAACACAGATGAAGCTCCTAAGTTGATGTAATAGCTTGTAAGTAGTAGTGCAATTCAAGTTTTAGGTATCGATTATTGACTTTTTACCCCTCTTTGGTGCCTTAGACATGAGCTAGGAAGTTAAGATTTTGCATGAAAGGAGGCCTAGCAGCCGCGTTGAACGGGAGAATGTGAAAAGTGTTCGTATGTAGTAAAACCTGAGAAATCTGTCCGTATTCGTCATTTGTTATCGAATCGACTTAAAGCCAGATCGTCACATTGGCCGCTCTTCTCTCTGAAACGTTTGTACTTATCGTCTGCAAAGCTATGTCGCGTGCTGCGGTATGCGGAGACACTAAAAGCACCATAGTAGAACACAGATGAAGCTTCTAAGTTGATGTAATAGCCAGTAAGAAGTAGTACAATTCATGTTTTAGGTATCGATTATTGACTTGTTAACTGCCTTTTTTGCCTTGGACATGAGCTAGGACCGTAACATTTTGCATGAAAGGAGGACTAGCTGCCGAGTAGCACTTGAGAATGTGAAAAGTGTTCATGTGTAGTAAAAACCTGAGAAATCCGTCCGTTTTCGTCATTTGTTATCGAATCGACTTAAAGCCAGATCGTCACATTAGCCGCAGTTCTGTCTGAAACGGTTACATTTATCGTCTGCAAAGCTATGTCGCGTGCTGCGGTATGCAGAGACACTAAAAGCACCATAGTAGAACACAGATGAAGCTTCTAAGTTGATGTAATAGCTAGTATGAAGTAGTACAATTCAAGTTTTTGTTATCGATTATTGACTGTTTACCCTTCTTTGGTACCTTGGTCATGAGCTAGGAACCTAAGATTTTGCATGAAAGGATGACTAGCAGCCGCGTTGCACGGGAGAATGTGAAAAGTGTTCATATGTGGTATAAAGCTGAGGAATAAGTCCGTATTCGTCATTTGTTATCGAATCAACTTAAAGCCAGATCGTCACATTGGCCGCTCTTCTCTCTGAAACGGTTGTACTTATCGTCTGCAAAGCTATGTCGCGTGCTGCGGTATGTGGAGACACTAAAAGCACAATAGTAGAACACAGATGAAGCTTCTAAGTTGATGTAATAGCCAGTAAGAAGTATTACAATTCAAGTTTTTGGTATCGATTATTGACTTTTTACCCTTCTTTGGTGCCTTGGACATGACCTAGGAACTTAAGATTTCGCATGAATGGCGGACTAGCAGCCGCGATGCGCGGGAGAATGTGAAAAGTGTTCATATGTAGTAAAAGCCTGAGAAATCCGACCGTTTTCGTCATTTGTTATCGAATCGACTTAAAGCCAGATCGTCACATTGGCCGCTCTTCTCTCTGAAACGGTTGTACTTATCGTCTGCAAAGCTATGTCGCGTGCTGCGGTATCCGGAGACACTAAAAGCACCATAGTAGAACACAGATGAAGCTTCCATGTTGATGTAATAGCCAGTAAGAAGTAGTACAATTCAAATTTTAGTTATCGATTATTGACTTTTTTGCTGGCTTTGGTGCCTTGGACATGAGCTAGGACCTTAAGATTCTGCATGAAAGGAGGACTAGCAGCCGAGTTGCACGGGAGAGTGTGATGAGGTGTCCATACGTAGTAAAAACCTGAGAAATCCGTCCATTTTCGTCATTTGTTATCGAATCGACTTAAACCCAGATCTTCACATTGGCCGCTCTTCTCTCTGAAACGGTTACATTTATCGTCTGCATGGCTGTGTCGCGTGCTGCGGAATGTGGAGACACTAAAAGCACCATAGTAGAACACAGATGAGCTTCTAAGTTGATGTAATAGCCAGTAAGAAATAGTGCAATTCAAGTTTTAGTTATCGATTATTGACTTCTTAGCTGGTTCTGGTGCCTTGGACATGAGCTAGGACCATAACATTTTGCATGAAAGGATGACTAGCAGCCGCGTTGCACGGGAGAATGTGAAAAGTGTTCATATGTGGTATAAAGCTGAGAAAACCGTCCGTAATTTTCATTTGATATCGAATCGACTTAAAGCCAGATCGTCACATTGGCCGCTCTTCTCTCTGAAACGGTTGTACTTATCGTCTGCAAAGCTATGTCGCGTGCTGCGGTATGCAGAGACACTAAAAGCACCATAGTAGAACACAGATGAAGCTCCTAAGTTGATGTAATAGCTTGTAAGTACTAGTACAATTCAAGACTTAGGTATCGATTATTGACTTTTTACCCTTCTTTGGTGCCTTGGACATGAGCTAGGAACTTAAGATTTTGCATGAAAGGAGGCCTAGCAGCCGCGTTGCACGGTAGAATGGGAAAAGTGTTCGTATGTAGTAAAACCTGAGAAATCTGTCCGTATTCGTCATTTGTTATCGAATCGACTTAAAGCCAGATCGTCACATAGGCCGCTCTTCTCTCTGAAACGATTGTACTTATCGTCTGCAAAGCTATGTCGCGTGCTGCGGTATGCGGAGACACTAAAAGCACCATAGTAGAACACAGATGAAGCTTCTAAGTTGATGTAATAGCCGGTAAGAAGTAGTACAATTCATGTTTTAGTTATCGATTATTGACTTTTTAACTGCCTTTGGTGCCTTGGACATGAGCTAGGACCGTAACATTTTGCATGAAAGGAGGACTATCAGCCGAGTAGCACGGGAGAATGTGAAAAGTGTTCATATGTAGTAAAAGCCTGAGAAATCCGTCCGTTTTCGTCATTTGTTATCGAATCGACTTAAAGCCAGATCGCCACATTGGCCGCTTTTCTCTCTGAAACGGTTACAATTATCGTCTGCAAAGCTATGTCACGTGCTGCGGTATGTGGAGACACTAAAAGAACCATAGTAGAACACAGATGAAGCTTCTAAGTTGATGTAATAGCCAGTAAGAAGTAGTACAATTCAAGTTTTAGTTATCGATTATTGAATTTTTAACTGCCCTTGGTGCCTTGGAAATGAGCTAGGACCTTAAGATTCTGCATGAAAGGAGGACTAGCAGCCGAGTTGCACGGGAGAGTGTGAAAAGTGTTCATACGTAGTAAAAACCTGAGAAATCCGTCCATTTTCGTCATTTGTTATCGAATCGACTTAAAGCCAGATCGCCACATTGGCCGCTTTTCTCTCTGAAACGGTTACAATTATCGTCTGCAAAGCTATGTCACGTGCTGCGGTATGTGGAGACACTAAAAGAACCATAGTAGAACACAGATGAAGCTTCTAAGTTGATGTAATAGCCAGTAAGGAGTAGTACAATTCAAGTTTTAGTTATCGATTATTGAATTTTTAACTGCCCTTGGTGCCTTGGAAATGAGCTAGGACCTTAAGATTCTGCATGAAAGGAGGACTAGCAGCCGAGTTGCACGGGAGAGTGTGAAAAGTGTTCATACGTAGTAAAAACCTGAGAAATCCGTCCATTTTCGTCATTTGTTATCGAATCGACTTATAGCCAGATCGTCACATTGGCCGCTCTTCTCTCTGAAACGGTTACATTTATCGTCTGCATGGCTGTGTCGCGTGCTGCGGTATGTGGAGACACTAAAAGCACCATAGTAGAACACAGATGAGCTTCTAAGTTGATGAAATAGCCGGTAAGAAATAGTACAATTCAAGTTTTAGTTATCGATTATTGACTTCTTAGCTGGTTCTGGTGCCTTGGACATGTGCTAGGACCTTAACATTTTGCATGAAAGGATGACTAGCAGCCGCGTTGCACGGGAGAATGTGAAAAGTGTTCATATGTGGGATAAAGCTGAGAAATCCGTCCGTATTCGTCATTTGATATCGAATCGACTTAAAGCAAGGTCGTCACATTGGCCGGTCTTCTCTCTGAAAGGTTTGTACTTATCGTCTGCAAAGCTATGTCGCGTGCTGCGGTATGTGGAGACACTAAAAGCACCACAGTAGAACACAGATGAAGCTTCTAAGTTGATGTAATAGCCAGTAAGAAGTAGTACAATTCAAGTTTTAGTTATCGATTATTGACTTTTTAACTGGCTTTGGTGCCTTGGACATTTGCTAGGAACTTAAGATTTTGCATGAAAGGAGGACTAGCAGCCGCGATGTGCGGGAGAATGTGAAAAGTGTTCATATGTAGTAAAAGCCTGAGAAATCCGTCCGTTTTCGTCATTTGTTATCGAATCGACTTAAAGCCAGATCGTCACATTGGCCGCTTTCCTCTCTGAAACGGTTACATTTATCGTCTGCAAAGCTATGTCACGTGCTGCGGTATGTGGAGACACTAAAAGAACCATAGTAGAACACAGATGAAGCTTCTAAGTTGATGTAATAGCCAGTAAGAAGTAGACAATTCAAGTTTTAGTTATCGATTATTGACTATTTAACTGCCTTTGGTGCCTTGGACATGAGCTAGGACCGTAACATTTTGCATGAAAGGAGGACTAGCAGCCGAGTAGCACGGGAGAATGTGAAAAGTGTACATCTGTAGTAAAAACCTGAGAAATCCGTCCGTTTTCGTCATTTGTTATCGAATCGACTTAAAGCCAGATCGTCACATAGGCCGCTCTTCCCTCTGAAACGGTTGTACTTATCGTCTGCAAAGCTATGCCGAATGCTGCGGTATGCGGAGACACTAATAGCACCATAGTAGAACACAGATGAAGCTTCTAAGCTGATGTAAAAGCCAGTAAGGAGTAGTACAATTCTAGTTTTAGGTATCGATTATTAACTTTTTACCCTTCTTTGGTGCTTTGAACAGGAGCTAGGAAATTAAGATTTTGTATGAAAGGAGGACTAGCAGTAGCGTTGCACTGGAGACTGTGAAAAGAGTTCATATGTAGTAAAAACCTGAGAAATCCGTTCGTTTTCGTCATTTGTTATCGAATCGACTTAAAGCCAGATCGTCACATTGGCCGCACTTCTGTCTGAAAGGGTTGTGCTTATCGTCTGCAAAGCTATGTCGCGTGCTGCGGTATGCGGAGACACAAAAAGCTCCATAGTAGAACACAGATGAAGCTTCTAAGTAAATGTAATAGCTAGTATGAAGTAGTACAATTCAAGTTTTTGTTATCGATTATTGACTTTTTAGCTGGATTTGGTGCCTTGGACATTAGTTAGGAACTTAAGATTCTGCAAGAAAGGACGACTAGCAGCCGAGTTGCACGGGAGAAAGTGAAAAGTGTTCATATGTAGTAAAAACCTGAGAAATCCGTCCGTTTTCGTCATTTGTTATCGAATCGACTTAAAGCCAGATCGTCACATAGGACGCTCTTCCCTCTGAAACGGTTGTACTTATCGCCTGCAAAGCTATGTCGCGTGCTGCGGTATGCGGAGACACTAAAAGCACCATAGTAGAACACAGATGAAGCTTCTAAGCTGATGTAAAAGCCAGTAAGGTGTAGTACTATTCTAGTTTTAGGTATCGATTATTAACTTTTTACCCTTCTTTGGTGCTTTGAACAGGAGCTAGGAAATTAAGATTTTGTATGAAAGGAGGACTAGCAGTAGCGTTGCACTGGAGACTCTGAAAAGGGTTCATATGTAGTAAAAACCTGAGAAATCCGTCCGTTTTCGTCATTTGTTATCGAATCGACTTAAAGCCAGATCGTCACATTGGCCGCTCTTCTGTCTGAAAGGGTTGTACTTATCGTCTGCAAAGCTATGTCGCGTGCTGCGGTATGCGGAGACACAAAAAGCACCATAGTAGAACACAGATGAAGCTTCTAAGTTGATGTAATAGCCAGTAAGAAGTAGTACAATTCAAGTTTTAGTTCTCTATTATTGACTTTTTAACTGGCTTTGGTGCCTTGGACATGAGCTAGGACCTTAACATTTTGCATGAAAGGAGGACTAGCAGCCGAGTTGCACGGGAGAATGTGAAAGGTGTTCATATGTAGTAAAAACCTGAGAAATCCGTCAGTTTCGTCATTTCTCATCGAATCGACTTAAAGCTAGATCGTCACATTGGCTGCTCTTTCTCTGAAACGGTTGTACTTATCGTCTGCAAAACTATGTCGCGTTCTGCGGTATGCAGAGACACTAAAAGCACTATAGTAGAACACAGATGAAGCTTCTAAGTAAATGTAATAGCTAGTATGAATTAGTACAATTCAAGTTTTTGTTATCGATTATTGACTTTTTAGCTGGATTTGGTGCCTTGGACATTAGCTAGGAACTTAAGATTCTGCAAGAAAGGACGACTAGCAGCCGAGTTGCACGGGAGAAAGTGAATAGTGTTCATACGTAGTAAAAACCTGAGAAATCCGTCCGTTTTCGTCATTTGTTATCGAATCGACTTAAAGCCAGATCGTCACATTGGCCGCAGTTCTGTCTTAAACGGTTACATTTATCGTCTGCAAAGCTATGTCGCGTGCTGCGGTATGCGGAGACACTAAAAGCACCATAGTAGAACACAGATGAAGCTTCTAAGTTGATGTAATAGCCAGTATGAAGTAGTACAATTCAAGTTTTAGGTATCGATTATTGACTTTTTACCCTTCTTTGGTGCCTAGGACATGAGCTAGGAACTTAAGATTTTGCATGAAAGGAGGACTAGCAGCCGCGTTGCATGTGAGAATGTGAAAAGTGTTCGTATGTAGTAAAAACCTGAGAAATCCTTCCGTTTTCGTCATTTGTTATCGAATCGACTTAAAGCCAGATCGTCACATTGGCCGCAGTTCTGTCTGAAACGGTTACATTTATCGTCTGCAAAGCTATGTCGCGTGCTGCTGTATGCAGAGACACTAAAAGTACCATAGTCGAACACAGATGAAGCTTCTAAGTTGATGTAATAGCTAGTATGAAGTAGTACAATTCAAGTTTTTGTTATCGATTATTGACTTTTTACCCTTCTTTGGTACCTTGGGCATGAGCTAGGACCTTAAGATTCTGCATGAAAGGAGGACTAGCAGCCGCGTTGCACGGGAGAAAGTGAAATGTGTTGGTATGTAGTAAAAACCTGAGAAATCCGTCCGTTTTCTTCATTTGTTATCGAATCGACTTAAAGCCAGATCGTCACTTTGGCTGCTCTTCTCTCTGAAATGGTTGTACTTATCGTCTGCAAAGCTATGTCGCGTGCTGCGGTATGCAGAGACACAAAAAGCACCACAGTAGAACACAGATGAAGCTTCTATGTTGATGTAATAGCCAGTAAGAAGTAGTACAATTCAAGTCTTAGTTATCGATTATTGACTTTTTAACTGGCTTTGGTGCCTTGGACATGAGCTAGGAACTTAACATTTTGCATGAAAGGAGGACTAGCAGCCGAGTTGCACGGGAGAATGTGAAAAGTGTTCATATGTAGTAAAAACCTGAGCTATCCGTCCGTTTGCGTCATTTGTTATCGAATCGACTTAAAGCCAGATCGTCACAATGGCCGCTCATCTCTCTGAAACGTTTGTACTTATCGTCTGCAAAGCTATGTCGCGTGCTGCGGTATGCGGAGACACTAAAAGCACCATAGTAGAACACAGATGAAGCTTCTAAGTTTATGTAATAGCCAGTAAGAAGTAATACAATTCAAGTTTTTGTTATAGATTATTGACTTTTTACCCATCTTTGGTGCCTTGGACATGACCTAGGAACTTAAGATATTGCATGAAAGGAGGACTAGCAGCCGCGATGCACGGGATAATGTGAAAAGTGTTCATGTGTAGTGATACCTGGGAAATCCTTCCGTATTCGTCATTTGTTATCGAATCGACTTAAAGCCAGATCGTCACATTGGCCGCTCTTCTCTCTGAAACGGATGTACTTATCGTCTGCAAAGCTATGTCGCGTTCTGCGGTATGCGGAGACACTAAAAGCACCATAGTAGAACACAGATGATGCTTCTAAGTTGTTGTAATAGCCAGTAATAAGTAGTAGAATTCAAGTTTTAGGTATCGATTATTGACTTTTTAGCTGGCTTTGGTGCATTGGACATGAGCTAGGACCTTAAGATTCTGCAAGAAGGGTGGACTTGCAGCCGAGTTGCACGGGAGGATGTGAAAAGTGTTCATATGTAGTAAAACCTGAGAAATCCGAACGTTTTTGTCATTTGTTATCGAATCGACTTAAAGCCAGATCGTCACATTGGCCGCTTTTCTCTCTGAAACGGTTACATTAATCGTCTGCAAAGCTATGTCACGTGCTGCGGTATGTGGAGACACTAAAAGCACCATAGTAGAACACAGATGAAGCTTCTGAGTTGATGTAATAGCCAGTAAGAAGTATTACAATTCAAGTTTTAGTTACCGATTATTGACTTTTTAACTGCCTTTGGTGCCTTGGACATGAGCTAGGACCGTAACATTTTGCATGAAAGGGTGGCTAGCAGCCGAGTAGCACGGGAGAATGTGAAAAGTGTTCATCTGTAGTAAAAATCTGAGAAATCCGTCGGTTTTCGTCATTAGTTATCGAATCGACATAAAGCCATATCGTCACATAGGCCGCTCTTCTCTCTGAAACGGTTGTACTTATCGTGTGCAAAGCTATGTCGCGTGCTGCGTAAACACTAAAAGCACCATAGTAGAATACAGATGAAGCATCAAAGTTGATGTAATAGCCAGTACGAAGTAGTACAATTCAAGTTTTAGGTATCGATTATTGACGTTTTAGCTGGCATTGGTGCCTTGGACATGAGCTAGGACCTTAAGATTCTGCATGAAAGGAGGACTAGCAGCCGAGTTGCACGGGAGAATGTGAAAAGTGTTCATATGTAGTAAAAACCTGACAAAATCCGAACGTTTTCGTCATTTGTTATCGAATCGACCTAATGCCAGCTCGTCACATTGGCCGCAGTTCTGTCTGGAACGGTTACATTTATCGTCTGCCTAGCTATGTCGCGTGCTGCGGTATGCAGAGACACTAAAAGCACCATAGTAGAACACAGATGAAGCTTCTAAGTTGATGTAATAGCCAGTAAGAAGTAGTACAATTCAAATTTTAGGAATCGATTATTGACTTTTTACCCTTCTTTGGTGCCTTGGACATGAGCTAGGACCTTAAGATTTTGGATTAAACTAGGACTAGCAGCCGCGATGCGCGTTAGACTGTGAAAAGTGTTCATATGTAGTAAAAACCTGAGAAATACGTCCGTTTTCGTCATTTGTTATCGAATCGACGTAAAGCCAGATCGTCACATTGGCCGATCTTCTCTCTGAAACGGTTGTACTTATCGTCTGCAAAGCTATGTCGCGTGCTGCGGTATACGGAGACACTGAAAGCACCATAGTAGAACACAGATGAAGCTTCCTAGGTGATGTAATAGCCAGTAAGAAGTAGTACAATTCAAGTTTTAGGTATCGATTATTGACTTATTTGCTGGCTTTGGTGCCTTGGACATGAGCTAGGACCTTAAGATTCTGCATTAAAGGAGGACTAGTAGCCGCGTTGCACGGGAGAATGTGAAAAGTGTTTATACGTAGTATAAACCTGAGAAATCCGTCCGTTTTCGTAATTTATTATCGAATCGACTTAAAGCCAGATCGTCACATTGGCCGCTCTTCTCTCTGAAAGGGTTACATTTATCGTCTGCAAAGCTATGTCGCGTGCTGCGGTATTTGGAGACACTAAAAGCACCATAGTAGAACACAGATGAAGCTTCTAAGTTGATGTAATAGCCAGTAAGAAGTAGTACAATTCAAGTTTTAGGTATCGATTATTGACTTTTTAGCTGGCTTTGGTGATTTGGACATGAGCTAGGACCTTAAGATTCTGCATGAAAAGAGGACAAGCAGCCGAGTTGCATGGGAGAATGTGAAAAGTGTTCATATGTAGTAAATACCTGAGAAATTCGTCCGTTTTCGTCATTTGTTATCGAATCGACTTAAAGCCAGATCGTCACATTGGCCGCTCTTCCCTCTGAAACCGTTGTACTTATCGTTTGCAAAGCTATGTCGCGTGCTGCGGTATGCGGAGACACAAAAGGCACCATAGTGGACACACAGATGAAGCTTCTAATTTGATATAATTGCCAGTAAGAAGTAGTACAATTCAAGTTTTAGGTATGGATTATTGACTTTTTAGCTATCTTTGGTGCCTTGGACATGAGCTAGGACCTTAAGATTTTGCATGAGAGGAGGACTAGCAGCCGCGTTGCATGGGAGAATGTGAAAAGTGTTCATATGTAGTAAAAACCTGAGAAATCCGTCCGTTTTCCTAATTTGTTATGGAATCGACTTAAAGCCAGATCGTCACATTGGCCGCGCTTCTCTCTGAAACGGTTGTACTTATCGTCTGCAAAGCTATGTCGCGTGCTGCGGTATGCGTAGACACTAAAAGCACCATAGTAGAACACAGATGAAGCTTCTAAGTTGATGTAATAGCCAGTAAGAAGTAGTACAATTCAAGATTTACGTATCGATTATTGACTTTTTTGCTGGCTTTGGTGCCTTGGACATGAGCTAGGACCTTAAGATTCTGCATGAAAGGAGGACTAGCAGCCGAGTTGTATGGGACAATGTGAAAAGTGTTCATATGTTGTAAAAACCTGAGAAATCCGTCCGTTTTCGTCATTTGTTATCGAATCGACTTGAAGCAAGATCGTCATATTGGCAGCTCTTCTGTCTGAAACGGTTACATTTATCGTCTGCAAAGCTATGTCGCATGCTGCGGTATGCGGAGACACTAAAAGCACCATAGTGGATCACAGATGAAGCATCTACGTTGATGTAATAGCCAGTAAGAAGTAGTACAATTCAAGTTTTAAGTATCGATTATTGACTTTTTAGCTAGCTTTGGTGCCTTGGACATGAGCTAGGACCTTAAGATTCTGCATGAAAGGAGGACTAGCAGCCGAGTTGCATGGGAGAATGTGAAAAGTGTTCACACGTAGTAAAAACCTGAGGAACCCGTCCATTTTCGTCATTTGTTATCGAATCGACTTAAAGCCAGATCGTCACATTGGCCGATCTTCTCTCTGAAATGGTTGTACTTATCGTCTGCAAAGCTATGTCGCGTGCTGCGGTATACGGAGACACTAATAGCACCATAGTAGAACACAGATGAAGCTTCCTAGTTGATGTAATAGACAGTAAGAAGTAGTACAATTCAAGTTTTAGTTATCGATTATTGACTTTTTAGCTGGCTTTGGTGCCTTGGACATGAGGTAAGACCTTAAGATTCTGCATGAAAGGACGACTAGCAGCCGAGTTGCACGGGAGAATGTGAAAAGTGTTCATATGTAGTAAAAACGTGAGAAATCCGTTACTTTTCGTCATTTGTTATCGAATCGACTTAAAGCCAGATCGTCACATTGGCCGCCCTTCTGTCTGAAACGGTTACATTTATCGTCCGCAAAGCTATGTCGCATGGTGCGGTATGCGGAGACACTAAAAGCACCATAGTAGAACACAGATGAAGCTTCTAAGTTGATGTAATACCCAGTAAGAAGTAGTAAAATTCAAGGTTTAGGTATCGATTAATGACTTTTTAGCTGGCTTTGGTGACTTGGACATGAGCTAGGACCTTACGATTCTGCATGAAAGGAGGACTAGAGGCCGAGTTGCAAGGGAGAATGTGAAAAGTGTTCATATGTAGTAAAAACCTGAGAAATCCGTCCGTTTTCGTAATTTGTTATGGAATCGACTTAAAGCCAGATCGTCACATCGGCCGCGCTTCTCTCTGAAACGGTTGTACTTATCGTCTGCAAAGCTATGTCGCGTGCTGCGGTATGCGTAGACACTAAAAGCACCATAGTAGAACACAGATGAAGCTTCTAAGTTGATGTAATAGCCAGTAAGAAGTAGTACAATTCAAGATTTACGTATCGATTATTGACTTTTTTGCTGGCTTTGGTGCCTTGGACATGAGCTAGGACCTTAAGATTCTGCATGAAAGGAGGACTAGCAGCCGAGTTGTATGGGACAATGTGAAAAGTGTTCATATGTAGTAAAAGCCTGAGAAATCCGTCCGTTTTCGTCATTTGTTATCGAATCGACTTGAAGCAAGATCGTCACATTGGCCGCTCTTCTATCTGAAACGGTTGTACTTATCGTTTGCAAAGCTATGTCGCATGCTGCGGTATGCGGAGATACTAAAATCACCATAGTGGAACACAGATGAAGCTTCTAAGTTGACGTAATAGCCAGTAAGAAGTAGTACAATTCAAGGTTTAGGTATCGATTATTGACTTTTTAGCTGGCTTTGGTGCCTTGGACATGAAATAGGTCCTTAAGATTCTGCACGAAAGGAGGACTAGCAGCCGAGTTGCATGGGAGAATGTGAAAAGTGTTCATCTGTAGTAAATACCTGAGAAATTCGTTCGTTTTTGTCATTTGTTACCGAATCGACTTAAAGCCAGATCGTCACATTGGCCGCTCTTCTCTCTGAAACGGTTGTACTTATCGTTTGCAAAACTATGTCGCGTGCTGCGGTATGCCGAGACACAAAAAGCACCATAGTGGACACACAGATGAAGCTTCTAAGTTGATGTAATAGCCAGTAAGAAGTAGTACAATTCAAGTTTTAGGTTATGGATTATTGACTCTTTAGCTATCTTTGGTGCCTTGGACATGAGCTAGGACATTAAGATTCTGCATGAAAGGAGGACTAGCAGCCGCGTTGCATGGGAGTATGCGACAAGTGTTCATATGTAGTAAAAACCTGAGAAATCCGTCCGTTTTCGTCAATTGTTATCGAGTAGACTTAAAGCCAGATCTTCACATTGGCCGTTCTTCACTCTGAAACGGTTGTACTTAACGTCTGCAAAGCTATGTCGCGTGCTGCGGTATGCGGAGACACTAAAAGCACCATAGTAGAACACAGACGAAACTTCTAAGTTGACGTAATAGCCAGTAAGAAGTAGTACAATTCAAGTTTTAGGTATCGTTATTGACTTTTTAGCTGGCTTTGGTGACTGGGACATGAGCTAGGACCTTAAGATTCTGCATGAAAGGAGGACTAGCAGCCGAGTTGCATGGGAGAATGTGAAAAGTGTTCATATGTAGTAAAAACCTGAGAAATCCGTCCTTCGTAATTTGTTATGGAATCGACTTAAAGCCAGATCGTCACATTGGCCGCTCTTCTCTCTGAAACGGTTGTACTTATCGTGTGCAAAGCTATGTCGCGTGCTGCGGTATGCGTAGACACTAAAAGCACCATAGTAGAACACAGATGAAGCTTCTAAGTTGATGTAATAGCCAGTAAGGAGTAGTACAATTCAAGTTTTAGGTATCGATTATTGACTTTATAGCTGGCTTTTGTGCCTTGGACATGAGCTAGGACCTTATGATTCTGCATGAAAGGAGGACTAGCAGCCGAGATGCATGGGAGAATGTGAACAGTGGTCATATGTAGTATACAAATGAGAAATCCGTCCGTTTTCGTCATTTGTTATCGAATCGCCTTAAAGCCAGATCGTCACATTGACCGCTCTTCTCTCTGAAACGGTTGTACTTATCGTCTGCAAAGCTATGTCGCGTGCTGCAGTATGCGGAGACACTAAAAGCAACATAGTAGAACAGCGATGAAGCTTCTAAGTTGATGTGATAGCCAGTGAGAAGTAGTACAATTCAAGTTTTAGGTATCGATTATAGACTTTTTAGCTGGCTTTGGTGCTTTGGACATGAGCTAGGACGTTAAGATTCTGCATGAAAGGAGGACTAGCAGCCGAGTAGCATGGGAGAATGTGAAAAGTGTTCATATGTAGTAAAAACCTGAGAAATCCGTCCGTTTCCGTCATTTGTTATCGAATCGACTTAAAGCCAGATCGTCACATTGGCCGCTCTTCTCTCTGAAACGGTTGTACTTATCGTCTGAAAGCTATGTCGCGTGTTGCGGTATGCGGAGACACTAAAATCACCATAGTAGAACACAGATGAAGCTTCTAAGTTGATGTAATAGCCAGTAAGGAGTAGTACTATTCAAGTTTTAGGTATCGAATATTGACTTTTTAGCTGGCTTTGGTGCCTTGTACATGAGCTAGGACCTTAAGATTCTGCATGAAAGGAGGACTAGCAGCCGAGTTGAATGGGAGAATGTGAAAAGTGTTCATATGTAGTAAAAACCTGAGAAATCCGCCCGTTTTCGTCATTTGTTAGCGAATCGACTTAAAGCCAGATCGTCACATTGGCCGCTCTTCTCTCTGAAACGGTTGTACTTATCGTCTGCAAAGCTATGTCGCGTGCTGCGGTATGCGGAGACACTAAAAGCACCATAGTAGAACACAGATGAAGCTTTAAACTTGATGTAATAGCCAGTAAGAAGTAGTACAATTCAAGATTTAGGTATCGATTATTGAATTTTTTGCTGGCTTTGGTGCCTTGGACATGGGCTAGGACCTTACGATTCTGCATGAAAGGAGGACTAGCAGCCGAGTTGTATGGGAGAATGTGAAAAGTGTTCATATGTAGTAAAAACCTGAAAAATACGTCCGTTTTCGTCATTTGTTATCGAATGGACTTGAAGCCAGATCGTCACATTGGCCGCTCTTCTCTCTGAAACGGTTGTACTTATCGTTTGCAAAGCTATGTAGCGTGCTGCGGTATGCGGAGACACGAAAAGCACCATAGTGGACACACAGATGAAGCTTCTAAGTTGATGTAATAGCCAGTAAGAAGTAGTACAATTCAAGTTTTACATATGGATTAATGACTTTTTAGATATCTTTGGTGCCTTGGAAATGAGCTAGGACATTAAGATTCTGCATGAAAGGAGGACTAGCAGCCGCGTTGCATGGGAGTATGTGACAAGTGTTCATATGTAGTAAAAACCTGAGAAATCCGTCCGTTTTCGTCATTTGTTATCGAATAGACTTAAAGCCAGATCGTCACATTGGCCGCTCTTCTCTCTGAAACGGTTGTACTTAACGTCTGCAAAGCTATGTCGCGTGCTGCGGTATGCAGAGACACTAAAAGCACCATACTAGAACACAGACGAAGCTTCTAAGTTGATGTAATTGCCAGTAAGAAGTAGTACAATTCAAGTTTTAGGTATCGATTATTGACTTTTTAGCTGGCTTTGGTGACTTGGACATGAGCTAGGATCTTAAGATTCTGCATGAAAGGAGGACTAGCAGCCGAGATGCATGGGAGAAGGTGAAAAGTGTTCATATGTAGTAAAAACCTGAGAAATCCGTCCGTTTTCGATATTTGTTATCGAATCGACTTAAAGCCAGATCGTCACATTGGCCCCTCTTCTCTCTGAAACGGTTGTACTTATCGTCTGCAAAGCTATGTCGCGTGCTGCGGTATGCGGAGACACTAAAAGCACCATAGTAGAACACAGATGAAGCTTCTAAGTTGATGTAATAGCCAGTAAGGAGTAGTACAATTCAAGATTTAGGTATCGATTATTGACTTTTTTGCTGGCTTTGGTGCCTTGGACATGGGCTAGGACCTTACGATTCTGCATGAAAGGAGGACTAGCAGCCGAGTTGCACGGGATAATGTAAAAAGTGTTCATATGTAGTAAAAACCTGAGAAATCCGTCCGTTTTCGTCATTTGTTATCGAATCGACTTAAAGCCAGATCGTCACATTGGCCGCTCTTCTCTCTGAAACGGTTGTACTTAACGTCTGCAAAGCTATGTCGCGTGCTGCGGTATGCAGAGACACTAAAAGCACCATACTAGAACACAGACGAAGCTTCTAGGTTGATGTAATTGCCAGTAAGAAGTAGTACAATTCAAGTTTTAGGTATCGATTATTGACTTTTTAGCTGGCTTTGGTGACTTGGACATGAGCTAGGATCTTAAGATTCTGCATGAAAGGAGGACTAGCAGCCGAGATGCATGGGAGAATGTGAAAAGTGTTCATATGTAGTAAAAACCTGAGAAATCCGTCCGTTTTCCTAATTTGTTATGGAATCGACTTAAAGCCAGATCGTCACATTGGCCGCTCTTCTCTCTGAAACGGTTGTACTTATCGTGTGCAAAGCTATGTCGCGTGCTGCGGTATGCGTAGACACTAAAAGCACCATAGTAGAACACAGATGAAGCTTCTAAGTTGATGTAATAGCTAGTAAGAAGTAGTACAATTCAAGATTTACGTATCGATTATTGACTTTTTTGCTGGCTTTGGTGCCTTGGACATGAGCTAGGACCTTAAGATTCTGCATGAAAGGAGGACTAGCAGCCGAGTTGTATGGGACAATGTGAAAAGTGTTCATATGTAGTAAAAACCTGAGAAATCCGTCCGTTTTCGTCATTTGTTATCGAATCGACTTGAAGCCAGATCGTCACATTGGCCGCTCTTCTCTCTGAAACAGTTGTACTTATCGTCTGCAAAGCTATGTCGCGTGCTGCGGTATGCGGAGACACTAAAAGCACCCTAGTAGAACACAGATGAAGCTTCTAAGTTGATGTAATAGCTAGTAAGAAGTAGTAAAATTCAAGTTTTAGGTATCGATAATTGACGTTTTAGCTGGCTTTGGTGCCTTGGCCATGAGCTAGGACCTTAAGATTCTGCATGAAAGGAGGACTAGCAGCCGAGTTGCATGGGAGAATGTGAAAAGTGTTCATAAGTAGTAAAAACCTGAGAAATCCGTCCGTTTTCGTCATTTGTTATCGAATCGACTTAAAGCCAGATCGTCACATTGGCCGCTCTTCTCTCTGAAACGGTTGTACTTATCGTCTGCAAAGCTATGTCGTGTGCTGCGGTATGCGGAGACACTAAAAGCACCATACTAGAACACAGGTTAAGCTTCTAAGTTGATGTAATAGCCAGTAAGCTGTAGTACAATTCAAGTTTTAGGTATCGATTATTGACTTTTTGCTGGCTATGTTGCCTTGGACATGAGCTAGGACCTTAAGATTCTGCATGAAAGGAGGACTAGCAGCCGCGTTGCACGGAGAATGTGAAAAGTGTTCATATGTAGTAAAAACCTGAGAAATCCGTCCGTTTTCGTCATTTGTTATCGAATCGACTTAAAGCCAGATCGTCACATTGGTCGCTCTTCTCTCTGAAACGGTTGTACTTATCGTCTGCAAAGCTATGTCGCGTGCTGCGGTATGCGGAGACACTAAAATCACCAGAGTGGAACACAGATGAAGCTTCTAAGATGATGTAATAGCCAGTAAGAAGTAGTACAATTCAAGATTTAGGAATCGATTATTGACTTTTTAGCTGGCTTTGGTGCCTTTGGCATGAGCTAGGTCCTTATGATTCTGCATGAAAGGAGGACTAGCAGCCGAGTTGCATGGGAGTATGTGAAAAGTGTTCATATGTGGTAAAAACCTGAGAAATCCGTCCATTTCGTCATTTGTTATCGAATCGACTTATAGCCAGATCGTCACATTGGCCCCTCTTCTCTCTGAAACGGTTGTACTTATCGTCTGCAAAGCTATGTCGCGTGCTGCGGTATGCGGAGACACTAAAATCACCACAGTGGTACACAGATGAAGCTTCTAAGTTGATGTAATAGCCAGTAAGAAGTAGTACAATTCAAGTTTTAGGTTTCGATTATTGACTTTTTAGCTGGCTTTGGTGCCTTGGACATGAGCTATGTCCTTAAGATTCTGCATGAAAGGAGGACTAGCAGCCGAGTTGAAAGGGAGAATGTGAAAAGTGTTCATATGTAGTAAAAACCTGAGAAATCCGTCCGTTTTCGTCATTTGTTATCGAATCAACTTGAAGCCAGATCGTCACATTGGCCGCTCTTCTCTCTGAAATGGTTGTACTTATCGTCTGCAAAGCTATGTCGCGTGATGCGGTATGCGGAGACACTAATAGCACCATAGTAGAACACAGATGAAGCTTCTAAGTTGATGTAATAGCCAGTAAGGAGTAATACAATTCAAGTTTTAGGAATCGAATATTGACTTTTTAGCTGGCTTTGGTGCCTTGGACATGAGCTAGGACCTTAAGATTCTGCATGAAAGGAGGACTAGCAGCCGAGATGCATGGGAGAATGTGAATAGAAGTCATATGTAGTAAACAAATGAGAAATCCGTCCGTTTTCGTCATTTGTTATCGAATCGCCTTAAAGCCAGATCGTCACATTGACCGCTCTTCTCTCTGAAACGGTTGTACTTATCGTCTGCAAAGCTATGTCGCGTGCTGCATTATGCGGAGACACTAAAAGCACCATAGTAGAACAGTGATGAAGCTTCTAAGTTGATGTGATAGCCAGTGAGAAGTAGTACAATTCAAGTTTTAGGTATCGATTATAGACTTTTTAGCTGGCTTTGGTGCTTTGGACATGAGCTAGGACCTTAAGATTCTGCATGAAAGGAGGACTAGCAGCCGAGTAGCATGGGAGAATGTGAAAAGTGTTCATATGTAGTAAAAACCTGAGAAATCCGTCCGTTTCCGTCATTTGTTATCGAATCGACTTAAAGCCAGATCGTCACATTGGCCGCTCTTCTCTCTGAAACGGTTGTACTTATCGTCTGCAAAGCTATGTCGCGTGCTGCGGTATGCGGAGACACTAAAAGCACCATAGTAGAACACAGATGAAGCTTCTAAGTAGATGTAAAAGCCAGTAAGGAGTAGTACAATTCAAGTTTTAGGTATCGAGTATTGAATTTTTAGCTGGCTTTGGTGCTTTGGACATGAGCTAGGACCTTAAGATTCTGCATGAAATGAGGACTAGCAGCCGAGTTGTATGGGAGAATGTGAAAAGTGTTCATATGTAGTAAAAACCTGAAAAATACGTCCGTTTTCGTCATTTGTTATCGAATGGACTTGAAGCCAGATCGTCACATTGGCCGCTCTTCTCTCTGAAACGGTTGTACTTATCGTTTGCAAAGCTATGTAGCGTGCTGCGGTATGCGGAGACACGAAAAGCACCATAGTGGACACACAGATGAAGCTTCTAAGTTGATGTAATAGCCAGTAAGAAGTAGTACAATTCAAGTTTTACATATGGATTAATGACTTTTTAGATATCTTTGGTGCCTTGGAAATGAGCTAGGACATTAAGATTCTGCATGAAAGGAGGACTAGCAGCCGCGTTGCATGGGAGTATGTGACAAGTGTTCATATGTAGTAAAAACCTGAGAAATCCGTCCGTTTTCGTCATTTGTTATCGAATAGACTTAAAGCCAGATCGACACATTGGCCGCTTTTCTCTCTGAAACGGTTGTACTTAACATCTGCAAAGCTATGTCGCGTGCTGCGGTATGCAGAGACACTAAAAGCACCATACTAGAACACAGACGAAGCTTGTAAGTTGATGTAATTGCCAGTAAGAAGTAGTACAATTCAAGTTTTAGGTATCGATTATTGACTTTTTAGCTGGCTTTGGTGACTTGGACATGAGCTAGGATCTTAAGATTCTGCATGAAAGGAGGACTAGACGCCGAGATGCATGGGAGAAGGTGAAAAGTGTTCATATGTAGTAAAAACCTGAGAAATCCGTCCGTTTTCGTAATCTGTTATGGAATCGACTTAAAGCCAGATCGTCACATTGGCCGCTCTTCTCTCTGAAACCGTTGTACTTATCGTGTGCAAAGCTATGTCGCGTGCTGCGGTATGCGTAGACACTAAAAGCACCATAGTAGAACACAGATGAAGCTTCTAAGTTGATGTAATAGCTAGTAAGAAGTACTACAATTCAAGATTTAAGTATCGATTATTGACTTTTTTGCTGGCTTTGGTGCCTTGGACATGAGCTAGGACCTTAAGATTCTGCATGAAAGGAGGACTAGCAGCCGAGTTGTATGGGACAATGTGAAAAGTGTTCATATGTAGTAAAAACCTGAGAAATCCGTCCGTTTTCGTCATTTGTTATCGAATCGACTTGAAGCCAGATCGTCACATTGGCCGCTCTTCTCTCTGAAACAGTTGTACTTATCGTCTGCAAAGCTATGTCGCGTGCTGCGGTATGCGGAGACACTAAAAGCACCATAGTAGAACACAGATGAAGCTTCTAAGTTGATGTAATAGCCAGTAAGAAGTAGTACAATTCAAGTTTTAGGTATCGATAATTGACGTTTTAGCTGGCTTTGGTGCCTTGGCCATGAGCTAGGTCCTTAAGATTCTGCATGAAAGGAGGAATAGCAGCCGAGTTGCAAGGGAGAATGTGAAAAGTGTTCATATGTAGTAAAAACCTGAGAAATCCGTCCGTTTTCGTCATTTGTTATCGAATCGACTTAAAGCCAGATCGTCACATTGGCCTCTCTTCTCTCTGAAACAGTTGTACTTATCGTCTGCAAAGCTATGTCGTGTGCTGCGGTATGCGGAGACACTAAAAGCACCATACTAGAACACAGGTTAAGCTTCTAAGTTGATGTAATAGCCAGTAAGCTGTAGTACAATTCAAGTTTTAGGTATCGATTATTGACTTTTTGCTGGCTATGTTGCCTTGGACATGAGCTAGGACCTTAAGATTCTGCATGAAAGGAGGACTAGCAGCCGCGTTGCACGGAGAATGTGAAAAGTGTTCATATGTAGTAAAAACCTGAGAAATCTGTCCGTTTTCGTCATTTGTTATCGAATCGACTTATAGCCAGATCGTCATATTGGCCCCTCTTCTCTCTGAAACGGTTGTACTTATCGTCTGCAAAGCTATGTCGCGTGCTGCGGTATGCGGAGACACTAAAATCACCAGAGTGGAACACAGATGAAGCTTCTAAGTTGATGTAATAGCCAGTAAGAAGTAGTACAATTCAAGATTTAGGAATCGATTATTGACTTTTTAGCTGGCTTTGGTGCCTTTGGCATGAGCTAGGTCCTTATGATTCTGCATGAAAGGAGGACTAGCAGCCGAGTTGCATGGGAGTATGTGAAAAGTGTTCATATGTAGTAAAAACCTGAGAAATCCGTCCATTTTCGTCATTTGTTATCGAATCGACTTATAGCCAGATCGTCATATTGGCCCCTCTTCTCTCTGAAACGGTTGTACTTATCGTCTGCAAAGCTATGTCGCGTGCTGCGGTATGCGGAGACACTAAAATCACCACAGTGGTACACAGATGAAGCTTCTAAGTTGATGTAATAGCCAGTAAGAAGTAGTACAATTCAAGTTTTAGGTTTCGATTATTTACTTTTTAGCTAGCTTTGGTGCCTTGGACATGAGCTATGTCCTTAAGATTCTGCATGAAAGGAGGACTAGCAGCCGAGTTGAAAGGGAGAATGTGAAAAGTGTTCATATGTAGTAAAAACCTGAGAAATCCGTCCGTTTTCGTCATTTGTTATCGAATCAACTTGAAGCCAGATCGTCACATTGGCCGCTCTTCTCTCTGAAATGGTTGTACTTATCGTCTGCAAAGCTATGTCGTGTGCTGCGGTATGCGGAGACACTAAAAGCACCATACTAGAACACAGGTTAAGCTTCTAAGTTGATGTAATAGGCAGTAAGGAGTAGTACAATTCAAGTTTTAGGAATCGAATATTGACTTTTTAGCTGGCTTTGGTGCCTTGGACATGAGCTAGGACCTTAAGATTCTGCATGAAAGGAGGACTAGCAGCCGAGTTGCACGGGAGGATGCGAAAAGTGTTCATATGTAGTAAAAACCTGAGAAATCCGTCCGTTTTCGTAATTTATTATCGAATCGACTTAAAGCAGTGCGTCACATTGGCCGCTCTTCTCTCTGAAACGGTTGTACTTATCGTCTGCAAAGCTATGTCGCGTGCTGCGGTATGCGGAGGCACTAAAAGCACCATAGTAGAACACAGATTAAGCTTCTATGTTGATGTAATAGCCAGTAACAAGTAGTACAATTCAAGTTTTAGGTATCGACTATTGACTTTTTAGCTGGCTTTTGTACCTTGGACATGAGCTAGGACCTTATGATTCTGCATGAAAGGAGGACTAGCAGCCGAGATGCATGGGAGAATGTGAATAGTGTTCATATGCAGTAAGAAAATGAGAAATCCGTCCGTTTTCGTCATTTGTTATCGAATCGCCTTAAAGCCAGATCGTCACATTGGCCGCTCTTCTCTCTGAAACGGTTGTACTTATCGTCTGCAAAGCTATGTCGCGTGCTGCAGTATGCGGAGACACTAAAAGCACCATAGTAGAACAGAGATGAAGCTTCTAAGTTGATGTGATAGCCAGTGAGAAGTAGTACAATTCAAGTTTTAGGTATCGATTATAGACTTTTTAGCTGGCTTTGGTGCTTTGGACATGAGCTAGGACCTTAAGATTCTGCATGAAAGGAGGACTAGCAGCCGAGTAGCATGGGAGAATGTGAAAAGTGTTCATATGTAGTAAAAACCTGAGAAATCCGTCCGTTTCCGTCATTTGTTATCGAATCGACTTAAAGCCAGATCGTCACATTGGCCGCTCTTCTCTCTGAAACGGTTGTACTTATCGTCTGAAAGCTATGTCGCGTGCTGCGGTATGCGGAGACACTAAAATCACCATAGTAGAACAAAGATGATGCTTCAAACTTGATGTAATAGCCAGTAAGAAGTAGTACAATTCAAGATTTAGGTATCGATTATTGACTTTTTTGCTGGCTTTGGTGCCTTGGACATGGGCTAGGACCTTACGATTCTGCATGAAAGGAGGACTAGCAGCCGAGTTGCACGGGATAATGTAAAAAGTGTTCATATGTAGTAAAAACCTGAGAAATCCGTCCGTTTTCGATATTTGTTATCGAATCGACTTAAAGCCAGATCGTCACATTGGCCCCTCTTCTCTCTGAAACGGTTGTACTTATCGTCTGCAAAGCTATGTCGCGTGCTGCGGTATGCGGAGACACTAAAAGCACCATACTAGAACACAGGTTAAGCTTCTAAGTTGATGTAATAGCCAGTAAGCTGTAGTACAATTCAAGTTTTAGGTATCGATTATTGACTTTTTGCTGGCTATGTTGCCTTGGACATGAGCTAGGACCTTAAGATTCTGCATGAAAGGAGGACTAGCAGCCGCGTTGCACGGAGAATGTGAAAAGTGTTCATATGTAGTAAAAACCTGAGAAATCTGTCCGTTTTCGTCATTTGTTATCGAATCGACTTAAAGCCAGATCGTCACATTGGTCGCTCTTCTCTCTGAAACGGTTGTACTTATCGTCTGCAAAGCTATGTCGCGTGCTGCGGTATGCGGAGACACTAAAATCACCAGAGTGGAACACAGATGAAGCTTCTAAGTTGATGTAATAGCCAGTAAGAAGTAGTACAATTCAAGATTTAGGAATCGATTATTGACTTTTTAGCTGGCTTTGGTGCCTTTGGCATGAGCTAGGTCCTTATGATTCTGCATGAAAGGAGGACTAGCAGCCGAGTTGCATGGGAGTATGTGAAAAGTGTTCATATGTAGTAAAAACCTGAGAAATCCGTCCATTTTCGTCATTTGTTATCGAATCGACTTATAGCCAGATCGTCATATTGGCCCCTCTTCTCTCTGAAACGGTTGTACTTATCGTCTGCAAAGCTATGTCGCGTGCTGCGGTATGCGGAGACACTAAAATCACCACAGTGGTACACAGATGAAGCTTCTAAGTTGATGTAATAGACAGTACGAAGTAGTACAATTCATGTTTTAGGTTTCGATTATTTACTTTTTAGCTGGCTTTGGTGCCTTGGACATGAGCTATGTCCTTAAGATTCTGCATGAAAGGAGGACTAGCAGCCGAGTTGAAAGGGAGAATGTGAAAAGTGTTCATATGTAGTAAAAACCTGAGAAATCCGTCCGTTTTCGTCATTTGTTATCGAATCAACTTGAAGCCAGATCGTCACATTGGCCGCTCTTCTCTCTGAAATGGTTGTACTTATCGTCTGCAAAGCTATGTCGTGTGCTGCGGTATGCGGAGACACTAAAAGCACCATACTAGAACACAGGTTAAGCTTCTAAGTTGATGTAATAGCCAGTAAGGAGTAGTACAATTCAAGTTTTAGGAATCGAATATTGACTTTTTAGCTGGCTTTGGTGCCTTGGACATGAGCTAGGACCTTAAGATTCTGCATGAAAGGAGGACTAGCAGCCGACTTGCACGGGAGGATGCGAAAAGTGTTCATATGTAGTAAAAACCTGAGAAATCCGTCCGTTTTCGTAATTTATTATCGAATCGACTTAAAGCAGTGCGTCACATTGGCCGCTCTTCTCTCTGAAACGGTTGTACTTATCGTCTGCAAAGCTATGTCGCGTGCTGCGGTATGCGGAGGCACTAAAAGCACCATAGTAGAACACAGATTAAGCTTCTATGTTGATGTAATAGCCAGTAAGAAGTAGTACAATTCAAGTTTTAGGTATCGATTATTGACTTTTTAGCTGGCTTTTGTGCCTTGGACATGAGCTAGGACCTTATGATTCTGCATGAAAGGAGGACTAGCAGCCGAGATGCATGGGAGAATGTGAATAGTGTTCATATGCAGTAAGAAAATGAGAAATCCGTCCGTTTTCGTCATTTGTTATCGAATCGCCTTAAAGCCAGATCGTCACATTAGCCGCTCTTCTCTCTGAAACGGTTGTACTTATCGTCTGCAAAGCTATGTCGCGTGCTGCAGTATGCGGAGACACTAAAAGCACCATAGTAGAACAGAGATGAAGCTTCTAAGTTGATGTGATAGCCAGTGAGATGTAGTACAATTCAAGTTTTAGGTATCGATTATAGACTTTTTAGCTGGCTTTGGTGCTTTGGACATGAGCTAGGACCTTAAGATTCTGCATGAAATGAGGACTAGCAGCCGAGTAGCATGGGAGAATGTGAAAAGTGTTCATATGTAGTAAAAACCTGAGAAATCCGTCCGTTTCCGTCATTTGTTATCGAATCGACTTAAAGCCAGATCGTCACATTGGCCGCTCTTCTCTCTGAAACGGTTGTACTTATCGTCTGAAAGCTATGTCGCGTGCTGCGGTATGCGGAGACACTAAAATCACCATAGTAGAACAAAGATGAAGCTTCAAACTTGATGTAATAGCCAGTAAGAAGTAGTACAATTCAAGATTTAGGTATCGATTATTGACTTTTTTGCTGGCTTTGGTGCCTTGGACATGGGCTAGGACCTTACGATTCTGCATGAAAGGAGGACTAGCAGCCGAGTTGCACGGGATAATGTAAAAAGTGTTCATATGTAGTAAAAACCTGAGAAATCCGTCCGTTTTCGATATTTGTTAGCGAATCGACTTAAAGCCAGATCGTCACATTGGCCCCTCTTCTCTCTGAAACGGTTAAACGTATCGTCTGCAAAGCTATGTCGCGTGCTGCGGTATGCGGAGACACTAAAAGCACCATAGTAGAACACAGATGAAGCTTCTAAGTTGATGTAATAGCCAGTAAGGAGTAGTACAATTCAAGTTTTAGGTATCGAATATTGAATTTTTAGCTGGCTTTGGTGCTTTGGACATGAGCTAGGACCTTAAGATTCTGCATGAAAGGAGGACTAGCAGCCGAGTTGCATGGGAGAATGTGAAAAGTGTTCATATGTAGTAAAAACCTGAAAAAACCGTCCGTTTTCGACATTTGTTATCGAATGGACTTGAAGCCAGATCGTCACATTGGCCGCTCTTCTCTCTGAAACGGTTGTACTTATCGTTTGCAAAGCTATGTCGCGTGCTGCGGTATGCGGAGACACGAAAAGCACCATAGTGGACACACAGATGAAGCTTCTAAGTTGATGTAATAGCCAGTAAGAAGCAGTACAATTCAAGTTTTACATATGGATTTATGACTTTTTAGCTATCTTTTGTGCCTTGGAAATGAGCTAGGACATTAAGATTCTGCATGAAAGGAGGACTAGCAGCCGCGTTGCATGGGAGTATGTGACAAGTGTTCATATGTAGTAAAAACCTGAGAAATCCGTCCGTTTTCGTCATTTGTTATCGAATAGACTTAAAGCCAGATCGTCACATTGGCCGCTCTTGTCTCTGAAACGGTTGTACTTAACGTCTGCAAAGCTATGTCGCGTGCTGCGGTATGCAGAGACACTAAAAGCACCATACTAGAACACAGACGAAGCTTCTAAGTTGATGTAATTGCCAGTAAGAAGTAGTACAATTCAAGTTTTAGGTATCGATTATTGACTTTTTAGCTGGCTTTGGTGCTTTGGACATGAGCTAGGACCTTAAGATTCTGCATGAAAGGAGGACTAGCAGCCGAGTTGCATGGGAGAATGTGAAAAGTGTTCATATGTAGTAAAAACCTGAAAAAACCGTCCGTTTTCGTCATTTGTTATCGAATGGACTTGAACCCAGATCGTCACATTGGCCGCTCTTCTCTCTGAAACGGTTGTACTTATCGTGTGCAAAGCTATGTCGCGTGCTGCGGTATGCGTAGACACTAAAAGCACCATAGTAGAACACAGATGAAGCTTCTAAGTTGATGTAATAGCCAGTAAGAAGTAGTACAATTCAAGATTTACGTATCGATTATTGACTTTTTTGCTGGCTTTGGTGCCTTGGAGAGGAGCTAGGACCTTAAGATTCTGCATGAAAGGAGGACTAGCAGCCGAGTTGTATGGGACAATGTGAAAAGTGTTCATATGTAGTAAAAACCTGAGAAATCCGACCGTTTTCGTCATTTGTTATCGAATCGACTTGAAGCCAGATCGTCACATTGGCCGCTCTTCTCTCTGAAACAGTTGTACTTATCGTCTGAAAAGCTATGTCGCGTGCTGCGGTATGCGGAGACACTAAAAGCACCATAGTAGAACACAGATGAAGCTTCTAAGTTGATGTAATAGCCAGTAAGAAGTAGTACAATTCAAGTTTTAGGTATCGATAATTGACGTTTTAGCTGGCTTTGGTGCCTTGGCCATGAGCTAGGACCTTAAGATTCTGCATGAAAGGAGGACTAGCAGCCGAGTTGCATGGGAAAATGTGAAAAGTGTTCATATGTAGTAAAAACCTGAGAAATCCGTCCGTTTTCGTCATTTGTTATCGAATCGACTTAAAGCCAGATCGCCACATTGGCCGCTCTTCTCTCTGAAACGGTTGTACTTATCGTCTGCAAAGCTATGTCGTGTGCTGCGGTATGCGGAGACACTAAAAGAACCATACTAGAACACAGGTTAAGCTTCTAATTTGATGTAATAGATAGTAAGAGGTAGTACAATTCAAGTTTTAAGTATCGATTATTGACTTTTTGCTGGCTATGTTGCCTTGGACATGAGCTAGGACCTTAAGATTCTGCATGAAAGAAGGACTAGCAGCCGCGTTGCACGGAGAATGTGAAAAGTGTTCATATGTAGTAAAAACCTGAGAAATCCGTCCGTTTTCGTCATTTGTTATCGAATCGACTTAAAGCCAGATCGTCACATTGGTCGCTCTTCTCTCTGAAACGGTTGTACTTATCGTCTGCAAAGATATGTCGCGTGCTGCGGTATGCGGAGGCACTAAAAGCACCATAGTAGAACACAGATTAAGCTTCTATGTTGATGTAATAGCCAGTAAGAAGTAGTACAATTCAAGTTTTAGGTATCGATTATTGACTTTTTAGCTGGCTTTTGTGCCTTGGACATGAGCTAGGACCTTATGATTCTGCATGAAAGTAGGACTAGCAGCCGAGATGCATGGGAGAATGTGAATAGTGTTCATATGCAGTAAGAAAATGAGAAATCCGTCCGTTTTCGTCATTTGTTATCGAATCGCCTTAAAGCCAGATCGTCACATTAGCCGCTCTTCTCTCTGAAACGGTTGTACTTATCGTCTGCAAAGCTATGTCGCGTGCTGCAGTATGCGGAGACACTAAAAGCGCCATAGTAGAACAGAGATGAAGCTTCTAAGTTGATGTGATAGCCAGTGAGATGTAGTACAATTCAAGTTTTAGGTATCGATTATAGACTTTTTAGCTGGCTTTGGTGCTTTGGACATGAGCTAGGACCTTAAGATTCTGCATGAAAGGAGGACTAGCAGCCGAGTTGCACGGGATAATGTAAAAAGTGTTCATATGTAGTAAAAACCTGAGAAATCCGTCCGTTTTCGATAGTTGTTATCGAATCGACTTAAAGCCAGATCGTCACATTGGCCCCTCTTCTCTCTGAAACAGTTAAACGTATCGTCTGCAAAGCTATGTCGCGTGCTGCGGTATGCGGAGACACTAAAATCACCATAGTAGAACAAAGATGAAGCTTCAAACTTGATGTAATAGCCAGTAAGAAGTAGTACAATTCAAGATTTAGGTATCGATTATTGACTTTTTTGCTGGCTTTGGTGCCTTGGACATGGGCTAGGACCTTACGATTCTGCATGAAAGGAGGACTAGCAGCCGAGTTGCACGGGATAATGTAAAAAGTGTTCATATGTAGTAAAAACCTGAGAAATCCGTCCGTTTTCGATAGTTGTTATCGAATCGACTTAAAGCCAGATCGTCACATTGGCCCCTCTTCTCTCTGAAACAGTTAAACGTATCGTCTGCAAAGCTATGTCGCGTGCTGCGGTATGCGGAGACACTAAAAGCACCATAGTAGAACACAGATGAAGCTTCTAAGTTGATGTAATAGCCAGTAAGGAGTAGTACAATTCAAGTTTTAGGTATCGAATATTGAATTTTTAGCTGGCTTTGGTGCTTTGGACATGAGCTAGGACCTTAAGATTCTGCATGAAAGGAGGACTAGCAGCCGAGTTGCATGGGAGAATGTGAAAAGTGTTCATATGTAGTAAAAACCTGAAAAAACCGTCCGTTTTCGTCATTTGTTATCGAATGGACTTGAAGCCAGATCGTCACATTGGCCGCTCTTCTCTCTGAAACGGTTGTACTTATCGTTTGCAAAGCTATGTCGCGTGCTGCGGTATGCGGAGACACGAAAAGCACCATAGTGGACACACAGATGAAGCTTCTAAGTTGATGTAATAGCCAGTAAGAAGTAGTACAATTCAAGTTTTACATATGGATTTATGACTTTTTAGCTATCTTTTGTGCCTTGGAAATGAGCTAGGACATTAAGATTCTGCATGAAAGGAGGACTAGCAGCCGCGTTGCATGGGAGTATGTGACAAGTGTTCATATGTAGTAAAAACCTGAGAAATCCGTCCGTTTTCGTCATTTGTTATCGAATAGACTTAAAGCCAGATCGTCACATTGGCCGCTCTTGTCTCTGAAACGGTTGTACTTAACGTCTGCAAAGCTATGTCGCGTGCTGCGGTATGCAGAGACACTAAAAGCACCATACTAGAACACAGACGAAGCTTCTAAGTTGATGTAATTGCCAGTAAGAAGTAGTACAATTCAAGTTTTAGGTATCGATTATTGACTTTTTAGCTGGCTTTGGTGCTTTGGACATGAGCTAGGACCTTAAGATTCTGCATGAAAGGAGGACTAGCAGCCGAGTTGCATGGGAGAATGTGAAAAGTGTTCATATGTAGTAAAAACCTGAAAAAACCATCCGTTTTCGTCATTTGTTATCGAATGGACTTGAAGCCAGATCGTCACATTGGCCGCTCTTCTCTCTGAAACGGTTGTACTTATCGTGTGCAAAGCTATGTCGTGTGCTGCGGTATGCGGAGACACTAAAAGCACCATAGTAGAACACAGATGAAGCTTCTAAGTTGATGTAATAGCCAGTAAGAAGTAGTACAATTCAAGATTTACGTATCGATTATTGACTTTTTTGCTGGCTTTGGTGCCTTGGAAAGGAGCTAGGACCTTAAGATTCTGCATGAAAGGAGGACTAGCAGCCGAGTTGTATGGGACAATGTGAAAAGTGTTCATATGTAGTAAAAACCTGAGAAATCCGTCCATTTTCGTCATTTGTTATCGAATCGACTTGAAGCCAGATCGTCACATTGGCCGCTCTTCTCTCTGAAACAGTTGTACTTATCGTCTGAAAAGCTATGTCGCGTGCTGCGGTATGCGGAGACACTAAAAGCACCATAGTAGAACACAGATGAAGCTTCTAAGTTGATGTAATAGCCAGTAAGAAGTAGTACAATTCAAGTTTTAGGTATCGATAATTGACGTTTTAGCTGGCTTTGGTGCCTTGGCCATGAGCTAGGACCTTAAGATTCTGCATGAAAGGAGGACTAGCAGCCGAGTTGCATGGGAAAATGTGAAAAGTGTTCATATGTAGTAAAAACCTGAGAAATCCGTCCGTATTCGTCATTTGTTATCGAATCGACTTAAAGCCAGATCGCCACATTGGCCGCTCTTCTCTCTGAAACGGTTGTACTTATCGTCTGCAAAGCTATGTCGTGTGCTGCGGTATGCGGAGACACTAAAAGAACCATACTAGAACACAGGTTAAGCTTCTAATTTGATGTAATAGATAGTAAGAGGTAGTACAATTCAAGTTTTAGGTATCGATTATTGACTTTTTGCTGGCTATGTTGCCTTGGACATGAGCTAGGACCTTAAGATTCTGCATGAAAGAAGGACTAGCAGCCGCGTTGCACGGAGAATGTGAAAAGTGTTCATATGTAGTAAAAACCTGAGAAATCCGTCCGTTTTCGTCATTTGTTATCGAATCGACTTAAAGCCAGATCGTCACATTGGTCGCCCTTCTCTCTGAAACGGTTGTACTTATCGTCTGCAAAGCTATGTCGCGTGCTGCGGTATGTGGAGACACTAAAAGCACCATAGTAGAACACAGATTAAGCTTCTATGTTGATGTAATAGCCAGTAAGAAGTAGTACAATTCAAGTTTTAGGTATCGATTATTGACTTTTTAGCTGGCTTTGGTGCCTTTAGCATGAGCTAGGTCCTTATGATTCTGCATGAAAGGAGGACTAGCAGCCGAGTTGCATGGGAGTATGTGAAAAGTGTTCATATGTAGTAAAAACCTGAGAAATCCGTCCATTTTCGTCATTTGATATCGAATCGACTTATAGCCAGATCGTCACATTGGCCCCTCTTCTCTCTGAAACGGTTGTACTTATCGTCTGCAAAGCTATGTCGCGTGCTGCGGTATGCGGAGACACTAAAATCACCATAGTGAAACACAGATGAAGCTTCTACGTTGATGTGATAGCCAGTAAGAAGTAGTACAATTCAAGTTTTAGGTATCGATTATTGACTTTTTAGCTGGCTTTGGTGACTTGGACATGAGCTAGGATCTTAAGATTCTGCATGAAAGGAGGACTAGCAGCCGAGTTGCATGGGAGAATGTGAAAAGTGTTCATATGTAGTAAAAACCTGAGAAATCCGTCCGCTTTCGTAATTTGTTATGGAATCGACTTAAAGCCAGATCGTCACATTGGACGCTCTTCTCTCTGAAACGGTTGTACTTATCGTGTGCAAAGCTATGTCGCGTGCTGCGGTATGCGTAGACACTAAAAGCACCATAGTAGAACACAGATGAAGCTTCTAAGTTGATGTAATAGCCAGTAAGAAGTAGTACAATTCAAGATTTACGTATCGATTATTGACTTTTTAGCTGGCTTTGGTGACTTGGACATGAGCTAGGATCTTAAGATTCTGCATGAAAGGAGGACTAGCAGCCGAGTTGCATGGGAGAATGTGAAAAGTGTTCATATGTAGTAAAAACCTGAGAAATCCGTCCGCTTTCGTAATTTGTTATGGAATCGACTTAAAGCCAGATCGTCACATTGGACGCTCTTCTCTCTGAAACGGTTGTACTTATCGTGTGCAAAGCTATGTCGCGTGCTGCGGTATGCGTAGACACTAAAAGCACCATAGTAGAACACAGATGAAGCTTCTAAGTTGATGTAATAGCCAGTAAGAAGTAGTACAATTCAAGATTTACGTATCGATTATTGACTTTTTTGCTGGCTTTGGTGCCTTGGACATGAGCTAGGACCTTAAGATTCTGCATGAAAGGAGGACTAGCAGCCGCGTTGCACGGAGAATGTGAAAAGTGTTCATATGTAGTAAAAACCTGAGAAATCCGTCGGTTTTCGTCATTTATTATCGAATCGACTTAAGGCCAGATCGTCACATTGGTCGCTCTTCTCTCTGAAACGGTTGTACTTATCGTCTGCAAAGCTATCTCGCGTGCTGCGGTATGCGGAGACACTAAAATCTCCAGAGTGGAACAAAGATGAAGCTTCTAAGTTGATGTAATAGCCAGTAAGAAGTAGTACAATTCAAGATTTAGGAATCGATTATTGACTTTTTAGCTGGCTTTGGTGCCTTTGGCATGAGCTAGGTCCTTATGATTCTGCATGAAAGGAGGACTAGCAGCCGAGTTGCATGGGAGTATGTGAAAAGTGTTCATATGTAGTAAAAACCTGAGAAATCCGTCCATTTTCGTCATTTGTTATCGAATCGACTTATAGCCAGATCGTCACATTGGCCCCTCTTCTCTCTGAAACGGTTGTACTTATCGTCTGCAAAGCTATATCGCGTGCTGCGGTATGCGGAGACACTAAAATCACCATAGTGTAACACAGATGAAGCTTCTAAGTTGATGTAATAGCCAGTAAGAAGTAGTACAATTCAAGTTTTAGGTTTCGATTATTGACTTTATAGCTGACTTTGGTGCCTTGGACATGAGCTTTGTCCTTAAGATTCTGCATGAAAGGAGGACTAGCAGCCGAGTTGAAAGGGAGAATGTGAAAAGTGTTCATATGTACTAAAAACCTGAGAAATCCGTCCGTTTTCGTCATTTGTTATCGAATCAACTTGAAGCCAGATCGTCACATTGGCCGCTCTTCTCTCTGAAACGGTTGTACTTATCGACTGCAAAGCTATGTCGCGTGATGCGGTATGCGGAGACACTAAAAGCACCATAGTAGAACACAGATGAAGCTTCTAAGTTGATGTAATAGCCAGTAAGGAGTAGTACAATTCAAGTTTTAGGTATCGAATATTGACTTTTTAGCTGGCTTTGGTGCCTTGGACATGAGCTAGGACCTTAAGATTCTGCATGAAAGGAGGACTAGCAGCCGAGTTGCACGGGAGGATGCGAAAAGTGTTCATATGTAGTAAAAACCTGAGAAATCCGTCCGTTTTCGTAATTTATTATCGAATCGACTTAAAGCAGTGCGTCACATTGGCCGCTCTTCTCTCAGAAACGGTTGTACTTATCGTCTGCAAAGCTATGTCGCGTGCTGCGGTATGCGGAGACACTAAAAGCACCATAGTAGAACACAGATTAAGCTTCTATGTTGATGTAATAGCCAGTAAGAAGTAGTACAATTCAAGTTTTAGGTATCGATTATTGACTTTTTAGCAGGCTTTTGTGCATTGGACATGAGCTAGGACCTTAAGATTCTGCATGAAAGGAGGACTAGCAGCCGAGATGCATGGGAGAATATGAATAGTGTTCATATGCAGTAAGAAAATGAGAAATCCGTCCGTTTTCGTCATTTGTTATCGAATCGACATAAAGCCAGATCGTCACATTGGCCGCTCTTCTCTCTGAAACGATTGTACTTATCGTCTGCAAGGCTATGTCGCGTGCTGCAGTATGCGGAGACACTAAAAGCACCATAGTAGAACAGAGATGAAGCTTCTAAGTTGATGTGATAGCCAGTGAGAAGTAGTACAATTCAAGTTTTAGGTATCGATTATTGACTTTTTAGCTGGCTTTGGTGCCTTGGACATGAGCTAGGACCTTACGATTCTGCATTGAGGGGTGGACTAGCAACCGCGTTGCACGGGAGTATGTGAAAAGTGTTCATATGTAGTAAAAACCTGAGAAATCCGTCCATTTTCGTCATTTGTTATCGAATCGACTTAAAGCCAGTTCGTCACATTGGCTCCTCTTCTCTCTGAAACGGTTGTACTTATCGTCTGCAAAGCTATGTCGCGTGCTGCGGTATGCGGAGACACTAAAAGCACCATAGTAGAACACAGATGAAGCTTCTAAGTTGATGTAATAGCCAGTAAGGAGTAGTACAATTCAAGTTTTAGGTATCGAATATTGATTTTTTAGCTGGCTTTGGTGCCTTGGACATGAGCTAGGACCTTCAGATTCTGCATGAAAGGAGGACTAGCAGCCGAGTTGCATGGGAGGATGCGAAAAGTGTTCATATGTAGTAAAAACCTGAGAAATACGTCAGTTTTCGTAATGTATTATCGAATCGACTTAAAGCAGTGCGTCACATCTGCCGCTCTTCTCTCTAAAACGGTTGTACTTATCGTCTGCAAAGCTATGTCGCGTGCTGCGGTATGCGGAGACACTAAAAGCACCATAGTAGAACACAGATGAAGTTTCTAAGTTGATGTAATAGCCAGTAAGAAGTAGTACAAATCAAGTTTTAGGTATCGATTATTGACTTTCTGCTGGCTATGTTGCCTTGGACATGAGCTAGGACCTTAAGATTCTGCATGAAAGGAGGACTAGCAGCCGCGTTGCACGGAGAATGTGAAAAGTGTTCATATGTAGTAAAAGCCTGAGAAATCCGTCCGTTTTCGTCATTTGTTATCGAATCGACTTAAAGCCAGATCGTCACATTGGTCGCTCTTCTCTCTGAAACGGTTGTACTTATCGTCTGCAAAGCTATGTCGCGTGCTGCGGTATGCGGAGACACTAAAATCACCAGAGTGGAACACAGATGAAGCTTCTAAGTTGATGTAATAGCCAGTAAGATGTAGTACAATTCAAGATTTAGGAATCGATTATTGACTTTTTAGCTGGCTTTGGTGCCTTTGGCATGAGCTAGGTCCTTATGATTCTGCATGAAAGGAGGACTAGCTGCCGAGATGCATGGGAGTATGTGAAAAGTGTTCATATGTAGTAAAAACCTGAGAAATCCGTCCATTTTCGTCATTTGTTATCGAATCGAGTTATAGCCAGATCGTCACATTGGCCCCTCTTCTCTCTGAAACGGTTGTACTTATCGTCTGCAAAGCTATGTCGCGTGCTGCGGTATGCGGAGACACTAAAATCACCATAGTGGAACACAGATGAAGCTTCTAAGTTGATGTAATAGCCAGTAAGAAGTAGTACAATTCAAGTTTTAGGTTTCGATTATTGACTTTATAGCTGGCTTTGGTGCCTTGGACATGAGCTATGTCCTTAAGATTCTGCATGAAAGGAGGACTAGCAGCCGAGTTGAAAGGGAGAATGTGAAAAGTGTTCATATGTAGTAAAAACCTGAGAAATCCGTCCGTTTTCGTCATTTGTTATCGAATCAACTTGAAGCCAGATCGTCACATTGGCCGCTCTTCTCTCTGAAACGGTTGTACTTATCGTCTGCAAAGCTATGTCGCGTGATGCGGTATGCGGAGGCACTAAAAGCACCATAGTAGAACACAGATGAAGCTTCTAAGTTGATGTAATAGCCAGTAAGGAGTAGTACAATTCAAGTTTTAGGTATCGAATATTGACTTTTTAGCTGGCTTTGGTGCCTTGGACATGAGCTAGGACCTTAAGATTCTGCATGAAAGGAGGACTAGCAGCCGAGTTGCACGGGAGGATGCGAAAAGTGTTCATATGTAGTAAAAACCTGAGAAATCCGTCCATTTTCGTCATTTGTTATCGAATCGACTTAAAGCAGTGCGTCACATTGGCCGCTCTTCTCTCTGAAACGGTTGTACTTATCGTCTGCAAAGCTATGTCGCGTGCTGCGGTATGCGGAGACACTAAAAGCACCATAGTAGAACACAGATTAAGCTTCTATGTTGATGTAATAGCCAGTAAGAAGTAGTACAATTCAAGTTTTAGGTATCGATTATTGACTTTTTAGCTGGCTTTTGTGCCTTGGACATGAGCTAGGACCTTATGATTCTGCATGAAAGGAGGACTAGCAGCCGAGATGCATGGGAGAATGTGAATAGTGTTCATATGCAGTAAGAAAATGAGAAATCCGTCCGTTTTCGTCATTTGTTATCGAATCGACTTAAAGCCAGATCGTCACATTGGCCGCTCTTCTCTCTGAAACGGTTGTACTTATCGTCTGCAAGGCTATGTCGCGTGCTGCAGTATGCGGAGACACTAAAAGCACGATAGTAGAACAGAGATGAAGCTTCTAAGTTGATGTGATAGCCAGTGAGAAGTAGTACAATTCAAGTTTTAGGTATCGATTATTGTCTTTTTAATTGGCTTTGGTGCCTTGGACATGAGCTAGGACCTTACGATTCTGCATTGAGGGGTGGACTAGCAGCCGCGTTGCACGGGAGTATGTGAAAAGTGTTCATATGTAGTAAAAACCTGAGAAATCCGTCCATTTTCGTCATTTGTTATCGAATCGACTTAAAGCCAATTCGGCACATTGGCCCCTCTTCTCTCTGAAACGGTTGTACTTATCGTCTGAAAAGCTATGTCGCGTGCTGCGGTATGCGGAGACACTAAAAGCACCATAGTAGAACACAGATGAAGCTTCTAAGTTGATGTAATAGCCAGTAAGGAGTAGTACAATTCAAGTTTTAGGTATCGAATATTGATTTTTTAGCTGGCTTTGGTGCCTTGGACATGAGCTAGGACCTTAAGATTCTGCATGAAAGGAGGACTAGCAGCCGCGTTGCACGGAGAATGTGAAAAGTGTTCATATGTAGTAAAAACCTGAGAAATCCGTCCGTTTTCGTCATTTGTTATCGAATCGACTTAAAGCCAGATCGTCACATTGGTCGCTCTTCTCTCTGAAACGGTTGTACTTATCGTCTGCAAAGCTATGTCGCGCGCTGCGGTATGCGGAGACACCAAAATCACCAGAGTGGAACACAGATGAAGCTTCTAAGTTGATGTAATAGCCAGTAAGATGTAGTACAATTCAAGATTTAGGAATCGATTATTGACTTTTTAGCTGGCTTTAGTGCCTTTGGCATGAGCTAGGCCCTTATGATTCTGCATGAAAGGAGGACTAGCTGCCGAGTTGCATGGGAGTATGTGAAAAGTGTTCATATGTAGTAAAAACCTGAGAAATCCGTCCATTTTCGTCATTTGTTATCGAATCGACTTATAGCCAGATCGTCACATTGGCCCCTCTTCTCTCTGAAACGGTTGTACTTATCGTCTGCAAAGCTATGTCGCGTGCTGCGGTATGCGGAGACACTAAAATCACCATAGTGGAACACAGATGAAGCTTCTAAGTTGATGTAATAGCCAGTAAGAAGTAGTACAATTCAAGTTTTAGGTCTCGATTATTGACTTTTTAGCTGGCTTTGGTGCCTTGGACATGAGCTATGTCCTTAAGATTCTGCATGAAAGGAGGACTCGCAGCCGAGTTGAAAGGGAGAATGTGAAAAGTGTTCATATGTAGTAAAAACCTGAGAAATCCGTCCGTTTTCGTCATTTGTTATCGAATCGACTTATAGCCAGATCGTCACATTGGCCCCTCTTCTCTCTGAAACGGTTGTACTTATCGTCTGCAAAGCTATGTCGCGTGCTGCGGTATGCGGAGACACTAAAAGCACCATAGTAGAACACAGATGAAGCTTCTAAGTTGATGTAATAGCCAGTAAGGAGTAGTACAATTCAAGTTTTAGGTATCGAATATTGATTTTTTAGCTGGCTTTGGTGCCTTGGACATGAGATAGGACCTTAAGTTTCTGCATGAAAGGAGGACTAGCAGCCGAGTTGCATGGGAGAATGTGAAAAGTGTTCATATGTAGTAAAAACCTGAGAAATCCGTCCGTTTCCGTCTTTTGTTATCGAATCGACTTAAAGCCAGATCGTCACATTGGCCGCTCTTATATCTGAAACGGTTGTACTTATCGTCTGCAAAGCTATGTCGCGTGCTGCGGTATGCGGAGACACTAAAAGCACCATAGTAGAACATAGATGAAGCTTCAAAGTTGATGTAATAGCCAGTAAGAAGTAGTACAATTCAAGATTTAGGTATCGATTATTGACTTTTTTGCTGGCTTTGGTGCCTTGAACATGAGCTAGGACCCTACGATTCTGCATGAAAGGAGGACTAGCAGCCGAGTTGTACGGGGGAATGTAAAAAGTGTTCATATGTAGTAAAAACCTGAGAAATTCGTCCGTTTTCGTCATTTGTTATCGAATCGACTTAAAGCCAGATCGTCACATTGGCCGCTCTTCTCTCTGAAACGGTTGTACTTATCGTCTGCAAAGCTATGTCGTGTGCTGCGGTATGCGGAGACACTAAAAGGACCATACTAGAACACAGGTTAAGCTTCTAAGTTGATGTAATAGCCAGTAAGAGGTAGTACAATTCAAGTTTTAGGTATCGATTATTGACTTTTTGCTGGCTATGTTGCCTTGGACATTAGCTAGGTCCTTAAGATTCTGCATGAAAGAAGGACTAGCAGCCGCGTTGCACGGAGAATGTGAAAAGTGTTCATATGTAGTAAAAACCTGAGAAATCCGTCCGTTTTCGTCATTTGTTATCGAATCGACTTAAAGCCAGATCGTCACATTGGTCGCTCTTCTCTCTGAAACGGTTGTACTTATCGTCTGCAAAGCTATGTCGCGTGCTGCGGTATGCGGAGACACTAAAATCACCAGAGTGGAACACAGATGAAGCTTCTAAGTTGATGTAATAGCCAGTAAGAAGTAGTACAATTCAAGATTTAGGAATCGATTATTGACTTTTTAGCTGGCTTTGGTGCATTTGGCATGAGCTAGGTCCTTATGATTCTGCATGAAAGGAGGACTAGCAGCCGAGTTGCATGGGAGTATGTGAAAAGTGTTCATATGTAGTAAAAACCTGAGAAATCCGTCCATTTTCGTCATTTGTTATCGAATCGACTTATAGCCAGATCGTCACATTGGCCCCTCTTCTCTCTGAAACGGTTGTACTTATCGTCTGCAAAGCTATGTCGCGTGCTGCGGTATGCGGAGACACTAAAATCACCATAGTGGAACACAGATGAAGCTTCTAAGTTGATGTAATAGCCAGTAAGGAGTAGTACAATTCAAGTTTTAGGTATCGAATATTGACTTTTTAGCTGGCTTTGGTGCCTTGGACATGAGCTAGGACCTTAAGATTCTGCATGAAAGGAGGACTAGCAGCCGAGTTGCACGGGAGGATGCGAAAAGTGTTCATATGTAGTAAAAACCTGAGAAATCCGTCCGTTTTCGTAATTTATAATCGAATCGACTTAAAGCAGTGCGTCACATTGGCCGATCTTCTCTCTGAAATGGTTGTACTTATCGTCTGCAAAGCTATGTCGCGTGCTGCGGTATGCGGAGACACTAAAAGCACCATAGTAGAACACACATTAAGCTTCTATGTTGATGTAATAGCCAGTAAGCAGTAGTACAATTCAAGTTTTAGGTATCGATTATTGACTTTTTAGCTGGCTTTGGTGCCTTGGACATGAGCTAGGACCTTACGATTCTGCATGAAGGGAGGACTAGCAGCCGCGTTGCACGGGAGTATGTGAAAAGTGTTCATATGTAGTAAAAACCTGAGAAAACCGTCCATTTTCGTCATTTGTTATCGAATCGACTTAAAGCCAGTTCGTCACATTGGCCCCTCTTCTCTCTGAAACGGTTGTACTTATCGTCTGCAAAGCTATGTCGCGTGCTGCGGTATGCGGAGACACTAAAAGCACCATAGTAGAACACATATGAAGTTTCTAAGTTGATGTAATAGCCAGTAAGAAGTAGTACAATTCAAGTTTTATTTATCGATTATTGACTTTTTATCTGGCTTTTGTGCCTTGGACATGAGCTAGGACCTTAACATTCTGCATGAAAGGAGGACTAGCAGCCGAGTTGCATGGGAGAATGTGAAAAGTGTTCATATGTAGTAAAAACCTGAGAAATCCGTCCGTTTCCGTCATTTGTTATCGAATCGACTTAAAGCCAGATCGTCACATTGGACGCTCTTATATCTGAAACGGTTGTACTTATCGTCTGCAAAGCTATGTCGCGTGCTGCGGTATGCGGATACACTAAAAGCACCATAGTAGAACATAGATGAAGCTTCGAAGTTGATGTAATAGCCAGTAAGAAGTAGTACAATTCAAGATTTAGGTATCGATTATTGACTTTTTTGCTGGCTTTGGTGCCTTGAACATGAGCTAGGACCCTACGATTCTGCATGAAAGGAGGACTAGCAGCCGAGTTGCACGGGGGAATGTAAAAAGTGTTCATATGTAGTAAAAACCTGAGAAATCCGTCCGTTTTCGTCATTTGTTATCGAATCGACTTAAAGCCAGATCGTCACATTGGCCCCTCTTCTCTCTGAAACGGTTGTACTTATCGTCTGCAAAGCTATGTCGCGTGCTGCAGTATGCGGAGACACTAAATGCACCATAGTAGAACACAGATGAAGCTTCTAAGTAGATGTGATAGCCAGTGAGAAGTAGTGCAATTCAAGTTTTAGGTCTCGATTATTGACTTTTTAGCTGGCTTTGGTGCCTTGGACTTGAGGTAGGACCTTAAGATTGTGCATGAAAGGAGGACTAGCAGCCGCGTTGCACGGGAGTATGTAAAGAGTGTTCATACGTAGTAAAAACCTGAGAAATCCGTCCGTTTTCGTCATTTGTTATCGAATCGACTTAAAGCCAGATCGTCACATTGGTCGCTCTTCTCTCTGAAACGGTTGTACTTATCGTCTGCAAAGCTATGTCGCGTGCAGCGGTATGCGGAGACACTAAAATCACCATAGTGGAACACAGATCAAGCTTCTAAGTTGATGTAATAGCCAGTAAGAAGTAGTAAAATTCAAGTTTTAGGAATCGATTATTGACTTTTTTGATGGCTTTGGTGCCTTGGACATGAGCTAGTCCTTATGATTCTGCATGAAAGGAGGACTAGCAGCCGAGTTGCATGGAAGAATGTGAAAAGTGTTCATATGTAGTAAAAACCTGAGAAATCCATCCGTTTTCGTCATTTGTTATCGAATCGACTTAAAGCCAGATCGTCACATTGGCCGCTCTTCTCTCTGAAACTGTTGTACTTATCGTCTGCAAAGCTATGTCGCGTGCTGCGGTATGCGGAGACACTAAAAGCACCATAGTAGAACACAGATGAAGTTTCTAAGTTGATGTAATAGCCAGTAAGAAGTAGTACAATTCAAGTTTTAGGTATCGATTATTGACTTTTTATCTGGCTTTTGTGCCTTGGACATGAGTTAGGACCTTAACATTCTGCATGAATGGAGGACTAGCAGCCGCGTTGCACGGGAGTATGTGAAAAGTGTTCATATGTAGTAAAAACCTGAGAAATCCGTCCATTTTCGTCATTTGTTATCCAATCGGCTTATAGCCAGATCGCCAAATTAGCCCCTCTTCTCTCTGTAACGGTTGTACTTATCGTCTTCAAAGCTATGTCGCGTGCTGCGGTATGCGGAGACACTAAAAGCACAATAGTACAACACAGATGAAGCTTCTAAGTTCATGTAATAGCCAGTAAGGAGTAGTACAATTCAAGTTTTAGGTATCGAATATTGCCTTTTTAGCTGGCTTTGGTGCCTTGGACATGAGATAGGACCTTAAGATTCTGCATGAAAGGAGGACTAGCAGCCGAGTTGCACGGAGGATGCGAAAAGTGTTCATATGTAGTAGAAACCTGAGAAATCCGTCCGTTTTCGTAATTTCTTATCGAATTGACTTAAAGCAGTGCGTCACATTGGCCGCTCTTCTCTCTGAAACGGTTGTACTTATCGTCTGCAAATCTATGTCGCGTGCTGCGGTATGCGGAGACACTAAAAGCACCATAGTAGAACACAGATTAAGCTTCTAGGTTGATGTAATAGCCAGTAAGAAGTAGTACAATTGGAGTTTTAGGTATCGATTATTGACTTTTTAGCTGGCTTTTGTGCCTTGGACATGAGCTAGGACCTTATGACTCTGCATGAAAGGAGCACTAGCAGCCGAGATGCATGGGAGAATGTGAATAGTGTTCATATGTAGAAAAAAATGAGAAATCCGTCCGTTTTCGTCATTTGTTATCGAATCGACTTAAAGCCAGATCGTCACATTGGCCGCTCTTCTCTCTAAAACGGTTGTACTTATCGTCTGCAAAGCTATGTCGCGTGCTGCGGTATGCGGAGACACTAAAAGCACCATAGTAGAACACAGATGAAGCTTCAAAGTTGATGTAATAGCCAGTAAGAAGTAGTACAATTCAAGATTTAGGTATCGATTATTGACTTTTTTGCTGGCTTTGGTGCCTTGGACATGAGCTAGGACCTTAAGATTCTGCATGAAAGGAGGACTAGCAGCCGAGTTGCAAGGGAGAATGTAAAAAGTGTTCATATGTAGTAAAAACCTGAGAAATCCGTCCGTTTTCGTCATTTGTTATCGAATCGACTTAAAGCCAGATCGTCACATTAGCCCCTCTTCTCTCTGAAACGGTTCTACTTATCGTCTGCAAAGCTATGTCGCGTGCTGCAGTATGCGGAGACACTGAAAGCACCATAGTAGAACACAGATGAAGCTTCTAAGTTGATGTGATAGCCAGTGAGAAGTAGTACAATTCAAGTTTTAGGTATCGATTATTGACTTTTTAGCTGGCTTTGGTGCCTTGGACATGAGCTAGGACCTAAAGATTCTGCATGAAAGGAGGACTAGCAGCCGCGCTGCACGGGAGGATGTAAAAAGTGTTCATATGTAGTAAAAACCTGAGAAATCCGTCCGTTTTCGTCATTTGTTATCGAATCGACTTAAAGAAAGATCGTCACATGGGCCCCTCTTCCCTCAGAAACGGTTGTACTTATCGTCTGCAAAGCTATGTCGCGTGCTGCGGTATGCGGAGACACTAAAAGCACCATAGTAGAACACAGATTAAGCTTCTAAGTTGATGTAATAGCCAGTAAGAAGTAGTACAATTCAAGTTTTAGGTATCGATTATTGACGTTTTAGCTGGCATTTGTGCCTTGGACATGAGCTAGGACCTTATGATTCCGCACGGAAGGAGGACTAGCAGCCGAGTTGCTTGGGAGAGTGTGAAAAGTGTTCATATGTAGTAAAAACCTGAAAAATGCGTCCGTTTTCGTCATTTGTTATCGAATCGACTTAAAGCCAGATTGTCACATTGGCCGCTCTTCTCTCTGAAACGGTTGTACTTATCGTCTGCAAAGCTATGTCGCGTGCTGCAGTATGCGGAGACACTAAAAGCACCATAGTAGAACACAGATGAAGCTTCTAAGTTGATGTGATAGCCAGTGAGACGTAGTACAATTCAAGTTTTAGGTATCGATTATTGACTTTTTAGCTGGCTTTGGTGCCTTGGACATGAGCTAGGACCTAAAGATTCTGCATGAAAGGAGGACTAGCAGCGGCGTTGCACGGGAGGATGTAAAAAGTGTTCATATGTAGTAAAAACCTGAGAAATCCGTCCGTTTTCGTCATTTGTTATCGAATCGACTTAAAGCCAGATCGTCACATGGGCCCCTCTTCTCTCTGAAACGGTTGTACTTATCGTCTGCAAAGCTATGTCGCGTGCTGCGGTATGCGGAGACACTAAAAGCACCATAGCAGAACACAGATTAAGCTTCTAAGTTGATGTAATAGCAAGTAAGCAGTAGTACAATTCAAGTGTTAGGTATCGATTATTGACCTTTTAGCTGGCTTTTGTGCCTTGGACATGGGCTAGGACCTTATGATTCCGCACGGAAGGAGGACACGCAGCCGAGTTGCTTGGGAGAATGTGAAAAGTATTCATATGTAGTAAAAACCTGAAAAATGCGTCCGTTTTCGTCATGTGTTATCGAATCGACTTAAAGCCAGAATGTCACATTGGCCGCTCTTCTATCTGAAACGGTTGTACTTATCGTCTGCAAAGCTATGTCGCGTGCTGCGGTATGCGGAGACACTAAAAGCACCATAGTAGAATACAGATGAAGCTTCTATGTTGATGTAATAGCCAGTAAGAAGTAGTACAATTCAAGATTTAGGTATCGATTATTGACTTTTTTGCTGGCTTTGGTGCTTTGGACATGAGCTAGGACCTTACGATTCTGCATGAAAGGAGGACTAGCAGCCGAGTTGCACGGGAGACTGTAAAAAGTGTTCATATGTAGTATAAACCTGAGAAATCCGTCCGTTTTCGTCACTTGTTATCGAATCGACTTAAAGCCAGATCGTCACATTGGCCCCTCTTCTCTCTGAAACGGTTGTACTTATCGTCTGCAAAGCTATGTCGCGTGCTGCGGTATGCGGAGACACTAAAAGCACCATAGTGGAACACAGATGAAGGTTCTAAGTTGATGTGATAGCCAGTGAGAAGTAGTACAATTCAAGTTTTAGGTATCGATTATTGACTTTTTAGCTGGCTTAGGTGCTTTGGACATGAGCTAGGACCTTAAGATTCTGCATGAAAGGAGGACTAGCAGTCGAGTTGCACGGGAGGATGCGAAAAGTGTTCATATGTAGTAAAAACCTGAGAAATCCGTCCGTTTTCGTAATGTATTACCGAATCGACTTAAAGCAGTGCGTCACATTGGCCGCTCTTCTCTCTGAAACGGTTGTACTTATCGTCTGCAAAGCTATGTCGCGTGCTGCGGTATGCGGAGACACTAAAAGCACCATAGTAGAACACAGATGAAGCTACAAAGTTGATGTAATAGCCAGTAAGGAGTAGTACAATTCAAGTTTTAGGTATCGAATATTGACTTTTTAGCTGGCTTTGGCGCCTTGGACATGAGCTAGGACCTTAAGATTCTGCATGAAAGGAGGATTAGCAGCCACGTTGCACGGGACTATGTGACAAGTGTTCATATGTAGTAAAAACCTGAGAAATCCGTCCGTTTTCGTCATTTGTTATCGAATCGACTTAAAGCCAGATCGTCACATTGGCCTCTCTTCTCTCTGAAACGGTTGTACTTATCGTCTGCAAAGCTATGTCGCGTGCTGCGGTATGCGGAGACACTAAAATCACCATAGTGGAACACAGATGAAGCTTCTAAGTTGATGTAATAGCTAGTAAGATGTAGTCAATTTAGGTATCGATTATTGACTTTTTAGCTGGCTTTGGTGCCTTGGACATGAGCTATGTCCTTAAGTTTCTGCATGAAAGGAGGACTAGCAGCCGAGTTGCATTGGAGAATGTGGAAAGTGTTCATATGTAGTAAAAACCTGAAAAATCCGTCCGTTTTAGTCATTTGTTATCGAATAACTGGAAGCCAGATCGTCACATTGCCCGCTTTTCTCTCTGAAACCGTTGTACTTATCGTCTGCAAAGCTATGCCGCGTGCTGCGGTATGCGGAGACACTAAAACCACCATAGTAGAACTCAGATGAAGCTACAAAGTTGATGTAATAGCCAGTAAGAAGTAGTACAATTCAAGTTTTAGGTATCGATTATTGACTTTTTAGCTGGCTTTGGTGCCTTGGACTTGAGCTATGTCCTTAAGATTCTGCATGAAAGGAGGACTAGCAGTCGAGTTGCACGGGAGGATGCGAAAAGTGTTCATATGTAGTAAAAACCTGAGAAATCCGTCCGTTTTCGGAATTTATTATCGAATCGACTTAAAGCAGTGCGTCACATTGGCCGCTCTTCTCTCTGAAACGGTTGTACTTATCGTCTGCAAAGCTATGTCGCGTGCTGCGGTATGCGGAGACACTAAAAGCACCATAGTATAACACAGATTAAGCTTCTAAGTTGATGTAATAGCCAGTAAGAAGTAGTACAATTCAAGTTTTAGGTATCGATTATGGACTTTTTGCTGGCTTTGGTGCCTTGGACTTGAGCTATGTCCTTAAGATTCTGCATGAAAGGAGGACTAGCAGTCGAGTTGCACGGGAGGATGCGAAAAGTGTTCATATGTAGTAAAAACCTGAGAAATCCGTCCGTTTTCCGAATTTATTATCGAATCGACTTAAAGCAGTGCGTCACATTGGCCGCTCTTCTCTCTGAAACGATTGTACTTATCGTCTGCAAAGCTATGTCGTGTGCTGCGGTATGCGGAGACACTAAAAGCACCATAGTAGAACACAGATGAAGCTTCTAAATTGATGTAATAGCCAGTAAGGAGTAGTACAATTCAAGTATTAGGTATCGAAAATTGACTTTTTAGCTGGCTTTGGTGCCTTTTACATGAGGTAGGACCTTATGATTGTGCATGAAAGGATTACTAGCAGCCGAGTGGCACGGGACGATTTGAAAAGTGTTCATATGTAGTAAAAACCTGAGAAATCCGTCCGTTTTCGGAATATATTATCGAATCGACTTAAAGCAGTGCGTCACATTGGCCGCTCTTCTCTCTGAAACGGTTGTACTTATCGTCTGCAAAGCTATGTCGCGTGCTGCAGTATGCGGAGACACTAAAGCACCATAGTAGAACACGGATAAAGCTTCTAAGTTGATGTGATAGCCAGTGAGAAGTAGTACAATTCAAGTTTTAGGTATCGATTATTGACTTTTTTGCTGGCTTTTACGCCTTGGACATGGGCTAGGACCTTAAGATTCTGCATGAAAGGAGGACTAGCAGCCGAGTTGCACGGGAGGATGCGAAAAGTGTTCATATGTAGAAAAAACCTGAGAAATCCGTCCGTTTTCGTAATTTATTATCGAATCGACTTAAAGCAGTGCGTCACATTGGCCGCTCTTCTCTCTGAAACGATTGTACTTATCGTCTGCAAAGCTATGTCGCGTGCTGCGGTATGCGGGGACACTAAAAGCACCATAGTAGAACACAGATTAAGCTTCTAAGTTGATGTAATAGCCAGTAAGAAGTAGTACAATTCAAGTTTTAGGTATCGATTATTGACTTTTTAGCTGGCTTTTCTGCCTTGGACATGAGCTAGGACCTTATGATTCTGCATGAAAGGTGGACTAGCAGCCGAGTTGCATGGGGGAATGTGAAAAGTGTTCATATGTAGTAAAAACCTGAGAAATCCGTCCGTTTTCGTCATTTGTTATCGAATCGACTTAAAGCCAGATCGTCACATTGGCCGCTCTTCTCTCTGAAACGGTTGTACTTATCGTCTGCAAAGCTATGTCGCGTGCTGCGGTTTGCGGAGACACTAAAAGCACCATAGTAGAACACAGATGAAGGATCTAAGTTGATGTAATAGCCAGTAAGGAGTAGTACAATTCAAGTTTTAGGTATCGAATATTGACTTTTTAGCTGGCTTTGGTGCCTTGGACATGAGCTAGGACCTTAAGATTCTGCATGAAAGGAGGACTAGCAGCCGAGTTGCATGGGAGGATGCGAAAAGTGTTCATATGTAGTAAAAACCTGAGAAATCCGTCCGTTTTCGTAATTTATTATCGAATCGACTTAAAGCAGTGCGTCACATTGTCCGCTCTTCTCTCTGAAACGGTTGTACTTATCGTCTGCAAAGCTATGTCGCGTGCTGCGGTATGGGGAGACACTAAAAGCACCATAGTAGAACCCAGATTAAGCTTCTAAGTTGATGTAATAGCCAGTAAGAAGTAGTACAATTCAAGATTTAGGTATCGATTATTGACTTTTTGCTGGCTTTTGTGCCTTGGACATGAGCTTGGACCTTATGATTCTGCATGAAATCAGGACTAGCAGCCGAGTTGCATGGGAGAATGTGAAAAGTGTTCATATGTAGTAAAAACCTGAGAAATCCGTCCGTTTTCGTCATTTGTTATCGAATCGACTTAAAGCCAGATCGTCACATTGGCCGCTCTTCTCTCTGAAACGGTTGTACTTATCGTCTGCAAAGCTATGTCGCGTGCTGCGGTATGCGGAGACACTAAAATCACCATAGTGGAACACAGATGAAGCTTCTAAGTTGATGTAATAGCCAGTAAGAAGTAGTACAATTCAAGTTTTAGGTATCGATTATTGACTTTTTAGCTGGCTTTGGTGCCTTGGACATGAGCTATGTCCTTAAGATTCTGCATGAAAGGAGGAATAGCAGCCGAGTTTTATGGGAGAATGTGGAAAGTGTTCATATGTAGTAAAAACCTGAGAAATCCGTCCGTTTTAGTCATTTGTTATCGAATCAACTTGAAGCCAGATCGTCACATTGGCCGCTCCTCTCTCTGAAACGGTTGTACTTATCGTCTGCAAAGCTATGTCGCGTGCTGCGGTATGCGGAGACACTAAAAGCACCATAGTAGAACACAGATGAAGCTTCAAAGTTGATGTAATAGCCAGTACGAAGTAGTACAATTCAAGTTTTAGGTATCGATTATTGACTTTTTGCTGGCTTTGGTGCCTTGGACATGAGCTAGGACCTTAAGATTCTGCATGAAAGGAGGACTAGCAGCCGAGTGGCACGGGAGGATGCGAAAAGTGTTCATATGTAGTAAAAAACTGAGAAATCCGTCCGTTTTCGGAATATATTATCGAATCGACTTAAAGCAGTGCGTCACATTGGCCGCTCTTCTCTCTGAAACGGTTGTACTTATCGTCTGCAAAGCTATGTTGCGTGCTGCAGTATGCGGAGACACTAAAAGCACCATAGTAGAACACAGATGAAGCTTCTAAGTTGATGTGATTTCCAGTGAGAACTAGTACAATTCAAGTTTTAGTTATCGATTATTGACTTTTTAGCTGGCTTTTATGCCTTGGACATGAGCTAGGAACTTATGATTCTGCATGAAAGGAGGACTAGCAGCCGAGATGCATGGGAGAATGTGAATAGTGTTCATATGTAGTAAAAAAATGAGAAATCCGTCCGTTTTCGTCATTTGTTATCGAATCGACTTAAAGCAGATTGTCACATTGGCCGCTCTTCTCTCTGAAACGGTTGTACTTATCGTCTGCAAAGCTATGTCGCGTGCTGCGGTATGCGGAGACACTAAAAGCACCATAGATTAAGCTTCTAAGTTGATGTAAAGCCAGTAAGAAGTAGTACAATTCAAGTTTTAGGTATCGATTATTGACTTTTTAGCTGGCTTTTGTGCCTTGGACATGAGCTAGGACCTTATGATTCTGCATGAAAGGAGGACTAGCAGCCGAGTTGCGTGGGAGAATGTGGAAAGTGTTCATATGTAGTAAAAACCTGAGAAATCCGTCCGTTTTCGTCATTTGTTATCGAATCGACTTAAAGCCAGATCGTCACATTGGCCGCTCTTCTCTCTGAAACGGTTGTACTTATCGTCTGCAAAGCTATGTCGCGTGCTGCGGTATGCGGAGACACTAAACGTACCATAGTAGAACACAGATGAAGCTTCTAAGTTGATGTAATAGCCAGTAAGGAGTAGTAGAATTCAAGTTTTAGGTACCGAATATTGACTTTTTAGCTGGCTTTGGTGCCTTGGACATGAGCTAGGACCTTAAGATTCTGCATGAAAGGAGGACTAGCAGCCGAGTTGCACGGGAGGATGCGAAAAGTGTTCATATGTAGTAAAAACCTGAGATATCCGTCCGTTTTCGTAATTTATTATCGAATCGACTTAAAGCAGTGCGTCATATTGGCCGCTCTTCTCTCTGAAACGGTTGTACTTATCGTCTGCAAAGCTTTGTCGCGTGCTGCGGTATGCGGAGACACTAAAAGCACCATAGTAGAACACAGATGAAGCTTCTAAGTTGATGTAATAGCCAGTAAGGAGTAGTACAATTCAAGTTTTAGGTATCGAATATTGAATTTTTAGCTGGCTTTGGTGCCTTGGATATGAGCTAGGACCTTACGATTCTGCATGAAATCAGGAATATCAGCCGCGTTGCACGGGAGTATGTGAAAAGTGTTCACATGTAGTAAAAACCTGAGAAATCCGTCCGTTTTCGTAATTTATTATCGAATCGACTTAAAGCCAGATCGTCACATTGGCCGCTCTTCTCTCTGAAACGGTTGTACTTATCGTCTGCAAAGCAATGTCGCGTGCTGCTGTATGCGGAGACACTAAAAGCACCATAGTAGAACACAGATGAAGCTTCTAAGTTGATGTAATAGCCAGTAAGAAGTAATACAATTCAAGTTTTAGGTATCGAATATTGACTTTGTAGCTGGCTTTGGTGCCTTGGACATGAGCTAGGACCTTACGATTCTGCATGAAATCAGGACTAGCAGCCGCGTTGCACGGGAGTATGTGAAAAGTGTTCATATGTAGTAAAAACCTGAGAAAACCGTCCATTTTCGTCATTTGTTATCGACTCAACTGAAAGCCAGATCGTCACATTGGCCCCTCTTCTCTCTGAAACGGTTGTACTTATCGTCTGCAAAGCTATGTCGTGTGCTGCGGTATGCGGAGACACTAAAAGCACCATAGTAGAACACAGATTAAGCTTCTAAGTTGATGTAATAGCCAGTAAGAAGTAGTACAATTCAAGTTTTAGGTATCGATTATTGACTTTTTAGCTGGCTTTTCTGCCTTGGACATGAGCTAGGACCTTATGATTCTGCATGAAAGGTGGACTAGCAGCCGAGTTGCATGGGGGAATGTGAAAAGTGTTCATATGTAGTAAAAACCTGAGAAATCCGTCCGTTTTCGTCATTTGTTATCGAATCGACTTAAAGCCAGATCGTCACATTGGCCGCTCTTCTCTCTGAAACGGTTGTACTTATCGTCTGCAAAGCTATGTCGCGTGCTGCGGTTTGCGGAGACACTAAAAGCACCATAGTAGAACACAGATGAAGGATCTAAGTTGATGTAATAGCCAGTAAGGAGTAGTACAATTCAAGTTTTAGGTATCGAATATTGACTTTTTAGCTGGCTTTGGTGCCTTGGACATGAGCTAGGACCTTAAGATTCTGCATGAAAGGAGGACTAGCAGCCGAGTTGCATGGGAGGATGCGAAAAGTGTTCATATGTAGTAAAAACCTGAGAAATCCGTCCGTTTTCGTAATTTATTATCGAATCGACTTAAAGCAGTGCGTCACATTGTCCGCTCTTCTCTCTGAAACGGTTGTACTTATCGTCTGCAAAGCTATGTCGCGTGCTGCGGTATGGGGAGACACTAAAAGCACCATAGTAGAACCCAGATTAAGCTTCTAGGTTGATGTAATAGCCAGTAAGAAGTAGTACAATTCAAGATTTAGGTATCGATTATTGACTTTTTGCTGGCTTTTGTGCCTTGGACATGAGCTTGGACCTTATGATTCTGCATGAAATCAGGACTAGCAGCCGAGTTGCATGGGAGAATGTGAAAAGTGTTCATATGTAGTAAAAACCTGAGAAATCCGTCCGTTTTCGTCATTTGTTATCGAATCGACTTAAAGCCAGATCGTCACATTGGCCGCTCTTCTCTCTGAAACGGTTGTACTTATCGTCTGCAAAGCTATGTCGCGTGCTGCGGTATGCGGAGACACTAAAATCACCATAGTGGAACACAGATGAAGCTTCTAAGTTGATGTAATAGCCAGTAAGAAGTAGTACAATTCAAGTTTTAGGTATCGATTATTGACTTTTTAGCTGGCTTTGGTGCCTTGGACATGAGCTATGTCCTTAAGATTCTGCATGAAAGGAGGAATAGCAGCCGAGTTTTATGGGAGAATGTGAAAAGTGTTCATATGTAGTAAAAACCTGAGAAATCCGTCCGTTTTAGTCATTTGTTATCGAATCAACTTGAAGCCAGATCGTCACATTGGCCGCTCCTCTCTCTGAAACGGTTGTACTTATCGTCTGCAAAGCTATGTCGCGTGCTGCGGTATGCGGAGACACTAAAAGCACCATAGTAGAACACAGATGAAGCTTCAAAGTTGATGTAATAGCCAGTACGAAGTAGTACAATTCAAGTTTTAGGTATCGATTATTGACTTTTTGCTGGCTTTGGTGCCTTGGACATGAGCTAGGACCTTAAGATTCTGCATGAAAGGAGGACTAGCAGCCGAGTGGCACGGGAGGATGCGAAAAGTGTTCATATGTAGTAAAAAACTGAGAAATCCGTCCGTTTTCGGAATATATTATCGAATCGACTTAAAGCAGTGCGTCACATTGGCCGCTCTTCTCTCTGAAACGGTTGTACTTATCGTCTGCAAAGCTATGTTGCGTGCTGCAGTATGCGGAGACACTAAAAGCACCATAGTAGAACACAGATGAAGCTTCTAAGTTGATGTGATTTCCAGTGAGAACTAGTACAATTCAAGTTTTAGTTATCGATTATTGACTTTTTAGCTGGCTTTTATGCCTTGGACATGAGCTAGGAACTTATGATTCTGCATGAAAGGAGGACTAGCAGCCGAGATGCATGGGAGAATGTGAATAGTGTTCATATGTAGTAAAAAAATGAGAAATCCGTCCGTTTTCGTCATTTGTTATCGAATCGACTTAAAGCAGATTGTCACATTGGCCGCTCTTCTCTCTGAAACGGTTGTACTTATCGTCTGCAAAGCTATGTCGCGTGCTGCGGTATGCGGAGACACTAAAAGCACCATAGATTAAGCTTCTAAGTTGATGTAAAGCCAGTAAGAAGTAGTACAATTCAAGTTTTAGGTATCGATTATTGACTTTTTAGCTGGCTTTTGTGCCTTGGACATGAGCTAGGACCTTATGATTCTGCATGAAAGGAGGACTAGCAGCCGAGTTGCGTGGGAGAATGTGGAAAGTGTTCATATGTAGTAAAAACCTGAGAAATCCGTCCGTTTTCGTCATTTGTTATCGAATCGACTTAAAGCCAGATCGTCACATTGGCCGCTCTTCTCTCTGAAACGGTTGTACTTATCGTCTGCAAAGCTATGTCGCGTGCTGCGGTATGCGGAGACACTAAACGTACCATAGTAGAACACAGATGAAGCTTCTAAGTTGATGTAATAGCCAGTAAGGAGTAGTAGAATTCAAGTTTTAGGTACCGAATATTGACTTTTTAGCTGGCTTTGGTGCCTTGGACATGAGCTAGGACCTTAAGATTCTGCATGAAAGGAGGACTAGCAGCCGAGTTGCACGGGAGGATGCGAAAAGTGTTCATATGTAGTAAAAACCTGAGATATCCGTCCGTTTTCGTAATTTATTATCGAATCGACTTAAAGCAGTGCGTCATATTGGCCGCTCTTCTCTCTGAAACGGTTGTACTTATCGTCTGCAAAGCTTTGTCGCGTGCTGCGGTATGCGGAGACACTAAAAGCACCATAGTAGAACACAGATGAAGCTTCTAAGTTGATGTAATAGCCAGTAAGGAGTAGTACAATTCAAGTTTTAGGTATCGAATATTGAATTTTTAGCTGGCTTTGGTGCCTTGGATATGAGCTAGGACCTTACGATTCTGCATGAAATCAGGAATATCAGCCGCGTTGCACGGGAGTATGTGAAAAGTGTTCACATGTAGTAAAAACCTGAGAAATCCGTCCGTTTTCGTAATTTATTATCGAATCGACTTAAAGCCAGATCGTCACATTGGCCGCTCTTCTCTCTGAAACGGTTGTACTTATCGTCTGCAAAGCAATGTCGCGTGCTGCTGTATGCGGAGACACTAAAAGCACCATAGTAGAACACAGATGAAGCTTCTAAGTTGATGTAATAGCCAGTAAGAAGTAATACAATTCAAGTTTTAGGTATCGAATATTGACTTTGTAGCTGGCTTTGGTGCCTTGGACATGAGCTAGGACCTTACGATTCTGCATGAAATCAGGACTAGCAGCCGCGTTGCACGGGAGTATGTGAAAAGTGTTCATATGTAGTAAAAACCTGAGAAAACCGTCCATTTTCGTCATTTGTTATCGACTCAACTGAAAGCCAGATCGTCACATTGGCCCCTCTTCTCTCTGAAACGGTTGTACTTATCGTCTGCAAAGCTATGTCGTGTGCTGCGGTATGCGGAGACACTAAAAGCACCATAGTAGAACACAGATGAAGCTTCTAAGTTGATGTGATTTCCAGTGAGAACTAGTACAATTCAAGTTTTAGTTATCGATTATTGACTTTTTAGCTGGCTTTTATGCCTTGGACATGAGCTAGGAACTTATGATTCTGCATGAAAGGAGGACTAGCAGCCGAGATGCATGGGAGAATGTGAATAGTGTTCATATGTAGTAAAAAAATGAGAAATCCGTCCGTTTTCGTCATTTGTTATCGAATCGACTTAAAGCAGATTGTCACATTGGCCGCTCTTCTCTCTGAAACGGTTGTACTTATCGTCTGCAAAGCTATGTCGCGTGCAGCAGTATGTGGAGACACTAAAAGCACCATAGTAGAACACAGATGAAGCTTCTAAGTTGATGTGATAGCCAGTGAGAAGTAGTAAAATTCAAGTTTTAGGTATCGATTATTGACTTTTTAGCTGGCTTTGGTGCCTTGGACATGAGCTATGTCCTTAAGATTCTGCATGAAAGGAGGACTAGCAGCCGAGTTTCATGGGAGAATGTGAAAGGTGTTCATATGTAGTAAAAACCTGAGAAATCGGGCCTTTTTCGTCAGTTGTTATCGAATCAACTTGAAGCCAGATCGTCACATTGCCCGCTCTTCTCTCTGAAACGGTTGTACTTATCGTCTGCAAAGCTATGTCGCGTGCTGCGGTATGCGGAGTCACTAAAAGCACCATAGTAGAACACAGATGAAGCTTCTAAGTTGATGTAATAGCCAGTAAGAAGTAGTACAATTCAAGTTTTAGGTATCGAATATTGACTTTTTAGCTGGCTTTGGTGACTTGGACATGAGGTAGGACCTTAAGATTCTGCATGAAAGGAGGACTAGCAGCCGAGTTTCATGGGAGAATGTGAAAGGTGTTCATATGTAGTAAAAACCTGAGAAATCCGTCCATTTTAGTCATTTGTTATCGAATCGACTTAGAGCCAGATCGTCACATTGGCCCCTCTTCTCTCTGAAACGGTGGTACTTATCGTCTGCAAAGCTATGTCGCGTGATGCGGTATGCGGAGACACTAAAAGCACCATAGTAGAACACAGATTAAGCTTCTAAGTTGTAATGGCCAGTAAGAAGTAGTACAATTCAAGTTTTAGGTATCGATTATTGACTTTTTAGCTGGCTTTTTTGCCTTGGACATGAGCTAGGATCTTAAGATTCCGCATGGAAGGAGGACTAGCAGCCGAGTTACATGGGAGAATGTGAAAAGAGTTCATATGTAGTAAAAACCTGAGAAATCCGTCCGTTTTCGTCATTTGTTATCGAATCGACTTAAAGCCAGGTCGTCACATTGGCCGCTCTTCTCTCTGAAACGGTTGTACTTATCGTCTGCAAAGCTATGTCGCGTGCTGCGGTATGCGGAGACACTAAAATCACCATAGTAGAACACAGATGAAGCTTCTATGTTGATGTAATAGCCAGTAAGAAGTAGTACAATTCAAGATTTGGGTATCGATTATTGACTTTTTTGCTGGCTTTGGTGCCTTGGACATGAGCTAGGACCTTACGATTCTGCATGAAAGGAGGACTAGCAGCCGAGTTGCACGGGAGGATGCGAAAAGTGTTCATATGTAGTAAAAACCTGAGAAATCCGTCCGTTTTCGTAATTTACTATCGAATTGACTTAAAGCAGTGCGTCACATTGGCCGCTCTTCTCTCTGAAACGGTTGTACTTATCGTCTGCAAAGCTATGTCGCGTGCTGCGGTATGCGGAGACACTAAAATCACCATAGTGGAACACAGATGAAGCTTCTAAGTTGATGTAATAGCCAGTAAGAAGTAGTACAATTCAAGTTTTAGGTATCGATTATTGACTTTTTAGCTGGCTTTGGTGCCTTGGACATGAGCTATGTCCTTAAGATTCTGCATGAAAGGAGGAATAGCAGCCGAGTTTTATGGGAGAATGTGAAAAGTGTTCATATGTAGTAAAAACCTGAGAAATCCGTCCATTTTCGTCATTTGTTATCGAATCGACTTGAAGCCAGATCGTCACATTGCCCGCTCTTCTCTCTGAAACGGTTGTACTTATCGTCTGCAAAGCTATGTCGCGTGCTGCGGTATGCGGAGACACTAAAAGCACCATAGTAGAACACAGATGAAGCTTCTAAGTTGATGTAATAGCCAGTAAGGAGTAGTACAATTGAAGTTTTAGGTATCGAATATTGACTTTTTAGCTGGCTTTGGTGACTTGGACATGAGGTAGGACCTTACGATTCTGCATGAAAGGAGGGCAAGCAGCCGAGTTGCACGGGAGAATGTAAAAAGTGTTCATATGTAGTAAAAACCTGAGAAATCCGTCCGTTTTCGTCATTTGTTATCGAATCGACTTAAAGCCAGATCGTCACATTGGCCCCTCTTCTCTCTGAAACGGTTGTACTTATCGTCTGCAAAGCTATGTCGCGTGCTGCGGTATGCGGAGTCACTAAAAGCACCATAGTAGAACACAGAAGAAGCTTCTAAGTTGATGTGATAGCCAGTGAGAAGTAGTACAATTCAAGTTTTAGTTATCGATTATTGACTTTTTAGCTGGCTTTGGTGCCTTGGACATGAGGTAGGACCTTAAGATTGTGCATGAAAGGAGGACTAGCAGCCGCGTTGCACGGGAGTATGTGAAAAGTGTTCATATGTAGTAAAAACCTGAGAAATCCGTCCATTTTAGTCATTTGTTATCGAATCGACTTAGAGCCAGATCGTCACATTGGCCCCTCTTCTCTCTGAAACGGTTGTACTTATCGTCTGCAAAGCTATGTCGCGTGCTGCGGTATGCGGAGAAACTAAAATCACCATAGTGGAACACAGATGAAGCTTCTAAGTTGATGTAATAGCCAGTAAGGAGTAGTACAATTCAAGTTTTAGGTATCGAATATTGACTTTTTAGCAGGCATTGGTGCCTTGGACATGAGCTAGGACCTTAAGATTCTGCATGAAAGGAGGACTAGCAGCCGAGTTGCACGCGAGGATGCGAAAAGTGTTCATATGCAGTAAAAACCTGAGAAATCCGTCCGTTTTCGTAATTTATTATCGAATCGCCTTAAAGCAGTGCGTCACATTGGCCGCTCATCTCTCTGAAACGGTTGTACTTATCGTCTGCAAAGCTATGTCGCGTGCTGCGGTATGCTGAGACACTAAAAGCACCATAGTAGAACACAGATGAAGCTTCTATGTTGATGTAATAGCCAGTAAGAAGTAGTACAATTCAAGTTTTAGGTATCGATTATTGACTTTTTTGCTGGCTTTGGTGCCTTGGACATGAGCTAGGACCTTACGATTCTGCATGAAAGGAGGACTAGCAGCCGAGTTGCACGGGAGGATGCGAAAAGTGTTCATATGTAGTAAAAACCTGAGAAATCCGTCCGTTTTCGTAATTTATTATCGAATCGACTTAAAGCAGTGCGTCACATTGGCCGCTCTTCTCTCTGAAACGGTTGTACTTATCGTCTGCAAAGCTATGTCGCGTGCTGCTGTATGCGGAGTCACTAATAGCACCATAGTAGAACACACATGAAGCTTCTAAGTTGATGTAATAGCCAGTAAGGAGTAGTACAATTCAAGTTTTAGGTATCGAATATTGACTTTTTAGCTGGCTTTGGTGCCTTGGACATGAGGTAGGACCTTAAGATTGCGCAAGAAAGGAGGACTAGCAGCCGAGTGGCACGGGAAGATGCGAAAAGTGTTCATATGTAGTAAAAACCTGAGAAATCCGTCCATTTTAGTCATTTGTTATCGAATCGACTTAAAGCCAGATCGTCACACTGGCCACTCTTCTCTCTGAAACGGTTGTACTTATCGTCTGCAAAGCTATGTCGCGTGCTGCGGTATGCGGAGAAACTAAAATCACCATAGTAGAACACAGATGAAGCTTCTAAGTTGATGTAATAGCCAGTAAGGAGTAGTACAATTCAAGTTTTAGGTATCGAATATTGACTTTTTAGCAGGCATTGGTGCCTTGGACATGAGCTAGGACCTTAAGATTCTGCATGAAAGGAGAACTAGCAGCCGAGTTGCACGCGAGGATGCGAAAAGTGTTCATATGCAGTAAAAACCTGAGAAATCCGTCCGTTTTCGTAATTTATTATCGAATCGCCTTAAAGCAGTGCGTCACATTGGCCGCTCATCTCTCTGAAACGGTTGTACTTATCGTCTGCAAAGCTATGTCGTGTCCTGCGGTATGCGGAGACATTAAAAGCACCATAGTAGAACACAGATAATGCTTCTAAGTTGATGTAATAGCCATTAAGGAGTAGTACAATTCAAGTTTTAGCTATCGATTATTGACTTTTTAGCTGGCTTTGGCGCCTTGGACATGAGCTATGTCCTTAAGATTCTGCATGAAAGGAGGACTAGCAGCCGAGTTGCATGGGAGAATGTGGAAAGTGTTCATATGTAGTAAAAACCTGAGAGATCCGTCCGTTATCGTCATTTGTTATCGAATCAACTTGAAGCCAGATCGTCACATTCCCCGCTCTTCTCTCTGAAACGGTTGTACTTATCGTCTGCAAAGCTATGTCGCGTGCTGCGGTATGCGGAGACACTAAAAGCACCATAGTAGAACACAGATGAAGCTTCTAAGTTGATGTAATAGCCAGTAAGAAGTAGTACAATCCAAGTTTTAGGTATCGAATATTGACTTTTTAGCTGGCTTTTGTGCCTTGGACATGAGCTAGGACCTTATGATTCTGCATGAAAGGAGTACTAGCAGCCGAGTTGCATGGGAGAATGTGAAAAGGGTTCATATGTAGTAAAAACCTGAGAAATCCGTCTGTTTTCGTCATTTATTATCGAATCGACTTAAAGCCAGATCGTTACATTGGCCGCTATTCTCTCTGAAACGGTTGTACTTATCGTCTTCAAAGCTATGTCGCGTGCTGCGGTATGCGGAGACACTAAAAGCACCATAGTAGAATACAGATGAAGCTTCAAAGTTGATGTAATAGCCAGTAAGAAGTAGTACAATTCAAGATTTAGGTATCGATTATTGACTTTTTTTCTGGCTTTGGTGCCTAGGACATGATCTAGGACCTTAAGATTCTGCATGAAAGGAGGACTAGCAGCCGAGTAGCACGGGAGAATGTAAAAATTGTTCAAATGTAGTAAAAAACTGAGAAATCCGTTCGTTTTCGTCATTTGTTATCGAATCGACTTAAAGCCAGATCGTTACATTGGCCGCTCTTCTCTCTGAAACGGTTGTACTTATCGTCTGCAAAGCTATGTCGTGTGCTGCGGTATGCGGAGATACATAAAGCACCATAGTAGAACACAGATGAAGCTTCTAAGTTGATGTAATATCCAATAAGAAGTAGTACAATTCAAGATTTAGGTATCGATTATTGACTTTTTACCCTTCTTTGGTGCCTTGGACATGAGCTGGGGCCTTAAGATTCTGCATGAAGCGAGGACTAGCAGCCGAGTTGCACGGGAGAATGTGAAAAGTGTTCATATGTATTAAAAACCTGAGAAATCCGTCCGTTTTCGTCATTTGTTATCGAATCGACTCAAAGCCAGATCGTCACATTGGTCGCTCTTCTCTCTGAAACGGTTGTACTTATCGTCTGCAAAGCTATGTCGCGTGCTGCGGTATGCGGAGACACTAAAATCACCATAGTGGAACACAGATGAAGCTTCTAAGTTGATGTAATAGCCAGTAAGAAGTAGTACAATTCAAGTTTTAGGTATCGATTATTGACTTTTTAGCTGGCTTTGGTGCCTTGGACATGAGGTAGGACCTTAAGATTGCGCAAGAAAGGAGGACTAGCAGCCGAGTGGCACGGGAAGATGCGAAAAGTGTTCATATGTAGTAAAAACCTGAGAAATCCGTCCATTTTCGTCATTTGTTATCGAATCGACTTAAAGCCAGATCGTCACATTGGCCCCTCTTCTCTCTGATACGGTTGTACTTATCGTCTGCAAAGCAATGTCGCGTGCTGCGGTATGCGGAGACACTAAAAGCACCATAGTAGAACACAGATGAAGCTTCTAAGTTGATGTAATAGCCAGTAAGAAGTAATACAATTCAAGTTTTAGGTATCGAATATTGAATTTTTAGCTGGCTTTGGTGCCTTGGACATGAGCTAGGACCTTACGATTCTGCATGAAATCAGGACTAGCAGCCACGTTGCACGGGGGTATGTGAAAAGTGTTCATATGTAGTAAAAACCTGAGAAAACCGTCCATTTTCGTCATTTGTTATCGAATCGACTGAAAGCCAGATCGTCACATTGGCCCCTGTTCTCTCTGAAACGGTTGTACTTATCGTCTGCAAAGCTATGTCGTGTGCTGCGGTATGCGGAGACACTAAAATCACCATAGTGGAACACAGATGAAGCTTCTAAGTTGATGTAATAGCCAGTAAGAAGTAGTAAAATTCAAGTTTTAGGTATCGATTATTGACTTTTTAGCTGGCTTTGGTGCCTTGGACGTGAGCTATGTCCTTAAGATTCTGCATGAAAGGAGGACTAGCAGCCGAGTTTCATGGGAGAATGTGAAAGGTGTTCATATGTAGTAAAAACCTGAGAAATCGGGCCTTTTTCGTCAGTTGTTATCGAATCAACTTGAAGCCAGATCGTCACATTGCCCGCTCTTCTCTCTGAAACGGTTGTACTTATCGTCTGCAAAGCTATGTCGCGTGCTGCGGTATGCGGAGACACTAAAAGCACCATAGTAGAACACAGATGAAGCTTCTAAGTTGATGTAATAGCCAGTAAGGAGTAGTACAATTGAAGTTTTAGGTATCGAATATTGACTTTTTAGCTGGCTTTGGTGACTTGGACATGAGGTAGGACCTTACGATTCTGCATGAAAGGAGGGCTAGCAGCCGAGTTGCACGGGAGAATGTAAAAAGTGTTCATATGTAGTAAAAACCTGAGAAATCCGTCCGTTTTCGTCATTTGTTATCGAATCGACTTAAAGCCAGATCGTCACATTGGCCCCACTTCTCTCTGAAACGGTTGTACTTATCGTCTGCAAAGCTATGTCGCGTGCTGCGGTATGCGGAGTCACTAAAAGCACCATAGTAGAACACAGAAGAAGCTTCTAAGTTGATGTGATAGCCAGTGAGAAGTAGTACAATTCAAGTTTTAGTTATCGATTATTGACTTTTTAGCTGGCTTTGGTGCCTTGGACATGAGGTAGGACCTTAAGATTGTGCATGAAAGGAGGACTAGCAGCCGCGTTGCACGGGAGTATGTGAAAAGTGTTCATATGTAGTAAAAACCTGAGAAATCCGTCCATTTTAGTCATTTGTTATCGAATCGACTTAGAGCCAGATCGTCACATTGGCCCCTCTTCTCTCTGAAACGGTTGTACATATCGTCTGCAAAGCTATGTCGCGTGCTGCGGTATGCGGAGACACTAAAATCACCATAGTAGAACACAGATGAAGCTTCTATGTTGATGTAATAGCCAGTAAGAAGTAGTACAATTCAAGATTTGGGTATCGATTATTGACTTTTTTGCTGGCTTTGGTGCCTTGGACATGAGCTAGGACCTTACGATTCTGCATGAAAGGAGGACTAGCAGCCGAGTTGCACGGGAGGATGCGAAAAGTGTTCATATGTAGTAAAAACCTGAGAAATCCGTCCGTTTTCGTAATTTACTATCGAATTGACTTAAAGCAGTGCGTCACATTGGCCGCTCTTCTCTCTGAAACGGTTGTACTTATCGTCTGCAAAGCTATGTCGCGTGCTGCTGTATGCGGAGTCACTAATAGCACCATAGTAGAACACAGATGAAGCTTCTAAAATGATGTAATAGCCAGTAAGGAGTAGTACAATTCAAGTTTTAGGTATCGAATATTGACTTTTTAGCTGGCTTTGGTGCCTTGGACATGAGGTAGGACCTTAAGATTGCGCAAGAAAGGAGGACTAGCAGCCGAGTGGCACGGGAAGATGCGAAAAGTGTTCATATGTAGTAAAAACCTGAGAAATCCGTCCATTTTCGTCATTTGTTATCGAATCGACTTAAAGCCAGATCGTCACATTGGCCCCTCTTCTCTCTGATACGGTTGTACTTATCGTCTGCAAAGCAATGTCGCGTGCTGCGGTATGCGGAGACACTAAAAGCACCATAGTAGAACACAGATGAAGCTTCTAAGTTGATGTAATAGCCAGTAAGAAGTAATACAATTCAAGTTTTAGGTATCGAATATTGAATTTTTAGCTGGCTTTGGTGCCTTGGACATGAGCTAGGACCTTACGATTCTGCATGAAATCAGGACTAGCAGCCACGTTGCACGGGGGTATGTGAAAAGTGTTCATATGTAGTAAAAACCTGAGAAAACCGTCCATTTTCGTCATTTGTTATCGAATCGACTGAAAGCCAGATCGTCACATTGGCCCCTGTTCTCTCTGAAACGGTTGTACTTATCGTCTGCAAAGCTATGTCGTGTGCTGCGGTATGCGGAGACACTAAAATCACCATAGTGGAACACAGATGAAGCTTCTAAGTTGATGTAATAGCCAGTAAGAAGTAGTAAAATTCAAGTTTTAGGTATCGATTATTGACTTTTTAGCTGGCTTTGGTGCCTTGGACGTGAGCTATGTCCTTAAGATTCTGCATGAAAGGAGGACTAGCAGCCGAGTTTCATGGGAGAATGTGAAAGGTGTTCATATGTAGTAAAAACCTGAGAAATCGGGCCTTTTTCGTCAGTTGTTATCGAATCAACTTGAAGCCAGATCGTCACATTGCCCGCTCTTCTCTCTGAAACGGTTGTACTTATCGTCTGCAAAGCTATGTCGCGTGCTGCGGTATGCGGAGACACTAAAAGCACCATAGTAGAACACAGATGAAGCTTCTAAGTTGATGTAATAGCCAGTAAGGAGTAGTACAATTGAAGTTTTAGGTATCGAATATTGACTTTTTAGCTGGCTTTGGTGACTTGGACATGAGGTAGGACCTTACGATTCTGCATGAAAGGAGGGCTAGCAGCCGAGTTGCACGGGAGAATGTAAAAAGTGTTCATATGTAGTAAAAACCTGAGAAATCCGTCCGTTTTCGTCATTTGTTATCGAATCGACTTAAAGCCAGATCGTCACATTGGCCCCACTTCTCTCTGAAACGGTTGTACTTATCGTCTGCAAAGCTATGTCGCGTGCTGCGGTATGCGGAGTCACTAAAAGCACCATAGTAGAACACAGAAGAAGCTTCTAAGTTGATGTGATAGCCAGTGAGAAGTAGTACAATTCAAGTTTTAGTTATCGATTATTGACTTTTTAGCTGGCTTTGGTGCCTTGGACATGAGGTAGGACCTTAAGATTGTGCATGAAAGGAGGACTAGCAGCCGCGTTGCACGGGAGTATGTGAAAAGTGTTCATATGTAGTAAAAACCTGAGAAATCCGTCCATTTTAGTCATTTGTTATCGAATCGACTTAGAGCCAGATCGTCACATTGGCCCCTCTTCTCTCTGAAACGGTTGTACTTATCGTCTGCAAAGCTATGTCGCGTGCTGCGGTATGCGGAGAAACTAAAATCACCATAGTGGAACACAGATGAAGCTTCTAAGTTGATGTAATAGCCAGTAAGGAGTAGTACAATTCAAGTTTTAGGTATCGAATATTGACTTTTTAGCAGGCATTGGTGCCTTGGACATGAGCTAGGACCTTAAGATTCTGCATGAAAGGAGGACTAGCAGCCGAGTTGCACGCGAGGATGCGAAAAGTGTTCATATGCAGTAAAAACCTGAGAAATCCGTCCGTTTTCGTAATTTATTATCGAATCGCCTTAAAGCAGTGCGTCACATTGGCCGCTCATCTCTCTGAAACGGTTGTACTTATCGTCTGCAAAGCTATGTCGCGTGCTGCGGTATGCGGAGACACTAAAAGCACCATAGTAGAACACAGATGAAGCTTCTATGTTGATGTAATAGCCAGTAAGAAGTAGTACAATTCAAGTTTTAGGTATCGATTATTGACTTTTTTGCTGGCTTTGGTGCCTTGGACATGAGCTAGGACCTTACGATTCTGCATGAAAGGAGGACTAGCAACCGAGTTGCACGGGAGGATGCGAAAAGTGTTCATATGTAGTAAAAACCTGAGAAATCCGTCCGTTTTCGTAATTTATTATCGAATCGACTTAAAGCAGTGCGTCACATTGGCCGCTCTTCTCTCTGAAACGGTTGTACTTATCGTCTGCAAAGCAATGTCGCGTGCTGCTGTATGCGGAGTCACTAATAGCACCATAGTAGAACACAGATGAAGCTTCTAAGTTGATGTAATAGCCAGTAAGGAGTAGTACAATTCAAGTTTTAGGTATCGAATATTGAATTTTTAGCTGGCTTTGGTGCCTTGGACATGAGGTAGGACCTTAAGATTGCGCAAGAAAGGAGGACTAGCAGCCGAGTGGCACGGGAAGATGCGAAAAGTGTTCATATGTAGTAAAAACCTGAGAAATCCGTCCATTTTAGTCATTTGTTATCGAATCGACTTAAAGCCAGATCGTCACATTGGCCCCTCTTCTCTCTGAAACGGTTGTACTTATCGTCTGCAAAGCTATGTCGCGTGCTGCGGTATGCGGAGAAACTAAAATCACCATAGTGGAACACAGATGAAGCTTCTAAGTTGATGTAATAGCCAGTAAGGAGTAGTACAATTCAAGTTTTAGGTATCGAATATTGACTTTTTAGCAGGCATTGGTGCCTTGGACATGAGCTAGGACCTTAAGATTCTGCATGAAAGGAGGACTAGCAGCCGAGTTGCACGCGAGGATGCGAAAAGTGTTCATATGCAGAAAAAACCTGAGAAATCCGTCCGTTTTCGTAATTTATTATCGAATCGCCTTAAAGCAGTGCGTCACATTGGCCGCTCATCTCTCTGAAACGGTTGTACTTATCGTCTGCAAAGCTATGTCGTGTCCTGCGGTATGCGGAGACATTAAAAGCACCATAGTAGAACACAGATAATGCTTCTAAGTTGATGTAATAGCCATTAAGGAGTAGTACAATTCAAGTTTTAGCTATCGATTATTGACTTTTTAGCTGGCTTTGGCGCCTTGGACATGAGCTATGTCCTTAAGATTCTGCATGAAAGGAGGACTAGCAGCCGAGGTGCATGGGAGAATGTGGAAAGTGTTCATATGTAGTAAAAACCTGAGAGATCCGTCCGTTATCGTCATTTGTTATCGAATCAACTTGAAGCCAGATCGTCACATTCCCCGCTCTTCTCTCTGAAACGGTTGTACTTATCGTCTGCAAAGCTATGTCGCGTGCTGCGGTATGCGGAGACACTAAAAGCACCATAGTAGAACACAGATGAAGCTTCTAAGTTGATGTAATAGCCAGTAAGAAGTAGTACAATCCAAGTTTTAGGTATCGAATATTGACTTTTTAGCTGGCTTTTGTGCCTTGGACATGAGCTAGGACCTTATGATTCTGCATGAAAGGAGTACTAGCAGCCGAGTTGCATGGGAGAATGTGAAAAGGGTTCATATGTAGTAAAAACCTGAGAAATCCGTCTGTTTTCGTCATTTATTATCGAATCGACTTAAAGCCAGATCGTTACATTGGCCGCTATTCTCTCTGAAACGGTTGTACTTATCGTCTGCAAAGCTATGTCGCGTGCTGCGGTATGCGGAGACACTAAAAGCACCATAGTAGAATACAGATGAAGCTTCAAAGTTGATGTAATAGCCAGTAAGAAGTAGTACAATTCAAGATTTAGGTATCGATTATTGAATTTTTTTCTGGCTTTGGTGCCTAGGACATGAGCTAGGACCTTAAGATTCTGCATGAAAGGAGGACTAGCAGCCGAGTTGCACGGGAGAATGTAAAAATTGTTCAAATGTAGTAAAAAACTGAGAAATCCGTTCGTTTTCGTCATTTGTTATCGAATCGACTTAAAGCCAGATCGTTACATTGGCCGCTCTTCTCTCTGAAACGGTTGTACTTATCGTCTGCAAAGCTATGTCGTGTAACACGCGATCTAGTGATACATAAAGCACCATAGTAGAACACAGATGAAGCTTCTAAGTTGATGTAATATCCAATAAGAAGTAGTACAATTCAAGATTTAGGTATCGATTATTGACTTTTTTACCCTTCTTTGGTGCCTTGGACATGAGCTGGGGCCTTAAGATTCTGCATGAAGCGAGGACTAGCAGCCGAGTTGCACGGGAGAATGTGAAAAGTGTTCATATGTATTAAAAACCTGAGAAATCCGTCCGTTTTCGTCATTTGTTATCGAATCGACTCAAAGCCAGATCGTCACATTGGTCGCTTTTCTCTCTGAAACGGTTGTACTTATCGTCTGCAAAGCTATGTCGCGTGCTGCGGTATGCGGAGACACTAAAATCACCATAGTGGAACACAGATGAAGCTTCTAAGTTGATGTAATAGCCAGTAAGAAGTAGTACAATTCATGTTTTAGGTATCGATTATTGACTTTTTAGCTGGCTTTGGTGCTTTGGTCATGAGCTATGTCCTTAAGATTCTGCATGAAAGGAGGACTAGCAGCCGAGTTGCATGGGAGAATGTGAAAAGTGTTCATATGTAGTAAAAACCTGAGAAATCCGTCCGTTTTCCTTCATTTGTTATCGAATCAACTTGAAGCCAGATCGTCACATTGGCCGCTCCTCTCTCTGAAACGGTTGTACTTATCGTCTGCAAAGCTATGTCGCGTGCTGCGGTATGAAGAGACACTAAAAGCACCATAGTAGAACACAGATGAAGCTTCAAAGTTGATGTAATAGCCAGTAAGAAGTAGTACAATTCAAGATTTAGGTATCGATTATTGACATTTTTGCTAGCTTTGGTGCCTTGGACATGAGCTAGGACCTTACGATTCTGCATGAAAGGAGGACTAGCAGCCGCGTTACACGGGAGTAAGTGAAAAGTGTTCATATGTAGTAAAAACCTGAGAAATCCGTCCATTTTCGTCATTTGTTATCGAATCGACTTAAAGCCAGATCGTCACATTGGCCCCTCTTCTGTCTGAAACGGTTGTTCTTATCGTCTGCAAAGCTATGTCGCGTGCTGCGGTATGCGGTGACACTAAAAGCACCATAGTGGAACACTGATGAAGCTTCTAAGTTGATGTAATAGCCAGTAAGAAGTAGTACAATTCAAGATTTAGGTATCGATTATTGACTTTTTTGCTGGCTTTGGTGCCTGGGACATGATCTAGTACCTTACGATTCTGCATGAAAGTAGGACTAGCAGCCGAGTTAAACGGGAGAATGTAAAAAGTGTTCATATGTAGTAAAAATCTTAGAAATCCGTCCGTTTTCGTCATTTATTATCGAATCGACTTAAAGCCAGATCGTCACATTGGCCGCTCTTATTTCTGAAACGGTTGTACTTATCGTCTGCAAAGCTATGTCGCGTGCTGCGGTATGCGGAGACACTAAAAGCACCATAGTAGAACACAGATGAAGCTTCAAAGTTGATGTAATAGCCAGTAAGAAGTAGTACAATTCAAGATTTAGGTATCGATTATTGACTTTTTTGCTGGCTTTGGTGACTCGGACATGAGCTAGGACCTTACGATTCTGCATGAAAGAAGGACTAGCAGCCGAGTTGCACGGGAGAATGTAAAAATTGTTCATATGTAGTAAAAAACTGAGAAATCCGTCCGTTTTCGTCATTTGTTATCGAATCGACTTAAAGCCAGATCGTTACAATGGCCGCTCTTCTCTCTGAAACGGTTGTACTTATCGTCTGCAAAGCTATGTCGTGTGCTGCGGTATGCGGAGATACATAAAGCACCATAGTAGAACACAGATGAAGCTTCTAAGTTGATGTAATAGCCAGTAAGAAGTAGTACAATTCAAGATTAAGGTATCGATTATTGACTTTTTACCCTTCTTTGGTGCCTTGGACATAAGCTGGGGCCTTAAGATTCTGCATGAAACAAGGACTAGCAGCCGAGTTGCACGGGAGAATGTGAAAAGTGTTCATATGTATTAAAAACCTGAGAAATCCGTTCGTTTTCGTCATTTGTTGTCGAATCGACTCAAAGCCAGATCGTCACATTGGTCGCTCTCCTCTCTGAAACGGTTGTACTTATCGTCTGCAAAGCTATGTCGCGTGCTGCGGTATGCGGAGACACTAAAATCACCATAGTAGAACACAGATGAAGCTTCTAAGTTGATGTAATAGCCAGTAAGAAGTAGTACAATTCAAGTTTTAGGTGCCGATTATTGACTTTTTAGCTGGCTTTGGTGCCTTGGTCATGAGCTATGTCCTTAAGATTCAGCATGAAAGGAGGACTAGCAGCCGAGTTGCATGGGAGAATGTGAAAAGTGTTCATATGTAGTAAAAGCCTCAGAAATCCGTCCGTTTTCGTCATTTGTTATCGAATCGACTTAAAGCCAGATCGTCACATTGGCCCCTCTTCTGTCTGAAACGGTTGTTCTTATCGTCTGCAAAGCTATGTCGTGTGCTGCGGTATGCGGTGACACTAAAAGCACCATAGTGGAACACTGATGAAGCTTCTAAGTTGATGTAATAGCCAGTAAGAAGTAGTACAATTCAAGATTTAGGTATCGATTATTGACTTTTTTGCTGGCTTTGGTGCCTGGGACATGATCTAGTACCTTACGATTCTGCATGAAAGTAGGACTAGCAGCCGAGTTAAACGGGAGAATGTAAAAAGTGTTCATATGTAGTAAAAATCTTAGAAATCCGTCCGTTTTCGTCATTTATTATCGAATCGACTTAAAGCCAGATCGTCACATTGGCCGCTCTTATTTCTGAAACGGTTGTACTTATCGTCTGCAAAGCTATGTCGCGTGCTGCGGTATGCGGAGACACTAAAAGCACCATAGTAGAACACAGATGAAGCTTCAAAGTTGATGTAATAGCCAGTAAGAAGTAGTACAATTCAAGATTTAGGTATCGATTATTGACTTTTTTGCTGGCTTTGGTGACTCGGACATGAGCTAGGACCTTACGATTCTGCATGAAAGAAGGACTAGCAGCCGAGTTGCACGGGAGAATGTAAAAATTGTTCATATGTAGTAAAAAACTGAGAAATCCGTCCGTTTTCGTCATTTGTTATCGAATCGACTTAAAGCCAGATCGTTACAATGGCCGCTCTTCTCTCTGAAACGGTTGTACTTATCGTCTGCAAAGCTATGTCGTGTGCTGCGGTATGCGGAGATACATAAAGCACCATAGTAGAACACAGATGAAGCTTCTAAGTTGATGTAATAGCCAGTAAGAAGTAGTACAATTCAAGATTAAGGTATCGATTATTGACTTTTTACCCTTCTTTGGTGCCTTGGACATAAGCTGGGGCCTTAAGATTCTGCATGAAACAAGGACTAGCAGCCGAGTTGCACGGGAGAATGTGAAAAGTGTTCATATGTATTAAAAACCTGAGAAATCCGTTCGTTTTCGTCATTTGTTGTCGAATCGACTCAAAGCCAGATCGTCACATTGGTCGCTCTCCTCTCTGAAACGGTTGTACTTATCGTCTGCAAAGCTATGTCGCGTGCTGCGGTATGCGGAGACACTAAAATCACCATAGTAGAACACAGATGAAGCTTCTAAGTTGATGTAATAGCCAGTAAGAAGTAGTACAATTCAAGTTTTAGGTGCCGATTATTGACTTTTTAGCTGGCTTTGGTGCCTTGGTCATGAGCTATGTCCTTAAGATTCAGCATGAAAGGAGGACTAGCAGCCGAGTTGCATGGGAGAATGTGAAAAGTGTTCATATGTAGTAAAAGCCTCAGAAATCCGTCCGTTTTCGTCATTTGTTATCGAAACAACTTGAAGCCAGATCGTCACATTGGCCGCTCTTCTCTCTGAAACGGTTGTACTTATCGTCTGCGAAGCTATGTCGCGTGCTGCTGTATGCGGAGTCACTAATAGCACCATAGTAGAACACAGATGAAGCTTCTAAGTTGATGAAATAGCCAGTAAGGAGTAGTACAATTCAAGTTTTAGGTATCGAATATTGACTTTTTAGCTGGCTTTGGTGCCTTGGACATGAGGTAGGACCTTATGATTGCGCAAGAAAGGAGGACTAGCAGCCGAGTTGCACGGGTAGATGCGAAAAGTGTTCATATGTAGTAAAAACCTGAGAAATCCGTCCATTTTCGTCATTTGTTATCGAATCGACTTAAAGCCAGATCGTCACATTGGCCCCTCTTCTCTCTGAAACGGTTGTACTTATCGTCTGCAAAGCTATGTCGCGTGCTGCGGTATGCGGAGAAACTAAAATCACCATAGTGGAACACAGATGAAGCTTCTAAGTTGATGTAATAGCCAGTAAGGAGTAGTACAATTCAAGTTTTAGGTATCGAATATTGACTTTTTAGCAGGCATTGGTGCCTTGGACATGAGCTAGGACCTTAAGATTCTGCATGAAAGGAGGACTAGCAGCCGAGTTGCACGCGAGGATGCGAAAAGTGTTCATATGCTGTAAAAACCTGAGAAATCCGTCCGTTTTCGTAATTTATTATCGAATCGCCTTAAAGCAGTGCGTCACATTGGCCGCTCATCTCTCTGAAACGGTTGTACTTATCGTCTGCAAAGCTATGTCGTGTCCTGCGGTATGCGGAGACACTAAAAGCACCATAGTAGAACACAGATAATGCTTCTAAGTTGATGTAATAGCCATTAAGGAGTAGTACAATTCAAGTTTTAGCCATCGATTATTGACTTTTTAGCTGGCTTTGGCGCCTTGGACATGAGCTATGTCCTTAAGATTCTGCATGAAAGGAGGACTAGCAGCCGAGTTGCATGGGAGAATGTGGAAAGTGTTCATATGTAGTAAAAACCTGAGAGATCCGTCCGTTATCGTCATTTGTTATCGAATCAACTTGAAGCCAGATCGTCACATTGCCCGCTCTTCTCTCTGAAACGGTTGTACTTATCGTCTGCAAAGCTATGTCGCGTGCTGCGGTATGCGGAGACACTAAAAGCACCATAGTAGAACACAGATGAAGCTTCTAAGTTGATGTAATAGCCAGTAAGAAGTAGTACAATTCAAGATTTAGGTATCGATTATTGACTTTTTACCCTTCTTTGGTGCCTTGGACATGAGCTGGGGCCTTAAGATTCTGCATGAAGCGAGGACTAGCAGCCGAGTTGCACGGGAGAATGTGAAAAGTGTTCATATGTATTAAAAACCTGAGAAATCCGTCCGTTTTCGTCATTTGTTATCGAATCGACTCAAAGCCAGATCGTCACATTGGTCGCTCTTCTCTCTGAAACGGTTGTACTTATCGTCTGCAAAGCTATGTCGCGTGCTGCGGTATGCGGAGACACTAAAATCACCATAGTGGAACACAGATGAAGCTTCTAAGTTGATGTAATAGCCAGTAAGAAGTAGTACAATTCAAGTTTTAGGTATCTATTATTGACTTTTTAGCTGGCTTTGGTGCTTTGGTCATGAGCTATGTCCTTAAGATTCTGCATGAAAGGAGGACTAGCAGCCGAGTTGCATGGGAGAATGTGAAAAGTGTTCATATGTAGTAAAAACCTGAGAAATCCGTCCGTTTTCGTCATTTGTTATCGAATCAACTTGAAGCCAGATCGTCACATTGGCCGCCTCTCTCTCTGAAACGGTTGTACTTACCGTCTGCAAAGCTATGTCGCGTGCTGCGGTATGCGGAGACACTAAAAGCACCATAGTTGAACACAGATGAAGCTTCTAAGTTGATGTAATAGCCAGTAAGGAGTAGTACATTTCACGTTTTAGGTATCGAATATTGACTTTTTAGCTGGCTTTGGTGCCTTGGACATGAGCTAGGACCTTAAGACTCTGCATGAAAGGAGGACTAGCAGCCGTGTTGCACGGGAGTATGCGAAAAGTGTTCATATGTAGTAAAAACCTGAGAAATCCGTCCGTTTTCGTAATTTATTATCGAATCGACTTAAAGCAGTGCGTCACATTGGCCGCTCTTCTCTCTGAAACGGTTGTACTTATCGTCTGCAAAGCTATGTCGCGTGCTGCGGTATGCGGAGACACTAAAAGCACCATAGTAGAACACAGATGAAGCTTCAAAGTTGATGTAATAGCCAGTAAGAAGTAGTACAATACAAGATTTAGGTATCGATTATTGACATTTTTGCTAGCCTTGGTGCCTTGGACATGAGCTAGGACCTTACGATTCTGCATGAAAGGAGGACTAGCAGCCGCGTTACACGGGAGTAAGTGAAAAGTGTTCATATGTAGTAAAAACCTGAGAAATCTGTCCATTTTCGTCATTTGTTATCGAATCGACTTAAAGCCAGATCGTCACATTGGCCCCTCTTCTCTCTGAAACGGTTGTTCTTATCGTCTGCAAAGCTATGTCGCGTGCTGCGGTATGCGGTGACATTAAAAGCACCATAGTGGAACACTGATGAAGCTTCTAAGTTGATGTAATAGCCAGTAAGAAGTAGTACAATTCAAGATTTAGGTATCGATTATTGACTTTTTTGCTGGCTTTGGTGCCTTGGACATGATCTAGGATCTTACGATTCTGCATGAAAGTAGGACTAGCAGCCGAGTTAAAAGGGAGAATGTAAAAAGTGTTCAAATGTAGTAAAAATCTTAGAAATCCGTCCGTTTTCGTCATTTATTATCGAATCGACTTAAAGCCAGATCGTCACATTGGCCGCTCTTCTCTCTGAAACGGTTGTACTTATCGTCTGCAAAGCTATGTCGTCTGCTGCGGTATGCGGAGACACTAAAAGCACCATAGTAGAACACAGATGAAGCTTCAAAGTTGATGTAATAGCCAGTAAGAAGTAGTACAATTCAAGATTTAGGTATCGATTATTGACTTTTTTGCTGGCTTTGGTGACTCGGACATGAGCTAGGACCTTACGATTCCGCATGAAAGAAGGACTAGCAGCCGAGTTGCACGGGAGAATGTAAAAATTGTTCATATGTAGTAAAAAACTGAGAAATCCGTCCGTTTTCGTCATTTGTTATCGAATCGACTTAAAGCCAGATCGTTACAATGGCCGCTCTTCTCTCTGAAACGGTTGTACTTATCATCTGCAAAGCTATGTCGTGTGCTGCGGTATGCGGAGATACATAAAGCACCATAGTAGAACACAGATGAAGCTTCTAAGTTGATGTAATAGCCAGTAAGAAGTAGTACAGTTCAAGATTAAGGTATCGATTATTGACTTTTTACCCTTCTTTGGTGCCTTGGACATAAGCTGGGGCCTTAAGATTCTGCATGAAACGAGGACTAGCAGCCGAGTTGCACGGGAGAATGTGAAAAGTGTTCATATGTAGTAAAAACCTGAGAAATCCGTCCGTTTTCGTCATTTGTTATCGAATCGACTTAAAGCCAGATCGTCACATTGGTCCCTCTCCTCGCTGAAACGGTTGTACTTATCGTCTGCAAAGCTATGTCGCGTGCTGCAATATGCGGAGACACTAAAATCACCATAGTGGAACACAGATGAAGCTTCTAAGTTGATGTAATAGCCAGTAAGAAGTAGTACAATTCAAGTTTTAGGTATCGATTATTGACTTTTTAGCTGGCTTTGGTGCCTCGGTCATGAGCTATGTCCTTAAGATTCAGCATGAAAGGAGGACTAGCAGCGGAGTTGCATGGGAGAATGTGAAAAGTGTTCATATGTAGTAAAAACCTCAGAAATCCGTCAGTTTTCGTCATTTGTTATCGAATCAACTTGAAGCCAGATCGTCACATTGGCCGCTCTCCTCTCTGAAACGGTTGTACTTATCGTCTGCAAACCTATGTCGCGTGCTGCGGTATGCGGAGACACTAAAAGGACCATAGTAGAACACAGATTAAGCTTCTAAGTTGATGTAATAGCCAGTAAGGAGTAGTACAATTCACGTTTTAGGTATCGAATAATGACTTTTTAGATGACTTTGGTGCCTTGGACATGAGCTAGGACCTTAAGACTCTGCATGAAAGGAGGACTAGCAGCCGAGTTGCACGGGAGGATGCGAAAAGTGTTCATATGTAGTAAAAACCTGAGATATCCGTCCGTTTTCGTATTTTATTATCGAATCGACTTAAAGCCAGATCGTCACATTGGCCGCTCTTCTCTCTGAAACGGTTGCACTCATCGTCTGCAAAGCTATGTCGCATGCTGAGGTATGCGGAGAGACTAAAAGCACCATAGTAGAACACAGATGAAGCTTCAAAGTTAATGTAATAGCCAGTAAGAAGTAGTACAATTCAAGATTTAGGTATCGATTATTAACTTTTTTGCTAGCTTTGGTGCCTTGGACATGAGCTAGGACATTACGATTCTGCATGAGAGGAGGACTAGCAGCCGAGTTGCGCGGGAGAATGTAAATAGTGTTCATATGTAGTAAAAACCTGAGAAATCCGTCCGTTTTCGTCATTTGTTATCGAATCGACTTAAAGCCAGATCATCACATTGGCCCCTCTCCTCTCTGAAACGGTTGTACTTATCGTCTGCAAAGCTATGTCGCGTGCTGCAGTATGCGGAGACACTAAAAGCACCATAGTAGAACACAGATGAAGCTTCTAAGTAGATGTGATAACCAGTGAGAAGTAGTACAATTCAAGTTTTAGGTATCGATTATTGACTTTGTAGCTGGCTTTGGTGCCTTGGACATGAGCTAGGACCTTAATATTCTGCATGAAAGGAGGACTAGCAGCAGCGTTGCACGGGAGTATGTGAAAAGTGTTCATATGTAGTGAAAACCTGAGAAATCCGTCCGTTTTCGTCATTTGTTACCGAATCAACTTGAAGCCTGATCGTCACATTGGCCGCTCTTCTCTCTGAAACGGTTGTACTTATCGTCTGCAAAGCTATGTCGCGTGCTGCGGTATGCGGAGACACTAAAAACACCATAGTAGAACACAGATGAAGCTTCTAAGTTGATGTAATAGCCAGTAAGGAGTAGTACAATTCAAGTTTTAGGTATCGAATATTGACTTTTTATCTGGCTTTCGTGCCTTGGACATGAGCTAGGACCTTAAGATTCTGCATGAAAGGAGGACTAGCAGCCGAGTTGCACGGGAGGATGCGAAAAGTGTTCATATGTAGTAAAAACCTGAGAAATCCGTCCGTTTTCTTAATTTCTTATCGAATAGACTTAAAGCAGTGCTCCACATTGGCCGCTCTTCTCTCTGAAACGGTTGTACTTATCGTCTGCAAAGCTATGTCGCGTGCTGCGGTATGCGGAGACACTAAAAGCACCGTAGTAGAACACAGATGAAGCTTCTAAGTTGATGTAATAGCCAGTAAGAAGTAGTACAATTCAAGTTTTAGGTATCGATTATTACTTTTCAGCTTGCTTTTTTGCCATGGACATGAGCTAGGACCTAATGATTCTGCATGAAAGGAGGACTAGCAGCCGAGTTGCATGTGAGAATGTGAAAAGTGTTCATATATAGTAAAAACCTGAGAAATCCGTCCGTTTTTGTCATTTGTTATCGAATCGACATAAAGCCAGATCGTCACATTGGCAGCTCTTCACTCTGAAACGGTTGTACTTATCGTCTGCAAAGCTATGTCGCGTGCAGCGGTATGCGGAGACACTAAAAGCACCATAGTAGAACACAGATGAAGCTTCAAAGTTGATGTAATAGCCAGTAAGAAGTAGTAAAATTCAAGATTTAGGTATCGATTATTGACTTTTTTGCTGGCTTTGGTGCCTTGGACATGAGCTAGGACCTTACGATTCTGCATGAAAGGAGGAGTAGCAGCCGAGTTGCACGGGAGAATGTAAAAAGTGTTCATATGTAGTAAAAACCTGAGAAATCCGTCCGTTTTCGTCATTTTTATCGAATCGACTTAAAGCCAGATCGTCACATTGGACCCTCTCCTCTCTGAAACGGTTGTACTTATCGTCTGCAAAGCTATGTCGCGTGCTGCGATATGCGGAGACACTAAAAGCACCATAGTAGAACACAGATGAAGCTTCTAAGTTGATGTAATAGCCAGTAAGGAGTAGTACAATTCAAGTTTTAGGTATCGAATATTGACTTTTTAGCTGGCTTTGGTGCCTTGGACATGAGCTAGGACCTTATGATTCTGCATGAAAGGAGGACTAGCAGCCGAGTTGCACTCGAGGATGCGAAAAGTGTTCATATGTAGTAAAAACCTGAGAAATCCGTCCGTTTTCGTAATTTATTATCGAATCGACTTAAAGCAGTGCGTCACATTGGCCGCTCTTCTCTCTGAAACGGTTGTACTTATCGTCTGCAAAGCTATGTCGCGTGCTGCGGTATGCGGAGACACTAAAAGCACCATAGTAGAATACAGATGAAGCTTCAAAGTTGATGTAATAGCCAGTAAGAAGTAGTACAATTCAAGATTTAGGTATCGATTATTGACTTTTGTGCTGGCTTTGGTGCCTTGGTCAAGAGCTAGGACCTTACGATTCTGCATGAAAGGAGGACTAGCAGCCTAGTTGCACGGGAGAATGTAAAAAGTGTTCATATGTAGTAAAAACCTGAGAAATCCGTTCGTTTTCGTCATTTGTTATCGAATCGACTTAAAGCCAGATCGTCACATTGGTCCCTCTCCTCGCTGAAACGGTTGTACTTATCGTCTGCAAAGCTATGTCGCGTGCTGCAATATGCGGAGACACTAAAAGCACCATAGTAGAACACAGATGAAGCTTGTAAGTTGATGTGATAGCCAGTGAGAAGTAGTACAACTCAAGTTTTAGGTATCGAATATTGACTTTTTATCTGGCTTTTGTGCCTTGGACATGAGCTAGGACCTTAAGACTCCGCATGAAAAGAGGACTAGCAGCCGCGTTGCACGGGAGTATGTGAAAAGTGTTCATATGTAGTAAAAACCTGAGAAATCCGTCCATTTTCGTCATTTGTTATCGAATCGACTTAAAGCCAGATCGTCACATTGGCCGCTCTTCTCTCTGAAACGGTTGTACTTATCGTCTGCACAGCTTTGTCGCGTGCTGCGGTATGCGGAGACACTAAAAGCACCATAGTAGAACACAGATTAAGCTTCTAAGTTGATGTAATAGCCAGTAAGGAGTAGTACAATTCAAGTTTTAGGTATCGAATATTGACTTTTTAGCTGGCTTTGGTGCCTTGGACATGAACTAGGACCTTAAGATTCTGCATGAAAGGAGGACTAGCAGCCGAGTTGCACGGGAGGATGCGAAAAGTGTTCATATGTAGTAAAAACCTGTGAAATCCTTCCGTTTTCGTAATTTATTATCGAATCGACTTAAAGCAGTGCGTCACATTGGCCGCTCTTCTCTCTGAAACGGTTGTACTTATCGTCTGCAAAGCTATGTCGCGTGCTGCGGTATGCGGAGACACTAAAAGCACCATAGTATAACACAGATTAAGCTTCTAAGTTGATGTAATAGCCAGTAAGAAGTAGTACAATTCAAGTTTTAGGTATCGATTATGGACTTTTTGCTGGCTTTGGTGCCTTGGATATGAGCTAGGACCTTACGATTCTGCATGAAAGGAGGACTAGCAGCCGGGTTGCATGGGAGAATGTGAAAAGTGTTCATATGTAGTAAAAACCTGAGAAATCCGTCCGTTTTCGTCATTTGTTATCGAATCGACTTAAAGCCAGATCGTCACATTGGCCCCTCTTCTCTCTGAAACGGTTAAACGTATCGTCTGCAAAGCTATGTAGCGTGCTGCAGTATGCGGAGACACTAAAAGCACCATAGTAGAACACAGATTAAGCTTCTAAGTTGATGTAATAGCAAGTAAGAAGTAGTACAATTCAAGTTTTAGGTATCGATTATTGACTTTTTCGCTGGCTTTGGTGCATTGGACATGAGCTAGGACCTTAAGATTCTGCATGAAAGGAGGACTAGCAGCCGAGTTGCACGGGAGGATGCGAAAAGTGTACTTATGTAGTAAAAACGTGAGGAATCCGTCCGTTTTCGTAATTTATTATCGAATCGACTTCAAGCAGTGCGTCACATTGGCCGTTCTTCTCTCTGAAACGGTTGTACTTATCGTCTGCAAAGCTATGTCGCGTGCTGCAGTATGCGGAGACACTAAAAGCACCATAGTAGAACACAGATGAAGCTTCTAAGTTGATGTGATAGCCAGTGAGAAGTAGTACAACTCAAGTTTTAGGTATCGATTATAGACTTTTTAGCTGGCTTTTGTGCCTTGGACATGAGCTAGGACCTTAAGATTCTGCATGAAAGGAGGACTAGCAGCCGAGTTGCACGGGAGGATGCGAAAAGTTTTCATATGTAGTAAAAACCAGAGAAATCCATCCGTTTTCGTAATTTATTATCGAATCGACTTAAAGCAGTGCGTCACATTGGCCGCTCTTCTCTCTGAAACGGTTGTACTTATCGTCTGCAAAGCTACGTCGCGTGCTGCGGTATGCGGAGACACTAAAAGCACCACAGTAGAACACAGAATAAGCTTCTAAGTTGATGTAATACCCAGTAAGAAGTAGTACAATTCAAGTTTTAGGTATCGATTATTGACTTTTTAGCTGGCTTTGGTGCCTTGGACATGAGCTAGGACCTTATGATTCTGCATGAAAGGAGGACTAGCAGCCGAGTTGCATGGGAGAATGTGAAAAGTGTTCATATGTAGTAAAAACCTGAGAAATCCGTCCGTTTTCGTCATTTGCTATCGAATCGACTTAAAGCCAGATCGTCACATTGGCCGCTCTTCTCTGTGAAACGGTTGTACTTATCGTCTGCAAAGCTATGACGCGTGCTGCGGGATGCGGAGACACTAAAAACACCATAGTAGAACACAGATGAAGCTTCAAAGTTGATGTAATAGCCAGTAAGAAGTAGTACAATTCAAGATTTAGGTATCGATTATTGACTTTTTAGCTGGCTTTGGTGCCTTGGATATGATCTAGGACCTTTAGATTCGGCATGAAAGGAGGACTAGCAGCCGAGTTGCACGGGAGGATGCGAAAAGTGTTCATATGTAGTAAAAACCTGAGAAATCCGTCCGTTTTCGTAATGAATTATCGAATCGACTTAAAGCAGTGCGTCACATTGGCCGCTCTTCTCTCTGAAACGGTTGTACTTATCGTCTGCAAAGCTATGTCGCGTGCTGCGGTATGCGGAGACACTAAAAGCACCATAGTAGAACACAGATGAAGCTTCTACGTTGATGTAATAGCCAGTAAGAAGTAGTACAACTCAAGTTTTAGGTATCGAATATTGACTTTTTATCTGGCTTTCGTGCCTTGGACTTGAGCTAGAACCTTAAGATTCTGCATGAAAGGAGGACTAGCAGCCGAGTTGCACGGGAGGATGCGAAAAGTGTTCATATGTAGTAAAAACCTGAGAAATCCGTCCGTTTTCTTAATTTCTTATCGAATAGACTTAAAGCAGTGCTCCACATTGGCCGCTCTTCTCTCTGAAACGGTTGTACTTATCGTCTGCAAAGCTATGTCGCGTGCTGCGGTATGCGGAGACACTAAAAGCACCGTAGTAGAACACAGATGAAGCTTCTAAGTTGATGTAATAGCCAGTAAGAAGTAGTACAATTCAAGTTTTAGGTATCGATTATTACTTTTCAGCTTGCTTTTTTGCCATGGACATGAGCTAGGACCTAATGATTCTGCATGAAAGGAGGACTAGCAGCCGAGTTGCATGTGAGAATGTGAAAAGTGTTCATATGTAGTAAAAACCTGAGAAATCCGTCCGTTTTCGTCATTTGTTATCGAATCGACTTAAAGCCAGATCGTCACATTGGCCCCTCTCCTCTCTGAAACGGTTGTACTTATCGTCTGCAAAGCTATGTTGCGTGCTGCAGTACGCGGAGACACTAAAAGCACCATAGTAGAACACAGCTGAAGCTTCTAAGTTGATGTAATAGCCAGTAAGGAGTAGTACAATTCAAGTTTTAGGTATCGAATATTGACTTTTTAGCTGGCTTTGGTGCCTTGGACATGAGCTAGGACCTTATGATTCTGCATGAAAGGAGGACTAGCAGCCGAGTTGCACTCGAGGATGCGAAAAGTGTTCATATGTAGTAAAAACCTGAGAAATCCGTCCGTTTTCGTAATTTATTATCGAATCGACTTCAAGCAGTGCGTCACATTGGCCGCTCTTCTCTCTGAAACGGTTGTACTTATCGTCTGCAAAGCTATGTCGCGTGCTGCGGTATGCGGAGACACTAAAAGCACCATAGTATAACACAGATTAAGCTTCTAAGTTGATGTAGTAGCCAGTAAGAAGTAGTACAATTCAAGTTTTAGGTATCGATTATTGACTTTTTAGCTGGCTTTGGTGCCTTGGATATGAGCTAGGACCTTACGATTCTGCATGAAAGGAGGACTAGCAGCCGGGTTGCATGGGAGAATGTGAAAAATGTTCATATGTAGTAAAAACCTGAGAAATCCGTCCGTTTTCGTCATTTGTTATCGAATCGACTTAAAGCCAGATCGTCACATTGGCCCCTCTTCTCTCTGAAACGGTTAAACGTATCGTCTGCAAAGCTATGTAGCGTGCTGCAGTATGCGGAGACACTAAAAGCACCATAGTAGAACACAGATTAAGCTTCTAAGTTGATGTAATAGCAAGTAAGAAGTAGTACAATTCAAGTTTTAGGTATCGATTATTGACTTTTTCGCTGGCTTTGGTGCATTGGACATGAGCTAGGACCTTAAGATTCTGCATGAAAGGAGGACTAGCAGCCGAGTTGCACGGGAGGATGCGAAAAGTGTACATATGTAGTAAAAACGTGAGGAATCCGTCCGATTTCGTAATTTATTATCGAATCGACTTCAAGCAGTGCGTCACATTGGCCGCTCTTCTCTCTGAAACGGTTGTACTTATCGTCTGCAAAGCTATGTCGCGTGCTGCAGTATGCGGAGACACTAAAAGCACCATAGTAGAACACAGATGAAGCTTCTAAGTTGATGTGAAAGCCAGTGAGAAGTAGTACAACTCAAGTTTTAGGTATCGATTATTGACTTTTTAGCTGGCTTTTGTGCCTTGGACATGAGCTAGGACCTTAAGATTCTGCATGAAAGGAGGACTAGCAGCCGAGTTGCACGGGAGGATGCGAAAAGTGTTCATATGTAGTAAAAACCTGAGAAATCCGTCCGTTTTCGTAATTTATTATCGAATCGACTTAAAGCAGTGCGTCACATTGGCCGCTCTTCTCTCTGAAACGGTTGTACTTATCGTCTGCAAAGCTACGTCGCGTGCTGCGGTATGCGGAGACACTAAAAGCACCATAGTAGAACACAGATGAAGCTTCTAAGTTGATGTAATACCCAGTAAGAAGTAGTACAATTCAAGTTTTAGGTATCGATTATTGACTTTTTAGCTTGGTTTGGTGCCTTGGACATGAGCTAGGACCTTATGATTCTGCATGAAAGGAGGACTAGCAGCCGAGTTGCATGGGAGAATGTGAAAAGTGTTCATATGTAGTAAAAACCTGAGAAATCCGTCCGTTTTCGTCATTTGCTATCGAATCGACTTAAAGCCAGATCGTCACATTGGCCGCTCTTCTCTGTGAAACGGTTGTACTTATCGTCTGCAAAGCTATGACGCGTGCTGCGGGATGCGGAGACACTGAAAGCACCATAGTAGAACACAGATGAAGCTTCAAAGTTGATGTAATAGCCAGTAAGAAGTAGTACAATTCAAGATTTAGGTATCGATTATTGACTTTTTAGCTGGCTTTGGTGCCTTGGACTTGAGCTAGGACCTTAAGATTCTGCATGAAAGGAGGACTAGCAGCCGAGTTGCACGGGAGGATGCGAAAAGTGTTCATATGTAGTAAAAACCTGTGAAATCCTTCCGTTTTCGTAATTTATTATCGAATCGACTTAAAGCAGTGCGTCACATTGGCCGCTCTTCTCTCTGAAACGGTTGTACTTATCGTCTGCAAAGCTATGTCGCGTGCTGCGGTATGCGGAGACACTAAAAGCACCATAGTATAACACAGATTAAGCTTCTAAGTTGATGTAGTAGCCAGTAAGAAGTAGTACAATTCAAGTTTTAGGTATCGATTATTGACTTTTTAGCTGGCTTTGGTGCCTTGGATATGAGCTAGGACCTTACGATTCTGCATGAAAGGAGGACTAGCAGCCGGGTTGCATGGGAGAATGTGAAAAGTGTTCATATGTAGTAAAAACCTAAGAAATCCGTCCGTTTTCGTCATTTGTTATCGAATCGACTTAAAGCCAGATCGTCACATTGGCCCCTCTTCTCTCTGAAACGGTTAAACGTATCGTCTGCAAAGCTATGTAGCGTGCTGCAGTATGCGGAGACACTAAAAGCACCATAGTAGAACACAGATTAAGCTTCTAAGTTGATGTAATAGCAAGTAAGAAGTAGTACAATTCAAGTTTTAGGTATCGATTATTGACTTTTTCGCTGGCTTTGGTGCATTGGACATGAGCTAGGACCTTAAGATTCTGCATGAAAGGAGGACTAGCAGCCGAGTTGCACGGGAGGATGCGAAAAGTGTACATATGTAGTAAAAACGTGAGGAATCCGTCCGCTTTCGTAATTTATTATCGAATCGACTTCAAGCAGTGCGTCACATTGGCCGCTCTTCTCTCTGAAACGGTTGTACTTATCGTCTGCAAAGCTATGTCGCGTGCTGCAGTATGCGGAGACACTAAACGCACCATAGTAGAACACAGATGAAGCTTCTAAGTTGATGTGAAAGCCAGTGAGAAGTAGTACAACTCAAGTTTTGGGTATCGATTATTGACTTTTTAGCTGGCTCTTGTGCCTTGGACATGAGCTAGGACCTTAAGATTCTGCATGAAAGGAGGACTAGCAGCCGAGTTGCACGGGAGGATGCGAAAAGTGTTCATATGTAGTAAAAACCTGAGAAATCCGTCCGTTTTCGTAATTTATTATCGAATCGACTTAAAGCAGTGCGTCACATTGGCCGCTCTTCTCTCTGAAACGGTTGTACTTATCGTCTGCAAAGCTACGTCGCGTGCTGCGGTATGCGGAGACACTAAAAGCACCATAGTAGAACACAGAATAAGCTTCTAAGTTGATGTAATACCCAGTAAGAAGTAGTACAATTCAAGTTTTAGGTATCGATTATTGACGTTTTAGCTTGGTTTGGTGCCTTGGACATGAGCTAGGACCTTATGATTCTGCATGAAAGGAGGACTAGCAGCCGAGTTGCATGGGAGAATGTGAAAAGTGTTCATATGTAGTAAAAACCTGAGAAACCCGTCCGTTTTCGTCATTTGTTATCGAATCGACTTAAAGCCAGATCGTCACATTGGCTGCTCTTCTCTGTGAAACGGTTGTACTTATCGTCTGCAAAGCTATGACGCGTGCTGCGGGATGCGGAGACACTGAAAGCACCATAGTAGAACACAGATGAAGCTTCAAAGTTGATGTAATAGCCAGTAAGAAGTAGTACAATTCAAGATTTAGGTATCGATTATTGACTTTTTTGCTGGCTTTGGTGCCTTGGATATGAGCTAGGACCTTTAGATTCGGCATGAAAGGAGGACTAGCAGCCGAGTTGCACGGGAGGATGCGAAAAGTGTTCATATGTAGTAAAAACCTGAGAAATCCGTCCGTTTTCGTAATGAATTATCGAATCGACTTAAAGCAGTGCGTCACATTGGCCGCTCTTCTCTCTGAAACGGTTGTACTTATCGTCTGCAAAGCTATGTCGCGTGCTGCGGTATGCGGAGACACTAAAAGCACCATAGTAGAACACAGATTAAGCTTCTACGTTGATGTAATAGCCAGTAAGAAGTAGTACAACTCAAGTTTTAGGTATCGATTATTGACTTTGTAGCTGGCTTTGGTGCCTTGGACATGAGCTAGGACCTTAAGATTCCGCATGAAAGGAGGACTAGCAGCCGCGTTGCACGGGAGTATGTGAAAAGTTTTCATATGTAGTAAAAACCTGAGAAATCCGTCCATTTTCGTCATTTGTTATCGAATCAACTTAAAGCCAGATCGTCACATTGGCCGCTCTTCTCTCTGAAACGGTTGTACTTATCGTCTGCAAAGCTATGTCGCGTGCTGCGGTATGCGGAGACACTAAAAGCACCATAGTAGAACACAGATTAAGCTTCTAAGTTGATGTAATAGCCAGTAAGAAGTAGTACAATTCAAGTTTTTGGTATCGATTATGGACTTTTTGCTGGCTTTGGTGCCTTGGACATGAGCTAGGACCTTAAGATTCTGCATGAAAGGAGGACTAGCAGTTACGTTGGACGGGAGTATGTGAAAAGTGTTCATATGTAGTAAAAACCTGAGAAATCCGTCCATTTTAGTCATTTGTTATCGAATCGACTTAAAGCCAGATCGACACATTGGCCCCTCTTCTCTCTGAAACGGTTGTACTTATCGTCTGCAAAGCTATGTCGCGTGCTGCGGTATACGGAGTCACTAAAATCACGATAGCGGAACACAGATGAAGCCTCTAAGTTGATGTAATAGCCAGTAAGAAGTAGTACAATTCAAGTTTTAGCTATCGGTTATTGACTTTTTAGCTGGCTTCAGTGCCTTGGACATGAGCTAGGACCATAAGATTCTGCATGATAGGAGGACTAGCAGCCGAGTTGCATGGGAGTACGTGAAAAGTGTTTATATGTAGTAAAAACCTGAGAAATCCGTCCATTTTCGTCATTTGTTATCGAATCGACTTAAAGCCAGATCGTCACATTGGCCGCTCTTCTCTCTGAAACGGTTGTACTTATCGTCTGCAAAGCTATGTCGCGTGCTGCGGTATGCGTAGACACTAAAATCACCATAAATGAACACAGATGAAGCTTCTAAATTGATGTAATAGCCAGTAAGAAGTAGTACAATTCAAGTTTTAGGTAACGATTATTGACTTTGCAGCTGGCTTTGGTGCCTTGGACATGAGCTAGGATCTTAAGATTCTGCATGAAAGGAGGACTAGCAGACGAGTTGAACGGGAGAATGCGAAAAGTGTTCATGTATAGTAAAAACCTGAGAAATCCGTCCGTTTTCGCAATTTATTATCGAATCGATTTAAAGTCAGATCGTCACATTGGCCGCTCTTCTCTCTGAAACGGTTGTACTTATCGTCTGCAAAGCTATGTCGCGTGCTGCGGTATGCGGAGACACTAAAAGCACCATAGTAGAGCACAGATTAAGCTTCTAAGTTGATGTAATAGCCAGTAAGAAGTAGTATAATTCAAGTTTTAGGTATCGATTATTGACTTTTTGCTGGCTTTGGTGCCTTGGACTTGAGGTAGGACCTTAAGATTCTGCATGAAGGGAGGGCTTGCAGCCGAGTTGCAAGGGAGAATGTTAAAAGTGTTCATATGTATTAAAAACCTGAGAAATCGGTTCGTTTTCGTCATTTGTTATCGAATCGACTTAAAGCCAGATCGTCACATTGGCCACTCTTCTCTCTGAAGCGGTTGTACTTATCGTCTGCAAAGCTATGTCGCGTGCTGCGGTATGCGGAGACACTAAAAGCACTATAGTAGAACACAGATGAAGCTTCTAAGTTGACGTAATAGCCAGTAAGGAGTAGTACAATTCAAGTTTTAGGTATCGATTATTGACATTTTAGCGTGCTTTGGTTCATTGGACATGAGCTAGGACCTTAAGATTCTGCATGAAAGGAGGACTAGCAGCCGCGTTGCACGGGAGTATGTGATAAGTGTTTATATGTAGTAAAAACCTGAGAAATCCGTCCATTTTCGACATTTGTTATCGAATCGACTTAGACACAAAACGTCTTCCGAGATTGTCCTAAATGCATTCTCCGAAAATTATTTAGAGCAGTTAGTCCACGAACCCACGCGAATTGTAAATGGTTGCGAAAACACACTTGACCTCTTGGCCACAAACAATCCAGAGCTGATAGAGAGCATCATGACTGATACAGGGATTAGTGATCACAAGGTCATTGTAGCTAGGCTCAATACCATTTCTTCCAAATCCATCAGAAACAAACGCAAAATAATTTTATTTAAAAAAGCGGATAAAGTACCACTAGAAGCCTTCCTAAAAGACAATTTCCATTCCTTCCGAACTGACTATGCGAATGTAGACGAGATGTGGCTCAAATTCAAAGATATAGTAGCAACAGCAATTGAGATATTCATACCTCATAAATTGGTAAGAGATGGAACGGATCCCCCGTGGTACACAAAAAAGGTCCGAACGCTGTTGCAGAGGCAACGGAAAAAGCATGCGAAGTTCAGAAGAACGCGAAATCCTGAAGATGGGCTAAAATTTACAGACGCGCGAAATTTGGCACGTACTTCGATGCGAGATGCCTTTAATAGGTTCCACAACGAAACATTGTCTCGAAATTTGGTAGAAAATCCGAAGAAATTCTGGTCGTATGTAAAGTACACAAGCGGCAAGACGCAGTCAATACCTTCGCTGCGCAGTGCCGATGGTACTGTTATCGACGACTGCGCCGCTAAAGCGGAGTTATTGAACGCAGTTTTCCGAAATTCCTTCACCAGGGAAGACGAATGGAATATTCCAGAATTTGAAACACGAACATCTGCTAGCATGAGTTTCTTAGAAGTAGATACCTTAGGGGTTGCGAAGCAACTCAAATCGCTTGATACGGGCAAGTCTTCAGGTCCAGATTGTATACCGATTAGGTTCCTTTCAGATTACGCTGATACTATAGCTCCCTACTTAGCACTCATATACAACCGCTCGCTCACCGATAGATCTGTACCTACAGATTGGAAAATTGCGCAGGTCGCACCTGTGTTCAAGAAGGGTAGTAGGAGTAATCCATTTAACTACAGACCTATATCATTGACGTCGGTTTGCAGTAGGGTTTTGGAGCATATACTGTATTCAAACATTATGAATCACCTCGAAGGGAACGATCTATTGACACGTAATCAGCATGGCTTCAGAAAACATCGCTCTTGTGCAACGCAGCTAGCTCTTTATTCGCACGAAGTAATGGCCGCTATCGACAGGGGATCTCAAGTTGATTCCGTATTTCTAGATTTCCGGAAAGCTTTTGACACCGTTCCTCACAAGCGACTTCTAATCAAGCTGCGGAGCTATGGGGTATCGTCTCAGTTGTGCGACTGGATTCGTGATTTCCTGTCAGGAAGGTCGCAGTTCGTAGTAATAGACGGCAAATCATCGAGTAAAACTGAAGTGATATCAGGTGTTCCCCAGGGAAGCGTCCTGGGACCTCTACTGTTCCTGATCTATATAAATGACCTGGGTGACAATCTGAGCAGTTCTCTTAGGTTGTTCGCAGATGATGCTGTAATTTACCGTCTAGTAAGGTCATCCGAAGACCAGTATCAGCTGCAAAGCGATTTAGAAAAGATTGCTGTATGGTGTGTCAGGTGGCAGTTGACGCTAAATAACGAAAAGTGTGAGATGATCCACATGAGTTCCAAAAGAAATCCGTTGGAATTCGATTACTCGATAAATAGTACAATTCTCAAGGCTGTCAATTCAACTAAGTACCTGGGTGTTAAAATTACAAACAACTTCAGTTGGAAGGACCACATAGATAATATTGTCGGGAAGGCGAGCCAAAGGTTGCGTTTCATTGGCAGGACACTTAGAAGATGCAACAAGTCCACTAAAGAGACAGCTTACACTACACTCGTTCATCCTCTGTTAGAATATTGCTGCGCGGTGTGGGATCCTTACCAGGTGGGATTGACGGAGGACATCGAGAGGGTGCAAAGAAGGGCAGCTCGTTTTGTATTATCGCGTTATAGGGGAGAGAGTGTGGCAGATATGATACACGAGTTGCGATGGAAGTCATTACAGCATAGACGTTTTTCGTCGCGGCGAGACCTTTTTACGAAATTTCAGTCACCAACTTTCTCTTCCGAATGCGAAAATATTTTGTTGAGCCCAACCTACATAGGTAGGAATGATCATCAAAATAAAATAAGAGAAATCAGAGCTCGAACAGAAAGGTTTAGGTGTTCGTTTTTCCCGCTCGCTGTTCGGGAGTGGAATAGTAGAGAGATAGTATGATTGTGGTTCGATGAACCCTCTGCCAAGCACTTAAATGTGAATTGCAGAGTATTCATGTAGATGTAGATGTAGAAGCCAGATCGTCACATTGGCCGCTCCTCTATCTGAAACGGTTGTACTTATCGTCTGCAAAGCTATGTCGCGTGCTGCGGTATGCGGAGGCACTAAAATTACCATAGTGGAACACAGATGGAGCTTCTAAGTTGATGTAATAGCCAGTAAGAAGTAGTACAATTCAAGTTTTAGGTAACGATTATTGACCTTTTAGCTGGCTTTGGTGCCTCGGACATGAGCTAGGACCTTAAGATTCTGCATGAAAGGAGGACTAGCAGCCGAGTTGAACGGGAGAATGCGAAAAGCGATTCATGTGTAGTAAAATCCTGAGAAATCTGTCCGTTTACGTAATTTATTGCCGAATCGACTTCAAGCCAGATCGTCACATTGGCCGCTCTTCTCTCTGAAACGGTTGTACTTATCGTCTGCAAAGCTATGTCGCGTGCTGCGGTATGCGGAGACACTAAAAGCACCATAGTAGAACACAGATTAAGCTTCTAAGTTGATGAAATAGCCAGTAATAAGTAGTACAATTCAGGTTTTAGGTATCGACTATGGACTTTTTGCTGGCTTTGGTGCCTTGGACATGAGCTAGGACCTTAAGATTCTGCATGAAAGGAGGACTAGCAGCCGAGTTGCAAGGAACAATGTTAAAAGTGTTCATATGTAGTAAAAACCTGAGAAATCCGTTCGTTTTTGTCATTTGTTATCGAATCGACTTAAAGCCAGATCGTCACATTTGCCCCTCTTCTCTCTGAAACGGTTGTACTTATCGTCTGCAAAGCTATGTCGCGTGCTGCGGTATGCGGAGGCACTAAAATCACCATAGCGGAACACAGATGAAGCTTCTAAGTTGATGTAATAGCCAGTAAGAAGTAGTACAGTTCAAGTTTTAGGTATCGATTATTGACTATTTTGCTGGCTTTTGTGCCTTGGACATGAGCTAGGAGCTTAAGATTATGCATGAAAGGAGGACTAGCAGCCGCGTTGCACGGGAGTATGTGAAAAGTGTTCATATGTAGTAAAAACCTGAGAAATCCGTCCGTTTTCGTCATTTGTTATCGAAACGACTTAAAGCCAGATCGTCACATTGGCCGCTCTTCTCTCTGAAACGGTTGTACTTATCGTCTGCAAAGCTATGTCGCGTGATGCGGTATGCGGAGACACTAAAAGCACCATAGTAGAACACAGATGAAGCTTCTAAGTTGATGGAATAGCCAGTAAGGAGTAGTACAATTCAAGTTTTAGGTATCGAATATTGACTTTTTAGCTGGCTTTAGTGCCTTGGACATGAGCTAGGACCTTAAGATTCTGCATGAAAGGAGGACTAGCAGCCGAGTTGCACGGGAGGATGCGAAAAGTGTTCATATGTAGTAAAAACCTGAGAAATCCGTCCGTTTTCGTATTTTATTATCGAATCGACTTAAAGCCAGATCGTCACATTGGCCGCTCTTCTCTCTGAAACGGTTGTACTTATCGTCTGCAAAGCTATGTCGCGTGCTGCGGTATGCGGAGAGACTAAAAGCACCATAGTAGAACACAGATGAAGCTTCAAAGTTAATGTAATAGCCAGTAAGAAGTAGTACAATTCAAGATTTAGGTATCGATTATTAACTTTTTTGTTAGCTTTGGTGCCTTGGACATGAGCTAGGACATTACGATTCTGCATGAAAGGAGGACTAGCAGCCGAGTTGCACGGGAGAATGTAAATAGTGTTCATATGTAGTAAAAACCTGAGAAATCCGTCCGTTTTCGTCATTTGTTATCGAATCGACTTAAAGCCAGATCATCACATTGGCCCCTCTCCTCTCTGAAACGGTTGTACTTATCGTCTGCAAAGCTATGTCGCGTGCTGCAGTATGCGGAGACACTAAAAGCACCATAGTAGAACACAGATGAAGCTTCTAAGTTGATGTGATAACCAGTGAGAAGTAGTACAATTCAAGTTTTAGGTATCGATTATTGACTTTGTAGCTGGCTTTGGTGCCTTGGACATGAGCTAGGACCTTAATATTCTGCATGAAAGGAGGACTAGCAGCAGCGTTGCACGGGAGTATGTGAAAAGTGTTCATATGTAGTGAAAAACTGAGAAATCCGTCCGTTTTCGTCATTTGGTACCGAATCAACTTGACGCCTGATCGTCACATTGGCCGCTCTTCTCTCTGAAACGGTTGTACTTATCGTCTGCAAAGCTATGTCGCGTGCTGCGGTATGCGGAGACACTAAAAGCACCATAGTAGAACACAGATGAAGCTTCTAAGTTGATGTAATAGCCAGTAAGGAGTAGTACAATTCAAGTTTTAGGTATCGAATATTGACTTTTTAGCTGGCTTTCGTGCCTTGGACATGAGCTAGGACCTCAAGATTCTGCATGAAAGGAGGACTAGGAGCCGAGTTGCACGGGAGGATGCGAAAAGTGTTCATATGTAGTAAAAACCTGAGAAATCCGTCCGTTTTCTTAATTTCTTATCGAATCGACTTAAAGCAGTGCTCCACATTGGCGGCTCTTCTCTCTGAAACGGTTGTACTTATCGTCTGCAAAGCTATGTCGCGTGCTGCGGTATGCGGAGACACTAAAAGCAACGTAGTAGAACACAGATGAAGCTTCTAAGTTGATGTAATAGCCAGTAAGAAGTAGTAAAATTCAAGTTTTAGGTATCGATTATTACTTTTCAGCTTGCTTTTTTGCCTTGGACATGAGCTAGGACCTAATGATTCTGCATGAAAGGAGGACTAGCAGCCGAGTTGCATGTGAGAATGTGAAAAGTGTTCATATATAGTAAAAACCTGAGAAATCCGTCCGTTTTTGTCATTTGTTATCGAATCGACTTAAAGCCAGATCGTCACATTGGCCGCTCTTCACTCTGAAACGGTTGTACTTATCGTCTGCAAAGCTATGTCGCGTGCTGCGGTATGCGGAGACACTAAAAGCACCATAGTAGAACACAGATGAAGCTTCAAAGTTGATGTAATAGCCAGTAAGAAGTAGTAAAATTCAAGATTTTGGTATCGATTATTGACTTTTTTGCTGGCTTTGGTGCCTTGGACATGAGCTAGGACCTTACGATTCTGCATGAAAGGAGGAGTAGCAGCCGAGTTGCACGGGAGAATGTAAAAAGTGTTCATATGTAGTAAAAACCTGAGAGATCCGTCCGTTTTCGTCATTTGTTATCGAATCGACTTAAAGCCAGATCGTCACATTGGCCCCTCTCCTCTCTGAAACGGTTGTACTTATCGTCTGCAAAGCTATGTCGCGTGCTGCGGTATGCGGAGACACTAAAAGCACCATAGTATAACACAGATTAAGCTTCTAAGTTGATGTAATAGCCAGTAAGAAGTAGTACAATTCAAGTTTTAGGTATCGATTATTGACTTTTTAGCTGGCTTTGGTGCCTTGGATATGAGCTAGGACCTTACGATTCTGCATAAAAGGAGGACTAGCAGCCGGGTTGCATGGGAGAATGTGAAAAGTGTTCATATGTTGTAAAAACCTGAGAAATCCGTCCGTTTTCGTCATTTGTTATCGAATCGACTTACAGCCAGATCGTCACATTGGCCCCTCTTCTCTCTGAAACGGTTAAACGTATCGTCTGCAGAGCTATGTAGCGTGCTGCAGTATGCGGAGACACTAAAAGCACCATAGTAGAACACAGATTAAGCTTCTAAGTTCATGTAATAGCAAGTAAGAAGTAGTACAATTCAAGTTTTAGGTATCGATTATTGACTTTTTGCTGGCTTTGGTGCCTTTGACATGAGCTAGGACCTTAAGATTCTGCATGAAAGGTGGACTAGCAGTTGCGTTGGACGGGAGTATGTGAAAAGTGTTCATATGTAGTAAAAACCTGAGAAATCCGTCCATTTTAGTCATTTGTTATCGAATCGACTTAAAGCCAGATCGTCACATTGGCCCCTCTTCTCTCTGAAACGGTTGTACTTATCGTCTGCAAAGCTATGTCGCGTGATGCGGTATGCGGAGTCACTAAAATCATCATAGCGGAACACAGATGAAGCCTCTAAGTTGATGTAATAGCCAGTAAGAATTAGTACAATTCAAGTTTTAGGTATCGATTATTGACTTTTTAGCTGGCTTCGGTGCCTTGGACATGAGCTAGGACCTTAAGATTCTGCATGATAGGAGGACTAGCAGCCGAGTTGCACGGGAGTACGTGAAAAGTGTTTATATGTAGTAAAAACCTGAGAAATCCGTCCATTTTCGTCATTTGTTATCGAATCGACTTAAAGCCAGATCGTCACATTGGCCGCTCTTCTCTCTGAAACGGTTGTACTTATCGTCTGCAAAGCTATGTCGCGTGCTGCGGTATGCGTAGACACTAAAATCACCATAAATGAACACAGATGAAGCTTCTAAGTTGACGTAATAGCCAGTAAGGAGTAGTACAATTCAAGTTTTAGGTATCGATTATGGACATTTTAGCGTGCTTTGGTACATTAGACATGAGCTAGGACCTTAAGATTCTGCATGAAAGGAGGACTAGCAGCCGCGTTGCACGGGAGTATGTGATAAGTGTTTATATGTAGTAAAAACCTGAGAAATCCGTCCATTTTCGACATTTGTTATCGAATCGACTTAAAGCCAGATCGTCACATTGGCCTCTCCTCTATCTGAAACGGTTGTACTTATCGTCTGCAAAGCTATGTCGCGTGCTGCGGTATGCGGAGGCACTAATATCACCATAGTGGAACACAGATGGAGCTTCTAAGTTGATGTAATAGCCAGTAAGAAGTAGTACAATTCAAGTTTTAGGTAACGATTATTGACCTTTTAGCTGGCTATTGTGCCTTGGACATGAGCTAGGACCTTAAGATTCTGCATGAAAGGAGGACTAGCAGCCGAGTTGAACGGGAGAATGCGAAAAGTGTTCATGTGTAGTAAAATCCTGAGAAATCTGTCCGTTTACGTAATTTATTACCGAATCGACTTCAAGCCAGATCGTCACATTGGCCGCTCTTCTCTCTGAAACGGTTGTACTTATCGTCTGCAAAACTATGTCGCGTGCTGCGGTATGCGGAGACACTAAAAGCACCATAGTAGAACACAGATGAAGCTTCTAAGTTGATGGGAATAGCCAGTAAGGAGTAGTACAATTCAAGTTTTAGGTATCGATTATTGACTTTTTAGCTGGCTTTGGAGCCTTGGACATGAGCTAGGACCTTAAGATTCTGCATGGAAGGAGGACTAGCAGCCGAGTTGCACGGGAGGATGCCAAAAGTGTTCATATGTAGTAAAAACCTGAAAAATCCGACCGTTTTCGTAATTTATTATCGAATCGACTTAAAGCAGTGCGTCACATTGGCTGCTTTTCTCTCTGAAACGGTTGTACTTATCGTCTGCAAAGCTATGTCGCGTGCTGCGGTATGCGGAGACACTAAAAGCACCATAGTAGAACACAGATTAAGCTTCTAAGTTGATGTAAGACCCAGTAAGAAGTAGTACAATTCAAGTTTTAGGTATCGATAATTGACTTTTTAGCTGGCTTTGGTGCCTTGGTCATGAGCAATGTCCTTAAGATTCTGCATGAAAGGTGGACTAGCAGCCGAGTTGCATGGGAGAATGTGAAAAGTGTTCATATGTAGTAAAAACCTGATAAATCCGTCCATTTTCGTCATTTGTTATCGAATCGATTTAAAGCCAGATCGTCACATTGGCCCTTCTTCTCTCTGAAACGGTTGTACTTATCGTCTGCAAATCTATGTCGCGTGCTGCGGTATGCGGAGACACTAAAAGCACCATAGTAGAACACAGATGAAGCTTCTAAGTTGATGTAATAGCCAGTCAGAAGTAGTACAATTCAAGTTTTAGGTATCGATTATTAACTTTTTAGCTGGCTTTGGTGCCTTGGACCTGAGCTAGGACCTTAAGATTTTGCATGAAAGGAGGACTAGCAGCCGAGTTGATCGGGAGTATGTGAAAAGTGTTCATATGTAGTAAAAACCTGAGAAATCCGTCCGTTTTCGTCATTTGTTATCGAATCAACTTGAAGTCAGATCGTCACATTGGCCGCTCTTCTCTCTGAAACGGTTGTACTTATCGTCTGCAAAGCTATGTCGCGTGCTGCGATATGCGGAGACACTAAAAGCACCATAGTAGAACACAGATGAAGCTTCTAAGTTGATGTAATAGCCAGTAAGGAGTAGTACAATTCAAGTTTTAGGTATCGAATATTGACTTTTTAGCTGGCTTTGGTGCCTTGGACATGACCTAGGACCTTAAGATTCTGCATGAAAGGAGGACTAGCTGCCGAGTTGCACGGGAGGATGCGAAAAGTGTTCATATGTAGTAAAAACCTGAGAAATCCGTCCGTTTTCGTAATTTATTATCGAATCGACTTAAAGCAGTGCGTCACATTGGCCGCTCTTCTCTCTGAAACGGTTGTACTTATCGTCTGCAAAGCTATGTCGCGTGCTGCAGTATTCAGAGACACTGAAAGCACCATAGTAGAACACAGATGAAGCTTCAAACTTGATGTAATAGTCAGTAAGAAGTAGTACAATTCAAGTTTTAGATATCGATTATTGACTTTTTAGCTGGCTTTGGTGCCTTGGACATTAGCTATGTCCTTAAGATTCTGCATGAAAGGAGGACTAGCAGCCGAGTTGCATGGGAGAATGTGAAAAGTGTTCATATGTAGTAAAAACCTGAGAAATCCGTCCGTTTTCGTCATTTGTTATCGAATCAACTTGAAGCCAGATCGTCACATTGCCCGCTCTTCTCTCTGAAACGGTTGTACTTATCGTCTGCAAAGCTATGTCGCGTGCTGTGGTATGCGGAGACACTAAAAGCACCATAGTTGAACACAGATGAAGCTTCTAAGTTGATGTGATAGCCAGTGAGAAGTAGTACAACTCAAGTTTTAGGTATCGATTATTGACTTTTTAGCTGGCTTTGGTGCCTTGGACATGAGCTAGGACCTTAAGATTTCGCATGAAAGGAGGACTAGCAGCCGCGTTGCACGGGAGTATGTGAAAAGTATTCATATGTAGTAAAAACCTGAGAAATCCGTCCATTTTCGTCATTTGTTATCGAATCGACTTAAAGCCAGATCGTCACATTGGCCGCTCTTCTCTCTGAAACGGTTGTACTTATCGTCTGCAAAGCTACGTCGTGTGCTGCGGTATGCGGAGACACTAAAAGCACCATAGTAGAACACAGATTAAGCTTCTAAGTTGATGTAATAGCAAGTAAGAAGTAGTAGAATTCAAGTTTTTGGTATCGATTATGGACTTTTTGCTGGCTTTGGTGCCTTGGACATGAGCTAGGACCTTACGATTCTGCATGAAAGGAGGACTAGCAGCCGAGTTGCAAGGGAGAATGTGAAAAGTGTTCATATGTAGTAAAAACGTGAGGAATCCGTCCGTTTTCGTAATTTATTATCGAATCGACTTCAAGCAGTGCGTCACATTGGCCGCTCTTATCTCTGAAACGGTTGTACTTATAGTCTGCAAAGCTATGTCGCGTGCTGCGGTATGCGGAGACACTAAAATAACCATAGTGGAACACAGATGAAGCTTCTAAGTTGATGTAAGACCCAGTAAGAAGTAGTACAATTCAAGTTTTAGGTATCGATAATTGACTTTTTAGCTGGCTTTGGTGCCTTGGTCATGAGCAATGTCCTTAAGATTCTGCATGAAAAGAGGACTAGCAGCCGAGTTGCATGGGAGAATGTGAAAAGTGTTTATATGTAGTAAAAACCTGAGAAATCCATCCGTTTTCGTCATTTGTTATCGATTCGACTTGAAGCCAGATCGTGACATTGTCCGCTCTTCTCTCTGAAACGGTTGTACTTATCGTCTGCAAAGCAATGTCGCGTGCTGCGGTATGCGGAGACACTAAAAGCACCATAGTAGAACACAGATGAAGCTTCCAAGTTGATGTAATAGCCAGTAAGGAGTAGTACAATTCAAGTTTTAGTTATGAAATATTGACTTTTTAGCTGGCTTTAGTGCCTTGGACATGAGCTAGGACCTTAAGATTCTGCATGAAAGGAGGACTAGCAGCCGAGTTGCACGGGAGGATGCGAAAAGTGTTCATATGTAGTAAAAACCTGAGAAATCCGTCCGTTTTCGTAATTTATTATCGAATCGACTTAAAGCAGTGCGTCACATTGGCCGCTCTTCTCTCTGAAACGGTTGTACTTATCGTCTGCAAAGCTATGTCGCGTGCTGCGGTATGCGGAGACACTAAAAGTACCATAGTAGAACACAGATTAAGCTTCTAAGTTGATGTAATACCCAGTAAGAAATAGTACAATTCAAGTTTTAGGTATCGATTATTGACTTTTTAGCTGGCTTTTCTGCCTTGGACATGAGCTAGGACTGTAAGATTCTGCATGAAAGGAGGACTAGCAGCCGAGTTGCATGGGAGAATGTGAAAAGTGTTCATATGTAGTAAAAACCTGAGAAATCCATCCGTTTTCGTCATTTGTTATCGATTCGACTTGAAGCCAGATCGTGACATTGTCCGCTCTTCTCTCTGAAACGGTTGTACTTATCGTCTGCAAAGCAATGTCGCGTGCTGCGGTATGCGGAGACACTAAAAGTACCATAGTAGAACACAGATTAAGCTTCTAAGTTGATGTAATACCCAGTAAGAAATAGTACAATTCAAGTTTTAGGTATCGATTATTGACTTTTTAGCTGGCTTTTCTGCCTTGGACATGAGCTAGGACTGTATGATTCTGCATGAAAGGAGGACTAGCAGCCGAGTTGCATGGGAGAATGTGAAAAGTGTTCATATGTAGTAAAAACCTGAGAAATCCGTCCGTTTTCGTCATTTGTTATCGAATCGACTTAAAGCCAGATCGTCACATTGGCCGCTCTTCTCTCTGAAACGGTTGTACTTATTGTCTGCAAAGCTATGTCGCGTGCTGCGGTATGCGGAGACTCTGAAAGCACCATAGTAGAACACAGATGAAGCTTCAAAGTTGATGTAATAGCCAGTAAGAAGTAGTACAATTCAAGATTTAGGTATCGATTATTGACTTTTTAGATAGCTTTGGTGCCTTGGGCATGAGCTAGGACCTTAAGATTCTGCATGAAAGGAGGACTAGCAGCCGCGTTGCACGGGAGTATGTGAAAAGTGTTCATATGTAGTAAAAACCTGATAAATCCGTCCATTTTAGTCATTTGTTATCGAATCGATTTAAAGCCAGATCGTCACAATGGCCCTTCTTCTCTCTGAAACGGTTGTACTTATCGTCTGCAAATCTATGTCGCGTGCTGCGGTATGCGGAGACACTAAAAGCACCATAGTAGAACACAGATGAAGCTTCTAAGTTGATGTAATAGCCAGTCAGAAGTAGTACAATTCAAGTTTTAGGTATCGATTATTAACTTTTTAGCTGGCTTTGGTGCCTTGGACCTGAGCTAGGACCTTAAGATTTTGCATGAAAGGAGGACTAGCAGCCGAGTTGATCGGTAGTATGTGAAAAGTGTTCATATGTAGTAAAAACCTGAGAAATCCGTCCGTTTTCGTCATTTGTTATCGAATCAACTTGAAGTCAGATCGTCACATTGGCCGCTCTTCTCTCTGAAACGGTTGTACTTATCGTCTGCAAAGCTATGTCGCGTGCTGCGATATGCGGAGACACTAAAAGCACCATAGTAGAACACAGATGAAGCTTCTAAGTTGATGTAATAGCCAGTAAGGAGTAGTACAATTCAAGTTTTAGGTATCGAATATTGACTTTTTAGCTGGCTTTGGTGCCTTGGACATGAGCTAGGACCTTAAGATTCTGCATGAAAGGAGGACTAGCAGCCGAGTTGCACGGGAGGATGTGAAAAGTGTTCATATGTAGTAAAAACCTGAGAAATCCGTCCGTTTTCGTAATTTATTATCGAATCGACTTAAAGCAGTGCGTCACATTGGCCGCTCTTCTCTCTGAAACGGTTGTACTTATCGTCTGCAAAGCTATGTCGCGTGCTGCAGTATTCAGAGACACTGAAAGCACCATAGTAGAACACAGATGAAGCTTCAAAGTTGATGTAATAGTCAGTAAGAAGTAGTACAATTCAAGTTTTAGATATCGATTATTGACTTTTTAGCTGGCTTTGGTGCCTTGGACATTAGCTATGTCCTTAAGATTCTGCATGAAAGGAGGACTAGCAGCCGAGTTGCATGGGAGAATGTGAAAAGTGTTCATATGTAGTAAAAACCTGAGAAATCCGTCCGTTTTCGTCATTTGTTATCGAATCAACTTGAAGCCAGATCGTCACATTGCCCGCTCTTCTCTCTGAAACGGTTGTACTTATCGTCTGCAGAGCTATGTCGCGTGCTGCGGTATGCGGAGACACTAAAAGCACCATAGTTGAACACAGATGAAGCTTCTAAGTTGATGTGATAGCCAGTGAGAAGTAGTACAACTCAAGTTTTAGGTATCGATTATTGACTTTTTAGCTGGCTTTGGTGCCTTGGACATGAGCTAGGACCTTAAGATTTCGCATGAAAGGAGGACTAGCAGCCGCGTTGCACGGGAGTATGTGAAAAGTATTCATATGTAGTAAAAACCTGAGAAATCCGTCCATTTTCGTCATTTGTTATCGAATCGACTTAAAGCCAGATCGTCACATTGGCCGCTCTTCTCTCTGAAACGGTTGTACTTATCGTCTGCAAAGCTACGTCGCGTGCTGCGGTATGCGGAGACACTAAAAGCACCATAGTAGAACACAGATTAAGCTTCTAAGTTGATGTAATAGCAAGTAAGAAGTAGTAGAATTCAAGTTTTTGGTATCGATTATGGACTTTTTGCTGGCTTTGGTGCCTTGGACATGAGCTAGGACCTTACGATTCTGCATGAAAGGAGGACTAGCAGCCGAGTTGCAAGGGAGAATGTGAAAAGTGTTCATATGTAGTAAAAACGTGAGGAATCCGTCCGTTTTCGTAATTTATTATCGAATCGACTTCAAGCAGTGCGTCACATTGGCCGCTCTTATCTCTGAAACGGTTGTACTTATAGTCTGCAAAGCTATGTCGCGTGCTGCGGTATGCGGAGACACTAAAATAACCATAGTGGAACACAGATGAAGCTTCTAAGTTGATGTAATAGCAAGTAAGAAGTAGTACAATTCAAGTTTTAGGTATCGATTATTGACTTTTTAGCTGGCTTTTGTGCCTTGGACATGAGCTATGTCCTTAAGATTCTGCATGAAAGGAGGACTAGCAGCCGAGTTGCATGGGAGAATGTGAAAAGTGTTCATATGTAGTAAAATCCTGAGAAATCCGTCCGTTTACGTAATTTATTATCGTATCGACTTAAAGCCAGATCTTCACATTGGCCGCTCTTCTCTCTGAAACGGTTGTACTTATCGTCTGCAAAGCTATGTCGCGTGCTGCGGTATGCGGAGGCACTAAAATCAACATAGCGGAACACAGATGAAGCTTCTAAGTTGATGTAATAGCCAGTAAAAAGTAGTACAATACAAGTTTTAGGTATCGATTATTGACTTTTTAGCTGGCTTTTGTGCCTTGGACATGAGCTATGTCCTTAAGATTCTGCATGAAAGGAGGACTAGCAGCCGAGTTGCATGGGAGAATGTGAAATGTGTTCATATGTAGTAAAATCCTGAGAAATCCGTCCGTTTACGTAATTTATTATCGAATCGACTTAAAGCCAGATCGTCACATTGGCCGCTCTTCTCTCTGAAACGGTTGTACTTATCGTCTGCAAAGCTATGTCGCGTGCTGCGGTATGCGGAGACACTAAAAGCACCATAGTAGAACACAGATTAAGTTTCTAAGTTGATGTAATAGACAGTAAGAAGTAGTACAATTCAAGTTTTAGGTATCGATTATTGACTTTTTAGCTGGCTTTTCTGCCTTGGACATGAGCTAGGACCTTAAGATTCTGCATGAAAGGAGGACTAGCAGCCGAGTTGCATGGGAGAATGTGAAAAGTGTTCATATGTAGTAAAAACCTGAGAAATCCGTCCGTTTTCGTCATTTGTTATCGAATCAACTTGAAGCCAGATCGTCACATTGCCCGCTCTTCTCTCTGAAACGGTTGTACTTATCGTCTGCAAAGCTATGTCGCGTGCTGCGGTATGCGGAGACACTAAAAGCACCATAGTAGAACACAGATTAAGCTTCTAAGTTGATGAAATAGCCAGTAAGAAGTAGTACAATTCAAGTTTTAGGTATCGACTATGGACTTTTTGCTGGCTTTGGTGCCTTGGACATGAGCTAGGACCTTAAGATTCTGCATGAAAGGAGGACTAGCAGCCGAGTTGCACGGGAGGATGCGAAAAGTGTTCATATGTAGTAAAAACCTGAGAAATCCGTCCGTTTTCGTAATTTATTATCGAATCGACTTAAAGCAGTGCGTCACAATGGCCGCTCTTCTCTCTGAAACGGTTGTACTTATCGTCTGCAAAGCTATGTCGCGTGCTGCAGTATTCAGAGACACTGAAAGCACCATAGTAGAACACAGATGAAGCTTCAAAGTTGATGTAATAGTCAGTAAGAAGTAGTACAATTCAAGTTTTAGATATCGATTATTGACTTTTTAGCTGGCTTTGGTGCCCTGGACCTGAGCTAGGACCTTAAGATTCTGCATGAAAGGAGGACTAGCAGCCGAGTTGATCGGGAGTATGTGAAAAGTGTTCATATGTAGTAAAAACCAGAGAAATCCGTTCGTTTTCGTCATTTGTTATCGAATCGACTTAAAGCCAGATCGTCACATTGCCCGCTCTTCTCTCGAAACGGTTGTACTTATCGTCTGCAAAGCTATGTCGCGTGCTGCGGTATGCGGAGACACTAAAAGCACCATAGTAGAACATAGATGAAGCTTCTAAGTTGATGTAATGGCCAGTCAGAAGTAGTACAATTCAAGTTTTAGGTATCGATTATTGACTTTTTAGCTGGCTTTGGTGCCCTGGACCTGAGCTAGGACCTTAAGATTCTGCATGAAAGGAGGACTAGCAGCCGAGTTGCAAGGGACAATGTTAAAAGTGTTCATATGTAGTAAAAACCTGAGAAATCCGTTCGTTTTTGTCATTTGTTATCGAATCGACTTAAAGCCAGATCGTCACATTGGCCCCTCTTCTCTCTGAAACGGTTGTACTTATCGTCTGCAAAGCTATGTCGCGTGCTGCGGTATGCGGAGGCACTAAAATCACCATAGCGGAACACAGATGAAGCTTCTAAGTTGATGTAATAGCCAGTAAGAAGTAGTACAGTTCAAGTTTTAGGTATCGATTATTGACTATTTTGCTGGCTTTTGTGCCTTCGACATGAGCTAGGAGCTTAAGATTATGCATGAAAGGAGGACTAGCAGCCGCGTTGCACGGGAGTATGTGAAAAGTGTTCATATGTAGTAAATACCTGAGAAATCCGTCCATTTTCGACATTTGTTATGGAATCGACTTAAAGCCAGATCGTCACATTGGCCGCTCCTCTATCTGAAACGGTTGTACTTATCGTCTGCAAAGCTATGTCGCGTGCTGCGGTATGCGGAGGCACTAAAATCACCATAGTGGAACACAGATGGAGCTTCTAAGTTGATGTAATAGCCAGTAAGAAGTAGTACAATTCAAGTTTTAGGTAACGATTATTGACCTTTTAGCTGGCTTTTGTGCCTTGGACATGAGCTAGGACCTTAAGATTCTGCATGAAAGGAGGACTAGCAGCCGAGTTGAACGGGAGAATGCGAAAAGTGTTCATGTGTAGTAAAATCCTGAGAAATCTGTCCGTTTACGTAATTTATTACCGAATCGACTTCAAGCCAGATCGTCACATTGGCCGCTCTTCTCTCTGAAACGGTTGTACTTATCGTCTGCAAAGTTATGTCGCGTGCTGCGGTATGCGGAGACACTAAAAGTACCATAGTAGAACACAGATTAAGCTTCTAAGTTGATGTAATAGCCAGTAAGGAGTAGTACAATTCAAGTTTTAGGTATCGAATATTGACTTTTTAGCTGGCTTTAGTGCCTTGGACATGAGCTAGAACCTTAAGATTCTGCATGAAAGGAGGACTAGCAGCCGAGTTGCACGGGAGGATGCGAAAAGTGTTCATATGTAGTAAAAACCTGAGAAATCCGTCCGTTTTCGTAATTTATTATCGAATCGACTTAAAGCAGTGCGTCACATTGGCCGCTCTTCTCTCTGAAACGGTTGTACTTATCGTCTGCAAAGCTATGTCGCGTGCTGCGGTATGCGGAGACACTAAAAGTACCATAGTAGAACACAGATTAAGCTTCTAAGTTGATGTAATACCCAGTAAGAAATAGTACAATTCAAGTTTTAGGTATCGATTATTGACTTTTTAGCTGGCTTTGGTGTCTTGGACATGAGCTAGGACCTTAAAATTCTGCATGAAAAGAGGACTAGCAGCCGCGTTGCACGGGAGTATGTGAAAAGTGTTCATATGTAGTAAAAACCTGATAAATCCGTCCATTTTCGTCATTTGTTATCGAATCGACTTAAAGCCAGATCGTCACATTGGCCCTTCTTCTCTCTGAAACGGTTGTACTTATCGTCTGCAAATCTATGTCGCGTGCTGCGGTATGCGGAGACACTAAAAGCACCATAGTAGAACACAGATGAAGCTTCTAAGTTGATGTAATAGCCAGTCAGAAGTAGTACAATTCAAGTTTTAGGTATCGATTATTAACTTTTTAGCTGGCTTTGGTGCCTTGGACCTGAGCTAGGACCTTAAGATTTTGCATGAAAGGAGGACTAGCAGCCGAGTTGATCGGGAGTATGTGAAAAGTGTTCATATGTAGTAAAAACCTGAGAAATCCGTCCGTTTTCGTCATTTGTTATCGAATCAACTTTAAGCCAGATCGTCACATTGGCCGCTCTTCTCTCTGAAACGGTTGTACTTATCGTCTGCAAAGCTATGTCGCGTGCTGCGATATGCGGAGACACTAAAAGCACCACAGTAGAACACAGATGAAGCTTCTAAGTTGATGTAATAGCCAGTAAGGAGTAGTACAATTCAAGTTTTAGGTATCGAATATTGACTTTTTAGCTGGCTTTGGAGCCTTGGACATGAGCTAGGACCTTAAGATTCTGCATGAAAGGAGGACTAGCAGCCGAGTTGCACGGGAGGATGCGAAAAGTGTTCATATGTAGTAAAAACCTGAGAAATCCGTCCGTTTTCGTAATTTATTATCGAATCGACTTAAAGCAGTGCGTCACATTGGCCGCTCTTCTCTCTGAAACGGTTGTACTTATCGTCTGCAAAGCTATGTCGCGTGCTGCAGTATTCAGAGACACTGAAAGCACCATAGTAGAACACAGATGAAGCTTCAAAGTTGATGTAATAGTCAGTAAGAAGTAGTACAATTCAAGTTTTAGATATCGATTATTGACTTTTTAGCTGGTTTTGGTGCCTTGGACATGAGCTATGTCCTTAAGATTCTGCATGAAAGGAGGACTAGCAGCCGAGTTGCATGGGAGAATGTGAAAAGTGTTCATATGTAGTAAAAACCTGAGAAATCCGTCCGTTTTCGTCATTTGTTATCGAATCAACTTGAAGCCAGATCGTCACATTGCCCGCTCTTCTCTCTGAAACGGTTGTACTTATCGTCTGCAATGCTATGTCGCGTGCTGCGGTATGCGGAGACACTAAAAGCACCATAGTAGAACACAGATTAAGCTTCTAAGTTGATGAAATAGCCAGTAAGAAGTAGTACAATTCAAGTTTTAGGTATCGACTATGGACTTTTTGCTGGCTTTGGTGCCTTGGACATGAGCTAGGACCTTAAGATTCTGCATGAAAGGAGGACTAGCAGCCGAGTTGCAAGGGACAATGTTAAAAGTGTTCATATGTAGTAAAAACCTGAGAAATCCGTTCGTTTTTGTCATTTGTTATCGAATCGACTTAAAGCCAGATCGTCACATTGGCCCCTCTTCTCTCTGAAACGGTTGTACTTATCGTCTGCAAAGCTATGTCGCGTGCTGCGGTATGCGGAGGCACTAAAATCACCATAGCGGAACACAGATGAAGCTTCTAAGTTGATGTAATAGCCAGTAAGAAGTAGTACAGTTCAAGTTTTAGGTATCGATTATTGACTATTTTGCTGGCTTTTGTGCCTTCGACATGAGCTAGGAGCTTAAGATTATGCATGAAAGGAGGACTAGCAGCCGCGTTGCACGGGAGTATGTGAAAAGTGTTCATATGTAGTAAAAACCTGAGAAATCCGTCCGTTTTCGTCATTTGTTATCGAAACGACTTAAAGCCATATCGTCACATTGGCCGCTCTTCTCTCTGAAACGGTTGTACTTATCGTCTGCAAAGCTATGTCGCGTGATGCGGTATTCGGAGACACTAAAAGCACCATAGTAGAACACAGATGAAGCTTCTAAGTTGATGTAATAGCCAGTAAGGAGTAGTACAATTCAAGTTTCAGGTATCGAATATTGACTTTTTAGCTGGCTTTAGTGCCTTGGACATGAGCTAGGACCTTAAGATTCTGCATGAAAGGAGGACTAGCAGCCGAGTTGCACGGGAGGATGCGAAAAGTGTTCATATGTAGTAAAAACCTGAGAAATCCGTCCGTTTTCGTAATTTATTATCGAATAGACTTAAAGCAGTGCGTCACATTGGCCGCTCTTCTCTCTGAAACGGTTGTACTTATCGTCTGCAAAGCTATGTCGCGTGCTGCGGTATGCGGAGACACTAAAAGTACCATAGTAGAACACAGATTAAGCTTCTAAGTTGATGTAATACCCAGTAAGAAATAGTACAATTCAAGTTTTAGGTATCGATTATTGACTTTTTAGCTGGCTTTGGTGTCTTGGACATGAGCTAGGACCTTAAAATTCTGCATGAAAAGAGGACTAGCAGCCGCGTTGCACGGGAGTATGTGAAAAGTGTTCATATGTAGTAAAAACCTGATAAATCCGTCCATTTTCGTCATTTGTTATCGAATTGACTTAAAGCCAGATCGTCACATTGGCCCTTCTTCTCTCTGAAACGGTTGTACTTATCGTCTGCAAATCTATGTCGCGTGCTGCGGTATGCGGAGACACTAAAAGCACTATAGTAGAACACAGATGAAGCTTCTAAGTTGATGTAATAGCCAGTCAGAAGTAGTACAATTCAAGTTTTAGGTATCGATTATTAACTTTTTAGCTGGCTTTGGTGCCTTGGACCTGAGCTAGGACCTTAAGATTTTGCATGAAAGGAGGACTAGCAGCCGAGTTGATCGGGAGTATGTGAAAAGTGTTCATATGTAGTAAAAACCTGAGAAATCCGTCCGTTTTCGTCATTTGTTATCGAATCAACTTTAAGCCAGATCGTCACATTGGCCGCTCTTCTCTCTGAAACGGTTGTACTTATCGTCTGCAAAGCTATGTCGCGTGCTGCGATATGCGGAGACACTAAAAGCACCACAGTAGAACACAGATGAAGCTTCTAAGTTGATGTAATAGCCAGTAAGGAGTAGTACAATTCAAGTTTTAGGTATCGAATATTGACTTTTTAGCTGGCTTTGGTGCCTTGGACATGAGCTAGGACCTTAAGATTCTGCATGAAAGGAGGACTAGCAGCCGAGTTGCACGGGAGGATGCGAAAAGTGTTCATATGTAGTAAAAACCTGAGAAATCCGTCCGTTTTCGTAATTTATTATCGAATCGACTTAAAGCAGTGCGTCACATTGGGCGCTCTTCTCTCTGAAACGGTTGTACTTATCGTCTGCAAAGCTATGTCGCGTGCTGCAGTATTCAGAGACACTGAAAGCACCATAGTAGAACACAGATGAAGCTTCAAAGTTGATGTAATAGTCAGTAAGAAGTAGTACAATTCAAGTTTTAGATATCGATTATTGACTTTTTAGCTGGCTTTGGTGCCTTGGACATGAGCTATGTCCTTAAGATTCTGCATGAAAGGAGGACTAGCAGCCGAGTTGCATGGGAGAATGTGAAAAGTGTTCATATGTAGTAAAAACCTGAGAAATCCGTCCGTTTTCGTCATTTGTTATCGAATCAACTTGAAGCCAGGTCGTCACATTGCCCGCTCTTCTCTCTGAAACGGTTGTACTTATCGTCTGCAAAGCTATGTCGCGTGCTGCGGTATGCGGAGACACTAAAAGCACCATAGTAGAACACAGATGAAGCTTCTAAGTTGATGTGATAGCCAGTGAGAAGTAGTACAACTCAAGTTTTAGGTATCGATTATTGACTTTTTAGCTGGCTTTGGTGCCTTGGACATGAGCTAGGACCTTAAGATTCTGCATGAAAGGAGGACTAGAAGCTGCGTTGCACGGGAGTATGTGAAAAGTGTTCATATGTAGTAAAAACCTGAGAAATCCGTCCATTTTCGTCATTTGTTATCGAATCGACTTAAAGCCAGATCGTCACATTGGCCCCTCTTCTCTCTGAAACGGTTGTACTTATCGTCTGCAAAGCTATGTCGCGTGCTGCGGTATGCGGAGGCACTAAAATCAACATAGCGGAACACAGATGAAGCTTCTAAGTTGATGTAATAGCCAGTAAAAAGTAGTACAATTCAAGTTTTAGGTATCGATTATTGACTTTTTAGCTGGCTTTTGTGCCTTGGACATGAGCTATGTCCTTAAGATTCTGCATGAAAGGAGGACTAGCAGCCGAGTTGCATGGGAGAATGTGAAAAGTGTTCATATGTAGTAAAATCCTGAGAAATCCGTCCGTTTACGTAATTTATTATCGAATCGACTTAAAGCCAGATCGTCACATTGGCCGCTCTTCTCTCTGAAACGGTTGTACTTATCGTCTGCAAAGCTATGTCGCGTGCTGCGGTATGCGGAGACACTAAAAGCACCATAGTAGAACACAGATTAAGTTTCTAAGTTGATGTAATAGACAGTAAGAAGTAGTACAATTCAAGTTTTAGGTATCGATTATTGACTTTTTAGCTGGTTTTTCTGCCTTGGACATGAGCTAGGACCTTAAGATTCTGCATGAAAGGAGGACTAGCAGCCGAGTTGATCGGGAGTATGTGAAAAGTGTTCATATGTAGTAAAAACCTGAGAATCCGTCCGTTTTCGTCATTTGTTATCGAATCAACTTGAAGCCAGATCGACACATTGGCCGCTCTTCTCTCTGAAACGGTTGTACTTATCGTCTGCAAAGCTATGTCGCGTGCTGCGATATGCGGAGACACTAAGAGCACCATAGTAGAACACAGATGAAGCTTCTAAGTTGATGTAATAGCCAGTCAGAAGTAGTACAATTCAAGTTTTAGGTATCGATTATTAACTTTTTAGCTGGCTTTGGTGCCTTGGACCTGAGCTAGGACCTTAAGATTTTGCATGAAAGGAGGACTAGCAGCCGAGTTGATCGGGAGTATGTGAAAAGTGTTCATATGTAGTAAAAACCTGAGAAATCCGTCCGTTTTCGTCATTTGTTATCGAATCAACTTTAAGCCAGATCGTCACATTGGCCGCTCTTCTCTCTGAAACGGTTGTACTTATCGTCTGCAAAGCTATGTCGCGTGCTGCGATATGCGGAGACACTAAAAGCACCACAGTAGAACACAGATGAAGCTTCTAAGTTGATGTAATAGCCAGTAAGGAGTAGTACAATTCAAGTTTTAGGTATCGAATATTGACTTTTTAGCTGGCTTTGGTGCCTTGGACATGAGCTAGGACCTTAAGATTCGGCATGAAAGGAGGACTAGCAGCCGAGTTGCACGGGAGGATGCGAAAAGTGTTCATATGTAGTAAACACCTGAGAAATCCGTCCGTTTTCGTAATTTATTATCGAATCGACTTAAAGCAGTGCGTCACATTGGGCGCTCTTCTCTCTGAAACGGTTGTACTTATCGTCTGCAAAGCTATGTCGCGTGCTGCAGTATTCAGAGACACTGAAAGCACCATAGTAGAACACAGATGAAGCTTCAAAGTTGATGTAATAGTCAGTAAGAAGTAGTACAATTCAAGTTTTAGATATCGATTATTGACTTTTTAGCTGGCTTTGGTGCCTTGGACATGAGCTATGTCCTTAAGATTCTGCATGAAAGGAGGACTAGCAGCCGAGTTGCATGGGAGAATGTGAAAAGTGTTCATATGTAGTAAAAACCTGAGAAATCCGTCCGTTTTCGTCATTTGTTATCGAATCAACTTGAAGCCAGGTCGTCACATTGCCCGCTCTTCTCTCTGAAACGGTTGTACTTATCGTCTGCAAAGCTATGTCGCGTGCTGCGGTATGCGGAGACACTAAAAGCACCATAGTAGAACACAGATGAAGCTTCTAAGTTGATGTGATAGCCAGTGAGAAGTAGTACAACTCAAGTTTTAGGTATCGATTATTGACTTTTTAGCTGGCTTTGGTGCCTTGGACATGAGCTAGGACCTTAAGATTCTGCATGAAAGGAGGACTAGAAGCTGCGTTGCACGGGAGTATGTGAAAAGTGTTCATATGTAGTAAAAACCTGAGAAATCCGTCCATTTTCGTCATTTGTTATCGAATCGACTTAAAGCCAGATCGTCACATTGGCCCCTCTTCTCTCTGAAACGGTTGTACTTATCGTCTGTAAAGCTATGTCGCGTGCTGCGGTATGCGGAGGCACTAAAATCAACATAGCGGAACACAGATGAAGCTTCTAAGTTGATGTAATAGCCAGTAAAAAGTAGTACAATTCAAGTTTTAGGTATCGATTATTGACTTTTTAGCTGGCTTTTGTGCCTTGGACATGAGCTATGTCCTTAAGATTCTGCATGAAAGGAGGACTAGCAGCCGAGTTGCATGGGAGAATGTGAAAAGTGTTCATATGTAGTAAAATCCTGAGAAATCCGTCCGTTTACGTAATTTATTATCGAATCGACTTAAAGCCAGATCGTCACATTGGCCGCTCTTCTCTCTGAAACGGTTGTACTTATCGTCTGCAAAGCTATGTCGCGTGCTGCGGTATGCGGAGACACTAAAAGCACCATAGTAGAACACAGATTAAGTTTCTAAGTTGATGTAATAGACAGTAAGAAGTAGTACAATTCAAGTTTTAGGTATCGATTATTGACTTTTTAGCTGGTTTTTCTGCCTTGGACATGAGCTAGGACCTTAAGATTCTGCATGAAAGGAGGACTAGCAGCCGAGTTGATCGGGAGTATGTGAAAAGTGTTCATATGTAGTAAAAACCTGAGAAATCCGTCCGTTTTCGTCATTTGTTATCGAATCAACTTGAAGCCAGATCGACACATTGGCCGCTCTTCTCTCTGAAACGGTTGTACTTATCGTCTGCAAAGCTATGTCGCGTGCTGCGATATGCGGAGACACTAAGAGCACCATAGTAGAACACAGATGAAGCTTCTAAGTTGATGTAATAGCCAGTAAGGAGTAGTACAATTCCAGTTTTAGGTATCGAATATTGACTTTTTAGCTGGCTTTGGTGCCTTGGACATTAGCTAGGACCTTAAGATTCTGCATGAAAGGAGGACTAGCAGCCGAGTTGCACGGGAGGATGCGAAAAGTGTTCATATGTAGTAAAAACCTGAGAAATCCGTCCGTTTTCGTAATTTATTATCGAATCGACTTAAAGCAGTGCGTCACATTGGCCGCTCTTCTCTCTGAAACGGTTGTACTTATCGTCTGCAAAGCTATGTCGCGTGCTGCAGTATTCAGAGACACTGAAAGCACCATAGTAGAACACAGATGAAGCTTCAAAGTTGATGTAATAGTCAGTAAGAAGTAGTACAATTCAAGTTTTAGATATCGATTATTGACTTTTTAGCAGGCTTTGGTGCCCTGGACCTGAGCTAGGACCTTAAGATTCTGCATGAAAGGAGGACTAGCAGCCGAGTTGATCGGGAGTATGTGAAAAGTGTTCATATGTAGTAAAAACCTGAGAAATCCGTTCGTTTTCGTCATTTGTTATCGAATCGACTTAAAGCCAGATCGTCACATTGGACGCTCTTCTCTCGAAACGGTTGTACTTATCGTCTGCAAAGCTATGTCGCGTGCTGCGGTATGCGGAGACACTAAAAGCACCATAGTAGAACATAGATGAAGCTTCTAAGTTGATGTAATGGCCAGTCAGAAGTAGTACAATTCAAGTTTTAGGTATCGATTATTGACTTTTTAGCTGGCTTTGGTGCCCTGGACCTGAGCTAGGACCTTAAGATTCTGCATGAAAGGAGGACTAGCAGCCGAGTTGAACGGGAGAATGCGTAAAGTGTTCATGTGTAGTAAAATCCTGAGAAATCTGTCCGTTTACGTAATTTATTACCGAATCGACTTCAAGCCAGATCGTCACATTGGCCGCTCTTCTCTCTGAAACGGTTGTACTTATCGTCTGCAAAGCTATGTCGCGTGCTGCGGTATGCGGAGACACTAAAAGCACCATAGTAGAACACAGATTAAGCTTCTAAGTTGATGAAATAGCCAGTAAGAAGTAGTACAATTCAAGTTTTAGGTATCGACTATGGACTTTTTGCTGGCTTTGGTGCCTTGGACATGAGCTAGGACCTTAAGATTCTGCATGAAAGGAGGATTAGCAGCCGAGTTGCAAGGGACAATGTTAAAAGTGTTCATATGTAGTAAAAACCTGAGAAATCCGTTCGTTTTTGTCATTTGTTATCGAATCGACTTAAAGCCAGATCGTCACATTTGCCCCTCTTCTCTCTGAAACGGTTGTACTTATCGTCTGCAAAGCTATGTCGCGTGCTGCGGTATCCGGAGGCACTAAAATCACCATAGCGGAACACAGATGAAGCTTCTAAGTTGATGTAATAGCCAGTAAGAAGTAGTACAGTTCAAGTTTTAGGTATCGATTATTGACTATTTTGCTGGCTTTTGTGCCTTGGACATGAGCTAGGAGCTTAAGATTATGCATGAAAGGAGGACTAGCAGCCGCGTTGCACGGGAGTATGTGAAAAGTGTTCATATGTAGTAAAAACCTGAGAAATCCGTCCGTTTTCGTCATTTGTTATCGAAACGACTTAAAGCCATATCGTCACATTGGCCGCTCTTCTCTCTGGAACGGTTGTACTTATCGTCTGCAAAGCTATGTCGCGTGATGCGGTATGCGGAGACACTAAAAGCACCATAGTAGAACACAGATGAAGCTTCTAAGTTGATGGAATAGCCAGTAAGGAGTAGTACAATTCAAGTTTTAGGTATCGAATATTGACTTTTTAGCTGGCTTTGGAGCCTTGGACATGAGCTAGGACCTTAAGATTCTGCATGGAAGGTGGACTAGCAGCCGAGTTGCACGGGAGGATGCGAAAAGTGTTCATATGTAGTAAAAACCTGAGAAATCCGACCGTTTTCGTAATTTATTATCGAATCGACTTAAAGCAGTGCGTCACATTGGCTGCTTTTCTCTCTGAAACGGTTGTACTTATCGTCTGCAAAGCTATGTCGCGTGCTGCGGTATGCGGAGACACTAAAAGCACCATAGTAGAACACAGATTAAGCTTCAAAGTTGTTGTAAGGCCCAGTAAGAAGTAGTACAATTCAAGTTTTAGGTATCGATAATTGACTTTTTAGCTGGCTTTGGTGCCTTGGTCATGAGCTATGTCCTTAAGATTCTGTATGAAAGGAGGACTAGCAGCTGAGTTGCATGGGAGAATGTGAAAAGTGTTCATATGTAGTAAAAACCTGAGAAATCCATCCGTTTTCGTCATTTGTTATCGAATCGACTTCAAGCCAGATCGTGACATTGTCCGCTCTTCTCTCTGAAACGGTTGTACTTATCGTCTGCAAAGCAATGTCGCGTGCTGCGGTATGCGGAGACACTAAAAGCACCATAGTAGAACACAGATGAAGCTTCCAAGTTGATGTAATAGCCAGTAAGGAGTAGTACAATTCAAGTTTTAGGTATCGAATATTGACTTTTAGCTGGCTTTAGTGCCTTGGACATGAGCTAGGACCTTAAGATTCTGCATGAAAGGAGGGCTAGCAGCCGAGTTGCACGGGAGGATGCGAAAAGTGTTCATATGTAGTAAAAACCTGAGAAATCCGTCCGTTTTCGTAATTTATTATCGAATCGACTTAAAGTTGTGCGTCACATTGGCCGCTCTTCTCTCTGAAACGGTTGTACTTATCGTCTGCAAAGCTATGTCGCGTGCTGCGGTATGCGGAGACACTAAAAGTACCATAGTAGAACACAGATTAAGCTTCTAAGTTGATGTAATACCCAGTAAGAAATAGTACAATTCAAGTTTTAGGTATCGATTATTGACTTTTTAGCTGGCTTTTCTGCCTTGGACATGAGCTAGGACTTTATGATTCTGCATGAAAGGAGGACTAGCAGCCGAGTTGCATGGGAGAATGTGAAAAGTGTTCATATATAGTAAAAACCTGAGAAATCCGTCCGTTTTCGTCATTTGTTATCGAATCGACTTAAAGCCAGATCGTCACATTGGCCGCTCTTCTCTCTGAAACGGTTGTACTTATCGTCTGCAAAGCTATGTCGCGTGCTGCGGTATGCGGAGACTCTGAAAGCACCATAGTAGAACACAGATGAAGCTTCAAAGTTGATGTAATAGCCAGTAAGAAGTAGTACAATTCAAGATTTACGTATCGATTATTGACTTTTTAGATGGCTTTGGTGCCTTGGGCATGAGCTAGGACCTTAAGATTCTGCATGAAAGGAGGACTAGCAGCCGCGTTGCACGGGAGTATGTGATAAGTGTTCATATGTAGTAAAAACCTGAGAAATCCGTCCATTTTCGTCATTTGTTATCGAATCGACTTAAAGCCAGATCGTCACATTGGCCCTTCTTCTCTCTGAAACGGTTGTACTTTTCGTCTGCAAATCTATGTCGCGTGCTGCGGTATGCGGAGACACTAAAAGCACCATAGTAGAACACAGATGAAGCTTCTAAGTTGATGTAATAGCCAGTCAGAAGTAGTACAATTCAAGTTTTAGGTATCGATTATTAACTTTTTAGCTGGCTTTGGTGCCTTGGACCTGAGCTAGGACCTTAAGATTTTGCATGAAAGGAGGACTAGCAGCCGAGTTGATCGGGAGTATGTGAAAAGTGTTCATATGTAGTAAAAACCTGAGAAATCCGTCCGTTTTCGTCATTTGTTATCGAATCAACTTGAAGCCAGATCGTCACATTGGCCGCTCTTCTCTCTGAAATGGTTGTACTTATCGTCTGCAAAGCTATGTCGCGTGCTGCGATATGCGGAGACACTAAAAGCACCATAGTAGAACACAGATGAAGCATCTAAGTTGATGTAATAGCCAGTAAGGAGTAGTACAATTCAAGTTTTAGGTATCGAATATTGACTTTTTAGCTGGCTTTGGTGCCTTGGACATGAGCTAGGACCTTAAGATTCTGCATGAAAGGAGGACTAGCAGCCGAGTTGCACGGGAGGATGCGAAAAGTGTTCATATGTAGTAAAAACCTGAGAAATCCGTCCGTTTTCGTAATTTATTATCGAATCGACTTAAAGCAGTGCGTCACATTGGCCGCTCTTCTCTCTGAAACGGTTGTACTTATCGTCTGCAAAGCTATGTCGCGTGCTGCGATATGCGGAGACACTAAAAGCACCATAGTAGAACACAGATAAAGCTTCTAAACTGATGTAATAGCCAGTAAGGAGTAGTACAATTCAAGTTTTAGGTATCGAATATTGACTTTTTAGCTGGCTTTGGTGCCTTGGACATGAGCTATGTCCTTAAGATTCTGCATGAAAGGAGGACTAGCAGCCGAGTTGATCGGGAGTATGTGAAAAGTGTTCATATGTAGTAAAAACCTGAGAAATCCGTCCGTTTTCGTCATTTGTTATCGAATCAACTTGAAGCCAGATCGTCACATTGGCCGCTCTTCTCTCTGAAACGGTTGTACTTATCGTCTGCAAAGCTATGTCGCGTGCTGCGATATGAGAAGACACTAAAAGCACCATAGTAGAACACAGATGAAGCTTCTAAGTTGATGTAATAGCCAGTAAGGAGTAGTACAATTCAAGTTTTAGGTATCGAATATTGACTTTTTAGCTGGCTTTGGTGCCTTGGACATGAGCTAGGACCTTAAGATTCAGCATGAAAGGAGGACTAGCAGCCGAGTTGCACGGGAGGATGCGAAAAGTGTTCATATGTAGTAATAACCTGAGAAATCCGTCCGTTTTCGTCATTTGTTATCGAATCGACTTAAAGCCAGGTCGTCACATTGGCCCCTCTTCTCTCTGAAACGGTTGTACTTATCGTCTGCAAAGCTATGTCGCGTGCTGCAGTATGCGGAGACACTAAAAACACCATAGTAGAACACAGATGAAGCTTCTAAGTTGATGTGATAGCCAGTGAGAAGTAGTACAACTCAAGTTTTAGGTATCGATTATTGACTTTTTAGCTGGCTTTGGTGCCTTGGACATGAGCTAGGACCTTAAGATTCTGCATGAAAGGAGGACTAGCAGCCGCGTTGCACGGGAGTATGTGAAAAGTATTCATATGTAGTAAAACCCTGAGAAATCCGTCCATTTTCGTCATTTGTTATCGAATCGACTTAAAGCCAGATCGTCACATTGGCCGCTTTTCTCTCTGAAACGGTTGTACTTATCGTCTGCAAAGCTACGTCGCGTGCTGCGGTATGCGGAGACACTAAAAGCACCATATTAGAACACAGATTAAGCTTCTAAGTTGATGTAATAGCAAGTAAGAAGTAGTAGAATTCAGGTTTTTGGTATCGATTATGGACTTTTTGCTGGCTTTGGTGCCTTGGACATGAGCTAGGACCTTAAGATTCTGCATGAAAGGAGGACTAGCAGCCGAGTTGCAAGGGAGAATGTGAAAAGTGTTCATATGTAGTAAAAACGTGAGGAATCCGTCCGTTTTCGTAATTTATTATCGAATCGACTTCAAGCAGTGCGTCACATTGGCCGCTCTTCTCTCTGAAACGGTTGTACTTATCGTCTGCAAAGCTATGTCGCGTGCTGCGGTATGCGGAGACACTAAGAGCACTATAGTAGAACACAGATGAAGCTTCTAAGTTGATGTAATAGCCAGTAAGAAGTAGTACAATTCAAGTTTTAGGTATCGATTATTGACTTTTTAGCTGGCTTTGGTGCCTTGGACATGAGCTAGGTCCTTAAGATTCTGCATGAAAGGAGGACTAGCAGCCGCGTTGCACAGGAGTATGTGAAAAGTGTTTATATGTAGTAAAAACCTGAGAAATCCGTCCATTTTCGTCATTTGTTATCGAATCGACTTAAAGCCAGATCGTCACATTGGCCGCTCCTCTATATGAAACGGTTGTACTTATCGTCTGCAAAACTATGTCGCGTGCTGCGGTATGCGGAGGCACTAAAATCACCATTGTGGAACACATATGAAGCTTCTAAGTTGATGTAATAGCAAGTAAGAAGTAGTACAATTCAAGTTTTAGGTAACGATTATTGACTTTTTGCTGGCTTTGGTGCCTTGGACATTAGCTAGGACCTTAAAATTCTGCATGAAAGGAGGGCTAGCAGCCGAGTTGAACGGGAGAATGCGAAAAGTGTTCATGTGTAGTAAAATCCTGAGAAATCTGTACGTTTACGTAATTTATTATCGAATCGACTTAAAGCCAGATCGTCACATTGGTGGCTCTTCTCTCTGAAACGGTTGTACTTATCGTCTACAAAGCTATGTCGCGTGCTGCGGTATGCGGAGACACTAAAAGGACCATAGAGAACACAGAGTAAGCTTCTAAGTTGATGTAATAGCCAGTAAGAAGTAGTACAATTCAAGTTTTAGGTATCGATTATGGACTTTTTGCTGGCTTTGGTGCCTTGGACATGAGCTAGGACCTTAAGATTCTGCATGAAAGGAGGACTAGCAGCCGAGGTGCAAGGGACAATGTTAAAAGTGTTCATATGTAGTAAAAACCTGATAAATCCGTTCGTTTTTGTCATTTGTTATCGAATCGACTTAAAGCCAGATCGTCACATTGGTCGCTCTTCTCTCTGAAACGGTTGTACTTATCGTCTGCAAAGCCATGTCGCGTGCTGCGGTATGCGGAGACACTAAAATAACCATAGTGGAACACAGATGAAGCTTCTAAGTTGATGTAATAGCAAGTAAGAAGTAGTACAATTCAAGTTTTAGGTATCGATTATTGACTTTTTAGCTGGCTTTGGTGCCTTGGACATGAGCTAGGACCTTAAGATTCTGCATGAAAGGAGGACTAGAAGCTGCGTTGCACGGGAGTATGTGAAAAGTGTTCATATGTAGTAAAAACCTGAGAAATCCGTCCATTTTCGTCATTTGTTATCGAATCGACTTAAAGCCAGATCGTCACATTGGCCGCTCTTCTCTCTGAAACGGTTGTACTTATCGTCTGCAAAGCTATGTCGCGTGCTGCGGTATGCGGAGGCACTAAAATCAACATAGCGGAACACAGATGAAGCTTCTAAGTTGATGTAATAGCCAGTAAAAAGTAGTACAATTCAAGTTTTAGGTATCGATTATTGACTTTTTAGCTGGCTTTTGTGCCTTGGACATGAGCTATGTCCATAAGATTCTGCATGAAAGGAGGACTAGCAGCCGAGTTGCATGGGAGAATGTGAAAAGTGTTCATATGTAGTAAAATCCTGAGAAATCCGTCCGTTTACGTAATTTATTATCGAATCGACTTAAAGCCAGATCGTCACATTGGCCGCTCTTCTCTCTGAAACGGTTGTACTTATCGTCTGCAAAGCTATGTCGCGTGCTGCGGTATGCGGAGACACTAAAAGCACCATAGTAGAACACAGATTAAGTTTCTAAGTTGATGTAATGGACAGTAAGAAGTAGTACAATTCAAGTTTTAGGTATCGATTATTGACTTTTTAGCTGGCTTTTCTGCCTTGGACATGAGCTAGGACCTTAAGATTCTGCATGAAAGGAGGACTAGCAGCCGAGTTGATCGGGAGTATGTGAAAAGTGTTCATATGTAGTAAAAACCTGAGAAATCCGTCCGTTTTCGTCATTTGTTATCGAATCAACTTGAAGCCAGATCGTCACATTGGCCGCTCTTCTCTCTGAAACGGTTGTACTTATCGTCTGCAAAGCTATGTCGCGTGCTGCGATATGCGGAGACACTAAAAGCACCATAGTAGAACACAGATGAAGCTTCTAAGTTGATGTAATAGCCAGTAAGGAGTAGTGCAATTCAAGTTTTAGGTATCGAATATTGACTTTTTAGCTGGCTTTGGTGCCTTGGACATGAGCTAGGACCTTAAGATTCTGCATGAAAGGAGGACTAGCAGCCGAGTTCAACGGGAGGATGCGAAAAGTGTTCATATGTAGTAAAAACCTGAGAAATCCGTCCGTTTTCGTAATTTATTATCGAATCGACTTAAAGCAGTGCGTCACATTGGCCGCTCTTCTCTCTGAAACGGTTGTACTTATCGTCTGCAAAGCTATGTCGCGTGCTGCAGTATTCAGAGACACTGAAAGCACCATAGTAGAACACAGATGAAGCTTCAAAGTTGATGTAATAGCCAGTAAGGAGTAGTACAATTCAAGTTTTAGGTATCGATTATTGACTTTTTAGCTGGCTTTGGTGCCTTTGACATGAGCTAGGACCTTAAGATTCAGCATGAAAGGAGGACTAGCAGCCGAGTTGCACGGGAGGATGCGAAAAGTGTTCATATGTAGTAAGAACCTGAGAAATCCGTCCGTTTTCGTCATTTGTTATCGAATCGACTTAAAGCCAGATCGTCACATTGGCACCTCTTCTCTCTGAAACGGTTGTACTTATCGTCTGCAAAGCTATGTCGCGTGCTGCAGTATGCGGAGACACTAAAAACACCATAGTAGAACACAGATGAAGCTTCTAAGTTGATGTGATAGCCAGTGAGAAGTAGTACAACTCAAGTTTTAGGTATCGATTATTGACTTTTTAGCTGGCTTTGGTGCCTTGGACATGAGCTAGGACCTTAAGATTTCGCATGAAAGGAGGACTAGCAGCCGCGTTGCACGGGAGTATGTGAAAAGTGTTCATATGTAGTAAAAACCTGAGAAATCCGTCCATTTTCGTCATTTGTTATCGAATCGACTTAAAGCCAGATCGTCACATTGGCCGCTCTTCTCTCTGAAACGGTTGTACTTACCGTCTGCAAAGCTACGTCGCGTGCTGCGGTATGCGGAGACACTAAAAGCACCATAGTAGAACACAGATTAAGCTTCTAAGTTGATGTAATAGCAAGTAAGAAGTAAAACAATTCAAGATTTAGGAATTGATTATTGACTTTTTGCTGGCTTTGGTGCCTTGGACATGAGCTAGGACCTTAAGATTCTGTATGAAAGGAGGACTAGCAGCCGAGTTGCAAGGGAGAATGTGAAAAGTGTTCATATGTAGTAAAAACGTGAGGAATCCGTCCGTTTTCGTAATTTATTATCGAATCGACTTCAAGCAGTGCGTCACATTGGCCGCTCTTATTTCTGAAACGGTTGTACTTATCGTCTGCAAAGCTATGTCGCGTGCTGCGGTATGCGGAGACACTAAAAGCACTATAGTAGAACACAGATTAAGCTTCTAAGTTGATGTAATAGCCAGTAAGAAGTAGTACAATTCAAGTTTTAGGTATCGATTATTGACTTTTTAGCTGGCTTTGGTGCCTTGGACATGAGCTAGGTCCTTAAGATTCTGCATGAAAGGAGGACTAGCAGCCGCGTTGCACAGGAGTATGTGAAAAGTGTTTATATGTAGTAAAAACCTGAGAAATCCGTCCATTTTCGTCATTTGTTATCGAATCGACTTAAAGCCAGATCGTCACATTGGCCGCTCTTCTCTCTGAAACGGTTGTACTTATCGTCTGCAAAGCTATGTCGCGTGCTGCGGTATGCGGAGGCACTAAAATCAACATAGCGGAACACAGATGAAGCTTCTAAGTTGATGTAATAGCCAGTAAAAAGTAGTACAATTCAAGTTTTAGGTATCGATTATTGACTTTTTAGCTGGCTTTTGTGCCTTGGACATGAGCTATGTCCTTAAGATTCTGCATGAAAGGAGGACTAGCAGCCGAGTTGCATGGGAGAATGTGAAAAGTGTTCATATGTAGTAAAATCCTGAGAAATCCGTCCGTTTACGTAATTTATTATCGAATCGACTTAAAGCCAGATCGTCACATTGGCCGCTCTTCTCTCTGAAACGGTTGTACTTATCGTCTGCAAAGCTATGTCGCGTGCTGCGGTATGCGGAGACACTAAAAGCACCATAGTAGAACACAGATTAAGTTTCTAAGTTGATGTAATAGACAGTAAGAAGTAGTACAATTCAAGTTTTAGGTATCGATTATTGACTTTTTAGCTGGCTTTTCTGCCTTGGACATGAGCTAGGACCTTAAGATTCTGCATGAAAGGAGGACTAGCAGCCGAGTTGATCGGGAGTATGTGAAAAGTGTTCATATGTAGTAAAAACCTGAGAAATCCGTCCGTTTTCGTCATTTGTTATCGAATCAACTTGAAGCCAGATCGTCACATTGGCCGCTCTTCTCTCTGAAACGGTTGTACTTATCGTCTGCAAAGCTATGTCGCGTGCTGCGATATGCGGAGACACTAAAAGCACCATAGTAGAACACAGATGAAGCTTCTAAGTTGATGTAATAGCCAGTAAGGTGTAGTACAATTCAAGTTTTAGGTATCGAATATTGACTTTTTAGCTGGCTTTGGTGCCTTGGACATGAGCTAGGACCTTAAGATTCTGCATGAAAGGAGGACTAGCAGCCGAGTTGAACGGGAGGATGCGAAAAGTGTTCATATGTAGTAAAAACCTGAGAAATCCGTCCGTTTTCGTAATTTATTATCGAATCGACTTAAAGCAATGCGTCACATTGGCCGCTCTTCTCTCTGAAACGGTTGTACTTATCGTCTGCAAAGCTATGTCGCGTGCTGCAGTATTCAGAGACACTGAAAGCACCATAGTAGAACACAGATGAAGCTTCAAAGTTGATGTAATAGTCAGTAAGAAGTAGTACAATTCAAGTTTTAGATATCGATTATTGACTTTTTAGCTGGCTTTGGTGCCTTGGACATGAGCTAAGACCTTAAGATTCTGCATGAAAGGAGGACTAGCAGCCGAGTTGCATGGGAGAATGTGAAAAGTGTTCATATGTAGTAAAAACCTGAGAAATCCGTCCGTTTTCGTCATTTGTTATCGAATCGACTTAAAGCCAGATCGTCACATTGGCCGCTCTTCTCTCTGAAACGGTTGTACTTATCGTCTGCAAAGCTATGCCGCGTGCTGCGGTATGCGGAGACACTAAAAGCACCATAGTAGAACACAGATGAAGCTTCTAAGTTGATGTAATAGCCAGTAAGGAGTAGTACAATTCAAGTTTTAGGTATCGAATATTGACTTTTTAGCTGGCTTTGGTGCCTTTGACATGAGCTAGGACCTTAAGATTCAGCATGAAAGGAGGACTAGCAGCCGAGTTGCACGGGAGGATGCGAAAAGTGTTCATATGTAGTAAGAACCTGAGAAATCCGTCCGTTTTCGTCATTTGTTATCGAATCGACTTAAAGCCAGATCGTCACATTGGATCCTCTTCTCTCTGAAACGGTTGTACTTATCGTCTGCAAAGCTATGTCGCGTGCTGCAGTATGCGGAGACACTAAAAACACCATAGTAGAACACAGATGAAGCTTCTAAGTTGATGTGATAGCCAGTGAGAAGTAGTACAACTCAAGTTTTAGGTATCGATTATTGACTTTTTAGCTGGCTTTGGTGCCTTGGACATGAGCTAGGACCTTAAGATTTCGCATGAAAGGAGGACTAGCAGCCGCGTTGCACGGGAGTATGTGAAAAGTGTTCATATGTAGTAAAAACCTGAGAAATCCGTCCATTTTCGTCATTTGTTATCGAATCGACTTAAAGCCAGATCGTCACATTGGCCGCTCTTCTCTCTGAAACGGTTGTACTTATCGTCTGCAAAGCTACGTCGCGTGCTGCGGTATGCGGAGACACTAAAAGCACCATAGTAGAACACAGATTAAGCTTCTAAGTTGATGTAATAGCAAGTAAGAAGTAAAACAATTCAAGATTTAGGAATCGATTATTGACTTTTTGCTGGCTTTGGTGCCTTGGACATGAGCTAGGACCTTAAGATTCTGCATGAAAGGAGGACTAGCAGCCGAGTTGCAAGGGAGAATGTGAAAAGTGTTCATATGTAGTAAAAACGTGAGGAATCCGTCCGTTTTCGTAATTTATTATCGAATCGACTTCAAGCAGTGCGTCACATTGGCCGCTCTTATTTCTGAAACGGTTGTACTTATCGTCTGCAAAGCTATGTCGCGTGCTGCGGTATGCGGAGACACTAAAAGCACTATAGTAGAACACAGATTAAGCTTCTAAGTTGATGTAATAGCCAGTAAGAAGTAGTACAATTCAAGTTTTAGGTATCGATTATTGACTTTTTAGCTGGCTTTGGTGCCTTGCACATGAGCTAGGTCCTTAAGATTCTGCATGAAAGGAGGACTAGCAGCCGCGTTGCACAGGAGTATGTGAAAAGTGTTTATATGTAGTAAAAACCTGAGAAATCCGTCCATTTTCGTCATTTGTTATCGAATCGACTTAAAGCCAGATCGTCACATTGGCCGCTCTTCTCTCTGAAACGGTTGTACTTATCGTCTGCAAAGCTATGTCGCGTGCTGCGGTATGCGGAGGCACTAAAATCAACATAGCGGAACACAGATGAAGCTTCTAAGTTGATGTAATAGCCAGTAAAAAGTAGTACAATTCAAGTTTTAGGTATCGATTATTGACTTTTTAGCTGGCTTTTGTGCCTTGGACATGAGCTATGTCCTTAAGATTCTGCATGAAAGGAGGACTAGCAGCCGAGTTGCATGGGAGAATGTGAAAAGTGTTCATATGTAGTAAAATCCTGAGAAATCCGTCCGTTTACGTAATTTATTATCGAATCGACTTAAAGCCAGATCGTCACATTGGCCGCTCTTCTCTCTGAAACGGTTGTACTTATCGTCTGCAAAGCTATGTCGCGTGCTGCGATATGCGGAGACACTAAAAGCACCATAGTAGAACACAGATGAAGCTTCTAAGTTGATGTAATAGCCAGTAAGGAGTAGTACAATTCAAGTTTTAGGTATCGAATATTGACTTTTTAGCTGGCTTTTGTGCCTTGGACATGAGCTACGACCTTAAGATTCTGCATGAAAGGAGGACTAGCAGCCGAGTTGAACGGGAGAATGCGAAAAGTGTTCATGTGTAGTAAAATCCTGAGAAATCTGTCCGTTTACGTAATTTATTACCGAATCGACTTCAAGCCAGATCGTCACATTGGCCGCTCTTCTCTCTGAAACGGTTGTACTTATCGTCTGCGAAGCTATGTCGCGTGCTGCGGTATGCGGAGACACTAAAAGCACCATAGTAGAACACAGATTAAGCTTCTAAGTTGATGAAATAGCCAGTAAGAAGTAGTACAATTCAAGTTTTAGGTATCGACTATGGACTTTTTGCTGGCTTTGGTGCCTTGGACATGAGCTAGGACCTTAAGATTCTGCATGAAAGGAGGATTAGCAGCCGAGTTGCAAGGGACAATGTTAAAAGTGTTCATATGTAGTAAAAACCTGAGAAATCCGTTCGTTTTTGTCATTTGTTATCGAATCGACTTAAAGCCAGATCGTCACATTTGCCCCTCTTCTCTCTGAAACGGTTGTACTTATCGTCTGCAAAGCTATGTCGCGTGCTGCGGTATCCGGAGGCACTAAAATCACCATAGCGGAACACAGATGAAGCTTCTAAGTTGATGTAATAGCCAGTAAGAAGTAGTACAGTTCAAGTTTTAGGTATCGATTATTGACTATTTTGCTGGCTTTTGTGCCTTGGACATGAGCTACGACCTTAAGATTCTGCATGAAAGGAGAACTAGCAGCCGAGTTGAACGGGAGAATGCGAAAAGTGTTCATGTGTAGTAAAATCCTGAGAAATCTGTCCGTTTACGTAATTTATTACCGAATCGACTTCAAGCCAGATCGTCACATTGGCCGCTCTTCTCTCTGAAACGGTTGTACTTATCGTCTGCGAAGCTATGTCGCGTGCTGCGGTATGCGGAGACACTAAAAGCACCATAGTAGAACACAGATGAAGCTTCTAAGTTGATGGAATAGCCAGTAAGGAGTAGTACAATTCAAGTTTTAGGTATCGAATATTGACTTTTTAGCTGGCTTTGGAGCCTTGGACATGAGCTAGGACCTTAAGATTCTGCATGGAAGGTGGACTAGCAGCCGAGTTGCACGGGAGGATGCGAAAAGTGTTCATATGTAGTAAAAACCTGAGAAATCCGACCGTTTTCGTAATTTATTATCGAATCGACTTAAAGCAGTGCGTCACATTGGCTGCTTTTCTCTCTGAAACGGTTGTACTTATCGTCTGCAAAGCTATGTCGCGTGCTGCGGTATGCGGAGACACTAAAAGCACCATAGTAGAACACAGATTAAGCTTCAAAGTTGATGTAAGACCCAGTAAGAAGTAGTACAATTCAAGTTTTAGGTATCGATAATTGACTTTTTAGCTGGCTTTGGTGCCTTGGTCATGAGCTATGTCCTTAAGATTCTGTATGAAAGGAGGACTAGCAGCCGAGTTGCATGGGAGAATGTGAAAAGTGTTCATATGTAGTAAAAACCTGAGAAATCCATCCGTTTTCGTCATTTGTTATCGAATCGACTTGAAGCCAGATCGTGACATTGTCCGCTCTTCTCTCTGAAACGGTTGTACTTATCGTCTGCAAAGCAATGTCGCGTGCTGCGGTATGCGGAGACACTAAAAGCACCATAGTAGAACACAGATGAAGCTTCCAAGTTGATGTAATAGCCAGTAAGGAGTAGTACAATTCAAGTTTTAGGTATCGAATATTGACTTTTAGCTGGCTTTAGTGCCTTGGACATGAGCTAGGACCTTAAGATTCTGCATGAAAGGAGGACTAGCAGCCGAGTTGCACGGGAGGATGCGAAAAGTGTTCATATGTAGTAAAAACCTGAGAAATCCGTCCGTTTTCGTAATTTATTATCGAATCGACTTAAAGCAGTGCGTCACATTGGCCGCTCTTCTCTCTGAAACGGTTGTACTTATCGTCTGCAAAGCTATGTCGCGTGCTGCGGTATGCGGAGACACTAAAAGTACCATAGTAGAACACAGATTAAGCTTCTAAGTTGATGTAATACCCAGTAAGAAATAGTACAATTCAAGTTTTAGGTATCGATTATTGACTTTTTAGCTGGCTTTTCTGCCTTGGACATGAGCTAGGACTTTATGATTCTGCATGAAAGGAGGACTAGCAGCCGAGTTGCATGGGAGAATGTGAAAAGTGTTCATATATAGTAAAAACCTGAGAAATCCGTCCGTTTTCGTCATTTGTTATCGAATCGACTTAAAGCCAGATCGTCACATTGGCCGCTCTTCTCTCTGAAACGGTTGTACTTATCGTCTGCAAAGCTATGTCGCGTGCTGCGGTATGCGGAGACTCTGAAAGCACCATAGTAGAACACAGATGAAGCTTCAAAGTTGATGTAATAGCCAGTAAGAAGTAGTACAATTCAAGATTTACGTATCGATTATTGACTTTTTAGATGGCTTTGGTGCCTTGGGCATGAGCTAGGACCTTAAGATTCTGCATGAAAGGAGGACTAGCAGCCGCGTTGCACGGGAGTATGTGATAAGTGTTCATATGTAGTAAAAACCTGAGAAATCCGTCCATTTTCGTCATTTGTTATCGAATCGACTTAAAGCCAGATCGTCACATTGGCCCTTCTTCTCTCTGAAACGGTTGTACATATCGTCTGCAAATCTATGTCGCGTGCTGCGGTATGCGGAGACACTAAAAGCACCATAGTAGAACACAGATGAAGCTTCTAAACTGATGTAATAGCCAGTAAGGAGTAGTACAATTCAAGTTTTAGGTATCGAATATTGACTTTTTAGCTGGCTTTGGTGCCTTGGACATGAGCTATGTCCTTAAGATTCTGCATGAAAGGAAGACTAGCAGCCGAGTTGATCGGGAGTATGTGAAAAGTGTTCATATGTAGTGAAAACCTGAGAAATCCGTCCGTTTTCGTCATTTGTTATCGAATCAACTTGAAGCCAGATCGTCACATTGGCCGCTCTTCTCTCTGAAACGGTTGTACTTATCGTCTGCAAAGCTATGTCGCGTGCTGCGATATGCGAAGACACTAAAAGCACCATAGTAGAACACAGATGAAGCTTCTAAGTTGATGTAATAGCCAGTAAGGAGTAGTACAATTCAAGTTTTAGGTATCGAATATTGACTTTTTAGCTGGCTTTGGTGCCTTGGACATGAGCTAGGACCTTAAGATTCAGCATGAAAGGAGGACTAGCAGCCGAGTTGCACGGGAGGATGCGAAAAGTGTTCATATGTAGTAATAACCTGAGAAATCCGTCCGTTTTCGTCATTTGTTATCGAATCGACTTAAAGCCAGGTCGTCACATTGGCCCCTCTTCTCTCTGAAACGGTTGTACTTATCGTCTGCAAAGCTATGTCGCGTGCTGCAGTATGCGGAGACACTAAAAACACCATAGTTGAACACAGATGAAGCTTCTAAGTTGATGTGATAGCCCGTGAGAAGTAGTACAACTCAAGTTTTAGGTATCGATTATTGACTTTTTAGCTGGCTTTGGTGCCTTGGACATGAGCTAGGACCTTAAGATTCTGCATGAAAGGAGGACTAGCAGCCGCGTTGCACGGGAGTATGTGAAAAGTATTCATATGTAGTAAAACCCTGAGAAATCCGTCCATTTTCGTCATTTGTTATCGAATCGACTTAAAGCCAGATCGTCACATTGGCCGCTTTTCTCTCTGAAACGGTTGTACTTATCGTCTGCAAAGCTACGTCGCGTGCTGCGGTATGCGGAGACACTAAAAGCACCATAGTAGAACACAGATTAAGCTTCTAAGTTGATGTAATAGCAAGTAAGAAGTAGTAGAATTCAGGTTTTTGGTATCGATTATGGACTTTTTGCTGGCTTTGGTGCCTTGGACATGAGCTAGGACCTTAAGATTCTGCATGAAAGGAGGACTAGCAGCCGAGTTGCAAGGGAGAATGTGAAAAGTGTTCATATGTAGTAAAAACGTGAGGAATCCGTCCGTTTTCGTAATTTATTATCGAATCGACTTCAAGCAGTGCGTCACATTGGCCGCTCTTCTCTCTGAAACGGTTGTACTTATCGTCTGCAAAGCTATGTCGCGTGCTGCGGTATGCGGAGACACTAAGAGCACTATAGTAGAACACAGATGAAGCTTCTAAGTTGATGTAATAGCCAGTAAGAAGTAGTACAATTCAAGTTTTAGGTATCGATTATTGACTTTTTAGCTGGCTTTGGTGCCTTGGACATGAGCTAGGTCCTTAAGATTCTGCATGAAAGGAGGACTAGCAGCCGCGTTGCACAGGAGTATGTGAAAAGTGTTTATATGTAGTAAAAACCTGAGAAATCCGTCCATTTTCGTCATTTGTTATCGAATCGACTTAAAGCCAGATCGTCACATTGGCCGCTCCTCTATATGAAACGGTTGTACTTATCGTCTGCAAAACTATGTCGCGTGCTGCGGTATGCGGAGGCACTAAAATCACCATAGTGGAACACATATGAAGCTTCTAAGTTGATGTAATAGCAAGTAAGAAGTAGTACAATTCAAGTTTTAGGTAACGATTATTGACTTTTTAGCTGGCTTTGGTGCCTTGGACATTAGCTAGGACCTTAAAATTCTGCATGAAAGGAGGGCTAGCAGCCGAGTTGAACGGGAGAATGCGAAAAGTGTTCATGTGTAGTAAAATCCTGAGAAATCTGTACGTTTACGTAATTTATTATCGAATCGACTTAAAGCCAGATCGTCACATTGGTGGCTCTTCTCTCTGAAACGGTTGTACTTATCGTCTACAAAGCTATGTCGCGTGCTGCGGTATGCGGAGACACTAAAAGGACCATAGTAGAACACAGATTAAGCTTCTAAGTTGATGTAATAGCCAGTAAGAAGTAGTACAATTCAAGTTTTAGGTATCGATTATGGACTTTTTGCTGGCTTTGGTGCCTTGGACATGAGCTAGGACCTTAAGATTCTGCATGAAAGGAGGACTAGCAGCCGAGGTGCAAGGGACAATGTTAAAAGTGTTCATATGTAGTAAAAACCTGATAAATCCGTTCGTTTTTGTCATTTGTTATCGAATCGACTTAAAGCCAGATCGTCACATTGGTCGCTCTTCTCTCTGAAACGGTTGTACTTATCGTCTGCAAAGCCATGTCGCGTGCTGCGGTATGCGGAGACACTAAAATAACCATAGTGGAACACAGATGAAGCTTCTAAGTTGATGTAATAGCAAGTAAGAAGTAGTACAATTCAAGTTTTAGGTATCGATTATTGACTTTTTAGCTGGCTTTGGTGCCTTGGACATGAGCTAGGACCTTAAGATTCTGCATGAAAGGAGGACTAGAAGCTGCGTTGCACGGGAGTATGTGAAAAGTGTTCATATGTAGTAAAAACCTGAGAAATCCGTCCATTTTCGTCATTTGTTATCGAATCGACTTAAAGCCAGATCGTCACATTGGCCGCTCTTCTCTCTGAAACGGTTGTACTTATCGTCTGCAAAGCTATGTCGCGTGCTGCGGTATGCGGAGGCACTAAAATCAACATAGCGGAACACAGATGAAGCTTCTAAGTTGATGTAATAGCCAGTAAAAAGTAGTACAATTCAAGTTTTAGGTATCGATTATTGACTTTTTAGCTGGCTTTTGTGCCTTGGACATGAGCTATGTCCTTAAGATTCTGCATGAAAGGAGGACTAGCAGCCGAGTTGCATGGGAGAATGTGAAAAGTGTTCATATGTAGTAAAATCCTGAGAAATCCGTCCGTTTACGTAATTTATTATCGAATCGACTTAAAGCCAGATCGTCACATTGGCCGCTCTTCTCTCTGAAACGGTTGTACTTATCGTCTGCAAAGCTATGTCGCGTGCTGCGGTATGCGGAGACACTAAAAGCACCATAGTAGAACACAGATTAAGTTTCTAAGTTGATGTAATAGACAGTAAGAAGTAGTACAATTCAAGTTTTAGGTATCGATTATTGACTTTTTAGCTGGCTTTTCTGCCTTGGACATGAGCTAGGACCTTAAGATTCTGCATGAAAGGAGGACTAGCAGCCGAGTTGATCGGGAGTATGTGAAAAGTGTTCATATGTAGTAAAAACCTGAGAAATCCGTCCGTTTTCGTCATTTGTTATCGAATCAACTTGAAGCCAGATCGTCACATTGGCCGCTCTTCTCTCTGAAACGGTTGTACTTATCGTCTGCAAAGCTATGTCGCGTGCTGCGATATGCGGAGACACTAAAAGCACCATAGTAGAACACAGATGAAGCTTCTAAGTTGATGTAATAGCCAGTAAGGAGTAGTACAATTCAAGTTTTAGGTATCGAATATTGACTTTTTAGCTGGCTTTGGTGCCTTGGACATGAGCTAGGACCTTAAGATTCTGCATGAAAGGAGGACTAGCAGCCGAGTTGAACGGGAGGATGCGAAAAGTGTTCATATGTAGTAAAAACCTGAGAAATCCGTCCGTTTTCGTAATTTATTATCGAATCGACTTAAAGCAGTGCGTCACATTGGCCGCTCTTCTCTCTGAAACGGTTGTACTTATCGTCTGCAAAGCTATGTCGCGTGCTGCAGTATTCAGAGACACTGAAAGCACCATAGTAGAACACAGATGAAGCTTCAAAGTTGATGTAATAGTCAGTAAGAAGTAGTACAATTCAAGTTTTAGATATCGATTATTGACTTTTTAGCTGGCTTTGGTGCCTTGGACATGAGCTAAGACCTTAAGATTCTGCATGAAAGGAGGACTAGCAGCCGAGTTGCATGGGAGAATGTGAAAAGTGTTCATATGTAGTAAAAACCTGAGAAATCCGTCCGTTTTCGTCTTTTGTTATCGAATCGACTTAAAGCCAGATCGTCACATTGCCCGCTCTTCTCTCTGAAACGGTTGTACTTATCGTCTGCAAAGCTATGCCGCGTGCTGCGGTATGCGGAGACACTAAAAGCACCATAGTAGAACACAGATGAAGCTTCTAAGTTGATGTAATAGCCAGTAAGGAGTAGTACAATTCAAGTTTTAGGTATCGAATATTGACTTTTTAGCTGGCTTTGGTGCCTTTGACATGAGCTAGGACCTTAAGATTCAGCATGAAAGGAGGACTAGCAGCCGAATTGCACGGGAGGATGCGAAAAGTGTTCATATGTAGTAAGAACCTGAGAAATCCGTCCGTTTTCGTCATTTGTTATCGAATCGTCTTAAAGCCAGATCGTCACATTGGCCCCTCTTCTCTCTGAAACGGTTGTACTTATCGTCTGCAAAGCTATGTCGCGTGCTGCAGTATGCGGAGACACTAAAAACACCATAGTAGAACACAGATGAAGCTTCTAAGTTGATGTGATAGCCAGTGAGAAGTAGTACAACTCAAGTTTTAGGTATCGATTATTGACTTTTTAGCTGGCTTTGGTGCCTTGGACATGAGCTAGGACCTTAAGATTTCGCATGAAAGGAGGACTAGCAGCCGCGTTGCACGGGAGTATGTGAAAAGTGTTCATATGTAGTAAAAACCTGAGAAATCCGTCCATTTTCGTCATTTGTTATCGAATCGACTTAAAGCCAGATCGTCACATTGGCCGCTCTTCTCTCTGAAACGGTTGTACTTATCGTCTGCAAAGCTACGTCGCGTGCTGCGGTATGCGGAGACACTAAAAGCACCATAGTAGAACACAGATTAAGCTTCTAAGTTGATGTAATAGCAAGTAAGAAGTAAAACAATTCAAGATTTAGGAATCGATTATTGACTTTTTGCTGGCTTTGGTGCCTTGGACATGAGCTAGGACCTTAAGATTCTGTATGAAAGGAGGACTAGCAGCCGAGTTGCAAGGGAGAATGTGAAAAGTGTTCATATGTAGTAAAAACGTGAGGAATCCGTCCGTTTTCGTAATTTATTATCGAATCGACTTCAAGCAGTGCGTCACATTGGCCGCTCTTATTTCTGAAACGGTTGTACTTATCGTCTGCAAAGCTATGTCGCGTGCTGCGGTATGCGGAGACACTAAAAGCACTATAGTAGAACACAGATTAAGCTTCTAAGTTGATGTAATAGCCAGTAAGAAGTAGTACAATTCAAGTTTTAGGTATCGATTATTGACTTTTTAGCTGGCTTTGGTGCCTTGGACATGAGCTAGGTCCTTAAGATTCTGCATGAAAGGAGGACTAGCAGCCGCGTTGCACAGGAGTATGTGAAAAGTGTTTATATGTAGTAAAAACCTGAGAAATCCGTCCATTTTCGTCATTTGTTATCGAATCGACTTAAAGCCAGATCGTCACATTGGCCGCTCTTCTCTCTGAAACGGTTGTACTTATCGTCTGCAAAGCTATGTCGCGTGCTGCGGTATGCGGAGGCACTAAAATCAACATAGCGGAACACAGATGAAGCTTCTAAGTTGATGTAATAGCCAGTAAAAAGTAGTACAATTCAAGTTTTAGGTATCGATTATTGACTTTTTAGCTGGCTTTTGTGCCTTGGACATGAGCTATGTCCTTAAGATTCTGCATGAAAGGAGGACTAGCAGCCGAGTTGCATGGGAGAATGTGAAAAGTGTTCATATGTAGTAAAATCCTGAGAAATCCGTCCGTTTACGTAATTTATTATCGAATCGACTTAAAGCCAGATCGTCACATTGGCCGCTCTTCTCTCTGAAACGGTTGTACTTATCGTCTGCAAAGCTATGTCGCGTGCTGCGGTATGCGGAGACACTAAAAGCACCATAGTAGAACACAGATTAAGTTTCTAAGTTGATGTAATAGACAGTAAGAAGTAGTACAATTCAAGTTTTAGGTATCGATTATTGACTTTTTAGCTGGCTTTTCTGCCTTGGACATGAGCTAGGACCTTAAGATTCTGCATGAAAGGAGGACTAGCAGCCGAGTTGCACGGGAGGATGCGAAAAGTGTTCATATGTAGTAAAAACCTGAGAAATCCGTCCGTTTTCGTAATTTATTATCGAATCGACTTAAAGCAGTGCGTCACATTGGCCGCTCTTCTCTCTGAAACGGTTGTACTTATCGTCTGCAAAGCTATGTCGCGTGCTGCGATATGCGGAGACACTAAAAGCACCATAGTAGAACACAGATGAAGCTTCTAAACTGATGTAATAGCCAGTAAGGAGTAGTACAATTCAAGTTTAAGGTATCGAATATTGACTTTTTAGCTGGCTTTGGTGCCTTGGACATGAGCTATGTCCTTAAGATTCTGCATGAAAGGAAGACTAGCAGCCGAGTTGATCGGGAGTATGTGAAAAGTGTTCATATGTAGTAAAAACCTGAGAAATCCGTCCGTTTTCGTCATTTGTTATCGAATCAACTTGAAGCCAGATCGTCACATTGGCCGCTCTTCTCTCTGAAACGGTTGTACTTATCGTCTGCAAAGCTATGTCGCGTGCTGCGATATGCGAAGACACTAAAAGCACCATAGTAGAACACAGATGAAGCTTCTAAGTTGATGTAATAGCCAGTAAGGAGTAGTAAAATTCAAGTTTTAGGTATCGAATATTGACTTTTTAGCTGGCTTTGGTGCCTTGGACATGAGCTAGGACCTTAAGATTCAGCATGAAAGGAGGACTAGCAGCCGAGTTGCACGGGAGGATGCGAAAAGTGTTCATATGTAGTAATAACCTGAGAAATCCGTCCGTTTTCGTCATTTGTTATCGAATCGACTTAAAGCCAGGTCGTCACATTGGCCCCTCTTCTCTCTGAAACGGTTGTACTTATCGTCTGCAAAGCTATGTCGCGTGCTGCGGTATGCGGAGACACTAAAAGCACCATAGTAGAACACAGATTAAGCTTCTAAGTTGATGTAATAGCAAGTAAGAAGTAGTAGAATTCAGGTTTTTGGTATCGATTATGGACTTTTTGCTGGCTTTGGTGCCTTGGACATGAGCTAGGACCTTAAGATTCTGCATGAAAGGAGGACTAGCAGCCGAGTTGCAAGGGAGAATGTGAAAAGTGTTCATATGTAGTAAAAACGTGAGGAATCCGTCCGTTTTCGTAATTTATTATCGAATCGACTTCAAGCAGTGCGTCACATTGGCCGCTCTTCTCTCTGAAACGGTTGTACTTATCGTCTGCAAAGCTATGTCGCGTGCTGCGGTATGCGGAGACACTAAAAGCACTATAGTAGAACACAGATGAAGCTTCTAAGTTGATGTAATAGCCAGTAAGAAGTAGTACAATTCAAGTTTTAGGTATCGATTATTGACTTTTTAGCTGGCTTTGGTGCCTTGGACATGAGCTAGGTCCTTAAGATTCTGCATGAAAGGAGGACTAGCAGCCGCGTTGCACAGGAGTATGTGAAAAGTGTTTATATGTAGTAAAAACCTGAGAAATCCGTCCATTTTCGTCATTTGTTATCGAATCGACTTAAAGCCAGATCGTCACATTGGCCGCTCCTCTATATGAAACGGTTGTACTTATCGTCTGCAAAACTATGTCGCGTGCTGCGGTATGCGGAGGCACTAAAATCACCATAGTGGAACACATATGAAGCTTCTAAGTTGATGTAATAGCAAGTAAGAAGTAGTACAATTCAAGTTTTAGGTAACGATTATTGACTTTTTAGCTGGCTTTGGTGCCTTGGACATTAGCTAGGACCTTAAAATTCTGCATGAAAGGAGGGCTAGCAGCCGAGTTGAACGGGAGAATGCGAAAAGTGTTCATGTGTAGTAAAATCCTGAGAAATCTGTACGTTTACGTAATTTATTATCGAATCGACTTAAAGCCAGATCGTCACATTGGTGGCTCTTCTCTCTGAAACGGTTGTACTTATCGTCTACAAAGCTATGTCGCGTGCTGCGGTATGCGGAGACACTAAAAGGACCATAGTAGAACACAGATTAAGCTTCTAAGTTGATGTAATAGCCAGTAAGAAGTAGTACAATTCAAGTTTTAGGTATCGATTATGGACTTTTTGCTGGCTTTGGTGCCTTGGACATGAGCTAGGACCTTAAGATTCTGCATGAAAGGAGGACTAGCAGCCGAGGTGCAAGGGACAATGTTAAAAGTGTTCATATGTAGTAAAAACCTGATAAATCCGTTCGTTTTTGTCATTTGTTATCGAATCGACTTGAAGCCAGATCGACACATTGGCCGCTCTTCTCTCTGAAACGGTTGTACTTATCGTCTGCAAAGCTATGTCGCGTGCTGCGATATGCGGAGACACTAAGAGCACCATAGTAGAACACAGATGAAGCTTCTAAGTTGATGTAATAGCCAGTAAGGAGTAGTACAATTCCAGTTTTAGGTATCGAATATTGACTTTTTAGCTGGCTTTGGTGCCTTGGACATTAGCTAGGACCTTAAGATTCTGCATGAAAGGAGGACTAGCAGCCGAGTTGCACGGGAGGATGCGAAAAGTGTTCATATGTAGTAAAAACCTGAGAAATCCGTCCGTTTTCGTAATTTATTATCGAATCGACTTAAAGCAGTGCGTCACATTGGCCGCTCTTCTCTCTGAAACGGTTGTACTTATCGTCTGCAAAGCTATGTCGCGTGCTGCAGTATTCAGAGACACTGAAAGCACCATAGTAGAACACAGATGAAGCTTCAAACTTGTGTAATAGTCAGTAAGAAGTAGTACAATTCAAGTTTTAGATATCGATTATTGACTTTTTAGCAGGCTTTGGTGCCCTGGACCTGAGCTAGGACCTTAAGATTCTGCATGAAAGGAGGACTAGCAGCCGAGTTGATCGGGAGTATGTGAAAAGTGTTCATATGTAGTAAAAACCTGAGAAATCCGTTCGTTTTCGTCATTTGTTATCGAATCGACTTAAAGCCAGATCGTCACATTGGACGCTCTTCTCTCGAAACGGTTGTACTTATCGTCTGCAAAGCTATGTCGCGTGCTGCGGTATGCGGAGACACTAAAAGCACCATAGTAGAACATAGATGAAGCTTCTAAGTTGATGTAATGGCCAGTCAGAAGTAGTACAATTCAAGTTTTAGGTATCGATTATTGACTTTTTAGCTGGCTTTGGTGCCCTGGACCTGAGCTAGGACCTTAAGATTCTGCATGAAAGGAGGACTAGCAGCCGAGTTGATCGGGAGTATGTGAAAAGTGTTCATATGTAGTAAAAACCTGAGAAATCCGTTCCTTTTCGTCATTTGTTATCGAATCGACTTAAAGCCAGATCGTCACATTGGACGCTCTTCTCTCGAAACGGTTGTACTTATCGTCTGCAAAGCTTTGTCGCGTGCTTCGGTATGCGGAGACACTAAAAGCACTATAGTAGAACACAGATGAAGCTTCTAAGTTGACGTAATAGCCAGTAAGGAGTAGTACAATTCAAGTTTTAGGTATCGATTATTGACATTTTAGCGTGCTTTGGTACATTGGACATGAGCTAGGACCTTAAGATTCTGCATGAAAGGAGGACTAGCAGCCGCGTTGCACGGGAGTATGTGATAAGTGTTTATATGTAGTAAAAACCTGAGAAATCCGTCCATTTTCGACATTTGTTATCGAATCGACTTAAAGCCAGATCGTCACATTGGCCGCTCCTCTATCTGAAACGGTTGTACTTATCGTCTGCAAAGCTATGTCGCGTGCTGCGGTATGCGGAGGCACTAAAATCACCATAGTGGAACACAGATGGAGCTTCTAAGTTGATGTAATAGCCAGTAAGAAGTAGTACAATTCAAGTTTTAGGTAACGATTATTGACCTTTTAGCTGGCTTTTGTGCCTTGGACATGAGCTAGGACCTTAAGATTCTGCATGAAAGGAGGACTAGCAGCCGAGTTGAACGGGAGAATGCGAAAAGTGTTCATGTGTAGTAAAATCCTGAGAAATCTGTCCGTTTACGTAATTTATTACCGAATCGACTTCAAGCCAGATCGTCACATTGGCCGCTCTTCTCTCTGAAACGGTTGTACTTATCGTCTGCAAAGCTATGTCGCGTGCTGCGGTATGCGGAGACACTAAAAGCACCATAGTAGAACACAGATTAAGCTTCTAAGTTGATGAAATAGCCAGTAAGAAGTAGTACAATTCAAGTTTTAGGTATCGACTATGGACTTTTTGCTGGCTTTGGTGCCTTGGACATGAGCTAGGACCTTAAGATTCTGCATGAAAGGAGGATTAGCAGCCGAGTTGCAAGGGACAATGTTAAAAGTGTTCATATGTAGTAAAAACCTGAGAAATCCGTTCGTTTTTGTCATTTGTTATCGAATCGACTTAAAGCCAGATCGTCACATTTGCCCCTCTTCTCTCTGAAACGGTTGTACTTATCGTCTGCAAAGCTATGTCGCGTGCTGCGGTATCCGGAGGCACTAAAATCACCATAGCGGAACACAGATGAAGCTTCTAAGTTGATGTAATAGCCAGTAAGAAGTAGTACAGTTCAAGTTTTAGGTATCGATTATTGACTATTTTGCTGGCTTTTGTGCCTTGGACATGAGCTAGGAGCTTAAGATTATGCATGAAAGGAGGACTAGCAGCCGCGTTGCACGGGAGTATGTGAAAAGTGTTCATATGTAGTAAAAACCTGAGAAATCCGTCCGTTTTCGTCATTTGTTATCGAAACGACTTAAAGCCATATCGTCACATTGGCCGCTCTTCTCTCTGGAACGGTTGTACTTATCGTCTGCAAAGCTATGTCGCGTGATGCGGTATGCGGAGACACTAAAAGCACCATAGTAGAACACAGATGAAGCTTCTAAGTTGATGGAATAGCCAGTAAGGAGTAGTACAATTCAAGTTTTAGGTATCGAATATTGACTTTTTAGCTGGCTTTGGAGCCTTGGACATGAGCTAGGACCTTAAGTTTCTGCATGGAAGGTGGACTAGCAGCCGAGTTGCACGGGAGGATGCGAAAAGTGTTCATATGTAGTAAAAACCTGAGAAATCCGACCGTTTTCGTAATTTATTATCGAATCGACTTAAAGCAGTGCGTCACATTGGCTGCTTTTCTCTCTGAAACGGTTGTACTTATCGTCTGCAAAGCTATGTCGCGTGCTGCGGTATGCGGAGACACTAAAAGCACCATAGTAGAACACAGATTAAGCTTCAAAGTTGATGTAAGACCCAGTAAGAAGTAGTACAATTCAAGTTTTAGGTATCGATAATTGACTTTTTAGCTGGCTTTGGTGCCTTGGTCATGAGCTATGTCCTTAAGATTCTGTATGAAAGGAGGACTAGCAGCTGAGTTGCATGGGAGAATGTGAAAAGTGTTCATATGTAGTAAAAACCTGAGAAATCCATCCGTTTTCGTCATTTGTTATCGAATCGACTTCAAGCCAGATCGTGACATTGTCCGCTCTTCTCTCTGAAACGGTTGTACTTATCGTCTGCAAAGCAATGTCGCGTGCTGCGGTATGCGGAGACACTAAAAGCACCATAGTAGAACACAGATGAAGCTTCCAAGTTGATGTAATAGCCAGTAAGGAGTAGTACAATTCAAGTTTTAGGTATCGAATATTGACTTTTAGCTGGCTTTAGTGCCTTGGACATGAGCTAGGACCTTAAGATTCAGCATGAAAGGAGGACTAGCAGCCGAGTTGCACGGGAGGATGCGAAAAGTGTTCATATGTAGTAAAAACCTGAGAAATCCGTCCGTTTTCGTAATTTATTATCGAATCGACTTAAAGCAGTGCGTCACATTGGCCGCTCTTCTCTCTGAAACGGTTGTACTTATCGTCTGCAAAGCTATGTCGCGTGCTGCGGTATGCGGAGACACTAAAAGTACCATAGTAGAACACAGATTAAGCTTCTAAGTTGATGTAATACCCAGTAAGAAATAGTACAATTCAAGTTTTAGGTATCGATTATTGACTTTTTAGCTGGCTTTTCTGCCTTGGACATGAGCTAGGACTTTATGATTCTGCATGAAAGGAGGACTAGCAGCCGAGTTGCATGGGAGAATGTGAAAAGTGTTCATATATAGTAAAAACCTGAGAAATCCGTCCGTTTTCGTCATTTGTTATCGAATCGACTTAAAGCCAGATCGTCACATTGGCCGCTCTTCTCTCTGAAACGGTTGTACTTATCGTCTGCAAAGCTATGTCGCGTGCTGCGGTATGCGGAGACTCTGAAAGCACTATAGTAGAACACAGATGAAGCTTCAAAGTTGATGTAATAGCCAGTAAGGAGTAGTACAATTCAAGATTTACGTATCGATTATTGACTTTTTAGATGGCTTTGGTGCCTTGGGCATGAGCTAGGACCTTAAGATTCTGCATGAAAGGAGGACTAGCAGCCGCGTTGCACGGGAGTATGTGATAAGTGTTCATATGTAGTAAAAACCTGAGAAATCCGTCCATTTTCGTCATTTGTTATCGAATCGACTTAAAGCCAGATCGTCACATTGGCCCTTCTTCTCTCTGAAACGGTTGTACTTATCGTCTGCAAATCTATGTCGCGTGCTGCGGTATGCGGAGACACTAAAAGCACCATAGTAGAACACAGATGAAGCTTCTAAGTTGATGTAATAGCCAGTCAGAAGTAGTACAATTCAAGTTTTAGGTATCGATTATTAACTTTTTAGCTGGCTTTGGTGCCTTGGACCTGAGCTAGGACCTTAAGATTTTGCATGAAAGGAGGACTAGCAGCCGAGTTGATCGGGAGTATGTGAAAAGTGTTCATATGTAGTAAAAACCTGAGAAATCCGTCCGTTTTCGTCATTTGTTATCGAATCAACTTGAAGCCAGATCGTCACATTGGCCGCTCTTCTCTCTGAAATGGTTGTACTTATCGTCTGCAAAGCTATGTCGCGTGCTGCGATATGCGGAGACACTAAAAGCACCATAGTAGAACACAGATGAAGCATCTAAGTTGATGTAATAGCCAGTAAGGAGTAGTACAATTCAAGTTTTAGGTATCGAATATTGACTTTTTAGCTGGCTTTGGTGCCTTGGACATGAGCTAGGACCTTAAGATTCTGCATGGAAGGAGGACTAGCAGCCGAGTTGCACGGGAGGATGCGAAAAGTGTTCATATGTAGTAAAAACCTGAGAAATCCGTCCGTTTTCGTAATTTATTATCGAATCGACTTAAAGCAGTGCGTCACATTGGCCGCTCTTCTCTCTGAAACGGTTGTACTTATCGTCTGCAAAGCTATGTCGCGTGCTGCGATATGCGGAGACACTAAAAGCACCATAGTAGAACACAGATAAAGCTTCTAAACTGATGTAATAGCCAGTAAGGAGTAGTACAATTCAAGTTTTAGGTATCGAATATTGACTTTTTAGCTGGCTTTGGTGCCTTGGACATGAGCTATGTCCTTAAGATTCTGCATGAAAGGAGGACTAGCAGCCGAGTTGATCGGGAGTATGTGAAAAGTGTTCATATGTAGTAAAAACCTGAGAAATCCGTCCGTTTTCGTCATTTGTTATCGAATCAACTTGAAGCCAGATCGTCACATTGGCCGCTCTTCTCTCTGAAACGGTTGTACTTATCGTCTGCAAAGCTATGTCGCGTGCTGCGATATGAGAAGACACTAAAAGCACCATAGTAGAACACAGATGAAGCTTCTAAGTTGATGTAATAGCCAGTAAGGAGTAGTACAATTCAAGTTTTAGGTATCGAATATTGACTTTTTAGCTGGCTTTGGTGCCTTGGACATGAGCTAGGACCTTAAGATTCAGCATGAAAGGAGGACTAGCAGCCGAGTTGCACGGGAGGATGCGAAAAGTGTTCATATGTAGTAATAACCTGAGAAATCCGTCCGTTTTCGTCATTTGTTATCGAATCGACTTAAAGCCAGGTCGTCACATTGGCCCCTCTTCTCTCTGAAACGGTTGTACTTATCGTCTGCAAAGCTATGTCGCGTGCTGCAGTATGCGGAGACACTAAAAACACCATAGTAGAACACAGATGAAGCTTCTAAGTTGATGTGATAGCCAGTGAGAAGTAGTACAACTCAAGTTTTAGGTATCGATTATTGACTTTTTAGCTGGCTTTGGTGCCTTGGACATGAGCTAGGACCTTAAGATTCTGCATGAAAGGAGGACTAGCAGCCGCGTTGCACGGGAGTATGTGAAAAGTATTCATATGTAGTAAAACCCTGAGAAATCCGTCCATTTTCGTCATTTGTTATCGAATCGACTTAAAGCCAGATCGTCACATTGGCCGCTTTTCTCTCTGAAACGGTTGTACTTATCGTCTGCAAAGCTACGTCGCGTGCTGCGGTATGCGGAGACACTAAAAGCACCATAGTAGAACACAGATTAAGCTTCTAAGTTGATGTAATAGCAAGTAAGAAGTAGTAGAATTCAGGTTTTTGGTATCGATTATGGACTTTTTGCTGGCTTTGGTGCCTTGGACATGAGCTAGGACCTTAAGATTCTGCATGAAAGGAGGACTAGCAGCCGAGTTGCAAGGGAGAATGTGAAAAGTGTTCATATGTAGTAAAAACGTGAGGAATCCGTCCGTTTTCGTAATTTATTATCGAATCGACTTCAAGCAGTGCGTCACATTGGCCGCTCTTCTCTCTGAAACGGTTGTACTTATCGCCTGCAAAGCTATGTCGCGTGCTGCGGTATGCGGAGACACTAAGAGCACTATAGTAGAACACAGATGAAGCTTCTAAGTTGATGTAATAGCCAGTAAGAAGTAGTACAATTCAAGTTTTAGGTATCGATTATTGACTTTTTAGCTGGCTTTGGTGCCTTGGACATGAGCTAGGTCCTTAAGATTCTGCATGAAAGGAGGACTAGCAGCCGCGTTGCACAGGAGTATGTGAAAAGTGTTTATATGTAGTAAAAACCTGAGAAATCCGTCCATTTTCGTCATTTGTTATCGAATCGACTTAAAGCCAGATCGTCACATTGGCCGCTCCTCTATATGAAACGGTTGTACTTATCGTCTGCAAAACTATGTCGCGTGCTGCGGTATGCGGAGGCACTAAAATCACCATAGTGGAACACATATGAAGCTTCTAAGTTGATGTAATAGCAAGTAAGAAGTAGTACAATTCAAGTTTTAGGTAACGATTATTGACTTTTTAGCTGGCTTTGGTGCCTTGGACATTAGCTAGGACCTTAAAATTCTGCATGAAAGGAGGGCTAGCAGCCGAGTTGAACGGGAGAATGCGAAAAGTGTTCATGTGTAGTAAAATCCTGAGAAATCTGTACGTTTACGTAATTTATTATCGAATCGACTTAAAGCCAGATCGTCACATTGGTGGCTCTTCTCTCTGAAACGGTTGTACTTATCGTCTACAAAGCTATGTCGCGTGCTGCGGTATGCGGAGACACTAAAAGGACCATAGTAGAACACAGATTAAGCTTCTAAGTTGATGTAATAGCCAGTAAGAAGTAGTACAATTCAAGTTTTAGGTATCGATTATGGACTTTTTGCTGGCTTTGGTGCCTTGGACATGAGCTAGGACCTTAAGATTCTGCATGAAAGGAGGACTAGCAGCCGAGGTGCAAGGGACAATGCTAAAAGTGTTCATATGTAGTAAAAACCTGATAAATCCGTTCGTTTTTGTCATTTGTTATCGAATCGACTTAAAGCCAGATCGTCACATTGGTCGCTCTTCTCTCTGAAACGGTTGTACTTATCGTCTGCAAAGCCATGTCGCGTGCTGCGGTATGCGGAGACACTAAAATAACCATAGTGGAACACAGATGAAGCTTCTAAGTTGATGTAATAGCAAGTAAGAAGTAGTACAATTCAAGTTTTAGGTATCGATTATTGACTTTTTAGCTGGCTTTGGTGCCTTGGACATGAGCTAGGACCTTAAGATTCTGCATGAAAGGAGGACTAGAAGCTGCGTTGCACGGGAGTATGTGAAAAGTGTTCATATGTAGTAAAAACCTGAGAAATCCGTCCATTTTCGTCATTTGTTATCGAATCGACTTAAAGCCAGATCGTCACATTGGCCGCTCTTCTCTCTGAAACGGTTGTACTTATCGTCTGCAAAGCTATGTCGCGTGCTGCGGTATGCGGAGGCACTAAAATCAACATAGCGGAACACAGATGAAGCTTCTAAGTTGATGTAATAGCCAGTAAAAAGTAGTACAATTCAAGTTTTAGGTATCGATTATTGACTTTTTAGCTGGCTTTTGTGCCTTGGACATGAGCTATGTCCATAAGATTCTGCATGAAAGGAGGACTAGCAGCCGAGTTGCATGGGAGAATGTGAAAAGTGTTCATATGTAGTAAAATCCTGAGAAATCCGTCCGTTTACGTAATTTATTATCGAATCGACTTAAAGCCAGATCGTCACATTGGCCGCTCTTCTCTCTGAAACGGTTGTACTTATCGTCTGCAAAGCTATGTCGCGTGCTGCGGTATGCGGAGACACTAAAAGCACCATAGTAGAACACAGATTAAGTTTCTAAGTTGATGTAATGGACAGTAAGAAGTAGTACAATTCAAGTTTTAGGTATCGATTATTGACTTTTTAGCTGGCTTTTCTGCCTTGGACATGAGCTAGGACCTTAAGATTCTGCATGAAAGGAGGACTAGCAGCCGAGTTGATCGGGAGTATGTGAAAAGTGTTCATATGTAGTAAAAACCTGAGAAATCCGTCCGTTTTCGTCATTTGTTATCGAATCAACTTGAAGCCAGATCGTCACATTGGCCGCTCTTCTCTCTGAAACGGTTGTACTTATCGTCTGCAAAGCTATGTCGCGTGCTGCGATATGCGGAGACACTAAAAGCACCATAGTAGAACACAGATGAAGCTTCTAAGTTGATGTAATAGCCAGTAAGGAGTAGTGCAATTCAAGTTTTAGGTATCGAATATTGACTTTTTAGCTGGCTTTGGTGCCTTGGACATGAGCTAGGACCTTAAGATTCTGCATGAAAGGAGGACTAGCAGCCGAGTTCAACGGGAGGATGCGAAAAGTGTTCATATGTAGTAAAAACCTGAGAAATCCGTCCGTTTTCGTAATTTATTATCGAATCGACTTAAAGCAGTGCGTCACATTGGCCGCTCTTCTCTCTGAAACGGTTGTACTTATCGTCTGCAAAGCTATGTCGCGTGCTGCAGTATTCAGAGACACTGAAAGCACCATAGTAGAACACAGATGAAGCTTCAAAGTTGATGTAATAGTCAGTAAGAAGTAGTACAATTCAAGTTTTAGATATCGATTATTGACTTTTTAGCTGGCTTTGGTGCCTTGGACATGAGCTAAGACCTTAAGATTCTGCATGAAAGGAGGACTAGCAGCCGAGTTGCATGGGAGAATGTGAAAAGTGTTCATATGTAGTAAAAACCTGAGAAATCCGTCCGTTTTCGTCATTTGTTATCGAATCGACTTAAAGCCAGATCGTCACATTGCCCGCTCTTCTCTCTGAAACGGTTGTACTTATCGTCTGCAAAGCTATGCCGCGTGCTGCGGTATGCGGAGACACTAAAAGCACCATAGTAGAACACAGATGAAGCTTCTAAGTTGATGTAATAGCCAGTAAGGAGTAGTACAATTCAAGTTTTAGGTATCGATTATTGACTTTTTAGCTGGCTTTGGTGCCTTTGACATGAGCTAGGACCTTAAGATTCAGCATGAAAGGAGGACTAGCAGCCGAGTTGCACGGGAGGATGCGAAAAGTGTTCATATGTAGTAAGAACCTGAGAAATCCGTCCGTTTTCGTCATTTGTTATCGAATCGACTTAAAGCCAGATCGTCACATTGGCCGCTCTTCTCTCTGAAACGGTTGTACTTATCGTCTGCAAAGCTATGTCGCGTGCTGCAGTATGCGGAGACACTAAAAACACCATAGTAGAACACAGATGAAGCTTCTAAGTTGATGTGATAGCCAGTGAGAAGTAGTACAACTCAAGTTTTAGGTATCGATTATTGACTTTTTAGCTGGCTTTGGTGCCTTGGACATGAGCTAGGACCTTAAGATTTCGCATGAAAGGAGGACTAGCAGCCGCGTTGCACGGGAGTATGTGAAAAGTGTTCATATGTAGTAAAAACCTGAGAAATCCGTCCATTTTCGTCATTTGTTATCGAATCGACTTAAAGCCAGATCGTCACATTGGCCGCTCTTCTCTCTGAAACGGTTGTACTTACCGTCTGCAAAGCTACGTCGCGTGCTGCGGTATGCGGAGACACTAAAAGCACCATAGTAGAACACAGATTAAGCTTCTAAGTTGATGTAATAGCAAGTAAGAAGTAAAACAATTCAAGATTTAGGAATCGATTATTGACTTTTTGCTGGCTTTGGTGCCTTGGACATGAGCTAGGACCTTAAGATTCTGCATGAAAGGAGGACTAGCAGCCGAGTTGCAAGGGAGAATGTGAAAAGTGTTCATATGTAGTAAAAACGTGAGGAATCCGTCCGTTTTCGTAATTTATTATCGAATCGACTTCAAGCAGTGCGTCACATTGGCCGCTCTTATTTCTGAAACGGTTGTACTTATCGTCTGCAAAGCTATGTCGCGTGCTGCGGTATGCGGAGACACTAAAAGCACTATAGTAGAACACAGATTAAGCTTCTAAGTTGATGTAATAGCCAGTAAGAAGTAGTACAATTCAAGTTTTAGGTATCGATTATTGACTTTTTAGCTGGCTTTGGTGCCTTGGACATGAGCTAGGTCCTTAAGATTCTGCATGAAAGGAGGACTAGCAGCCGCGTTGCACAGGAGTATGTGAAAAGTGTTTATATGTAGTAAAAACCTGAGAAATCCGTCCATTTTCGTCATTTGTTATCGAATCGACTTAAAGCCAGATCGTCACATTGGCCGCTCTTCTCTCTGAAACGGTTGTACTTATCGTCTGCAAAGCTATGTCGCGTGCTGCGGTATGCGGAGGCACTAAAATCAACATAGCGGAACACAGATGAAGCTTCTAAGTTGATGTAATAGCCAGTAAAAAGTAGTACAATTCAAGTTTTAGGTATCGATTATTGACTTTTTAGCTGGCTTTTGTGCCTTGGACATGAGCTATGTCCTTAAGATTCTGCATGAAAGGAGGACTAGCAGCCGAGTTGCATGGGAGAATGTGAAAAGTGTTCATATGTAGTAAAATCCTGAGAAATCCGTCCGTTTACGTAATTTATTATCGAATCGACTTAAAGCCAGATCGTCACATTGGCCGCTCTTCTCTCTGAAACGGTTGTACTTATCGTCTGCAAAGCTATGTCGCGTGCTGCGGTATGCGGAGACACTAAAAGCACCATAGTAGAACACAGATTAAGTTTCTAAGTTGATGTAATAGACAGTAAGAAGTAGTACAATTCAAGTTTTAGGTATCGATTATTGACTTTTTAGCTGGCTTTTCTGCCTTGGACATGAGCTAGGACCTTAAGATTCTGCATGAAAGGAGGACTAGCAGCCGAGTTGATCGGGAGTATGTGAAAAGTGTTCATATGTAGTAAAAACCTGAGAAATCCGTCCGTTTTCGTCATTTGTTATCGAATCAACTTGAAGCCAGATCGTCACATTGGCCGCTCTTCTCTCTGAAACGGTTGTACTTATCGTCTGCAAAGCTATGTCGCGTGTTGCGATATGCGGAGACACTAAAAGCACCATAGTAGAACACAGATGAAGCTTCTAAGTTGATGTAATAGCCAGTAAGGTGTAGTACAATTCAAGTTTTAGGTATCGAATATTGACTTTTTAGCTGGCTTTGGTGCCTTGGACATGAGCTATGACCTTAAGATTCTGCATGAAAGGAGGACTAGCAGCCGAGTTGAACGGGAGGATGCGAAAAGTGTTCATATGTAGTAAAAACCTGAGAAATCCGTCCGTTTTCGTAATTTATTATCGAATCGACTTAAAGCAATGCGTCACATTGGCCGCTCTTCTCTCTGAAACGGTTGTACTTATCGTCTGCAAAGCTATGTCGCGTGCTGCAGTATTCAGAGACACTGAAAGCACCATAGTAGAACACAGATGAAGCTTCAAAGTTGATGTAATAGTCAGTAAGAAGTAGTACAATTCAAGTTTTAGATATCGATTATTGACTTTTTAGCTGGCTTTGGTGCCTTGGACATGAGCTAAGACCTTAAGATTCTGCATGAAAGGAGGACTAGCAGCCGAGTTGCATGGGAGAATGTGAAAAGTGTTCATATGTAGTAAAAACCTGAGAAATCCGTCCGTTTTCGTCATTTGTTATCGAATCGACTTAAAGCCAGATCGTCACATTGGCCGCTCTTCTCTCTGAAACGGTTGTACTTATCGTCTGCAAAGCTATGCCGCGTGCTGCGGTATGCGGAGACACTAAAAGCACCATAGTAGAACACAGATGAAGCTTCTAAGTTGATGTAATAGCCAGTAAGGAGTAGTACAATTCAAGTTTTAGGTATCGAATATTGACTTTTTAGCTGGCTTTGGTGCCTTTGACATGAGCTAGGACCTTAAGATTCAGCATGAAAGGAGGACTAGCAGCCGAGTTGCACGGGAGGATGCGAAAAGTGTTCATATGTAGTAAGAACCTGAGAAATCCGTCCGTTTTCGTCATTTGTTATCGAATCGACTTAAAGCCAGATCGTCACATTGGCCCCTCTTCTCTCTGAAACGGTTGTACTTATCGTCTGCAAAGCTATGTCGCGTGCTGCAGTATGCGGAGACACTAAAAACACCATAGTAGAACACAGATGAAGCTTCTAAGTTGATGTGATAGCCAGTGAGAAGTAGTACAACTCAAGTTTTAGGTATCGATTATTGACTTTTTAGCTGGCTTTGGTGCCTTGGACATGAGCTAGGACCTTAAGATTTCGCATGAAAGGAGGACTAGCAGCCGCGTTGCACGGGAGTATGTGAAAAGTGTTCATATGTAGTAAAAACCTGAGAAATCCGTCCATTTTCGTCATTTGTTATCGAATCGACTTAAAGCCAGATCGTCACATTGGCCGCTCTTCTCTCTGAAACGGTTGTACTTATCGTCTGCAAAGCTACGTCGCGTGCTGCGGTATGCGGAGACACTAAAAGCACCATAGTAGAACACAGATTAAGCTTCTAAGTTGATGTAATAGCAAGTAAGAAGTAAAACAATTCAAGATTTAGGAATCGATTATTGACTTTTTGCTGGCTTTGGTGCCTTGGACATGAGCTAGGACCTTAAGATTCTGCATGAAAGGAGGACTAGCAGCCGAGTTGCAAGGGAGAATGTGAAAAGTGTTCATATGTAGTAAAAACGTGAGGAATCCGTCCGTTTTCGTAATTTATTATCGAATCGACTTCAAGCAGTGCGTCACATTGGCCGCTCTTATTTCTGAAACGGTTGTACTTATCGTCTGCAAAGCTATGTCGCGTGCTGCGGTATGCGGAGACACTAAAAGCACTATAGTAGAACACAGATTAAGCTTCTAAGTTGATGTAATAGCCAGTAAGAAGTAGTACAATTCAAGTTTTAGGTATCGATTATTGACTTTTTAGCTGGCTTTGGTGCCTTGCACATGAGCTAGGTCCTTAAGATTCTGCATGAAAGGAGGACTAGCAGCCGCGTTGCACAGGAGTATGTGAAAAGTGTTTATATGTAGTAAAAACCTGAGAAATCCGTCCATTTTCGTCATTTGTTATCGAATCGACTTAAAGCCAGATCGTCACATTGGCCGCTCTTCTCTCTGAAACGGTTGTACTTATCGTCTGCAAAGCTATGTCGCGTGCTGCGGTATGCGGAGGCACTAAAATCAACATAGCGGAACACAGATGAAGCTTCTAAGTTGATGTAATAGCCAGTAAAAAGTAGTACAATTCAAGTTTTAGGTATCGATTATTGACTTTTTAGCTGGCTTTTGTGCCTTGGACATGAGCTATGTCCTTAAGATTCTGCATGAAAGGAGGACTAGCAGCCGAGTTGCATGGGAGAATGTGAAAAGTGTTCATATGTAGTAAAATCCTGAGAAATCCGTCCGTTTACGTAATTTATTATCGAATCGACTTAAAGCCAGATCGTCACATTGGCCGCTCTTCTCTCTGAAACGGTTGTACTTATCGTCTGCAAAGCTATGTCGCGTGCTGCGATATGCGGAGACACTAAAAGCACCATAGTAGAACACAGATGAAGCTTCTAAGTTGATGTAATAGCCAGTAAGGAGTAGTACAATTCAAGTTTTAGGTATCGAATATTGACTTTTTAGCTGGCTTTTGTGCCTTGGACATGAGCTACGACCTTAAGATTCTGCATGAAAGGAAGACTAGCAGCCGAGTTGAACGGGAGAATGCGAAAAGTGTTCATGTGTAGTAAAATCCTGAGAAATCTGTCCGTTTACGTAATTTATTACCGAATCGACTTCAAGCCAGATCGTCACATTGGCCGCTCTTCTCTCTGAAACGGTTGTACTTATCGTCTGCGAAGCTATGTCGCGTGCTGCGGTATGCGGAGACACTAAAAGCACCATAGTAGAACACAGATTAAGCTTCTAAGTTGATGAAATAGCCAGTAAGAAGTAGTACAATTCAAGTTTTAGGTATCGACTATGGACTTTTTGCTGGCTTTGGTGCCTTGGACATGAGCTAGGACCTTAAGATTCTGCATGAAAGGAGGATTAGCAGCCGAGTTGCAAGGGACAATGTTAAAAGTGTTCATATGTAGTAAAAACCTGAGAAATCCGTTCGTTTTTGTCATTTGTTATCGAATCGACTTAAAGCCAGATCGTCACATTTGCCCCTCTTCTCTCTGAAACGGTTGTACTTATCGTCTGCAAAGCTATGTCGCGTGCTGCGGTATCCGGAGGCACTAAAATCACCATAGCGGAACACAGATGAAGCTTCTAAGTTGATGTAATAGCCAGTAAGAAGTAGTACAGTTCAAGTTTTAGGTATCGATTATTGACTATTTTGCTGGCTTTTGTGCCTTGGACATGAGCTACGACCTTAAGATTCTGCATGAAAGGAGAACTAGCAGCCGAGTTGAACGGGAGAATGCGAAAAGTGTTCATGTGTAGTAAAATCCTGAGAAATCTGTCCGTTTACGTAATTTATTACCGAATCGACTTCAAGCCAGATCGTCACATTGGCCGCTCTTCTCTCTGAAACGGTTGTACTTATCGTCTGCGAAGCTATGTCGCGTGCTGCGGTATGCGGAGACACTAAAAGCACCATAGTAGAACACAGATGAAGCTTCTAAGTTGATGGAATAGCCAGTAAGGAGTAGTACAATTCAAGTTTTAGGTATCGAATATTGACTTTTTAGCTGGCTTTGGAGCCTTGGACATGAGCTAGGACCTTAAGATTCTGCATGGAAGGTGGACTAGCAGCCGAGTTGCACGGGAGGATGCGAAAAGTGTTCATATGTAGTAAAAACCTGAGAAATCCGACCGTTTTCGTAATTTATTATCGAATCGACTTAAAGCAGTGCGTCACATTGGCTGCTTTTCTCTCTGAAACGGTTGTACTTATCGTCTGCAAAGCTATGTCGCGTGCTGCGGTATGCGGAGACACTAAAAGCACCATAGTAGAACACAGATTAAGCTTCAAAGTTGATGTAAGACCCAGTAAGAAGTAGTACAATTCAAGTTTTAGGTATCGATAATTGACTTTTTAGCTGGCTTTGGTGCCTTGGTCATGAGCTATGTCCTTAAGATTCTGTATGAAAGGAGGACTAGCAGCCGAGTTGCATGGGAGAATGTGAAAAGTGTTCATATGTAGTAAAAACCTGAGAAATCCATCCGTTTTCGTCATTTGTTATCGAATCGACTTGAAGCCAGATCGTGACATTGTCCGCTCTTCTCTCTGAAACGGTTGTACTTATCGTCTGCAAAGCAATGTCGCGTGCTGCGGTATGCGGAGACACTAAAAGCACCATAGTAGAACACAGATGAAGCTTCCAAGTTGATGTAATACCCAGTAAGAAATAGTACAATTCAAGTTTTAGGTATCGATTATTGACTTTTTAGCTGGCTTTTCTGCCTTGGACATGAGCTAGGACTTTATGATTCTGCATGAAAGGAGGACTAGCAGCCGAGTTGCATGGGAGAATGTGAAAAGTGTTCATATATAGTAAAAACCTGAGAAATCCGTCCGTTTTCGTCATTTGTTATCGAATCGACTTAAAGCCAGATCGTCACATTGGCCGCTCTTCTCTCTGAAACGGTTGTACTTATCGTCTGCAAAGCTATGTCGCGTGCTGCGGTATGCGGAGACTCTGAAAGCACCATAGTAGAACACAGATGAAGCTTCAAAGTTGATGTAATAGCCAGTAAGAAGTAGTACAATTCAAGATTTACGTATCGATTATTGACTTTTTAGATGGCTTTGGTGCCTTGGGCATGAGCTAGGACCTTAAGATTCTGCATGAAAGGAGGACTAGCAGCCGCGTTGCACGGGAGTATGTGATAAGTGTTCATATGTAGTAAAAACCTGAGAAATCCGTCCATTTTCGTCATTTGTTATCGAATCGACTTAAAGCCAGATCGTCACATTGGCCCTTCTTCTCTCTGAAACGGTTGTACTTATCGTCTGCAAATCTATGTCGCGTGCTGCGGTATGCGGAGACACTAAAAGCACCATAGTAGAACACAGATGAAGCTTCTAAGTTGATGTAATAGCCAGTCAGAAGTAGTACAATTCAAGTTTTAGGTATCGATTATTAACTTTTTAGCTGGCTTTGGTGCCTTGGACCTGAGCTAGGACCTTAAGATTTTGCATGAAAGGACGACTAGCAGCCGAGTTGATCGGGAGTATGTGAAAAGTGTTCATATGTAGTAAAAACCTGAGAAATCCGTCCGTTTTCGTCATTTGTTATCGAATCAACTTGAAGCCAGATCGTCACATTGGCCGCTCTTCTCTCTGAAATGGTTGTACTTATCGTCTGCAAAGCTATGTCGCGTGCTGCGATATGCGGAGACACTAAAAGCACCATAGTAGAACACAGATGAAGCTTCTAAGTTGATGTAATAGCCAGTAAGGAGTAGTACAATTCAAGTTTTAGGTATCGAATATTGACTTTTTAGCTGGCTTTGGTGCCTTGGAAATGAGCTAGGACCTTAAGATTCTGCATGAAAGGAGGACTAGCAGCCGAGTTGCACGGGAGGATGCGAAAAGTGTTCATATGTAGTAAAAACCTGAGAAATCCGTCCGTTTTCGTAATTTATTATCGAATCGACTTAAAGCAGTGCGTCACATTGGCCGCTCTTCTCTCTGAAACGGTTGTACTTATCGTCTGCAAAGCTATGTCGCGTGCTGCGATATGCGGAGACACTAAAAGCACCATAGTAGAACACAGATGAAGCTTCTAAACTGATGTAATAGCCAGTAAGGAGTAGTACAATTCAAGTTTTAGGTATCGAATATTGACTTTTTAGCTGGCTTTGGTGCCTTGGACATGAGCTATGTCCTTAAGATTCTGCATGAAAGGAAGACTAGCAGCCGAGTTGATCGGGAGTATGTGAAAAGTGTTCATATGTAGTAAAAACCTGAGAAATCCGTCCGTTTTCGTCATTTGTTATCGAATCAACTTGAAGCCAGATCGTCACATTGGCCGCTCTTCTCTCTGAAACGGTTGTACTTATCGTCTGCAAAGCTATGTCGCGTGCTGCGATATGCGAAGACACTAAAAGCACCATAGTAGAACACAGATGAAGCTTCTAAGTTGATGTAATAGCCAGTAAGGAGTAGTACAATTCAAGTTTTAGGTATCGAATATTGACTTTTTAGCTGGCTTTGGTGCCTTGGACATGAGCTAGGACCTTAAGATTCAGCATGAAAGGAGGACTAGCAGCCGAGTTGCACGGGAGGATGCGAAAAGTGTTCATATGTAGTAATAACCTGAGAAATCCGTCCGTTTTCGTCATTTGTTATCGAATCGACTTAAAGCCAGGTCGTCACATTGGCCCCTCTTCTCTCTGAAACGGTTGTACTTATCGTCTGCAAAGCTATGTCGCGTGCTGCAGTATGCGGAGACACTAAAAACACCATAGTTGAACACAGATGAAGCTTCTAAGTTGATGTGATAGCCCGTGAGAAGTAGTACAACTCAAGTTTTAGGTATCGATTATTGACTTTTTAGCTGGCTTTGGTGCCTTGGACATGAGCTAGGACCTTAAGATTCTGCATGAAAGGAGGACTAGCAGCCGCGTTGCACGGGAGTATGTGAAAAGTATTCATATGTAGTAAAACCCTGAGAAATCCGTCCATTTTCGTCATTTGTTATCGAATCGACTTAAAGCCAGATCGTCACATTGGCCGCTTTTCTCTCTGAAACGGTTGTACTTATCGTCTGCAAAGCTACGTCGCGTGCTGCGGTATGCGGAGACACTAAAAGCACCATAGTAGAACACAGATTAAGCTTCTAAGTTGATGTAATAGCAAGTAAGAAGTAGTAGAATTCAGGTTTTTGGTATCGATTATGGACTTTTTGCTGGCTTTGGTGCCTTGGACATGAGCTAGGACCTTAAGATTCTGCATGAAAGGAGGACTAGCAGCCGAGTTGCAAGGGAGAATGTGAAAAGTGTTCATATGTAGTAAAAACGTGAGGAATCCGTCCGTTTTCGTAATTTATTATCGAATCGACTTCAAGCAGTGCGTCACATTGGCCGCTCTTCTCTCTGAAACGGTTGTACTTATCGTCTGCAAAGCTATGTCGCGTGCTGCGGTATGCGGAGACACTAAAAGCACTATAGTAGAACACAGATGAAGCTTCTAAGTTGATGTAATAGCCAGTAAGAAGTAGTACAATTCAAGTTTTAGGTATCGATTATTGACTTTTTAGCTGGCTTTGGTGCCTTGGACATGAGCTAGGTCCTTAAGATTCTGCATGAAAGGAGGACTAGCAGCCGCGTTGCACAGGAGTATGTGAAAAGTGTTTATATGTAGTAAAAACCTGAGAAATCCGTCCATTTTCGTCATTTGTTATCGAATCGACTTAAAGCCAGATCGTCACATTGGCCGCTCCTCTATATGAAACGGTTGTACTTATCGTCTGCAAAACTATGTCGCGTGCTGCGGTATGCGGAGGCACTAAAATCACCATAGTGGAACACATATGAAGCTTCTAAGTTGATGTAATAGCAAGTAAGAAGTAGTACAATTCAAGTTTTAGGTAACGATTATTGACTTTTTAGCTGGCTTTGGTGCCTTGGACATTAGCTAGGACCTTAAAATTCTGCATGAAAGGAGGGCTAGCAGCCGAGTTGAACGGGAGAATGCGAAAAGTGTTCATGTGTAGTAAAATCCTGAGAAATCTGTACGTTTACGTAATTTATTATCGAATCGACTTAAAGCCAGATCGTCACATTGGTGGCTCTTCTCTCTGAAACGGTTGTACTTATCGTCTACAAAGCTATGTCGCGTGCTGCGGTATGCGGAGACACTAAAAGGACCATAGTAGAACACAGATTAAGCTTCTAAGTTGATGTAATAGCCAGTAAGAAGTAGTACAATTCAAGTTTTAGGTATCGATTATGGACTTTTTGCTGGCTTTGGTGCCTTGGACATGAGCTAGGACCTTAAGATTCTGCATGAAAGGAGGACTAGCAGCCGAGGTGCAAGGGACAATGTTGAAAGTGTTCATATGTAGTAAAAACCTGATAAATCCGTTCGTTTTTGTCATTTGTTATCGAATCGACTTAAAGCCAGATCGTCACATTGGTCGCTCTTCTCTCTGAAACGGTTGTACTTATCGTCTGCAAAGCCATGTCGCGTGCTGCGGTATGCGGAGACACTAAAATAACCATAGTGGAACACAGATGAAGCTTCTAAGTTGATGTAATAGCAAGTACGAAGTAGTACAATTCAAGTTTTAGGTATCGATTATTGACTTTTTAGCTGGCTTTGGTGCCTTGGACATGAGCTAGGACCTTAAGATTCTGCATGAAAGGAGGACTAGAAGCTGCGTTGCACGGGAGTATGTGAAAAGTGTTCATATGTAGTAAAAACCTGAGAAATCCGTCCATTTTCGTCATTTGTTATCGAATCGACTTAAAGCCAGATCGTCACATTGGCCGCTCTTCTCTCTGAAACGGTTGTACTTATCGTCTGCAAAGCTATGTCGCGTGCTGCGGTATGCTGAGGCACTAAAATCAACATAGCGGAACACAGATGAAGCTTCTAAGTTGATGTAATAGCCAGTAAAAAGTAGTACAATTCAAGTTTTAGGTATCGATTATTGACTTTTTAGCTGGCTTTTGTGCCTTGGACATGAGCTATGTCCTTAAGATTCTGCATGAAAGGAGGACTAGCAGCCGAGTTGCATGGGAGAATGTGAAAAGTGTTCATATGTAGTAAAATCCTGAGAAATCCGTCCGTTTACGTAATTTATTATCGAATCGACTTAAAGCCAGATCGTCACATTGGCCGCTCTTCTCTCTGAAACGGTTGTACTTATCGTCTGCAAAGCTATGTCGCGTGCTGCGGTATGCGGAGACACTAAAAGCACCATAGTAGAACACAGATTAAGTTTCTAAGTTGATGTAATAGACAGTAAGAAGTAGTACAATTCAAGTTTTAGGTATCGATTATTGACTTTTTAGCTGGCTTTTCTGCCTTGGACATGAGCTAGGACCTTAAGATTCTGCATGAAAGGAGGACTAGCAGCCGAGTTGATCGGGAGTATGTGAAAAGTGTTCATATGTAGTAAAAACCTGAGAAATCCGTCCGTTTTCGTCATTTGTTATCGAATCAACTTGAAGCCAGATCGTCACATTGGCCGCTCTTCTCTCTGAAACGGTTGTACTTATCGTCTGCAAAGCTATGTCGCGTGCTGCGATATGCGGAGACACTAAAAGCACCATAGTAGAACACAGATGAAGTTTCTAAGTTGATGTAATAGCCAGTAAGGAGTAGTACAATTCAAGTTTTAGGTATCGAATATTGACTTTTTAGCTGGCTTTGGTGCCTTGGACATGAGCTAAGACCTTAAGATTCTGCATGAAAGGAGGACTAGCAGCCGAGTTGCATGGGAGAATGTGAAAAGTGTTCATATGTAGTAAAAACCTGAGAAATCCGTCCGTTTTCGTCATTTGTTATCGAATCGACTTAAAGCCAGATCGTCACATTGCCCGCTCTTCTCTCTGAAACGGTTGTACTTATCGTCTGCAAAGCTATGCCGCGTGCTGCGGTGTGCGGAGACACTAAAAGCACCATAGTAGAACACAGATGAAGCTTCTAAGTTGATGTAATAGCCAGTAAGGAGTAGTACAATTCAAGTTTTAGGTATCGAATATTGACTTTTTAGCTGGCTTTGGTGCCTTTGACATGAGCTAGGACCTTAAGATTCAGCATGAAAGGAGGACTAGCAGCCGAGTTGCACGGGAGGATGCGAAAAGTGTTCATATGTAGTAAGAACCTGAGAAATCCGTCCGTTTTCGTCATTTGTTATCGAATCGACTTAAAGCCAGATCGTCACATTGGCCCCTCTTCTCTCTGAAACGGTTGTACTTATCGTCTGCAAAGCTATGTCGCGTGCTGCAGTATGCGGAGACACTAAAAACACCATAGTAGAACACAGATGAAGCTTCTAAGTTGATGTGATAGCCAGTGAGAAGTAGTACAACTCAAGTTTTAGGTATCGATTATTGACTTTTTAGCTGGCTTTGGTGCCTTGGACATGAGCTAGGACCTTAAGATTTCGCATGAAAGGAGGACTAGCAGCCGCGTTGCACGGGAGTATGTGAAAAGTGTTCATATGTAGTAAAAACCTGAGAAATCCGTCCATTTTCGTCATTTGTTATCGAATCGACTTAAAGCCAGATCGTCACATTGGCCGCTCATCTCTCTGAAACGGTTGTACTTATCGTCTGCAAAGCTACGTCGCGTGCTGCGGTATGCGGAGACACTAAAAGCACCATAGTAGAACACAGATTAAGCTTCTAAGTTGATGTAATAGCAAGTAAGAAGTAAAACAATTCAAGATTTAGGAATCGATTATTGACTTTTTGCTGGCTTTGGTGCCTTGGACATGAGCTAGGACCTTAAGATTCTGCATGAAAGGAGGACTAGCAGCCGAGTTGCAAGGGAGAATGTGAAAAGTGTTCATATGTAGTAAAAACGTGAGGAATCCGTCCGTTTTCGTAATTTATTATCGAATCGACTTCAAGCAGTGCGTCACATTGGCCGCTCTTATTTCTGAAACGGTTGTACTTATCGTCTGCAAAGCTATGTCGCGTGCTGCGGTATGCGGAGACACTAAAAGCACTATAGTAGAACACAGATTAAGCTTCTAAGTTGATGTAATAGCCAGTAAGAAGTAGTACAATTCAAGTTTTAGGTATCGATTATTGACTTTTTAGCTGGCTTTGGTGCCTTGGACATGAGCTAGGTCCTTAAGATTCTGCATGAACGGAGGACTAGCAGCCGCGTTGCACAGGAGTATGTGAAAAGTGTTTATATGTAGTAAAAACCTGAGAAATCCGTCCATTTTCGTCATTTGTTATCGAATCGACTTAAAGCCAGATCGTCACATTGGCCGCTCTTCTCTCTGAAACGGTTGTACTTATCGTCTGCAAAGCTATGTCGCGTGCTGCGGTATGCGGAGGCACTAAAATCAACATAGCGGAACACAGATGAAGCTTCTAAGTTGATGTAATAGCCAGTAAAAAGTAGTACAATTCAAGTTTTAGGTATCGATTATTGACTTTTTAGCTGGCTTTTGTGCCTTGGACATGAGCTATGTCCTTAAGATTCTGCATGAAAGGAGGACTAGCAGCCGAGTTGCATGGGAGAATGTGAAAAGTGTTCATATGTAGTAAAATCCTGAGAAATCCGTCCGTTTACGTAATTTATTATCGAATCGACTTAAAGCCAGATCGTCACATTGGCCGCTCTTCTCTCTGAAACGGTTGTACTTATCGTCTGCAAAGCTATGTCGCGTGCTGCGGTATGCGGAGACACTAAAAGCACCATAGTAGAACACAGATTAAGTTTCTAAGTTGATGTAATAGACAGTAAGGAGTAGTACAATTCAAGTTTTAGGTATTATTAATGACTTTTTAGCTGGCTTTTCTGCCTTGGACATGAGCTAGGACCTTAAGATTCTGCATGAAAGGAGGACTAGCAGCCGAGTTGCACGGGAGGATGCGAAAAGTGTTCATATGTAGTAAAAACCTGAGAAATCCGTCCGTTTTCGTAATTTATTATCGAATCGACTTAAAGCAGTGCGTCACATTGGCCGCTCTTCTCTCTGAAACGGTTGTACTTATCGTCTGCAAAGCTATGTCGCGTGCTGCGATATGCGGAGACACTAAAAGCACCATAGTAGAACACAGATGAAGCTTCTAAACTGATGTAATAGCCAGTAAGGAGTAGTACAATTCAAGTTTTAGGTATCGAATATTGACTTTTTAGCTGGCTTTGGTGCCTTGGACATGAGCTATGTCCTTAAGATTCTGCATGAAAGGAAGACTAGCAGCCGAGTTGATCGGGAGTATGTGAAAAGTGTTCATATGTAGTAAAAACCTGAGAAATCCGTCCGTTTTCGTCATTTGTTATCGAATCAACTTGAAGCCAGATCGTCACATTGGCCGCTCTTCTCTCTGAAACGGTTGTACTTATCGTCTGCAAAGCTATGTCGCGTGCTGCGATATGCGAAGACACTAAAAGCACCATAGTAGAACACAGATGAAGCTTCTAAGTTGATGTAATAGCCAGTAAGGAGTAGTACAATTCAAGTTTTAGGTATCGAATATTGACTTTTTAGCTGGCTTTGGTGCCTTGGACATGAGCTAGGACCTTAAGATTCAGCATGAAAGGAGGACTAGCAGCCGAGTTGCACGGGAGGATGCGAAAAGTGTTCATATGTAGTAATAACCTGAGAAATCCGTCCGTTTTCGTCATTTGTTATCGAATCGACTTAAAGCCAGGTCGTCACATTGGCCCCTCTTCTCTCTGAAACGGTTGTACTTATCGTCTGCAAAGCTATGTCGCGTGCTGCAGTATGCGGAGACACTAAAAACACCATAGTTGAACACAGATGAAGCTTCTAAGTTGATGTGATAGCCCGTGAGAAGTAGTACAACTCAAGTTTTAGGTATCGATTATTGACTTTTTAGCTGGCTTTGGTGCCTTGGACATGAGCTAGGACCTTAAGATTCTGCATGAAAGGAGGACTAGCAGCCGCGTTGCACGGGAGTATGTGAAAAGTATTCATATGTAGTAAAACCCTGAGAAATCCGTCCATTTTCGTCATTTGTTATCGAATCGACTTAAAGCCAGATCGTCACATTGGCCGCTTTTCTCTCTGAAACGGTTGTACTTATCGTCTGCAAAGCTACGTCGCGTGCTGCGGTATGCGGAGACACTAAAAGCACCATAGTAGAACACAGATTAAGCTTCTAAGTTGATGTAATAGCAAGTAAGAAGTAGTAGAATTCAGGTTTTTGGTATCGATTATGGACTTTTTGCTGGCTTTGGTGCCTTGGACATGAGCTAGGACCTTAAGATTCTGCATGAAAGGAGGACTAGCAGCCGAGTTGCAAGGGAGAATGTGAAAAGTGTTCATATGTAGTAAAAACGTGAGGAATCCGTCCGTTTTCGTAATTTATTATCGAATCGACTTCAAGCAGTGCGTCACATTGGCCGCTCTTCTCTCTGAAACGGTTGTACTTATCGTCTGCAAAGCTATGTCGCGTGCTGCGGTATGCGGAGACACTAAAAGCACTATAGTAGAACACAGATGAAGCTTCTAAGTTGATGTAATAGCCAGTAAGAAGTAGTACAATTCAAGTTTTAGGTATCGATTATTGACTTTTTAGCTGGCTTTGGTGCCTTGGACATGAGCTAGGTCCTTAAGATTCTGCATGAAAGGAGGACTAGCAGCCGCGTTGCACAGGAGTATGTGAAAAGTGTTTATATGTAGTAAAAACCTGAGAAATCCGTCCATTTTCGTCATTTGTTATCGAATCGACTTAAAGCCAGATCGTCACATTGGCCGCTCCTCTATATGAAACGGTTGTACTTATCGTCTGCAAAACTATGTCGCGTGCTGCGGTATGCGGAGGCACTAAAATCACCATAGTGGAACACATATGAAGCTTCTAAGTTGATGTAATAGCAAGTAAGAAGTAGTACAATTCAAGTTTTAGGTAACGATTATTGACTTTTTAGCTGGCTTTGGTGCCTTGGACATTAGCTAGGACCTTAAAATTCTGCATGAAAGGAGGGCTAGCAGCCGAGTTGAACGGGAGAATGCGAAAAGTGTTCATGTGTAGTAAAATCCTGAGAAATCTGTACGTTTACGTAATTTATTATCGAATCGACTTAAAGCCAGATCGTCACATTGGTGGCTCTTCTCTCTGAAACGGTTGTACTTATCGTCTACAAAGCTATGTCGCGTGCTGCGGTATGCGGAGACACTAAAAGGACCATAGTAGAACACAGATTAAGCTTCTAAGTTGATGTAATAGCCAGTAAGAAGTAGTACAATTCAAGTTTTAGGTATCGATTATGGACTTTTTGCTGGCTTTGGTGCCTTGGACATGAGCTAGGACCTTAAGATTCTGCATGAAAGGAGGACTAGCAGCCGAGGTGCAAGGGACAATGTTAAAAGTGTTCATATGTAGTAAAAACCTGATAAATCCGTTCGTTTTTGTCATTTGTTATCGAATCGACTTAAAGCCAGATCGTCACATTGGTCGCTCTTCTCTCTGAAACGGTTGTACTTATCGTCTGCAAAGCTATGTCGCGTGCTGCGGTATGCGGAGACACTAAAAGCACTATAGTAGAACACAGATGAAGCTTCTAAGTTGATGTAATAGCCAGTAAGAAGTAGTACAATTCAAGTTTTAGGTATCGATTATTGACTTTTTAGCTGGCTTTGGTGCCTTGGACATGAGCTAGGTCCTTAAGATTCTGCATGAAAGGAGGACTAGCAGCCGCGTTGCACAGGAGTATGTGAAAAGTGTTTATATGTAGTAAAAACCTGAGAAATCCGTCCATTTTCGTCATTTGTTATCGAATCGACTTAAAGCCAGATCGTCACATTGGCCGCTCCTCTATATGAAACGGTTGTACTTATCGTCTGCAAAACTATGTCGCGTGCTGCGGTATGCGGAGGCACTAAAATCACCATAGTGGAACACATATGAAGCTTCTAAGTTGATGTAATAGCAAGTAAAAAGTAGTACAATTCAAGTTTTAGGTAACGATTATTGACTTTTTAGCTGGCTTTGGTGCCTTGGACATTAGCTAGGACCTTAAAATTCTGCATGAAAGGAGGGCTAGCAGCCGAGTTGAACGGGAGAATGCGAAAAGTGTTCATGTGTAGTAAAATCCTGAGAAATCTGTACGTTTACGTAATTTATTATCGAATCGACTTAAAGCCAGATCGTCACATTGGTGGCTCTTCTCTCTGAAACGGTTGTACTTATCGTCTACAAAGCTATGTCGCGTGCTGCGGTATGCGGAGACACTAAAAGGACCATAGTAGAACACAGATTAAGCTTCTAAGTTGATGTAATAGCCAGTAAGAAGTAGTACAATTCAAGTTTTAGGTATCGATTATGGACTTTTTGCTGGCTTTGGTGCCTTGGACATGAGCTAGGACCTTAAGATTCTGCATGAAAGGAGGACTAGCAGCCGAGGTGCAAGGGACAATGTTAAGAGTGTTCATATGTAGTAAAAACCTGATAAATCCGTTCGTTTTTGTCATTTGTTATCGAATCGACTTAAAGCCAGATCGTCACATTGGTCGCTCTTCTCTCTGAAACGGTTGTACTTATCGTCTGCAAAGCCATGTCGCGTGCTGCGGTATGCGGAGACACTAAAATAACCATAGTGGAACACAGATGAAGCTTCTAAGTTGATGTAATAGCAAGTAAGAAGTAGTACAATTCAAGTTTTAGGTATCGATTATTGACTTTTTAGCTGGCTTTGGTGCCTTGGACATGAGCTAGGACCTTAAGATTCTGCATGAAAGGAGGACTAGAAGCTGCGTTGCACGGGAGTATGTGAAAAGTGTTCATATGTAGTAAAAACCTGAGAAATCCGTCCATTTTCGTCATTTGTTATCGAATCGACTTAAAGCCAGATCGTCACATTGGCCGCTCTTCTCTCTGAAACGGTTGTACTTATCGTCTGCAAAGCTATGTCGCGTGCTGCGGTATGCGGAGGCACTAAAATCAACATAGCGGAACACAGATGAAGCTTCTAAGTTGATGTAATAGCCAGTAAAAAGTAGTACAATTCAAGTTTTAGGTATCGATTATTGACTTTTTAGCTGGCTTTTGTGCCTTGGACATGAGCTATGTCCTTAAGATTCTGCATGAAAGGAGGACTAGCAGCCGAGTTGCATGGGAGAATGTGAAAAGTGTTCATATGTAGTAAAATCCTGAGAAATCCGTCCGTTTACGTAATTTATTATCGAATCGACTTAAAGCCAGATCGTCACATTGGCCGCTCTTCTCTCTGAAACGGTTGTACTTATCGTCTGCAAAGCTATGTCGCGTGCTGCGGTATGCGGAGACACTAAAAGCACCATAGTAGAACACAGATTAAGTTTCTAAGTTGATGTAATAGACAGTAAGAAGTAGTACAATTCAAGTTTTAGGTATCGATTATTGACTTTTTAGCTGGCTTTTCTGCCTTGGACATGAGCTAGGACCTTAAGATTCTGCATGAAAGGAGGACTAGCAGCCGAGTTGATCGGGAGTATGTGAAAAGTGTTCATATGTAGTAAAAACCTGAGAAATCCGTCCGTTTTCGTCATTTGTTATCGAATCAACTTGAAGCCAGATCGTCACATTGGCCGCTCTTCTCTCTGAAACGGTTGTACTTATCGTCTGCAAAGCTATGTCGCGTGCTGCGATATGCGGAGACACTAAAAGCACCATAGTAGAACACAGATGAAGCTTCTAAGTTGATGTAATAGCCAGTAAGGAGTAGTACAATTCAAGTTTTAGGTATCGAATATTGACTTTTTAGCTGGCTTTGGTGCCTTGGACATGAGCTAGGACCTTAAGATTCTGCATGAAAGGAGGACTAGCAGCCGAGTTGAACGGGAGGATGCGAAAAGTGTTCATATGTAGTAAAAACCTGAGAAATCCGTCCGTTTTCGTAATTTATTATCGAATCGACTTAAAGCAGTGCGTCACATTGGCCGCTCTTCTCTCTGAAACGGTTGTACTTATCGTCTGCAAAGCTATGTCGCGTGCTGCAGTATTCAGAGACACTGAAAGCACCATAGTAGAACACAGATGAAGCTTCAAAGTTGATGTAATAGTCAGTAAGAAGTAGTACAATTCAAGTTTTAGATATCGATTATTGACTTTTTAGCTGGCTTTGGTGCCTTGGACATGAGCTAAGACCTTAAGATTCTGCATGAAAGGAGGACTAGCAGCCGAGTTGCATGGGAGAATGTGAAAAGTGTTCATATGTAGTAAAAACCTGAGAAATCCGTCCGTTTTCGTCATTTGTTATCGAATCGACTTAAAGCCAGATCGTCACATTGCCCGCTCTTCTCTCTGAAACGGTTGTACTTATCGTCTGCAAAGCTATGCCGCTTGCTGCGGTATGCGGAGACACTAAAAGCACCATAGTAGAACACAGATGAAGCTTCTAAGTTGATGTAATAGCCAGTAAGGAGTAGTACAATTCAAGTTTTAGGTATCGAATATTGACTTTTTAGCTGGCTTTGGTGCCTTTGACATGAGCTAGGACCTTAAGATTCAGCATGAAAGGAGGACTAGCAGCCGAGTTGCACGGGAGGATGCGAAAAGTGTTCATATGTAGTAAGAACCTGAGAAATCCGTCCGTTTTCGTCATTTGTTATCGAATCGACTTAAAGCCAGATCGTCACATTGGCCCCTCTTCTCTCTGAAACGGTTGTACTTATCGTCTGCAAAGCTATGTCGCGTGCTGCAGTATGCGGAGACACTAAAAACACCATAGTAGAACACAGATGAAGCTTCTAAGTTGATGTGATTCCCAGTGAGAAGTAGTACAACTCAAGTTTTAGGTATCGATTATTGACTTTTTAGCTGGCTTTGGTGCCTTGGACATGAGCTAGGACCTTAAGATTTCGCATGAAAGGAGGACTAGCAGCCGCGTTGCACGGGAGTATGTGAAAAGTGTTCATATGTAGTAAAAACCTGAGAAATCCGTCCATTTTCGTCATTTGTTATCGAATCGACTTAAAGCCAGATCGTCACATTGGCCGCTCTTCTCTCTGAAACGGTTGTACTTATCGTCTGCAAAGCTACGTCGCGTGCTGCGGTATGCGGAGACACTAAAAGCACCATAGTAGAACACAGATTAAGCTTCTAAGTTGATGTAATAGCAAGTAAGAAGTAAAACAATTCAAGATTTAGGAATCGATTATTGACTTTTTGCTGGCTTTGGTGCCTTGGACATGAGCTAGGACCTTAAGATTCTGCATGAAAGGAGGACTAGCAGCCGAGTTGCAAGGGAGAATGTGAAAAGTGTTCATATGTAGTAAAAACGTGAGGAATCCGTCCGTTTTCGTAATTTATTATCGAATCGACTTCAAGCAGTGCGTCACATTGGCCGCTCTTATTTCTGAAACGGTTGTACTTATCGTCTGCAAAGCTATGTCGCGTGCTGCGGTATGCGGAGACACTAAAAGCACTATAGTAGAACACAGATTAAGCTTCTAAGTTGATGTAATAGCCAGTAAGAAGTAGTACAATTCAAGTTTTAGGTATCGATTATTGACTTTTTAGCTGGCTTTGGTGCCTTGGACATGAGCTAGGTCCTTAAGATTCTGCATGAAAGGAGGACTAGCAGCCGCGTTGCACAGGAGTATGTGAAAAGTGTTTATATGTAGTAAAAACCTGAGAAATCCGTCCATTTTCGTCATTTGTTATCGAATCGACTTAAAGCCAGATCGTCACATTGGCCGCTCTTCTCTCTGAAACGGTTGTACTTATCGTCTGCAAAGCTATGTCGCGTGCTGCGGTATGCGGAGGCACTAAAATCAACATAGCGGAACACAGATGAAGCTTCTAAGTTGATGTAATAGCCAGTAAAAAGTAGTACAATTCAAGTTTTAGGTATCGATTATTGACTTTTTAGCTGGCTTTTGTGCCTTGGACATGAGCTATGTCCTTAAGATTCTGCATGAAAGGAGGACTAGCAGCCGAGTTGCATGGGAGAATGTGAAAAGTGTTCATATGTAGTAAAATCCTGAGAAATCCGTCCGTTTACGTAATTTATTATCGAATCGACTTAAAGCCAGATCGTCACATTGGCCGCTCTTCTCTCTGAAACGGTTGTACTTATCGTCTGCAAAGCTATGTCGCGTGCTGCGGTATGCGGAGACACTAAAAGCACCATAGTAGAACACAGATTAAGTTTCTAAGTTGATGTAATAGACAGTAAGAAGTAGTACAATTCAATTTTAGGTATCGATTATTGACTTTTTAGCTGGCTTTTCTGCCTTGGACATGAGCTAGGACCTTAAGATTCTGCATGAAAGGAGGACTAGCAGCCGAGTTGATCGGGAGTATGTGAAAAGTGTTCATATGTAGTAAAAACCTGAGAAATCCGTCCGTTTTCGTCATTTGTTATCGAATCAACTTGAAGCCAGATCGTCACATTGGCCGCTCTTCTCTCTGAAACGGTTGTACTTATCGTCTGCAAAGCTATGTCGCGTGCTGCGATATGCGGAGACACTAAAAGCACCATAGTAGAACACAGATTAAGCTTCTATGTTGATGTAATAGCCAGTAACAAGTAGTACAATTCAAGTTTTAGGTATCGACTATTGACTTTTTAGCTGGCTTTTGTGCCTTGGACATGAGCTAGGACCTTATGATTCTGCATGAAAGGAGGACTAGCAGCCGAGATGAACGGGAGGATGCGAAAAGTGTTCATATGTAGTAAAAACCTGAGAAATCCGTCCGTTTTCGTAATTTATTATCGAATCGACTTAAAGCAATGCGTCACATTGGCCGCTCTTCTCTCTGAAACGGTTGTACTTATCGTCTGCAAAGCTATGTCGCGTGCTGCAGTATTCAGAGACACTGAAAGCACCATAGTAGAACACAGATGAAGCTTCAAAGTTGATGTAATAGTCAGTAAGAAGTAGTACAATTCAAGTTTTAGATATCGATTATTGACTTTTTAGCTGGCTTTGGTGCCTTGGACATGAGCTAAGACCTTAAGATTCTGCATGAAAGGAGGACTAGCAGCCGAGTTGCATGGGAGAATGTGAAAAGTGTTCATATGTAGTAAAAACCTGAGAAATCCGTCCGTTTTCGTCATTTGTTATCGAATCGACTTAAAGCCAGATCGTCACATTGGCCGCTCTTCTCTCTGAAACGGTTGTACTTATCGTCTGCAAAGCTATGCCGCGTGCTGCGGTATGCGGAGACACTAAAAGCACCATAGTAGAACACAGATGAAGCTTCTAAGTTGATGTAATAGCCAGTAAGGAGTAGTACAATTCAAGTTTTAGGTATCGAATATTGACTTTTTAGCTGGCTTTGGTGCCTTTGACATGAGCTAGGACCTTAAGATTCAGCATGAAAGGAGGACTAGCAGCCGCGTTGCACGGGAGTATGTGAAAAGTGTTCATATGTAGTAAAAACCTGAGAAATCCGTCCATTTTCGTCATTTGTTATCGAATCGACTTAAAGCCAGATCGTCACATTGGCCGCTCTTCTCTCTGAAACGGTTGTACTTATCGTCTGCAAAGCTACGTCGCGTGCTGCGGTATGCGGAGACACTAAAAGCACCATAGTAGAACACAGATTAAGCTTCTAAGTTGATGTAATAGCAAGTAAGAAGTAAAACAATTCAAGATTTAGGAATCGATTATTGACTTATTGCTGGCTTTGGTGCCTTGGACATGAGCTAGGACCTTAAGATTCTGCATGAAAGGAGGACTAGCAGCCGAGTTGCAAGGGAGAATGTGAAAAGTGTTCATATGTAGTAAAAACGTGAGGAATCCGTCCGTTTTCGTAATTTATTATCGAATCGACTTCAAGCAGTGCGTCACATTGGCCGCTCTTATTTCTGAAACGGTTGTACTTATCGTCTGCAAAGCTATGTCGCGTGCTGCGGTATGCGGAGACACTAAAAGCACTATAGTAGAACACAGATTAAGCTTCTAAGTTGATGTAATAGCCAGTAAAAAGTAGTACAATTCAAGTTTTAGGTATCGATTATTGACTTTTTAGCTGGCTTTTGTGCCTTGGACATGAGCTATGTCCTTAAGATTCTGCATAAAAGAGGACTAGCAGCCGAGTTGCATGGGAGAATGTGAAAAGTGTTCATATGTAGTAAAATCCTGAGAAATCCGTCCGTTTACGTAATTTATTATCGAATCGACTTAAAGCCAGATCGTCACATTGGCCGCTCTTCTCTCTGAAACGGTTGTACTTATCGTCTGCAAAGCTATGTCGCGTGCTGCGATATGCGGAGACACTAAAAGCACCATAGTAGAACACAGATGAAGCTTCTAAGTTGATGTAATAGCCAGTAAGGAGTAGTAAAATTCAAGTTTTAGGTATCGAATATTGATTTTTTAGCTGGCTTTGGTGCCTTGGACATGAGCTAGGACCTTAAGATTCTGCATGAAAGGAGGACTAGCAGCCGAGTTGCACGGGAGGATGCGAAAAGTGTTCAAATGTAGTAAAAACCTGAGAAATCCGTCCGTTTTCGTAATTTATTGTCGAATCGACTTAAAGCAGTGCGTCACATTGGCCGCTCTTCTCTCTGAAACGGTTGTACTTATCGTCTGCAAAGCTATGTCGCGTGCTGCAGTATTCAGAGACACTGAAAGCACCATAGTAGAACACAGATGAAGCTTCAAAGTTGATGTAATAGTCAGTAAGAAGTAGTACAATTCAAGTTTTAGATATCGATTATTGACTTTTTAGCTGACTTTGGTGCCTTGGACATGAGCTAGGACCTTAAGATTCTGCATGAAAGGAGGACTAGCAGCCGAGTTGCATGGGAGGATGCGAAAAGTGTTCATATGTAGTAAGAACCTGAGAAATCCGTCCGTTTTCGTCATTTGTTATCGAATCGACTTAAAGCCAGATCGTCACATTGGCCCCTCTTCTCTCTGAAACGGTTGTACTTATCGTCTGCAAAGCTATGTCGCGTGCTGCAGTATGCGGAGACACTAAAAACACCATAGTAGAACACAGATGAAGCTTCTAAGTTGATGTGATAGCCAGTGAGAAGTAGTACAACTCAAGTTTTAGGTATCGATTATTGACTTTTATCTGGCTTTGGAGCCTTGGACATGAGCTAGGACCTTAAGATTTCGCATGAAAGGAGGACTAGCAGCCGCGTTGCACGGGAGTATGTGAAAAGTGTTCATATGTAGTAAAAACCTGAGAAATCCGTCCATTTTCGTCATTTGTTATCGAATCGACTTAAAGCCAGATCGTCACATTGGCCGCTCTTCTCTCTGAAACGGTTGTACTTATCGTCTGCAAAGCTACGTCGCGTGCTGCGGTATGCGGAGACACTAAAAGCACCATAGTAGAACACAGATTAAGCTTCTAAGTTGATGTAATAGCAAGTAAGAAGTAGTACAATTCAAGATTTAGGAATCGATTATTGACTTTTTGCTGGCTTTGGTGCCTTGGACATGAGCTAGGACCTTAAGATTCTGCATGAAAGGAGGACTAGCAGCCGAGTTGCAAGGGAGAATGTGAAAAGTGTTTATATGTAGTAAAAACGTGAGGAATCCGTCCGTTTTCACAATTTATTATCGAATCGACTTCAAGCAGTGCGTCACATTGGCCGCTCTTATTTCTGAAACGGTTGCACTTATCGTCTGCAAAGCTATGTCGCGTGCTGCGGTATGCGGAGACACTAAAAGCACTGTAGTAGAACACAGATTAAGCTTCTAAGTTGATGTAATAGCCAGTAAGAAGTAGTACAATTCAAGTTTTAGGTATCGATTATTGACTTTTTAGCTGGCTTTGGTGTCTTGGACATGACCTAGGTCCTTAAGATTCTGCATGAAAGGAGGATTAGCAGCCGCGTTGCACAGGAGTATGTGAAAAGTGTTTATATGTTGTAAAAACCTGAGAAATCCGTCCATTTTCGTCATTTGTTATCGAATCGACTTAAAGCCAGATCGTCACATTGGCCGCTCCTCTATATGAAACGGTTGTACTTATCGTCTGCAAAACTATGTCGCGTGTTTGCGGTATGTGGAGACTCTAAAAGCACCATAGTAGAACACAGATGATGCTTGTAAGTTGATGTAATAGCCAGTAAGAAGTAGTACAATTCAAGTTTTAGGTAACGATTATTGACTTTTTAGCCGGCTTTGGTGCCTTGGACATTAGCTAGGACCTTAAAATTCTGCATGAAAGGAGGGCTAGCAGCCGAGTTGAACGGGAGAATGCGAAAAGTGTTCATGTGTAGTAAAATCCTGAGAAATCTGTACGTTTACGTAATTTATTATCGAATCGACTTAAAGCCAGATCGTCACATTGGTGGCTCTTCTCTCTGAAACGGTTGTACTTATCGTCTGCAAAGCTATGTCGCGTGCTGCGGTATGCGGAGACACTAAAAGCACCATAGTAGAACACAGATTAAGCTTCTAAGTTGATGTAATAGCCAGTAAGAAGTAGTACAATTCAAGTTTTAGGTATCGATTATGGACTTTTTGCTGGCTTTGGTGCCTTGGACATGAGCTAGGACCTTAAGATTCTGCATTAAATTAGGACTAGCAGCCGAGGTGCAAGGGACAATGTTAAAAGTGTTCATATGTAGTAAAAACCTGATAAATCCGTTCGTTTTTGTCATTTGTTATCGAATCGACTTAAAGCCAGATCGTCACATTGGCCGCTCTTCTCTCTGAAACGGTTGTACTTATCGTCTGCAAAGCCATGTCGCGTGCTGCGGTATGCGGAGACACTAAAATAACCATAGTGGAACACAGATGAAGCTTCTAAGTTGATGTAATAGCAAGTAAGAAGTAGTACAATTCAAGTTTTATGTATCGATTATGGACTTTTTAGCTGGCTTTGGTGCCTTGGACATGAGCTAGGACCTTAAGATTCTGCATGAAAGGAGGTCTAGCAGCCGAGTTGCAAGGGACAATGTTAAAAGTGTTCATATGTAGTAAAAACCTGAGAAAAACGTTCGTTTTTGTCATTTGTTATCGACTCGACTTAAAGCCAGATCGTCACATTGGTCGCTCTTCTCTCTGAAACGGTTGTACTTATCGTCTGCAAAGCTATGTCGCGTGCTGCGGTATGCGGAGGCACTAAAATCAACATAGCGGATCACAGATGAAGCTTCTAAGTTGATGTAATATCCAGTAAGAAGTAGTACAATTCAAGTTTTAGGTATCGATTATTGACTTTTTAGCTGGCTTTGATGCCTTGGACATGAGCTATGTCCTTAAGATTCTGCATGAAAGGAGGACTAGCAGCCGAGTTGCATGGGAGAATGTGAAAAGTTTTCATATGTTAAAAACCTGAGAAATCCGTCCGTTTTCGTCATTTGTTATCGAATCAACTTGAAGCCAGATCGTCACATTGGCCGCTCTTCTCTCTGAAACGGTTGTACTTATCGTCTGCAAAGCTATGTCGCGTGCTGCGTTATGCGGAGACACTAAAAGCTCCATAGTAGAACACAGATGAAGCTTCTAAGTTGATGTGATAGCCAGTAAGGAGTAGTACAATTTAAGTTTTAGGTATCGAATATTGACTTTTTAGCTGGCTTTGGTGCCTTGGACATGAGCTAGGACCTTAAGATTCTGCATGAAAGGAGGACTAGCAGCCGAGTTGCACGGGAGAATGCGAAAAGTGTTCATATGTAGTAAAAACCTGAGAAATCCGTCCGTTTTAGTAATTTATTATCGAATCGACTTAAAGCAGTGCGTCACAGTAGCCGCTCTTCTCTCTGAAACGGTTGTACTTATCGTCTGCAAAGCTATGTCGCGTGCTGCGGTATGCGGAGACACTAAAAGCACCATAGTAGAACAAAGATTAAGCTTCTAAGTTGATGTAATAGCCAGTAAGAAGTAGTACAATTCAAGTTTTAGGTATCGATTATTGACATTTTAGCTGGCTTTGGTGCATTGGACATGAGCTAGGACCTTAAGATTCTGCATGAAAGGAGGACTAGCAGTCGAGTTGAACGGGAAAATGCGAAAAGTGTTCATGTGTAGTTAAATCCTGAGAAATCCGTCCGTTTACGTAATTTATTATCGAATCGACTTAAAGCCAGATCGAGACATTGGCCGCTCTTCTCTCTGAAACGTTTGTACTTATCGTCTGCAAAGCTATGTCGCGTGTTGCGGTATGCGGAGGCACTAAAATCAACATAGCGGAACACAGATGAAGCTTCTAAGTTGATGTAATAGCCAGTAAGAAGTAGTACAAATTAAGTTATAGGTATAGATTATTGACTTTTTAGCTGGCTTTTGTGCCTTGGACATGAGCTAGGACCTTAAGATTCTGCATGAAATGAGGACTAGCAGCCGAGTTGCAAGGGAGAATGTGAAAAATGTTCATATGTAGTAAAAACGTGAGGAATCCGTCCGTTTTCATAATTTATTATCGAATCGACTTCAAGCAGTGCGTCACATTGGCCGCTCTTATTTCTGAAACGGTTGTACTTATCGTCTGCAAAGCTATGTCGCGTGCTGCGGTATGCGGAGACACTAAAAGCACTATAGTAGAACACAGATTAAGCTTCTAAGTTGATGTAATAGCCAGTAAGAAGTAGTACAATTCAAGTTTTAGGTATCGATTATTGACTTTTTAGCTGGCTTTGGTGCCTTGGACATGAGCTAGGTCCTTAAGATTCTGCATGAAAGGAGGACTAGCAGCCGCGTTGCACAGGAGTATGTGAAAAGTGTTTATATGTAGTAAAAACCTGAGAAATCCGTCCATTTTCGTCATTTGTTATCGAATCGACTTAAAGCCAGATCGTCACATTGGACCCTCTTCTCTCTGAAACGATTGTACTTATCGTCTGCAAAGCTATGTCGCGTGTTTCGGTATGCGGAGGCACTAAAATCAACATAGCGGAACACAGATGAAGCCTCTAAGTTGATGTAATAGCCAGTAAGAAGTAGTACAATTCAAGTTATAGGTATCGATTATTGACTTTTTAGCTGGCTTTTCTGCCTTGGACATGAGCTATGTCCTTAAGATGCTGCATGAAAGGAGGACTAGCAGTCGAGTTGCATGGGAGAATGTGAAAAGTGTTCATATGTAGTAAAATCCTGAGAAATCCGTCCGTTTACGTAATTTATTATCGAATCGACTTAAAGCCAGATCGTCACATTGGCCGCTCTTCTCTCTGAAACGGTTGTACTTATCGCCTGCAAAGCTATGTCGCGTGCTGCGGTATGCGGAGACACTAAAAGCCCCATAGTAGAACACAGATTAAGTTTCTAAGTTGATGTAATAGACAGTAAGAAGTAGTACAATTCAAGTTTTAGGTATCGATTATTGAATTTTTAGCTGGCTTTTCTGCCTTGGACATGAGCTAGGACCTTAAGATTCTGCATGAAAGGAGGACTAGCAGCCGAGATGCAAGGGACAATGTTAAAAGTGTTCATATGTAGTAAAAACCTGAGAAATCCGTCCATTTTCGTCATTTGTTATCGAATCGACTTAAAGCCAGATCGTCACATTGGCCCCTCTTCTCTCTTAAACGGTTGTACTTATCGTCTGCAAAGCTATGTCGCGTGCTGCGGTATGCGGAGGCACTAAAATCAACATAGCGGAACACAGATGATGCTTCTAAGTTGATGTAATAGCCAGTAAGAAGTAGTACAATTCAAGTTTTAGGTATCGATTATGGACTTTTTAGCTGGCTTTGGTGCCTTGGACATTAGCTAGGACCTTAAGATTCTGCATGAAAGGAGGACTAGCAGCCGAGTTGAACGGGAGAATGCGAAAAGTGTTCATGTGTAGTAAAATCCTGAGAAATCTTTCCGTTTACGTAATTTATTATCGAATGGACTTAAAGCCAGATTGTCACATTGGCCGCTCTTCTCTCTGAAACGGTTGTACTTATCGTCTGCAAAGCTATGTCGCGTGCTGCGGTATGCGGAGACACTAAAAGCACCATAGTAGAACACAGATTAAGCTTCTAAGTTGATGTAATAGCCAGTAAGAAGTAGTACAATTCAAGTTTTAGGTATCGATTATGGATTTTTTGCTGGCTTTGGTGCCTTGGACATGAGCTAGGACCTTAAGATTCTGCATGAAAGGAGGTCTAGCAGCCGAGTTGCAAGGGACAATGTTAAAAGTGTTCATATGTAGTAAAAACCTGAGAAAAATGTTCGTTTTTGTCATTTGTTATCGAATCGACTTAAAGCCAGATCGTCACATTGGTCGCTCTTCTCTCTGAAACGGTTGTACTTATCGTCTGCAGAGCTATGTCGCGTGCTGCGGTATGCGGAGGCACTAAAATCAACATAGGGGATCACAGATGAAGCTTCTAAGTTGATGTAATATCCAGTAAGAAGTAGTACAATTCAAGTTTTAGGTATCGATTGTTGACTTTTTAGCTGGCTTTGGTGCCTTGGACATGAGCTAGGACCTTAAGATTCTGCATGAAAGGAGGACTAGCAGCCGAGTTGCACGGGAGAATGCGAAAAGTGTTCATATGTAGTAAAAACCTGAGAAATCCGTCCGTTTTAGTAATTTATTATCGAATCGACTTAAAGCAGTGCGTCACAGTAGCCGCTCTTCTCTCTGAAACGGTTGTACTTATCGTCTGCAAAGCTATGTCGCGTGCTGCGGTATGCGGAGACACTAAAAGCACCATAGTAGAACAAAGATTAAGCTTCTAAGTTGATGTAATAGCCAGTAAGAAGTAGTACAATTCAAGTTTTAGGTATCGATTATTGACATTTTAGCTGGCTTTGGTGCATTGGACATGAGCTAGGACCTTAAGATTCTGCATGAAAGGAGGTCTAGCAGTCGAGTTGAACGGGAAAATGCGAAAAGTGTTCATGTGTAGTTAAATCCTGAGAAATCCGTCCGTTTACGTAATTTATTATCGAATCGACTTAAAGCCAGATCGTCACATTGGCCGCTCTTCTCTCTGAAACGTTTGTACTTATCGTCTGCAAAGCTATGTCGCGTGCTGCGGTATGCGGAGACACTAAAATCACCATAGTGGAACACAGATGAAGCATCTAAGTTGATGTAATAGCCAGTAAGAAGTAGTACAATTCAAGTTTTAGGTAACGGTTATTGATTTTGTAACTGGCTTTGGTGCCTTGGACATGAGCTAGAACCTTAAGATTCTGCATGAAAGGAGGACTAGCAGTCGAGTTGAACGGGAGAATGCGAAAAGTGTTCATGTGTAGTTAAATCCTGAGAAATCCGTCCGTTTTCGTAATTTATTATCGAATCGACATAAGCCAGATCGTCACATTGGCCGCACTTCTCTCTGAAACGGTTGTACTTATCGTCTGCTAAGTTATGTCGCGCGCTGCGGTATGGGGAGACACTAAAAGCACCATAGTAGAACACAGATGAAGCTTCTAAGTGGATGTAATAGCCAGTAAGAAGTAGTACAATTCAAGTTCTAGGTATCGATTATTGACTTTTTAGCTTGCTTTGGTGCCTTGGACCTGAGCTAGGAGCTTAAGATTCTGCATGAAAGGAGGACTAGCAGCCGAGTTGATCGGGAGTATGTGAAAAGTGTTCATATGTAGTAAAAACCTGAGAAATCCGTTCGTTTTCGTCATTTGTTATCGAATCGACTTAAAGCCAGATCGTCACATTGGACGCTCTTCTCTCTGAAACGGTTGTACTTATCGTCTGCAAAGCTATGTCGCGTGCTGCGGTATGCGGAGACACTAAAAGCACTATAGTAGAACACAGATGATGCTTCTAAGTTGATGTAATAGCCAGTAAGGAGTAGTACAATTCAAGTTTTAGGTATCGATTATTGACATTTTAGCCGGCTTTGGTGCCTTGAACATGAGCTAGGAACTTAAGATTCTGCATGAAAGGAGGACTAGCAGCCGAGTTGCAAGGGAGAATGTGAAAAGTGTTCATATGTAGTAAAAACCTGAGAAATCCGTCCGTTTTCATCATTTGTTATAGAATCGACTTAAATCCAGATCGTCACATTGGCCGCAGTTCTGTCTGAAACGGCTGTACTTATCGTCTGCAAAGCTATGTCGCGTGCTGCGGTATGCGGAGACACTAAAAGCACCATAGTAGAATATAGATGAAGCTTCTAAGTTGATGTAATAGCCAGTAAGAAGTAGTACAATTTACGTTTTAGGTATCGATTTTTTACTTTTTAGCTGGCTTTGGAGTCTTGGACATGATGTAGGACCCTAAGATTCTGCACGAAAGGAGGACTAGCAGCCGCGTTGCACGGGTGTATTGTGAAAAGTGTTCATATGTAGTAAAAACCTGCGAAATCCGTCCGTTTTCGTCATTTGTTATCGAATCAACTTGAAGCCAGATCGTCACATTGGCCGCTCTTCTCTCTGAAACGGTTGTACTTATCGTCTGCAAAGCTATGTCGCGTGATGCGGTATGCGGAGACACTAAAAGCACCATAGTAGAACACAGATGAAGCTTCTAAGTTGATGTAATAGCCAGTAAGAAGTAGTAAAATTCAAGTTTTAGGTATCGATTACTGACTATTTTGCTGGCTTTGGTGCCTTGGACATGAGATAGGACCTTAAGATTCTGCATGAAAGGAGAACTAGCAGCCGCGTTGCACGGGAGTATGTGAAAAGTGTTCATATGTAGTAAAAACCTGAGAAATCCGTCCGTTTTAGTCATTTGTTATCGAATCGACTTAAAGCCAGATCGTCACATTGGCCGCTCTTCTCTCTGAAACGGTAGTACTTATCGTCTGCAAAGCTATGTCGCGTGCTGCGGTATGCGGAGACACTAGAAGCACCATAGTGGAACACAGATGAGGCTTCTAAGTTGATGTAATAGCCAGTAAGAAGTAGTACAGTTCAAGTTTTAGGTATCGATTATTGACTATTTTGCTGGCTTTTGTGCCTTGGACATGAGCTAGGAGCTTAAGATTATGCATGAAAGGAGGACTAGCAGCCGCGTTGCACGGGAGTATGTGAAAAGTGTTCATATGTAGTAAAAACCTGAGAAATCCGTCCGTTTTCGTCATTTGTTATCGAAACTACTTAAAGCCAGATCGTCACATTGGCCGCTCTTCTCTCTGAAACGGATGTACTTATCGTCTGCAAAGCTATGTCGCGTGATGCGGTATGCGGAGACACTAAAAGCACCATAAATGAACACAGATGAAGCTTCTAAGTTGATGTAATAGCCAGTAAGAAGTAGTACAGTTCAAGTTTTAGTTATCGATTATTGACTATTTTGCTGGCTTTTGTGCCTTTGTACATGAGCTAGGAGCTTACGATTCTGCATGAAAGGAGGACTAGCACCGCGTTGCACGGGAGTATGTGAAAAATGTTCATATGTAGTAAAAACCAGAGAAATCCGTCCGTTTTCGTCATTTGTTATCGAATAGACTGAATGCCAGATCGTCACATTGGCCGCTCTTCTCTCTGAAACGGTTGTACTTATCGCCTGCAAAGCTATGTCGCGTGCTGCGGTATGCGGAGACACTAAACCACCATAGTAGAACATAGATGAAGCTTCTAGGTTGATGTAATAGCCAGTAAGAAGTAGTACAATTTACGTTTTAGGTATCGATTTTTGACTTTTTAGCTGGCTTTGGAGCCTTGGACATGGGGTAGGACCTTAAGATTTTGCATGAAAGGAGGACTAGCAGCCGCGTTGCACGGGAGTATTGTGAAAAGTGTTCATATGTAGTAACAACCTGAGAAATCCGTCCGTTTTCGTCATTTGTTATCGAATCGACTTAAAGCCAGATCGTCACATTGGCCGCTCTTCTCTCTGAAACGGTTGTACTTATCGTCTGCAAAGCTATGTCGCGTGCTGCGGTATGCGGAGACACTAAACCACCATAGTAGAACATAGATGAAGCTTCTAGGTTGATATAATAGCCAGTAAGAAGTAGTACAATTTACGTTTTAGGTATCGATTTTTGACTTTTTAGCTGGCTTTGGAGCCTTGGACATGAGGTAGGACCTAAAGATTTTGCATGAAAGGAGGACTAGCAGCCGCGTTGCACGGGAGTATTGTGAAAAGTGTTCATATGTAGTAAAAACCTGAGAAATCCGTCCGTTTTCGTCATTTGTTATCGAATCAACTTGAAGCCAGATCGTCACATTGGCCGCTCTTCTCTCTGAAACGGTTGTACTTATCGTCTGCAAAGCTATGTCGCGTGATGCGGTATGCGGAGACACTAAAAGCACCATAGTAGAACACAGATGAAGCTTCTAAGTTGATGTAATAGCCAGTAAGAAGTAGTAAAATTCAAGTTTTAGGTATCGATTACTGACTATTTTGCTGGCTTTGGTGCCTTGGACATGAGATAGGACCTTAAGATTCTGCATGAAAGGAGAACTAGCAGCCGCGTTGCACGGGAGTATGTGAAAAGTGTTCATATGTAGTAAATACCTGAGAAATCCGTCCGTTTTCGTCATTTGTTATCGAATCGACTTAAAGCCAGATCGTCACATTGGCCGCTCTTCTCTCTGAAACGGTTGTACTTATCGTCTGCAAAGCTATGTCGCATGCTGCGGTATGCGGAGACACTAAAAGCACCATAGTGGAACACAGATGAGGCTTCTAAGTTGATGTAATAGCCAGTAAGAAGTAGTACAGTTCAAGTTTTAGGTATCGATTATTGACTATTTTGCTGGCTTTTGTGCCTTGGACATGAGCTAGGAGCTTAAGATTCTGCATGAAAGGAGGAATAGCAGCCGCGTTGCACGGGAGTATGTGAAAAGTGTTCATATGTAGTAAAAACCTGAGAAATCCGTCCGTTTTCGTCATTTGTTATCGAATCGACTTAAAGCCAGATCGTCACATTGTCCGGTCTTCTCTCTGAAACGGTTGTACTTATCGTCTGCAAAGGTATGTCGAGTGCTGAGGTATGTGGAGACACTAAAAGCACCATAGTAGAACACAGATGAAGCTTCTAAGTTGATTTAATAGTAAGTAAGAAGTAGTACAATTCAAGTTTTAGGTATCGATTATTGACTTTTTAGCCGGCTTTGGTGCCTTGAACATGAGCTAGGACCTTAAGATTCTGCATGAAAGGAGGACTAGCAGCCGAGTTGCACGGGAAAATGTGAAAAGTGTTCACATGTAGTAAAAACCTGAGAAATTCGTCCGTTTTCATCATTTGTTACAGAATCGACTTAAATCCAGATCGTCACATTGGCCCGCATTTCTGTCTGACACGGCTAAACTTATCGTCTGCAAAGGTATGTCGCGTGCTGCGGTATGGGGAGACACTAAAAGCACCATAGTAGAACATAGATGAAGCTTCTAAGTTGATGTAATAGCCAGTAAGAAGTAGTACAATTTACGTTTTAGGAATCGATTTTTGACTTTTTCCCTGGCTTTGGAGCCATGGTCATGATGTAGGACCTTAAGATTCTGCATGAAAGGAGGACTAGCAGCCGAGTTGCAAGGGAGAATGTTAAAAGTGTTCATATGTAGTAAAAACCTGAGAAATCCGTTCGTTTTCGTCATTTGTTATCTAATCGACTAAAAGCCAGATCGTCACATTGGCCGTTCTTCTCTCTGAAACGGTTGTACTTATCGTCTGCAAAGCTATGTCGCGTGCAGCGGTATGCGGAGACACTAAAAGCACCATAAATGAACACTGATGAAGCTTCTAAGTTGATGTAATAGCCAGTAAGAAGTAGTACAGTTCAAGTTTTAGTTATCGATTATTGACTATTTTGCTGGCTTTTGTGCCTTTGTACATGAGCTAGGAGCTTACGATTCTGCATGAAAGGAAGACTAGCACCGCGTTGCACGGGAGTATGTGAAAAATGTTCATATGTAGTAAAAACCAGAGAAATCCGTCCGTTTTCGTCATTTGTTATCGAATAGACTGAATGCCAGATCGTCACATTGGCCGCTCTTCTCTCTGAAACGGTTGTACTTATCGCCTGCAAAGCTATGTCGCGTGCTGCGGTATGCGGAGACACTTAAATCACCATTGTAGAACACAGATGAAGCTTCTAAGTTGAAGTAATATCCAGTTAAATGTAGTACAATTCAAGACTTAGGTTCGATTATTGACTTTTTACCATTCTTTGGTGCCTTGGACATGAGCTAGGACCTTAAGATTCTGCATGAAAGGAGGACTAGCAGCCGAGTTGCACGGGAGAATGTGAAAAGTGTTCATATGTAGTAAAAACCTGAGAAATCCGTCCGTTTTCGTCATTTGTTATCGAATCGACTTAAACCCAGATTGTCACATTGGCCCCTCTTCCCTGTAACGGTTGTACTTATCGTCTGCAAAGCTATGTCGCGTGCTGCGGTATGCGGAGACACTAAACCACCATAGTAGAACATAGATGAAGCTTCTAGGTTGATGTAATAGCCAGTAAGAAGTAGTACAATTTACGTTTTAGGTATCGATTTTTGACTTTTTAGCTGGCTTTGGAGCCTTGGACATGGGGTAGTACCTTAAGATTTTGCATGAAAGGAGGACTAGCAGCCGCGTTGCACGGGAGTATTGTGAAAAGTGTTCATATGTAGTAACAACCTGAGAAATCCGTCCGTTTTCGTCATTTGTTATCGAATCGACTTAAAGCCAGATCGTCACATTGGCCGCTCTTCTCTCTGAAACGGTTGTACTTATCGTCTGCAAAGCTATGTCGCGTGCTGCGGTATGCGGAGACACTAAACCACCATAGTAGAACATAGATGAAGCTTCTAGGTTGATATAATAGCCAGTAAGAAGTAGTACAATTTACGTTTTAGGTATCGATTTTTGACTTTTTAGCTGGCTTTGGAGCCTTGGACATGAGGTAGGACCTTAAGATTTTGCATGAAAGGAGGACTAGCAGCCGCGTTGCACGGGAGTATTGTGAAAAGTGTTCATATGTAGTAAAAACCTGAGAAATCCGTCCGTTTTCGTCATTTGTTATCGAATCAACTTGAAGCCAGATCGTCACATTGGCCGCTCTTCTCTCTGAAACGGTTGTACTTATCGTCTGCAAAGCTATGTCGCGTGATGCGGTATGCGGAGACACTAAAAGCACCATAGTAGAACACAGATGAAGCTTCTAAGTTGATGTAATAGCCAGTAAGAAGTAGTAAAATTCAAGTTTTAGGTATCGATTACTGACTATTTTGCTGGCTTTGGTGCCTTGGACATGAGATAGGACCTTAAGATTCTGCATGAAAGGAGAACTAGCAGCCGCGTTGCACGGGAGTATGTGAAAAGTGTTCATATGTAGTAAATACCTGAGAAATCCGTCCGTTTTCGTCATTTGTTATCGAATCGACTTAAAGCCAGATCGTCACATTGGCCGCTCTTCTCTCTGAAACGGTTGTACTTATCGTCTGCAAAGCTATGTCGCATGCTGCGGTATGCGGAGACACTAAAAGCACCATAGTGGAAAACAGATGAGGCTTCTAAGTTGAAGTAATAGCCAGTAAGAAGTAGTACAGTTCAAGTTTTAGGTATCGATTATTGACTATTTTGCTGGCTTTTGTGCCTTGGACATGAGCTAGGAGCTTAAGATTCTGCATGAAAGGAGGAATAGCAGCCGCGTTGCACGGGAGTATGTGAAAAGTGTTCATATGTAGTAAAAACCTGAGAAATCCGTCCGTTTTCGTCATTTGTTATCGAATCGACTTAAAGCCAGATCGTCACATTGGCCGCTCTTCTCTCTGAAACGGTTGTACTTATCGTCTGCAAAGCTATGTCGCGTCCTGCAGTATGCGGAGACACTAAAAGCACCATAGTAGAACACACATGAAGCTTCTAAGTTGATGTAATAGCAAGTAAGAAGTAGTACAATTCAAGTTTTAGGTATCAATTATTGACTTTTTAGCTGGCTTTGGTACATTGGACATGAGCTAGGACCTTAAGATTCTGCATGAAAGGAGGACTAGCAGCCGAGTTCCACGGGTGAATGCGAAAAGTGTTAATATGTAGTAAAAACCTGAGAAACCCGTCCGTTTTCGTCATTTGTTATCGAATCGACTTAAAGCCAGATCGTCACATTGTCCGGTCTTCTCTCTGAAACGGTTGTACTTATCGTCTGCAAAGGTATGTTGAGTGCTGCGGTATGTGGAGACACTAAAAGCACCATAGTAGAACACAGATGAAGCTTCTAAGTTGATTTAATAGCAAGTAAGAAGTAGTACAATTCAAGTTTTAGGTATCGATTATTGACTTTTTAGCCGGCTTTGGTGCCTTGAACATGAGCTAGGACCTTAAGATTCTGCATGAAAGGAGGACTAGCAGCCGAGTTGCACGGGAAAATGTGAAAAGTGTTCACATGTAGTAAAAACCTGAGAAATCCGTCCGTTTTCATCATTTGTTACAGAATCGACTTAAATCCAGATCGTCACATTGGCCCGCATTTCTGTCTGACACGGCTAAACTTATCGTCTGCAAAGGTATGTCGCGTGCTGCGGTATGCGGAGACACTAAAAGCACCATAGTAGAACATAGATGAAGCTTCTAAGTTGATGTAATAGCCAGTAAGAAGTAGTACAATTTACGTTTTAGGAATCGATTTTTGAATTTTTCCCTGGCTTTGGAGCCATGGTCATGATATAGGACCTTAAGATTCTGCATGAAACGAGGACTAGCAGCCGAGTTGCAAGGGAGAATGTTAAAAGTGTTCATATGTAGTAAAAACCTGAGATACCCATCCGTTTTCGTCATTTGTTATCGAATCGACTTAAACCCAGATTGTCACCTTGGCCCCTCTTCTCTGAAACGGTTGTACTTATCGTCTGCAAAGCTATGTCGCGTGCTGCGGTATACGGAGACACTAAAAGCACCATAGTAGAACACAGATGAAGCTTCTAAGTTGATGTAATAGCCAGTAAGAAGTAGTACAGTTCAAGTTTTAGGTATCGATTATTGACTATTTTGCTGGCTTTTGTGCCTTTGTACATGAGCTAGGAGCTTAAGAATCTGCATGAAAAGAGGACTAGCAGCCGCGTTGCACGGGAGTGTGTGAAAAGTGTTCATATGTAGTAACAACCTGAGAAATCCGTCCGTTTTCGTCATTTGTAATCGAATCGACTTAAAGCCAGATCGTCACATTGTCCGCTCTTCTCTCTGAAACGGTTGTACTTATCGTCTGCAAACCTATGTCGCGTGCTGCGGTATGCGGAGACACTAAACCACCATAGTAGAACATAGATGAAGCTTGTAAGTTGATGTAATAGCCAGTAAGAAGTAGTACAATTTACGTTTTAGGTATCGATTTTTGACTTTTTAGCTGGCTTTGGAGACTTGGACATGAGCTAGGACCTTAAGATTCTGCATGAAAGGAGGACTAGCAGCCGAGTTGCACGGGAGAATGTGAAAAGTGTTCATATGTAGTAAAAACCTGAGAAATCTGTCCGTTTTCGTCATTTGTTATCGAATCGACTTAAAGCCAGGTCGTCACATTGGCCGCTCTTCTCAGAAACGGTTAAACTTATCGTCTGAAAGCTATGTCGCGTGCTGCGGTATGCGGAAACACTAAAAGCACCATAGTAGAACACAGATGAAGCTTCTAAAATGATGTAATAGCCAGTAAGAATTAATACAATACCAGTTTTAGGTATCGATTATTGACTTTTTAGCTGGCTTTGGTGCCTTGGACATGAGCTAGGACCTTAAGATTCTGCACGAAAGGAGGACTAGCAGCCGAGTTGCATGTTAGAATGTGAAAAGTGTTCATATGTAGTAAAAACCTGAGAAATCCGTCCGTTTTCGTCATTTGTTATTGAATCGACTTAAAGCCAGGTCGTCACATTGGCCGTTCTTCTCTCTGAAACGGTTGTACAATTCGTCTGCAAAGCTATGTCGCGTGCTGCGGTATGTGGAGACACTAAAAGCACCATAGTAGAACACAGATGAAGCTTCTAAGTTGATGTAATAGCTAGTAAGAAGTAGTACAATTGAAATTTTAGATATCGATTATTGACTTTTTAGCTGGCTTTGATGCCTTGGACATGAGCTAGGACCTTAAGATTCTGCATCAAAGGAGGACTAGCAGCCGAGTTGCACGGGAGAATGTGAAAAGTGTTCATATGTAGTAAAAATCTGAGAAATACGTCCGTTTTCGTCATTTGTTATCGAATCGACTTAAAGCCAGATCGTCACATTGCCGCTCTTCTCTCTGAAACGGTTGTACTTATCGTCTGCAAAGCTATGTCGCGTGCTGCGTTATGCGGAGACACTAAAAGCACCATAGTAGAACACAGATGAAGCTTCTAAGTTGATGTAATAGCCAGTAAGAAGTAGTACAATTCAAGTTTTAGGTTCTGATTATTTACTTTTTAGCTGGCTTTGGTGCCTTGGACATGAGCTGGGACCTTAAGATTCTGCATGAAAGGATGACTAGCAGGCGAGTTGCACGAAAGAATGTGAAAGGTGTTCATATGTAGTAAAAATTTGAGAAATACGTCCGTTTTCGTCATTTGTTATCGAATCGACTTAAAGCCAGATCGTCACATTGGCCGCTCTTCTCTCTGAAACGGTTGTACTTATCGTCTGCAAAGCTATGCCGCGTGCTGCGTTATGCGGAGACACTAAAGTCACCATAGTGGAACACAGATGAGGCTTCTAAGTTGAGTAATAGCCAGTAAGAAGTTGTACAATTCAAGTTTTAGGTATCGATTATTGACTTTTTAGCAGGCTTTGGTGCCTTGGACGTGAGCTAGAACCTTAAGATTCTGCATGAAAGGAGGACTAGCAGCCGAGTTGCACGGGAGAATGTCAAAAGTGTTCATATGTAGTAAAAACCTTAGAAATTCGTCCGTTTTCGTCAATTTGTTATCGAATCGACTTAAAGCCAGATCGTCACATTGGCCGCTCCTCTCTCTGAAACGGTTGTACTTATCGCCTGCAAAACTTTGTCGCGTGCTGCGGTATGCGGAGACACAAAAACCACCATAGTAGAACACAGATGAAGCTTCTAAGTTGATGTAATAACCAGTAAGAAGTAGTACAATTCAAGTTATAGGTATCGATTATTGACTTTTTAGCTGGCTTTGGTGCCTTGGACATGAGCTAGGACCTTAAGATTCTGCATGAAAGGAGGACTAGCAGCCGAGTTAAACGGGAGAATGTGAAAAGTGGTCATATGTAGTAAAAACCTGAGAAATCCGTCCGTTTTCATCATTTGTTATCGTATCGACTTAAAGCCAGATCGTCACATTGGCCGCTCTTCTCTCTGAAACGGTTGTACTTATCGTCTGCAAAGTTATGCCGCATGCTGCGGTTTGCGGAGACACTAAAAGCACCATAGTGGAACACAGATGAAGCTTCTAAATTGATGTAATAGCCAGTAAGAAGTAGTACATTTCAAGTTTTAGGTATCGATTATTGACTTTTTAGCTGGCTTTGGTGCCTTGGATGTGAGCTAGGACCTTAAGATTCTGCATGAAAGGGGGACTAGCAGCCGAGTTGCATGTTAGAATGTGAAAAGTGTTCATATGTAGTAAAAACCTGAGAAACCCGTCCGTTTTCGTCATTTGTTATCGAATCGACTTAAAGCCAGATCGTCACATTGGCCGCTCTTCTCTCTGAAACGGTTGTACTTATCGTCTGCAAAGCTATGTCGCATGCTGCGGTATGCGGAGACACTAAAATCACCATAGTAGACCACAGATGAAGCTTCTAAGATGATGTAATAGCCAGTAAGAATTAATACAATACCAGTTTTAGGTATCGATTATTGACTTTTTAGCTGGCTTTGGTGCCTTGGACATGAGCTAGGACCTTAAGATTCTGCATGAAAGGAGGACTAGCAGCCGAGTTGCATGTTAGAGTATGAAAAGTGTTCATATGTAGTAAAAACCTGAGAAATCCGTCCGTTTTCGTCATTTGTTATGGAATCGACTTAAAGCCAGGTCGTCACATTGGCCGTTCTTCTCTCTGAAACGGTTGTACATATCGTCTGCAAAGCTATGTCGCGTGCTGCGGTATGCGGAGACACTAAAATCACCATAGTAGAACACAGATGAAGCTTCTAAGTAGATGTAATAGCCAGTAAGAAGTAGTACAATCCTAGTTTTAGGCATCGATTATTGACTTTTAGCTGGCTTTGGTGCCTTGGACATGAGCTACGACCTTAAGATTCTGCATCAAAGGAGGACTAGCAGCCGAGTTGCACGGGAGATTGTAAAAAGTGTTCATATGTAGTAAAAACCTGAGAAATCCGTCCGTTTTCGTCATTTGTTATGGAATCGACGTAAAGCCAGAACGTCACATCGGCCGCTCTTCTCTCTGAAACGGTTGTACATATCGTCTGCAAAGCTATGTCGCGTGCTGCGGTATGCGGAGACACTAAAAGCACCATAGTAGAACACAGATGAAGCTTCTAAATTGATGTAATAGCCAGTAAGAAGTAGTACAATTCAAGTTTTACGTATCGATTATTGACTTTTTAGCTGGCTTTGGTGCCTTGGACATGAGCTAGGAACTTAAGATTCTGCATGAAAGGAGGACTAGCAGCCGAGTTGCACGGGAGAATGTGAAAAGTGTTCATATGTAGTAAAAACCTGAGAAATCCGTTCGTTATCGTCATTTGTCTTCGAATCGACTTCAAGCCAGGTCGTCACATTGGCCGCTCTTCTCAGAAACGGTTATACTTATCGTCTGAAAGCTATGTCGCGTGCTGCGGTATGCGGAAACACTAAAAGCACCATAGTAGAACACAGATGAAGCTTCTAAAATGATGTAATAGCCAGTAAGAATTAATACAATACTAGTTTTAGGTATCGATTATTGACTTTTTAGCTGGCTTTGGTGCCTTGGACATGAGCTAGGACCTTAAGATTCTGCACGAAAGGAGGACTAGCAGCCGAGTTGCATGTTAGAATGTGAAAAGTGTTCATATGTAGTAAAAACCTGAGAAATCCGTCCGTTTTCGTCATTTGTTATCGAATCGACTTAAAGCCAGGTCGTCACATTGGCCGTTCTTCTCTCGGAAACGGTTGTACAATTCGTCTGCAAAGCTATGTCGCGTGCTGCGGTATGTGGAGACACTAAAAGCACCATAGTAGAACACAGATGAAGCTTCTAAGTTGATGTAATAGCTAGTAAGAAGTAGTACAATTGAAATTTTAGATATCGATTATTGACTTTTTAGCTGGCTTTGATGCCTTGGACATGAGCTAGGACCTTAAGATTCTGCATCAAAGGAGGACTAGCAGCCGAGTTGCACGGGAGAATGTGAAAAGTGTTCATATGTAGTAAAAATCTGAGAAATACGTCCGTTTTCGTCATTTGTTATCGAATCGACTTAAAGCCAGATCGTCACATTGCCGCTCTTCTCTCTGAAACGGTTGTACTTATCGTCTGCAAAGCTATGTCGCGTGCTGCGTTATGCGGAGACACTAAAAGCACCATAGTAGAACACAGATGAAGCTTCTAAGTTGATGTAATAGCCAGTAAGAAGTAGTACAATTCAAGTTTTAGGTTCTGATTATTTACTTTTTAGCTGGCTTTGGTGCCTTGGACATGAGCTGGGACCTTAAGATTCTGCATGAAAGGATGACTAGCAGGCGAGTTGCACGAAAGAATGTGAAAGGTGTTCATATGTAGTAAAAATTTGAGAAATACGTCCGTTTTCGTCATTTGTTATCGAATCGACTTAAAGCCAGGTCGTCACATTGGCCGTTCTTCTCTCTGAAACGGTTGTACAATTCGTCTGCAAAGCTATGTCGCGTGCTGCGGTATGTGGAGACACTAAAAGCACCATAGTAGAACACAGATGAAGCTTCTAAGTTGATGTAATAGCTAGTAAGAAGTAGTACAATTGAAATTTTAGATATCGATTATTGACTTTTTAGCTGGCTTTGGTGCCTTGGACGTGAGCTAGAACCTTAAGATTCTGCATGAAAGGAGGACTAGCAGCCGAGTTGCACGGGAGAATGTCAAAAGTGTTCATATGTAGTAAAAACCTTAGAAATTCGTCCGTTTTCGTCAATTTGTTATCGAATCGACTTAAAGCCAGATCGTCACATTGGCCGCTCTTCTCTCTGAAACGGTTGTACTTATCGTCTGCAAAACTATGTCGCGTGCTGCGGTATGCGGAGACACAAAAACCACCATAGTAGAACACAGATGAAGCTTCTAAGTTGATGTAATAACCAGTAAGAAGTAGTACAATTCAAGTTATAGGTATCGATTATTGACTTTTTAGCTGGCTTTGGTGCCTTGGACATGAGCTAGGACCTTAAGATTCTGCATCAAAGGAGGACTAGCAGCCGAGTTGCACGGGAGAATGTGAAAAGTGTTCATATGTAGTAAAAATCTGAGAAATACGTCCGTTTTCGTCATTTGTTATCGAATCGACTTAAAGCCAGATCGTCACATTGCCGCTCTTCTCTCTGAAACGGTTGTACTTATCGTCTGCAAAGCTATGTCGCGTGCTGCGTTATGCGGAGACACTAAAAGCACCATAGTAGAACACAGATGAAGCTTCTAAGTTGATGTAATAGCCAGTAAGAAGTAGTACAATTCAAGTTTTAGGTTCTGATTATTTACTTTTTAGCTGGCTTTGGTGCCTTGGACATGAGCTGGGACCTTAAGATTCTGCATGAAAGGATGACTAGCAGGCGAGTTGCACGAAAGAATGTGAAAGGTGTTCATATGTAGTAAAAATTTGAGAAATACGTCCGTTTTCGTCATTTGTTATCGAATCGACTTAAAGCCAGATCGTCACATTGGCCGCTCTTCTCTCTGAAACGGTTGTACTTATCGTCTGCAAAGCTATGCCGCGTGCTGCGTTATGCGGAGACACTAAAGTCACCATAGTGGAACACAGATGAGGCTTCTAAGTTGAGTAATAGCCAGTAAGAAGTTGTACAATTCAAGTTTTAGGTATCGATTATTGACTTTTTAGCAGGCTTTGGTGCCTTGGACGTGAGCTAGAACCTTAAGATTCTGCATGAAAGGAGGACTAGCAGCCGAGTTGCACGGGAGAATGTCAAAAGTGTTCATATGTAGTAAAAACCTTAGAAATTCGTCCGTTTTCGTCAATTTGTTATCGAATCGACTTAAAGCCAGATCGTCACATTGGCCGCTCCTCTCTCTGAAACGGTTGTACTTATCGTCTGCAAAACTTTGTCGCGTGCTGCGGTATGCGGAGACACAAAAACCACCATAGTAGAACACAGATGAAGCTTCTAAGTTGATGTAATAACCAGTAAGAAGTAGTACAATTCAAGTTATAGGTATCGATTATTGACTTTTTAGCTAACTTTGGTGCCTTGGACATGAGCTAGGACCTTAAGATTCTGCATGAAAGGAGGACTAGCAGCCGAGTTAAACGGGAGAATGTGAAAAGTGGTCATATGTAGTAAAAACCTGAGAAATCCGTCCGTTTTCATCATTTGTTATCGTATCGACTTAAAGCCAGATCGTCACATTGGCCGCTCTTCTCTCTGAAACGGTTGTACTTATCGTCTGCAAAGTTATGCCGCATGCTGCGGTTTGCGGAGACACTAAAAGCACCATAGTGGAACACAGATGAAGCTTCTAAATTGATGTAATAGCCAGTAAGAAGTAGTACATTTCAAGTTTTAGGTATCGATTATTGACTTTTTAGCTGGCTTTGGTGCCTTGGATGTGAGCTAGGACCTTAAGATTCTGCATGAAAGGGGGACTAGCAGCCGAGTTGCATGTTAGAATGTGAAAAGTGTTCATATGTAGTAAAAACCTGAGAAACCCGTCCGTTTTCGTCATTTGTTATCGAATCGACTTAAAGCCAGATCGTCACATTGGCCGCTCTTCTCTCTGAAACGGTTGTACTTATCGTCTGCAAAGCTATGTCGCATGCTGCGGTATGCGGAGACACTAAAATCACCATAGTAGACCACAGATGAAGCTTCTAAGATGATGTAATAGCCAGTAAGAATTAATACAATACCAGTTTTAGGTATCGATTATTGACTTTTTAGCTGGCTTTGGTGCCTTGGACATGAGCTAGGACCTTAAGATTCTGCATGAAAGGAGGACTAGCAGCCGAGTTGCATGTTAGAGTATGAAAAGTGTTCATATGTAGTAAAAACCTGAGAAATCCGTCCGTTTTCGTCATTTGTTATGGAATCGACTTAAAGCCAGGTCGTCACATTGGCCGTTCTTCTCTCTGAAACGGTTGTACATATCGTCTGCAAAGCTATGTCGCGTGCTGCGGTATGCGGAGACACTAAAATCACCATAGTAGAACACAGATGAAGCTTCTAAGTAGATGTAATAGCCAGTAAGAAGTAGTACAATCCTAGTTTTAGGCATCGATTATTGACTTTTAGCTGGCTTTGGTGCCTTGGACATGAGCTACGACCTTAAGATTCTGCATCAAAGGAGGACTAGCAGCCGAGTTGCACGGGAGATTGTAAAAAGTGTTCATATGTAGTAAAAACCTGAGAAATCCGTCCGTTTTCGTCATTTGTTATGGAATCGACGTAAAGCCAGAACGTCACATCGGCCGCTCTTCTCTCTGAAACGGTTGTACATATCGTCTGCAAAGCTATGTCGCGTGCTGCGGTATGCGGAGACACTAAAAGCACCATAGTAGAACACAGATGAAGCTTCTAAATTGATGTAATAGCCAGTAAGAAGTAGTACAATTCAAGTTTTACGTATCGATTATTGACTTTTTAGCTGGCTTTGGTGCCTTGGACATGAGCTAGGAACTTAAGATTCTGCATGAAAGGAGGACTAGCAGCCGAGTTGCACGGGAGAATGTGAAAAGTGTTCATATGTAGTAAAAACCTGAGAAATCCGTTCGTTATCGTCATTTGTCTTCGAATCGACTTCAAGCCAGATCGTCACATTGGCTGCTCTTCTCTCTGAAACGGTTGTACTTATCGTCTGCAAAGCTATGTCGCGTGCTGCGATATGCGGAGACACTAAAATCACCATAGTAGGACACAGATGAAGCTTCTAAGTTGATGTAATAGCCAGTAAGAAGTAGTACAATTCAAGTTTTAGGTATCGATTATTGACTTTTAGCTGGATTTGGTGCCATGGACATGAGCTAGGACCTTAAGATTCTGCATGAAAGGAGGACTAGCAGCCGAGTTGCACGGGAGAATGTGAAAAGTGTTCATATGTAGTAAAAACCTGAGAAATCTGTCCGTTTTCGTCATTTGTTATCGAATCGACTTAAAGCCAGGTCGTCACATTGGCCGCTCTTCTCAGAAACGGTTATACTTATCGTCTGAAAGCTATGTCGCGTGCTGCGGTATGCGGAAACACTAAAAGCACCATAGTAGAACACAGATGAAGCTTCTAAAATGATGTAATAGCCAGTAAGAATTAATACAATACTAGTTTTAGGTATCGATTATTGACTTTTTAGCTGGCTTTGGTGCCTTGGACATGAGCTAGGACCTTAAGATTCTGCACGAAAGGAGGACTAGCAGCCGAGTTGCATGTTAGAATGTGAAAAGTGTTCATATGTAGTAAAAACCTGAGAAATCCGTCCGTTTTCGTCATTTGTTATCGAATCGACTTAAAGCCAGGTCGTCACATTGGCCGTTCTTCTCTCGGAAACGGTTGTACAATTCGTCTGCAAAGCTATGTCGCGTGCTGCGGTATGTGGAGACACTAAAAGCACCATAGTAGAACACAGATGAAGCTTCTAAGTTGATGTAATAGCTAGTAAGAAGTAGTACAATTGAAATTTTAGATATCGATTATTGACTTTTTAGCTGGCTTTGATGCCTTGGACATGAGCTAGGACCTTAAGATTCTGCATCAAAGGAGGACTAGCAGCCGAGTTGCACGGGAGAATGTGAAAAGTGTTCATATGTAGTAAAAATCTGAGAAATACGTCCGTTTTCGTCATTTGTTATCGAATCGACTTAAAGCCAGATCGTCACATTGCCGCTCTTCTCTCTGAAACGGTTGTACTTATCGTCTGCAAAGCTATGTCGCGTGCTGCGTTATGCGGAGACACTAAAAGCACCATAGTAGAACACAGATGAAGCTTCTAAGTTGATGTAATAGCCAGTAAGAAGTAGTACAATTCAAGTTTTAGGTTCTGATTATTTACTTTTTAGCTGGCTTTGGTGCCTTGGACATGAGCTGGGACCTTAAGATTCTGCATGAAAGGATGACTAGCAGGCGAGTTGCACGAAAGAATGTGAAAGGTGTTCATATGTAGTAAAAATTTGAGAAATACGTCCGTTTTCGTCATTTGTTATCGAATCGACTTTAAGCCAGGTCGTCACATTGGCCGTTCTTCTCTCTGAAACGGTTGTACAATTCGTCTGCAAAGCTATGTCGCGTGCTGCGGTATGTGGAGACACTAAAAGCACCATAGTAGAACACAGATGAAGCTTCTAAGTTGATGTAATAGCTAGTAAGAAGTAGTACAATTGAAATTTTAGATATCGATTATTGACTTTTTAGCTGGCTTTGGTGCCTTGGACGTGAGCTAGAACCTTAAGATTCTGCATGAAAGGAGGACTAGCAGCCGAGTTGCACGGGAGAATGTCAAAAGTGTTCATATGTAGTAAAAACCTTAGAAATTCGTCCGTTTTCGTCAATTTGTTATCGAATCGACTTAAAGCCAGATCGTCACATTGGCCGCTCTTCTCTCTGAAACGGTTGTACTTATCGTCTGCAAAACTATGTCGCGTGCTGCGGTATGCGGAGACACAAAAACCACCATAGTAGAACACAGATGAAGCTTCTAAGTTGATGTAATAACCAGTAAGAAGTAGTACAATTCAAGTTATAGGTATCGATTATTGACTTTTTAGCTGGCTTTGGTGCCTTGGACATGAGCTAGGACCTTAAGATTCTGCATGAAAGGAGGACTAGCAGCCGAGTTAAACGAGAGAATGTGAAATGTGGTCATATGTAGTAAAAACCTGAGAAATCCGTCCGTTTTCATCATTTGTTATCGTATCGACTTAAAGCCAGATCGTCACATTGGCCGCTCTTCTCTCTGAAACGGTTGTACTTATCGTCTGCAAAGTTATGCCGCATGCTGCGGTATGCGGAGACACAAAAAGCACCATAGTGGAACACAGATGAAGCTTCTAAATTGATGTAATAGCCAGTAAGAAGTAGTACATTTCAAGTTTTAGGTATCGATTATTGACTTTTTAGCTGGCTTTGGTGCCTTGGATGTGAGCTAGGACCTTAAGATTCTGCATGAAAGGGGGACTAGCAGCCGAGTTGCATGTTAGAATGTGAAAAGTGTTCATATGTAGTAAAAACCTGAGAAACCCGTCCGTTTTCGTCATTTGTTATCGAATCGACTTAAAGCCAGATCGTCACATTGGCCGCTCTTCTCTCTGAAACGGTTGTACTTATCGTCTGCAAAGCTATGTCGCATGCTGCGGTATGCGGAGACACTAAAAGCACCATAGTAGAACACAGATGAAGCTTCTAAGATGATGTAATAGCCAGTAAGAATTAATACAATACCAGTTTTAGGTATCGATTATTGACTTTTTAGCTGGCTTTGGTGCCTTGGACATGAGCTAGGACCTTAAGATTCTGCATGAAAGGAGGACTAGCAGCCGAGTTGCATGTTAGAGTATGAAAAGTGTTCATATGTAGTAAAAACCTGAGAAATCCGTCCGTTTTCGTCATTTCTTATGGAATCGACTTAAAACCAGGTCGTCACATTGGCCGTTCTTCTCTCTGAAACGGTTGTACATATCGTCTGCAAAGCTATGTCGCGTGCTGCGGTAAGCGGAGACACTAAAATCACCATAGTAGAACACAGATGAAGCTTCTAAGTAGATGTAATAGCCAGTAAGAAGTAGTACAATCCTAGTTTTAGGCATCGATTATTGACTTTTAGCTGGCTTTGGTGCCTTGGACATGAGCTACGACCTTAAGATTCTGCATCAAAGGAGGACTAGCAGCCGAGTTGCACGGGAGATTGTGAAAAGTGTTCATATGTAGTAAAAACCTGAGAAATCCGTCCGTTTTCGTCATTTGTTATGGAATCGACGTAAAGCCAGAACGTCACATCGGCCGCTCTTCTCTCTGAAACGGTTGTACATATCGTCTGCAAAGCTATGTCGCGTGCTGCGGTATGCGGAGACACTAAAAGCACCATAGTAGAACACAGATGAAGCTTCTAAGTTGATGTAATAGCCAGTAAGGAGTAGTACAATTCAAGTTTTAGGTATCGAATATTGACTTTTTAGCTGGCTTTGGTGCCTTTGACATGAGCTAGGACCTTAAGATTCAGCATGAAAGGAGGACTAGCAGCCGAGTTGCACGGGAGGATGCGAAAAGTGTTCATATGTAGTAAGAACCTGAGAAATCCGTCCGTTTTCGTCATTTGTTATCGAATCGACTTAAAGCCAGATCGTCACATTGGCACCTCTTCTCTCTGAAACGGTTGTACTTATCGTCTGCAAAGCTATGTCGCGTGCTGCAGTATGCGGAGACACTAAAAACACCATAGTAGAACACAGATGAAGCTTCTAAGTTGATGTGATAGCCAGTGAGAAGTAGTACAACTCAAGTTTTAGGTATCGATTATTAACTTTTTAGCTGGCTGTGGTGCCTTGGACATGAGCTAGGACCTTAAGATTTCGCGTGAAAGGAGGACTAGCAGCCGCGTTGCACGGGAGTATGTGAAAAGTGTTCATATGTAGTAAAAACCTGAGAAATCCGTCCATTTTCGTCATTTGTTATCGAATCGACTTAAAGCCAGGTCGTCACATTGGCCGCTCTTCTCAGAAACTGTTTTACTTATCGTCTGAAAGCTATGTCGCGTGCTGCGGTATGCGGAGACACTAAAAGCACCATAGTAGAACACAGATGAAGCTTCTAAAATGATGTAATAGCCAGTAAGAATTAATACAATACCAGTTTGAGGTATCGATTATTGACTTTTTAGCTGGCTTTGGTGCCTTGGACATGAGCTAGGACCTTAAGATTCTGCACGAAAGGAGGACTAGCAGCCGAGTTGCATGTTAGAATGTGAAAAGTGTTCATATGTAGTAAAAACCTGAGAAATCCGTCCGTTTTCGTCATTTGTTATCGAATCGACTTAAAGCCAGGTCGTCACATTGGCCGTTCTTCTCTCGGAAACGGTTGTACAATTCGTCTGCAAAGCTATGTCGCGTGCTGCGGTATGTGGAGACTCTAAAAGCACCATAGTAGAACACAGATGATACTTGTAAGTTGATGTAATAGCCAGTAAGAAGTAGTACAATTCAAGTTTTACGTATCGATTATTGACTTTTTAGCTGGCTTTGGTGCCTTGGACATGAGCTAGGAACTTAAGATTCTGGATGAAAGGAGGACTAGCAGCCGAGTTGCACGGGAGAATGTGAAAAGTGTTCATATGTAGTAAAAACCTGAGAAATCCGTTCGTTATCGTCATTTGTCTTCGAATCGACTTCAAGCCAGATCGTCACATTGGCTGCTCTTCTCTCTGAAACGGTTGTACTTATCGTCTGCAAAGCTATGTCGCGTGTTGCGATATGCGGAGACACTAAAATCACCATAGTAGGACACAGATGAAGCTTCTAAGTTGATGTAATAGCCAGTAAGAAGTAGTACAATTCAAGTTTTAGGTATCGATTATTGACTTTTAGCTGGATTTGGTGCCTTGGACATGAGCTAGGACCTTAAGATTCTGCATGAAAGGAGGACTAGCAGCCGAGTTGCACGGGAGAATGTGAAAAGTGTTCATATGTAGTAAAAACCTGAGAAATCCGTCCGTTTTCGTCATTTGTTATCGAATCGACTTAAAGCCAGGTCGTCACATTGGCCGCTCTTCTCAGAAACTGTTTTACTTATCGTCTGAAAGCTATGTCGCGTGCTGCGGTATGCGGAGACACTAAAAGCACCATAGTAGAACACAGATGAAGCTTCTAAAGTGATGTAATAGCCAGTAAGAATTAATACAATACCAGTTTTAGGTATCGATTATTGACTTTTTAGCTGGCTTTGGTGCCTTGGACATGAGCTAGGACCTTAAGATTCTGCACGAAAGGAGGACTAGCAGCCGAGTTGCATGTTAGAATGTGAAAAGTGTTCATATGTAGTAAAAACCTGAGAAATCCGTCCGTTTTCGTCATTTGTTATCGAATCGACTTAAAGCCAGGTCGTCACATTGGCCGTTCTTCTCTCGGAAACGGTTGTACAATTCGTCTGCAAAGCTATGTCGCGTGCTGCGGTATGTGGAGACACTAAAAGCACCATAGTAGAACACAGATGAAGCTTCTAAGTTGATGTAATAGCTAGTAAGAAGTAGTACAATTGAAATTTTAGATATCGATTATTGACTTTTTAGCTGGCTTTGATGCCTTGGACATGAGCTAGGACCTTAAGATTCTGCATCAAAGGAGGACTAGCAGCCGAGTTGCACGGGAGAATGTGAAAAGTGTTCATATGTAGTAAAAACCTGTGAAATCCGTCCGTTTTCGTCATTTGTTATCGAATCAACTTAAAGCCAGATCGTCACATTGGCCGCTCTTCTCTCTGAAGCGGTTGTACTTATCGTCTGCAAAGCTATGTCGCGTGCTGCGGTATGTGAAGCCTCTAAAAGCACCATGGTAGAACACAGATGAAGCTTCTAAGTTTATGTAATAGCCAGTAAGAAGTAGTACAACACAAGTTTTAGGTATCGATTATTTAATTTTTAGCTGGCTTTTTTGCCTTTTACATGAGCTAAGACCTTAAGATTCTACATGAAAGGAGGACTAGCAGCCGAATTGCACGGAAGATTGTGAAAAGTGTTCATATGTAGTAAAAACCTGAGAAATCCGTCCGTATTCGTCATTTGTTGTGGAGTCGACTTAAAGACAGATCGTCACATTGGCCGCTCTTCTCTCTCCAACGGTTGTACTTATCGTCTGCAAAGCTATGTTGTGTGCTGCGGTATGTGGAGACACTAAAAGCACCATAGTAGGACACAGATGAAGCTTCTAAGTTGATGTAATAAATAGTAAGAAGTAGTACAATTCAAGTTTTAGGTATCGATTATTGAATTTTTAGCTGGCTTAGGTGCCTTAGATATGAGCTAGGACCTTAAGATTCTGCATGAAAATAGGACTAGCAGCCGAAATGCATGGGATAATGTGAAAAGTGTTCATATGTAATAAAAACCTGAGAAATCCGTCCGTTTTCGTCATTTGTTATGGAATCGACTTAAAGCCAGGTCGTCACATTGGCCGCTCTTCTCTCTGAAACGGTTGTACATATCTTCTGCAAAGCTATGTCGCGTGCTGCGATATGCGGAGACACTAAAATCACCATAGTAGAACACAGATGAAGCTTCTAAGTTGATGTAATAGCCAGTAAGAAGTAGTACAATTCAAGTTTTAGGTATCGATTATTGACTTTTTAGCTGGCTTTGGTGCCTTGGACATGAGCTAGGACCTTAAGATTCCGCATGAAAGGAGGACTAGCAGCCGAGTTGCAAGGGAGAATGTGAAAAGTGTTCGTATGTAGTAAAAACCTGAGAAATCCGTCCGTTTTCGTCATTTTTTATCGAATCGACTTAAAACCAGATCATCACATTCGCCGCTCTTCTCTCTGAAACGGTTGTACGTATCGTCTGAATGCTATGTCGCGTGCTGCGGTATGCGGAGACACTAAAAGCACCATAGTAGAACACAGATGAAGCTTCTAAGATGATGTAATAGCCAGTAAGAAGCAGTACATCTCAAGTTCTAGGTATCGATTATTGCCTTTTTAGCTGGCTTTGGTGCCTTGGACATGTGCTAGGACCATAAGATTCTGCATGAATGGACGACTAGCAGCCGAATTGCACGCGAGATTGTGAAAAGTGTTTATATGTAGTAAAAACCTGAGTAATCCGTCCGTATTCGTCATTTGTTACGGAATCGACTTAAAGCCAGGTCGTCACATTAGCCGCTCTTCTCTCTGAAACGGTTGTACTTATCGCCTGCAAAGCTATGTCGCGTGCTGCGGTATGCGGAGACACTAAAAGCACCATAGTAGAACACAGATGAAGATTCTAAGATGATGTAATAGCCAGTAAGATGTAGTACAATTCAGGTTTTAGGTATCGATTATTGACTTTTAGCTGGATTTGGTGCCTTGGACATGAGCTAGGACCTTAAGGTTCTGCATGAAAGGAGGACTAGCAGCCGAGTTGCACGTGAGAATGTGAAAAGTGTTCATATGTAGTAAAAACCTGAGAAATCCGTCCGTTTTCGTCATTTGTTATCGAATCGACTTAAAGCCAGGTCGTCCCATTGGCCGCTCTTATCTCAGAAACGGTTATACTTATCGTCTGAAAGCTATGTCGCGTGCTGCGGTATGCGGAGACACTAAAAGCACCATAGTAGAACACAGATGAAGCTTCTAAGATGATGTAATAGCCAGTAAGAATTAATACAATACCAGTTTTACGTATCGATTATTGACTTTTTAGCTGTCTTTGGTGCCTTGGACATAGCTAGCCGGCCGCGGTGGTCTCGCGGTTCTAGGCGCGCAGTCCGGAACCGTGCGACTGCTACGGTCGCAGGTTCGAATCCTGCCTCGGGCATGGATGTGTGTGATGTCCTTAGGTTAGTTAGGTTTAAGTAGTTCTAAGTTCTAGGGGACTAATGACCACAGCAGCTGAGTCCCATAGTGCTCAGAGCCATTTGAACCATTTGATATAGCTAGGACCATAAGATTCTGCATGAAAGGAGGACTAGCAGCCGAGTTGCACGGGAGAATGTGATAAGTGTTCATATGTACTAAAAACCTGAGAAATCCGTCCGTTTTCGTCATTTGTTATCGAATCGACTTAAAGCCAGATCGTCACATTGGCCGCTCTTCTCTCTGAAACGGTTGTACTTATCGTCTGCAAAGCTATGTCGCGTGCTGCGGTATGCGGAGACATTAAAAGCACCATAGTAGGACACAGATGAAGCTTCTAAGATGGTGAAATAGCCAGTAAGAATTAGTACAATACCAGTTTTAGGTATCGATTATTGACGTTTTAGCAGGCTTTGGTGCCTTGGACATGAGGTAGGACCTTAAGATTCTGCATGAAAGGAGGACTAGCAGCCGAGTTGCACGGGAGGATGTGAAAAGTGTTCATATGTAGTAAAAACCTGAGAAATCCGTCCGTTTTCGTCATTTGTTATCGAATCGACTTAAAGCCAGGTAGTCACATTGGTCGCTCTTCTCTCTGAAACAGTTGTACATATCGTCTGCAAAGCTATGTCGCGTGTTGCGGTATGTGGAGACTCTAAAAGCACCATAGTAGAACACAGATGATGCTTGTAAGTTGATGTAATAGCCTGTAAGAAGTAGTACAACTCAAGTTCTAGGTATCGATTATTGACTTTTTAATTGGCTTTGGTGCCTTGGACATAGCTAGGACCATAAGATTCTGCATGAAAGGAGGACTAGCAGCCGAGTTGCACGGGAGAATGTGAAAAGTGTTCATATGTAGTAAAAACCTGAGATATCCGCCCATTTTCGTCATTTGTTATCGAATCGACTTAAAGCCGGATCGTCACATTGGCCGCTCTTCTCTCTGAAACGGTTGTTCTTATCGTCTGCAAAGCTATGTCGCGTGCTGCTGTATGTGGAGACACTAAAAGCACCATATTAGAACACAGATGAAGCTTCTAAGTTGACGTAATAGCCAGTAAGAAGTAGTACAACTCAAGTTTTAGGTATCGATTATTGACTTTTTAATTGGCTTTGATGCCTTGGACATAGCTAGGACCATAAGATTCTGCATGAAAGGACTACTAGCAGCCGAGTTGCACGGGAGAATGTGAAAAGTGTTCATATGTAGTAAAAACCTGAGAAATCCGTCCGTATTCGTCATTTGTTACGGAATCGACTTAAAGCCAGGTCGTCACATTAGCCGCTCTTCTCTCTGAAACGGTTGTACTTATCGCCTGCAAAGCTATGTCGCGTGCTGCGGTATGCGGAGACACTAAAAGCACCATAGTAGAACACAGATGAAGATTCTAAGATGATGTAATAGCCAGTAAGATGTAGTACAATTCAGGTTTTAGGTATCGATTATTGACTTTTAGCTGGATTTGGTGCCTTGGACATGAGCTAGGACCTTAAGGTTCTGCATGAAAGGAGGACTAGCAGCCGAGTTGCACGTGAGAATGTGAAAAGTGTTCATATGTAGTAAAAACCTGAGAAATCCGTCCGTTTTCGTCATTTGTTATCGAATCGACTTAAAGCCAGGTCGTCCCATTGGCCGCTCTTATCTCAGAAACGGTTATACTTATCGTCTGAAAGCTATGTCGCGTGCTGCGGTATGCGGAGACACTAAAAGCACCATAGTAGAACACAGATGAAGCTTCTAAGATGATGTAATAGCCAGTAAGAATTAATACAATTCCAGTTTTACGTATCGATTATTGACTTTTTAGCTGTCTTTGGTGCCTTGGACATAGCTAGCCGGCCGCGGTGGTCTCGCGGTTCTAGGCGCGCAGTCCGGAACCGTGCGACTGCTACGGTCGCAGGTTCGAATCCTGCCTCGGGCATGGATGTGTGTGATGTCCTTAGGTTAGTTAGGTTTAAGTAGTTCTAAGTTCTAGGGGACTAATGACCACAGCAGCTGAGTCCCATAGTGCTCAGAGCCATTTGAACCATTTGATATAGCTAGGACCATAAGATTCTGCATGAAAGGAGGACTAGCAGCCGAGTTGCATGGGAGAATGTGAAAAGTGTTCATATGTAGTAAAAACCTGAGAAATCCGTCCGTTTTCGTCATTTGTTATCGAATCGACTTAAAGCCAGATCGTCACATTGGCCACTCTTCTCTCTGAAACGGTTGTACTTATCGTCTGAAAACTATGTCGCGTGCTGCGGTATGCGGAGACACTAAAAGCACCATAGTAGGACACAGATGAAGCTTCTAAGATGATGAAATAGCCATTAAGAATTAGTACAATACCAGTTTTAAGTATCGATTATTGACTTTTTAGCAGGCTTTGGTGCCTTGGACATGAGGTAGGACCTTAAGATTCTGCATGAAAGGAGGAATAGCAGCCGAGTTGCATGGGAGAATGTGAAAAGTGTTCATATGTAGTAAAAACCTGAGAAATCCGTCCGTTTTCGTCATTTGTTATCGAATCGACTTAAAGCCAGATCGTCACATTGGCCGCTCTTCTCTCTGAAACGGTTGTACATATCGTCTGCAAAGCTATGTCGCGTGTTTGCGGTATGTGGAGACTCTAAAAGCACCATAGTAGAACACAGATGATGCTTGTAAGTTGATGTAATAGCCAGTAAGAAGTAGTACAACTCAAGTTCTAGGTATCGATTATTGACTTTTTAGCTGGCTTTGGTGCCATGGACATGAGCTAGGACCATAAGTTTCTGCATGAAAGGAGGACTAGCAGCCGAGTTGCATGGGAGAATGTGAAACGTGTTCATATGTATAAAAACCTGAGAAATCCGTCCGTTTTCGTCATTTGTTATCGAATCGACTTAAAGCCAGATCGTCGCATTGGCCGCTCTTCTCTCTGAAACGGTTGTACTTATCGTCTGAAAGCTATGTCGCGTGCTGCGGTATGCGGAGACACTAAAAGCACCATAGTAGAACACATATGAAGCTTCTACGATGATGTAATAGCCAGTAAGAATTAGTACAATACCAGTTTTACGTATCGGTTATTGACTTTTTAGCTGGCTTTGTTGCCTTGGACATGAGCTAGGACCTTAAGATTCTGCATGAAAGGAGGACTAGCAGCCGAATTGCACGGGAGAATGTGAAAAGTGTTCATATGTAGTAAAAACCTGAGAAATCCGTCCGTTTTCTTCATTTGTTACGGAATCTATTTAAAGCCAGGTCGTCACGTTGTCCGCTCTTCTCTCTGAAACGGTTGTACATATCGTCTGCAAAGCTATGTCGCGTGCTGCGATATGCGGGGGACACTAAAATCACCATAGTAGAACATTGATGAAGCTTCTAAGTTGATGTAATAGCTAGTAAGAATTAGTACAATACCAGATTTAGGTATCGATTATTGACTTTTTAGCTGGATTTGGTGCCTTGGACATGAGCTAGGACCTTAAGATTCTGCATGAAAGGAGGACTAGCAGCCGAATTGCACGCGAGATTGTGAAAAGTGTTCATATGTAGTAAAAACCTGAGAAATCCGTCTGTATTCGTCATTTGGTATGGAATCGATTTAAAGCCAGATCGTCACATTTGCCGCTCTTCTCTCTGAAACGGTTGTACTTATCGTCTGAAAGCTATGTCGCGTGCTCCATTATGCGGAGACACTAAAAGCACCATAGTAGAACATAGATGAAGCAAGATGATGTAATAGCCAGTAAGAATTAGTACAATACCAGATTTAGGTATCGATTATTGACTTTTTAGCTGGATTTGGTGCCTTGGACATGAGCTAGGACCTTAAGATTCTGCATGAAAGGAGGACTAGCAGCCGAGTTGCACGGGAGGATCTGAAAAGTGTTCATATGTAGTAAAAACCTGCGAAATCCGTCCGTTTTCGTCATTTGTTATCGAATCGACTTAAAGCCAGGTCGTCACATTGGCCGCTCTTCTCTCTGAAACGGTTGTACATATCGTCTGCAAAGCTATGTCACGTGTTGCGGTACGTGGACTCCAAAAGCACCATAGTAGAACACAGATGATGCTTGTAAGTTGATGTAGTAGCCAGTAAGAAGTAGTACAACTCAAGTTCTAAGTATCGATTATTGCCTTTTTAGCTGGCTTTGGTGCCTTGGACATGAGCTAGCACCATTAGATTCTGCATGAAAGGTGGACTAGCAGCCGAGTTGCACGGGAGAATGTGAAAAGTGTTCATATGTAGTAAAAACCTGAAAAATCCGTCTGTATTCGTCATTTGGTATGGAATCGACTTAAAGCCAGATTGTCACATTGGCCGCTCTTCTCTCTTAAACGGTTGTACTTATCGTCTGCAAAGCTATGTCGCGTGCTGCGGTTTGTGGAGACACTAAAAGCACCATAGTAGAACACAGATGAAGCTTCTAAGATGATGAAATAGCCAGTAAGAATTAGTACAATACCAGTTTTAAGTATCGATTGTTGACTTTTTAGCAGGCTTTGGTGCCTTGGACATGAGGTAGGACCTTAAGATTCTGCATGAAAGGAGGACTAGCAGCCGAGTTACACGGGAGGATGTGAAAAGTGTTCATATGTAGTAAAAACCTGCGAAATCTGTCCGTTTTCGTCATTTGTTATCGAATCGACTTAAAGCCAGGTCGTCACATTGGCCGCTCTTCTCTCTGAAACGGTTGTACATATCCTCTGCAAAGCTATGTCGCGTGTTTGCGGTATGTGGAGACTCTAAAAGCACCATAGTAGAACACAGATGATGCTTGTAAGTTGATGTAATAGCCAGTAAGAAGTAGTACAACTCAAGTTCTATGTATCGATTATTGACTTTTTAGCTGGCTTTGGTGCCATGGACATGAGCTAGGACCATAAGATTCTGCATGAAAGGAGGACTAGCAGCCGAGTTGCATGAGAGAATGTGAAACGTGTTCATATGTATTAAAAACCTGAGAAATCCGTCCGTTTTCGTCATTTGTTATCGAATCGACTTAAAGCCAGATGGTCGCATTGGCCGCTCTTCTCTCTGAAACGGTTGTACTTATCGTCTGAAAGCTATGTCGCGTGCTGCGGTATGCGGAGACACTAAAAGCACCATAGTAGAACACATATGAAGCTTCTACGATGATGTAATAGCCAGTAAGAATTAGTCCAATACCAGTTTTACGTATCGGTTATTGACTTTTTAGCTGGCTTTGTTGCCTTGGACATGAGCTAGGACCTTAAGATTCTGCATGAAAGGAGGACTAGCAGCCGAATTGCACGGGAGAATGTGAAAAGTGTTCATATGTAGTAAAAACCTGAGAAATCCGTCCGTTTTCTTCATTTGTTACGGAATCGATTTAAAGCCAGGTCGTCACATTGTCCGCTCTTCTCTCTGAAACGGTTGTACATATCGTCTGCAAAGCTATGTCGCGTGCTGCGATATGCGGGGACACTAAAATCACCATAGTAGAACATTGATGAAGCTTCTAAGTTGATGTAATAGCTAGTAAGAATTAGTACAATACCAGATTTAGGTATCGATTATTGACTTTTTAGCTGGATTTGGTGCCTTGGACATGAGCTAGGACCTTAAGGTTCTGTATGAAAGGAGGACTAGCAGCCGAATTGCACGCGAGATTGTGAAAAGTGTTCATATGTAGTAAAAACCTGAGAAATCCGTCTGTATTCGTCATTTGGTATGCAATCGACTTAAAGCCAGATCTTCACATTGGCCGCTCTTCTCTCTGAAACGGTTGTACATATCGTCTGCAAAGCTATGTCGCGTGTTGCGGTATGTGGAGACTCTAAAAGCACCATAGTAGAACACAGATGATACTTGTAAGTTGATGTAATAGCCAGTAAGAAGTAGTACAACTCAAGTTTAAGGTATCGATTATTGACTTTTTAGCTGGCTTTGGTGCCTTGGACATGAGCTAGCACCATAAGATTCTGCATGCAAGGAGGACTAGCAGCCGAGTTGCATGGGAGGATGTGAAAAGTGTTCATATGTAGTAAAAACCTGAGAAATCCGTCCGTTTTCGTCATTTGTTATCGAATCGCCTTAAAGCCAGATCGTCACATTTGCCGCTCTTCTCTCTGAAACGGTTGTACTTATCGCCTTATAGCCAGTAAGAAGTAGTACAACTCAAGTTTTATGTATCGATTATTGACTTTTTAGCTGGCTTTGGTGCCATGGACATAGCTAGGACCATAAGATTCTGCATGAAAGGAGGACTAGCAGCCGAGTTGCATGGGAGAATGTGAAAAGTGTTCATATGTAGTAAAAACCTGAGAAATCCGTCCGTTTTCGTCATTTGTTATCGAATCCGTCCGTTTTCGTCATTTGTTATCGAATCGCCTTAAAGCCAGATCGTCACATTTGCCGCTCTTCTCTCTGAAACGGTTGTACTTATCGCCTTATAGCCAGTAAGAAGTAGTACAACTCAAGTTTTATGTATCGATTATTGACTTTTTAGCTGGCTTTGGTGCCATGGACATAGCTAGGACCATAAGATTCTGCATGAAAGGAGGACTAGCAGCCGAGTTGCATGGGAGAATGTGAAAAGTGTTCATATGTAGTAAAAACCTGAGAAATCCGTCCGTTTTCGTCATTTGTTATCGAATCGACTTAAAGCCAGATCGTCACATTGGCCACTCTTCTCTCTGAAACGGTTGTACTTATCGTCTGAAAACTATGTCGCGTGCTGCGGTATGCGGAGACACTAAAAGCACCATAGTAGGACACAGATGAAGCTTCTAAGATGATGAAATAGCCAGTAAGAATTAGTACAATACCAGTTTTAAGTATCGATTACTGACTTTTTAGCAGGCTTTGGTGCCTTGGACATGAGGTAGGACCTTAAGATTCTGCATGAAAGGAGGACTAGCAGCCGAGTTACACGGGAGGATGTGAAAAGTGTTCATATGTAGTAAAAACCTGCGAAATCCGTCCGTTTTCGTCATTTGTTATCGAATCGACTTAAAGCCAGGTCGTCACATTGGCCGCTCTTCTCTCTGAAACGGTTGTACATATCCTCTGCAAAGCTATGTCGCGTGTTTGCGGTATGTGGAGACTCTAAAAGCACCATAGTAGAACACAGATGATGCTTGTAAGTTGATGTAATAGCCAGTAAGAAGTAGTACAACTCAAGTTCTAGGTATCGATTATTGACTTTTTAGCTGGCTTTGGTGCCATGGACATGAGCTAGGACCATAAGATTCTGCATGAAAGGAGGACTACCAGCCGAGTTGCATGGGAGAATGTGAAACGTGTTCATATGTATTAAAAACCTGAGAAATCCGTCCGTTTTCGTCATTTGTTATCGAATCGACTTAAAGCCAGATCGTCGCATTGGCCGCTCTTCTCTCTGAAACGGTTGTACTTATCGTCTGAAAGCTATGTCGCGTGCTGCGGTATGCGGAGACACTAAAAGCACCATAGTAGAACACATATGAAGCTTCTACGATGATGTAATAGCCAGTAAGAATTAGTACAATACCAGTTTTACGTATCGGTTATTGACTTTTTAGCTGGCTTTGTTGCCTTGGACATGAGCTAGGACCTTAAGATTCTGCATGAAAGGAGGACTAGCAGCCGAATTGCACGGGAGATTGTGAAAAGTGTTCATATGTAGTAAAAACCTGAGAAATCCGTCTGTATTCGTCATTTGGTATGCAATCGACTTAAAGCCAGATCTTCACATTGGCCGCTCTTCTCTCTGAAACGGTTGTACATATCGTCTGCAAAGCTATGTCGCGTGTTGCGGTATGTGGAGACTCTAAAAGCACCATAGTAGAACACAGATGATACTTGTAAGTTGATGTAATAGCCAGTAAGAAGTAGTACAACTCAAGTTTAAGGTATGGATTATTGACTTTTTAGCTGGCTTTGGTGCCTTGGACATGAGCTAGCACCATAAGATTCTGCATGCAAGGAGGACTAGCAGCCGAGTTGCATGGGAGAATGTGAAAAGTGTTCATATGTAGTAAAAACCTGAGAAATCCATCCGTTTTCGTCATTTGTTATCGAATCGACTTAAAGCCAGATCGTCACATTGGCCGCTCTTCTCTCTGAAACGGTTGTACTTATCGTCTGCAAAGCTATGTCGCGTGCTGCGGTATGTGGAGACACTAAAAGCACCATTGTCGAACACAGATGAAGCTTCTAAGTTGATATAATAGCCAGTAAGAAGTAGTACAACTCAAGTTTTAGGTATCGATTATTGACTTTTTAGCTGGCTTTGGTGCATTGGACGTGAGCTAGGACCTTAAGACTCTGCATGAAAGGAGGACTAGCAGCCGAGTAGCAAGGGAGAATGTGAAAAGTGTTCATATGTAGTAAAAACCTGAGAAATCCGTCCGTTTTCGTCATTTGTTATCGAATCGACTTAAAGCCAGATCGTCACATTGGCCGCTCTTCTCTCTGAAACGGTTGTACTTATCGTCTGAAAACTATGTCGCGTGCTGCGGTATGCGCAGACACCAAAAGCACCATAGTAGAACACAGATGATACTTCTAAGTTGATGTAATAGCCAGTAAGAAGTAGTACAAATCAAGTTTTAGGTATCGATTATTAACTTTTTAGCTCGCTTTAGTGCCTTGCACATGAGCTAGGACCTTAAGACTCTGTATGAAAGGAGGACTAGCAGCCGCGTTGCACGGGAGAATGTGAAAAGTGTTCATATGTAGTAAAAATTAGAGAAATCCGTCCGTTTTCGTCATTTGTTATCGAATCGACTTAAAGCCAGGTCGTCACATTGGCCGCTCTTCTCTCTGAAACGTTTGTACATATCCTCTGCAAAGCTATGTCGCGTGTTTGCGGTATGTGGAGACTCTAAAAGCACCATAGTAGAACACAGATGATGCTTGTAAGTTGATGTAATAGCCAGTAAGAAGTAGTACAACTCAAGTTCTAGGTATCGATTATTGACTTTTTAGCTGGCTTTGGTGCCATGGACATGAGCTAGGACCATAAGATTCTGCATGAAAGGAGGACTAGCAGCCGAGTTGCATGGGAGAATGTGAAACGTGTTCATATGTATTAAAAACCTGAGAAATCCGTCCGTTTTCGTCATTTGTTATCGAATCGACTTAAAGCCAGATCGTCGCATTGGCCGCTCTTCTCTCTTAAACGGTTGTACTTATCGTCTGAAAGCTATGTCGCGTGCTGCGGTATGCGGAGACACTAAAAGCACCATAGTAGAACACATATGAAGCTTCTACGATGATGTAATAGCCAGTAAGAATTAGTACAATACCAGTTTTACGTATCGGTTATTGACTTTTTAGCTGGCTTTGTTGCCTTGGACATGAGCTAGGACCTTAAGATTCTGCATGAAAGGAGGACTAGCAGCCGAATTGCACGGGAGAATGTGAAAAGTGTTCATATGTAGTAAAAACCTGAGAAATCCGACCGTTTTCTTCATTTGTTACGGAATCGATTTAAAGCCAATTCGTCACATTGTCCGCTCTTCTCTCTGAAACGGTTGTACATATCGTCTGCAAAGCTATGTCGCGTGCTGCGATATGCGGGGGCACTAAAATCACCATAGTAGAACATTGATGAAGCTTCTAAGTTGATGTAATAGCTAGTAAGAATTAGTACAATACCAGATTTAGGTATCGATTATTGACTTTTTAGCTGGATTTGGTGCCTTGGACATGAGCTAGGACCTTAAGGTTCTGCGTGAAAGGAGGACTAGCAGCCGAATTGCACCCGAGATTGTGAAAAGTGTTCATATGTAGTAAAAACCTGAGAAATCCGTCTGTATTCGTCATTTGGTATGCAATCGACTTAAAGCCAGATCTTCACATTGGCCGCTCTTCTCTCTGAAACGGTTGTACATATCGTCTGCAAAGCTATGTCGCGTGTTGCGGTATGTGGAGACTCTAAAAGCACCATAGTAGAACACAGATGATACTTGTAAGTTGATGTAATAGCCAGTAAGAAGTAGTACAACTCAAGTTTAAGGTATCGATTATTGACTTTTTAGCTGGCTTTGGTGCCTTGGACATGAGCTAGCACCATAAGATTCTGCATGCAAGGAGGACTAGCAGCCGAGTTGCATGGGAGAATGTGAAAAGTGTTCATATGTAGTAAAAACCTGAGAAATTCGTCCGTTTTCGTCATTTGTTATCGAATCGACTTAAAGCCAGATCGTCACATTTGCCGCTCTTCTCTCTGAAACGGTTGTACTTATCGTCTGAAAGCTATGTCGCGTGCTCCAGTATGCGGAGACACTAAAAGCACCATAGTAGAACATAGATGAAGCAAGATGATGTAATAGCCAGTAAGAATTAGTACAATACCAGATTTAGGTATCGATTATTGACTTTTTAGCTGGATTTGGTGCCTTGGACATGAGCTAGGACCTTAAGATTCTGCATGAAAGGAGGACTAGCAGCCGAATTGCACGCGAGATTGTGAAAAGTGTTCATATGTAGTAAAAACCTGAGAAATCCGTCTGTATTCGTCATTTGGTATGGAATCGACTTAAAGCCAGATCGTCACATTGGCCGCTCTTCTCTCTGAAACGGTTGTACTTATCGTCTGCAAAGCTATGTCGCGTGCTGCGGTTTGTGGAGACACTAAAAGCACCATAGTAGAACACAGATGAAGCTTCTAAGTTGATGTAATAGCCAGTAAGAAGTAGTACAATTCAAGTTGCAGGTATCGATTATTGACTTTTTAGCTGGCCTTGGTGCCTTGGACATGAGCTAGGACCTTAAGATTCTGCATGAAAGGAGGACTAGCAGCCGAGTTGCACGGGAGGATGTGAAAAGTGTTCATATGTAGTAAAAACCTGAGAAATCCGCCCATTTTCGTCATTTGTTATCGAATCGACTTACAGCCGGATCGTCACGTTGGCCGCTCTTCTCTCTGAAACGGTTGTACTTATCGTCTGCAACGCTATGTCGCGTGCTGCGGTATGTGGAGACACTAAAAGCACCATAGCAGAACACAGATGAAGCTTCTAAGTTGATGTAATAGCCAGTAAGAAGTAGTACAACTCAAGTTTTATGTATCGATTATTGACTTTTTAGCTGGCTTTGGTGCCATGGACATAGCTAGGACCATAAGATTCTGCATGAAAGGAGGACTAGCAGCCGAGTTGCATGGGAGAATGTGAAGAGTGTTCATATGTAGTAAAAACCTGAGAAATCCGTCCGTTTTCGTCATTTGTTATCGAATCGACTTAAAGCCAGATCGTCACATTGGCCACTCTTCTCTCTGAAACGGTTGTACTGATCGTCTGAAAACTATGTCGCGTGCTGCGGTATGCGGAGACACTAAAAGCACCATAGTAGGACACAGATGAAGCTTCTAAGATGATGAAATAGCCAGTAAGAATTAGTACAATACCAGTTTTAAGTATCGATTACTGACTTTTTAGCAGGCTTTGGTGCCTTGGACATGAGGTAGGACCTTAAGATTCTGCATGAAAGGAGGACTAGCAGCCGAGTTACACGGGAGGATGTGAAAAGTGTTCATATGTAGTAAAAACCTGCGAAATCCGTCCGTTTTCGTCATTTGTTATCGAATCGACTTAAAGCCAGGTCGTCACATTGGCCGCTCTTCTCTCTGAAACGGTTGTACATATCCTCTGCAAAGCTATGTCGCGTGTTTGCGGTATGTGGAGACTCTAAAAGCACCATAGTAGAACACAGATGATGCTTGTAAGTTGATGTAATAGCCAGTAAGAAGTAGTACAACTCAAGTTCTAGGTATCGATTATTGACTTTTTAGCTGGCTTTGGTGCCATGGACATGAGCTAGGACCATAAGATTCTGCATGAAAGGAGGACTACCAGCCGAGTTGCATGGGAGAATGTGAAACGTGTTCATATGTATTAAAAACCTGAGAAATCCGTCCGTTTTCGTCATTTGTTATCGAATCGACTTAAAGCCAGATCGTCGCATTGGCCGCTCTTCTCTCTGAAACGGTTGAACTTATCGTCTGAAAGCTATGTCGCGTGCTGCGGTATGCGGAGACACTAAAAGCACCATAGTAGAACACATATGAAGCTTCTACGATGATGTAATAGCCAGTAAGAATTAGTACAATACCAGTTTTACGTATCGGTTATTGACTTTTTAGCTGGCTTTGTTGCCTTGGACATGAGCTAGGACCTTAAGATTCTGCATGAAAGGAGGACTAGCAGCCGAATTGCACGGGAGAATGTGAAAAGTGTTCATATGTAGTAAAAACCTGAGAAATCCGTCCGTTTTCTTCATTTGTTACGGAATCGATTTAAAGCCAGGTCGTCACATTGTCCGCTCTTCTCTCTGAAACGGTTGTACATATCGTCTGCAAAGCTATGTCGCGTGCTGCGATATGCGGGGACACTAAAATCACCATAGTAGAACATTGATGAAGCTTCTAAGTTGATGTAATAGCTAGTAAGAATTAGTACAATACCAGATTTAGGTATCGATTATTGACTTTTTAGCTGGATTTGGTGCCTTGGACATGAGCTAGGACCTTAAGGTCCTGTATGAAAGGAGGACTAGCAGCCGAATTGCACGCGAGATTGTGAAAAGTGTTCATATGTAGTAAAAACCTGAGAAATCCGTCTGTATTCGTCATTTGGTATGCAATCGACTTAAAGCCAGATCTTCACATTGGCCGCTCTTCTCTCTGAAACGGTTGTACATATCGTCTGCAAAGCTATGTCGCGTGTTGCGGTATGTGGAGACTCTAAAAGCACCATAGTAGAACACAGATGATACTTGTAAGTTGATGTAATAGCCAGTAAGAAGTAGTACAACTCAAGTTTAAGGTATCGATTATTGACTTTTTAGCTGGCTTTGGTGCCTTGGACATGAGCTAGCACCATAAGATTCTGCATGCAAGGAGGACTAGCAGCCGAGTTGCATGGGAGAATGTGAAAAGTGTTCATATGTAGTAAAAACCTGAGAAATCCGTCCGTTTTCGTCATTTGTTATCGAATCGACTTAAAGCCAGATCGTCACATTGGCCGCTCTTCTCTCTGAAACGGTTGTACTTATCGTCTGCAAAGCTATGTCGCGTGCTGCGGTATGTGGAGACACTAAGAGCACCATAGCAGAACACAGATGAAGCTTCTAAGTTGATATAATAGCCAGTAAGAAGTAGTACAACTCAAGTTTTAGGTATCGATTATTGACTTTTTAGCTGGCTTTGGTGCATTGGACGTGAGCTAGGACCTTAAGACTCTGCATGAAAGGAGGACTAGCAGCCGAGTAGCAAGGGAGAATGTGAAAAGTGTTCATATGTAGTAAAAACCTGAGAAATCCGTCCGTTTTCGTCATTTGTTATCGAATCGACTTAAAGCCAGATCGTCACATTGGCCGCTCTTCTCTCTGAAACGGTTGTACTTATCGTCTGAAAACTATGTCGCGTGCTGCGGTATGCGGAGACACTAAAAGCACCATAGTAGGACACAGATGAAGCTTCTAAGATGATGAAATAGCCAGTAAGAATTAGTACAATACCAGTTTTAAGTATCGATTATTGACTTTTTAGCAGGCTTTGGTGCCTTGGACATGAGGTAGGACCTTAAGATTCTGCATGAAAGGAGGACTAGCAGCCGAGTTACACGGGAGGATGTGAAAAGTGTTCATATGTAGTAAAAACCTGCGAAATCCGTCCGTTTTCGTCATTTGTTATCGAATCGACTTAAAGCCAGGTCGTCACATTGGCCGCTCTTCTCTCTGAAACGTTTGTACATATCCTCTGCAAAGCTATGTCGCGTGTTTGCGGTATGTGGAGACTCTAAAAGCACCATAGTAGAACACAGATGATGCTTGTAAGTTGATGTAATAGCCAGTAAGAAGTAGTACAACTCAAGTTCTAGGTATCGATTATTGACTTTTTAGCTGGCTTTGGTGCCATGGACATGAGCTAGGACCATAAGATTCTGCATGAAAGGAGGACTAGCAGCCGAGATGCATGGGAGAATGTGAAACGTGTTCATATGTATTAAAAACCTGAGAAATCCGTCCGTTTTCGTCATTTCTTATCGAATCGACTTAAAGCCAGATCGTCGCATTGGCCGCTCTTCTCTCTTAAACGGTTGTACTTATCGTCTGAAAGCTATGTCGCGTGCTGCGGTAAGCGGAGACACTAAAAGCACCATAGTAGAACACATATGAAGCTTCTACGATGATGTAATAGCCAGTAAGAATCAGAACAATACCAGTTTTACGTATCGGTTATTGACTTTTTAGCTGGCTTTGTTGCCTTGGACATGAGCTAGGACCTTAAGATTCTGCATGAAAGGAGGACTAGCAGCCGAATTGCACGGGAGAATGTGAAAAGTGTTCATATGTAGTAAAAACCTGAGAAATCCGTCCGTTTTCTTCATTTGTTACGGAATCGATTTAAAGCCAATTCGTCACATTGTCCGCTCTTCTCTCTGAAACGGTTGTACATATCGTCTGCAAAGCTATGTCGCGTGCTGCGATATGCGGGGACACTAAAATCACCATAGTAGAACATTGATGAAGCTTCTAAGTTGATGTAATAGCTAGTAAGAATTAGTACAATACCAGATTTAGGTATCGATTATTGACTTTTTAGCTGGATTTGGTGCCTTGGACATGAGCTAGGACCTTAAGGTTCTGCATGAAAGGAGGACTAGCAGCCGAATTGCACCCGAGATTGTGAAAAGTGTTCTTATGTAGTAAAAACCTGAGAAATCCGTCTGTATTCGTCATTTGGTATGCAATCGACTTAAAGCCAGATCTTCACATTGGCCGCTCTTCTCTCTGAAACGGTTGTACATATCGTCTGCAAAGCTATGTCGCGTGTTGCTGTATGTGGAGACTCTAAAAGCACCATAGTAGAACACAGATGATACTTGTAAGTTGATGTAATAGCCAGTAAGAAGTAGTACAACTCAAGTTTAAGGTATCGATTATTGACTTTTTAGCTGGCTTTGGTGCCTTGGACATGAGCTAGCACCATAAGATTCTGCATGCAAGGAGGACTAGCAGCCGAGTTGCATGGGAGAATGTGAAAAGTGTTCATATGTAGTAAAAACCTGAGAAATTGGTCCGTTTTCGTCATTTGTTATCGAATCGACTTAAAGCCAGATCGTCACATTTGCCGCTCTTCTCTCTGAAACGGTTGTACTTATCGTCTGAAAGCTATGTCGCGTGCTCCAGTATGCGGAGACACTAAAAGCACCATAGTAGAACATAGATGAAGCAAGATGATGTAATAGCCAGTAAGAATTAGTACAATACCAGATTTAGGTATCGATTATTGACTTTTTAGCTGGATTTGGTGCCTTGGAAATGAGCTAGGACCTTAAGATTCTGCATGAAAGGAGGACTAGCAGCCGAATTGCACGCGAGATTGTGAAAAGTGTTCATATGTAGTAAAAACCTGAGAAATCCGTCTGTATTCGTCATTTGGTATGGAATCGACTTAAAGCCAGATCGTCACATTGGCCGCTCTTCTCTCTGAAACGGTTGTACTTATCGTCTGCAAAGCTATGTCGCGTGCTGCGGTTTGTGGAGACACTAAAAGCACCATAGTAGAACACAGATGAAGCTTCTAAGTTGATGTAATAGCCAGTAAGAAGTAGTACAATTCAAGTTGCAGGTATCGATTATTGACTTTTTAGCTGGCCTTGGTGCATTGGACGTGAGCTAGGACCTTAAGACTCTGCATGAAAGGAGGACTAGCAGCCGAGTAGCAAGGGAGAATGTGAAAAGTGTTCATATGTAGTAAAAACCTGAGAAATCCGTCCGTTTTCGTCATTTGTTATCGAATCGACTTAAAGCCAGATCGTCACATTGGCCGCTCTTCTCTCTGAAACGGTTGTACTTATCGTCTGCAAAGCTATGTCGCGTGCTGCGGTATGTGGAGACACTAAAAGCACCATTGTCGAACACAGATGAAGCTTCTAAGTTGATGTAATAGCCACTAAGAAGTAGTACAACTCAAGTTTTAGGTATCGATTATTGACTTTTTAGCTGGCTTTGGTGCCTTGGACATGAGCTAGGACCATAAGATTCTGCATGAAAGGAGGACTAGCAGCCGAGTTGCATGGGAGAATGTGAAACGTGTTCATATGTAGTAAAAACCTGAGAAATTCGTCCGTTTTCGTCATTTGTTATCGAATCGACTTAAAGCCAGATCGTCGCATTGGCCGCTCTTGTCTCTGAAACGGTTGTACTTATCGTCTGAAAGCTATGTCGCGTGCTGCGGTATGCGGAGACACTAAAAGCACCATAGTAGAACACAGATGAAGCTTCTAAGATGATGTAATAGCCAGTAAGAATTAGTACAATACCAGATTTAGGTATCAATTATTGAATTTTCAGCTGGATTTGGTGCCTTGGACATGAGCTAGGACCTTAAGATTCTGCATGAAAGGAGGACTAGCAGCCGAATTTCACGGGAGAATGTGAAAAGTGTTCATATGTAGTAAAAACCTGAGAAATCCGTCCGTTTTCTTCATTTGTTACGGAGTCGATTTAAAGCCAGGTCGTCACATTGTCCGCTCTTCTCTCTGAAACGGTTGTACAAATCGTCTGAAAGCTATGTCGCGTGCTGCGGTATGCGGAGACACTAAAAGCACCATAGTAGGACACAGATGAAGCTTCTAAGCCAGTAAGATAGCCAGTAAGAATTAGTACAATACCAGTTTTAGGTATCGATTATTGACTTTTTAGCAGGCTTTGGTGCCTTGGACATGAGCTAGGACCTTAAGATTCTGCATGAAAGGAGGACTAGCAGCCGAGTTGCACGGGAGGATGTGAAAAGTGTTCATATGTAGTAAAAACCTGCGAAATCCGTCCGTTTTCGTCATTTGTTATCGAATCGACTTAAAGCCAGGTCGTCACATTGGCCGCTCTTCTCTCTGAAACGGTTGTACATATCGTCTGCAAAGCTATGTCACGTGTTGCGGTACGTGGAGACTCCAAAAGCACCATAGTAGAACACAGATGATGCTTGTAAGTTGATGTAGTAGCCAGTAAGAAGTAGTACAACTCAAGTTCTAGGTATCGATTATTGACTTTTTAGCTGGCTTTGGTGCCTTGGACATGAGCTAGCACCATTAGATTCTGCATGAAAGGTGGACTAGCAGCCGAGTTGCACGGGAGAATGTGAAAAGTGTTCATATGTAGTAAAAACCTGAGAAATCCTTCCGTTTTCGTCATTTGTTATCGAATCGACTTAAAGCCAGATCGTCACATTGGCCGCTCTTCTCTCTGAAACGGTTGTACTTATCGTCTGCAAAGCTATGTCGCGTGCTGCGGTATGTGGAGACACTAAAAGCACAATTGTCGAACACAGATGAAGCTTCTAAGTTGATGTAATAGCCAGTAAGAAGTAGTACAACTCAAGTTTTAGGTATCGATTATTGACTTTTTAGCTGGCTTTGGTGCCTTGGACATGAGCTAGGACCATAAGATTCTGCATGAAAGGAGGACTAGCAGCCGAGTTGCATGGGAGAATGTGAAACGTGTTCATATGTAGTAAAAACCTGAGAAATTCGTCCGTTTTCGTCATTTGTTATCGAATCGACTTAAAGCCAGATCGTCGCATTGGCCGCTCTTCTCTCTGAAACGGTTGTACTTATAGTCTGAAAGCTATGTCGCGTGCTGCGGTATGCGGAGACACTAAAAGCACCATAGTAGAACACAGATGAAGCTTCTAAGATGATGTAATAGCCAGTAAGAATTAGTACAATACCAGATTTAGGTATCGGTTAAAGACTTTTTAGCTGGATTTGGTGCCTTGGACATGAGCTAGGACCTTAAGATTCTGCATGAAAGGAGGACTAGCAGCCGAATTGCACGCGAGATTGTGAAAAGTGTTCATATGTAGTAAAAACGTGAGAAATCCGTTACTTTTCGTCATTTGTTATCGAATCGACTTTAAGCCAGGTCGTCACATTGGCCGATCTTCTGTCTGAAACGGTTGTACATATCGTCTGCAAAGCTATGTCGCGTGTTGCGGTATGTGGAGACTCTAAAATCACCATAGTAGAACACAGCTGATGCTTCTAAGTTGATGTAATAGCCAGTAAGAAGTAGTACATCTCAAGTTCTAGGTATCGATTATTGACTTTTTAGCTGGCTTTGGTGCCTTGGACATGAGCTAGGACCATAAGATTCTGCATGAAACGAGGACTAGCAGCCTAGTTGCACGAGAGAATGTGAAAAGTGTTCATATGTAGTAAAAACCTGAGAAATCCGTCTGTTTTCGTCATTTGTTATCGAATCGACTTAAAGCCAGATCGTCACATTGGCCGCTCTTCTCTCTGAAACGGTTGTACTTATCGTCTGAAAGCTATGTCGCGTGCTGCGGTATGCGGAGACACTAAAAGCACCATAGTAGAACAAAGATGAAGCTTCTAAGATGATGTAATAGCCAGTAAGAAGTAGTACAACTCAAGTTCTAGGTATCGATTATTGACTTTTTAGCTTGCTTTGGTGCCTTGGACATGAGCTAGGACCATAAGATTCTGCATGAAAGGAGGACTAGCAGCCGAGTTGCATGGGAGAATGTGAAAAGTGTTCATATGTAGTAAAAACCTGAGAAATCCGTCCGTTTTCGTCATTTGTTATCGAATCGACTTAAAGCCAGATCGTTACATTGGCCACTCTTCTCTCTGAAACGGTTGTACTTATCGTCTGAAAGCTATGTCGCGTGCTGCAGTATGCGGAGACACTAAAAGCACCATAGTAGAACACAGATGAAGCTTCTAAGTTGATGTAATAGCCAGTAAGAAGTAGTACATCTCAAGTTCTAGGTATCGATTATTGACTTTTTAGCTGCTTTGGTGCCTTGGACATGAGCTAGGACCATAAGATTCTGCATGAAAGGAGGACTAGCAGCCGAGTTGCACGGGAGAATGTGAAAAGTGTTCATATGTAGTAAAATCCTGGGAAGTCCGTCCGTTTTCGTCATTTGATATCGAATCGACTTAAAGCCAGATCGTCACATTGGCCGCTCCCCTCTCTGAAACGGTTGTACTTATCGTCTGAAAGCTATGTCGCGTGCTGCGGTATGCGGAGACACTAAAAGCACCATAGAAGGACACAGATGAAGCTTCTAAGATGATGAAATAGCCAGTAAGAATTAGTACAATACCAGTTTTAGGTATCGATTATTGACTTTTTAGCAGGCTTTGGTGCCTAGGACATGAGCTAGGACCTTAAGATTCTGCATGAAAGGAGGACTAGCAGCCGAATTGCACGCGAGATTGTGAAAAGTGTTCATATGTAGTAAAAACCTGAGAAATCCGTCCGTTTTCGTCATTTGTTATCGAATCGACTTAAAGCCACATCGTCACATTGACCACTCTTCTCTCTGAAACGGTTGTACTTATCGTCTGCAAAGCTATGTCGCGTGCTGCGGTATGCGGAGACACTAAAAGCACACAGTAGAACACAGATGAAGCTTCTAAGTAGATGCAATAGCCATTAGGAAGTAGTACAATTCAAGTTCAAGTTATCGATTATTGACTTTTTAGCTGGCTTTGGTGCCTTGGAAATGAGCTAGGACCTTAATATTTTGCATGAAAGGAGGACTAGCAGCCGCGTTGCACGGGAGAAAGTGAAATGTGTTCATATGTAGTAAAAACCTGAGACATCCGTCCATGTTCGTCTTTTGTTATAGAATCGACTTAAAGCCAGATCGTCACATTGGCCGCTCTTCTCTCTGAAACGGTTGTACTTATCGTCTGCAAAGCTATGTCTCGTGCTGCGGTTTGCTGAGACACTAAAAGCACCATAGTAGAACACAGATGAAGCTACGAAGAAGATGTAATAGCCATTAAGAAGTAGTACAATTCAAGTTTAAGTTATCGATTATTTACTTTTTAGCTGGCTTTGGTTCTTTGGAAATGAGCTAGGACCTTAACATTTTGCATGAAAGGAGGACTAGCAGCCGCGTTGCACGGGAGAATGTTAAAAGTGTTCATATGTAGTAAAAACCCAAGATATCCGCCCGTTTTCGTCATTTATTATCGAATCGACTTCAAGCCAGATCGTCACATTGGCCGCTCTTCTCACTGAAACGGTTGTACGTATCGTCTGCAAAGCTATGTCGCGTGCTGCGGTATGTGGAGACACTAAACGCACCATAGCAGAACACAGATGAAGCTCCTAAGTCGTTGTAATAGCCAGTAAGAAGTAGTACAATTCAAGTTTTAGGTATCGATTGTTGACTTTTTACCCTTCTTTGGTGCCTTGGACATGAGCTAGGAACATAAGATTATGCATGATAGGAGGACTAGCAGCCGCTTTGCACGGGAGAATGTGAAAAGTGTTCATATGTAGTAAAAACCTGAGAAATCCATCCGTTTTCGTTATTTGTTATCGAATCGACTTAATGGCAGAATTTCACATTGGGCGCTCTTCTGTCTGAAACGGTTACATTTATCGTCTGCAAAGCTATGTCGCATGCTGCGGTATGCGGAGGCACTAGAAGCACCATAGTAGAACACAGATGATGCTTCTAAGTTGATGTAATAGCCAGTAAGAAGTAGTTCAATTCAAGTTTTAGGTATCTATTATTGACTTTTTACCTTTCTTTGTTGCCTTCGACATGAGCTAGGAACTTAAGATTTTGCATGAAAGGAGGACTAGCGGCCGCGTTGCACGGGAGAATGTGAAAAGTGTTCATATGTAGTAAAAACCTGAGAAATCCGTCCGTATCGTCATTTGTTATAGAATCGACTTAAAGCCAGATCGTCATATTGGCCGCTCTTCTCTCTGAATCGGATGTACTTATCGTCTGCAAAGTTATGTCGCGTGTTGCGGTATGCGGAGACACTAAAAGCACCATAGTAGAACACAGATGAAACTTCTAAGTTGATGTAATAGCCAGTAAGAAGTAGCACAATTCAAGTTTTAGTTCTCGATTATTGACTTTTTAGCTGGCTTTGGTGCCTTGGACATGAGCTAGGACCTTAACATTTTGCATGAAAGGAGGAATAGCAGCCGCGTTGCACGGGAGAATGTTAAAAGTGTTCATATGTAGTAAAAACCCGAGATATCCGCCCGTTTTCGTCATTAATTATCGAATCGACTTCAAGCCAGATCGTCACATTGGCCGCTCTTCTCACTGAAACGGTTGTACTTATCGTCTGCAAAGCTATGTCGCGTGCTGCGGTATGCGGAGACACTAAAAGCACCTTAGTAGAACACAGATGAAGCTTCAAAATTGATGTAATAGCCAGTAAGGAGTTGTACAATTCAAGTTTTTGTTATGGATTATTGACTTTTTACCCTTCTTTGGTGCCTTGGACATGAGCTAGGAACTTAAGATTTTGCATGAAAGGAGGACTAGAAGCCGCGTTGCACGGGAGAATGTGAAAAGTGTTCATATGTAGTAAAAACCTGAGATATCCGTCCATGTTCGTCTTTTGTTATAGAATCGACTTAAAGCCAGATCGCCACATTGGCCGCTCTTCTCTCTGAAACGGTTGTACTTATCGTCTGCAAAGCTATGTCGCGTGCTGCGGTATGTGGAGACACTAAAAGCACCATAGCAGAACACAGATGAAGCTCCTAAGTCGATGCATTAGCCAGTAAGAAGTAGTACAATTCAAGTTTTAGGTATCGATTGTTGACTTTTTACCCTTCTTTGGTGCCTTGGACATGAGCTAGGAACTTAAGATTATGCATGATAGGAGGACTAGCACCCGCTTTGCACGGGAGAATGTGAAAAGTGTTTATATGTAGTAAAAACCTGAGAAATCCGTCCGTTTTCGTTATTTGTTATCGAATCGCTTTAATGGCAGATTGTCACATTGGGCGCTCTTCTGTCTGAAACGGTTACATTTATCGTCTGCAAAGCTATGTCGCATGCTGCGGTATTCGGAGGCACTAGAAGCACCATAGTAGAACACAGATGATGCTTCTAAGTTGATGTAATAGCCAGTAAGAAGTAGTTCAATTCAAGTTTTAGGTATCTATTATTGACTTGTTACCCTTCTTTGTTGCCTTCGACATGAGCTAGGAACTTAAGATTTTGCATGAAAGGAGGACTAGCGGCCGCGTTGCACGGGAGAATGTGAAAAGTGTTCATATGTAGTAAAAACCTGAGAAATCCGTCCATGTTCGTCATTTGTTATCGAATCGACTTAAAGCCACATCGTCATATTGGCCGCTCTTCTCTCTGAAACGGTTGTACTTATCGTCTGAAAGCTATGTCGCGTGCTGCGGTATGCGGAGACACTAAAAGCACCATAGTAGAACGAAGATGAAGCTTCTAAGATGATGTAATAGCCAGTAAGAATTAGTACAACTCAAGTTCTAGGTATCGATTATTGACTTTTTAGCTTGCTTTGGTGCCTTGGACATGAGCTAGGACCATAAGATTCTGCATGAAAGGAGGACTAGCAGCCGAGTTGCATGGGAGAATGTGAAAAGTGTTCATATGTAGTAAAAACCTCAGAAATCCGTCCGTTTTCGTCATTTGTTATCGAATCGACTTAAAGCCAGATCGTCACATTGGCCACTCTTCTCTCTGAAACGGTTGTACTTATCCTCTGAAAGCTATGTCGCGTGCTGCAGTATGCGGAGACACTAAAAGCACCATAGTAGAACACAGATGAAGCTTCTAAGTTGATGTAATAGCCAGTAAGAAGTAGTACATCTCAAGTTCTAGGTATCGATTATTGACTTTTTAGCTGGCTTTGGTGCCTTGGACATGAGCTAGGACCATAAGATTCTGCATGAAAGGAGGACTAGCAGCCGAGTTGCACGGGAGAATGTGAAAAGTGTTCATATGTAGTAAAATCCTGGGAAGTCCGTCCGTTTTCGTCATTTGATATCGAATCGACTTAAAGCCAGATCGTCACATTGGCCGCTCTCCTCTCTGAAACGGTTGTACTTATCGTCTGAAAGCTATGTCGCGTGCTGCGGTATGCGGAGACACTAAAAGCACCATAGTAGGACACAGATGAAGCTTCTAAGATGATGAAATAGCCAGTAAGAATTAGTACAATACCAGTTTTAGGTATCGATTATGGACTTTTTAGCAGGCTTTGGTGTCTAGGACATGAGCTAGGACCTTAAGATTCTGCATGAAAGGAGGACTAGCAGCCTAATTGCACGCGAGATTGTGAAAAGTGTTCATATGTAGTAAAAACCTGAGAAATCCGTCCGTTTTCGTCATTTGTTATCGAATCGACTTAAAGCCACATCGTCACATTGACCACTCTTCTCTCTGAAACGGTTGTGCTTATCGTCTGCAAAGCTATGTCGCGTGCTGCGGTATGCTGAGACACTAAAAGCACCATAGTAGAACACAGATGAAGCTTCTAAGTTGATGAAATAGCCAGTATGAAATAGTACAATTCAAGTTTTATTTATCGATTATTGACTTTTTAGCTGTCTTTGGTGCATTGGATATGATCTAGGAACTTAAGATTTTGCATGAAAGGAGGACTAGAAGCCGCGTTGCACGGGAGAATGTGAAAAGTGTTTATATGTAGTAGAAACCCTAGAAATCCGTCCGTGTTCGTCATTTGTTATAGAATCGACTTAAAGCCAGATCGTCATATTGGCCGCTCTTCTCTCTGAATCGGATGTACTTATCGTCTGCAAAGTTATGTCGCGTGTTGCGGTATGCGGAGACACTAAAAGCACCATAGTAGAACACAGATGAAGCTTCTAAGTTGATGTAATAGCCAGTAAGATGTAGTACAATTCAAGTTTTAGGTATCGATTATTGACTATTTACCCTTCTTTGGTGCCTTGGACATGAGCTAGGAACTTAAGATTTTGCATGAAAGGAGGACTAGCAGCCGCGTTGCACGGGAGAATGTGAAAAGTGTTTATGTGTAGTAGAAACCCTAGAAATCCGTCCGTTTTCGTCATTTGTTATCGAATCTTCTTCAAACCAGATCGTCACATAGGCCGCTCTTCTCTCTGGAACGGTTGTACTTATCGTCTGCAAAACTATGTCGCGTGCTGCGGTATGCGGAGACACTACAAGCACCATAGCAGAACACAGTTGAAGCTCCTATGTCGATGTAATAGCCAGTAAGAAGTAGTACAATTTAAGTTTTATGTATCGATTGTTGTTTTTTTACCCTTCTTTGGTGCCTTGGAAATGAGCTAGGAACTTAAGATTATGCATGATAGGAGGACTAGCAGCCGCGTGCACGGGAGAATGTGAAAAGTGTTCATATGTAGTAAAAACCTGAGAAATCCGTCCGTGTTCGTCATTTGTTATCGAATCGACTTAAAGCCAGATCGTCACATTGGCCGCTCTTCTCTCTGAAACGGTTGTACTTATCGTCTGCAAAGCTATGTCGCGTGTTGCGGTATGCGGAGACACTAAAAGTACCATAGTAGAACACAGATGAAGCTTCTAAGTTGATGTAATAGCCAGTAAGATGTGGTACAATTCAAGTTTTAGTTCTCGATTATTGACTTTTTAGCTGGCTTTGGTGCCTTGGACATGAGCTAGGACCTTAACATTTTGCATGAAAGGAGGGCTAGCAGAGGCGTTGCACGGGAGAATGTTAAAAGTGTTCATATCCAGTAAAAACCTGAGAAATCCGCCCGTTTTCGTCATTTGTTATCGAATCGACCTAAAGCCAAATCGTCACATTGGCCGCTCTTCTCTCTGAAACGGCTGTACTTAATGTCTGCAAAGCTACGTCGCGTGCTGCGGTATGCGGAGACACTAAAAACACCATAGTAGAACACAGATGAAGCTTCTAAATTGATGTAATAGCCAGTAAGTAGTAGTACAATTCAAGTTTTAGTTATGGATTATTGACTTTTTACCCTTCTTTGATGCTTGGATATGAGCTAGGAACTTAAGATTTTGCATGGAAGGAGGACTAGCAGCCGCGTTGCACGGGAGAATGTGAAAACTCTTCATATGTAGTAAGAACCTAAGAAATCCGTCCGTGTTCGTCATTTGTTATCGAATCGACTTAAAGCCAGATCGTCACATTGGCCGCTCTTCTCTCTGAAACGGTTGTACTTATCGTCTGCAAAGCTATGTCGCGTGCTGCGGTATGCGGAGACACTAAAAGCACCATAGTAGAACACACATGAAGCTTCTAAGTTGATGTAATAGCCAGTAAGAAGTAGTACAATTTAAGTTTTAGGTATCGGTTATTGACTTTTTACCCTTCTTTGTTGCATTAGACATGAGCTAGGAACTTGAGATTTTGCATGAAATGAAGACTAGCAGCGGCGTTGCACGGGAGAATGTGAATAGTGTTCATATGTAGTAAAAACCTGAGAAATTGGTCCCTTTTCGTCATTTGTTATCGAATCGACTTAAAGCCACATCGTCACGTTGGCCACTCTTCTCTTTGAAACGGTTGTACTTATCGTCTGCAAAGCTATGTCGCGTGCTGCGGTATGCGGAGACACTAAGAGCACCATAGTAGAACACAGATGAAGCTTCTAAGTTGATGTAATAGCCGGTAAGTAGTAGTACAATTCAAGTCTTATTTATCGACTATTGACTATTTAGCTGGCTTTGATGACTTGGACATTAGCTAGGACCTTAACGATTTGCATGAAAGGAGGACTAGCAGCCGCGTTGCACGGGAGAATGTGAAAAGTGTTCATATGTAGGAAAATCCTGAGAAATCCGTCCCGTTTCGTCATTTGTTATCGTATCGACTTAAAGCCAGATCGTCATATTTTCGCTCTTCTGTCTGAAACGGTTACATTTATCGTCTACAAAGCTATGTCGCGTGCTGCGGCATGCGGAGACACTAGAAGCACCATAGTAGAACACAGATGAAGCTTCCAAGTTGATGTAATAGCCAGTAAGAAGTAGTCCAATTAAAGTTTTAGGTATCTATTATTGACTTTTTATCCTTCTTTGATGCTTGGACATGAGCTAGGAACTTAATATTTTGCATGAAAGGAGGACTAGCAGCTGCGTAGCACGTGAGAATGTGAAAAGTGTTTATATGTAGTAAAAACCTGAGAAATCCGTCCGTTTTCGTCATTTGTTATCGAATCGACTTAAAGGCAGATTGTCACATTGGGCGCTCTTCTGTCTGAAACGGTTACATTTATCGTCTGTAAAGCTATGTCGCATGCTGCGGTATGCGGAGACACTAGAAGCACCATAGTAGAACACAGATGAAACTTCTAAGTTGATGTAAAAGCCAGTAAGAAGTAGTACAATTCAAGTTTTAGTTACCGATTATTGACTTTTTAGCTGGCTTTGGTGCCTTGGAAATGAGCTAGGTCCTTAACATTTTGCATGAAAGGAGGACTAGCAGCCGCGTTGCACGGGAGAAAGTTAAAAGTGTTCATATGTAGTAAAAACCTGAGAAATCCGCCCGTTTTCGTCATTTGTTATCGAATCGAATTCAAGCCAGATCGTCACATTGGCCGCTCTTCTCTCTGAAACGGTTGTACTTATCGTCTGCTAAGCTATGTCGCGTGCTGCGGTATGTGGAGACACTAAAAGCACCATAGTAGAACACAGATGAAACTTCTAAGTTGATGTAATAGCCAGTAAGAAGTAGTTCAATTCAAGTTTTAGGTATCTATTATTGACTTCTTACCCTTCTTTGTTGCCTTCGACATGAGCTAGGAACTTAAGATTTTGCATGAAAGGAGGACTAGCGGCCGCGTTGCACGGGAGAATGTGAAAAGTGTTCATATGTAGTAAAAACCTGAGAAATCCGTCCGTGTTCGTCATTTGTTATCGAATCGACTTAAAGCCAGATCGTCACATTGACTTCTTTTCTCTCTGAAACGGTTGTACTTATCGTCTTCAAAGCTATGTCGCGTGCTGCGGTATGCGGAGACACTAAAAGCACGATAGTAGAACACAGATGAAGCTTCTAAGTTGATGTAATAGCCGGTAAGAAGTAATACAATTCAAGCCTTATTTATCGATTATTGACTTTTTAGCTTGCTTTGATGCCTTGGACATTAGCTAGGACCTTAACGTTTTGCATGAAAGGATGACTAAAGGCCGAGTTGCACGGGAGAATGTGAAAAGTGTTCATATGTAGTAAAAACCTGAGAAATCCGTCCGTGTTCGTCATTTGTTATCGAATCTACTTAAAGCCAGATCTTCACATTGGCCGCTCGTCACTCTGAAACGGTTGTACTTATCGTCTGCAAAGCTATGTCGCGTGCTGCGGTATGCGGAGACACTAAAAGCACCATAGTAGAACACAGATGAAGTTTTTAAGTTGATGTAATGGCCAGTAAGAAGTAGTACAATTCAAGTTTTAGATATGGATTATTGACTTTGTACGCTTCTTTGGTGCGTTGGACATGAGCTAGGAACTTAAGATTTTGCATGAAAGGAGGACTAGCAGTCGCGTTGCCCGGGAGAATGTTAAAATTGTTCGTATGTAGTAAAAACCTGTGAAATCCGTCCGTGTTCCTCATTTGTTATCGAATCGACTTAAAGGCAGATTGTCACATTGGGCGCTCTTCTGTCTGAAACGTTTACATTTATCGTCTGCAAAGGTATGTCGCTTGCTGCGGTATGCGGAGACACTAGAAGCACCATATTAGAACACAGATGAAGCTTCTAAAATGATGTAATAGCCAGTAAGAAGTAGTTCAATTCAACTATTAGGTATCTATTATTGACTTTTTACTCTTCTTTGTTGCCTTCGACATGAGATAGGAACTTAAGATTTTGCATGAAAGGAGGACTAGCAGCCGCGTTGCACGGGACAATGTGAAAACTGTTCATATGTAGTAAAAACCTGAGAAATCCGTCCGTGTTCGTCATTTGGTATCGAATCGACTTAAAGCCAGATCGTCACATTGGCCGTTCTGCTCTCTGAAACAGTTGTACTTATCGTCTGCAAAGCTATGTCGCGTGCTGCGGTATGCGGAGACACTAAAAGCACTATAGTAGAATACAGATGAAGCTTCTAAGTTGATGTAATAGCCAGTAAGAAGTAGTAAAATTCAAGTTTTAGTTATCGATTATTGACTTTTTAGCCGGCTTTGATGCCTTGGACATGATTTAGGACCTTAACGTTTTGCATGTAAGGATGACTAGCAGCCGAGTTGCACGGGAGAAAGTGAAAAGTGTTCATATGTAGTAAAAACCTGAGAAATCCGTCCGTGTTCGTCATTTGTTATCGAATCGACTTAAAGCCAGATCGTCACATTGGCCGCTCTTCTCTCTGAAACGGTTGTACTTATCGTCTGCAAAGCTATGCCGCGTGCTGCGGTATGCGGAGACACTAAAAGCACCGTAGTAGAGCACAGATGAAGGTTCTAAGTTGATGTAATAGCCAGTAAGAAGTTGTACAATTCAAGTTTTAGTTATTGATTATTGACTTTTTAGCTGGCTTTGATGCCTTGGACATGAGCTAAGACCTTAACGTTTTGGATGAAAGGAGGACTAGCATCCGAGTTGCACGGGAGAATGTGAAAAGTGTTTATATGTAGTAAAAACCTGAGAAATCCGTCCGTTTTCCTCATTTGTTATCGAATCGACTTAAGCCTGATCGTCACATTGGCCACTCTTCTCTCTGAAACGGTTGTACTTATCGTCTGCAAAGCTATGTCGCGTGCTGAGGTATGCGGAGACACTAAAAGCACCATAGTAGAACACAGATGAAGCTTCTAAGTTGATGTAATAGCCAGTAAGAAGTAGTACAATTCAAGTGTTATTTATCGACTATTGACTTTTTAGCTGTCTTTGGTGCAATGGACATGAGCTAGGACCTTAACATTTTGCATGAAAGGAGGACTAGCAGCCGAGTTGAACGGGAGAATATGAAAAGTGTTCATATGTAGTAAAAACTTGAGAAATTCGCCCGTTTTCGTCATTTGTTATCGAATCGACTTAGAGCCAGATCGTCACATTGGCCGCTCTTCACTCTGAAATGCCTGTACTTATCGTCTGCAGAGCTATGTCGCGTGCTGCGGTATGTGGAGACACTAAAAGCACCATACTAGAACACAGATGAAGCTTCTAAGTTGATGTAATTGCCAGTAAGAAGTAGTACAACTCAAGTTTTAGTTATGGATTATTGACTTTTTACCCTTATTTGGTGCCTTGGACATGAGCTAGGAACTTAAGATTTTGCATGAAAGGAGGACTAGCAGCCGCGTTGCCCGGGAGAATGTGAAAAGTGTTCATATGTAGTAAAAACACGAGAAATCCGACCGTGTTCGTCATTTGTTATCGAATCGACTTAAAGCCAGATCGTCACATTGGAGGCTCTTCTCTCTGAAACGGCTGTACTTATCGTCTGCAAAGATATGTCGCGTGCTGCGGTATGCGGAGACCCTAAAAGCACCATAGTAGAACACAGATGAAGGTTCTAAGTTGATGTAATAGCCAGTAAGAAGTAGTACAACTCAAATTATAGTTATGGATAATTGACTTTTTAACCTTCTTTGGTGCCTTGGACATGAGCTAGGAACTTAAGATTTTGCATGAAAGGAGGACTAGCAGCCGCGTTGCAAGGGAGAATGTGAAAAGTGTTCATATGTAGTAAAAACCTGAGAAATCCGTCCGTTTTCGTCATTTGTTATCGAATCGACTTAAAGCCAGATCGTCACATTGGCCGCTCTTCTCTCTGAAACGGTTGTACTTATCGTCTGCAAAGCTATGTCGCGTGCTGCGGTATGCGGAGACGCTAAAAGCACCATAGTAGAACACAAATGAAGGTTCTAAGTTGATGTAATAGGCAGTAAGAAGTAGTACAACTCAAGTTTTAGTTATGGGTAATTGACTTTTTACCCTTCTTTGGTGCCTTGGACATGAGCTAGGAACTTAAGATTTTGCATGAAAGGAGGACTAGCAGCCGCGTTGCACGGGAGAATATGAAAAGTGTTCATATGTAGTAAAAACCTGAGAAATCCGTCCGTTTTCGTCATTTGTTATCGAATCTACTTAAAGCCAGATCGTCACATTGGATGCTCTTCTGTCTGAAACGGTTGTTCTTTTCGTCTGCAAAGCTATATCGCGTGCTGCGGTATGCGGAGACACTAAAAGCACCATAATAGAACACAGATGAAGCTTCTAAGTTGATGTAATAGCCAGTAAGGAGTGGTACAATTCAAGTTTTAGGTATGGATTATTGACTATTTACTCTTCTTTTGTGCCTTGGACATGACCTAGGAACTTAAGATTTTGCATGAAAGGAGGACTAGCAGCCGCGTTGCTCGGGAGAATGTGAAAAGTGTTCATATGTAGTAAAAACCTGAGAAGTCCGTCCGTTTTCGTCATTTGTTATTGAATCGACTTAAAGCCACATCGTCACATTGGCCGCTCTTCTCTCTGAAACGGTTGTACTTATCGTCTGCAAAGCTATGTCGCGTGATGCTGTATGCGGAGACACTAAAAGCACCATAGTAGAACACAGATGAAGCTTCTAGGCTGATGTAATAGCCAGTAAGAAGTAGTACAATTCAAGTGTTAGTTATGGATTACGACTTTTTACAGTTCTTTGGTGCCTTGGACATGAGCTAAGAACTTAAGATTTTGCATGAAACGAGGACTAGCAGCCGCGTTGCCCGGGAGAATGTGAAAAGTGTTCATATGTAGTAAAAACCTGAGGAATCCGTGCGTTTTCGTCATTTGTTATCGAATCGACTTAAAGACAGCTTGTCACATTGGCCGCTCTTCTGTCTGAAACGGTTACATTTATCGTCTGCAAAGCTATGTCGCGTGCTGCGGTATGCGGAGACACTAGAAGCACCAGAGTAGAACACAGATGAAGCTTCTAAGTTGATGTAATAGCCAGTAAGAAGTATTAAAATTCAAGTTTTAGCTATCGATTATTGACATTTTAGCTGGGTTTGGTGCCTTGGAAATGATCTAGGACCTTAAAGTTTTAAATGAAAGGAGGACTAGCAGCCGTGTTGCACGGGAGAATATGAAAAGTGTTCATATGTAGTAAAAACCTGAGAAATCCGTCCGTTTTCGTCATTTGTTATCGAATCTACTTAAAGCCAGATCGTCACATTGGATGCTCTTCTGTCTGAAACGGTTGTTCTTTTCGTCTGCAAAGCTATATCGCGTGCTGCGGTATGCGGAGACACTAAAAGCACCATAATAGAACACATATGAAGCTTCTAAGTTGATGTAATAGCCAGTAAGGAGTGGTACAATTCAAGTTTTAGGTATGGATTATTGATTATTTACTCTTCTTTTGTGCCTTGGACATGACCTAGTAACTTAAGATTTTGCATGAAAGGAGGACTAGCAGCCGCGTTGCTCGGGAGAATGTGAAAAGTGTTCATATGTAGTAAAAACCTGAGAAATCCGTCCGTTTTCGTCATTTGTTATTGAATCGACTTAAAGCCACATCGTCACATTTGCCGCTCTTCTCTCTGAAACGGTTGTACTTATCGTCTGCAAAGCTATGTCGCGTGATGCTGTATGCGGAGACACTAAAAGCACCATAGTAGAACACAGATGAAGCTTCTAGGTTGATGTAATAGCCAGTAAGAAGTAGTACAATTCAAGTGTTAGTTATGGATTATGACTTTTTACAGTTCTTTGGTGCCTTGGACATGAGCTAAGAACTTAAGATTTTGCATGAAACGAGGACTAGCAGCCGCGTTGCCCGGGAGAATGTGAAAAGTGTTCATATGTAGTAAAAACCTGAGAAATCCGTCCGTATTCGTCATTTGTTATTTAATCGACTTAAAGACAGATTGTCACATTGGCCGCTCTTCTGTCTGAAACGGTTACATTTATCGTCTGCAAAGCTATGTCGCGTGCTGCGGTATGCGGAGACACTAGAAGCACCAGAGTAGAACACAGATGAAGCTTCTAAGTTGATGTAATAGCCAGTAAGAAGTAGTTCAATTCAAGTTTTAGGTTCTATTATTGAATTTTTACCCTTCTTTGTTGCCTTCGACATGAGCTAGGATTGGTTGGTTGGGTGTGGGACTGAAGGGACCAGACTGCTAAGGTCATCGGTCCCTTGTTCCACGATAAAATCACACGAAATAAAAACTGTCAGTCGTTAAAAACGGAGAACTGAGACAAGCGACGACACAATACAAGAAAGGCAGACAAAGACCAGACAAACGGAACTAAAATCGCACCGAGTGTGAAGGTGGTTGGCCGACCATGAAAATGAGGAAAAGCCAACCACCAAATGACATTAAAACCCACAGTTAAAACCACAGGCCAAAGGCCCAAGTCAATACAGGAAATTAAAGGACAAACACTCAAATCATACGATAAAAACATCCTGCCCGAATAAAACTCAACACGAGGTCCGCCATAGCAACGTCATCACATAAAAGGGCAGGGAGGGTATCAGGCCATGGGCAAGGAACTTAAGATTTTGCATGAAATGAGGACCAGCGGCCGCGTTGCACGGGAGAATGTGAAAAGTGTTCATATGTAGTAAAATCCTGAGAAATCCGTCCGTGTTCGTCATTTGTTATCGAATCGCCTTAAAGCTAGATCGTCACATTGGCCGCTCTTCTCTCTGAAACGGTTGTACTTATCGTCTGCAAAGATATGTCGCGTGTTGCGGTATGCGGAGACACTAAAAGCACCATAGTAGAACACAGATGAAGCTTCTAAGTTGATGTAATAGCCAGTAAGATGTGGTACAATTCAAGTTTTATTGATCGATTATTGATTTTTAGCTGGCTTTGGTGCCTTGGACATGAGCTAGGACCTTAACATTTTGCATGAAAGGAGGGCTAGCAGAGGCGTTGCACGGGAGAATGTTAAAAGTGTTCATATCCAGTAAAAACCTGAGAAATCCGCCCGTTTTCGTCATTTGTTATCGAATCGACTTAAAGCCAGATCGTCACATTGGCCGCTCTTCTCTCTGAAACGGCTGTACTTATCGTCTGCAAAGCTATGTCGCGTGCTGCGGTATGCGGAGACACTAAAAACGCCATAGTAGAACACAGATGATGCTTCTAAATTGATGTAGTAGCCAGTAAGTAGTTGTACAATTCAAGTTTTAGTTATGGATTATTGACTTTTCAACCTTCTTTGGTGCTTGGACATGAGCTAGGAACTTAAGATTTTGCATGAAAGGAGGACTAGCAGCCGAGTTGCATGGGAGAATGTGAAAAGCGTTCATATGTAGTAAAAACCTGAGTAATCCGTCCGTTTTCGTCATTTGTTATCGAATCGACTTAAAGCCAGATTGTCACATTGGCCGCTCTTCTGTCTGAAACGGTTTCATTTATCGTCTACAAAGCAATGTCGCGTGCTGCGGTATGCGGAGACACTAGAAGCACCATAGTAGAACACAGATGAAGCTTTTAAGTTGATGTAATAGCCAGTAAGAAGTAGTACAATTCAAGTTTTAGGTATCGATTATTGACTTTTTACCCTTCTTTGTTGCCTTGGACGTGAGCTAGGAACTTAAGATTTTGCATGAAAGGAGGACTATCTGCTGCGTTGCCCGAGAGAATGTGAAAAGTGTTCATATGTAGTAAAAACCAGAAAAATCCGTCCGTTTTCGTCATTTGTTAATGAATCGACTTAAAGCCAGATTGTCAAATTGGCCGCTCTTCTGTCAGAAACGGTTAACTTTATCGTCTGCAAAGCTATGTCGCGTGCTGCGGTATGCGGAGACACTAGAAGCACCATAGTAGAACACAGATGAAGCTTCTAAGTTGATGTAATAGCCAGTAAGAAGTAGTAGAATTCAAGTTTTAGTTATCGATTATTGACTTTTTAGCTGGCTTTGGTGCCTTGGACATGAGCTAGGACCTTAACACTTTGCATGAAAGGAGGACTAGCAGCCGAGTTGCACGGGAGAATTTGAAAAGTGTTCATATGTAGTAAAAACCTGAGAAATCCGTCCGTTTTCGTCATTTGTTATCGAATCGACTTAAAGCCAGATCGTCACATTGGCCGCTCTTCTCTCTGAAACGGTTACATTTATCGTCTGCAAAGATATGACGCTTGCTGCGGTATGCGGAGACACTAAAAGCACCATAGTAGAACACAGATGAAGCTTCTAAGTTGATGTAATAGCCAGTAAGAAGTAGTACAATTCAAGTTTTAGTTATGGATTATTGACTTTATACCCTTCTTTGGTGCCTTGCACATGAGCTAGGAACTTTAGATTTTGCATGAAAGGAGGACTAGCAGCCGCGTTGCACGGGAGAATGTGAAATGTGTGCGTATGTAGTAAAAACCTCAGAAATCCGTCCGTTTTCGTCACTTGCTATCGAATCGACTTAAAGCCAGATCGTCACATTGGCCGCTCTTCTCTCTAAAACGGTTGTACTTATCGTCTGCAAAGCTATGTCGCGTGCTGCGGTATGAGGAGACACTAAAAGCACCATAGTAGAACACAGATGAAGCTTCTAAGTTGATGTAATAGCCAGTAAGAAGTAGTACAATTCAAGTTTTAGTTATCCATTATTGACTTTTTAGCTGGCTTTGGTGCCTTGGACGTGAGCTAGGAACTTAAGAATTTGCATGAAAGGAGGACCAGCAGCCGAGTTGCACGGGAGAATGTGAAAAGTGTTCATATGTAGCAAAAACCTGAGAAATCCGTCCGTTTTCGTCATTTGTTATCGAATCGACTGAAAGCCCGATAGTCACATTGGCCGCTCTTCTCTCTGAAACGGTTGAACTTATCGTCTGCAAAGCTATGTCGCCTGCTGCGGTTTGTGGAGACACTAAAAGCACCATAGTAGAACACAGATGAAGCTTCTAAGTTGATGTAATATCCAGTATTAACTAGTACAATTCAAGTTTTAGGTATCGATTATTGACTTTTTAGCTGGCTTTGGTGCCTTGGACATGAACTAGAACTTTAAGATTCTGCATGAAAGGAGGACTAGCAGCCGAGTTGCACGGGAGAATGTCAAAAGTGTTCATATGTGGTAAAAACCTGAGAAATTCGTCCGTTTTCGTCATTTGTTATCGAATCGACTTAAAACCAGATCGACACATTGGCCGCTATTCTCTCTGAAACGGTTGTACTTATCGTCTGCAAAGCTATGTCGCGTGCTGCGGTATGCGGAGACACCAAAAGCACCGTAGTAGAACACGGATGAAGCCTCTAAGTTGATGTAACAGCCAGTAAGAAATAGTACGACTCAAGTTTTAGGTATCGATTATTGAGTATTTAACCTTCTTTGGTGCCTTGGACATGAGTTAGGAAATTAAGATTTTGCATGAAAGTAGGACTAGCAGCCGAGTTAAAAGGGAGAATGTGAAAAGTGTTCATATGTAGTAAAAACCTGAGAAATCCGTCCGTTTTCGTCATTTGTTATCGAATCGACTTAAAGCCAGATAGTCACATTGGCTGCTCTTCTTTCTGAAACGGTTGTCCTTATCGTTTGCAAAGCTATGTCGCGTGCTGCGGTATGCGGAGACACTAAAAGCACCATAGTAGAACACAGATGAAGCTTCTAAGTTGATGTAATAGCCAGTAAGAAGTAGTACAATTCAAGTTTTAGTTATCGATTATTGACTTTTTACCCTTCTTTGGTGCTTTGGACATTAGCTATGAACTAAAAATATTGCATGAAAGGAGGACTAGCAGCCGCGTGGCACGGGAGAATGTGAAAAGTGTTCATATGTAGTAAAAACCTGAGAAATCCGTCCGTTTTCGTCATTTGTTATCGAATCGACTTAAAGCCAGATCGTCACATTGGCCGCTCTTCTCTCTGAAACGGTTGTACTTATCGTCTGCAAAGCTATGTCGCGTGCTGCGGTTTGCAGAGACTCAAAAAGCACCATAGTAGAACACAGATGAAGCTTCTAGGTCGATGTAATAGCCAGTATGAAGTAGTACAATTCAAGTTTTATTTATCGACTATTGACTTTTTAGCTGTCTTTGGTGCAATGGACATGAGCTAGGACCTTAACATTTTGCATGAAAGGAGGACTAGCAGCCGAGTTGCACGGGAGAATGTGAAATGTGTTCATATGTAGTAAAAACTTAAGAAATTCGCCCGTTTTCGTCATTTGTTATCGAATCGACTTATAGCCAGATCGTCACATTGGCCGCTCTTCCCTCTGAAATGGCTGTACTTATCGTCTGCAGAGCTATGTCGCGTTTTGCGGTATGTGGAGACACTAAAAGCACCATACTAGAACACAGATGAAGCTTCTAAGTTGATGTAATAGCCAGTAAGAAGTAGAGCAACTCAAGTTTTAGTTATGGATTATTGACTTTTTACCCTTATTTGGTGCCTTGGACATGAGCTAGGAACTTAAGATTTTGCATGAAAGGAGGACTAGCAGCCGCGTTGCCCGGGAGAATGTGAAATGTGTTCATATGTAGTAAAAACCTGAGAAATCCGACCGTGTTCGTCATTTGTTATCGAATCGACTTAAAGCCAGATCGTCACATTGGCCGCTCTTCTCTATGAAACGGTTGTACTTATCGTCTGCAAAGCTATGTCGCGTGCTGCGGCATGCGGAGACACTAAAAGCACCATAGTAGAACACAGATGAAGGTTCTAAGTTGATGTAATAGCCAGTAAGAAGTAGTACAACTCAAGTTATAGTTATGGATAATTGACTTTTTAACCTTCTTTGGTGCCTTGGACATGAGCTAGGAACTTAAGATTTTGCATGAAAGGAGGACTAGCAGCCGCGTTGCACGGGAGAATGTGAAAAGTGTTCATATGTAGTAAAAACCTGAGAAATCCGTCCGTTTTCGTCATTTGTTATCGAATCGACTTAAAGCCAGATCGTCACATTGGCCGCTCTTCTCTCTGAAACGGTTGTACTTATCGTCTGCAAAGCTATGTCGCGTGCTGCGGTATGCGGAGACGCTAAAAGCACCATAGTAGAACACAGATGAAGGTTCTAAGTTGATGTAATAGACAGTAAGAAGTAGTACAACTCAAGTTTTAGTTATGGGTAATTGACTTTTTTCCCTTCTTTGGTGCCTTGGACATGAGCTAGGAACTTAAGATTTTGCATGAAAGGAGGACTAGCAGCCGCGTTGCACGGGAGAATGTGAAAAGTGTTCATATGTAGTAAAAACCTGAGAAATCCGTCCGTTTTCGTCATTTGTTATCGAATCTACTTAAAGCCAGATCGTCACATTGGATGCTCTTCTGTCTGAAACGGTTGTTCTTTTCGTCTGCAAAGCTATGTCGCGTGATGCTGTATGCGGAGACACTAAAAGCACCATAGTAGAACACAGATGAAGCTTCTAAGTTGATGTAATAGCCAGTAAGTAGTAGTCCAATTCAAGTTTTAGTTATCGATTATTGACCTTTTAGCTGGCTTTGGTGCCTTGGACATGTGCTAGAAACTCATGAATTTGCATGAAAGGAGGACTAGCAGCCGCGTTGCCCGGGAGAATGTGAAAAGTGTTCATATGTAGTAAAAACCTGAGAAATCCGTCCGTGTTCGTCATTTGTTATCGAATCGACTTAAAGCCAGATCGTCATATTGGCCGCTCTTCTCTCTGAAACGGTTGTACTTATCGTCTGCAAAGCTATGTCGCGTGCTGCGGTATGCGGAGACACTAAAAGCACCATAGTAGAACACAGATGAAGCTTCTAAGTTGATGTAATAGCAAGTAAGAAGTAGTACAATTCAAGTTTTATTTATCGATTATTGACTTTTTAGCTGTCTTTGGTGCAATGGACATGAGCTAGGACCTTAATATTTTGCATGAAAGGAAGACTAGCAGCCGCGTTGCACGGGAGAATGTGAAAAGTGTTCATATATAGTAAAAACCTGAGAAGTCCGTCCGTTTTCGTCATTTGTTATCGAATCTACTTAAAGCCAGATCGTCACATTGGATGCTCTTCTGTCTGAAACGGTTGTTCTTTTCGTCTGCAAAGCTATATCGCGTGCTGCGGTATGCGGAGACACTAAAGGCACCATAATAGAACACAGATGAAGCTTCTAAGTTGATGTAATAGTCAGTAAGAAGTAGTACAATTCAAGTTTTAGGTATGGATTATTGACTATTTACTTTTCTTTTGTGCCTTGGACATGACTTCGGAACTTAAGATTTTGCATGAAAGGAGGACTAGCAGCCGCGTTGCTCGGGAGAATGTGAAAAGTGTTCATATGTAGTAAAAACCTGGGAAATCCGTCCGTTTTCGTCATTTGTTATCGAATCGACTTAAAGCCAGATCGTCACATTGGCCGCTCTTCTCTCTGAAACGGTTGTACTTATCGTCTGCAAAGCTATGTCGCGTGCTGCGGTATGCGGAGACACGAAAAGCACCATAGTAGAACACAGATGAAGCTTCTAAGTTGATGTAATAGCCATTAAGAAGTAGTACAATTCAAGTTTTATTTATCGACTATTGACTTTTTAGCTGTCTTTGGTGCAATGGACATGAGCTAGGACCTTAACATTTTGCATGAAAGGAGGACTAGCAGCCGAGTTGCACGGGAGAATGTGAAAAGTGTTCATATGGAGTAAAAACTTGAGAAATTCGCCCGTTTTCGTCATTTGTTATCGAATCGACTTAGAGCCAGATCGTCACATTGGCCGCTCTTCCCTCTGAAATGGCTGTACTTATCGTCTGCAGAGCTATGTCGCGTGCTGCGGTATGTGGACACACTAAAAGCACAATACTAGAACACAGATGAAGCTTCTAAGTTGATGTAATAGCCAGTAAGAAGTAGTACAATTCAAGGTTTAGTTATCGATTATTGACCTTTTAGCTGGCTTTGGTGCCTTGGACATGATCTAGGACCTTAACAATTTGCATGAAAGGAGGACTAGCAGTCGAGTTGCACGGGAGAATGTGAAAAGTGCTCACATGTAGTAAAAACCTGAGAAATCCGTCCGTTTTCGTCATTTGTTATCGAATCGACTTATAGTCTGATCGTCACATTTGCCGCTCTTCTGTCTGAAACGGTTACATTTACCGTCTCCAAAGCTATTTCGCGTGCTGCGGTATGTGGAGACACTAAAAGCACCATAGTAGAACACAGATGAAGCTTCTAAGTTGATGTAATAGCCAGTAAGAAGTAGTACAATTCATGTTTTAGGTATCGATTATTGGCTTTTTAGCTTTCTTTGGTGCCTTGGAGATGAGCTAGGAACTTAAGATTTTGCATGAAAGGAGGACTAGCAGCCGCGTTGCACGGGAGAATGTGAAATGTGTTCATATGTAGTAAAAACCTGAGAATTTCGCCCGTTTTCGTCATTTGTTAACGAATCTACTTAAAGCCAGATCGTCACATTGGATGCTCTTCTGTCTGAAACGGTTGTTCTTTTCCTCTGCAAACCTATGTCGCGTGCTGCGGTATACGGAGACACTAAAAGCACCATAACAGAACACAGATGAAGCTTCTAAGTTGATGTGATAGCCAGTAAGAAGTAGTACAACTCAAGTTTTAGTTATGGATAATTGACTTTTTACCCTTCTTTGGTGACTTGGACATGAGCTAGAAACTTTATATTTTGCATGAAAGGAGGACTAGCAGCCGAGTTGCACGGAAGAATGTGAAAAGTGTTCATATGTAGTACAAACCTGAGAAATCCGTCCGTTTTCGTCATTTGTTATCGAATCGACTTAAAGCCAGATCGTCATATTGCCCGCCCTTCTCTCTGAAATGGCTGTACTTATCGTCTGCAGAGCTATGTCGCGTGCTGCGGTATGTGGACACACTAAAAGCACAATACTAGAACACAGATGAAGCTTCTAAGTTGATGTAATAGCCAGTAAGAAGTAGTACAATTCAAGGTTTAGTTATCGATTATTGACCTTTTAGCTGGCTTTGGTGCCTTGGACATGATCTAGGACCTTAACAATTTGCATGAAAGGAGGACTAGCAGTCGAGTTGCACGGGAGAATGTGAAAAGTGCTCACATGTAGTAAAAACCTGAGAAATCCGTCCGTTTTCGTCATTTGTTATCGAATCGACTTATAGTCTGATCGTCACATTTGCCGCTCTTCTGTCTGAAACGGTTACATTTACCGTCTCCAAAGCTATTTCGCGTGCTGCGGTATGCGGAGACACTAAAAGCACCATAGTAGAGCACAGATGAAGGTTCTAAGTTGATGTAATACCCAGTAAGAAGTTGTACAATTCAAGTTTTAGTTATTGATTATTGACTTTTTAGCTGGCTTTGATGCCTTGGACATGAGCTATGACCTTAACGTTTTGCATGAAAGGAGGACTAGCAGCCGAGTTGCACGGGAGAATGTGAAAAGTGTTTATATGTAGTAAAAACCTGAGAAATCCGTCCGTTTTCGTCATTTGTTATCGAATCGACTTAAAGCCAGATCGTCACATTGGCCGCTCTTCTCTCTGAAACGGTTGTACTTATCGTCTGCAAAGCTATGTCGCGTGCTGCGGTATGCGGAGACACTAAAAGCACCATAGTAGAACACAGATGAAGCTTCTAAGTTGATGTAATAGCAAGTAAGAAGTAGTACAATTCAAATTTTATTTATCGATTATTGACTTTTTATCTGTCTTTGGTGCAATGGACATGAGCTAGGGCCTTAATATTTTGCATGAAAGGAGGACTAGCAGCCGAGTTGCACGGGAGAATGTGAAAAGTGTTCATATGTAGTACAAACCTGAGAAATCCGTCCGTTTTCGTCATTTGTTATCGAATCGACTTATAGCCAGATCGTCACATTTGCCGCTCTTCTGTCTGAAACGGTTACATTTACCGTCTCCAAAGCTATGTCGCGTGCTGCGGTATGTGGAGACACTAAAAGCACCATAGTAGATCACAGATGAAGCTTCTAAGTTGATGTAATAGCCAGTAAGAAGTAGTACAATTCAAGTTTTAGTTATCCATTATTGACTTTTTAGCTGGCTTTGGTGCCTTGGACGTGAGCTAGGAACTTAAGAATTTGCATGAAAGGAGGACCAGCAGCCGAGTTGCACGGGAGAATGTGAAAAGTGTTCATATGTAGCAAAAACCTCAGAAATCCGTCCGTTTTCGTCATTTGTTATCGAATCGACTGAAAGCCCGATCGTCACATTGGCCGCTCTTCTCTCTGAAACGGTTGAACTTATCGTCTGCAAAGCTATGTCGCCTGCTGCGGTTTGTGGAGACACTAAAAGCACCATAGTAGAACACAGATGAAGCTTCTAAGTTGATGTAATATCCAGTATTAACTAGTACAAGTCAAGTTTTAGGTATCGATTATTGACTTTTTAGCTGGCTTTGGTGCCTTGGACATGAACTAGAACTTTAAGATTCTGCATGAAAGGAGGACTAGCAGCCGAGTTGCACGGGAGAATGTCAAAAGTGTTCATATTTGGTAAAAACCTGAGAAATTCGTCCGTTTTCGTCATTTGTTATCGAATCGACTTAAAACCAGATCGACACATTGGCCGCTATTCTCTCTGAAACGGTTGAACTTATCGTCTGCAAAGCTATGTCGCCTGCTGCGGTTTGTGGAGACACTAAAAGCACCATAGTAGAACACAGATGAAGCTTCTAAGTTGATGTAATATCCAGTATTAACTAGTACAATTCAAATTTTATTTATCGATTACTGACTTTTTAGCTATCTTTGGTGCAATGGACATGAGCTAGGGCCTTAATATTTTGCATGAAAGGAGGACTAGCAGCCGAGTTGCACGGGAGAATGTCTAAAGTGTTCATATGTGGTAAAAACCTGAGAAATTCATCCGTTTTCGTCATTTGTTATCGAATCGACTTAAAACCAGATCGTCACATTGGCCGCTCTTCTCTCTGAAACGGTTGTACTTATCGTCTGCAAAGCTATGTCGCGTGCTGCGGTATGCGGAGACACCAAAAGCACCGTAGTAGAACACGGATGAAGCCTCTAAGTTGATGTAACAGCCAGTAAGAAATAGTACGATTCAAGTTTTAGGTATCGATTATTGAGTATTTAACCTTCTTTGGTGCCTTGGACATGAGTTAGGAAATTAAGATTTTGCATGAAAGTAGGACTAGCAGCCGAGTTAAAAGGGAGAATGTGAAAAGTGTTCATATGTAGTAAAAACCTGAGAAATCCGTCCGTTTTCGTCATTTGTTATCGAATCGACTTATAGCCAGATCGTCACATTGGCCGCTCTTCCCTCTGAAATGGCTGTACTTATCGTCTGCAGAGCTATGTCGCGTGCTGCGGTATGTGGAGACACTAAAAGCACCATACTAGAACACAGATGAAGCTTCTAAGTTGATGTAATAGCCAGTAAGAAGTAGAGCAACTCAAGTTTTAGTTATGGATTATTGACTTTTTACCCTTATTTGGTGCCTTGGACATGAGCTAGGAACTTAAGATTTTGCATGAAAGGAGGACTAGCAGCCGCGTTGCCCGGGAGAATGTGAAAAGTGTTCATATGTAGTAAAAACCTGAGAAATCCGACCGTGTTCGTCATTTGTTATCGAATCGACTTAAAGCCAGATCGTCACATTTGCCGCTCTTCTCTATGAAACGGTTGTACTTATCGTCTGCAAAGCTATGTCGCGTGCTGCGGCATGCGGAGACACTAAAAGCACCATAGTAGAACACAGATGAAGGTTCTAAGTTGATGTAATAGCCAGTAAGAAGTAGTACAACTCAAGTTATAGTTATGGATAATTGACTTTTTAACCTTCTTTGGTGCCTTGGACATGAGCTAGGAACTTAAGATTTTGCATGAAAGGAGGACTAGCAGCCGCGTTGCACGGGAGAATGTGAAAAGTGTTCATATGTAGTAAAAACCTGAGAAATCCGTCCGTTTTCGTCATTTGTTATCGAATCGACTTAAAGCCAGATCGTCACATTGGCCGCTCTTCTCTCTGAAACGGTTGTACTTACCGTCTGCAAAGCTATGTCGCGTGCTGCGGTATGCGGAGACGCTAAAAGCACCATAGTAGAACACAGATGAAGGTTCTAAGTTGATGTAATAGACAGTAAGAAGTAGTACAACTCAAGTTTTAGTTATGGGTAATTGACTTTTTTCCCTTCTTTGGTGCCTTGGACATGAGCTAGGAACTTAAGATTTTGCATGAAAGGAGGACTAGCAGCCGCGTTGCACGGGAGAATGTGAAAAGTGTTCATATGTAGTAAAAACGTGAGAAATCCGTCCGTTTTCGTCATTTGTTATCGAATCGACTTAAAGCCAGATTGTCATATTGGATGCTCTTCTGTCTGAAACGGTTGTTCTTTTCGTCTGCAAAGCTATATCGCGTGCTGCGGTATGCGGAGACACTAAAAGCACCATAATAGAACACAGATGAAGCTTCTAAGTTGATGTAATAGCCAGCAAGGAGTAGTACAATTCAAGTTTTAGGTATGGATTATTGACTATTTACTCTTCTTTTGTGCCTTGGACATGACCTAGGAACTTAAGATTTTGCATGAAAGGAGGACTAGCAGCCGCGTTGCTCGGGAGAATGTGAAAAGTGTTAATATTTAGTAAAAACCTGAGAAATCCGTCCGTTTTCGTCATTTGTTATCGAATCGACTTAAAGCCACATCGTCACATTGGCCGCTCTTCTCTCTGAAACGGTTGTACTTATCGTCTGCAAAGCTATGTCGCGTGCTGCGGTATGCGGAGACGCTAAAAGCACCATAGTAGAACACAGATGAAGGTTCTAAGTTGATGTAATAGACAGTAAGAAGTAGTACAACTCAAGTTTTAGTTATGGGTAATTGACTTTTTTCCCTTCTTTGGTGCCTTGGACATGAGCTAGGAACTTAAGATTTTGCATGAAAGGAGGACTAGCAGCCGCGTTGCACGGGAGAATGTGAAAAGTGTTCATATGTAGTAAAAACCTGAGAAATCCGTCCGTTTTCGTCATTTGTTATCGAATCTACTTAAAGCCAGGTCATCACATTTTATGCTCTTCTGTCTGAAACGGTTGTTCTTTTCGTCTGCAAAGCTATGTCGCGTGATGCTGTATGCGGAGACACTAAAAGCACCATAGTAGAACACAGATGAAGCTTCTAAGTTGATGTAATAGCCAGTAAGAAGTAGTCCAATTCAAGTTTTAGTTATCGATTATTGACCTTTTAGCTGGCTTTGGTGCCTTGGACATGAGCTAGAAACTCATGAATTTGCATGAAAGGAGGACTAGCAGCCGCGTTGCCCGGGAGAATGTGAAAAGTGTTCATATGTAGTAAAAACCTGAGAAATCCATCCGTGTTCGTCATTTGTTATCGAATCGACTTAAAGCCAGATCGTCATATTGGCCGCTCTTCTCTCTGAAACGGTTGTACTTATCGTCTGCAAAGCTATGTCGCGTGCTGCGGTATGCGGAGACACTAAAAGCACCATAGTAGAACACAGATGAAGCTTCTAAGTTGATGTAATAGCAAGTAAGAAGTAGTACAATTCAAGTTTTATTTATCGATTATTGACTTTTTAGCTGTCTTTGGTGCAATGGACATGAGCTAGGACCTTAATATTTTGCATGAAAGGAAGACTAGCAGCCGCGTTGCACGGGAGAATGTGAAAAGTGTTCATATGTAGTAAAAACCTGAGAAATACGTCCGTTTTCGTCATTTGTTATCGAATCTACTTAAAGCCAGATCGTCACATTGGATGCTCTTCTGTCTGAAACGGTTGTTCTTTTCGTCTGCAAAGCTATATCGCGTGCTGCGGTATGCGGAGACACTAAAGGCACCATAATAGAACACAGATGAAGCTTCTAAGTTGATGTAATAGTCAGTAAGAAGTAGTACAATTCAAGTTTTAGGTATGGATTATTGACTATTTACTTTTCTTTTGTGCCTTGGACATGACTTAGGAACTTAAGATTTTGCATGAAAGGAGGACTAGCAGCCGCGTTGCTCGGGAGAATGTGAAAAGTGTTCATATGTAGTAAAAACCTGGGAAATCCGTCCGTTTTCGTCATTTGTTATCGAATCGACTTAAAGCCAGATCGTCACATTGCCCGCTCTTCTCTCTGAAACGGTTGTACTTATCGTCTGCAAAGCTATGTCGCGTGCTGCGGTATGCGGAGACACGAAAAGCACCATAGTAGAACACAGATGAAGCTTCTAAGTTGATGTAATAGCCATTAAGAAGTAGTACAATTCAAGTTTTATTTATCGACTATTGACTTTTTAGCTGTCTTTGGTGCAATGGACATGAGCTAGGACCTTAACATTTTGCATGAAAGGAGGACTAGCAGCCGAGTTGCACGGGAGAATGTGAATAGTGTTCATATGGAGTAAAAACTTGAGAAATTCGCCCGTTTTCGTCATTTGTTATCGAATCGACTTAGAGCCAGATCGTCACATTGGCCGCTCTTCCCTCTGAAATGGCTGTACTTATCGTCTGCAGAGCTATGTCGCGTGTTGCGGTATGTGGAGACACTAAAAGCACAATACTAGAACACAGATGAAGCTTCTAAGTAGATGTAATAGCCAGTAAGAAGTAGTACAATTCAAGTTTTAGTTATCGATTATTGACCTTTTAGCTGGCTTTGGTGCCTTGGACATGATCTAGGACCTTAACAATTTGCATGAAAGGAGGACTAGCAGTCGAGTTGCACGGGAGAATGTGAAAAGTGCTCACATGTAGTAAAAACCTGAGAAATCCGTCCGTTTTCGTCATTTGTTATCGAATCGACTTATAGTCAGATCGTCACATTTGCCGCTCTTCTGTCTGAAACGGTTACATTTACCGTCTCCAAAGCTATTTCGCGTGCTGCGGTATGTGGAGACACTAAAAGCACCATAGTAGAACACAGATGAAGCTTCTAAGTTGATGTAATAGCCAGTAAGAAGTAGTACAATTCATGTTTTAGGTATCGATTATTGACTTTTTAGCTTTCTTTGGTGCCTTGGAGATGAGCTAGGAACTTAAGATTTTGCATGAAAGGAGGACTAGCAGCCGCGTTGCACGGGAGAATGTGAAATGTGTTCATATGTAGTAAAAACCTGAGAAATTCGCCCGTTTTCGTCATTTGTTAACGAATCTACTTAAAGCCAGATCGTCACATTGGATGCTCTTCTGTCTGAAACGGTTGTTCTTTTCCTCTGCAAACCTATGTCGCGTGCTGCGGTATACGGAGACACTAAAAGCACCATAACAGAACACAGATGAAGCTTCTAAGTTGATGTGATAGCCAGTAAGAAGTAGTACAACTCAAGTTTTAGTTATGGATAATTGACATTTTACCCTTCTTTGGTGCCTTGGACATGAGCTAGAAACTTTATATTTTGCATGAAAGGAGGACTAGCAGCCGAGTTGCACGGAAGAATGTGAAAAGTGTTCATATGTAGTACAAACCTGAGAAATCCGTCCGTTTTCGTCATTTGTTATCGAATCGACTTAAAGCCAGATCGTCATATTGCCCGCCCTTCTCTCTGAAACGGTTGTACTTATCGTCTGCAAAGCTATGTCGCGTGCTGCGGTATGCGGAGACACTAAAAGCACCATAGTAGAACACAGATGAAGCTTCTAAGTTGATGTAATAGCAAGTAAGAAGTAGTACAATTCAAATTTTATTTATCGATTATTGACTTTTTAGCTGTCTTTGGTGCAATGGACATGAGCTAGGGCCTTAATATTTTGCATGAAAGGAGGACTAGCAGCCGAGTTGCACGGGAGAATGTGAAAAGTGTTCATATGTAGTACAAACCTGAGAAATCCGTCCGTTTTCGTCATTTGTTATCGAATCGACTTATAGCCAGATCGTCACATTTGCCGCTCTTCTGTCTGAAACGGTTACATTTACCGTCTCCAAAGCTATGTCGCGTGCTGCGGTATGTGGAGACACTAAAAGCACCATAGTAGATCACAGATGAAGCTTCTAAGTTGATGTAATAGCCAGTAAGAAGTAGTACAATTCAAGTTTTAGTTATGCATTATTGACTTTTTAGCTGGCTTTGGTGCCTTGGACGTGAGCTAGGAACTTAAGAATTTGCATGAAAGGAGGACCAGCAGCTGAGTTGCACGGGAGAATGTGAAAAGTGTTCATATGTAGCAAAAACCTGAGAAATCCGTCCGTTTTCGTCATTTGTTATCGAATCGACTGAAAGCCCGATCGTCACATTGGCCGCTCTTCTCTCTGAAACGGTTGAACTTATCGTCTGCAAAGCTATGTCGCCTGCTGCGGTTTGTGGAGACACTAAAAGCACCATAGTAGAACACAGATGAAGCTTCTAAGTTGATGTAATATCCAGTATTAACTAGTACAATTCAAATTTTATTTATCGATTATTGACTTTTTAGCTATCTTTGGTGCAATGGACATGAGCTAGGGCCTTAATATTTTGCATGAAAGGAGGACTAGCAGCCGAGTTGCACGGGAGAATGTCAAAAGTGTTCATATGTGGTAAAAACCTGAGAAATTCGTCCGTTTTCGTCATTTGTTATCGAATCGACTTAAAACCAGATCGTCACATTGGCCGCTTCTCTCTCTGAAACGGTTGTACTTATCGTCTGCAAAGCTATGTCGCGTGCTGCGGTATGCGGAGACACCAAAAGCACCGTAGTAGAACACGGATGAAGCCTCTAAGTTGATGTAACAGCCAGTAAGAAATAGTACGATTCAAGTTTTAGGTATCGATTATTGAGTATTTAACCTTCTTTGGTGCCTTGGACATGTGTTAGGTAATTAAGATTCTGCATGAAAGGAGGACTAGCAGCCGCGTTGCACGGGAGAATGTGAAAAGTGTTCATATGTAGTAAAAACCTGAGAAATCCGTCCGTTTTCGTCATTTGTTATCGAATCGACTTAAAGCCAGATCGTCATATTGGCCGCTCTTCTCTCTGAAACGGTTGTACTTATCGTCTGCAAAGCTATGTCGCTTGCTGCGGTTTGCAGAGACTCAAAAAGCACCATCGTAGAACACAGATGAAGCTTCTAGGTTGATGTAATAGCCAGTGTGAAGTAGTACAATTCAAGTTTTATTTATCGACCATTGACTTTTTAGCTGTCTTTGGTGCAATGGACATGAGCTAGGACCTTAACATTTTGCATGAAAGGAGGACTAGCAGCCGAGTTGCACGGGAGAATGTGAAAAGTGTTCATATGTAGTAAAAACTTATGAAATTCGCCCGTTTTCGTCATTTGTTATCGAATCGACTTATAGCCAGATCGTCACATTGGCCGCTCTTCCCTCTGAAATGGCTGTACTTATCGTCTGCAGAGCTATGTCGCGTGCTGCGGTATGTGGAGACACTAAAAGCACCATAGTAGAACACAGATGAAGCTTCTAAGTTGATGTAATAGGCAGTAAGAAGTAGTACAATTCAAGTTTTAGTTATGGATTATTGACTTTATACCCTTCTTTGGTGCCTTGCACATGAGCTAGGAACTTAAGATTTTGCATGAAATGAGGACTAGCAGCCGCGTTGCACGGGAGAATGTGAAATGTGTGCGTATGTAGTAAAAACCTCAGAAATCCGTCCGTTTTCGTCATTTGCTATCGAATCGACTTAAAGCCAGATCGTCACATTGGCCGCTCTTCTCTCTAAAACGGTTGTACTTATCGTCTGCAAAGCTATGTCGCGTGCTGCGGTATGAGGAGACACTAAAAGCACCATAGTAGAACACAGATGAAGCCTCTAAGTTGATGTAACAGCCAGTAAGAAATAGTACGATTCAAGTTTTAGGTATCGATTATTGAGTATTTAACCTTCTTTGGTGCCTTGGACATGAGTTAGGAAATTAAGATTTTGCATGAAAGTAGGACTAGCTGCCGATTTAAACGGGAGAATGTGAAAAGTGTTCATATGTAGTAAAAACCTGAGAAATCCGTCCGTTTTCGTCATTTGTTATCGAATCGACTTAAAGCCAGATCGTCACATTGGCCGCTCGTCTCTCTGAAACGGTTGTTCTTATCGTCTGCAAAGCTATGTCGCGTGCTGCAGTATGCGGAGACACTAGAAGTACCATAGTAAAACTCAGATGAAGCTTCTAAGTTGATGTAATTGCCAGTAAGAAATAGTACAATGCAAGTTTTAGTTATGGATTATTGACTTTTTAGCTGGCTTTGGTGCCTTGGACATGAGCTAGAAACTCATGAATTTCCATGAAAGGAGGACTAGCAGCCGCGTTACACGGGAGAATGTGGAAAGTGTTCATATGTAGTAAAAACCTGAGAAATCCGTCCGTGTTCGTCATTTGTTATCGAATCGACTTAAAACCAGATAGTCACATTGGCTGCTCTTCTTTCTGAAACGGTTGTCCTTATCGTCTGCAAAGCTATGTCGCGTGCTGCGGTATGCGGAGACACTAAAAGCACCATAGTAGAACACAGATGAAGCTTCTAAGTTGATGTAATAGGCAGTAAGAAGTAGTACAATTCAAGTTTTAGTTATCGATTATTGACTTTTTACCCTTCTTTGGTGCTTTGGACATTAGCTATGAACTAAAAATATTGCATGAAAGGAGGACTAGCAGCCGCGTTGCACGGGAGAATGTGAAAAGTGTTCATATGTAGTAAAAACCTGAGAAATCCGTCCGTTTTCGTGTCATTTGTTATCGAATCGACTTAAAGCCAGATCGTCACAGTGGCCGCTCTTCTCTCTGAAACGGTTGTACTTATCGTCTGCAAAGCTATGTCGCGTGCTGCGGTTTGCAGAGACTCAAAAACCACCATAGTAGAACACAGATGAAGCTTCTAGGTTGATGTAATAGCCAGTATGAAGTAGTACAATTCAAGTTTTAGTTATCGATTATTGACTTTTTAGCTGGCTTTGGTGCCTTGGACATGGGCTAGGACCTTAACGTTTTGCATGAAAGGAGGACTACCAGCCGAGTTGCACGGGAGAATGTGAAAAGTGTTCATATGTAGTAAAAACCTGAGAAATCCGTCCGTTTTCGTCATTTGTTATCGAATCGACTTAAGGCCAGATCGTCACATTGGCCACTCTTCTGTCTGAAACGGTTACATTTATCGTCTGCAAAGCTATGACGCGTGCTGCGGTATGCGGAGCCACTAAAATCAACATAGTAGAACACAGATGAAGCTTCTATGTTGATGTAATAGCCAGTAAGAAGTAGTACAATTCAAGTTTTAGTTATCGATTATCGACTTTTCGCCCTTCATGGGTGCCTTGGACATGAGCTAGGAACATAAGAATTTTCATGAAAGGAGGACTACCAGCCGCGTTGCACGGGTGAATGTGAAAAGTGTTCATATGTAGTAAAAACAAGAGAAATCCGTCCGTTTTCGTTAATTGTTGTCGAATCGACTTAAAGCCAGATCGTCACAATGGCCGCTTTTCTGTCTGATACGGTTACATTTAACGTCTGCAAAGCTATGTCGCGTGCTGCGGTATGCGGAGACACTAAAAGCACCATAGTAGAACGCAGATGAAGCTTTTAAATTGATGTAATAGCCAGTAAGAAGACGAACAATTCAGGTTTTAGGTATCGATTATTGACTTTTTACCCTCCTTTGGTGCCTTGGACATGGGCTAGGAACTTGAGATTTTGCATGAAAGAAGGATTAGCAGGCGCGTTGCACGGGAGAATGTGAAAAGTGTTCATATGTAGTAAAACCTGAGAAATCCGTCCGTTTTCGTCATTTATTATCGAATCGACTTAAAGCCAGATCGTCACATTCGCCGCTCTTCTCTCAGAAACGGTTGTTTTTATCGTCTGCAAAGCTATGTCGCGTGCTGCGGTATGCGGAGACACTAAAAGCACCATAGTAGAACGCAGATGAAGCCTCTAAGTTGATGTAATAGCCAGTATGAAGTAGTACAATTCAAGTTTTAGGTATCGATTATTGACTTTTTACCCTTCTTTGTTTCCTTGGACATGAGCTAGGAACTTGAGATTTTGCATGAAAGGAGGACTTAAAGCCAGATCGTCACATTGGCCGCTCTTCTCTCTAAAACGTTTGTACTTATCGTCTGCAAAGTTATGTCTCGTGCTGCGGTATGTGGAGACACTAAAAGCACCAGAGTAGAACACAGGTGAAGGTTCTAAGTTGATGTAATAGCCAGTAAGAAGTAGTACAATTCAAGTTTTAGGCATCGATTATTGACTTCTTACCCTTCTTTGGTGCCTTGTACATGAGCTAGGATATTAAGATTTTGCATGAATAGACTACTTAAAGCCAGATCGTCACATTGGCCGCTCTTCTCTCTAAAACGTTTGTACTTATCGTCTGCAAAGTTATGTCTCGTGCTGCGGTATGTGGAGACACTAAAAGCAACATAGTAGAACACAAGGGAAGCTTCTAAGTTGATGTATTAGCCAGTAAGAAGTAGTACAATTCAAGTTTTAGGTATCGATTATTGACTTTTTAGCTGACTTTGGTGCCTTGGACATGAACTAGGACTTTAAGATTCTGCATGAAAGGAGGACGAGCAGCCGAGTTGCACGGGAGAATGTCAAAAGTGTTCATATGTGGTAAAAACCTGGGAACTTCGTCCGTTTTCGTCATTTGTTATCGAATCGACTTAAAACCAGATCGTCACATTGGCCGCTCTTCTCTCTGAAACGGTTGTACTTATCGTCTGCAAAGCTATGTCGCGTGCTGCGGTATGCGGAGACACCAAAAGCACAGTAGTAGAACACCGATGAAGCCTCTAAGTTAATGTAACAGCCAGTAAGAAATAGTACGATTCAAGTTTTAGGTATCGATTATTGAGTTTTTAACCTTCTTTGGTGCCTTGGACATGAGTTAGGAAATTAATATTTTGCATGAAAGTAGGACTAGCAGCAGAGTTAAACGGGAGAATGTGAAAAGTGTTCATATGTAGTAAAAACCTGAGAAATCCGTCCGTTTTCGTAATTTGTTATCGAATCTGCTTAAATCCAGATCGCCACATTGGCCGCTCTTCTCTCTGAAACGGTTACATTTATCGTCTGCAAACCTATGTCGCGCGCTGCGTTATGCGGAGACACTAAAAACACCATAGTATAACACAGATGAAGATTCTAAGTTGATGTAATTAGCAGTAAGATGTAGTACAATTCAAGATTTAGGTATCGATTATTGAGTTTTTACCCTTCTTTGGTGCTTTCGACATGACCTAGGAACTTAAGATTTTGCATGAAAGGAGGACTAGCAGCCGAGTTGCACGGGAGAATGTGAAAAGTGTTCATATGTAGTAAAAACCTGAGAAATCCGTACGTTTTCGGCATTTGTTGTCGAATCGACTTAAAGCCAGATTGTCATATCGGCCGCAGTTCTGTCTGAAACGGTTACATTTATCGTCTGCAAAGCTATGTCGCGTGCTGCGGTATCCGGAGACACTAAAAGCACCATAGTATAACACAGATGAAGCTTCTAAATTGGTGTACTAGCCAATAAGAAGTAGTATAATTCAAGTTTTAGGTATCGATTATTGACTTTTTACCCTTCTATGGTGCCTTGGACATGAGCTAGGTACTTCAGATTTTGCATAAAATGAGGACTAGCAGCCGCGTTGCACGGAAGAACGTGAGAAGTGTTCATACGTAGTAAAAACCTGAGAAATCCGTCTGTGTTTGTCATTTGTTATCGAATTTACTTAAAGTCAGATTGTCACATTGGCCGCTCTTCTGTCTGAAACGGTTACATTTATCGTCTTCAAAGCTAAATCGCGTGCTGCGGTATGGGGAGACACTAAAAGCACCATAGTAGAACGCAGATGAGGCTTCTAAGTTGATGTAATAGCCAGTAAGAAGTGGTACAATTCAAGTTTTAGTTATCGATTATTGACTTTTTACCCTCCTTTGGTGCCTTGGACATGAGCTAGGAACTTGAGATATTGCATGAAAGGAGGATTAGCAGCCGCGTTGCACGGGAGAATGTGAAAAGTGTTCATATGTAGTAAAACCCTGAGAAATCCGTCCGTTTTCGTCATTTGTTATCGAATCGACTTAAAGCCAGATCGTCACATTGGCCGCTCGTCTCTCTGAAACGGTTGTTCTTATCGTCTGCAAAGCTATGTCGCGTGCTGCGGTATGCGGAGACACTAGAAGTACCATAGTAGAACTCAGATGAAGCTTCGAAGTTGATGTAATTGCCAGTAAGAAGTAGTACAATTCAAGTTTTAGCTATGGATTATTGACTTTTTAGCTGGCTTTGGTGCCTTGGACATGAGCTAGAAACTCATGAATTTGCATGAAAGGGGGACTAGCAGCCGCGTTGCACGGGAGAATGTGGAAAGTGTTCATATGTAGTAAAAACCTGAGAAATCCGTCCGTTTTCGTCATTTGTTATCGAATCGACTTAAGGCCAGATCGTCACATTGGCCGCTCTTCTGTCTGAAACGGTTACATTTATCGTCTGCAAAGCTATGACGCGTGCTGCGGTATGCGGAGCCACTAAAATCAACATAGTAGAACACAGATGAAGCTTCTAAGTTGATGTAATAGCCAGTAAGAAGTCGAACAATTCAAGTTTTAGGTATCGATTATTGACTTTTTACCCTCCTTTGGTGCCTTGGACATGAGCTAGGAACTTGAGATTTTGCATGAAAGGAGGATTAGCAGCCGCGTTGCACGGGAGAATGTGAAAAGTGTTTATATGTAGTAAAAACCTGAGAAATCCGTCCGTTTTCGTCATTTGTTATCGAATCGACTTAAAGCCAGATCGTCACATTGGCCGCTGTTCTGTCTGATACGGTTACATTTAACGTCTGCAAAGCTATGTCGCGTGCTGCGGTATGCGGAGACACTAAGAGCACCATAGTAGAACGCAGATGAAGCTTTTAAGTTGATGTAATAGCCAGTAAGAAGTCGAACAATTCAAGTTTTAGGTATCGATTATTGACTTTTTACCCTCCTTTGGTGCCTTGGACATGAGCTAGGAACTTGAGATTTTGCATGAAAGGAGGATTAGCAGCCGCGTTGCACGGGAGAATGTGAAAAGTGTTTATATGTAGTAAAAACCTGAGAAATCCGTCCGTTTTCGTCATTTGTTATCGAATCGACTTAAAGCCAGATCGTCACATTGGCCGCTCTTCTCTCTGAAACGGTTACATTTATCGTCTGCAAATATATGACGCTTGCTGCGGTATGCGGAGACACTAAAAGCACCATAGTAGAACACAGATGAAGCTTCTAAGTTGATGTTATAGCCAGTAAGAAGTAGTACAATTCAAGTTTTAGTTATGGATTATTGACTTTATACCCTTCTTTGGTGCCTTGCACATGAGCTAGGAACTTAAGATTTTGCATGAAAGGAGGACTAGCAGCCGCGTTGCACGGGAGAATGTGAAATGTGTGCGTATGTAGTAAAAACCTCAGAAATCCGTCCGTTTTCGTCATTTGCTATCGAATCGACTTAAAGCCAGATCGTCACATTGGCCGCTCTTCTCTCTAAAACGGTTGTACTTATCGTCTGCAAAGCTATGTCGCGTGTTGCGGTATGAGGAGACACTAAAAGCACCATAGTAGAACACAGATGAAGCTTCTAAGTTGATGTAATAGCCAGTAAGAAGTAGTACAATTCAAGTTTTAGTTATCCATTATTGACTTTTTAGCTGGCTTTGGTGCTTGGACGTGAGCTAGGAACTTAACAATTTGCATGAAAGGAGGACCAGCAGCCGAGTTGCACGGGAGAATGTGAAAAGTGCTCATATGTAGTAAAAACCTGAGAAATCCGTCCGTTTTCGTCATTTGTTATCGAATCGACTGAAAGCCCGATCGTCACATTGGCCGCTCTTCTCTCTGAAACGGTTGTACTTATCGTCTGCAAAGCTATGTCGCGTGCTGCGGTTTGCAGAGACTCAAAAAGCACCATAGTAGAACACAGATGAAGCTTCTAGGTTGATGTAATAGCCAGTATGAAGTAGTACAATTCAAGTTTTAGTTATCGATTATTGACTTTTTAGCTGGCTTTGGTGCCTTGGACATGGGCTAGGACCTTAACGTTTTGCATGAAAGGAGGACTAGCAGCCGAGTTGCACGGGAGAATGTGAAAAGTGTTCATATGTAGTAAAAACCTGAGAAATCCGTCCGTTTTCGTCATTTGTTATCGAATCGACTTAAGGCCAGATCGTCACATTGGCCACTCTTCTGTCTGAAACGGTTACAATTATCGTCTGCAAAGCTATGTCGCGGGCTGCGGTATGCGGAGACACTAAAAGCACCATAGTAGAACGCAGATGAAGCTTTTAAATTGATGTAATAGCCAGTAAGAAGACGAACAATTCAAGTTTTAGGTATCGATTATTGACTTTTTACCCTCCTTTGGTGCCTTGGACATGAGCTAGGAATTTGAGATTTTGCATGAAAGGAGGATTAGCAGCCGCATTGCACGGGAGAATGTGAAAAGTGTTCATGTGTAGTAAAACCTGAGAAATCCGTCCGTTTTCGTCATTTATTATCGAATCGACTTAAAGCCAGATCGTCACATTGGCCGCTCTTCTCTCAGAAACGGTTGTTTTTATCGTCTGCAAAGCTATGTCGCGTGCTGCGGTATGCGGAGACACTAAAAGCACCATAGTATAACACAGATGAAGCTTCTAAGTTGATGTAATAGCCAGTAAGAAGTAGTACAATTCAAGTTTTAGGTATCGATTATTGACTTTTTACTTTTCTTTGGTGCGTTGGACATGAGCTAGGATCTTAAGATTATGCATGAAAGGAGTAGTAGCAGCCGAGATTCACGGGAGAGTGTGAAAAGTGTTCATATGTAGTAAAAACAAGAGAAATCCGTCCGTTTTCGTCACTTGTTGTCGAATCGACTTCAAGCCAGGTCGTCACAATGGCCGCTGTTCTGTCTGATACGGTTACATTTAACGTCTGCAAAGCTATGTCGCGTGCTGCGGTATGCGGAGACACTAAAAGCACCATAGTAGAACGCAGATAAAGCTTTTAAATTGATGTAATAGCCAGTAAGAAGTGGTACAATTCAAGTTTTAGGTATCGATTATTGACTTTTTACCCTCCTTTGGTGCCTTGGACATGAGCTAGGAATTTGAGATTTTGCATGAAAGGAGGATTAGCAGCCGCGTTGCACGGGATAATGTGAAAAGTGTTCATATGTAGTAAATCCTGAGAAATCCGTCTGTTTTCGTCATTTATTATCGAATCGACTTAAAGCCAGATCGTCACATTGGCCGCTCTTCTCTCTGAAACGGTTACATTTATCGTCTGCAAATATATGACGCTTGCTGCGGTATGCGGAGACACTAAAAGCACCATAGTAGAACACAGATGAAGCTTCTAAGTTGATGTTATAGCCAGTAAGAAGTAGTACAATTCAAGTTTTAGTTATGGATTATTGACTTTATACCCTTCTTTGGTGCCTTGCACATGAGCTAGGAACTTAAGAATTTGCATGAAAGGAGGACTAGCAGCCGCGTTGCACGGGAGAATGTGAAATGTGTGCGTATGTAGTAAAAACCTCAGAAATCCGTCCGTTTTCGTCATTTGCTATCGAATCGACTTAAAGCCAGATCGTCACATTGGCCGCTCTTCTCTCTAAAACGGTTGTACTTATCGTCTGCAAAGCTATGTCGCGTGTTGCGGTATGAGGAGACACTAAAAGCACCATAGTAGAACATAGATGAAGCTTCTAAGTTGATGTAATAGCCAGTAAGAAGTAGTGCAATTCAAGTTTTAGTTATCCATTATTGACTTTTTAGCTGGCTTTGGTGCTTGGACGTGAGCTAGGAACTTAACAATTTGCATGAAAGGAGGACCAGCAGCCGAGTTGCACCGAGAATGTGAAAAGTGTTCATATGTAGTAAAAACCTGAGAAATCCGTCCGTTTTCGTCATTTGTTATCGAATCGACTGAGAACCCGATCGTCACATTGGCCGCTCTTCTCTCTGAAACGGTTGTACTTATCGTCTGCAAAGCTATGTCGCGTGCTGCGGTTTGCAGAGACTCAAAAAGCACCATAGTAGAACACAGATGAAGCTTCTAGGTTGATGTAATAGCCAGTATGAAGTAGTACAATTCAAGTTTTAGTTATCGATTATTGACTTTTTAGCTGGCTTTGGTGCCTTGGACATGGGCTAGCACCTTAACGTTTTGCATGAAAGGAGGACTAGCAGCCGAGTTGCACGGGAGAATGTGAAAAGTGTTCATATGTAGTAAAAACCTGAGAAATCCGTCCGTTTTCGTCATTTGTTATCGAATCGACTTAAGGCCAGATCGTCACATTGGCCACTCTTCTGTCTGAAACGGTTACAATTATCGTCTGCAAAGCTATGTCGCGTGCTGCGGTATGCGGAGACACTAAAAGCACCATAGTAGAACGCAGATGAAGCTTTTAAATTGATGTAATAGCCAGTAAGAAGACGAACAATTCAAGTTTTAGTTATCGATTATTGACTTTTTACCCTCCTTTGGTGCCTTGGACATGAGCTAGGAATTTGAGATTTTGCATGAAAGGAGGATTAGCAGCCGCGTTGCACGGGAGAATGTGAAAAGTGTTCATGTGTAGTAAAACCTGAGAAATCCGTCCGTTTTCGTCATTTATTATCGAATCGACTTAAAGCCAGATCGTCACATTGGCCGCTCTTCTCTCAGAAACGGTTGTTTTTATCGTCTGCAAAGCTATGTCGCGTGCTGCGGTATGCGGAGACACTAAAAGCACCATAGTATAACACAGATGAAGCTTCTAAGTTGATGTAATAGCCAGTAAGAAGTAGTACAATTCAAGTTTTAGGTATCGATTATTGACTTTTTACTTTTCTTTGGTGCGTTGGACATGAGCTAAGATCTTAAGATTATGCATGAAAGGAGTAGTAGCAGCCGAGTTTCACGGGAGAGTGTGAAAAGTGTTCATATGTAGTAAAAACAAGAGAAATCCGTCCGTTTTCGTCACTTGTTGTCGAATCGACTTCAAGCCAGGTCGTCACAATGGCCGCTGTTCTGTCTGATACGGTTATATTTAACGTCTGCAAAGCTATGTCGCGTGCTGCGGTATGCGGAGACACTAAAAGCACCATAGTAGAACGCAGATAAAGCTTTTAAATTGATGTAATAGCCAGTAAGAAGTGGTACAATTCAAGTTTTAGGTATCGATTATTGACTTTTTACCCTCCTTTGGTGCCTTGGACATGAGCTAGGAACTTGAGATTTTGCATGAAAGGAGGATTAGCAGCCGCGTTGCACGGGATAATGTGAAAAGTGTTCATATGTAGTAAATCCTGAGAAATCCGTCTGTTTTCGTCATTTATTATCGAATCGACTTAAAGCCAGATCGTCACATTAGCCACTCTTCTCTCTGAAACGGTTGTACTTATAGTCTGCAAAGCAATGTCGCGTTCTGCGGTATGCGGAGACACTAAAAGCACCATAGTAGAACACAGATGAAGCTTCTAAGTTGATGTAATAGCCAGTAAGAAGTAGTAGAATTCAAGTTTTAGTTATCGATTATTGACTTTTTAGCTGGCTTTGGTGCCTTGGACATGAGCTAGGACCTTAACACTTTGCATTAAAGGAGGACTAGCAGCAGAGTTAAACGGGAGAATGTGAAAAGTGTTCATATGTAGTAAAAACCTGAGAAATCCGTCCGTTTTCGTCATTTGTTATCGAATCGACTTAAAGCCAGATCGTCACATTGGCCGCTCTTCTCTCTAAAACGGTTGTACTTATCGTCTGCAAAGCTATGTCGCGTGCTGCGGTATGCGGAGACACTAAAAGCACCATAGTAGAACGCAGATGAAGCCTCTAAGTTGATGTAATAGCCAGTATGAAGTAGTACAATTCAAGTTTTAGGTATCGATTATTGAGTTTTTAACCTTCTTTGGTGCCTTGGACATGAGTTAGGAAATTAATATTTTGCATGAAAGTAGGACTAGCAGGAGAGTTAAACGGGAGAATGTGAAAAGTGTTCATATGTAGTAAAAACCTGAGAAATCCGTCCGTTTTCGTAATTTGTTATCGAATCTGCTTAAAGCCAGATCGCCACATTGGCCGCTCTTCTCTCTGAAACGGTTACATTTATCGTCTGCAAAGCTATGTCGCGCGCTGCGTTATGCGGAGACACTAAAAACACCATAGTATAACACAGATGAAGATTCTAAGTTGATGTAATTAGCAGTAAGATGTAGTACAATTCAAGATTTAGGTATCGATTATTGAGTTTTTACCCTTCTTTGGTGCTTTCGACATGACCTAGGAACTTAAGATTATGCATGAAAGGAGGACTAGCAGCCGAGTTGCACGGGAGAATGTGAAAAGTGTTCATATGTAGTAAAAACCTGAGAAATTCGTACGTTTTCGGCATTTGTTGTCGAATCGACTTAAAGCCAGATTGTCATATTGGCCGCAGTTCTGTCTGAAACGGTTACATTTATCGTCTGCAAAGCTATGTCGCGTGCTGCGGTATCCGGAGACACTAAAAGCACCATAGTATAACACAGATGAAGCTTCTAAATTGGTGTACTAGCCAATAAGAAGTAGTATAATTCAAGTTTTAGGTATCGATTATTGACTTTTTACCCTTCTATGGTGCCTTGGACATGAGCTAGGAACTTCAGATTTTGCATAAAAGGAGGACTAGCAGCCGCGTTGCACGGAAGAACGTGAGAAGTGTTCATACGTAGTAAAAACCTGAGAAATCCGTCCGTGTTTGTCATTTGTTATCGAATTTACTTAACGTCAGATTGTCACATTGGCCGCTCTTCTGTCTGAAACGGTTACATTTATCGTCTTCAAAGCTAAATCGCGTGCTGCGGTATGGGGAGACACTAAAAGCACCATAGTAGAACGCAGATAAAGCTTCTAAGTTGATGTAATAGCCAGTAAGAAGTGGTACAATTCAAGTTTTAGGTATCGATTATTGACTTTTTACCCTCCTTTGGTGCCTTGGACATGAACTAGGAACTTGAGATATTGCATGAAAGGAGGATTAGCAGCCGCGTTGCACGGGATAATGTGAAAAGTGTTCATATGTAGTAAAACCCTGAGAAATCCGTCCGTTTTCGTCATTTGTTATCGAATCGACTTAAAGCCAGATCGTCACATTGGCCGCTCGTCTCTCTGAAACGGTTGTTCTTATCGTCTGCAAAGCTATGTCGCGTGCTGCGGTATGCGGAGACACTAGAAGTACCATAGTAGAACTCAGATGAAGCTTCGAAGTTGATGTAATTGCCAGTAAGAAGTAGTGCAATTCAAGTTTTAGTTATGGATTATTGACTTTTTAGCTGGCTTTGGTGCCTTGGACATGAGCTAGAAACTCATGAATTTGCATGAAAGGGGGACTAGCAGCCGCGTTGCACGGGAGAATGTGGAAAGTGTTCATATGTAGTAAAAACCTGAGAAATCCGTCCGTTTTCGTCATTTGTTATCGAATCGACTTAAGGCCAGATCGTCACATTGGACGCTCTTCTCTCAGAAACGGTTGTTTTTATCGTCTGCAAAGCTATGCCGCGTGCTGCGGTATGCGGAGACACTAAAAGCACCATAGTATAACACAGATGAAGGTTCTAAGTTGATGTAATAGCCAGTAAGAAGTAGTACAATTCAAGTTTTAGGAATCGATTATTGACTTTTTGATTTTCTTTGGTGCCTTGGACATGAGCTAGGACCTTAAGATTACGCATGAAAGGAGCAGTAGCAGCCGAGTTTCACGGGAGAATGTGAAAAGTGTGCATATGTAGAAAAAACCTGAGAAATCCGTCCGTTTTCGTCATTGGTTGTCGAATCGACTTAAAGCCAGATCGTCACAATGGCCGCTGTTCTGTCTGATACGGTTACATTTAACGTCTGAAAAGCTATGTCGCGTGCTGCGGTATGCGGAGACACTAAAAGCACCATAGTAGAACGCGGATGAAGCTTTTAAGTTGATGTAATAGCCAGTAAGAAGTCGAACAATTCAAGTTTTAGGTATCGATTATTGACTTATTACCCTCCTTTGGTGCCTTGGACATGAGCTAGGACCTTAGGATTATGCATGAAAGGAGCAGTAGCAGCCGAGTTTCACGGGAGAATGTGAAAAGTGTGCATATGTAGAAAAAACCTTAGAAATCCGTCCGTTTTCGTCATTTGTTATCGAATCGACTTAAAGCCAGATCGTCACATTCGCCGCTCTTCTCTCTGAAACGGTTACATTTATCGTCTGCAAAGATATGACGCTTGCTGCGGTATGCGGAGACACTAAAAGCACCATAGTAGAACACAGATGAAGCTTCTAAGTTGATGTTATAGCCAGTAAGAAGTAGTACAATTTAAGTTTTAGTTATGGATTATTGACTTTATACCCTTCTTTGGTGCCTTGCACATGAGCTAGGAACTTAAGATTTTGCATGAAATGAGGACTAGCAGCCGCGTTGCACGGGAGAATGTGAAATGTGTGCGTATGTAGTAAAAACCTCAGAAATCCGTCCGTTTTCGTCATTTGCTATCGAATCGACTTAAAGCCAGATCGTCACATTGGCCGCTCTTCTCTCTAAAACGGTTGTACTTATCGTCTGCAAAGCTATGTCGCGTGCTGCGGTATGAGGAGACACTAAAAGCACCATAGTAGAACACAGATGAAGCCTCTAAGTTGATGTAACAGCCAGTAAGAAATAGTACGATTCAAGTTTTAGGTATCGATTATTGAGTATTTAACCTTCTTTGGTGCCTTGGACATGAGTTAGGAAATTAAGATTTTGCATGAAAGTAGGACTAGCAGCCGATTTAAACGGGAGAATGTGAAAAGTGTACATATGTAGTAAAAACCTGAGCAATCCGTCCGTTTTCGTCATTTGTTATCGAATCGACTTAAAGCCAGATCGTCACATTGGCCGCTCGTCTCTCTGAAACGGTTGTTCTTATCGTCTGCAAAGCTATGTCGCGTGCTGCAGTATGCGGAGACACTAGAAATACCATAGTAAAACTCAGATGAAGCTTCTAAGTTGATGTAATTGCCAGTAAGAAGTAGTACAATGCAAGTTTTAGTTATGGATTATTGACTTTTTAGCTGGCTTTGGTGCCTTGGACATGAGCTAGAAACTCATGAATTTCCATGAAAGGAGGACTAGCAGCCGCGTTACACGGGAGAATGTGGAAAGTGTTCATATGTAGTAAAAACCTGAGAAATCCGTCCGTGTTCGTCATTTGTTATCGAATCATCTTAAAACCAGATAGTCACATTGGCTGCTCTTCTTTCTGAAACGGTTGTCCTTATCGTCTGCAAAGCTATGTCGCGTGCTGCGGTATGCGGAGACACTAAAAGCACCATAGTAGAACACAGATGAAGCTTCTAAGTTGATGTAATAGCCAGTAAGAAGTAGTACAATTCAAGTTTTAGTTATCGATTATTGACTTTTTACCCTTCTTTGGTGCTTTGGACATTAGCTATGAACTAAAAATATTGCATGAAAGGAAGACTAGCAGCCGCGTTGCACGGGAGAATGTGAAAAGTGTTCATATGTAGTAAAAACCTGAGAAATCCGTCCGTTTTCGTGTCATTTGTTATCGAATCGACTTAAAGCCAGATCGTCACAGTGGCCGCTCTTCTCTCTGAAACGGTTGTACTTATCGTCTGCAAAGCTATGTCGCGTGCTGCGGTTTGCAGAGACTCAAAAACCACCATAGTAGAACACAGATGAAGCTTCTAGGTTGATGTAATAGCCAGTATGAAGTAGTACAATTCAAGTTTTAGTTATCGATTATTGACTTTTTAGCTGGCTTTGGTGCCTTGGACATGGGCTAGGACCTTAACGTTTTGCATGAAAGGGGGACTAGCAGCCGAGTTGCACGGGAGAATGTGAAAAGTGTTCATATGTAGTAAAAACCTGAGAAATCCGTCCGTTTTCGTCATTTGTTATCGAATCGACTTAAGGCCAGATCGTCACATTGGCCACTCTTCTGTCTGAAACGGTTACATTTATCGTCTGCAAAGCTATGACGCGTGCTGCGGTATGCGGAGCCACTAAAATCAACATAGTAGAACACAGATGAAGCTTCTATGTTGATGTAATAGCCAGTAAGAAGTAGTACAATTCAAGTTTTAGTTATCGATTATCGACTTTTCGCCCTTCATGGGTGACTTGGACATGAGCTAGGAACATAAGAATTTTCATGAAAGGAGGACTACCAGCCGCGTTGCACGGGTGAATGTGAAAAGTGTTCATATGTAGTAAAAACAAGAGAAATCCGTCCGTTTTCGTCATTTGTTGTCGAATCGACTTAAAGCCAGATCGTCACAATGGCCGCTTTTCTGTCTGATACGGTTACATTTAACGTCTGCAAAGCTATGTCGCGTGCTGCGGTATGCGGAGACACTAAAAGCACCATAGTAGAACGCAGATGAAGCTTTTAAATTGATGTAATAGCCAGTAAGAAGACGAACAATTCAGGTTTTAGGTATCGATTATTGACTTTTTACCCTCGTTTGGTGCCTTGGACATGAGCTAGGAACTTGAGATTTTGCATGAAAGAAGGATTAGCAGGCGCGTTGCACGGGAGAATGTGAAAAGTGTTCATATGTAGTAAAACCTGAGAAATCCGTCCGTTTTCGTCATTTATTATCGAATCGACTTAAAGCCAGATCGTCACATTGGCCGCTCTTCTCTCAGAAACGGTTGTTTTTATCGTCTGCAAAGCTATGTCGCGTGCTGCGGTATGCGGAGACACTAAAAGCACCATAGTAGAACGCAGATGAAGCCTCTAAGTTGATGTAATAGCCAGTATGAAGTAGTACAATTCAAGTTTTAGGTATCGATTATTGACTTTTTACCCTTCTTTGTTTCCTTGGACATGTGCTAGGAACTTGAGATTTTGCATGAAAGGAGGACTTAAAGCCAGATCGTCACATTGGCCGCTCTTCTCTCTAAAACGTTTGTACTTATCGTCTGCAAAGTTATGTCTCGTGCTGCGGTATGTGGAGACACTAAAAGCACCAGAGTAGAACACAGGTGAAGGTTCTAAGTTGATGTAATAGCCAGTAAGAAGTAGTACAATTCAAGTTTTAGGCATCGATTATTGACTTCTTACCCTTCTTTGGTGCCTTGTACATGAGCTAGGATATTAAGATTTTGCATGAAAGGACTACTTAAAGCCAGATCGTCACATTGGCCGCTCTTCTCTCTAAAACGTTTGTACTTATCGTCTGCAAAGTTATGTCTCGTGCTGCGGTATGTGGAGACACTAAAAGCAACATAGTAGAACACAAGGGAAGCTTCTAAGTTGATGTATTAGCCAGTAAGAAGTAGTACAATTCAAGTTTTAGGTATCGATTATTGACTTTTTAGCTGACTTTGGTGCCTTGGACATGAACTAGGACTTTAAGATTCTGCATGAAAGGAGGACGAGCAGCCGAGTTGCACGGGAGAATGTCAAAAGTGTTCATATGTGGTAAAAACCTGGGAACTTCGTCCGTTTTCGTCATTTGTTATCGAATCGACTTAAAACCAGATCGTCACATTGGCCGCTCTTCTCTCTGAAACGGTTGTACTTATCGTCTGCAAAGCTATGTCGCGTGCTGCGGTATGCGGAGACACCAAAAGCACAGTAGTAGAACACCGATGAAGCCTCTAAGTTGATGTAACAGCCAGTAAGAAATAGTACGATTCAAGTTTTAGGTATCGATTATTGAGTTTTTAACCTTCTTTGGTGCCTTGGACATGAGTTAGGAAATTAATATTTTGCATGAAAGTAGGACTAGCAGCAGAGTTAAACGGGAGAATGTGAAAAGTGTTCATATGTAGTTAAAACCTGAGAAATCCGTCCGTTTTCGTAATTTGTTATCGAATCTGCTTAAAGCCAGATCGCCACATTGGCCGCTCTTCTCTCTGAAACGGTTACATTTATCGTCTGCAAACCTATGTCGCGCGCTGCGTTATGCGGAGACACTAAAAACACCATAGTATAACACAGATGAAGATTCTAAGTTGATGTAATTAGCAGTAAGATGTAGTACAATTCAAGATTTAGGTATCGATTATTGAGTTTTTACCCTTCTTTAGTGCTTTCGACATGACCTAGGAACTTAAGATTTTGCATGAAAGGAGGACTAGCAGCCGAGTTGCACGGGAGAATGTGAAAAGTGTTCATATGTAGTAAAAACCTGAGAAATCCGTACGTTTTCGGCATTTGTTGTCGAATCGACTTAAAGCCAGATTGTCATATCGGCCGCAGTTCTGTCTGAAACGGTTACATTTATCGTCTGCAAAGCTATGTCGCGTGCTGCGGTATCCGGAGACACTAAAAGCACCATAGTATAACACAGATGAAGCTTCTAAATTGGTGTACTAGCCAATAAGAAGTAGTATAATTCAAGTTTTAGGTATCGATTATTGACTTTTTACCCTTCTATGGTGCCTTGGACATGAGCTAGGAACTTCAGATTTTGCATAAAATGAGGACTAGCAGCCGCGTTGCACGGAAGAACGTGAGAAGTGTTCATACGTAGTAAAAACCTGAGAAATCCGTCTGTGTTTGTCATTTGTTATCGAATTTACTTAAAGTCAGATTGTCACATTGGCCGCTCTTCTGTCTGAAACGGTTACATTTATCGTCTTCAAAGCTAAATCGCGTGCTGCGGTATGGGGAGACACTAAAAGCACCATAGTAGAACGCAGATGAGGCTTCTAAGTTGATGTAATAGCCAGTAAGAAGTGGTACAATTCAAGTTTTAGTTATCGATTATTGACTTTTTACCCTCCTTTGGTGCCTTGGACATGAGCTAGGAACTTGAGATATTGCATGAAAGGAGGATTAGCAGCCGCGTTGCACGGGAGAATGTGAAAAGTGTTCATATGTAGTAAAACCCTGAGAAATCCGTCCGTTTTCGTCATTTGTTATCGAATCGACTTAAAGCCAGATCGTCACATTGGCCGCTCGTCTCTCTGAAACGGTTGTTCTTATCGTCTGCAAAGCTATGTCGCGTGCTGCGGTATGCGGAGACACTAGAAGTACCATAGTAGAACTCAGATGAAGCTTCGAAGTTGATGTAATTGCCAGTAAGAAGTAGTACAATTCAAGTTTTAGCTATGGATTATTGACTTTTTAGCTGGCTTTGGTGCCTTGGACATGAGCTAGAAACTCATGAATTTGCATGAAAGGGGGACTAGCAGCCGCGTTGCACGGGAGAATGTGGAAAGTGTTCATATGTAGTAAAAACCTGAGAAATCCGTCCGTTTTCGTCATTTGTTATCGAATCGACTTAAGGCCAGATCGTCACATTGGCCGCTCTTCTGTCTGAAACGGTTACATTTATCGTCTGCAAAGCTATGACGCGTGCTGCGGTATGCGGAGCCACTAAAATCAACATAGTAGAACACAGATGAAGCTTCTAAGTTGATGTAATAGCCAGTAAGAAGTCGAACAATTCAAGTTTTAGGTATCGATTATTGACTTTTTACCCTCCTTTGGTGCCTTGGACATGAGCTAGGAACTTGAGATTTTGCATGAAAGGAGGATTAGCAGCCGCGTTGCACGGGAGAAAGTGAAAAGTGTTTATATGTAGTAAAAACCTGAGAAATCCGTCCGTTTTCGTCATTTGTTATCGAATCGACTTAAAGCCAGATCGTCACATTGGCCGCTCTTCTCTCTGAAACGGTTACATTTATCGTCTGCAAATATATGACGCTTGCTGCGGTATGCGGAGACACTAAAAGCACCATAGTAGAACACAGATGAAGCTTCTAAGTTGATGTAATAGCCAGTAAGAAGTAGTACAATTCAAGTTTTAGTTATGGATTATTGACTTTATACCCTTCTTTGGTGCCTTGCACATGAGCTAGGAACTTAAGATTTTGCATGAAAGGAGGACTAGCAGCCGCGTTGCACGGGAGAATGTGAAATGTGTGCGTATGTAGTAAAAACCTCAGAAATCCGTCCGTTTTCGTCATTTGCTATCGAATCGACTTAAAGCCAGATCGTCACATTGGCCGCTCTTCTCTCTAAAACGGTTGTACTTATCGTCTGCAAAGCTATGTCGCGTGTTGCGGTATGAGGAGACACTAAAAGCACCATAGTAGAACACAGAAGAAGCTTCTAAGTTGATGTAATAGCCAGTAAGAAGTAGTACAATTCAAGTTTTAGTTATCCATTATTGACTTTTTAGCTGGCTTTGGTGCTTGGACGTGAGCTAGGAACTTAACAATTTGCATGAAAGGAGGACCAGCAGCCGAGTTGCACGGGAGAATGTGAAAAGTGCTCATATGTAGTAAAAACCTGAGAAATCCGTCCGTTTTCGTCATTTGTTATCGAATCGACTGAAAGCCCGATCGTCACATTGGCCGCTCTTCTCTCTGAAACGGTTGTACTTATCGTCTGCAAAGCTATGTCGCGTGCTGCGGTTTGCAGAGACTCAAAACGCACCATAGTAGAACACAGATGAAGCTTCTAGGTTGATGTAATAGCCAGTATGAAGTAGTACAATTCAAGTTTTAGTTATCGATTATTGACTTTTTAGCTGGCTTTGGTGCCTTGGACATGGGCTAGGACCTTAACGTTTTGCATGAAAGGAGGACTAGCAGCCGAGTTGCACGGGAGAATGTGAAAAGTGTTCATATGTAGTAAAAACCTGAGAAATCCGTCCGTTTTCGTCATTTGTTATCGAATCGACTTAAGGCCAGATCGTCACATTGGCCACTCTTCTGTCTGAAACGGTTACAATTATCGTCTGCAAAGCTATGTCGCGGGCTGCGGTATGCGGAGACACTAAAAGCACCATAGTAGAACGCAGATGAAGCTTTTAAATTGATGTAATAGCCAGTAAGAAGACGAACAATTCAAGTTTTAGGTATCGATTATTGACTTTTTACCCTCCTTTGGTGCCTTGGACATGAGCTAGGAATTTGAGATTTTGCATGAAAGGAGGATTAGCAGCCGCATTGCACGGGAGAATGTGAAAAGTGTTCATGTGTAGTAAAACCTGAGAAATCCGTCCGTTTTCGTCATTTATTATCGAATCGACTTAAAGCCAGATCGTCACATTGGCCGCTCTTCTCTCAGAAACGGTTGTTTTTATCGTCTGCAAAGCTATGTCGCGTGCTGCGGTATGCGGAGACACTAAAAGCACCATAGTATAACACAGATGAAGCTTCTAAGCTGATGTAATAGCCAGTAAGAAGTAGTACAATTCAAGTTTTAGGTATCGATTATTGACTTTTTACTTTTCTTTGGTGCGTTGGACATGAGCTAGGATCTTAAGATTATGCATGAAAGGAGTAGTAGCAGCCGAGTTTCACGGGAGAGTGTGAAAAGTGTTCATATGTAGTAAAAACAAGAGAAATCCGTCCGTTTTCGTCACTTGTTGTCGAATCGACTTCAAGCCAGGTCGTCACAATGGCCGCTGTTCTGTCTGATACGGTTACATTTAACGTCTGCAAAGCTATGTCGCGTGCTGCGGTATGCGGAGACACTAAAAGCACCATAGTAGAACGCAGATAAAGCTTTTAAATTGATGTAATAGCCAGTAAGAAGTGGTACAATTCAAGTTTTAGGTATCGATTATTGACTTTTTACCCTCCTTTGGTGCCTTGGACATGAGCTAGGAATTTGAGATTTTGCATGAAAGGAGGATTAGCAGCCGCGTTGCACGGGATAATGTGAAAAGTGTTCATATGTAGTAAATCCTGAGAAATCCGTCTGTTTTCGTCATTTATTATCGAATCGACTTAAAGCCAGATCGTCACATTAGCCGCTCTTCTCTCTGAAACGGTTGTACTTATAGTCTGCAAAGCAATGTCGCGTTCTGCGGTATGCGGAGACACTAAAAGCAGCATAGTAGAACACAGATGAAGCTTCTAAGTTGATGTAATAGCCAGTAAGAAGTAGTAGAATTCAAGTTTTAGTTATCGATTATTGACTTTTTAGCTGGCTTTGGTGCCTTGGACATGAGCTAGGACCTTAACACTTTGCATGAAAGGAGGACTAGCAGCCGAGTTGCACGGGAGAATTTGAAAAGTGTTCATATGTAGTAAAAACCTGAGAAATCCGTCCGTTTTCGTCATTTGTTATCGAATCGACTTAAAGCCAGATCGTCACATTGGCCGCTCTTCTCTCTAAAACGGTTGTACTTATCGTCTGCAAAGCTATGTCGCGTGCTGCGGTATGCGGAGACACTAAAAGCACCATAGTAGAACGCAGATGAAGCCTCTAAGTTGATGTAATAGCCAGTATGAAGTAGTACAATTCAAGTTTTAGGTATCGATTATTGAGTTTTTAACCTTCTTTGGTGCCTTGGACATGAGTTAGGAAATTAATATTTTGCATGAAAGTAGGACTAGCAGCAGAGTTAAACGGGAGAATGTGAAAAGTGTTCATATGTAGTAAAAACCTGAGAAATCCGTCCGTTTTCGTAATTTGTTATCGAATCTGCTTAAAGCCAGATCGCCACATTGGCCGCTCTTCTCTCTGAAACGGTTACATTTATCGTCTGCAAAGCTATGTCGCGCGCTGCGTTATGCGGAGACACTAAAAACACCATAGTATAACACAGATGAAGATTCTAAGTTGATGTAATTAGCAGTAAGATGTAGTACAATTCAAGATTTAGGTATCGATTATTGAGTTTTTACCCTTCTTTGGTGCTTTCGACATGACCTAGGAACTTAAGATTTTGCATGAAAGGAGGACTAGCAGCCGAGTTGCACGGGAGAATGTGAAATGTGTTCATATGTAGTAAAAACCTGAGAAATCCGTACGTTTTCGGCATTTGTTGTCGAATCGACTTAAAGCCAGATTGTCATATTGGCCGCAGTTCTGTCTGAAACGGTTACATTTATCGTCTGCAAAGCTATGTCGCGTGCTGCGGTATCCGGAGACACTAAAAGCACCATAGTATAACACAGATGAAGCTTCTAAATTGGTGTACTAGCCAATAAGAAGTAGTATAATTCAAGTTTTAGGTATCGATTATTGACTTTTTACCCTTCTATGGTGCCTTGGACATGAGCTAGGAACTTCAGATTTTGCATAAAAGGAGGACTAGCAGCCGCGTTGCACGGAAGAACGTGAGAAGTGTTCATACGTAGTAAAAACCTGAGAAATCCGTCCGTGTTGTCATTTGTTATCGAATTTACTTAAAGTCAGATTGTCACATTGGCCGCTCTTCTGTCTGAAACGGTTACATTTATCGTCTTCAAAGCTAAATCGCGTGCTGCGGTATGGGGAGACACTAAAAGCACCATAGTAGAACGCAGATGAAGCTTCTAAGTTGATGTAATAGCCAGTAAGAAGTGGTACAATTCAAGTTTTAGGTATCGATTATTGACTTTTTACCCTCCTTTGGTGCCTTGGACATGAGCTAGGAACTTGAGATATTGCATGAAAGGAGGATTAGCAGCCGCGTTGCACGGGAGAATGTGAAAAGTGTTCATATGTAGTAAAACCCTGAGAAATCCGTCCGTTTTCGTCATTTGTTATCGAATCGACTTAAAGCCAGATCGTCACATTGGCCGCTCGTCTCTCTGAAACGGTTGTTCTTATCGTCTGCAAAGCTATGTCGCGTGCTGCGGTATGCGGAGACACTAGAAGTACCATAGTAGAACTCAGATGAAGCTTCGAAGTTGATGTAATTGCCAGTAAGAAGTAGTGCAATTCAAGTTTTAGTTATGGATTATTGACTTTTTAGCTGGCTTTGGTGCCTTGGACATGAGCTAGAAACTCATGAATTTGCATGAAAGGGGGACTAGCAGCCGCGTTGCACGGGAGAATGTGGAAAGTGTTCATATGTAGTAAAAACCTGAGAAATCCGTCCGTTTTCGTCATTTGTTATCGAATCGACTTAAGGCCAGATCGTCACATTGGCCGCTCTTCTGTCTGAAACGGTTACATTTATCGTCTGCAAAGCTATGACGCGTGCTGCGGTATGCGGAGCCACTAAAATCAGCATAGTAGAACACAGATGGAGCTTCTAAGTTGATGTAATAGCCAGTAAGAAGTAGTACAATTCAAGTTTTAGTTATCGATTATTGACTTTTTGCCCTTCATTGGTGCCTTGGACATGAGCTAGGAACTTAAGAATTTTCATGAAAGGAGGACTAGCAGCCGCGTTGCACGGGAGAATGTGAAAAGTGTTCATATGTAGTAAAAACTTGAGAAATCCATCCGTGTTCGTCATTTGTTATCGAATCGACTTAAAGCCAGATCGTCACATTGGCCGCTCTTCTCTCAGTAACGGTTGTTTTTATCGTCTGCAAAGCTATGCCGCGTGCTGCGGTATGCGGAGACACTAATAGCACCATAGTATAACACAGATGAAGGTTCTAAGTTGATGTAATAGCCAGTAAGAAGTCGTACAATTCAAGTTTTAGGTATCGATTATTGACTTTTTGATTTTCTTTGGTGCCTTGGACATGAGCTAGGACCTTAAGATTATGCATGAAAGGAGCAGTAGCAGCCGAGTTTCATGGGAGAATGTGAAAAGTGTGCATATGTAGTAAAAACCTGAGAAATCCGTCCGTTTTCGTCATTTGTTGTCGAATCGACTTAAAGCCAGATCGACACAATGGCCGCTGTTCTGTCTGATACGGTTACATTTAACGTCTGCAAAGCTATGTCGCGTGCTGCGGTATGCGGAGACACTAAGAGCACCATAGTAGAACGCAGATGAAGCTTTTAAGTTGATGTAATAGCCAGTAAGAAGTCGAAAAATTCAAGTTTTAGGTATCGATTATTGACTTTTTACCCTCCTTTGGTGCCTTGGACATGAGCTAGGAACTTGAGATTTTGCATGAAAGGAGGTTTAGCAGCCGCGTTGCACGGGAGAATGTGAAAAGTGTTCATATGTAGTAAAAACCTGAGAAATCCGTCCGTTTTCGTCATTTGCTATCGAATCGACTTAAAGCCAGATCGTCACATTGGCCGCTCTTCTCTCTAAAACGGTTGTACTTATCGTCTGCAAAGCTATGTCGCGTGCTGCGGTTTGCAGAGACTCAAAAAGCACCATAGTAGAACACAGATGAAGCTTCTAGGTTGATGTAATAGCCAGTATGAAGTAGTACAATTCAAGTTTTAGTTATCGATTATTGACTTTTTAGCTGGCTTTGATGCCTTGGACATGGGCTAGGACCTTAACGTTTTGCATGAAAGGAGGACTAGCAGCCGAGTTGCACGGGAGAATGTGAAAAGTGTTCATATGTAGTAAAAACCTGAGAAATCCGTCCGTTTTCGTCATTTGTTATCGAATCGACTTAAGACCAGATCGTCACATTGGCCGCTCTTCTGTCTGAAACGGTTACATTTATCGTCTGCAAAGCTATGACGCGTGCTGCGGTATGCGGAGACACTAAAAGCACCATAGTAGAACGCAGATGAAGCTTTTAAATTGATGTAATAGCCAGTAAGAAGACGAACAATTCAAGTTTTAGGTATCGATTATTGACTTTTTACCCTCCTTTGGTGCCTTGGACATGAGCTAGGAACTTGAGATTTTGCATGAAAGAGGATTAGCAGCCGCGTTGCACGGGAGAATGTGAAAAGTGTTCATGTGTAGTAAAACCTGAGAAATCCGTCCGTTTTCGTCATTTATTATCGAATCGACTTAAAGCCAGATCGTCACATTGGCCGCTCTTCTCTCAGAAACGGTTGTTTTTATCGTCTGCAAAGCTATGTCGCGTGCTGCGGTATGCGGAGACACTAAAAGCACCATAGTATAACACAGATGAAGCTTCTAAGTTGATGTAATAGCCAGTAAGAAGTAGTACAATTCAAGTTTTAGGTATCGATTATTGACTTTTTACTTTTCTTTGGTGCGTTGGACATGAGCTAGGATCTTAAGTTTATGCATGAAAGGAGTAGTAGCAGCCGAGTTTCACGGGAGAGTGTGAAAAGTGTTCATATGTAGTAAAAACAAGAGAAATCCGTCCGTTTTCGTCACTTGTTTTCGAATCGACTTCAAGCCAGGTCGTCACAATGGCCGCTGTTCTGTCTGATACGGTTACATTTAACGTCTGCAAAGCTATGTCGCGTGCTGCGGTATGCGGAGACACTAAAAGCACCATAGTAGAACGCAGATGAAGCTTTTAAATTGATGTAATAGCCAGTAAGAAGTGGTACAATTCAAGTTTTAGGTATCGATTATTGACTTTTTACCCTCCTTTGGTGCCTTGGACATGAGCTAGGAACTTGAGATTTTGCATGAAAGGAGGATTAGCAGCCGCGTTGCACGGGATAATGTGAAAAGTGTTCATATGTAGTAAATCCTGAGAAATCCGTCTGTTTTCGTCATTTATTATCGAATCGACTTAAAGCCAGATCGTCACATTAGCCGCTCTTCTCTCTGAAACGGTTGTACTTATAGTCTGCAAAGCAATGTCGCGTTCTGCGGTATGCGGAGACATTAAAAGCACCATAGTAGAACACAGATGAAGCTTCTAAGTTGATGTAATAGCCAGTAAGAAGTAGTAGAATTCAAGATTTAGTTATCGATTATTGACTTTTTAGCTGGCTTTGGTGCCTTGGACATGAGCTAGGACCTTAACACTTTGCATGAAAGGAGGACTAGCAGCCGAGTTGCACGGGAGAATTTGAAAAGTGTTCATATGTAGTAAAAACCTGAGAAATCCGTCCGTTTTCGTCATTTGTTATCGAATCGACTTAAAGCCAGATCGTCACATTGGCCGCTCTTCTCTCTAAAACGGTTGTACTTATCGTCTGCAAAGCTATGTCGCGTGCTGCGGTATGTGGAGACACTAAAAGCAACATAGTAGAACACAAGTGAAGCTTCTAAGTTGATGTATTAGCCAGTAAGAAGTAGTACAATTCAAGTTTTAGGTATCGATTATTGACTTTTTAGCTGGCTTAGGTGCCTTGGACATGAACTAGGACTTTAAGATTCTGCATGAAAGGAGGACTAGCAGCAGAGTTGCACGGGAGAATGTAAAAAGTGTTCATATGTGGTAAAAACCTGGGAAATTCGTCCGTTTTCGTCATTTGTTATCGAATCGACTTAAAACCAGATCGTCACATTGGCCGCTCTTCTCTCTGAAACGGTTGTACTTATCGTCTGCAAAGCTATGTCGCGTGCTGCGGTATGCGGAGACACCAAAAGCACCGTAGTAGAACACAGATGAAGCCTCTAAGTTGATGTAACAGCCAGTAAGAAATAGTACGATTCAAGTTTTAGGTATCGATTATTGAGTTTTTAACCTTCTTTGGTGCCTTGGACATGAGTTAGGAAATTAAGATTTTGCATGAAAGTAGGACTAGCAGCAGAGTTAAACGGGAGAATGTGAAAAGTGTTCATATGTAGTAAAAACCTGAGAAATCCGTCCGTTTTCGTAATTTGTTATCGAATCGGCTTAAAGCCAGATCGCCACATTGGCCGCTCTTCTCTCTGAAACGGTTACATTTATCGTCTGCAAAGCTATGTCGCGTGCTGCGTTATGCGGAGACACTAAAAACACCATAGTATAACACAGATGAAGATTCTAAGTTGATGTAATAAGCAGTAAGACATAGTACAATTCAAGTTTTAGGTATCGATTATTGAGTTTTTACCCTTCTTTGGTGCTTTCGACATGACCTAGGAACTAAAGATTTTGTATGAAAGGAGGACTAGCAGCCGAGTTTCACGGGAGAATGTGAAAAGTGTTCATATGTAGTAAAAACCTGAGAAATCCGTACGTTTTCGGCATTTGTTGTCGAATCGACTTAAAGCCAGATTGTCATATTGGCCGCTGTTCTGTCTGAAACGGTTACATTTATCGTCTGCAAAGCTATGTCGCGTGCTGCGGTATCCGGAGACACTAAAAGCACCATATTATAACACAGATGAAGCTTCTAAATTGGTGTACTAGCCAATAAGAAGTAGTATAATTCAAGTTTTAGGTATCGATTATTGACTTTTTACCCTTCTATGGTGGCTTGGACATGAGCTAGGAACTTCAGATTTTGCATAAAAGGAGGACTAGCAGCCGCGTTGCACGGAAGAACGTGAGAAGTGTTCATATGTAGTAAAACCCTGAGAAATCCGTCCGTTTTCGTCATTTATTATCGAATCGACTTAAAGCCAGATCGTCACATTGGCCGCTCGTCTCTCTGAAACGGTTGTTCTTATCGTCTGCAAAGCTATGTCGCGTGCTGCGGTATGCGGAGACACTAGAAGTACCATAGTAGAACTCAGATGAAGCTTCGAAGTTGATGTAATTGCCAGTAAGAAGTAGTACAATTCAAGTTTTAGTTATGGATTATTGACTTTTTAGCTGGCTTTGGTGCCTTGGACATGAGCTAGAAACTCATGAATTTGCATGAAAGGGGGACTAGCAGCCGCGTTGCACGGGAGAATGTGGAAAGTGTTCATATGTAGTAAAAACCTGAGAAATCCGTCCGTTTTCGTCATTTGTTATCGAATCGACTTAAAGCCACATCGTCACATTGGCCGCTCTTCTCTCTGAAACGGTTGTACTTATCGTCTGCAAAGCTATGTCGCGTGCTGCGGTTTGCAGAGGCTCAAAAAGCACCATAGTAGAACACAGATGAAGCTTCTAGGTTGATGTAATAGCTAGTATATAGTAGTACAATTCAAGTTTTAGTTATCGATTATTGACTTTTTAGCTGGCTTTGGTGCCTTGGACATGGGCTAGGACCTTAACGTTTTGCATGAAAGGAGGACTAGCAGCCGAGTTGCACGGGAGAATGTGAAAAGTGTTCATATGTAGTAAAAACCTGAGAAATCCGTCCGTTTTCGTCATTTGTTATCGAATCGACTTAAGGCCATATCGTCACATTGGCCGCTCTTCTGTCTGAAACGGTTACATTTATCGTCTGCTAAGCTATGACGCGTGCTGCGGTATGCGGAGCCACTAAAATCAACATAGTAGAACACAGATGAAGCTTCTAAGTTGATGTAATAGCCAGTAAGAAGTAGTACAATTCAAGTTTTAGGTATCGATTATTGACTTTTTAGCTGCCTTTGGAGCCTTGGACATGAGCTAGGACCTTAAGATTCTGCATGAAAGGAGGACTAGCAGCCGCGTTGCATGGGAGAACGTGAAAAGTGTTCATATGTAGTAAAAACCTGAGAAATCCGTCCGTTTTCGTCATTTGTTATCAAATCGACTTAAAGCCAGGTCGTCACATTGGCCGCTATTCTCTCTGAAACGGTTGTACTTATCGTCTGCAAAGCTATGTCGCTTGCTGCGGTACGCGGTGCCACTAAAAGCACCATAGTATAACACAGATGAAGGTTCTAAGTTGATGTAATAGCCAGTAAGAAGTAGTACAATTCAAGTTTTAGGTATCGATTATTGACTTTTTGATTTTCTTTGGTGCCTTGGACATGAGCTAGGACCTTAAGATTATGCATGAAAGGAGCAGTAGCAGCCGAGTTTCACGGGAGAATGTGAAAAGTGTGCATATGTAGTAAAAACCTGAGAAATCCGTCCGTTTTCGTCATTGGTTGTCGAATCGACTTAAAGCCAGATCGTCACAATGGCCGCTGTTCTGTCTGATACGGTTACATTTAACGTCTGCAAAGCTATGTCGCGTGCTGCGGTATGCGGAGACACTAAAAGCACCATAGTAGAACGCAGATGAAGCTTTTAAGTTGATGTAATAGCCAGTAAGAAGTCGAACAATTCAAGTTTTAGGTATCGATTATTGACTTTTTACCCTCCTTTGGTGCCTTGGACATGAGCTAGGAACTTGAGATTTTGCATGAAAGGAGGCCTAGCATCCGAGTTGCACGGGAGAATTTGAAAAGTGTTCATATGTAGTAAAAACCTGAGAAATCCGTCCGTTTTCGTCATTTGTTATCGAATCGACTTAAAGCCAGATCGTCACATTGGTCGCTCTTCTCTCTGAAACGCTTACATTTATCGTCTGCAAAGATATGACGCTTGCTGCGGTATGCGGAGACACTAAAAGCACCATAGTAGAACACAGATGAAGCTTCTAAGTTGATGTAATATCCAGTATTAACTAGTACAATTCAAGTTTTAGGTATCGATTATTGACTTTTTAGCTGGCTTTGGTGCCTTGGACATGAACTAGAACTTTAAGATTCTGCATGAAAGATGGACTAGCAGCCGAGTTGCACGGGAGAATGTCAAAAGTGTTTATATGTGGTAAAAACCTGAGAAATTCGTCCGTTTTCGAAATTTGTTATCGAATCGACTTAAAACCAGATCGTCACATTGGCCGCTCTTCTCTCTGAAACGGTTGTACTTATGGTCTGCAAAGCTATGTCGCGTGCTGCGGTATGCGGAGACACCAAAAGCACCGTAGTAGAACACGGATGAAGCCTCTAAGTTGATGTAACAGCCAGTAAGAAATAGTACGATTCAAGTTTTAGGTATCGATTATTGAGTATTTAACCTTCTTTGGTGCCTTGGACATGAGTTAGGAAATTAAGATTTTGCATGAAAGTAGGACTAGCAGCCGAGTTAAACGGGAGAATGTGAAAAGTGTTCATATGTAGTAAAAACCTGAGAAATCCGTCCGTTTTCGTCATTTGTTATCGAATCGACTTAAAGCCAGATCGTCACATTGGCCGCTCGTCTCTCTGAAACGGTTGTTCTTATCGTCTGCAAAGCTATGTCGCGTGCTGCGGTATGCGGAGACACTAGAAGTACCATAGTAGAACTCAGATGAAGCTTCTAAGTTGATGTAATTTCCAGTAAGAAGTAGTACAATGCAAGTTTTAGTTATGGATTATTGACTTTTTAGCTGGCTTTGGTGCCTTGGACATGAGCTAGAAACTCATGAATTGCCATGAAAGGAGGACTAGCAGCCGCGTTACACGGGAGAATGTGGAAAGTGTTCATATGTAGTAAAAACCTGAGAAATCCGTCCGTTTTCGTCATTTGTTATCTAATCGACTTAAAGCCAGATCGTCACATTGGCCGCTCTTCTCTCTGAAACGGTTGTACTTATCGTCTGCAAAGCTATGTCGCGTGCTGCGGTTTGCAGAGACTCCAAAAGCACCATAGTAGAACACAGATGAAGCTTCTAGGTTGATGTAATAGCCAGTATGAAGTAGTAAAATTCAAGTTTTTGGTTATCGATTATTGACTTTTTAGCTGGCTTTAGTGCCTTGGACATGGGCTAGGACCTTAACTTTCTGCATGAAAGGAGGACTAGCAGCCGAGTTGCACGGGAGAATGTGAAAAGTGTTCATATGTAGTAAAAACCTGAGAAATCCGTCCGTTTTCGTCATTTGTTATCGAATCAACTTAAGGCCAGATCGTCACATTGGCCACTCTTCTGTCTGAAACGGTTACATTTAACGTCTGCAAAGCTATGACGCGTGCTGCGGTATGCGGAGCCACTAAAATCAACATAGTAGAACACAGATGAAGCTTCTATGTTGATGTAATAGCCAGTAAGAAGTAGTACAATTCAAGTTTTAGTTATCGATTATTGACTTTTTGCCCTTCATTGGTGCCTTGGACATGAGCTAGGAACTTAAGAACTTTCATGAAAGGAGGACTACCAGCCGCGTTGCACGGGTGAATGTGAAAAGTGTTCATATGTAGTAAAAACAAGAGAAACCCGTCCGTTTTCGTCATTTGTTGACGAATCGACTTAAAGCCAGATCGTCACAATGGCCGCTGTTCTGTCTGATACGGTTACATTTCACGTCTGCAAAGCTATGTCGCGTGCTGCGGTATGCGGAGACACTAAAAGCACCATAGTAGAACGCAGATGAAGCTTTTAAATTGATGTAATAGCCAGTAAGAAGACGAACAATTCAAGTTTTAGGTATCGATTATTGACTTTTTACCCTCCTTTGGTGCCTTGGACATGAGCTAGGAACTTGAGATTTTGCATGAAAGGAGGATTAGCAGCCGCGTTGCACGGGAGAATGTGAAAAGTGTTCATATGTAGTAAAACCTGAGAAATCCGTCCGTTTTCATCATTTATTATCGAATCGACTTAAAGCCAGATCGTCACATTGGCCGCTCTTCTCTCAGAAACGGTTGTTTTTATCGTCTGCAAAGCTATGTCGCGTGCTGCGGTATGCGGAGACACTAAAAGCACCATAGTGTAACACAGATGAAGCTTCTAAGTTGATGTAATAGCCAGTAAGAAGTAGTACAATTCAAGTTTTAGGTATCGATTATTGACTTTTTACTTTTCTTTGGTGCCTTGGACATGAGCTAGGATCTTAAGATTATGCATGAAAGGAGTAGTAGCAGCCGAGTTGCACGGGAAAATTTGAAAAGTGTTTATATGTAGTAAAAACCTGAGAAATCCGTCCGTTTTCGTCATTTGTTATCGAATCGACTTAAAGCCAGATCGTCACATTGGCCGCTCTTCTCTCTGAAACGGTTACATTTATCGTCTGCAAAGATATGACGCTTGCTGCGGTATGCGGAGACACTAAAAGCACCATAGTAGAACACAGATGAAGCTTCTAAGTTGATGTTATAGCCAGTAAGAAGTAGTACAATTCAAGTTTAGTTATGGATTATTGACTTTATACCCTTCTTTGGTGCCTTGCACATGAGCTAGGAACTTAAGATTTTGCATGAAAGGAGGACTAGCAGCCGCGTTGCACAGGAGAATGTGAAAAGTGTGCGTATGTAGTAAAAATCTCAGAAATCCGTCCGTTTTCGTCATTTGCTATCGAATTGACTTAAAGCCAGATCGTCACATTGGCCGCTCTTCTCTCTAAAACGGTTGTACTTATCGTCTGCAAAGCTATGTCGTGTGCTGCGGTATGCGGAGACACTAAAAGCACCATAGTAGAACGCAGATGAAGCCTCTAAGTTGATGTAATAGCCAGTATGAAGTAGTACAATTCAAGTTGTAGGTATCGATTATTGACTTTTTACCCTTCTTTGTTTCCTTGGACATGAGCTAGGAAATTAAGATTTTGCATGAAAGGAGGACTTAAAGCCAGATCGTCACATTGGCCGCTCTTCTCTCTAAAACGTTTGTACTTATCGTCTGCAAAGTTATGTCTCGTGCTGCGGTATGTGGAGACACTAAAAGCACCATAGTAGAACACAGGTGAAGGTTCTAAGTTGATGTAATAGCCAGTAAGAAGTAGTACAATTCAAGTTTTAGGTATCGATTATTGACTTCTTACCCTTCTTTGGTGCCTTGTACATGAGCTAGGAAATTAAGATTTTGCATGAAAGGACTACTTAAAGCCAGATCGTCACATTGGCCGCTCTTCTCTCTAAAACGTTTGTACTTATCGTCTGCAAAGTTATGTCTCGTACTGCGGTATGTGGAGACACTAAAAGCAACATAGTAAAACACAAGTGAAGCTTCTAAGTTGATGTATTAGCCAGTAAGAAGTAGTACAATACAAGTTTTAGGTATCGATTATTGACTTTTTAGCTGGCTTTGGTGCCTTGGACTTGAACTAGGACTTTAAGATTCTGCATGAAAGGAGGACTAGCAGCCGAGTTGCACGGGAGAATGTCAAAAGTGTTCATATGTGGTAAAAACCTGGGAAATTCGTCCGTTTTCGTCATTTGTTATCGAATCGACTTAAAACCAGATCGTCACATTGGCCGCTCTTCTCTCTGAAACGGTTGTACTTATCGTCTGCAAAGCTATGTCGCGTGCTGCGGTATGCGGAGACACCAAAAACACCGTAGTAGAACACAGATGAAGCCTCTAAGTTGATGTAACAGCCAGTAAGAAATAGTACGATTCAAGTTTTAGGTATCGATTATTGAGTTTTTAACCTTCTTTGGTGCCTTGGACATGAGTTAGGTACTTCAGATTTTGCATAAAAGGAGGACTAGCAGCCGCGTTGCACGGAAGATCGTGAGAAGTGTTCATACGTAGTAAAAACCTGAGAAATCCGTCCGTGTTTGTCATTTGTTATCGAATTTACTTAAAGTCAGATTGTCACATTGGCCGCTCTTCTGTCTGAAACGGTTACATTTATCGTCTGCAAAGCTATGACGCGTGCTGCGGTATGCGGAGCCACTAAAATCAACATAGTAGAACACAGATGAAGCTTCTAAGTTGATGTATTAGCCAGTAAGAAGTAGTACAATTCAAGTTTTAGTTATGGATTATTGACTTTTTAGCTGGCTTTGGTGCCTTGGACATGAGCTAGAAACTCATGAATTTGCATGAAAGGGGGACTAGCAGCCGCGTTGCACGGGAGAATGTGGAAAGTGTTCATATGTAGTAAAAACCTGAGAAATCCGTCCGTTTTCGTCATTTGTTATCGAATCGACTTAAAGCCACATCGTCACATTGGCCGCTCTTCTCTCTGAAACGGTTGTACTTATCGTCTGCAAAGCTATGTCGCGTGCTGCGGTTTGCAGAGGCTCAAAAAGCACCATAGTAGAACACAGATGAAGCTTCTAGGTTGATGTAATAGCCAGTATGAAGTAGTACAATTCAAGTTTTAGTTATCGATTATTTACTTTTTAGCTGGCTTTGGTGCCTTGGACATGGGCTAGAACCTTAACGTTTTGCATGAAAGGAGGACTAGCAGCCGAGTTGCACGGGAGAATGTGAAAAGTGTTCATATGTAGTAAAAACCTGAGAAATCCGTCCGTTTTCGTCATTTGTTATCGAATCGACTTAAGGCCAGATCGTCACATTGGCCGCTCTTCTGTCTGAAACGGTTACATTTATCGTCTGCAAAGCTATGACGCGTGCTGCGGTATGCGGAGCCGCTAAAATCAACATAGTAGAACACAGATGAAGCTTCTAAGTTGATGTAATAGCCAGTAAGAAGTAGTACAATTCAAGTTTTAGTTATCGATTATTGACTTTTTGCCCTTCATTGGTGCCTTGGACATGAGCTAGGAACTTAAGAATTTTCATGAAAGGAGGTCTAGCAGCCGCGTTGCACGGGAGAATGTGAAAAGTGTTCATATGTAGTAAAAACTTGAGAAATCCATCCGTGTTCGTCATTTGTTATCGAATCGACTTAAAGCCAGATCGTCACATTGGCCGCTCTTCTCTCAGAAACGGTTGTTTTTATCGTCTGCAAAGCTATGCCGCGTGCTGCGGTATGCGGAGACACTAAAAGCACCATAGTATAACACAGATGAAGGTTCTAAGTTGATGTAATAGCCAGTAAGAAGTAGTACAATTCAAGTTTTAGGTATCGATTATTGACTTTTTGATTTTCTTTGGTGCCTTGGACATGAGCTAGGACCTTAAGATTATGCATGAAAGGAGCAGTAGCAGCCGAGTTTCACGGAAGAATGTCAAAAGTGTGCATATGTAGTAAAAACCTGAGAAATCCGTCCGTTTTCGTCTTTGGTTGTCGAATCGACTTAAAGCCAGATCGTCACAATGGCCGCTGTTCTGTCTGATACGGTTACTTTTAACGTCTGCAAAGCTATGTCGCGTGCTGCGGTATGCGGAGACACTAAAAGCACCATAGTAGAACGCAGATGAAGCTTTTAAATTGATGTAATAGCCAGTAAAAAGTCGAACAATGCAAGTTTTAGGTATCGATTATTGACTTTTTACCCTCCTTTGGTGCCTTGGACATGAGCTAGGAACTTGAGATTTTGCATGAAAGGAGGATTAGCAGCCGCGTTGCACGGGAGAATGTGAAAAGTGTTCATATGTAGTAAAAACCTGAGAAATCCGTCCGTTTTCGTCATTTATTATCGAATCGACTTAAAGCCAGATCGTCACATTGGCCGCTCTTCTCTCTGAAACGGTTGTACTTATAGTCTGCAAAGCAATGTCGCGTGCTGCGGTATGCGGAGACACTAAAAGCACCATAGTAGAACACAGATGAAGCTTCTAAGTTGATGTAATAGCCAGTAAGAAGTAGTAGAATTCAAGTTTTAGTTATCGATTATTGACTTTTTAGCTGGCTTTGGTGCCTTGGATATGAGCTAGGACCTTAACACTTTGCATGAAAGAAGGACTAGCAGCCGAGTTGCACGGGAGAATTTGAAAAGTGTTCATATGTAGTAAAAACCTGAGAAATCCGTCCGTTTTCGTCATTTGTTATCGAATCGACTTAAAGCCAGATCGGCACATTGGCCGCTCTTCTCTCTGAAACGGTTACATTTATCGTCTGCAAAGATATGACGCTTGCTGCGGTATGCGGAGACACTAAAAGCACCATAGTAGAACACAGATGAAGCTTCTAAGTTGATGTTATAGCCAGTAAGAAGTAGTACAATTCAAGTTTTAGTTATGGATTATTGACCTTATACCCTTCTTTTGTGCCTTGCACATGAGCTAGGAACTTAAGATTTTGCATGAAAGGAGGACTAGCAGCCGCGTTGCACGGGAGAATGTGAAATGTGTGCGTATGTAGTAAAAACCTCAGAAATCCTTCCGTTTTAGTCATTTGCTATCGAATCGACTTAAAGCCAGATTGTCACATTGGCCGCTCTTCTCTCTAAAACGGTTGTACATATCGTCTGCAAAGCTATGTCGCGTGCTGCGGTATGAGGAGACACTAAAAGCACCATAGTAGAACACAGATGAAGCTTCTAAGTTGATGTAATACCCAGTAAGAAGTAGTAGAATTCAAGTTTTAGTTATCCATTACTGACTTTTTAGCTGGCTTTGGTGCCTTGGACGTGAGCTAGGAACTTAAGAATTTGCATGAAAGGAGGACCAGCAGCCGAGTTGCACGGGAGAATGTGAAAAGTGTTCATATGTAGTAAAAACCTGAGAAATCCGTCCGTTTTCGTCATTTGTTATCGAATCGACTGAAAGTCCGATCGTCACATTGGCCGCTCTTCTCTCTGAAACGGTTGTACTTATCGCCTGCAAAGCTATGTCGCCTGCTGCGGTTTGTGGAGACACTAAAAGCACCATAGTAGAACACAGATGAAGCTTCTAAGTTGATGTAATATCCAGTATTAACTAGTACAATTCAAGTTTTAGGTATCGATTATTGACTTTTTAGCTGGCTTTGGTGCCTTGGACATGAACTAGAACTTTAAGATTCTGCGTGAAAGGAGGACTAGCAGCCGAGTTGCACGGGAGAATGTCAAAAGTGTTCATATGTGGTAAAAACCTGAGAAATTCGTCCGTTTTCGTCATTTGTTATCGAATCGACTTAAAACCAGATCGTCACATTGGCCGCTCTTCTCTCTGAAACGGTTGTACTTATCGCCTGCAAAGCTATGTCGCGTGCTGCGGTATGCGGAGACACCAAAAGCACCGTAGTAGAACACGGATGAAGCCTCTAAGTTGATGTAACAGCCAGTAAGAAATAGTACCCTTCAAGTTTTAGGTATCGATTATTGAGTATTTAACCTTCTTTGGTGCCTTGGACATGAGTTAGGAAATTAAGATTTTGCATGAAAGTAGGACTAGCAGCCGAGTTAAACGGGAGAATGTGAAAAGTGTTCATATGTATTAAAAACCTGAGAAATCCGTCCGTTTTCGTCATTTGTTATCGAATCGACTTAAAGCCAGATCGTCACATTGGCCGCTCGTCTCTCTGAAACGGTTGTTCTTATCGTCTGCAAAGCTATGTCGCGTGCTGCGGTATGCGGAGACACTAGAAGTACCATAGTAGAACTCAGATGAAGCTTCTAAGTTGATGTAATTGCCAGTAAGAAGTAGTACAATGCAAGTTTTAGTTATGGATTATTGACTTTTTAGCTGGCTTTGGTGCCTTGGACATGAGCTAGAAACTCATGAATTTCCATGAAAGGAGGACTAGCAGCCGCGTTACACCTGAGAATGTGGAAAGTGTTCATATGTAGTAAAAACCTGAGAAATCCGTCCGTGTTCGTCATTTGTTATCGAATCGACTTAAAGCCAGATAGTCACATTGGCTGCTCTTCTTTCTGAAACGGTTGTCCTTATCGTCTGCAAAGCTATGTCGCGTGCTGCGGTATGCGGAGACACTAAAAGCACCATAGTAGAACACAGATGAAGCTTCTAAGTTGATGTAATAGCCAGTAAGAAGTAGTACAATTCAAGTTTTAGTTATCGATTATTGACTTTTTACCCTTCTTTGGTGCTTTGGACATTAGCTATGAACTAAAAATATTGCATGAAAGGAGGACTAGCAGCCGCGTTGCACGGGAGAATGTGAAAAGTGTTAATATGTAGTAAAAACCTGAGAAATCCGTCCGTTTTCGTCATTTGTTATCGAATCGACTTAAAGCCAGATCGTCACATTGGCCGCTCTTCTCTCTGAAACGGATGTACTTATCGTCTGCAAAGCTATGTCGCGTGCTGCGGTTTGCAGAGACTCAAAAAGCACCATAGTAGAACACAGATGAAGCTTCTAGGTTGATGTAATAGCCAGTATGAAGTAGTACAATTCAAGTTTTAGTTATCGATTATTGACTTTTTAGCTGGCTTTGGTGCCTTGGACATGGGCTAGGACCTTAACGTTTTGCATGAAAGGAGGACTAGCAGCCGAGTTGCACGGGAGAATGTGAAAAGTGTTCATATGTAGTAAAAACCTGAGAAATCCGTCCGTTTTCGTCATTTGTTATCGAATCGACTTAAGGCCAGATCGTCACATTGGCCACTCTTCTGTCTGAAACGGTTACATTTATCGTCTGCAAAGCTATGACGCGTGCTGCGGTATGCGGAGCCACTAAAATCAACATAGTAGAACACAGATGAAGCTTCTATGTTGATGTAATAGCCAGTAAGAAGTAGTACAATTCAAGTTTTAGTTATCGATTATTGACTTTTTGCCCTTCATTGGTGCCTTGGACATGAGCTAGGAACTTAAGAATTTTCATGAAAGGAGGACTACCAGCCGCGTTGCACGGGTGAATTTGAAAAGTGTTCATATGTAGTAAAAACAAGAAAAATCCGTCCGTTTTCGTCATTTGTTGTCGAATCGACTTAAAGCCAGATCGTCAAATTGGCCGCTGTTCTGTCTGATACGGTTACATTTAACGTCTGCAAAGCTATGTCGCGTGCTGCGGTATGCGGAGACACTAAAAGCACCATGGTAGAACGCAGATGAAGCTTTTAAATTGATGTAATAGCCAGTAAGAAGACGAACAATTCAAGTTATAGGTATCGATTATTGACTTTTTACCCTCCTTTGGTGCCTTGGACATGAGCTAGGAACTTGAGATTTTGCATGAAAGGAGGATTAGCAGCCGCGTTGCACGGGAGTATGTGAAAAGTGTTCATATGTAGTAAAACCTGAGAAATCCGTCCGTTTTCGTCATTTATTATCGAATCGACTTAAAGCCAGATCGTCACATTGGCCGCTCTTCTCTCAGAAACGGATGTTTTTATCGTCTGCAAAGCTATGTCGCGTGCTGCGGTATGCGGAGACACTAAAAGCACCATAGTAGAACACAGATAAAGCTTCTAAGTTGATGTAATAGCCAGTAAGAAGTAGTACAATTCAAGTTTTAGTTATCGATTATTGACTTTTTAGCTGGCTTTGGTGCCTTGGACATGAGCTAGGACCTTAAGATTATGCATGAAAGGAGGGCTAGCAGCCGAGTTTCACGGGAGAATGTGAAAAGTGTGCATATGTGGTAAAAACCTGAGAAATCCGTCCGTTTTCGTCATTGGTTGTCGAATCGACTTAAAGCCAGATCGTCACAATGGCCGCTGTTCTGTGTGATACGGTTATATTTAACGTCTGCAAAGCTATGTCGCGTGCTGCGGTATGCGGAGACACTAAAAGCACCATAGTAGAACGCAGATGAAGCTTTTAAATTGATGTAATAGCCAGTAAGAAGCCGAACAATTCAAGTTTTAGGTATCGATTATTGAATTTTTACCCTCCTTTGGTGCCTTGGACATGAGCTAGGAACTTGAGATTTTGCATGAAAGGAGGATTAGCAGCCGCGTTGCACGGGATAATGTGAAAAGTGTTCATATGTAGTAAAACCTGAGAAATCCGTCTGTTTTCGTCATTTATTATCGAATCGACTTAAAGCCAGATCGTCACATTGGCCGCTCTTTTCTCTGAAACGGTTGTACTTATAGTCTGCAAAGCAATGTCGCGTTCTGCGGTATGCGGAGACACTAAAAGCACCATAGTAGAACACAGATGAAGCTTCTAAGTTGATGTAATAGCCAGTAAGAAGTAGTAGAATTCAAGTTTTAGTTATCGATTATTGACTTTTTAGCTGGCTTTGGTGCCTTGGACATGAGCTAGGACCTTAAGATTATGCATGAAAGGAGGGCTAGCAGCCGAGTTTCACGGGAGAATGTGAAAAGTGTGCATATGTGGTAAAAACCTGAGAAATCCGTCCGTTTTCGTCATTGGTTGTCGAATCGACTTAAAGCCAGATCGTCACAATGGCCGCTGTTCTGTCTGATACTGTTACATTTAACGTCTGCAAAGCTATGTCGCGTGCTGCGGTATGCGGAGACACTAAAGGCACCATAGTAGAACGCAGATGAAGCTTTTAAGTTGATGTAATAGCCAGTAAGAAGTAGTACAATTCAAGTTTTAGGTATCGATTATTGACTTTTTACTTTTCTTTGGTGCCTTGGACATGAGCTAGGATCTTAAGATTATGCATGAAAGGAGTAGTAGCAGCCGAGTTTCACGGGAGAATGTGAAAAGTGTTCATATGTAGTAAAAACAAGAGAAATCCGTCCGTTTTCGTCATTTGTTGTCGAATCGACTTCAAGCCAGATCGCCACAATGGCCGCTGTTCTGTCTGATACGGTTACATTTAACGTCTGCAAAGCTATGTCGCGTGCTGCGGTATGCGGAGACACTAAAAGCACCATAGTATAACACAGATGAAGCTTCTAAGTTGATGTAATAGCCAGTAAGAAGTAGTACAATTCAAGTTTTAGGTATCGATTATTGACTTTTTACTTTTCTTTGGTGCCTTGGACATGAGCTAGGATCTTAAGATTATGCATGAAAGGAGTAGTAGCAGCCGAGTTTCACGGGAGAATGTGAAAAGTGTTCATATGTAGTAAAAACAAGAGAAATCCGTCCGTTTTCGTCATTTGTTGTCGAATCGACTTCAAGCCAGATCGTCACAATGGCCGCTGTTCTGTCTGATACGGTTATATTTAACGTCTGCAAAGCTATGTCGCGTGCTGCGGTATGCGGAGACACTAAAAGCACCATAGTAGAACGCAGATGAAGCTTTTAAATTGATGTAATAGCCAGTAAGAAGCCGAACAATTCAAGTTTTAGGTATCGATTATTGACTTTTTACCCTCCTTTGGTGCCTTGGACATGAGCTAGGAACTTGAGATTTTGCATGAAAGGAGGATTAGCAGCCGCGTTGCACGGGATAATGTGAAAAGTGTTCATATGTAGTAAAACCTGAGAAATCCGTCTGTTTTCGTCATTTATTATCGAATCGACTTAAAGCCAGATCGTCACATTGGCCGCTCTTCTCTCTGAAACGGTTGTACTTATAGTCTGCAAAGCAATGTCGCGTTCTGCGGTATGCGGAGACACTAAAAGCACCATAGTAGAACACAGATGAAGCTTCTAAGTTGATGTAATAGCCAGTAAGAAGTAGTAGAATTCAAGTTTTAGTTATCGATTATTGACTTTTTAGCTGGCTTTGGTGCCTTGGACATGAGCTAGGACCTTAAGATTATGCATGAAAGGAGGGCTAGCAGCCGAGTTTCACGGGAGAATGTGAAAAGTGTGCATATGTGGTAAAAACCTGAGAAATCCGTCCGTTTTCGTCATTGGTTGTCGAATCGACTTAAAGCCAGATCGTCACAATGGCCGCTGTTCTGTGTGATACGGTTATATTTAACGTCTGCAAAGCTATGTCGCGTGCTGCGGTATGCGGAGACACTAAAAGCACCATAGTAGAACGCAGATGAAGCTTTTAAATTGATGTAATAGCCAGTAAGAAGCCGAACAATTCAAGTTTTAGGTATCGATTATTGACTTTTTACCCTCCTTTGGTGCCTTGGACATGAGCTAGGAACTTGAGATTTTGCATGAAAGGAGGATTAGCAGCCGCGTTGCACGGGATAATGTGAAAAGTGTTCATATGTAGTAAAACCTGAGAAATCCGTCTGTTTTCGTCATTTATTATCGAATCGACTTAAAGCCAGATCGTCACATTGGCCGCTCTTCTCTCTGAAACGGTTGTACTTATAGTCTGCAAAGCAATGTCGCGTTCTGCGGTATGCGGAGACACTAAAAGCACCATAGTAGAACACAGATGAAGCTTCTAAGTTGATGTAATAGCCAGTAAGAAGTAGCAGAATTCAAGTTTTAGTTATCGATTATTGACTTTTTAACTGGCTTTGGTGCCTTGGACATGAGCTAGGACCTTAAGATTATGCATGAAAGGAGGGCTAGCAGCCGAGTTTCACGGGAGAATGTGAAAAGTGTGCATATGTGGTAAAAACCTGAGAAATCCGTCCGTTTTCGTCATTTGTTGTCGAATCGACTTAAAGCCAGATCGTCACAATGGCCGCTGTTCTGTCTGATACGGTTACATTTAACGTCTGCAAAGCTATGTCGCGTGCTGCGGTATGCGGAGACACTAAAAGCACCATAGTAGAACGCAGATGAAGCTTTTAAGTTGATGTAATAGCCAGTAAGAAGTAGTACAATTCAAGTTTTAGGTATCGATTATTGACTTTTTACTTTTCTTTGGTGCCTTGGACATGAGCTAGGATCTTAAGATTATGCATGAAAGGAGTAGTAGCAGCCGAGTTTCACGGGAGAATGTGAAAAGTATTCATATGTAGTAAAAACAAGAGAAATCCGTCCGTTTTCGTCATTTGTTGTCGAATCGACTGCAAGCCAGATCGCCACAATGGCCGCTGTTCTGTCTGATACGGTTACATTTAACGTCTGCAAAGCTATGTCGCGTGCTGCGGTATGCGGAGACACTAAAAGCACCATAGTAGAACGCAGATGAAGCTTTTAAATTGATGTAATAGCCAGTAAGAAGACGAACAATTCAAGTTTTAGATATCGATTATTGACTCTTTACCCTCCTTTGGTGCCTTGGACATGAGCTAGGAACTTGAGATTAGGCATGAAAGGAGGATTAGCAGCCGCGTTGCACGGGATAATGTGAAAAGTGTTCATATGTAGTAAAACCTGAGAAATCCGTCTGTTTTCGTCATTTATTATCGAATCGACTTAAAGCCAGATCGTCACATTGGCCGCTGTTCTCTCTGAAACGGTTACATTTATCGTCTGCAAAGATATGACGCTTGCTGCGGTATGCGGAGACACTAAAAGCACCATAGTAGAACACAGATGAAGCTTCTAAGTTGATGTTATAGCCAGTAAGATGTAGTACAATTCAAGTTTTAGTTATGGATTGTTGACTTTATACCCTTCTTTGGTGCCTTGCACATGAGCTAGGAACTTAAGATTTTGCATGAAAGGAGGACTAGCAGCCGCGTTGCAAAGGAGAATGTGAAAAGTGTGCGTATGTAGTAAAAACTTCAGAAATCCGTCCGTTTTCGTCATTTGCTATCGAATCGACTTAAAGCCAGATCGTCACATTGTCCGCTCTTCTCTCTAAAACGGTTGTACTTATCGTCTGCAAAGCTATGTCGCGTGCTGCGGTATGCGGAGACACTAAAAGCACCACAGTAGAACGCTGATGAAGCCTCTAAGTTGATGTAATAGCCAGTATGAAGTAGTACAATTCAAGTTTTAGGTATCGATTATTGACTTTTTACCCTTCTTTGTTTCCTTGGACATGAGCTAGGAAATTAAGATTTTGCATGAAAGGAGGACTTAAAGCCAGATCGTCACATTGGCCGCTCTTCTCTCTAAAACGTTTGTACTTATCGTCTGCAAAGTTATGTTTCGTGCTGCGGCATGTGGAGACACTAAAAGCACCATAGTAGAACACAGGTGAAGGTTCTAAGTTGATGTAATAGCCAGTAAGAAGTCGTACAATTCAAGTTTTAGGTATCGTTTATTGACTTCTTACCCTTCTTTGGTGCCTTGTACATGAGCTAGGAAATTAAGATTTTGCATGAAAGGACTACTTAAAGCCAGATCGTCACATTGGCCGCTCTTCTCTCTAAAACGTTTGTACTTATCGTCTGCAAATTTATGTCTCGTGCTGCGGTATGTGGAGACACTAAAATCAACATAGTAGAACACAAGTGAAGCTTCTAAGTTGATGTATTAGCCAGTAAGAAGTAGTACAATTCAAGTTTTAGGTATCGATTATTGACTTTTTAGCTGGCTTTGGTGCCTTGGACATGAACTTGGACTTTAAGATTCTGCATGAAAGGAGGACTAGCAGCCGAGTTGCACGGGAGAATGTCAAAAGTGTTCATATGTGGTAAAAACCAGTTAAATTCGTCCGATTTCGTCATTTGTTATCGAATCGACTTAAAACCAGGTCGTCACATTGGCCGCTCTTCTCTCTGAAACGGTTGTACTTATCGTCTGCAAAGCTATGTCGCGTGCTGCGGTATGCGGAGACACCAAAAGCACCGTAGTAGAACACAGATGAAGCCTCTAAGTTGATGTAACAGCCAGTAAGAAATAGTACGATTCAAGTTTTAGGTATCGATTATTGAGTTTTTAACCCTATTTGGTGCCTTGGACATGAGTTAGGAAATTACGATTTTGCATGAAAGTAGGACTAGCAGCAGAGTTAAACGGGAGAATGTGAAAAGTGTTCATACGTAGTAAAAACCTGAGAAATCCGTCCGTGTTTGTGATTTGTTATCGAATTTACTTAAAGTCAGATTGTCACATTGGCCGCTCTTCTGTCTGAAACGGTTACATTTATCGTCTTCAAAGCTATGTCGCGTGCTGCGGTATGCGGAGACACTAAAAGCACCATAGTAGAACGCAGATGAAGCTTCTAAGTTGATGTAATAGCCAGTAAGAAGTGGTACAATTCAAGTTTTAGGTATCGATTATTGACTTTTTACCCTCCTTTGGTGCCTTGGACATGAGCTAGGAACTTGAGATATTGCATGAAAGGAGGATTAGCAGCCGCGTTGCACGGGAGAATGTGAAAAGTGTTCATACGTAGTAAAACCCTGAGAAATCCGTCCGTTTTCGTCATTTGTTATCGAATCGACTTAAAGCCAGATAGTCACATTGGCTGCTCTTCTTTCTGAAACGGTTGTCCTTATCGTCTGCAAAGCTATGTCGCGTGCTGCGGTATGCGGAGACACTAAAAGCACCATAGTAGAACACAGATGAAGCTTCTAAGTTGATGTAATAGCCAGTAAGAAGTAGTACAATTCAAGTTTTAGTTATCGATTATTGACTTTTTACCCTTCTTTGGTGCTTTGGACATTAGCTATGAACTAAAAATATTGCATGAAAGGAGGACTAGCAGCCGCGTTGCACGGGAGAATGTGAAAAGTGTTAATATGTAGTAAAAACCTGAGAAATCCGTCCGTTTTCGTCATTTGTTATCGAATCGACTTAAAGCCAGATCGTCACATTGGCCGCTCTTCTCTCTGAAACGGATGTACTTATCGTCTGCAAAGCTATGTCGCGTGCTGCGGTTTGCAGAGACTCAAAAAGCACCATAGTAGAACACAGATGAAGCTTCTAGGTTGATGTAATAGCCAGTATGAAGTAGTACAATTCAAGTTTTAGTTATCGATTATTGACTTTTTAGCTGGCTTTGGTGCCTTGGACATGGGCTAGGACCTTAACGTTTTGCATGAAAGGAGGACTAGCAGCCGAGTTGCACGGGAGAATGTGAAAAGTGTTCATATGTAGTAAAAACCTGAGAAATCCGTCCGTTTTCGTCATTTGTTATCGAATCGACTTAAGGCCAGATCGTCACATTGGCCACTCTTCTGTCTGAAACGGTTACATTTATCGTCTGCAAAGCTATGACGCGTGCTGCGGTATGCGGAGCCACTAAAATCAACATAGTAGAACACAGATGAAGCTTCTATGTTGATGTAATAGCCAGTAAGAAGTAGTACAATTCAAGTTTTAGTTATCGATTATTGACTTTTTGCCCTTCATTGGTGCCTTGGACATGAGCTAGGAACTTAAGAATTTTCATGAAAGGAGGACTACCAGCCGCGTTGCACGGGTGAATTTGAAAAGTGTTCATATGTAGTAAAAACAAGAAAAATCCGTCCGTTTTCGTCATTTGTTGTCGAATCGACTTAAAGCCAGATCGTCAAATTGGCCGCTGTTCTGTCTGATACGGTTACATTTAACGTCTGCAAAGCTATGTCGCGTGCTGCGGTATGCGGAGACACTAAAAGCACCATGGTAGAACGCAGATGAAGCTTTTAAATTGATGTAATAGCCAGTAAGAAGACGAACAATTCAAGTTATAGGTATCGATTATTGACTTTTTACCCTCCTTTGGTGCCTTGGACATGAGCTAGGAACTTGAGATTTTGCATGAAAGGAGGATTAGCAGCCGCGTTGCACGGGAGTATGTGAAAAGTGTTCATATGTAGTAAAACCTGAGAAATCCGTCCGTTTTCGTCATTTATTATCGAATCGACTTAAAGCCAGATCGTCACATTGGCCGCTCTTCTCTCAGAAACGGATGTTTTTATCGTCTGCAAAGCTATGTCGCGTGCTGCGGTATGCGGAGACACTAAAAGCACCATAGTAGAACACAGATAAAGCTTCTAAGTTGATGTAATAGCCAGTAAGAAGTAGTACAATTCAAGTTTTAGTTATCGATTATTGACTTTTTAGCTGGCTTTGGTGCCTTGGACATGAGCTAGGACCTTAAGATTATGCATGAAAGGAGGGCTAGCAGCCGAGTTTCACGGGAGAATGTGAAAAGTGTGCATATGTGGTAAAAACCTGAGAAATCCGTCCGTTTTCGTCATTGGTTGTCGAATCGACTTAAAGCCAGATCGTCACAATGGCCGCTGTTCTGTGTGATACGGTTATATTTAACGTCTGCAAAGCTATGTCGCGTGCTGCGGTATGCGGAGACACTAAAAGCACCATAGTAGAACGCAGATGAAGCTTTTAAATTGATGTAATAGCCAGTAAGAAGCCGAACAATTCAAGTTTTAGGTATCGATTATTGAATTTTTACCCTCCTTTGGTGCCTTGGACATGAGCTAGGAACTTGAGATTTTGCATGAAAGGAGGATTAGCAGCCGCGTTGCACGGGATAATGTGAAAAGTGTTCATATGTAGTAAAACCTGAGAAATCCGTCTGTTTTCGTCATTTATTATCGAATCGACTTAAAGCCAGATCGTCACATTGGCCGCTCTTCTCTCTGAAACGGTTGTACTTATAGTCTGCAAAGCAATGTCGCGTTCTGCGGTATGCGGAGACACTAAAAGCACCATAGTAGAACACAGATGAAGCTTCTAAGTTGATGTAATAGCCAGTAAGAAGTAGTAGAATTCAAGTTTTAGTTATCGATTATTGACTTTTTAGCTGGCTTTGGTGCCTTGGACATGAGCTAGGACCTTAAGATTATGCATGAAAGGAGGGCTAGCAGCCGAGTTTCACGGGAGAATGTGAAAAGTGTGCATATGTGGTAAAAACCTGAGAAATCCGTCCGTTTTCGTCATTGGTTGTCGAATCGACTTAAAGCCAGATCGTCACAATGGCCGCTGTTCTGTCTGATACTGTTACATTTAACGTCTGCAAAGCTATGTCGCGTGCTGCGGTATGCGGAGACACTAAAGGCACCATAGTAGAACGCAGATGAAGCTTTTAAGTTGATGTAATAGCCAGTAAGAAGTAGTACAATTCAAGTTTTAGGTATCGATTATTGACTTTTTACTTTTCTTTGGTGCCTTGGACATGAGCTAGGATCTTAAGATTATGCATGAAAGGAGTAGTAGCAGCCGAGTTTCACGGGAGAATGTGAAAAGTGTTCATATGTAGTAAAAACAAGAGAAATCCGTCCGTTTTCGTCATTTGTTGTCGAATCGACTTCAAGCCAGATCGCCACAATGGCCGCTGTTCTGTCTGATACGGTTACATTTAACGTCTGCAAAGCTATGTCGCGTGCTGCGGTATGCGGAGACACTAAAAGCACCATAGTATAACACAGATGAAGCTTCTAAGTTGATGTAATAGCCAGTAAGAAGTAGTACAATTCAAGTTTTAGGTATCGATTATTGACTTTTTACTTTTCTTTGGTGCCTTGGACATGAGCTAGGATCTTAAGATTATGCATGAAAGGAGTAGTAGCAGCCGAGTTTCACGGGAGAATGTGAAAAGTGTTCATATGTAGTAAAAACAAGAGAAATCCGTCCGTTTTCGTCATTTGTTGTCGAATCGACTTCAAGCCAGATCGTCACAATGGCCGCTGTTCTGTCTGATACGGTTATATTTAACGTCTGCAAAGCTATGTCGCGTGCTGCGGTATGCGGAGACACTAAAAGCACCATAGTAGAACGCAGATGAAGCTTTTAAATTGATGTAATAGCCAGTAAGAAGCCGAACAATTCAAGTTTTAGGTATCGATTATTGACTTTTTACCCTCCTTTGGTGCCTTGGACATGAGCTAGGAACTTGAGATTTTGCATGAAAGGAGGATTAGCAGCCGCGTTGCACGGGATAATGTGAAAAGTGTTCATATGTAGTAAAACCTGAGAAATCCGTCTGTTTTCGTCATTTATTATCGAATCGACTTAAAGCCAGATCGTCACATTGGCCGCTCTTCTCTCTGAAACGGTTGTACTTATAGTCTGCAAAGCAATGTCGCGTTCTGCGGTATGCGGAGACACTAAAAGCACCATAGTAGAACACAGATGAAGCTTCTAAGTTGATGTAATAGCCAGTAAGAAGTAGTAGAATTCAAGTTTTAGTTATCGATTATTGACTTTTTAGCTGGCTTTGGTGCCTTGGACATGAGCTAGGACCTTAAGATTATGCATGAAAGGAGGGCTAGCAGCCGAGTTTCACGGGAGAATGTGAAAAGTGTGCATATGTGGTAAAAACCTGAGAAATCCGTCCGTTTTCGTCATTGGTTGTCGAATCGACTTAAAGCCAGATCGTCACAATGGCCGCTGTTCTGTGTGATACGGTTATATTTAACGTCTGCAAAGCTATGTCGCGTGCTGCGGTATGCGGAGACACTAAAAGCACCATAGTAGAACGCAGATGAAGCTTTTAAATTGATGTAATAGCCAGTAAGAAGCCGAACAATTCAAGTTTTAGGTATCGATTATTGACTTTTTACCCTCCTTTGGTGCCTTGGACATGAGCTAGGAAATTGAGATTTTGCATGAAAGGAGGATTAGCAGCCGCGTTGCACGGGATAATGTGAAAAGTGTTCATATGTAGTAAAACCTGAGAAATCCGTCTGTTTTCGTCATTTATTATCGAATCGACTTAAAGCCAGATCGTCACATTGGCCGCTCTTCTCTCTGAAACGGTTGTACTTATAGTCTGCAAAGCAATGTCGCGTTCTGCGGTATGCGGAGACACTAAAAGCACCATAGTAGAACACAGATGAAGCTTCTAAGTTGATGTAATAGCCAGTAAGAAGTAGCAGAATTCAAGTTTTAGTTATCGATTATTGACTTTTTAACTGGCTTTGGTGCCTTGGACATGAGCTAGGACCTTAAGATTATGCATGAAAGGAGGGCTAGCAGCCGAGTTTCACGGGAGAATGTGAAAAGTGTGCATATGTGGTAAAAACCTGAGAAATCCGTCCGTTTTCGTCATTTGTTGTCGAATCGACTTAAAGCCAGATCGTCACAATGGCCGCTGTTCTGTCTGATACGGTTACATTTAACGTCTGCAAAGCTATGTCGCGTGCTGCGGTATGCGGAGACACTAAAAGCACCATAGTAGAACGCAGATGAAGCTTTTAAGTTGATGTAATAGCCAGTAAGAAGTAGTACAATTCAAGTTTTAGGTATCGATTATTGACTTTTTACTTTTCTTTGGTGCCTTGGACATGAGCTAGGATCTTAAGATTATGCATGAAAGGAGTAGTAGCAGCCGAGTTTCACGGGAGAATGTGAAAAGTATTCATATGTAGTAAAAACAAGAGAAATCCGTCCGTTTTCGTCATTTGTTGTCGAATCGACTGCAAGCCAGATCGCCACAATGGCCGCTGTTCTGTCTGATACGGTTACATTTAACGTCTGCAAAGCTATGTCGCGTGCTGCGGTATGCGGAGACACTAAAAGCACCATAGTAGAACGCAGATGAAGCTTTTAAATTGATGTAATAGCCAGTAAGAAGACGAACAATTCAAGTTTTAGATATCGATTATTGACTTTTTACCCTCCTTTGGTGCCTTGGACATGAGCTAGGATCTTGAGATTAGGCATGAAAGGAGGATTAGCAGCCGCGTTGCACGGGATAATGTGAAAAGTGTTCATATGTAGTAAAACCTGAGAAATCCGTCTGTTTTCGTCATTTATTATCGAATCGACTTAAAGCCAGATCGTCACATTGGCCGCTGTTCTCTCTGAAACGGTTACATTTATCGTCTGCAAAGATATGACGCTTGCTGCGGTATGCGGAGACACTAAAAGCACCATAGTAGAACACAGATGAAGCTTCTAAGTTGATGTTATAGCCAGTAAGATGTAGTACAATTCAAGTTTTAGTTATGGATTGTTGACTTTATACCCTTCTTTGGTGCCTTGCACATGAGCTAGGAACTTAAGATTTTGCATGAAAGGAGGACTAGCAGCCGCGTTGCAAAGGAGAATGTGAAAAGTGTGCGTATGTAGTAAAAACTTCAGAAATCCGTCCGTTTTCGTCATTTGCTATCGAATCGACTTAAAGCCAGATCGTCACATTGTCCGCTCTTCTCTCTAAAACGGTTGTACTTATCGTCTGCAAAGCTATGTCGCGTGCTGCGGTATGCGGAGACACTAAAAGCACCACAGTAGAACGCTGATGAAGCCTCTAAGTTGATGTAATAGCCAGTATGAAGTAGTACAATTCAAGTTTTAGGTATCGATTATTGACTTTTTACCCTTCTTTGTTTCCTTGGACATGAGCTAGGAAATTAAGATTTTGCATGAAAGGAGGACTTAAAGCCAGATCGTCACATTGGCCGCTCTTCTCTCTAAAACGTTTGTACTTATCGTCTGCAAAGTTATGTTTCGTGCTGCGGCATGTGGAGACACTAAAAGCACCATAGTAGAACACAGGTGAAGGTTCTAAGTTGATGTAATAGCCAGTAAGAAGTCGTACAATTCAAGTTTTAGGTATCGATTATTGACTTCTTACCCTTCTTTGGTGCCTTGTACATGAGCTAGGAAATTAAGATTTTGCATGAAAGGACTACTTAAAGCCAGATCGTCACATTGGCCGCTCTTCTCTCTAAAACGTTTGTACTTATCGTCTGCAAATTTATGTCTCGTGCTGCGGTATGTGGAGACACTAAAATCAACATAGTAGAACACAAGTGAAGCTTCTAAGTTGATGTATTAGCCAGTAAGAAGTAGTACAATTCAAGTTTTAGGTATCGATTATTGACTTTTTAGCTGGCTTTGGTGCCTTGGACATGAACTTGGACTTTAAGATTCTGCATGAAAGGAGGACTAGCAGCCGAGTTGCACGGGAGAATGTCAAAAGTGTTCATATGTGGTAAAAACCTGTTAAATTCGTCCGATTTCGTCATTTGTTATCGAATCGACTTAAAACCAGGTCGTCACATTGGCCGCTCTTCTCTCTGAAACGGTTGTACTTATCGTCTGCAAAGCTATGTCGCGTGCTGCGGTATGCGGAGACACCAAAAGCACCGTAGTAGAACACAGATGAAGCCTCTAAGTTGATGTAACAGCCAGTAAGAAATAGTACGATTCAAGTTTTAGGTATCGATTATTGAGTTTTTAACCCTATTTGGTGCCTTGGACATGAGTTAGGAAATTACGATTTTGCATGAAAGTAGGACTAGCAGCAGAGTTAAACGGGAGAATGTGAAAAGTGTTCATACGTAGTAAAAACCTGAGAAATCCGTCCGTGTTTGTGATTTGTTATCGAATTTACTTAAAGTCAGATTGTCACATTGGCCGCTCTTCTGTCTGAAACGGTTACATTTATCGTCTTCAAAGCTATGTCGCGTGCTGCGGTATGCGGAGACACTAAAAGCACCATAGTAGAACGCAGATGAAGCTTCTAAGTTGATGTAATAGCCAGTAAGAAGTGGTACAATTCAAGTTTTAGGTATCGATTATTGACTTTTTACCCTCCTTTGGTGCCTTGGACATGAGCTAGGAACTTGAGATATTGCATGAAAGGAGGATTAGCAGCCGCGTTGCACGGGAGAATGTGAAAAGTGTTCATATGTAGTAAAACCCTGAGAAATCCGTCCGTTATCGTCATTTGTTATCGAATCGACTTAAAGCCAGATCGTCACATTGGCCGCTCGTCTCTCTGAAACGGTTGTTCTTATCGTCTGCAAAGCTATGTCGCGTGCTGCGGTATGCGGAGACACTAGAAGTACCATAGTAGAACTCAGATGAAGCTTCGAAGTTGATGTAATTGCCAGTAAGAAGTAGTACAATTCAAGTTTTAGTTATGGATTATTGACTTTTTAGCTGGCTTTGGTGCCTTGGACATGAGCTAGAAACTCATGAATTTGCATGAAAGGGGGACTAGCAGCCGCGTTGCACGGGAGAATGTGGAAAGTGTTCATATGTAGTAAAAACCTGAGAAATCCGTCCGTTTTCGTCATTTGTTATCGAATCGACTTAAAGCCACATCGTCACATTGGCCGCTCTTCTCTCTGAAACGGTTGTACTTATCGTCTGCAAAGCTATGTCGCGTGCTGCGGTTTGCAGAGGCTCAAAAAGCACCATAGTAGAACACAGATGAAGCTTCTAGGTTGATGTAATAGCCAGTACGAAGTAGTACAATTCAAGTTTTAGTTATCGATTATTGACTTTTTAGCTGGCTTTGGTGCCTTGGACATGGGCTAGGACCTTAACGTTTTGCATGAAAGGAGGACTAGCAGCCGAGTTGCACGGGAGAATGTGAAAAGTGTTCATATGTAGTAAAAACCTGAGAAATCCGTCCGTTTTCGTCATTTGTTATCGAATCGACTTAAGGCCAGATCGTCACATTGGCCGCTCTTCTGTCTGAAACGGTTACATTTATCGTCTGCAAAGCTATGACGCGTGCTGCGGTATGCGGAGCCACTAAAATCAACATAGTAGAACACAGATGAAGCTGCTAAGTTGATGTAATAGCCAGTAAGAAGTAGTACAATTCAAGTTTTAGTTATCGATTATTGACTTTTTCCCCTTCATTGGTGCCTGGACATGAGCTAGGAACTTAAGAATTTTCATGAAAGGAGGACTAGCAGCCGCGTTGCACGGGAGAATGTGAAAAGTGTTCATATGTAGTAAAAACTTGAGAAATCCATCCGTGTTCGTCATTTGTTATCGAATCGACTTAAAGCCAGATCGTCACATTGCCCGCTCTTCTCTCAGAAACGGTTGTTTTTATCGTCTGCAAAGCTATGTCGCGTGCTGCGGTATGCGGAGACACTAGAAGTACCATAGTAGAACTCAGATGAAGCTTCGAAGTTGATGTAATTGCCAGTAAGAAGTAGTACAATTCAAGTTTTAGGTATCGATTATTGACTTTTTGATTTTCTTTGGTGCCTTGGACATGAGCTAGGACCTTAAGATTATGCATGAAAGGAGCAGTAGCAGCCGAGTTTCACGGCAGAATGTGAAAAGTGTGCATATGTAGTAAAAACCTGAGAAATCCGTCCGTTTTCGTCATTGGTTGTCGAATCGACTTAAAGCCAGATCGTCACAATGGCCGCTGTTCTGTCTGATACGGTTACATTTAACGTCTGCAAAGCTATGTCGCGTGCTGCGGTATGCGGAGACACTAAAAGCACCATAGTAGAATGCAGATGAAGCTTTTAAGTTGATGTAATATCCAGTAACAAGTCGAACAATTCAAGTTTTAGGTATCGATTATTGACTTTTTACCCTCCTTTGGTGCCTTGGACATGAGCTAGGAACTTGAGATTTTGCATGAAAGGAGGATTAGCAGCCGCGTTGCACGGGAGAATGTGAAAAGTGTTCATATGTAGTAAAAACCTGAGAAATCCGTCCGTTTTCGTCATTTATTATCGAATCGACTTAAAGCCAGATCGTCACATTGGCCGCTCTTCTCTCTGAAACGGTTGTACTTATAGTCTGCAAAGCAATGTCGCGTGCTGCGGTATGCGGAGACACTAAAAGCACCATAGTAGAACACAGATGAAGCTTCTAAGTTGATGTAATAGCCAGTAAGAAGTAGTAGAATTCAAGTTTTAGTTATCGATTATTGACTTTTTAGCTGGCTTTGGTGCCTTGGACATGAGCTAGGGCCTTAACACTTTGCATGAAAGGAGGCCTAGCATCCGAGTTGCACGGGAGAATTTGAAAAGTGTTCATATGTGGTAAAAACCTGAGAAATCCGTCCGTTTTCGTCATTTGTTATCGAATCGACTTAAAGCCAGATCGTCACATTGGCCGCTCTTCTCTCTGAAACGGTTACATTTATCGTCTGCAAAGATATGACGCTTGCTGCGGTATGCGGAGACACTAAAAGCACCATAGAAGAACACAGATGAAGCTTCTAAGTTGATGTTATAGCCAGTAAGAAGTAGTACAATTCAAGTTTTAGTTATGGATTATTGACTTTATACCCTTCTTTGGTGCCTTGCACATGAGCTAGGAACTTAAGATTTTGCATGAAAGGAGGACTAGCAGCCGCGTTGCACGGGAGAATGTGAAATGTGTGCGTATGTAGTAAAAACCTCCGAAATCCGTCCGTTTTCGTCATTTGCTATCGAATCGACTTAAAGCCAGTTCGTCACATTGGCTGCTCTTCTCTCTAAAACGGTTGTACTTATCGTCTGCAAAGCTATGTCGCGTGCTGCGGTATGAGGAGACACTAAAAGCACCATAGTAGAACACAGATGAAGCTTCTAAGTTGATGTAATAGCCAGTAAGAAGTAGTACAATTCAAGTTTTAGTTATCCATTATTGACTTTTTAGCTGGCTTTGGTGCCTTGGACGTGAGCTAGGAACTTAAGAATTTGCATGAAAGGAGGACCAGCAGCCGAGTTGCACGGGAGAATGTGAAAAGTGTTCATATGTAGTAAAAACCTGAGAAATCCGTCCGTTTTCGTCATTTGTTATCGAATCGACTGAAAGCCCGATCGTCACATTGGCCGCTCTTCTCTCTGAAACGGTTGTACTTATCGTCTGCAAAGCTATGCCGCCTGCTGCGGTTTGTGGAGACACTAAAAGCACCATAGTAGAACACAGATGAAGCTTCTAAGTTGATGTAATATCCAGTATTAACTAGTACAATTCAAGTTTTAGGTATCGATTATTGACTTTTTAGCTGGCTTTGGTGCCTTGGACATGAACTAGAACTTTAAGATTCTGCATGAAAGGAGGACTAGCAGCCGAGTTGCACCGGAGAATGTCAAAAGTGTTCATATGTGGTAAAAACCTGAGAAATTCGTCCGTTTTCGTCATTTGTTATCGAATCGTCTTAAAACCAGATCGTCACATTGGCCGCTCTTCTCTCTGAAACGGTTGTACTTATCGTCTGCAAAGCTATGTCGCGTGCTGCGGTATGCGGAGACACCAAAAGCACCGTAGTAGAACACGGATGAAGCCTCTAAGTTGATGTAACAGCCAGTAAGAAATAGTACGATTCAAGTTTTAGGTATCGATTATTGAGTATTTAATCTTCTTTGGTGCCTTGGACATGAGTTAGGAAATTAAGATTTTGCATGAAAGTAGGACTAGCAGCCGAGTTAAACGGGAGAATGTGAAAAGTGTTCATATGTAGTAAAAACCTGAGAAATTCGTCCGTTTTCGTCATTTGTTATCGAATCGACTTAAAGCCAGATCGTCACATTGGCCGCTCGTCTCTCTGAAACGGTTGTTCTTATCGTCTGCAAAGCTATGTCGCGTGCTGCGGTATGCGGAGACACTAAAAGCACCATAGTAGAACACAGATGAAGCTTCTAAGTTGATGTAATAGAAAGTAAGAAGTAGTACAATTCAAGTTTTAGTTATCGATTATTGAGTTTTTACCCTTCTTTGGTGCTTTGGACATTAGCTATGAACTAAAAATATTGCATGAAAGGAGGACTAGCAGCCGCATTGCACGGGAGAATGTGAAAAGTGTTCATATGTAGTAAAAACCTGAGAAATCCGTCCGTTTTCGACATTTGTTATCGAATCGACTTAAAGCCAGATCGTCACATTGGCCGCTCTTCTCTCTGAAACGGTTGTACTTATCGTCTGCAAAGCTATGTGGCGTGCTGCGGTTTGCAGAGACTCAAAAAGCACCATAGTAGAACACAGATGAAGCTTCTAGGTTGATGTAATAGCCAGTATGAAGTAGTACAATTCAAGTTTTAGTTATCGATTATTGACTTTTTGCCCTTCATTGGTGCCTTGGACATGAGCTAGGAACTTAAGAATTTTCATGAAAGGAGGACTACCAGCCGCGTTGCACGGGTGAATGTGAAAAGTGTTCATATGTAGTAAAAACAAGAGAAATCCGTCCGTTTTCGTCATTTGTTGACGAATCGACTTAAAGCCAGATCGTCACAATGGCCGCTGTTCTGTCTGATACGGTTACATTTAACGTCTGCAAAGCTATGTCGCATGCTGCGGTATGCGGAGACACTAAAAGAACCATAGTAGAACGCAGATGAAGCTTTTAAATTGATGTAATAGCCAGTAAGAAGACGAGCAATTCAAGTTTTAGGTATCGATTATTGACTTTTTACCCTCCTTTGGTGCCTTGGACATGAGCTAGGAACTTGAGATTTTGCATGAAAGGAGGATTAGCAGCCGCGTTACACGGGAGAATGTGAAAAGTGTTCATATGTAGTAAAAACAAGAGAAATCCGTCCGTTTTCGTCATTTGTTGTCGAATCGACTTCAAGCCAGATCGTCACAATGGCCGCTGTTCTGTCTGATACGGTTACATTTAACGTCTGCAAAGCTATGTCGCGTGCTGCGGTATGCGGAGACACTAAAAGCACCATAGTAGAACGCAGATGAAGCTTTTAAATTGATGTAATAGCCAGTAAGAAGACGAACAATTCAAGTTTTAGGTATCGATTATTGACTTTTTACCCTCCTTTGGTGCCTTGGACATGAGCTAGGAACTTGAGATTTTGCATGAAAGGAGGATTAACAGCCGCGTTGCACGGGATAATGTGAAAAGTGTTCATATGTTGTAAAACCTCAGAAATCCGTCTGTTTTCGTCATTTATTATCGAATCGACTTAAAGCCAGATCGTCACATTGGCCGCTCTTCTCTCTGAAACGGTTGTACTTATAGTCTGCAAAGCAATGTCGCGTTCTGCGGTATGCGGAAACACTAAAAGCACCATAGTAGAACACAGATGAAGCTTCTAAGTTGATGTAATAGCCAGTAAGATGTAGTAGAATTCAAGTTTTAGTTATCGATTATTGACTTTTTAGCTGGCTTTGGTGCCTTGGACATGAGCTAGGACCTTAACACTTTGCATGAAAGGAGGACTAGCAGCCGAGTTGCACGGGAGAATTTGAAAAGTGTTCATATGTAGTAAAAACCTGAGAAATCCGTCCGTTTTCGTCATTTGTTATCGAATCGACTTAAAGCCAGATCGTCACATTGGCCGCTCTTCTCTCTGAAACGGTTACATTTATCGTCTGCAAAGATATGACGCTTGCTGCGGTATGCGGAGACACTAAAAGCACCATAGTAGAACACAGATGAAGCTTCTAAGTTGATGTTATAGCCAGTAAGAAGTAGTACAATTCAAGTTTTAGTTATGGATTATTGACTTTATACTCTTCTTTGGTGCCTTGTACATGAGCTAGGAAATTAAGATTTTGCATGAAAGGACTACTTAAAGCCAGATCGTCACATTGGCCGCTCTTCTCTCTAAACAGTTTGTACTTATCGTCTGCAAAGTTATGTCTCGTGCTGCGGTATGTGGAGACACTAAAAGCAACATAGTAGAACACAAGTGAAGCTTCTAAGTTGATGTATTAGCCAGTAAGAAGTAGTACAATTCAAGTTTTAGGTATCGATTATTGACTTTTTAGCTGGCTTTGGTGCCTTGGACATGAACTAGGACTTTACGATTCTGCATGAAAGGAGGACTAGCAGCCGAGTTGCACGGGAGAATGTCAAAAGTGTTCATATGTGGTAAAAACCTGTTAAATTCGTCCGTTTTCGTCATTTGTTATCGAATGGACTTAAAACCAGATCGTCACATTGGCCGCTCTTCTCTCTGAAACGGTTGTACTTATCGTCTGCAAAGCTATGTCGCGTGCTGCGGTATGCGGAGACACCAAAAGCACCGTAGTAGAACACAGATGAAGCCTCTAAGTTGATGTAACAGCCAGTAAGAAATAGTACGATTCAAGTTTTAGGTATCGATTATTGAGTTTTTACCCTTCTTTGGTGCTTTCGACATGACCTAGGAACTTAAGATTTTGCATGAAAGGAGGACTAGCAGCCGAGTTGCACGGGAGAATGTGAAAAGTGTTCATATGTAGTAAAAACCTGAGAAATCCGTACGTTTTTGGCATTTGTTGTCGACTCGACTTAAAGCCAGATTGTCATATTGGCCGCTGTTCTGTCTGAAACGGTTACATTTATCGTCTGCAAAGCTATGTCGCGTGCTGCGGTATCCGGAGACACTAAAAGCACCATAGTATAACACAGATGAAGTTTCTAAATTGGTGTACTAGCCAATAAGAAGTAGTATAATTCAAGTATTAGGTATCGATTATTGACTTTTTACCCTTCTATGGTGCCTTGGACATGAGCTAGGAACTTCAGATTTTGCATAAAAGGAGGACTAGCAGCCGCGTTGCACGGAAGAACGTGAGAAGTGTTCATACGTAGTAAAAACCTGAGAAATCTGTCCGTGTTTGTCATTTGTTATCGAATTTACTTAAAGTCAGATTGTCACATTGGCCGCTCTTCTGTCTGAAACGGTTACATTTATCGTCTTCAAAGCTATGTCGCGTGCTGCGGTATGCGGAGACACTAAAAGCACCATAGTAGAACGCAGATGAAGCTTCTAAGTTGATGTAATAGCCAGTAAGAAGTGGTACAATTCAAGTTTTAGGTATCGATTATTGACTTTTTACCCTCCTTTGGTGCCTTGTACATGAGCTAGGAACTTGAGATATTGCATGAAAGGAGGATTAGCATCCGCGTTGCACGGGAGAATGTGAAAAGTGTTCATATGTAGTAAAACCCTGAGGAATCCGTCCGTTTTCGTCATTTGTTATCGAATCGACTTAAAGCCAGATCGTCACATTGGCCGCTCGTCTCTCTGAAACGGTTGTTCTTATCGTCTGCAAAGCTATGTCGCGTGCTGCGGTATGCGGAGACACTAGAAGTACCATAGTAGTACTCAGATGAAGCTTCGAAGTTGATGTAATTGCCAGTAAGAAGTAGTACAATTCAAGTTATAGTTATGGATTATTGACTTTTTAGCTGGCTTTGGTGCCTTGGACATGAGCTAGAAACTCATGAATTTGCATGAAAGGGGGACTAGCAGCCGCGTTGCACGGGAGAATGTGGAAAGTGTTCATATGTAGTAAAAACCTGAGAAATCCGTCCGTTTTCGTCATTTGTTATCGAATCGACTTAAAGCCACATCGTCACATTGGCCGCTCTTCTCTCTGAAACGGTTGTACTTATCGTCTGCAAAGCCATGTCGCGTGCTGCGGTTTGCAGAGCCACTAAAATCAACATAGTAGAACACAGATGAAGCTTCTAAGTTGATGTAATAGCCAGTAAGAAGTAGTACAATTCAAGTTTTAGTTATCGATTATTGACTTTTTGCCATTCATTGGTGCCTTGGACATGAGCTAGGAACTTAAGAATTTTCATGAAAGGAGGACTAGCAGCCGCGTTGCACGGGAGAATGTGAAAAGTGTTCATATGTAGTAAAAACTTGAGAAATCCATCCGTGTTCGTCATTTGTTATCGAATCGACTTAAAACCAGATCGTCACATTGGCCGCTCTTCTCTCAGAAACGGTTGTTTTTATCGTCTGCAAAGCTAAGCCGCGTGCTGCGGTATGCGGAGACACTAAAAGCACCATAGTATAACACAGATGAAGGTTCTAAGTTGATGTAATAGCCAGTAAGAAGTAGTACAATTCAAGTTTTAGGTATCGATTATTGACTTTTTGATTTTCTTTGGTGCCTTGGACATGAGCTAGGACCTTAAGATTATGCATGAAAGGAGCAGTAGCAGCCGAGTTTCACGGGAGAATGTGAAAAGTGTGCATATGTAGTAAAAACCTGAGAAATCCGTCCGTTTTCGTCATTGGTTGTCGAATCGACTTAAAGCCAGATCGTCACAATGGCCGCTGTTCTATCTGATACGGTTACATTTAACGTCTGCAAAGCTATGTCGCGTGCTGCGGTATGCGGAGACACTAAAAGCACCATAGTAGAACACAGATGAAGCTTCTAAGTTGATGTAATAGCCAGTAAGAAGTAGTAGAATTCAAGTTTTAGTTATCGATTATTGACTTTTTAGCTGGCTTTGCTGCCTTGGACATGAGCTAGGACCTTAACACTTTGCATGAAAGGAGGACTAGCAGCCGAGTTGCACGGGAGAATTTGAAAAGTGTTCATATGTAGTAAAAACCTGAGAAATCCGTCCGTTTTCGTCATTTGTTATTGAATCGACTTAAAGCCAGATCGTCACATTGGCCGCTCTCCTCTCTGAAACGGTTACATTTATCGTCTGCAAAGATATGACGCTTGCTGCGGTATGCGGAGACACTAAAAGCACCATAGTAGAACACAGATGAAGCTTCTAAGTTGATGTAATAGCCAGTAAGAAGTAGTACAATTCAAGTTTTAGTTATCCATTATTGACTTTTTAGCTGGCTTTGGTGCCTTGGACGTGAACTAGGAACTTAAGAATTTGCATGAAAGGAGGACCAGCAGCCGAGTTGCACGGGAGAATGTGAAAAGTGTTCATATGTAGTAAAAACCTGAGAAATCCGTCCGTTTTCGTCATTTGTTATCGAATCGACTGAAAGCCCGATCGTCACATTGGCCGCTCTTCTCTCTGAAACGGTTGTACTTATCGTCTGCAAAGCTATGTCGCCTGCTGCGGTTTGTGGAGACACTAAAAGCACCATAGTAGAACACAGATGAAGCTTCTAAGTTGATGTAAAATCCAGTATTAACTAGTACAATTCAAGTTTTAGGTATCGATTATTGACTTTTTAGCTGGCTTTGGTGCCTTGGACATGAACTAGAACTTTAAGATTCTGCATGAAAGGAGGACTAGCAGCCGAGTTGCACGGGAGAATGTCAAAAGTGTTCATATGTGGTAAAAACCTGAGAAATTCGTCCGTTTTCGTCATTTGTTATCGAATCGACTTAAAACCAGATCGTCACATTCGCCGCTCTTCTCTCTGAAACGGTTGTACTTATCGTCTGCAAAGCTATGTCGCGTGCTGCGGTATGCGGAGACACCAAAAGCACCGTAGTAGAACAAGGATGAAGCCTCTAAGTTGATGTAACAGCCAGTAAGAAATAGTACGATTCAAGTTTTAGGTATCGATTATTGAGTATTTAACCTTCTTTGGTGCCTTGGACATGAGTTAGGAAATTAAGATTTTGCATGAAAGTAGGACTAGCAGCCGAGTTAAACGGGAGAATGTGAAAAGTGTTCATATGTAGTAAAAACCTAAGAAATCCGTCCGTTTTCGTCATTTGTTATCGAATCGACTTAAAGCCAGATCGTCACATTGGCCGCTCGTCTCTCTGAAACGGTTGTTCTTATCGTCTGCAAAGCTATGTCGCGTGCTGCGGTATGCGGAGACACTAGAAGTACCATAGTAGAACTCAGATGAAGCTTCTAAGTTGATGTAATTGCCAGTAAGAAGTAGTACAATGCAAGTTTTAGTTGTGGATTATTGACTTTTTAGCTGGCTTTGGTGCCTTGGACATGAGCTAGAAACTCATGAATTTCCATGAAAGGAGGACTAGCAGCCGCGTTACACGGGAGAATGTGGAAAGTGTTCATATGTAGTAAAAACCTGAGAAATCCGTCTGTGTTCGTCATTTGTTATCGAATCGACTTAAAGCCAGATAGTCACATTTTCTGCTCTTCTTTCTGAAACGGTTGTCCTTATCGTCTGCAAAGCTATGTCGCGTGCTGCGGTATGCGGAGACACTAAAAGCACCATAGTAGAACACTGATGAAGCTTCTAAGTTGATGTAATAGCCAGTAAGAAGTAGTACAATTCAAGTTTTAGTTATCGATTATTGACTTTTTACCCTTCTTTGGTGCTTTGGACATTAGCTATGAACTAAAAATATTGCATGAAAGGAGGATTAGCAGCCGCGTTGCACGGGAGAATGTGAAAAGTGTTCATATGTAGTAAAACCTGAGAAATCCGTCCGTTTTCGTCATTTATTATCGAATCGACTTAAAGCCAGATCGTCACATTGGCCGCTCTTCTCTCAGATACGGTTGTTTTTATCGTCTGCAAAGCTATGTCGCGTTCTGCGGTATGCGGAGACACTAAAAGCACCATAGTATAACACAGATGAAGCTTCTAAGTTGATGTAATAGCCACTAAGATGTAGTACAATTCAAGTTTTAGGTATCGATTATTGACTTTTTACTTTTCTTTGGTGCCTTGGACATGAGATAGGATCTTAAGATTATGCATGAAAGGAGTAGTAGCAGCCGAGTGTCACGGGAGAATGTGAAAAGTGTTCATATGTAGTAAAAACAAGAGAAATCCGTCCGTTTTCGTCATTTGTTGTCGAATCGACTTCAAGCCAGATCGTCACATTGGCCGCTCTTCTCTCTGAAACGGTTGTACTTATAGTCTGCAAAGCAATGTCGCGTTCTGCGGTATGCGGAGACACTAAAAGCACCATAGTAGAACACAGATGAAGCTTCTAAGTTGATGTAATAGCCAGTAAGAAGTAGTAGAATTCAAGTTTTAGGTATCGATTATTGACTTTTTGATTTTCTTTGGTGCCTTGGACATGAGCTAGGACCTTAAGATTATGCATGAAAGGAGCAGTAGCAGCCGAGTTTCACGGGAGAATGTGAAAAGTGTGCATATGTAGTAAAAACCTGAGAAATCCGTCCGTTTTCGTCATTGGTTGTCGAATCGACTTAAAGCCAGATCGTCACAATGGCCGCTGTTCTATCTGATACGGTTACATTTAACGTCTGCAAAGCTATGTCGCGTGCTGCGGTATGCGGAGACACTAAAAGCACCATAGTAGAACGCAGATGAAGCTTTTAAGTTGATGTAATAGCCAGTAAGAAGTCGAACAATTCAAGTTTTAGGTATCGATTATTGACTTTTTACCCTCCTTTGGTGCCTTGGACATGAGCTAGGAACTTGAGATTTAGCATGAAAGGAGGATTAGCAGCCGCGTTGCACGGGAGAATGTGAAAAGTGTTCATATGTAGTAAAAACCTGAAAAATCCGTCCGTTTTCGTCATTTATTATCGAATCGACTTAAAGCCAGATCGTCACACTGGCCGCTCTTCTCTCTGAAACGGTTGTACTTATAGTCTGCAAAGCAATGTCGCGTGCTGCGGTATGCGGAGACACTAAAAGCACCATAGTAGAACACAGATGAAGCTTCTAAGTTGATGTAATAGCCAGTAAGAAGTAGTAGAATTCAAGTTTTAGTTATCGATTATTGACTTTTTAGCTGGCTTTGGTGCCTTGGACATGAGCTAGGACCTTAACACTTTGCATGAAAGGAGGACTAGCAGCCGAGTTGCACGGGAGAATTTGAAAAGTGTTCATATGTAGTAAAAACCTGAGAAATCCGTCCGTTTTCGTCATTTGTTATCGAATCGACTTAAAGCCAGATCGTCACATTGGCCGCTCTCCTCTCTGAAACGGTTACATTTATCGTCTGCAAAGATATGACGCTTGCTGCGGTATGCGGAGACACTAAAAGCACCATAGTAGAACACAGATGAAGCTTCTAAGTTGATGTTATAGCCAGTAAGAAGTAGTACAATTCAAGTTTTAGTTATGGATTATTGACTTTATACCCTTCTTTGGTGCCTTGCACATGAACTAGGAACTTAAGAATTTGCATGAAAGGAGGACCAGCAGCCGAGTTGCACGGGAGAATGTGAAAAGTGTTCATATGTAGTAAAAACCTGAGAAATCCGTCCGTTTTCGTCATTTGTTATCGAATCGACTGAAAGCCCGATCGTCACATTGGCCGCTCTTCTCTCTGAAACGGTTGTACTTATCGTCTGCAAAGCTATGTCGCCTGCTGCGGTTTGTGGAGACACTAAAAGCACCATAGTAGAACACAGATGAAGCTTCTAAGTTGATGTAAAATCCAGTATTAACTAGTACAATTCAAGTTTTAGGTATCGATTATTGACTTTTTAGCTGGCTTTGGTGCCTTGGACATGAACTAGAACTTTAAGATTCTGCATGAAAGGAGGACTAGCAGCGAGTTGCACGGGAGAATGTCTAAAGTGTTCATATGTGGTAAAAACCTGAGAAATTCGTCCGTTTTCGTCATTTGTTATCGAATCGACTTAAAACCAGATCGTCACATTCGCCGCTCTTCTCTCTGAAACGGTTGTACTTATCGTCTGCAAAGCTATGTCGCGTGCTGCGGTATGCGGAGACACCAAAAGCACCGTAGTAGAACACGGATGAAGCCTCTAAGTTGATGTAACAGCCAGTAAGAAATAGTACGATTCAAGTTTTAGGTACCGATTATTGAGTATTTAAGCTTCTTTGGTGCCTTGGACATGAGTTAGGAAATTAAGATTTTGCATGAAAGTAGGACTAGCAGCCGAGTTAAACGGGAGAATGTGAAAAGTGTTCATATGTAGTAAAAACCTAAGAAATCCGTCCGTTTTCGTCATTTGTTATCGAATCGACTTAAAGCCAGATCGTCACATTGGCCGCTCGTCTCTCTGAAACGGTTGTTCTTATCGTCTGCAAAGCTATGTCGCGTGCTGCGGTATGCGGAGACACTAGAAGTACCATAGTAGAACTCAGATGAAGCTTCTAAGTTGATGTAATTGCCAGTAAGAAGTACTACAATGCAAGTTTTAGTTATGGATTATTGACTTTTTAGCTGGCTTTGGTGCCTTGGACATGAGCTAGAAACTCATGAATTTCCATGAAAGGAGGACTAGCAGCCGCGTTACACGGGAGAATGTGGAAAGTGTTCATATGTAGTAAAAACCTGAGAAATCCGTCCGTGTTCGTCATTTGTTATCGAATCGACTTAAAGCCAGATAGTCACATTTTCTGCTCTTCTTTCTGAAACGGTTGTCCTTATTGTCTGCAAAGCTATGTCGCGTGCTGCGGTATGCGGAGACACTAAAAGCACCATAGTAGAACACAGATGAAGCTTCTAAGTTGATGTAATAGCCAGTAAGAAGTAGTACAATTCAAGTTTTTGTTATCGATTATTGACTTTTTACCCTTCTTTGGTGCTTTGGACATTAGCTATGAACTAAAAATATTGCATGAAAGGAGGATTAGCAGCCGCGTTGCACGGGAGAATGTGAAAAGTGTTCATATGTAGTAAAACCTGAGAAATCCGTCCGTTTTCGTCATTTATTATCGAATCGACTTAAAGCCAGATCGTCACATTGGCCGCTCTTCTCTCAGATACGGTTGTTTTTATCGTCTGCAAAGCTATGTCGCGTGCTGCGGTATGCGGAGACACTAAAAGCACCATAGTATAACACAGATGAAGCTTCTAAGTTGATGTAATAGCCACTAAGATGTAGTACAATTCAAGTTTTAGGTATCGATTATTGACTTTTTACTTTTCTTTGGTGCCTTGGACATGAGCTAGGATCTTAAGATTATGCATGAAAGGAGTAGTAGCAGCCGAGTTTCACGGGAGAATGTGAAAAGTGTTCATATGTAGTAAAAACAAGAGAAATCCGTCCGTTTTCGTCATTTGTTGTCGAATCGACTTCAAGCCAGATCGTCACATTGGCCGCTCTTCTCTCTGAAACGGTTGTACTTATAGTCTGCAAAGCAATGTCGCGTTCTGCGGTATGCGGAGACACTAAAAGCACCATAGTAGAACACAGATGAAGCTTCTAAGTTGATGTAATAGCCAGTAAGAAGTAGTAGAATTCAAGTTTTAGGTATCGATTATTGACTTCTTACCCCTCTTTGGTGCCTTGTACATGAGCTAGGAAATTAAGATTTTGCATGAAAGGACTACTTAAAGCCAGATCGTCACATTGGCCGCTCTTCTCTCTAAAACGTTTGTACTTATCGTCTGCAAAGTTATGTCTCGTGCTGCGGTATGTGGAGACACTAAAAGCAACATAGTAGAACACAAGTGAAGCTTCTAAGTTGATGTATTAGCCAGTAAGAAGTAGTACAATTCAAGTTTTAGGTATCGATTATTGACTTTTTACCATTCTTTGTTTCATTGGACATGAGCTAGGAAATTAAGATTTTGCATGAAAGGAGGACTTAAATCCAGATCGTCACATTGGCCGCTCTTCTCTCTAAAACGTTTGTACTTATCGTCTGCAAAGTTATGTCTCGTGCTGCGGTATGAGGAGACACTAAAAGCACCATAGTAGAACACAGATGAAGCTTTTAAATTGATGTAATAGCCAGTAAGAAGACGAACAATTCAAGTTTTAGGTATCGATGATTGACTTTTTACCCTCCTTTGGTTCCTTGGACATGAGCTAGGAACTTGAGATTTTGCATGAAAGGAGGCTTAGCAGCCGCGTTGCACGGGATAATGTGAAAAGTGTTCATATGTAGTAAAACCTGAGAAATCCGTCTGTTTTCGTCATTTATTATCGAATCGACTTAAAGCCAGATCGTCACATTGGCCGCTCTTCTCTCTGAAACGGTTGTACTTATAGTCTGCAAAGCAATGTCGCGTTCTGCGGTATGCGGAGACACTAAAAGCACCATAGTTGAACACAGATGAAGCTTCTAAGTTGATGTAATAGCCAGTAAGAAGTAGTAGAATTCAAGTTTTAGTTATCGATTATTGACTTTTTAGCTGGCTTTGGTGCGTTGGACATGAGCTAGGACCTTAACACTTTGCATGAAAGGAGGACTAGCAGCCGAGTTGCACGGGAGAATTTGAAAAGTGTTCATATGTAGTAAAAACCTGAGAAATCCGTCCGTTTTCGTCATTTGTTATCGAATCGACTTAAAGCCAGATCGTCACATTGGCCGCTCTTCTCTCTAAAACGGTTGTACTTATCGTCTGCAAAGCTATGTCGCGTGCTGCGGTATGCGGAGACACTAAAAGCACCATAGTAGAACGCAGATGAAGCCTCTAAGTTGATGTAATAGCCAGTATGAAGTAGTACAATTCAAGTTTTAGGTATCGATTATTGACTTTTTACCATTCTTTGTTTCATTGGACATGAGCTAGGAAATTAAGATTTTGCATGAAAGGAGGACTTAAAGCCAGATCGTCACATTGGCCGCTCTTCTCTCTAAAACGTTTGTACTTATCGTCTGCAAAGTTATGTCTCGTGCTGCGGTATGTGGAGACACTAAAAGCACCATAGTAGAACACAGGTGAAGGTTCTAAGTTGATGTAATAGCCGGTAAGAAGTAGTACAATTCAAGTTTTAGGTATCGATTATTGACTTCTTACCCTTCTTTGGTGCCTTGTACATGAGCTAGGAAATTAAGATTTTGCATGAAAGGACTACTTAAAGCCAGATCGTCACATTGGCCGCTCTTCTCTCTAAAACGTTTGTACTTATCGTCTGCAAAGTTATGTCTCGTGTTGCGGTATGTGGAGACACTAAAAGCAACATAGTAGAACACAAGTGAAGCTTCTAAGTTGATGTATTAGCCAGTAAGAAGTAGTACAATTCAAGTTTTAGGTATGGATTATTGATCTTTTAGCTGGCTTTGGTGACTTGGACATGAGCTAGGACCGTAAGATTCTGCATGAAAGTAGGACTGGCAGGCGAGTTGCATGGGAGAATGTGAAAAGTGTTCATGTGTAGTAAAAACCTGAGAAATCCGTCTGTTTTCTTCATTTGTTATCGAATCGACTTAAAGCCAGATCGTCACATTGGCCGCTCTTCTGACTGAAACGGTTACATTTATCGTCTGCAAAGCTATGTCGCGTGCTGCGGTATGCGAAGACACTAAAAGCACCATAGTAGAACACAGATGAAACTTCTAAGTTGATGTAATAGCCATTAAGAAGTAGTACAATTCAAGTTTTAGGTACCGATTATTGACTTTTTAGATGGCTTTGGTGCCTTGGACATGAGCTAGGACCTTAAGATTCTGCATGAAAGGAGGACTAGCAGCCGAGTTGCATGGGAGAATGTGAAAAGTGTTCATATGTAGTAAAAACCTGAGAAATCCGTCCGTTTTCGTCATTTGTTATCGAATCGACTTAAAGCCAGATCGTCACATTGGCCGCTCTTCTCTCTGAAACGGTTACATTTATCGTCTGCAAAGCTATGTCGCGTGCTGCGGTATGTGGAGACACTAAAAGCACCATAGTAGAACACAGATGAAGCTTTTAAGTTGATGTAATAGCCAGTAAGAAGTAGTACAATTCAAGTTTTAGGTATCGATTATTGACTTTTTAGCTGGCTTTGGTGCCTTGGACATGAGCTAGGACCTTAAGATTCTGCATGAAAGGAGGACTAGCAGCCGAGTTGCACGGGAGAATGTGAAAAGTGTTCGTACGTAGTAAAAACCTGAGAAATCCATCCGTTTTCGTCATTTTTTATAGAATCGACTTAAAGCCAGATCGTCACATTGGCCGCTTTTCTCTCTGAAACGGTTGTACGTATCGTCGGCAAAGCTATGTCGCGTGCTGCGGTATGTGGTGACACTAAAAGCACCATAGTAGAACACGGATGAAGTTTCTAAGTTGATGTAATAGCCAGTATGAAGTAGTACAATTCAAGTTTTAGGTATCGATTATTGACTTTTTACCCTTCTTTGGTGCCTTGGACATGAGCTAGGAAATTAAGATTTTGCATGAAAGGAGGACTTAAAGGCAGATCGTCAAATTGGCCGCTCTTCTCTCTAAAACGTTTGTACTTATCGTCTGCAAAGTTATGTCTCGTGCTGCGGTATGTGGAGACACTAAAAGCAACATAGTAGAACACAGGTGATGCTTCTAAGTTGATGTAATAGCCATTAAGAAGTAGTACAATTCAAGTTTTAGGTACCGATTATTGACTTTTTAGATGGCTTTGGTGCCTTGGACATGAGCTAGGAACTTAAGATTTGGCAAGAAAAGGAGGACTAGCAGCCGCGTTGCACGGGAGAATGTGAAAAGTTTTTATATGTAGTAAAAACCTGAGAAATCCGTCCGTATTCGTCATTTGTTATCGAATCGACTTAAAGCCAGATCGTCACATTGGCCGCTCTTCTCTCTTTAACGGTTGTACTTATCGTCTGCAAAGCTATGTCGCGTGCTGTGGTATGCGGAGACGTTAAAATCATCATAGTAGAACACAGATGAAGCTTCTAAGTTGATGTAATAGCCAGTAAGAAGTAGTACAATTCAAGTTTCAATTATCGATTATTGACTTTTTAGCTGGCTTTGGTGAATTGGAAATGAGCTAGGACCTTAATAATTTTGCATGAAAGGAGGACTAGCAGCCGCGTTGCACGGGAGAATGTGAAAAGTGTTCATATGTAGTAAAAACCTGAGAAATCCGTCCGTGTTCGTCATTTGTTATCGAATCGACTTAAAGCCAGATCGTCACATTGGCCGCTCTTCTCTCTGAAAGGGTTGTACTTATCGTCTGCAAAGCTATGTCGCGTGCTGCGGTATGTGGAGACACTAAAAGCACCATAGTAGAACACAGATGAAGCTTATAAGTTGATGTAATAGCCAGTAACAAGTAGTACAATTCATGTTTTAGTTATCGATTATTGACTTTGGTGCCTTGGACATGAGCTAGGACCTTAACATTTTGCATGAAAGGAAGACTTGCAGCCGAGTTGCACGGGAGAATGTGAAAAGTGTTCATATGTAGAATAAACCAGAGAAATCCGTTAGTTTTCGTCATCTGTTATAGAATCCACTTAAAGCCAGATCGTCACAATGGCCGCTCTTCTGTCTGAAACGGTTACATTTGTCGTCTGCAAAGCTATGTCGCGTGCTTCGGTATGTGGAGACACTAAAAGCACCATAGTAGAATACAGATGAAGCTACTAAGTTGTTGTAATAGCCAGTAAGAAGTAGTACAATTCAAGTTTTAGGTATCGATTATTGACTTTTTTCCCTTCTTTGGTGCCTTGGACATGAGCTAGGAACTTAAGATTTTGCATGAAAGGAGGACTAGCCGCCGCGTTGCACGGGAGAATGTGAAAAGTGTTCATATGTAGTAAAAACCTGAGAAATCCGTCCGTTTTCGTAATTTGTTATCGAATCGACTTAAAGCCATATCGTCACATTGGCCGCTCTTCTCTCTGAATCGGTTGTACTTATCGTCTGCAAAGCTATGTCGCGTGCTGCGGTTAGCGGAGACACTAAAAGCATCATAGTAGAACACAGATGAAGCTTCTATGTTGATGTAATAGCCAGTAAGAAGTAGTACAATTCAAGATTTAGTTGTCGATTATTGACTTTTTAGCTGGCTTTGGTGCCTTGAACATGAGCTAGGACCTTAACATTTTGCATGAAAGGAGGACTCGCAGTCGAGTTGCACGGGAGAATGTGAAAAGTGTTCATATGTAGAAAAAACCTGAGAAATCCGTTAGTCTTCGTCATTTTTTATCGAATCCACTTAAAGCGAGATCGTCACAAAGGCCGCTCTTCTGTCTGAAACGGTTACATTTATCGTCTGCAAAGCTATGTCGCGTGCTGCGGTATGTGGAGACACTAAAAGCACCATAGTAGAACACAGATGAAGCTTCTAAGTTGTTGTAATAGCCAGTAATAAGTAGTACAATTCATGTTTTAGGTATCGATTATTGACTTTTTACCCTTCTTTGGTGCCTTGGACATGAGCTAGGAACTTAAGATTTTGCATGAAAGGAGGACTAGCAGCCGCGTTGCACGGGAGAATGTGAAAGGTGTTCATATGTAGTAAAAACATGAGAAATCCGTCCGTATTCGTCATTTGTTATCGAATCGACTTAAAGCCAGATTATCACATTGGCCGCTCTTCTCTCTGAAACGGTTGTACTTATCGTCTGCAAAGCTATGTCGCGTGCTGCGGTATGTGGAGACACTAAAAGCACCATAGTAGAACACAGATGAAGCTTCTAAGTTGATGTAATAGCCAGTAAGAAGTAGTACAATTTAAGTTTTAGGTATCGATTATTGACTTTTGAGCTGGCTTTGGTGCCTTGGACATGGGCTATGACCTTAAAATTTTGCATGAAAGGAGGACTAGCAGCCGCGTTGCACGGGAGAATATGAAAAGTGTTCATATATAGAAAAAACCTGAGAAATCCGTTAGTTTTCGTCATTTGTTATAGAATCAACTTAAAGCCAGATCGCCACAATGGCCGATCTTCTGTCTGAATCGGTTACATTTATGGACTGCAAAGCTATGTCGCGTGCTTCGGTATGTGGAGACACTAAAAGCACCATAGTAGAACACAGATGAAGCTTCGAAGTTGATGTAATAGCCAGTAAGAAGTAGTACAATTCAAGTTTTAGGTATCGATTATTGACTTTTTTCCCTTCTTTGGTGCCTTGGACATGAGCTAGGAACTTAAGATATTGCATGAAAGGAGGACTAGCAGCCGCGTTGCACTGGAGAATATGGAAAGTGTTCATATGTAGTAAAAACCTGAGAAATCCGTCCGTTTTCGTCATTTGTTATCGAATCGACTTAAACCCAGATCGTCACATTGGCCGCTCTTCTGTCTGAAACGGTTACATTTATCGTCTGCAAAGCTATGTCGCGTGCTTCGGTATGCGGAGACACTAAAAGCACCATAGTGGATCACAGATGAAGCATCTAAGTTGATGTAATAGCCAGTAAGAAGTAGTACAATTCAAGTATTAGGTATCGATTATTGACTTTTTAGCTGGCTCTGGTGCCTTGGACATGGGCTAGGACCTTAAGATTCTGCATGAAAGGAGGGCTAGCAGCCGAGTTGCACGGGAGAATTTGAAAAGTGTTCGTATGTAGTAAAAACCTGAGAAATCTGTTAGTTTTCGTCATTTTTTATCGAATCCACTTAAAGGCAGATCGTCACAATGGCCGCTCTTCTGTCTGAAACGGTTACATTTATCGTCTGCAAAGCTATGTCGCGTGCTGCGGTATGTGGAGACACTAAACGCACCATAGTAGAACACAGATGAAGCTTCTAAGTTGTTGTAATAGCCAGTAAGAAGTAGTACAATTCACGTATTAGGTATCGATTATTGACTTTTTACCCTTCTTTGGTGCCTTGGACATGAGCTAGGAACTTAAGATTTTGCATGAAAGGAGGACTAGCAGCCGCGTTGCACGGGAGAATGTGAAAGGTGTTCATATGTAGTAAAAACCTGAGAAATCCGTCCGTATTCGTCATTTGTTATCGAATCGACTTAAAGCCAGATCGTCACATTGGCCGCTCTTCTCTCTGAAACGGTTGTACTTATCGTCTGCAAAGCTATGTCGCGTGCTGCGGTATGTGGAGACACTAAAAGCACCTTAGTAGAACACAGATGAAGCTTCTAACTTGATGTAATAGCCAGTAAGAAGTAGTACAATTTAAGTTTTAGGTATCGATTATTGACTTTTGAGCTGGCTTTGGTGCCTTGGACATGGGCTAGGACCTTAAGATTCTGCATGAAAGGAGGGCTAGCAGCCGAGTTGCACGGGGGAATGTGAAAAGTGTTCATATGTAGTAAAAACCTGAGAAATCCGTCCGTTTTCGTAATTTGTTATAGAATCTACTTAAAGCCAGGTCGTCACATTGGCCGTTCTGCTCTCTGAAACGGCTGTACTTATCGTCTGCAAAGCTATGTCGCGTGCTGCGGTATGCAGAGACACTAAAAGCACCATAGTAGAACACAGATGAAGCTTCTAAGTTGCTGTAATACCCAGTAAGAAGTAGTACAATTCAAGTTTTAGTTATCGATTATTGACTTTTTAGCTGGCTCTGGTGCCTTGGACATGAGCTAGGACCTTAACAATTTGCATGAAAAGAGGACTAGCAGGCGAGTTGCACGGGAGAATGTGAAAAGTGTCCATATGTAGCAAAAACCTGAGAAATCCGTCCATTTTCGTCATTTGTTATCGAATCGACTTAAGCCAGATCGTCACATTGGCCGCTCATCTGTCCGAAACGGTTACATTTATCGTCTGCAAAGCTATGTCGGGTGCTGCGGTATGTGGAGACACTAAAAGCACCATAGTAGAACACAGATGAAGCTTGTAAGTTGATGTAATAGCCAGTAAGATGTAGTACAATTCAAGTTTTAGGTATCGATTATTGACTTTTTACCCTTCTTTGGTGCCTTGGACATGAGCTAGGAACTTAAGATTTTGCATGAAAGGAGGACTAGCAGCCGCGTTGCACGGGAGAATGTGAAAAGTGTTCATATGTAGTAAAAACCTGAGAAATCCGTCCGTTTTCGTCATTTGTTATCGAATCGACTTAAAGCCTTATCGTCACATTCGCCGCACGGGAGAATGTGAAAAGTGTTCATATGTAGTAAAAACCCGAGAAATCCGTCCGTATTCGTCATTTGTTATCGAATCGATTTAAAGCCAGATCGTCACATTGGCCGCTCTTCTCTCTGAATCGGTTGTACTTATCGTCTGCAAAGCTATGTCGCGTGCTGCGGTATGCGGAGACACTAAAAGCATCATAGTAGAACACAGATGGAGCTTCGATGTTGATGTAATAGCCAGTAAGAAGTAGTACAATTCAAGTTTTAGGTATCGATTATTGACTTTTTTCCCTTCTTTGGTGTCTTGGACATGAGCTAGGAACTTAAGATATTGCATGAAAGGAGGACTAGCAGCCGCGTTGCACGGGAGAATATGAAAGGTGTTCATATGTAGTAAAAACCTGAGAAATCCGTCCGTTTTCGTCATTTGTTATCGAATCGACTTAAACCCAGATCGTCACATTGGCCGCTCTTCTGTCTGAAACGGTTACATTTATCGTCTGCAAAGCTATGTCGGAGAAAGAAAACTGGCGTTCTACGGATCGGAGCGTGGAATGTCAGATCCCTTAATCGGGCAGGTAGGTTAGAAAATTTAAAAAGGGAAATGGATAGATTAAAGTTAGATATAGTGGGAATTAGTGAAGTTCGGTGGCAGGAGGAACAAGACTTCTGTTCAGGTGATTACAGGGTTATAAACACAAAATCAAATAGGGGTAATGCAGGAGTAGGTTTAATAATGAATAGGAAAATAGGAATGCGGGTAAGCTACTACAAACAGCATAGTGAACGCATTATTGTGGCCAAGATAGATACGAAGCCCACACCTACTACAGTAGTACAAGTTTATATGCCAACTAGCTCTGCAGATGACGAAGAAATTGAAGAAATGTACGATGAAATAAAAGAAATTATTCAGATAGTGAAGGAAGACGAAAATTTAATAGTAATGGGTGACTGGAATTCGAGTGTAGGAAAAGGGAGAGAAGGAAACATAGTAGGTGAATATGGATTGGGGCAAAGAAATGAAAGAGGAAGCCGCCTAGTAGAATTTTGTACAGAGCACAACTTAGTCATAGGTAACACTTGGTTTAAGAATCATGAAAGAAGGTTGTATACGTGGAAGGACCCTGGAGATACTAAAAGGTATCAGATAGATTATATAATGGTAAGACAGAGATTTAGGAACCAGGTTTTAAGTTGTAAGACATTTCCAGGGGCAGATGTGGACTCTGACCACAATCTATTGGTTATGACCTGTAGATTAAAACTGAAGAAACTGCAAAAATGTGGGAAATTAAGGAGATGGGACCTGGATAAACTGAAAGAACCAGAGGTTGTACAGAGTTTCAGGGAGAGCATAAGGGAACAATTGACAGGAATAGGGGAAAGAAATACAGTAGAAGAAGAATGGGTAGCTCTGAGTTATGAAGTAGTGAAGGCAGCAGAGGATAAAGTAGGTAAAAAGACGAGGGCTGCTAGAAATCCTTGGGTAACAGAAGAAATATTGAATTTAATTGATGAAAGGAGAAAATATAAAAATGCAGTAAATGAAGCAGGCAAAAAGGAATACAAACGTCTCAAAAATGAGATCGACAGGAAGTGCAAAATGGCTAAACAGGTATGGCTAGAGGACAAATGTAAGGATGTAGAGGCTTATCTCACTAGGGGTAAGATAGATACTGCCTACAGGAAAATTAAAGAGACCTTTGGAGAGAAGAGAACCACGTGTATGAATATCAAGAGCTCAGATGGCAACCCAGTTCTAAGCAAAGAAGGGAAGGCAGAAAGGTGGAAGGAGTATATAGAAGGTTTATACAAGGGTGATGTACTTGAGGACAATATTATGGAAATGGAAGAGGATGTAGATGAAGACGAAATGGGTGATACGATACTGCGTGAAGAGTTTGACAGAGCACTGAAAGACCTGAGTCGAAACAAGGCCCCCGGAGTAGACAACATTCCATTAGAACTACTGACGGCCTTGGGAGAGCCAGTCATGACAAAACTCTACCAGCTGGTGAGCAAGATGTATGAGACAGGCGAAATACCCTCAGACTTCAAGAAGAATATTATAATTCCAATCCCAAAGAAAGCAGGTGCTGACAGATGTGAAAATTACCGAACAATAAGTTTAATAAGTCACAGCTGCAAAATACTAACGCGAATTCTTTACAGACGAATGGAAAAACTGGTAGATGCGGACCTCGGGGAGGATCAGTTTGGATTCCGTCGAAATGTTGGAACACGTGAGGCAATACTGACCTTACGACTTATCTTAGAAGAAAGATTAAGAAAAGGCAAACCTACGTTTCTAACATTTGTAGACTTAGAGAAAGCTTTTGACAATGTTGACTGGAATACTCTTTTTCAAATTATAAAGGTGGCAGGGGTAAAACACAGGGAGCGAAAGGCTATTTACAAATTGTACAGAAACCAGATGGCAGTCATAAAAGTCGAGGGGCATGAAAGGGAAGCAGTGGTTGGGAAAGGAGTGAGACAGGGTTGTAGCCTCTCCCCGATGTTATTCAATCTGTATATTGAGCAAGCAGTAAAGGAAACAAAAGAAAAATTTGGAGTAGGTATTAAAATTCATGGAGACGAAGTAAAAACTTTGAGGTTCGCCGATGACATTGTAATTCTGTCAGAGACGGCAAAGGACTTGGAAGAGCAGTTGAACGGAATGGACAGTGTCTTGAAAGGAGGATATAAGATGAACATCAACAAAAGCAAAACGAGGATAATGGAATGTAGTCAAATTAAATCGGGTGATTCTGAGGGAATTAGATTAGGAAATGAGACACTTCAAGTAGTAAAGGAGTTTTGCTATTTAGGAAGTAAAATAACTGATGATGGTCGAAGTAGAGAGGATATAAAATGTAGACTGGCAATGGCAAGGAAAGCGTTTCTGAAGAAGAGAAATTTGTTAACATCGAATATAGATTTAAGTGTCAGGAAGTCATTTCTGAAAATATTTGTTTGGAGTGTAGCCATGTATGGAAGTGAAACATGGACGATAACTAGTTTGGACAAGAAGAGAATAGAAGCTTTCGAAATGTGGTGCTACAGAAGAATACTGAAGATCAGGTGGATAGATCACGTAACTAATGAGGAGGTATTGAATAGGATTGGGGAGAAGAGAAGTTTGTGGCACAACTTGACTAGAAGAAGGGATCGGTTGGTAGGACATGTTTGAGGCATCAAGGGATCACAAATTTAGCATTGGAGGGCAGTGTGGAGGGTAAAAATCGTAGAGGGAGACCGAGAGATGACTACACTAAGCAGATTCAGAAGGATGTAGGTTGCAGTAGGTACTGGGAGATGAAGAAGCTTGCACAGGATAGAGTAGCATGGAGAGATGCATCAAACCAGTCTCAGGACTGAAGACCACAACAACAACAACAACAAGCTATGTCGCGTGCTTCGGTAAGCGGAGACACTAAAAGCACCATAGTGGATCACAGATGAAGCATCTAAGTTGATGTAATAGCCAGTAAGAAGCAGTACAATTCAAGTTTTAGGTATCGATTATTGACTTTTTAGCTCTTTTTGGTTCCTTCGACATGAGCTAGGACCTTAAGATTCTGCATGAAGGAGGACTAGCAGCCGCGTTGCACGGGAGATTGTGAAAGGTGTTCATATGTAGTAAAAACCTGAGAAATCCGTCCGTATTCGTCATTTGTTATCGAATCGACTTAAAGCCAGATCGTCACATTGGCCGCTCTTCTCTCTGAAACGGTTGTACTTATCGTCTGCAAAGCTATGTCGCGTGCTGCGGTATGTGGAGACACTAAAAGCACCATAGTAGAACACAGATGAAGCTTCTAAGTCGATGTAATAGCCAGTAAGAAGTAGTACAATTCAAGTTTTAGGTATCGATTATTGACTTTTGCGCTGGCTTTGGTGCCTTTGACATGGGCTAGGACCTTAACATTCTGCATGAAAGGAGGGCTAGCAGCCGAGTTGCACGGGAGAATGTGAAAAGTGTTCATATGAAGTACAACCGGAGAAATCCGTCCGTTTTCGTCATTTGTTATCAAATCGACTTAAACCGAGATCGTCACATTGGCCGCTCTTCTGTCTGAAACGGTTACATTTATCGTCTGCAAAGCTATGTCGCATGCTTCGGTATGCGGAGGCACTAAAGGCACCATAGTGGATCACAGATGAAGCATCTAAGTTGATGTAATAGCCAGTAAGAAGTAGTACAATTCAAGTTTTAGGTATCGATTATTGACTTTTTAGCTGGCTTTGCTGCCTTGGACATGGGCTAGGACCTTAAGATTCTGCATGAAAGGAGTAATAGCAGCCGAGTTGCACGGGCGAAAGTGAAAAGTGTTCATACGTAGTAAAAACCTGAGAAATCCGTCTGTTTTTTTTCATTTGTTATCGAATCGACTTAAAGCCAGATCGTCACATTGGCCGCTCTTCTGTCTGAAACGGTTGTACTTATCGTCCGCAAAGCTATGTCGCGTGCTGCGGTATGCGGAGCCACTAAAAGCACCATAGTAGAATACAGATGAAGCTTCTAAGTTGTTGTAATAGCCAGTAAGAAGTAGTACAATTCACGTTTTAGGTATCGATTATTGGCTTTTTACCCTTCTTTGGTGCCTTGGACATGAGCTAGGAACTCAAGATTTTGCATGAAAGGAGGACTAGCAGCCGCGTTGCACGGGAGATTGTGAAAGGTGTTCATATGTAGTAAAAACCTGAGAAATCCGTCCGTATTCGTCATTTGTTATCGAATCGACTTAAAGCCAGATCGTCACATTGGCCGCTCTTCTCTCTGAAACAGTTGTACTTATCGTCTGCAAAGCTATGTCGCGTGCTGCGGTATGTGGAGACACTAAAAGCACCGTAGTAGAACACAGATGAAGCTTCTAAGTCGATGTAATAGCCAGTAAGAAGTAGTACAATTCACGTTTTAGGTATCGATTATTGAATTTTAGCTATCTTTGGTGCCTTGGACATGAGCTAGATCTTAAGATTCTGCACGAAAGGAGGACTAGCAGCCGAGTTGCACGGGAGAATGTGAAAATTGTTCATACGTAGTAAAAACCTGAGAAATCCGTCCGTTTTCGACATTTGTTATCGAATCGACTTAAAGCCAGATCGTCACATTGGCCGCTCTTCTGTCTGAAACAGTTACATTTATCGTCTGCAAAGCTATGTCGCGTGCTGCGGTATGTGGAGGCACTAAAAGCACCATAGTAGAACACAGATGAAGCTTCTAAGATGATGTAATAGCAAGTAAGAAGTAGTACAATTTAAGTTGTAGGTATCGATTATTGAGTTTTTACCCTTCTTTGGTGCCTTGGACATGAGCTAGGAACTTAAGATTTTGCATGAAAGGAGGACTAGCAGCCGCGTTTCACGGGAGAATGTGAAAAGTGTTCATATGTAGTAAAAACCCGAGAAATCCGTCGGTTTTCGTCATTTGTTATCAAATCGACTTAAAGCCAGATTGTCACATTAGCCGCTCTTCTGTCTGAAACGGTTGCATTTATCGTCTGCAAAGCTATGTCGCGTGCCGCGGTATGCGGAGACACTAAAAGCACCATAGTGGAACACAGTTGAAGCATCTAAGTTGATGTAATAGCCAGTAAGAAGTAGTACAATTCAAGTTTTAGGTATCGATTATTGACTTTTTACCCTTCTTTCGTGCCTTGGACATGAGCTAGGAACTTAAGATTTTGCATGAAAGGAGGACTAGCAGCCGCGTTGCACGGGAGAATATGAAAGGTGTTCATATGTAGTAAAAACCTGAGAAATCCGTCCGTTTTCGTCATTTGTTATCGAATCGACTTAAACCCAGATCGTCACATTGGCCGCTCTTCTGACTGAAACGGTTACATTTATCGTCTGCAAAGCTATGTCACGTGCTTCGGTATGCGGAGACACTAAAAGCACCATAGTGGATCACAGATGAAGCATCTAAGTTGATGTAATAGCCAGTAAGAAGTAGTACTATTCAAGTTTTAGGTATCGATTATTGACTTTTTAGCTGATTTTGGTGCCTTGGACATGAGCTAGGACCTTAAGATTCTGCATGAAGGAGGACTAGCAGCCGTGTTGCACGGGAGAATGTGAAAAGTGACCATATGTAGTAAAAACCTAAGAAATCCGTCCGTTTTCGTCATTTGTTATCGAACTGACTTAAAGCCAGATCGTCACATTGGCCGCTCTTCTGTCTGAAACAGTTACATTTATCGTCTGCAAAGCTATGTCGCGTGCTGCGGTATGTGGAGGCACTAAAAGCACCATAGTAGGACACAGATGAAGCTTCTAAGTTGATGTAATAGCCAGTAAGAAGTAGTACAATTCAAGTATTAGGTATCGATTATTGACTTTTTACCCTTCTTTGGTGCCTTGGACATGAGCTAGGAACTTAAGATTTTGCATGAAAGGAGGACTAGCAGCCGCGTTTCACGGGAGAATGTGAAAAGTGTTCATATGTAGTAAAAACCCGAGAAATCCGTCCGTTTTCGTCATTTGTTATCAAATCGACTTAAAGCCAGGTCGTCACATTGGCCGCTCTTCTGTCTGAAACGGTTACATTTATCGTCTGCAAAGCTATGTCGCGTGCCGCGGTATGCGGAGACACTAAAAGCACCATAGTGGAACACAGATGAAGCATCTAAGTTGATGTAATAGCCAGTAAGAAGTAGAACAATTCAAGTTTTATCTATCGATTATTGACTTTTTAGCTGGCTTTGGTGCCTTGGACATGAGCTAGGACCTTAAGATTCTGCATGAAAGGAGTAATAGCGTTAGTATTTTGCAGCCGTGGCTTATTAAACTGATAGTTCGGTAATTTTCACATCTGTCAGCACCTGCTTTCTTTGGGATTGGAATTATTATATTCTTCTTGAAGTCTGAGGGTATTTCGCCTGTCTCATACATCTTGCTCACCAGCTGGTAGAGTTTTATCATGACTGGCTCTCCCAAGGCCGTCAGTAGTTCTAATGGAATGTTGTCTACTCCGGGGGCCTTGTTTCGACTCAGGTCTTTCAGTGCTCTGTCAAACTCTTCACGCAGTATCGTATCTCCCATTTCGTCTTCATCTACATCCTCTTCTATTTCCATAATATTGTCCTCAAGTACATCGCCCTTGTATAAACCTTCTATATACTCCTTCCACCTTTCTGCCTTCCCTTCTTTGCTTAGAACTGGGCTGCCATCTGAACTCTTGATATTCATACACTTGGTTCTCTTCTCTCCAAAGGTCTCTTTAATTTTCCTGTAGGCAGTATCTATCTTACCCCTAGTGAGATAAGCTTCTACATCCTTACATTTGTCCTCTAGCCATACCTGTTTAGCCATTTTGCACTTCCTGTCGATCTCATTTTTGAGACGTTTGTATTCCTTTTTGCCTGCTTCATTTACTGCATTTTTATATTTTCTCCTTTCATCAATTAAATTCAATATTTCTTCTGTTACCCAAGGATTTCTAGCAGCCCTCGTCTTTGTACCTACTTTATCCTCTGCTGCCTTCACTACTACATCCCTCAGAGCTACCCATTCTTCTTCTACTGTATTTCTTTCCCCTATTCCTGTCAATTGTTCCCTTATGCTCTCTCTGAAACTCTGTACAACCTCTGGTTCTTTCAGTTTATCCAGGTCCCATCTCCTTAATTTCTCACATTTTCGCAGTTTCTTCAGTTTTAATCTACAGGTCATAACCAATAGATTGTGGTCAGAGTCCACATCTGCTCCTGGAAATGTCTTACAACTTAAGACCTGGTTCCTAAATCTCTGTCTTACCATTATATAATATATCTGATCCCTTTTAGTATCTCCAGGGTTCTTCCACGTATACAACCTTCTTTCATGATTCTTAAACCAAGTGTTAGCTATGATTAAGTTGTGCTCTGTGCAAAATTCTACTAGGCGGCTTCCTCTTTCATTTCTTAGACCCAATCCATATTCACCTACTATGTTTCCTTCTCTCCCTTTTCCTACACTCGAATTCCAGTCACCCATTACTATTAAATTTTCGTCTCCCTTCACTATCTGAATAATTTCTTTTATTTCATCGTACATTTCTTCAATTTCTTCATCATCTGCAGAGCTAGTTGGCATATAAACTTGTACTACTGTAGTAGGTGTGGGCTTCGTATCTATCTTGGCCACAATAATGCGTTCACTATACTGTTTGTAGTAGCTTACCCGCATTCCTATTTTCCTATTCATTATTAAACCTACTCCTGCATTACCCCTATTTGATTTTGTGTTTATAACCCTGTAGTCACCTGACCAGAAGTCTTGTTCCTCCTGCCACCGAACTTCACTAATTCCCACTATATCTAACTTTAACCTATCCATTTCCCTTTTTAAATTTTCTAACCTACCTGCCCGATTAAGGGATCTGACATTCCACGCTCCGATATCGTCTGCAAAGCTATGTCACGTGCTGCGGTATGCGGAGACACTAAAAGCACCATAGTAGAACACAGATGAAGGTTCTAAGTTGATGTAATAGCCAGTATGAAGTAGTACATTAAAGTTCTAGATATAAATTATTGACTCTTTAGCTGGCTTTGGTGCCTTGGACATGAGCTAGGACCTTAAGATCCTGCCTGAAATGAGGACTAGCAGCCGAGTTGCACGGGAGAATGTGAAAAGTGTTCATATGTAGTAAAAACCTGAGAAATCCGTCCGTATTCGTCATTTGTTATCGAATCGACTTAAAGCCAGATCGTCACATTGGTCGCTCTTCTGTCTCAATCGGTTACGTTTACCGTCTGCAAAGCTAAGTCGCGTGCTGCGGTATGCGGAGACACTAAAAGCACCATAGTAGAACACAGATGAAGGTTCTAAGTTGATGTAATAGACAGTAAGAAGTAGTACAATTCAAGTTTTAGGTATCGATTATTGACTTTTTACCCTTCTTTGGTACCATGGACATGAGCTAAGAACTTGAGATTTTGCATGAAAGGAGGACTAGCAGTCACGTTGCACGGGAGAATGTGAAAAGTGTTCATATGTAGTAAAAACCTGAGAAATCCGTCCGTTTTCGTCATATGTTATCGAATCGACTTAAAGCCAGATCGTCACATTGGCCGCTCTTCTGTCTGAAACGGTTACATTTATCATCTCCAAAGCTATGTCGCGTGCTGCGGTATGCGGAGACTATAAAAGCACCATAGTAGAACACAGATGAAGCTTCTAAGTTGATGTAATAGCGAGTAAGAAGTAGTACAATTCAAGTTTTAGGTATCGATTATTGACTTTTTACCCTTCATTGGTGCCTTGAACATGAGCTAAGAACTTAAGATTTTACATGAAAGGAGGACTAGCAGTCGCGTTGCACGGGAAAATGTGAAAAGTTTTCATATGTAGTAAAAACCTGAGAAATCCGTCCGTATTCGTCATTTGTTATCGAATCGACCTAAAACCAGATTTTCACATTGGCCGCTCTTCTGTCTGAAACGGTTACGTTTATCGTCTGCAAAGCTAAGTCGCGTGCTGCGGTATGCGGAGACACTAAAAGCACCATAGTAGAACACAGATGAAGGTTCTAAGTTGATGTAACAGACAGTAAGAAGTAGTACAATTCAAGTTTTAGGTATCGATTATTGACTTTTTACCCTTCTTTGGTACCATGGACATGAGCTAAGAACTTGAGATTTTGCATGAAAGGAGGACTAGCAGTCACGTTGCACGGGAGAATGTGAAAAGTGTTCATATGTAGTAAAAACCTGAGACATCCGTCCGTATTCGTCATATGTTATCGAATCGACTTAAAGCCAGATCGTCACATTGGCCGCTCTTCTGCCTGAAACGGTTACATTTATCATCTCCAAAGCTATGTCGCGTGCTGCGGTATGCGAAGACTATAAAAGCACCATAGTAGAACACAGATGAAGCTTCTAAGTTGATGTAATAGCGAGTAAGAAGTAGTACAATTCAAGTTTTAGGTATCGATTATTGACTTTTTACCCTTCATTGGTGCCTTGAACATGAGCTAAGAACTTAAGATTTTACATGAAAGGAGGACTAGCAGTCGCGTTGCACGGGAAAATGTGAAAAGTTTTCATATGTAGTAAAAACCTGAGAAATCCGTCCGTATTCGTCATTTGTTATCGAATCGACTTAAAGCCAGATTTTCACATTGGCCGCTCTTCTGTCTGAAACGGTTACGTTTATCGTCTGCAAAGCTAAGTCGCGTGCTGCGGTATGCGGAGACACTATAAGCACCATAGTAGAACACAGATGAAGGTTCTAAGTTGATGTAATAGCCAGTAAGAAGTAGTACATTCAAGTTCTAGATATCAATTATTGACTTTTTAGCTGGCTTTGGTGCCTTGGACATGAGCTAGGACCTTAAGATCCTGCCTGAAATGAGGACTAGCAGCCGAGTTGCACGGGAGAATGTGAAAAGTGCTCATATGTAGTAAAAACCTGAGAAATCCGTCCGTATTCGTCATTTGTTATCGAATCGACTTAAAGCCAGATCGTCACATTGGCCGCTCTTCTGTCTCAATCGGTTACGTTTACCGTCTGCAAAGCTAAGTCGAGTGCTGCGGTATGCCGAGACACTAAAAGCACCATAGTAGAACACAGATGAAGGTTCTAAGTTGATGTAATAGACAGTAAGAAGTAGTACAATTCAAGTTTTAGGTATCGATTATTGACTTTTTACCCTTCTTTGGTACCATGGACATGAGCTAAGAACTTGAGATTTTGCATGAAAGAAGGACTAGCAGTCACGTTGCACGGGAGAATGTGAAAAGTGTTCATATGTAGTAAAAACCTGAGAAATCCGTCCGTTTTCGTCATATGTTATCGAATCGACTTAAAGCCAGATCGTCACATTGGCCGCTCTTCTGCCTGAAACGGTTACAATTATCATCTCCAAAGCTATGTCGCGTGCTGCGGTATGCGGAGACTATAAAAGCACCGTAGTAGAACACAGATGAAGCTTCTAAGTTGATGTAATAGCGAGTAAGAAGTAGTACAATTCAAGTTTTAGGTATCGATTATTGACTTTTTACCCTTCATTGGTGCCTTGAACATGAGCTAAGAACTTAAGATTTTACATGAAAGGAGGACTAGCAGTCGCGTTGCACGGGAAAATGTGAAAAGTTTTCATATGTAGTAAAAACCTGAGAAATCCGTCCGTATTCGTCATTTGTTATCGAATCGACCTAATACCAGATTTTCACATTGGCCGCTCTTCTGTCTGAAACGGTTACGTTTATCGTCTGCAAAGCTAAGTCGCGTGCTGCGGTATGCGGAGACACTAAAAGCACCATAGTAGAACACAGATGAAGGTTCTAAGTTGATGTAACAGACAGTAAGAAGTAGTACAATTCAAGTTTTAGGTATCGATTATTGACTTTTTACCCTTCTTTGGTACCATGGACATGAGCTAAGAACTTGAGATTTTGCATGAAAGGAGGACTAGCAGTCACGTTGCACGGGAGAATGTGAAAAGTGTTCATATGTAGTAAAAACCTGAGACATCCGTCCGTATTCGTCATATGTTATCGAATCGACTTAAAGCCAGATCGTCACATTGGCCGCTCTTCTGCCTGAAACGGTTACATTTATCATCTCCAAAGCTATGTCGCGTGCTGCGGTATGCGAAGACTATAAAAGCACCATAGTAGAACACAGATGAAGCTTCTAAGTTGATGTAATAGCGAGTAAGAAGTAGTACAATTCAAGTTTTAGGTATCGATTATTGACTTTTTACCCTTCATTGGTGCCTTGAACATGAGCTAAGAACTTAACATTTTACATGAAAGGAGGACTAGCAGTCGCGTTGCACGGGAAAATGTGAAAAGTTTTCATATGTAGTAAAAACCTGAGAAATCCGTCCGTATTCGTCATTTGTTATCGAATCGACCTAATACCAGATTTTCACATTGGCCGCTCTTCTGTCTGAAACGGTTACGTTTATCGTCTGCAAAGCTAAGTCGCGTGCTGCGGTATGCGGAGACACTAAAAGCACCATAGTAGAACACAGATGAAGGTTCTAAGTTGATGTAACAGACAGTAAGAAGTAGTACAATTCAAGTTTTAGGTATCGATTATTGACTTTTTACCCTTCTTTGGTACCATGGACATGAGCTAAGAACTTGAGATTTTGCATGAAAGGAGGACTAGCAGTCACGTTGCACGGGAGAATGTGAAAAGTGTTCATATGTAGTAAAAACCTGAGACATCCGTCCGTATTCGTCATATGTTATCGAATCGACTTAAAGCCAGATCGTCACATTGGCCGCTCTTCTGTCTGAAACGGTTACATTTATCATCTCCAAAGACATGTCGCGTGCTGCGGTATGCGAAGACTATAAAAGCACCATAGTAGAACACAGATGAAGCTTCTAAGTTGATGTAATAGCGAGTAAGAAGTAGTACAATTCAAGTTTTAGGTATCGATTATTGACTTTTTACCCTTCATTGGTGCCTTGAACATGAGCTAAGAACTTAAGATTTTACATGAAAGTAGGACTAGCAGTCGCGTTGCACGGGAAAATGTGAAAAGTTTTCATATGTTGTAAAAACCTGAGAAATCCGTCCGTATTCGTCATTTGTTATCGAATCGACTTAAAGCCAGATTTTCACATTGGCCGCTCTTCTGTCTGAAACGGTTACGTTTATCGTCTGCAAAGCTAAGTCGCGTGCTGCGGTATGCGGAGACACTAAAAGCACCATAGTAGAACACAGATGAAGCTACTAAGTTGATGTAATAGCGAGTAAGAAGTAGTACAATTCAAGTTTTAGGTATCGATTATTAACTTTTTACCCTTCATTGGTGCCTTGGACATGAGCTACGAACATAAGATTTTGCATGGAAGGAGGACTAGCAGCCGCGTTGCATGGGAGAATGTGAAAAGTGTTCATATGTAGTAAAAACCTGAGAAATCCGTCCCTGTTCGTCATTCCTTATCAAATCGACTTAAAGCCAGATCGCCACATTGGCCGCTCTTCTCTCTGAAACGGTTGTACTTATCGTCTGCAAAGCTATGTCGTGTGCGGCGGTATGCGCAGACACTAAATCACCATAGTAGAACACAGATGAAACTTCTAAGTTGATGTTATAGCCAGTAAAAAGTAGTACAACTTAAGTTTTAGGTATCGATTACTGACTTTTTTGCTGGCTTTGGTGCCTTGGACATGAGCTAGGACTTTAAGATTCTGCATGAAACGAAGACTAGAAGCCGAGTTGCACTGGAGAATGTGAAAAGTGTTCATATGTAGTAAAAACCTGAGAAATCCGTCCGTTATCGTCATTTGTTATCGAATCGAATTAAAGCCAGATCGTGACATTGGCCGCTCTTCTCTCTGAAACGGATACATTTATCGTCTGCAAAGCTATGTCACGTGCTGCGGTATGCGGAGACACTAAAAGTACCATAGAAGAACAAAGATGAAGCTTCTAAGTTGATGTAATAGCCAGTAAGAAGTAGTACAATTCAAGTTTTAGGTGTCGATTATTGACTTTTTACCCTTCTTTGGTGCCTTGGACATGAGCTAGGAACTTAAGCTATTGCATGAAAGGAGGACTAGCAGCCGAGTTGCACGGGAGAATGTGACAAGTGTTCATATGTAGTATAAACCTGAGAAATCCGTCCGTTTTCGTCATTTTTTATCGAATCGACTTAAAGCCAGATCGTCACATTGGCCGCTCATCTGTCTGAAACGGTTACGTTTATCGTCTGCAAAGCTATGTTGCGTGCTGCGGTATGCGGAGACACTAAAAGCACCATAGTAGAACACAGATGAAGCTTTTAAGTTGATGTAATAGCCAGTAAGATGTAGTAGAATTCAAGATTTAGGTATCGATTATTGAATTTTTACCCTTCTTTGGTGGCTTGGACATGAGCTAAGAACTTAAGATTTTTCATGAAAGGAGGACTAGCAGCCGCGTTGCACGGGAGAATGTGAAAAGTTTTCATATGTAGTAAAAACCTGAGAAATCCGTCCGTGTTCGTCATTTGTTATCGAATCGACTTAAAGCCAGATCGTACATTGGCAGCTCTTCTGTCTCAAACGGTTATGTTTATTGACTGCAAAGCTACGTCGCGTGCTGCGATAAGCGGAGACACTAAAAGCACCATAGTGGAACACAGATGAAGCTTCTAAGTTGATTTAATAGCCAGTAAGACGTAGTACATTTCATGATTTAGGTATCGATTATTGATTTTTTACCCTTCTTTGGTGCCTTGGACATGAGCGAGGAACTTAAGATTTTGAATGGAAGGAGGACTAGCAGCCGTGTTGCACGGGAGAATGTGGAAAGTTTTCATATGTAGTAAAAACCTGAGAAATCCGTCCGTGTTCGTCATTTGTTATCGAATCGACTTAAAGCCAGATCGTCACATAGGCCGCTCTTCTCTCTGAAACGGTTGTACTTATCGTCTGCAAAGCTATGTCGCGTGCTGCGGTATGCGGAGACACTAAAAGCACCATAGTAGAACACAGATGATGCTTCTAAGTTGATGTAATAGCCAGTAAGAAGTAGTACAATTCAAGTTTTAGGTAGCGATTATTGACTTTTTACCCTTCTTTGGTATCTTGGACATGAGCTAAGAACTTAAGATTTTGCATGAAAGGAGGACTAGCAGTCACGTAGCACGGGAGAATGTGAAAAGTGTTCATATGTAGTAAAAACATGGGAAATCCGTCCGTTTTCGTCATATGTTATCGAATCGACTTAATGCCAGATCGTCACATTCGCCGCTCTTCTGTCTGAAACGGTTACATTTATCGTCTGCAAAGCTACGTCGCGTGCTGCGGTATTCGGAGACACAAAAAGCACCATAGTAGAACACAGATGAAGCTCCTAAGTTGATGTAATAGCTAGTAAGAAGTAGTACAATTCAAGTTTTAGGTATCGATTATTGACTTTTTACCCTTCTTTGGTGCCTTGGACATGAGTTAGGGACTTATGATTTTGCATGAAATTAGGACTAGCAGCCGCGTTGCATGGGAGAATGTGAAAAGTGTTCATATGTAGTAAAAACCTGAGAAACCCGTCCGTGTTCGTCATTTGTTATCGAATCGACTTAAAGCCAGATCGTCACATTGGCCGCTCTTCTCTCTGAAACGGTTGTACTTATCGTCTGCAAAGCTATTTCGCGTGCTGCGGTATGTGGAGACACTAAAAGCACCATAGTAGAACACAGATGAAGCTTCTAAGTTAATGTAATAGCCAGTAAGAAGTAGTACAATTCAAGTTTTAGCTATCGATTATAGACTTTGATCCTGCTTTGGTGCCTTGGACATGAGCTAGGACCTAACGAATTTGCATGAAAGAAGAACTAGCAGCCGCGTTGCATGGGAGAATGTGAAAAGTGTTCATATCTATTAAAAACCTGAAAATTCCTTCCGTTTCCGTCATTTGTTGTCGAATCGACTTAAAGCCAGATCCTCACCTTTGCCGCATTCCTCTCTGAAACGCTTACATTTATCGTCTGCAAAGCTATGTCGCGTGGTGCGGTATGCGGATATACTTAAAAGAACCATAATAGAACTCAGAAGAAGCTTCTAAGTTGATGTAATAGACAGTGACAAGCAGTAAAATTCAAGTTTTAGTTATCTATTATTGACTTTTTACCCTTCTTTGGTGCCTTGGACATGAGCTAGGACATTACGATTATGCATGAAAAAAGAACTAGCAGCCGCGTTGCAAGGGAGAATGTGAAAAGTGTTCACATGTAGTAAAAACCTGAGAAATCTCTACGTTTTCGTCATTTGTTATCGAATCGACTGAAAGCCAGATCGACACAGGGGTCGCTCGTCTCTCTTAAACGGATACATTTATCGTCTGCAAAGCAATGTCGCGTGCTGCGGTATGCGGAGATGTAAAAGAACCATAATAGAACTCAGAAGAAGCTTCTAAGTTGATGTAATAGACAGTGACAAGCAGTAAAATTCAAGTTCTAGTTATCGATTCAAACCTTTTACCCTTCTTTGGTGCCTTGGACATGAGCTAGGACCTTACGATTTTGCATGAAAAAAGAACTAGCTGCCGCGTTGCAAGGGAGAATGTGAAAAGTGTTCACATGTAGTAAAAACCTGAGAAATCCTTCCGTTTCCGTCATTTGTTATCAAATCGACTTAAATCCAGATTGTCACATAGGCCACTCTTCTCTCTGAAACGGTTACATTTATTGTCTGCAAAGCTATGTCGCATGATGCGGTATATGGAGATACTAAAAGCGCCATAGTAGAAAACAGAAGAAGCTTCTATGTTGATGTATTAGACAGTAAGAAGCAGTCAATTCAAGTTTTAGTTATCGATTATTAACTTTTTACCTTTCTTTGGTGCCTTGGATATGAGCTAGGACCTTACTATTTTGCGTGAAAAAAGAACTAGCAGCCGCGTTGCAAGGGAAAATGTGAAAAGTGTTCACATGTAGTAAAAACCAGAGAAATCTCTACGTTTTCGTCATTTGTTATCGAATCGACTGAAAGCCAGATCGACACAGGGGCCGCTCGTCTCTCTTAAACGGATACATTTATCGTCTGCAAAACAATGTCGCGTGCTGCGGTATGCGGAGATACTAAAAGAACCATAACAGAACACAGAAGAAGCCTCTAAGTTGATGTAGTAGCCAGCAATAAGTAGTACAATTCAAGTTTTAGTTATTGATTATAGACTTTTTGCCCTTCTTTGGTGCCTTGGACATGAGCTAATTCCTTAAGAATTTGCATGTAAGGATGACTGGCAGCCGCGTTGCACGGGAAAATGTTAAAGGTGTTCATATTTAGAAAAAACCTGAAAAATCCGTCCGTTTCCGTCATTTGTTATCAAATCGACTTAAAGCCAGATCGTCAGGGGGGCCGCTCTTCTCTCTTAAACGGTTACATTTATCGTCTGCAAAGCTATGTTGCGTGCTGCGGTATGCGTAGATACTAAAAGCACCATAGCAGAAAACAGATGAAGCTTCTACGTTGATGTAATAGCCAGTAAGTAGTAGTACAATTCAAGTTTTAGTTAAGGGTTACTGACTTTTTACCCTTCTTTGGTGCCTTGGTCATGAGCTAGGACCTTACGATTTTGCATGAAAGAAGAACTAGTAGCCGCGTTGCAAGGGAGAATGTGAAAAGTGTTCACATGTAGTAAAAACCTCAGAAATCAGAAAGTTTTCGTCATTTGATATCGAATCGACTTCGAGCCAGACTTCCACAATAGTCGCTCTTCTCTCTGAAACGGTTACATTTATCGTCTGCAAAGCTATGTCGCGTGGTGCGGTATGCGGAGAGGCTAGATGCACCATAGTAGAACACCGAAGAAGCTTCTAAGTTGATGTAATAGGCAGTAAGAAGCAGTACAATTCAAGTTTTACTTATCGTTTATTGACTTTTTACCCTTCTTTGGTGCCTTGGACATGAGCTAGGACCTTACGATTTTGCATGAAAGAAGAGCTAGCAGCCTCGTTGCAAGGGACAGTGTGAAAAGTGTTCATATGTAGTAAAAACCTGAGAAATCCGTCCGTTTTCGTCATTTACTTTCAAATCGACCTAAAGCCAGGTCGTCACGGGGGCCGCTCTTCTCTCTTAAACGGTTACATTTGTCGACTGCAAAGCTATGTCGCGTGCTGCGGTATGCGGAGATACTAAAAGCGCCATAGTAGAACACAGAAGAAGCTTCTAAGTTGATGTAATACACAGTAAGAAGCAGTACAATTCAAGTTTTAGTTATCGATTATTCACTTTTTACCTTTCTTTGGTGCCTTGGACATGAGCTAGCACCTTACAATTTTGCATGAAAGAAGAACAAGCAGCCGCGTTCCAAGGGAGAATGTGATAAGCGTTCACATGTACTAAAACCCTGAGAATTCCGTCCGTTTACGTCATTTATTATCAAATCGACAAAAAGCCAGATCGTCACGGGGGCCGCTCTTCTCTCTTAAACGGTTACATTTATCGTCTGCAAAGCTATGTCGCGTGCTGCGGTATGTGGAGATACTAAAAGCATCATAGTAGAACACAGATGAAGCTACTACAGGTAAGATAATGTAATAGGCAGTAAGAAGTAGTACAATTCAAGTTTTAGCTATCGATTATTGACGTTGATCCTTCATGGTGCCTTGGACATGAGCGAGGACATTAAGATTTTGCATGAAAGGAGGACTAGCTGCCGCGTTCCACGGGAGAGTGTGAAAAGTGTTCATAAGAAGTAAAAACCTGAGAAATCCGTCCGTTTTCGTCATTTGTTATCGAATCGATTGAAAGTAAGATCGTCATATTGGCCGCTATCCTTTCTGAAACGGTTACATTTATCGTCTGTAAAGCTATGTCGCGTGCTGCGGTATGCGGAGAGGCTAAATACACCATAGTAGAACACCGAAGAAACTTCTAAGTTGATGTAATAGGCAGTAAGAAGCAGTACAATTCAAGTTTTAGTTATCGTTTATTGACTTTTTACCCTTCTTTGGTGCCTTGGACATGAGCTAGGACCTTAAGAATTTTCATGAAAGGATGAATGGCAGCCGCGTTGCACGGGAGAATGTGAAAAGTGTTCATATGTAGCGAAAACCTGAGAAATCCGTCCGTTTCCGTCATTTGTCATCAAATCGACTTAAAACCAGATCGTCACATATGCCACTCTTCCCTCTGAAACGGTTACATTTATCGTCTGCAAAGCTACGTCGCATGCTGCGGTATGTGGAGATACTAAAAGCGCCATAGTAAAACACAGAAGAAGCTTCGAATTAGATGTAATAGGCAGAAAGAAGCAGTACAATTCAAGTTTTAGTTATCGATTATTGACTTTTTACCTTTCTTTGGTGCCTTGGACATGAGCTATGACCTTACGAATTTGCATGAAAGAAGAACAAGCAGCCGCGATGCAAGGGAGAATGTGAAAAGCGTTCACATGTCCTAAAACCCTGAGAAATCAGTCCGTTTTCGTCCTTTATTATCAAATCGACATAAAGCCAGATCGTCACGGGGGCCGCTCTTCTCTCTTAAAAGGTTACATTTATCGTCAGCAAAGCTATGTCGCATGCTGCGGTATGTGGTGATACTAAAAGCACCATAGTAGAACACAGATGAAGCGTCTAAGTTAATGTAATAGCCAGTAAGATGTAGTACAATTCAAGTTTTAGTTATCGATTATTGACTTTTTACCCTTCTTTGGTGCCTTGGACATGAGCTAGGGCCTTAAGATTTTGCATGAAAGGAGGACTAGCAGCCACGTTGCACGGGAGAGGGTGGAAAGTGTTCATAAGTAGTAAAAACCTGAGAAATCCGTCCGTTTTCGTCATTTGTTACTGAATCGATTTAAAGTAAGATCGTAATATTGGCCGCTATTCTTTCTGAAACGGTTACATTTATCGTCTGCAAAGCTATGTCGCGTGCTGCGGTATTCGTAGATACTAAAAGCACCATAGTAGAAAACAGATGAAGCTTCTAGGTTGATGTAATAGCCAGTAAGTAGTAGTACAATTCAAGTTTTAGTTATCGATTACTGACTTTTTACCCTTCTTTGGTGCCTTTGTCATGAACTAGGACCTTAAGATTTTGCATGACAGATGGAATAGCAGCCGCGTTTCATGGGAGAATGTCAAAAGTGTTCATATGTAGTAAAAACCTGAGGAATCCGTCCGTTTCCGTCATTTGTTATAAAATCGACTTAAAGCCAGATCGTCACATATGCCACTCTTCTCTCTGAAACGGTTACATTTATCGTCTGCAAAGCTACGTCGCATGCTGCGGTATGTGGAGATACTAAAAGCGCCATAGTAGAACACAGAAGAAGCTTCTAAGTTGATGTAATAGACAGTAAGAAGCAGTAAAATTCAAGTTTTAGATATCGATTATTGACTTTTTACTCTTCTTTGGTGCCTTGGAAATGAGCTAGGACATTACGATTTTCCATGAAAGAAGAACTAGCAGCCGCGTTGCAAGGGAGAGTGTGAAAAGTGTTCACATGTAGTAAAAACCTGAGAAATCCGTCCGTTTTCGTCATTTATTATCAAATCGACTTAAAGCCAGATCGTCACGGGATGCGATGACACAAAAAGCACCATAGTAGAACACAGATGAGGCTTCTAAGTACATGTAATAGCCAGTAAGAAACAGTACAATTCAAGCTTTATTTATCGAGTATAGACTTTTTATCCATCTTTGGTGCCTTTGACATGAGGTGGGACCTTAGGATTTTGCATGAAAGGAGGACTAGCAGCCGCGTTGCATGGGAGAATGTGAAAAGTGTTCATATGTAGTAAAAACCTGAGAAATCAGAAAGTTTTCGTCATTTGTTATCGAATCGACTTCAAGACAGACTTCCACCATAGCCTCTCTTCTCTCTGAAACGGTTACATTTATCGTCTGAAAAGCTACGTCGCGTGCTGCGGTATGCGGACACACTATAGTAGAACACAGAAGAAGCTTCTAAATTGATGTAATAGGCAGCAAGAAGTAGTACAATTCAAGTTTTAGTTATCGATTATTGACATTTTGCCCTTCTTTGGTGCCTTGGACATGAGCTAGGACATTAAGAATTTTCATGAAAGGATGACTGGCAGCCGCGTTGCACGGGAGAATGTGAAAAGAGTTCATATGTAGTAAAAGCCTGAGATATCCGTCCGTTTCCGTCATTTGTCATCAAATCGACTTAAAGCCAGATCGTCACTTAGGCCACTCTTCTCTCTGAAACGGTTACATTTATCGTCTGCAAAGCTATGTCGCATGCTGCAGTATGTGGAGATACTAAAAGCGCCATAGTAGAACACAGAAGAAGCTTCGAAGTTGATGTAATAGACAGTAAGAAGCAGTAAAATTCAAGTTTTAGTAATCGGTTATTGACTTTTTACCCTTCTTTGGTGCCTTGGACATGAGCTAGGGCCTTAAGAATTTGCATGAAAGGATGACTGGCAGCCGCGTTGCACGGGAGAATGTGAAAAGTGTTCATATGTAGTAAAAACGTGAGAAATCCGTCCGTTTCCGTCATTTGTTATCAAATTGACTTAAAGCCAGATCGTCACATAGGCCACTCTTCTCTCTGAAACGGTTACATTTATCGTCTGCAAAGCTACGTTGCATGCTGCGGTATGCGGAGATACTAAAAGCGCCATAGTAGAACACAGAAGAAGCTTCTAAGTTGATGTAATATACAGTAAGAAGCAGTACAATTCAAGTTTTAGTTATCGATTATTCACTTTTTACCTTTCTTTGGTGCCTTGGAGATGAGCTAGCACCTTACAATTTTGCATGAAAGAAGAACAAGCAGCCGCGTTCCAAGGGAGAATGTGATAAGCGTTCACATGTCCTAAAACCCTGAGAAATCCGTCCGTTTTCGTCATTTATTATCAAATCGACAAAAAGCCAGATCGTCACGGGGGCCGCTCTTCTCTCTTAAACGGTTACATTTACCGTCAGCTAAGCTATGTCGCATACTGCGGTATGTGGTGATACTAAAAGCACCATAGTAGAACACAGATGAAGCGTCTAAGTTAATGTAATAGCCAGTAAGATGTAGTACAATTCAAGTTTTAGTTATCGATTATTGACTTTTTACCCTTCTTTGGTGCCTTGGACATGAGCTAGGGCGTTAAGATTTTGCATGAAAGGAGGACTAGCAGCCACGTTGCACGGCAGAGGGTGGAAAGTGTTCATAACTAGTAAAAACCTGAGAAATCCGTCCGTTTTCGTCATTTGTTATCGAATCGATTTAAAGTAAGATCGTCATATTGGCCGCTATTCTTTCTGAAACGGTTACATTTATCGTCTGCAAAGCTATGTCGCGTGCTGCGGTATGCGGAGATACTAAAAGCGCCATAGTAGAACACACAAGAAGATTCTAAGTTGATGTAATAGACAGTAAGAAGCAGTAAAATTCAAGTTTTAGTTATCGATTATTGACTTTTTACCCTTCTTTGGTGCCTTGGACATGAGCTAGGGCCTTAAGAATTTGCATGAAAGGATGACTGGCAGCCGCGTTGCACGGGAGAATGTGAAAAGTGTTCATATGTAGTAAAAACCTGAGAAATCCGTCCGTTTCCGTCATTTGTTATCAAATTGACTTAAAGCCAGACCGTCACATAGGCCACTCTTCTCTCTAAAACGGTTACATTTATCGTCTGCAAAGCTATGTCGCGTGCTGCAGTATGTGGAGACATTAAAAGCACCATAGTAGAACACAGATAAGGCTTCTAAGATGATGTAATAGCCAGTAATAAGTAGTACAATTCAAGTTTTAGTTATCGATTATGGACTTTTTACTCTTCTTTCTTGCCTTGGACATGATCTAGAACCTTAAGATTTTGCATGAAAGGAGGACTAGCAGCTGCGTTGCACGGGAGAATGTGATACGTGTTCATATGTAGTAAAAACGTGATAAACCGGTCCGTTTTCGTCATTTGTATCGAATCGACTTAAAGCCAGATCGTCACATTAGCCGCTCTTCTCTCTGCAACGGTTACATTATCGTATGCAAAGGTATGTCGCGTGCTGCGGTATGCGGAGACACTAAAAGCACCATAGTAGAACACTGATGAAGCTTCTAAATTGATGTAATAGCCAGTAATAAGTAGTTCAATTCAATATTTAGTTATCGATTATTGAGTTTTTATACTTCTTTCGTGCCTTGGACATGAGCTAGGACCTTAAGATTTTGTATGAAAGGAGAACTAGCAGTCGCGTTGCATGGTAGACTGTGAAAAATGTTCATATGTAAAAAACACCTGAGAAATCCGTCCGTTTTCTTCATTTGTTATCGAATAGACTTAAAGCCAGATCGTCACATTATACGCTCTTCTCTCTGAAACGGTTACATTTGTCGTATGCAAAGTTATGTCGCGGGCTGAGGTAAGCGGAGACACTAAAACCTCCATAGTAGAACACAGATGAAGCTTCTAAGTTGATGTAATCGCCAGTAAGGAGTAGTACAATTCAAGTTTTAGTTATCGATTATTGACTTTTTACCCTACTTTGGTGCCGTTGACATGAGCTAGGACCTTAAAATTTTGCATGAAAGAAGAACTAGCAGGCGCGTTGTGTGGGAGAATGTGAAACGTGTTCATATGTACTAAAAACCTGAGAAATCCGTCCGTTTTCGTCATTTGTTATCGAATCGACTTAATGCCAGATCGTCACATTAGCCGCTCTTCTCTCTGAAACGGTTACATTTATGGTCTGCAATCCTATGTCACATGCTGCGGTATGCAGAGACACTAAAAGCACCATAGTAGAACACAGATGAAACTTAAAAGTTGATGTAATAGCCAGTAAGAAGTAGTTAAATTCAAGTTTTAGTAATCGATTATTGACTTTCTATCCTTGTTAGATGCCTTGGACATGAGCTAGCACCTTACAATTTTGCATGAAAGAAGAACAAGCAGCCGCGTTCCAAGGGAGAATGTGATAAGCGTTCACATGTACTAAAACCCTGAGAAATCCGTCCGTTTTCGTCATTTATTATCAAATCGACAAAAAGCCAGATCGTCACGGGGGCCGCTCTTCTCTCTTAAACGGTTACATTTATCGTCTGCAAAGCTATGTCGCGTGCTGCGGTATGTGGAGATACTAAAAGCATCATAGTAGAACACAGATGAAGCTACTACAGGTAAGATAATGTAATAGGCAGTAAGAAGTAGTACAATTCAAGTTTTAGCTATCGATTATTGACGTTGATCCTTCATGGTGCCTTGGACATGAGCGAGGACATTAAGATTTTGCATGAAAGGAGGACTAGCTGCCGCGTTCCACGGGAGAGTGTGAAAAGTGTTCATAAGAAGTAAAAACCTGAGAAATCCGTCCGTTTTCGTCATTTGTTATCGAATCGATTAAAAGTAAGATCGTCATATTGGCCGCTATCCTTTCTGAAACGGTTACATTTATCGTCTGTAAAGCTATGTCGCGTGCTGCGGTATGCGGAGAGGCTAAATACACCATAGTAGAACACCGAAGAAACTTCTAAGTTGATGTAATAGGCAGTAAGAAGCAGTACAATTCAAGTTTTAGTTATCGTTTATTGACTTTTTACCCTTCTTTGGTGCCTTGGACATGAGCTAGGACCTTAAGAATTTTCATGAAAGGATGAACGGCAGCCGCGTTGCACGGGAGAATGTGAAAAGTGTTCATATGTAGTAAAAACCTGAGAAATCCGTCCGTTTCCGTCATTTGTCATCAAATCGACTTAAAACCAGATCGTCACATATGCCACTCTTCTCTCTGAAACGGTTACATTTATCGTCTGCAAAGCTACGTCGCATGCTGCGGTATGTGGAGATACTAAAAGCGCCATAGTAAAACACAGAAGAAGCTTCGAATTAGATGTAATAGGCAGAAAGAAGCAGTACAATTCAAGTTTTAGTTATCGATTATTGACTTTTTACCTTTCTTTGGTGCCTTGGACATGAGCTATGACCTTACGATTTTGCATGAAAGAAGAACAAGCAGCCGCGATGCAAGGGAGAATGTGAAAAGCGTTCACATGTCCTAAAACCCTGAGAAATCAGTCCGTTTTCGTCCTTTATTATCAAATCGACATAAAGCCAGATCGTCACGGGGGCCGCTCTTCTCTCTTAAAAGGTTACATTTATCGTCAGCAAAGCTATGTCGCATGCTGCGGTATGTGGTGATACTAAAAGCACCATAGTAGAACACAGATGAAGCGTCTAAGTTAATGTAATAGCCAGTAAGATGTAGTACAATTCAAGTTTTAGTTATCGATTATTGACTTTTTACCCTTCTTTGGTGCCTTGGACATGAGCTAGGGCCTTAAGATTTTGCATGAAAGGAGGACTAGCAGCCACGTTGCACGGGAGAGGGTGGAAAGTGTTCATAAGTAGTAAAAACCTGAGAAATCCGTCCGTTTTCGTCATTTGTTACTGAATCGATTTAAAGTAAGATCGTAATATTGGCCGCTATTCTTTCTGAAACGGTTACATTTATCTTCTGCAAAGCTATGTCGCGTGCTGCGGTATGCGTAGATACTAAAAGCACCATAGTAGAAAACAGATGAAGCTTCTAAGTTGATGTAATAGCCAGTAAGTAGTAGTACAATTCAAGTTTTAGTTATCGATTACTGACTTTTTACCCTTCTTTGGTGACTTTGTCATGAACTAGGACCTTAAGATTTTGCATGACAGATGGAATAGCAGCCGCGTTTCATGGGAGAATGTCAAAAGTGTTCATATGTAGTAAAAACCTGAGGAATCCGTCCGTTTCCGTCATTTGTTATCAAATCGACTTAAAGCCAGATCGTCACATATGCCACTCTTCTCTCTGAAACGGTTACATTTATCGTCTGCAAAGCTACGTCGCATGCTGCGGTATGTGGAGATACTAAAAGCGCCATACTAGAACACAGAAGAAGCTTCTAAGTTGATGTAATAGACAGTAAGAAGCAGTAAAATTCAAGTTTTAGATATCGATTATTGACTTTTTACTCTTCTTTGGTGCCTTGGAAATGAGCTAGGACATTACGATTTTCCATGAAAGAAGAACTAGCAGCCGCGTTGCAAGGGAGAGTGTGAAAAGTGTTCACATGTAGTAAAAACCTGAGAAATCCGTCCGTTTTCGTCATTTATTATCAAATCGACTTAAAGCCAGATCGTCACGGGATGCGATGACACAAAAAGCACCATAGTAGAACACAGATGAGGCTTCTAAGTACATGTAATAGCCAGTAAGAAACAGTACAATTCAAGCTTTATTTATCGAGTATAGACTTTTTATCCATCTTAGGTGCCTTTGACATGAGGTGGGACCTTAGGATTTTGCATGAAAGGAGGACTAGCAGCCGCGTTGCATGGGAGAATGTGAAAAGTGTTCATATGTAGTAAAAACCTGAGAAATCAGAAAGTTTTCGTCATTTGTTATCGAATCGACTTCAAGACAGACTTACACCATAGCCTCTCTTCTCTCTGAAACGGTTACATTTATCGTCTGAAAAGCTACGTCGCGTGCTGCGGTATGCGGACACACTATAGTAGAACACAGAAGAAGCTTCTAAATTGATGTAATAAGTAGCAAGAAGTAGTACAATTCAAATTTTAGTTATCGATTATTGACATTTTGCCCTTCTTTGGTGCCTTGAACATGAGCTAGGACATTAAGAATTTTCATGAAAGGATGACTGGCAGCCGCGTTGCACGGGAGAATGTGAAAAGAGTTCATATGTAGTAAAAGCCTGAGATATCCGTCCGTTTCCGTCATTTGTCATCAAATCGACTTAAAGCCAGATCGTCACTTAGGCCACTCTTCTCTCTGAAACGGTTACATTTATCGTCTGCAAAGCTATGTCGCATGCTGCAGTATGTGGAGATACTAAAAGCGCCATAGTAGAACACAGAAGAAGCTTCTAAATTGATGTAATAGGCAGCAAGAAGTAGTACAATTCAAGTTTTAGTTATCGATTATTGACATTTTGCCCTTCTTTGGTGCCTTGAACATGAGCTAGGACATTAATAATTTTCATGAAAGGATGACTGGCAGCCGCGTTGCACGGGAGAATGTGAAAAGAGTTCATATGTAGTAAAAGCCTGAGATATCCGTCCGTTTCCGTCATTTGTCATCAAATCGACTTAAAGCCAGATCGTCACTTAGGCCACTCTTCTCTCTGAAACGGTTACATTTATCGTCTGCAAAGCTATGTCGCATGCTGCAGTATGTGGAGATAGTAAAAGCGCCATAGTAGAACACAGAAGAAGCTTCGAAGTTGATGTAATAGACAGTAAGAAGCAGTAAAATTCAAGTTTTAGTAATCGGTTATTGACTTTTTACCCTTCTTTAGTGCCTTGGACATGAGCTAGGGCCTTAAGAATTTGCATGAAAGGATGACTGGCAGCCGCGTTGCACGGGAGAATGTGAAAAGTGTTCATATGTAGTAAAAACGTGAGAAATCCGTCCGTTTCCGTCATTTGTTATCAAATTGATTAAAGCCAGATCGTCACATAGGCCACTCTTCTCTCTGAAACGGTTACATTTATCGTCTGCAAAGCTACGTTGCATGCTGCGGTATGTGGAGATACTAAAAGCGCCATAGTAGAACACAGAATAAGCTTCTAAGTTGATGTAATAGACAGTAAGAAGCAGTACAATTCAAGTTTTAGTTATCGATTATTGACTTTTTACCTTTCTTTGGTGCCTTGGACATGAGCTATGACCTTACGATTTTGCATGAAAGAAGAACAAGCAGCCGCGATGCAAGGGAGAATGTGAAAAGCGTTCACATGTCCTAAAACCCTGAGAAATCAGTCCGTTTTCGTCATTTATCATCAAATCGACATAAAGCCAGATCGTCACGGGGGCCGCTCTTCTCTCTTAAAAGGTTACATTTACCGTCAGGTAAGCTATGTCGCATGCTGCGGTATGTGGTGATACTAAAAGCACCATAGTAGAACACAGATGAAGCGTCTAAGTTAATGTAATAGCCAGTAAGATGTAGTACAATTCAAGTTTTAGTTATCGATTATTGACTTTTTACCCTTCTTTGGTGCCTTGGACATGAGCTAGGGCGTTAAGATTTTGCATGAAAGGAGGACTAGCAGCCACGTTGCACGGGAGAGGGTGGAAAGTGTTCATAACTAGTAAAAACCTGAGAAATCCGTCCGTTTTCGTCATTTGTTATCGAATCGATTTAAAGTAAGATCGTCATATTGGCCGCTATTCTTTCTGAAACGGTTACATTTATCGTCTTCAAAGCTATGTCGCGTGCTACGGTATGCGTAGATACTAAAAGCACCATAGTAGAAAACAGATGAAGCTTCTAAGTTGATGTAATAGCCAGTAAGTAGTAGTACAATTCAAGTTTTAGTTATCGATTACTGACTTTTTCTCCTTCTTTGGTGCCTTTGTCATGAGCTAGGACCTTAAGATTTTGCATGACAGATGGAATAGCAGCCGCGTTTCATGGGAGAATGTCAAAAGTGTTCATATGTAGTAAAAACCTGAAAATCACTTCCGTTTTCGTCCTTTGTTGTCGAATCGACTTAAAGCCAGATCCTCATCTTTGCCGCATTCCTCTCTGAAACGATTATATTTATCGTCTGGAAAGCTATGTCGCGTGCTGCGGTATGCGGAGATACTAAAAGCGCCATAGTAGAACACACAAGAAGATTCTAAGTTGATGTAATAGACAGTAAGAAGCAGTAAAATTCAAGTTTTAGTTATCGATTATTGACTTTTTACCCTGCTTTGGTGCCTTGGACATGAGCTAGGGCCTTAAGAATTTGCATGAAAGGATGACTGGCAGCCGCGTTGCACGGGAGAATGTGAAAAGTGTTCATATGTAGTAAAAACCTGAGAAATCCGTCCGTTTCCGTCATTTGTTATCAAATTGACTTAAAGCCAGATCGTCACATAGGCCACTCTTCTCTCTAAAACGGTTACATTTATCGTCTGCAAAGCTATGTCGCGTGCTGCAGTATGTGGAGACATTAAAAGCACCATAGTAGAAAACAGATAAGGCTTCTAAGATGATGTAATAGCCAGTAATAAGTAGTACAATTCAAGTTTTAGTTATCGATTATGGACTTTTTACTCTTCTTTCTTGCCTTGGACATGATCTAGAAACTTAAGATTTTGCATGAAAGGAGGACTAGCAGCTGCGTTGCACGGGAGAATGTGATACGTGTTCATATGTAGTAAAAACGTGATAAACCGGTCCGTTTTCGTCATTTGTATCGAATCGACTTAAAGCCAGATCGTCACATTAGCCGCTCTTCTCTCTGCAACGGTTACATTATCGTATGCAAAGGTATGTCGCGTGCTGCGGTATGCGGAGACACTAAAAGCACCATAGTAGAACACTGATGAAGCTTCTAAATTGATGTAATAGCCAGTAATAAGTAGTTCAATTCAATATTTAGTTATCGATTATTGAGTTTTTATACTTCTTTCGTGCCTTGGACATGAGCTAGGACCTTAAGATTTTGTATGAAAGGAGAACTAGCAGTCGCGTTGCATGGTAGAATGTGAAAAATGTTCATATGTAAAAAACACCTGAGAAATCCGTCCGTTTTCTTCACTTGTTATCGAATAGACTTAAAGCCAGATCGTCACATTATACGCTCTTCTCTCTGAAACGGTTACATTTGTCGTATGCAAAGTTATGTCGCGGGCTGAGGTAAGCGGAGACACTAAAACCTCCATAGTAGAACACAGATGAAACTTCTAAGTTGATGTAATCGCCAGTAAGGAGTAGTACAATTCAAGTTTTAGTTATCGATTATTGACTTTTTACCCTACTTTGGTGCCGTTGACATGAGCTAGGACCTTAAGATTTTGTATGAAAGAAGAACTAGCAGCCGCGTTGCACGGGAGAATGTGGAACGTGTTCATATGTAGTAAAAACCTGAGAAATCGGTCCGTTTTCGTCATTTGTTATCAAATCGACTTATAGCCAGATCGTCACATTGGCCGCTCTTCTGTCTGAAACGGTTACATTTATCGTGTGCAAAGCAATGTCGCGTGCTGAGGTAAGCGGAGACACTAAAACCTCCATAGTAGAACACAGATGAAACTTCTAAGTTGATGTAATCGCCAGTAAGAAGTAGTTAAATTCAAGTTTTAGTAATCGATTATTGACTTTTTATCCTTGTTAGATGCCATGGACATGAGCTAGGACCTTAAGATTTTGCATGAAAGAAGAACTAGCAGACGCGTTCCACGGGAGAATGTGAAAACTGTTCATATGTAGTAAAAACCTGAGAAATCCTTCTGCTTTCGTCATTTGTTATGAAATCGACTTAAATCCAGATCGTCACATTGGCCGCTCTTCTGTCTGAAACGGTTACATTTATCGTCTGCAAGACTATGTCGCGTGCTGCGGTATGCGGAGATACTAAAAGAACCATAGTAGAACACAGATGAAGCTTCTAAATTGCTGCAATAGCCAATAAGAAGTAGTACAATTCAAGTTTTAGTTACCGATTATTGAATGTTTAACCTTCTTTGGTCCTTTGACATGAGCTTGGACCTTAAGATTTGGCGTGAAATGAGGTGTAGCAGTAGCGTTGCACGGGATAATGTGAAAAGTGTTCATATGTATTAAAAACCTGAGAAATCCGTCCGTTTTCGTCATTTGTTATCAAATCGACATAAAGCCAGATCGTCACATTAGCCGCTCTTCTCTCTGAAACGCTTACATTTATCGTCTGCAAATCTATGTCGCGTGCTGCGGTATGCGGAGACACTAAAAGCACCACAGTAGAACACAGATGAAACTTCTAGGTTGATGTAATAGCCAGTAATAAGTAGTTAAATTCAATGATTAGTTATCGATTATTGACTTTTTATACTTTTTTCGTGCCTTGGACATGGGCTAGGACCTTAAGATTTTGCATGAAACGAGGACTACCAGCCGCGTTGCACGGGAGAATTTGAAAAGTGTTCCTATGTAGTAAAAACCTGAGAAATCCGTCCGTTTTCGTCATTTGTTATCGAATCGACTTAAAGCCAGATCGTCACTTTAGCCGTGATTCTCTCTGAAACAGTTACATTTATCGTCTGCAAAGTTATGTCGCGTGCTGCGGTATGCGGAGAAACTAAAAGCACCATAGTAGAACACAGATGAAGCTTCTATGTTGATGTTATAGCCAGTAAGAAGTAGTACAATTCAAGTTTTAGTTATCGATTATTGAATTTTTAGCCTTCATTGATGACTTGGACATGGGCTAGGACGTTACGATTATGCATGAAATGCGGACTAGCAGCCGCGTTGCATGGCAGAATGTGAAAAGTGTTCACAAGTAGTAAAAACCTGAGAAATCCGTCCGTTTTCGTCATTTGTTATCAAATCGACATAAAGCCAGATCGTCACAGTGGCCGCACTTCTCTCTGAACCGTTTACATTTATCGTCTGCTAACCTATGTCTCATGCTGCCGTATGCAGAGACACTAAAAGCACCATAGTAGAACACAGAGACAGGTTCTAAGTTGATGTAATAGCAAGTAAGAAGTAGTAAAATTCAAGTTTTAGTTTTCGACTATTGTCTTTTTATCTTTCTTTCGTGCCTTGGAAATGAGCTAGGACCTTAAGATTTTGCATGAAAGAAGAACTAGCAGCCGAGTTGCACGGGAGAATGTGAATCGTGTTCATATGTAGTAAAAACCTGAGAAATCCGTCCGTTTTCGTCATTTGTTATCAAATCGACTTAAAGCCAAATCGTTACATAGGCCGCTCTTCTGTCTGAAACGGCTACATTTATCGTCTGCAAGACTATGTCGCGTGATGCGGTATGCGGAGATACTAAAAGAACCATAGTAGAACACAGATGAAGCTTCTAAGTTGCTGTAATAGCCAATAAGAAGCAGTACAATTCAAGTTTTAGTTACCGATTATTGAATTTTTAACCTTCTTTGGTCCGTTGACATGAGCTAGGACCTTAAGATTTGGCGTGAAATGAGGGGTAGCAGTAGCGTTGCACGTGATAATGTGAAAAGTGTTCATATGTAGTAAAAACCTGAGAAATCCGTCCGTTTTCGTCATTTGTTATCAAATCGACATAAAGCCAGATCGTCACATTAGCCGCTCCTCTCTCTGAAACGGTTACATTTATCGTCTGCAATCCTATGTCACATGCTGCGGTATGCAGAGACACTAAAAGCACCATAGTAGAACACAGATGAAGCTTCTACGTTGATGTAATAGCAAGTAAGAAATAGTACAATTCAAGTTTTAGTTTACGATTATTGACTTTTTAGCCGGCTTTGGTTTCTTGTACATGAGATAGGACCTTAAGATTTTGCATGAAGGGCTATCTAGCAGCCGCGTTGTACGGGAGAGTGTGAAAAGTGTTCATAAGTAGTAAAAACCTGAGAAATCCGTTCGTTATCGTCATTTGCTATTGAATCAACTTAAAGCCGGATCGTCACATTGGCCACTCTTCTCTCTGAAACAGTTACATTTATTTTCTGCAAAGCTATGTCGCGTGCTGCGGTATGCGGAGACACTAAAAGCTCCATAGTAGAAGACAGGTGAAACTTCCAAGTTGATGTAATAGCCAGTAATAAGTAGTTCAATTCAAGTTTTAGTTATGGGTTACTGACTTTTTATCCTTCTTTCGTGCCTTGGAAATGAGCAAGGACCATAAGATTTTGCATGAAAGTAGAACTAGCAGCCGAGTTGCATGGGAGAATGTGAATCGTGTTCATATGTAGTAAAAACCTGAGAAATCCGTCCGTTTTCGTCATTTGTTATCAAATCGACTAATGCCAGATCGTCACATTGGCCGCTTTTCTCTCTGAAACGGTTGTACTTATCGTCTGCAAAGCTATGTCGCGTGCTGCGGTATGCGGAGAGACAACAAGCACCATAGTAGAACACAGATGGAACTTCTAAGTTATTGTAATAGCCAGTAAGAAGTAGTAAAATTCAAGTTTAAGGTATAGATTATTGACTTTTTAGCTGGCTTTGGTGCCTTGGACATGAGCTAGGACCTTAAGATTCTGCACGAAAGGAGGACTAGCAACCGAGTTGCAACGGAGAATGTGAAAAGTGTTCATATGTAGTAAAAACCTGAGAAATCCGTCCGTTTTCGTCTTTTGTTATCGAATCGACTTAAAGCCAGATCGTCACATTGGCCGGTCTTCTCTCTGAAACGGTATACTTATCGTCTGCAAACCTATGTCGCGTGCTCCGGTATGCGGAAACACTAAAACCACCATAGTAGAACACAGATGAAGCTTCTAAGTTGATGTAATAGCCAGTAAGAAGTAGTACAATTCAAGATTTAGGTATCGATTATTGACTTTTTAGGTGGCTTTGGTGCCATGGACATGAGCTAGGACCTTAAGATTCTGCACGAAAGGAGGACTAGCAACCGAGTTGCAAGGGAGAATGTCAAAAGTGTTCATATGTAGTAAAAACCTGAGAAATCCTTCCGTTTTCGTCATTTGCTATCGAATCGACTTAAAGCCAGATCGCCACATTGGCCGCTCTTCTCTTTCAAACGGTTGTACTTATCGTCTGCAAAGCTATGTCGCGTGCTGCGGTATGCGGAGACACTAAAAGCACCATAGTAGAACACAGATGAAGCTTCTAAGTTGATGTAATAGCCAGTAAGATGCAGTACAATTCAAGTTTTATGTATCGATTATTGACTTTTTACCCTTCTTTGGTGCCTTGGACATGAACTACGAATTAAAGGTTTTGCATGAAAGGAGGACTAGCAGCCGCGTTGCACGGGAGAATTTGGAAAGTGTTCATATGTAGTAAATACCTGAGAAATCCGTCGGTTTTCGTCACTAGTTATCGAATCGACATAAAGTCAGATCGTCACATTGGCCGCTCTTCTCTCTGAAACGGTTGTACTTATCGTCTGCAAAGCTATGTCGCGTGCTGCGGTATGCGGAGACATGAAAAGCACCATAGTAGAACAAAGATGAAGCTTCTAAGTTGATGTAATAGCCAGTAAGAAGTAGTACAATTCAAGTTTTAGGTATCGATTATTGACTTTTTACCCTTCTTCGGTGCCTTGGACATGAGCTAGAAACTTAAGAATACGCATGAAATGAGGACTAGTAGAAGCAGAGCAAAGGGAGAATGTGAAAAGTGTCATATGTAGAGAAAACCTTAGAAATCCGTCCGTTTTCGTCATTTGTTATAGAATTGACTTAAAGCCAGATCGTCACATTGGCCGCACCTCTGACTGAAACAGTTACATTTATCGTCTGCAAAGCTATGTCGCGTGCTGCGGTATGCGGAGACACTAAAAGCACCATAGTAGAACACAGATGAAGTTTCTAAGTTGATGTAATAGCCAGTAAGAAGTAGTAAAATTCAAGTTTTAGGTATCGATTATTGACTTTTTACCCCTCTTTGGTGCCTTGGACATAAGCTAGGAAGTAAAGATTTTGCATGAAAGGAGGACTGGCAGCAGAGTTGCACGGGAGAATGTGAAAAGTGTTCATATGTAGTAAAAACCTGAGAAATCTGTCCGTTTTCGTCATTTGTTATCGAATCGACTTAAAGCCAGAACGTCACATTGGCCGCTCTTCTCACTGAAACGAATACATTTATCGTCTGTAAAGCAGTGTCGCGTGCTGCGGTATGCGGAGACAATAAAAGCACCTATGTAGGACACAGATGAAGCTTCTAAGTTGATGTAATAGCTAGTAAGAAGCAGTACAGTTCAAGAATTTGTTATGGATTATTGACTTTTTACCCTTCTTTGGTGCCTTGGACATGAGCTAGGACCTTAAGATTTTGCATGAAAGGAGGACTAGCAGCCGCGTTGCACGGGAGGGTTTGAAAAGTGTTCATATGTAGTAAAAACCTGAGAAATCCGTCCCTTATCGTCATTTGTTATTGAATCGCCTTAAAGCAAGATCGTCACATTGGCCGCTCTTCTCTCTGAAACAGTTACATTATCGTTTGCAAAGCTATGTCGCGTGCTGCGGTATGCGGAGACACTAAAACACCGTAGTAGAACACAGATGAAGCTTCCAAGTTGATGCAATAGCCAGTAAGAAGTAGTACAATTCAAGTTTTAGTTATCGGATATTTACCTTTTATCGTTCTTTGGTGCCTTGGATATGAGATAGGACCTTAAGATTTTGCATGAATGGAGGTCTAGTAGCCACGTTGCATGGGAGAATGTGAAAAGTGTTCATATGTAGTAAAAACCTGAGAAATCCGTCCGGTTTCGTCATTTGTTAGCAAATCGACTTAAAGCCAGATCGTCACATTGGCCGCTCTTCTCTTTGAAACGGTTACATTTATCGTCTACAAGACTACGTCGCGTGCTTCGTTATGCGGAGATGATAAAAGAACCATAGTAGAACACAGAAGAAGCTTCTAAGTTGCTGTAATAACCGATAAGAAGTAGTACAATTCAAGTGTAAGGTATCGATTAGGACCTTAAGATTTTGCATGAAAGAGGACTAGCAGTCGCGTTGCACGGGAGAGTGTGAAAAGTGTTCATAAGTTGTAAAAACCTGAGAAATCCGTCCCTTTTCGTCATTTGTTATTGAATCGCCTTAAAGCCAGATCGTCACATTGGCCGCTCTTATCTCTGAAACGGTTACATGTATCGTCTGCAAAGCTACGGCGGGTGCTGCGGTATGCGGAGACACTAAAAGCACCATAGTAGAACACAGATGAAAATTCTAAGTTGATGTAATAGCCAGTAAGAAGTAGTACATTTCAAGTTTTAGGTATCGATTATTGACTTTTTACCCTTCTTTGGTGCCTTGGACATGAGCTAGAAACTTAAGAGTTTGTGTGAAATGAGGACTAGCAGCCGCGTTGCATGGGAGAATGTAAAAAGTGTTCATATGTAGTAAAAACGTGAGAAATCCGTCCGTTTTCGTCATTTGATATCGAATCGACTTAAAGCCAGAATGTCACATTGGCCGCACTTCTGTCTGAAACGGTTACATTTATCGTCTGCAAAGCTATGTCGCGTGCTGTGGTATCTGGAGACAATAAAAGCACCATAGCAGAACACAGATGAAGCTTCTAAGTTCATGTAATAGCCAGTAAGAAGTCGTACAATTCAAATTTTAGGTATCGATTATTGATTTTTTACCCTTCTTTGGTGCCTTGGACATGAGCTAGGAACTTAAGATTTTGCGTGAAATGAGGACTAGCAGCCGCGTTGCACGGGAGAATGTAAAAAGTGTTCATATGTAGTAAAAACCTGAGAAATCCGTCCGTTTTCGTCAATTGATATCAAATCAACTTAAAGCCAGATCGTCACATTGGCCGCACTTCTGTCTGAAACGGTTACATTTATCGTCTGCAAAGATATGTCGCGTGCAGAGGTATGCGGAGACACTGAAAGCACCATAGTAGAACACAGATGAAGCTTCTAAGATGATGTAATAGCCAGTAAGAAGTAGTACAATTCAAGTTTTAGGTATCGATTATTGACTTTTTACCCTTCTTTGGTGCCTTGGACATGAGCAAGGAAGTAAAGATTTTGCATGAAAGGAGGACTAGCTGCCGCGTTGCACGGGAGAATGTAAAAGTGCACATATGTAGTAAGAACCTGAGAAATCCGTCCGTTTAACTCATTTGTTATCAAATCGACTTAATGCCAGATCGTCACATAGGCCGCTCTTCTGTCTGAAACGGTTACATTTGTCGTCTGCAAGACTATGTCGCGTGCAGCGGTATGCGGCGATAGTAAAAGAACCATAGTAGAATACAGATGCAGCTTTTAAGTTGCTGTAAGAGACAATAAGAAGTAGTACAAATCAATTTTCAGTTATCGATTATAGACGTTTTCCTCTTCTTTGGTCTTTTGATATAAGAAAGGACCTTAAGATTTTGAATGAAAGGAGGACTAGGAGTCGCGTTGCACGGGAGAATGTGAAAAGTGTTCATATGTAGTAAAAACCTGAGAAATCCGTCCGGTTTCGTCATTTGTTAGCAAATCGACTTAAAGCCAGATCGTCACATTGGCCGCTCTTCTCTTTGAAACGGTTACATTTATCGTCTACAAACCTATGTCGCATGCTGTATCTTTCGCAGACACTAAAAGCACCATAGTAGAACACAGATGAAACTTCTATGTTTATGTAATAGCCAGTAATAAGTAGTCAATTCAAGTTTAAGTAACTGATTATTGACTTTTGATCCTTCTTTGGTCCTTTCGACATTAGCTAGGACCTTAACATTTTGCATGAAAGAAGAATTAGCAGCCGCGTTGCACGTTAGAATGTGAAACGTGTTCATATGTAGTAAAAACCTAAGAAATCCGTCCGTTTTCGTCATTTGTTAACAAATTGACTTAAAGCCACATCGTCACATAGGCCGCTCTTCTGTCTGAAACGGATCATTTATCGTCTACAAGACTACGTCGCGTGCTGCGGTATGCGGAGATGATAAAAGAACCATAGTAGAACACAGAAGAAGCTTCTAAGTTGCTGTAATGACCGATAAGAAGTAGTACAATTCAAGTTTTAGTTATCGATTATTGACTTTTTACCCTTCTTTGGTCCTTTGACATGAGCTAGGACCTTAAGATTTTGCATGAAAGAGGACTAGCAGTCGCGTTGCACGGGAGAGTGTGAAAAGTGTTCATAAGTAGTAAAAACCTGAGAAATCCGTCCCTTTTCTTCATTTGTTATTGAATCGCCTTGAAGCCAGATCGTCACATTGGCCGCTCTTATCTCTGAAACGGTTACATTTATCGTCTGCAAAGCTACGGCGGGTGCTGTGGTGTGCGGAGACACTAAAAGCACCATAGTAGAACACAGATGAAGCTTCTAAGTTGATGTAATGGCCAGTATGAAGTAGTACAATTCAAGTTTTGTTATCGACTATTGACTTTTTACCGTTCTTTGGTGCCTTGGACATGATCTAGGACCTTAAGATTTTGACGAATGGAGGACTAGCAGCCGCGTTGCACGGGAGAATTTGGAAAGTGTTCATATGTAGTAAATACCTGAGAAATCCGTCGGTTTTCGTCATTTGTTATCGAATCGACTTCAAGTCAGATTGTCACATTGGCCGCACTTCTGTCTGAAACGGTTACATTTATCGTCTGCAAAGCTATGTCGCGTGCTTCGTTATGCGGAGACACTAAAAGCACCATAGTAGAACAGAGATGAAGCTTCTAAGTTGATGTAATAGCCAGTAAGAAGTAGTACAATTCAAGTGTAAGGTATCGATTATTGACTTTTTGCACGCTTTGGTGCCTTGGACATGGGCTAGGACCTTAAGATTCTGCATGAAAGGAGGACTAGCAGCCGAGTTGCATGGGACAATGTGAAAAGTGTTCATATGTAGTAAAAACCTGAGAAATCCGTCCGTTTTCGTCATTTGTTATCGAATCGAGTTAAAGCCAAGTCGTCACATTGGCCGCTCTTCTCTCTGAAACGGTTGTACTTATCGTCTGCAAAACAATGTCGCGTGCTGCGGTATGCGGAGACACTAAAAGCACCATAGTAGAACACAGATGAAGCTTCCAAGTTGATGTAATAGAAAGTAAGAAGTAGTACAATTCAAGATTTAGGTATCGATTATTGACTTTTTACCCTTCTTTGGTGCCTTGGACATGAGCTAAGAATTTAAGATTTTGCATGAAAGGAGGACTAGCAGCAGCGTTGCACGGGAGAATTTGGAAAGTGTTCATATGTAGTAAATACCTGAGAAATCCGTCCGTTTTCGTCATTTGTTATCGAATCGACTTAAAGTCAGATCGTCACATTGGCCGCTCTTCTCTCTGAAACGGTTGTACTTATCGTCTGCAAAGCTATGTCGCGTGCTGCGGTATGCGGAGACACTAAAAGCACCATAGTAGAACACAGATGAAAATTCTAAGTTGATGTAATAGCCAGTAAGAAGTAGTACATTTCAAGTTTTAGGTATCGATTATTGACTTTTTACCCTTCTTTGGTGCCTTGGACATGAGCTAGAAACTTACGAGTTTGTGTGAAATGCGGACTAGCAGCCGCGTTGCATGGGACAATGTAAAAAGTGTTCATAGGTAGTAAAATCCTGAGAAATCCGTCCGTTTTTGTCATTTGATATCGAATCGACTTAAAGCCAGAAAGTCACATTGGCCGCACTTCTGTCTGAAACGGTTACATTTATCGTCTGCAAAGCTATGTCGCGTGCTGTGGTATCTGGAGACAATAAAAGCACCATAGTAGAACACAGATGAAGCTTCTAAGTTCATGTAATAGCCAGTAAGAAGTCGTACAATTCAAATTTTAGGTATCGATTATTGATTTTTTACCCTTCTTTGGTGCCTTGGACATGAGCTAGGAACTTAAGATTTTGCGTGAAATGAGGACTAGCAGCCGCGTTGCACGGGAGAATGTAAAAAGTGTTCATATGTAGTAAAAACCTGAGAAATCCGTCCGTTTTCGTCAATTGATATCAAATCAACTTAAAGCCAGATCGTCACATTGGCCGCACTTCTGTCTGAAACGGTTACATTTATCGTCTGCAAAGATATGTCGTGTGCAGAGGTATGCGGAGACACTGAAAGCACCATAGTAGAACACAGATGAAGCTTCTAAGATGATGTAATAGCCAGTAAGAAGTAGTACAATTCAAGTTTTAGGTATCGATTATTGACTTTTTACCCTTCTTCGGTGCCTTGGACATGATCTAGGTACTTAAGATTTTGCATGAAATGAGAACTAGCACCCGCTTTGCACGGGAGACTGTGAAAAGTGTTCATATGTACTAAAAACCTGAGAAATCCGTTAGTTTTCGTCATTTGTTATTGAATCGACTTAAAGCCAGATCGTCACATTGACCGCACTTCTGTCGGAATCGCTACACTCATCGTCTGCAAAGCTATGGCGGGTGCTGCGGTATGCGGAGACACTAAAAGTACCATAGTAGAATGCAGATGAATCTTCTAAGTTGATGTAATAGCCAGTAAGAAGTAGTACAATTCAAGTTTTAGGTATCGATTATTGACTTTTTACCCTTCTTTGGTGACTTGGACATGAGCTAGTAACTTAAGATTTTGCATGAAAGGAGGACTAGCAGCCACGTTGCAAGGGAGAATGTTTAAAGTGTTTATATGTAGTAAAAACCTGAGAAATCCGTCCCTTTTTGTCATTTCATATCGAATCGACTTAAAGCCAGATTGTCACATTGGCCGCTCTTCTCTCTGAAACAGTTGTACTTATTGTCTGCAAAGCAATATCGCGTGCTGCGGTATGCGGAGACACTAAAAGCACCATAGTAGGACACAGATAAAGCTTCTAAGTTAATGTAATAGCCAGTAAGAAGTAGTACAATTCAAATTTTAGTTATCGATTATTGACTTATTACCCTTCTTTGGTAGCTTGGACATGTGCTAGGAACTTAAGATTTTCATTGAAAGGAGGACTAGCAGCCGCGTTGCACGGGAGAATGTGAAAAGTGTTCATATATAGTAAAAATATGAGAAATCCGTCCGTTATCGTCATTTGCTATAGAATCGTCTTAATGCCAGATCGTCACATTAGCCGCTCATCTCTCTGAAACGGTTGTACTTATCGTCTGCAAAGCTATGACGCGTGCTGCGGTGTTCGGAGACACTAAAAGCACCGTAGTAGAATACAGATGAGGTTTCTCAGTTGATGTAATATCTAGTAAGTAGTAGTACAAATTAAGTTTTAGGTATCGATTATTGACTTTTTACACATCTTTGGTGCCTTGGACATGACCTAGGTACTTAAGATTTTGCATGAAATGAGAACTAGCAGCCGCGTTGCACGACAGAATGTGAAAAGTGTTCATATGTAGTAAAAACCTGAGAAATCCGTCTGTTTTCGTCATTTGTTACCGAATCGACTTAAAGCCAGGTCGTCACATTGGCCGCACTTCCGTCGGAAACGGTTACATTCATCTTGTGCAATGTTACGTCGCGTACTGTGGTATCTGGAGACACTAAAAGCACCATAGTAGAACACAGATGATCCTTCTAAGGTGATGTAATAGCCAGTAAGAAGTAGTACAATGCAAGATTTAGGTATCGATTATTGACTTTTTGCCCTTCTTTGGTGCCTTGGACATGAGCTAGCACCTTAAGATTCTGCATGAAAGGAGGACTAGCATCCGCGTTTCAAGGGAGAATGTGAAATGTGTTCATATGTAGTAAAAACCTGAGAAATCCGTCCCTATTTGTCATTTGTTATCGAATCGACTTAAAGCCAGATCGTCACATTGGCCGCTCTTCTCTCTGAAACGGTTGTACTTATCGTCTGCAAAGCTATGTCGCGTGTTGCGATATGCGGAGACACTGAAAGCACCATAGTAGAACACAGATGAAGCTTCTAAGACGATGTAATAGCCCGTAAGCAGTAGTACAATTCAAGTTTTAGGTATCGATTATTGACTTTTTACCCTTCTTGGATGCCTTGGACATGAGCTAGGAACTTAAAATTTTGCATGAAAGGAGGACTAGCAGCCCCGCTGCAAGGGAGAATGTGAAAAGTGTTCATATTTAGTAAAAACCTGATAAATCCGTCCCTTTTTGTCATTTGTTATCTGATCGACTTAAAGCCAGATCGTCACATTAGCCGCTCTTATCTCTGAAACGGTTGTACTTATCGTCTGCAAAGCTATGTCGCGTGCTGCGATATGCGGAGACACTAAAAGTACCATAGTAGAACACAGATGAGGCTTCTAAGTTGATTTAATAGGCAGTAAGAAGTAGTACAATTCAAGTTTTAGGTATCGATTATTGACTTTTTACCCTTCTTTGGTGCCTTGGATATGAGCTAGGAACTTAAGATTTTGCATGAAAGGAAGACTAGCAGCAGCGTTGCACGGGAGAATATGAAAAGTGTTCATATTTAGTAAAAACCTGATAAATCCGTCCGTTTTCGTAATTTGTTATCGAATCGACTTAAAGCCAGATCGTCACATTGGCCGCTCTTCTCTCTGAAACGGTTACATTTATCGTCTGCAAAGCTACGACGCGTGCTGCGGTGTTCGGAGACTCTAAAAGCACCGTAGTAGAATACAGATGAGGTTTCTCAGTTGATGTAATATCTAGTAAGTAGTAGTACAAATTAAGTTTTAGGTATCGATTATTGACTTTTTACACATCCTTGGTGCCTTGGACATGACCTAGGTACTTAAGATTTTGCATGAAATTTGAACTAGCAGCCGCGTTGCACGACAGAATGTGAAAAGTGTTCATGTGTAGTAAAAACCTGAGAAATCCGTCTGTTTTCGTCTTTTGTTATCGAATCGACTTAAAGCCAGATTGTCACACTGGCCGCACTTCTGTCGGAAACGGTTACATTCATCTTGTGCAAAGTTATGTCGCGTACTGTGGTATCTGGAGACACTAAAAGCACCATAGTAGAACACAGATGATCCTTCTAAGGTGATGTAATAGCCAGTAAGAAGTAGTACAATTCAAGATTTAGGTATCGATTATTGACTTTTTGCCCCTGTTTGGTGCCCTGGACATGAGCTAGGACCTTAAGATTCTGCATGAAAGGAGGACTAGCAGCCGCGTTTCAAGGGAGAATGTGAAATGTGTTCATATGTAGTAAAAACCTGAGAAATCCGTCCCTTTTTGTCATTTGTTATCGAATCGACTTAAAGCCAGATCGTCACATTGGCCGCTTTCTCTCTGAAACGGTTGTACTTATCGTCTGCAAAGCTATGTCGCGTGCTACGGAATGCGGAGACACTAAAAGCACCATAGTACAACATAGATGAAGCTTCTAAGTTAATATAATAGCCAGTAAGAAGTAGTACAATTCAAGCTTTAGTTATCGATTATTGACTTATTACCCTTCTTTGGTGGCTTGGACATAAGCTAGGACCTTAAGATTCTGCATGAAAGGAGGACAAGAATCCGAGTTCAACGGGAGAATGTGAAAAGAGTTCATATGTAGTAAAAACCTGAAAAAACCGTCCCTTTTTGTCATTAGTTATCGAATCGACTTAAAGCGGGATCCGCACATTGGCCGCTCTTCCCCTGAAACGGTTACATTTATCGTGTGCAAAGCTATGTCGCGTGCTGCGACATGCGGAGGCACTAAAAGCACCATAGTAGAGCACAGATGAGGCTTCTAAGTTGATTTAATAGATAGTAAGAAGTAGTACAATTCAAATTTTAGGTCTCGATTATTGACTTTTTACCCTTCTTTCGTGCCTTGGACATGAGCTAGGAACTTAAAATTTTGCATGAAAGGAGGACTAGCAGCCGCGTTGCACGGGAGAATGTGGAAAGTGTTCAAATGTAGAAACCGGAGAACTCCGTCAGTTTTCGTCATTTGATATCGAATCGACTTAAAGCCAGAATGTCACATTGTTCTCACTACTGTCTGAAACGTTTACATTTATCGTCTTCATAGCTATGTCGCGTGCTGCGGTATGCGGAGACACTAAAAGCACCATAGTAGAACACAGATAAAGCTTCTAAGTTGATGTAATAGCCAGTAAGAAGTAGTACAATTCAAGTTTTAGATATCATTTATTGACTTTTTGCCCTTTTTTGGTGCCTTGGACATGACCTAGGACCTTCAGATTCTGTATGAAACTAGGACTAGCAACCGCGTTGCAAGGGAGAATGTGAAATGTGTTCATATGTAGTAAAAACCTGAGAAATCCGTCCGGTTTCGTCATTTGTGATCGAATCGACTTAAAGCCAAATCGTCACATTGGCCGCTCTTCTCTCTGAAACGGTTGTACTTATCGTCTGCAAAGTTATGTCGCGTGCTTCGGTATGCGGAGACACTAAAAGCACCATAGTAGAAAACAGATGATGCTTCTAAGTTGATGTAATAGCCAGTAAGAAGTAGTACAATTCAAGTTTTAGGTATCGATTATTGACTTTAAGCTGATTTTGGTGCCTTGGACATGACGTAGGACCTTAAGATTCTGCATGAAAGGAGGAGTAGCAGCCGAGTTGCACGGGAGACTGTGAAAAGTGTTCATATGTAGTAAAAACCTGAGAAATCCGTCTGTTTTCGTCATTTGTTATCGAATCGACTTAAAGCCAGATAGTCACATCGGACGCACTTCTGTCGGAAACGGTACATTCATCGTCTGCAAAGCTATGTCGGGTGCTGCGGTATTCGGAGACACTAAATGTACCATAGTAGAATACAGATGAATCTTCCAAGTTGATGTAATAGCCAGTTAGAAGTAGTAAAATTCAAGTTTTAGGTATCGATTATTGACTTTTTACCCGTCTTTGGTGCCTTGGACATGAGCTAGGAACTTAAGATTTTGCATGAAAGGAGGACTAGCAGCCGCGTTGCACGGGAGAATGTCAAAAGCCTTCATATGTAGTAAAAACCTGAGAAATCCACCCGTTTTAACCATTTGTTATCGAGTCGGCTTAAAGCCAGATCGTCACATCGGCCGCACTTCTGTCTGAAACAGTTACATTTATCGTCTGCAAAGCTATGTCGCGTGCTGCGGTGTGCGGAGACTTTAAAAGCACCGTAGTAGAACACAGATGAAGCTTCTAAGTTTATGTAGTAGCCAGTAAGATGTAGTACAATTCAAGTTTTAGGTATCGATTATTGACTTTTTACCCTTCTTTGGTGCCTTGGACATGAGCTAGGAACTTAAGATTTTGCATGAAAGGAGGCCTAGCAGCCGCGGTTCATGGGAGAATGTGAAATGTGTTCATATGTAGTAAAAACCTGTGAAATCCGTACGTTTTCGTCATTTGTTATTGAATCGACTTAAAGCCAGGTCATCATATTGGGCGCCCTTCTCTCTGAAACGGGTGTACTTATCATCTGCAAAGCTATGTCGCGTGCTGCGGTATGCGGAGACACTAAAAGCACCATAGCAGAACACAGATGAAGCTTCTAAGTTGATGTAATAGCCAGTAAGATATAGTACAATTCCAGTTTTAGGTATCGATTATTGACATTTTAGCTGGCTTTGGTGGCTTGGACATGAGCTAGGACCTTATGTTTCTGCATTTAAGGAGGACTAGCAGCCGAGTTGCACGGAAGAATGTGAAAAGTGTTCATATGTAGTAAAAACCTGAGAAATCCGTCCGTTTTCGTCATTTGTTATCGAATGGACTCAAAGCCAGATCGTCACATTGGCCGCTCTTCTCTCTGAAACGGTTGTACTTATCGTCTGCAAAGCTATGTCGCGTGCTGCGGTATGCGGAGACACTAAAAGTACCATAGTAGAACACAGATGAAGCTTCAAAGTTGATGTAATAGCCAGTGAGAAGTAGTAAAATTCAAGTTTTAGGTATCGATTATTGACTTTTTAGCAGGCTTTGGTGCCTTGGACTTGAGCTAGGACCTTAAGATTCTGCATGAAAGGAGGACTAGCAGCCGAGTTGCACGAGAGAATGTGAAAAGTGTTCATATGTAGTAAAAATCTGAGAAATCCGTCCGTTTTCGTCATTTGTTATAGAATCGACTTAAAGCCACATCGTCACATTGGCCGCTTTTCTCTCTGAAACGGTTGTACTTATCGTCTGCAAAGCTATGTCGCGTGCTGCGGTATGCGGAGACACTAAAAGCACCATAGTAGAACACAGATGAAGCTTCTAAGTTGATGTAATAGCCAGTAAGAAGTAGAACAAATCAAGATTTAGGTATCGATTATTAACTTTTTAGCTGGCTTTAGTGCCTTGTACATGAGCTAGGACCTTAAGATTCTGCATGAAAGGAGGACTAGCAGCCGAGTTGCACGGGAGAATGTGAAAAGTGTTCATATGTAGTAAAAACCTGAGAAACCCGTCCGTTTTCGTCATTTGTTATCGAGTCGACATAAAGCCAGGTCATCATATTGGGCGCCCTTCTCTCTGAAAGGGGTGTACTTATCATCTGCAAAGCTATGTCGCGTGCTGCGGTATGCGGAGACACTAAAAGCACCATAGCAGAACACAGATGAAGCTTCTAAGTTGATGTAAAAGCGAATAAGAAGTTTTACAATTCAAGTTTTAGGTATCGATTATTGACTTTTTAGCTGGCGTTGGTGCCTTGGACATGAGCTAGGACCTTAAGATTCTGCATGAAAGGAGGACTAGCAGCCGAGTTGCATGGTAGAATGTGAAAAGTGTTCATATGTAGTAAAAACCTGAGAAAACCGTCCGGTTTCGTCATTTGTTATCGAATGGACTCAAAGCCAGATCATCACATTGGCCGCTCTTCTCTCTGAGACGGTTGTACTTACCGTCTGCGAAGCATCTGTCTCGCGTGTGTTATGCGCAGACACCAAAAGCACCATAGTAGAACACAGATGATACTTCTAAGTTGATGTAATAGCCAGTAAGAAGTAGTACAAATCAAGTTTTAGGTATCGATTATTAACTTTTTAGCTCGCTTTAGTGCCTTGCACATGAGCTAGGACCTTAAGACTCTGCATGAAAGGAGGACTAGCAGCCGCGTTGCACGGGAGAATGTGAAAAGTGTTCATATGTAGTAAAAATTAGAGAAATCCGTCCGTTTTCGCCATTTGTTATCGAATCGACTTAAGGCCAGGTCGTCACATTGGACGCCCTTCTCTCTGAAAGTGTTGTACTTTGCAAAGCTATATCGCGTGCTGCGGTATGCGGAGACACTAAAAGCACCATAGTAGAACACAGATGAAGCTTCTAAGTTGATGTAATAGCCATTAAGAAGTAGTACAATTCAAGTTTTAGGTATCGATTATTGACTTTTTAGCTGCCTTTGGAGCCTTGGGCATGAGCTAGGACCTTAAGATTCTTCATGAAAGGAAGTACTAGCAGCCGCGTTGCACGGGAGAATGTGAAAAGTGTTCATATGCAGTAAAAACCTGAGAAATCCGTCCGTTTTCGCCATTTGCTATCGAATCGACTTGAAGCCAAGTCGTCACAATGGCCGCCCTTCTCTCTGAAACAGTTGTACTTATCGTCTGCAAAGCTATGTCGCGTGCTGCGGTAATCGGAGACACTAAAAGCACCATAGTAGAACACAGATGAAGCTTCAAAGTTGATGTAATAGCCAGTAAGAAGTAGTACAAATCAAGTTTTAGGTATCGATTATTGACTTTTTAGCAGGCTTTGGTGCCTTGGACTTGAGCTAGGACCTTAAGATTCAGCATGAAAGGAGGACTAGCAGCCGAGTTGCACGAGAGAATGTGAAAAGTGTTCATATGTAGTAAAAACCTGAGAAATCCGCCCGTTTTCGTCATTTGTTATAGAATCGACTTAAAGCCAGATCGTCACATTGGCCGCTTTTCTCTCTGAAACGGTTGTACTTATCGTCTGCAAAGCTATGTCGCGTGCTGCGGTATTCGGAGGCACTAAAAGCACCGTAGTAGAACACAGATGAAGCTTCTAAGTTGATGTAATAGCCAGTAAGAAGTAGAACAATTCAAGTTTTAGGTATCGATTATTGACTTTTTAGCTGGCTTTGGTGCCTTGGACATGAGCTTGGACCTTCAAAATCTGCATGAAAGGAGGACTAGCAGCCGCGTTGCACGGGAGAATGTGTAAAGTGTGCATATGTAGTAAAAACATGAGAAAACCGTCCGTTTTCGTCCTTTGTTATCGATGGACTCAAAGCCAGATCGTCACATTCTCCGCTCTTCTCTCTGAAACGGTTGTACTTACCGTCTGCTAAACTATGTCGCATGCTGCTGTATGCGCAGACACCAAAAGCACCATAGTAGAACACAGATGAAGCTTCTAAGTTGATGTAATAGCCAGTAAGAAGTAGAACAAATCAAGTTTTAGGTATCGATTATTAACTTTTTAGCTGGCTTTAGTGCCTTGGACATGAGCTATGACCTTAAGATTCTGCATGAAAGTAGGACTAGCAGCCGCGTTGCAAGGGAGAATGTGAAACGTGTTCATATGTAGTCAAAACCTGAGAAATCCGTCCGTTTTCGCCATTTGTTATCGAATCGACGTAAAGCCAGGTCGTCACATTGGCCGCCCTTCTCTCTAAAACGGTTTTACTTTGCAAAGCTATCTCGCGTGCTGCGGTATGCGGAGGCACTAAAAGCACCATAGTAGAACACAGATGAAGCTTTTAAGTTGATGTAAAAGCGAGTAAGAAGCAGTACAATTCAAGTTTTAGGTATCGATTATTAACTTTTTAGCTCGCTTTAGTGCCTTGTACATGAGCTAGGACCTTAAGATTCTGCATGAAAGGAGGACTAGCAGCCGAGTTGCACGGGAGAATGTGAAAAGTGTTCATATGTAGTAAAAACCTGAGAAACCCGTCCGTTTTCGTCATTTGTTATCGAGTCGACATAAAGCCAGGTCATCATATTGGGCGCCCTTCTCTCTGAAACGGGTGTACTTATCATCTGCAAAGCTATGTCGCGTGCTGCGGTATGCGGAGACACTAAAAGCACCATAGCAGAACACAGATGAAGCTTCTAAGTTGATGTAATAGCCAGTAAGATATAGTACAATTCCAGTTTTAGGTATCGATTATTGACATTTTAGCTGGCTTTGGTGGCTTGGACATGAGCTAGGACCTTATGTTTCTGCATTTAAGGAGGACTAGCAGCCGAGTTGCACGGAAGAATGTGAAAAGTGTTCATATGTAGTAAAAACCTGAGAAATCCGTCCGTTTTCGTCATTTGTTATCGAATGGACTCAAAGCCAGATCGTCACATTGGCCGCTCTTCTCTCTGAAACGGTTGTACTTATCGTCTGCAAAGCTATGTCGCCCGCTGCGGTATGCGGAGACACTAAAAGCACCATAGTAGAACACAGATGAAGCTTCAAAGTTGATGTAATAGCCAGTGAGAAGTAGTAAAATTCAAGTTTTAGGTATCGATTATTGACTTTTTAGCAGGCTTTGGTGCCTTGGACTTGAGCTAGGACCTTAAGATTCTGCATGAAAGGAGGACTAGCAGCCGAGTTGCACGAGAGAATGTGAAAAGTGTTCATATGTAGTAAAAACCTGAGAAATCCGTCCGTTTTCGTCATTTGTTATAGAATCGACTTAAAGCCACATCGTCACATTGGCCGCTTTTCTCTCTGAAACGGTTGTACTTATCGTCTGCAAAGCTATGTCGCGTGCTGCGGTATGCGGAGACACTAAAAGCACCATAGTAGAACACAGATGAAGCTTCTAAGTTGATGTAATAGCCAGTAAGAAGTAGAACAAATCAAGATTTAGGTACCGATTATTGACTTTTTAGCTGGCTTTGGTGCCTTGGCCATGAGCTAGGACCTTAAGATTCTGCATGAAAGGAGGACTAGCAGTCGAGTTGCATTGTAGAATGTGAAAAGTGTTCATATGTAGTAAAAACCTGAGAAATCCGTCCGTTTTCGTCTTTTGTTATCGAATGGACTCAAAGCCAGATCATCACATTGGCCGCTCTTCCCTCTGAAACGGTTGTACTTACCGTCTGCGAAGCTATGTCGCGTGCTGCGGTATGAGCAGACACCAAAAGCACCATAGTAGAACACAGACGAAGCTTCTAAGTTGATGTAATAGCCAGTTAGAAGTAGTACAAATCAAGTTTTAGGTATCGATTATTAACTTTTTAGCTGGCTTTAGTGCCTTGCACATGAGCTAGGACCTTAAGATTCTGCATGAAAGGAGGACTAGCAGCCGCGTTGCACGGGAGAATGTGAAAAGTGTTCATATGTAGTAAAAATTTGAGAAATCCGTCCGTTTTCGCCATTTGTTATCGAATCGACTTAATGCCAGGTCGTCACATTGGCCGCCCTTCTCTCTGAAAGGGTTGTACTTTGCAAAGCTATATCGCGTGCTGCGGCATGCGGAAACACTAAAAGCACCATAGTAGAACACAGATGAAGCTTCTAAGTTGATGTAATAGCCATTAAGAAGTAGTACAATTCAAGTTTTAGGTATCGATTATTGAATTTTTAGCTGCCTTTGGAGCCTTGGACATGAGCTAGGACCTTAAGATTCTTCATGAAAGGAGTACTAGCAGCCGCGTTGCACGGGAGAATGTGAAAGTGTTCATATGCAGTAAAAACCTGAGAAATCCGTCCGTTTTCGCCATTTGCTATCGAATCGACTTGAAGCCAAGTCGTCACAATGGCCGCCCTTCTCTCTGAAACAGTTGTACTTATCGTCTGCAAAGTTTTGTCGCGTGCTGCGGTATGCGGAGACACTAAAAGCACCATAGTAGAACACAGATGAAGCTTCTAAGTTTATGTAATAGCCAGTAAGAAGTAGTACAAATCAAGTTTTAGGTATCGATTATTGACTTTTTAGCTGGCTTTGGTGCCTTGGACATGAGCTTGGACCTTCAAAATCTGCATGAAAGGAGGACTAGCAGCCGCGTTGCACGGGAGAATGTGAAAAGTGTGCATATGTAGTAAAAACCTGAGAAAACCGTCCGTTTTCGTCCTTTGTTATCGATGGACTCAAAGCCAGATCGTCACATTGTCCGCTCTTCTCTCTGAAACGGTTGTACTTACCGTCTGCTAAACTATGTCGCATGCTGCTGTATGCGCAGACACCAAAAGCACCATAGTAGAACACAGATGAAGCTTCTAAGTTGATGTAATAGCCAGTAAGAAGTAGAACAAATCAAGTTTTAGGAATCGATTATTAACTTTTTAGCTGGCTTTAGTGCCTTGGACATGAGCTATGACCTTAAGATTCTGCATGAAAGTAGGACTAGCAGCCGAGTTGCAAGGTAGAATGTGAAACGAGTTCATATGTAGTCAAAACCTGAGAAATCCGTCCGTTTTCGCCATTTGTTATCGAATCGACGTAAAGCCAGGTCGTCAAATTGGCCGCCCTTCTCTCTAAAACGGTTGTACTTTGCAAAGCTATCTCGCGTGCTGCGGTATGCGGAGGCACTAAAAGCACCATAGTAGAACACAGATGAAGCTTTTAAGTTGATGTAAAAGCGAGTAAGAAGCAGTACAATTCAAGTTTTAGGTATCGATTATTAACTTTTTAGCTGGCTTTAGTGCCTTGTACATGAGCTAGGACCTTAAGATTCTGCACGAAAGGAGGACTAGCAGCCGAGTTGCACGGGAGAATGTGAAAAGAGTTCATATGTAGTAAAAACCTGAGAAACCCGTCCGTTTTCGTCATTTGTTATCGAATCGACATAAAGCCAGGTCATCATATTGGGCGCCCTTCTCCCTGAAACGGGTGTACTTATCATCTGCAAAGCTATGTCGCGTGCTGCGGTATGCGGAGACACTAAAAGCACCATAGCAGAACACAGATGAAGCTTCTAAGTTGATGTAATAGCCAGTAAGATATAGTACAATTCCAGTTTTAGGTATCGATTATTGACATTTTAGCTGGCTTTGGTGTCTTGGACATGAGCTAGGACCTTATGTTTCTGCATTTAAGGAGGACTAGCAGCCGAGTTGCACGGAAGAATGTGAAAAGTGTTCATATGTAGTAAAAACCTGAGAAATCCGTCCGTTTTCGTCATTTGTTATCGAATGGACTCAAAGCCAGATAGTCACATTGGCCGCTCTTCTCTCTGAAACGGTTGTACTTATCGTCTGCAAAGCTATGTCGCGTGCTGCGGTATGCGGAGACACTAAAAGCACCATAGTAGAACACAGATGAAGCTTCAAAGTTGATGTAATAGCCAGTAAGAAGTAGTAAAATTCAAGATAAGTATCGATTATTGACTTTTTAGCAGGCTTTGGTGCCTTGGACTTGAGCTAGGACCTTAAGATTCTGCATGAAAGGAGGACTAGCAGCCGAGTTGCACGAGAGAATGAGAAAAGTGTTCATATGTAGTAAAAACCTGAGAAATCCGTCCGTTTTCGTCATTTGTTATAGAATCGACTTAAAGCCACATCGTCACAATGGCCGCTTTTCTCTCTGAAACGGTTGTACTTATCGTCTGCAAAGCTATGTCGCGTGCTGCGGTATGCGGAGACACAAAAAGCACCATAGTAGAACACAGATGAAGCTTCTAAGTTGATGTAAAAGCGAATAAGAAGTTTTACAATTCAAGTTTTTGGTATCGATTATTGACTTTTTAGCTGGCGTTGGTGCCTTGGACATGAGCTAGGACCTTAAGATTCTGCATGAAAGGAGGACTAGCAGCCGAGTTGCATGGTAGAATGTGAAAAGAGTTCATATGTACTAAAAACCTGAGAAAACCGTCCGGTTTCGTCATTTGTTATCGAATGGACTCAAAGCCAGATCATCACATTGGCCGCTCTTCTCTCTGAAACGGTTGTACTTACCGTCTGCGAAGCTATGTCGCGTGCTGCGGTATGCGCAGACACCAAAAGCACCATAGTAGATCACAGATGATACTTCTAAGTTGATGTAATAGCCAGTAAGAAGTAGTACAAATCAAGTTTTAGGTATCGATTATTAACTTTTTAGCTGGCTTTAGTGCCTTGCACATGAGCTAGGACCTTAAAATTCTGCATGAAAGGAGGACTAGCAGCCGCGTTGCACGGGAGAATGTGAAAAGTGTTCATATGTAGTAAAAATTTGAGAAATCCGTCCGTTTTCGACATTTGTTATCGAATCGACTTAAAGCCAGGTCGTCACATTGGCCGCCCTTCCCTCTGAAAAGGTTGTACTTTGCAAAGCTATATCGCGTGCTGCGGTATGCGGAGACACTAAAAGCACCATAGTAGAACACAGATGACGCTTCTAAATTGATGTAATAGCCATTAAGAAGTAGTACAATTCAAGTTTTAGGTACCGATTATTGATTTTTTAGCTGCCTTTGGAGCCTTGGACATGAGCTAGGACCTTAAGATTCTTCATGAAAGGAGGACTAGCAGCCGCGTTGCACGGGAGAATGTGAAAAGTGTTCATATGCAGTAAAAACCTGAGAAATCCGTCCGTTTTCGCCATTTGCTATCGAATCGACTTAAAGCCAAGTCGTCACAATGGCCGCCATTCTCTCTGAAACAGTTGTACTTATCGTCTGCAAAGCTATGTCGCGTGCTGCGGTATGCGGAGACACTAAAAGCACCATAGTAGAACACAGATGAAGCTTCTAAGTTGATGTAATAGCCAGTAAGATGTAGTACAATTCCAGTTTTAGGTATCGATTATTTACATTTTAGCTGGCTTTGGTGTCTTGGACATGAGCTAGGACCTTAAGATTCTGCATGGAAGGAGGACTAGCAGCCGAGATGCACGGAAGAATGTGAAAAGAGTTCATGTGTAGTAAAAACCTGAGAAATCCGTCCGTTTTCGCCATTTGTTATAGAATCGACTTAAAGCCAGATCGTCACATTGGCCGCTTTTCTCTCTGAAACGGTTGTACTTATCGTCTGCAAAGCTATGTCGCGTGCTGCGGTATTCGGAGACACTAAAAGCACCGTAGTAGAGAACAGATGAAGCTTCTAAGTTGATGTAATAGCCAGTAAGAAGTAGAAAAATTCAAGTTTTACGTATCGATTATTGACTTTTTAGCTGGCTTTGGTGCCTTGGACATGAGCTTGGACCTTCAAAATCTGCACGAAAGGAGGACTAGCAGCCGCGTTGCACGGGAGAATGTGAAAAGTGTTCATATGTAGTAAAAACCTGAGAAAACCGTCCGTTTTCGTCATTTGTTATCGATGGACTCAAAGCCAGATCGTCACATTGGCCGCTCTTCTCTCTGAAACGGTTGTACTTACCGTCTGCTAAACTATGTCGCATGCTGCTGTATGTGCAGACACCAAAAGCACCATAGTAGAACACAGATGAAGCTTCTAAGTTGATGTAATAGCCAGTAAGAAGTAGTACAAATCAAGTTTTAGGTATCGATTATTAACTTTTTAGCTGGCTTTGGTGAATTGGACATGAGGTAGGACCTTATGATCTTGCATGAAAGGAGGACTAGCAGCCGAGTTGCACGGAAGAATGTGAAAAGTGTTCATATGTAGTAAAAACCTGAGAAATCCGTCCGTTTTCGTCATTTGTTATCGAATCGACATAAAGCCAGGTCGTCATATTGGCCGCCGTTCTCTCTGAAACGGTTGTACTTATCATCTTCAAAGCTATGTCGCGTGCTGCGGTATGCGGAGACACTAAAAGCACCATAGCAGAACACAGATGAAGCTTCTAAGTTGATGTAATAGCCAGTAAGATATAGTACAATTCCAGTTTTAGGTATCGATTATTAACTTTTTAGCTGGCTTTAGTGCCTTGCACATGAGCTAGGACCTTAAAATTCTGCATGAAAGGAGGACTAGCAGCCGCGTTGCACGGGAGAATGTGAAAAGTGTTCATATGTAGTAAAAATTTGAGAAACCCGTCCGTTTTCGTCATTTGTTATCGAATCGACATAAAGCCAGGTCATCATATTGGGCGCCCTTCTCTCTGAAACGGGTGTACTTATCATCTGCAAAGCTATGACGCGTGCTGCGGTATGCGGAGACACTAAAAGCACCATAGCAGAACACAGATGAAGCTTCTAAGTTGATGTAATAGCCAGTAAGATATAGTACAATTCCAGTTTTAGGTATCGATTATTGACATTTTAGCTGGCTTTGGTGTCTTGGACATGAGCTAGGACCTTATGTTTCTGCATTTAAGGAGGACTAGCAGCCGAGTTGCACGGAAGAATGTGAAAAGTGTTCATATGTAGTAAAAACCTGAGAAATCCGTCCGTTTTCGTCATTTGTTATCGAATGGACTCAAAGCCAGATCGTCACATTGTCCGCTCTTCTCTCTGAAACGGTTGTACTTATCGTCTGCAAAGCTATGTCGCGTGCTGCGGTATGCGGAGACACTAAAAGCACCATAGTAGAACACAGATGAAGCTTCAAAGTTGATGTAATAGCCAGTAAGAAGTAGTAAAATTCAAGTTTTAGGTATCGATTATTGACTTTTTAGCAGGCTTTGGTGCCTTGGACTTGAGCTAGGACCTTAAGATTCTGCATGAAAGGAGGACTAGCAGCCGAGTTGCACGAGAGAATGTGAAAAGTGTTCATATGTAGTAAAAACCTGAGAAATCCGTCCGTTTTTGTCATTTGTTATCGAATCGACTTAAAGCTAGATCGTCACATTGGCCGATCTTCTCACTCAAACGGTTGTACTTATCGTCTGCAAAGCTATGTCGCGTGCTGCGGTATTCGGAGACACTTAAAGCACCATAGTAGAACACAGATGAAGCTTCTAAGCTGATGTAGAAGCGAGTAAGAAGTAGTACAATTCAAGTTATAGGTACCGATTATTGACTTTTTAGCTGGCTTCGGTGCCTTGGCCATGAGCTAGGACCTTAAGATTCTGCATGAAAGGGGAACTAGCAGCCGAGTTGCATGGTAGAATGTGAAAAGTGTTCATATGTAGTAAAAACCTGAGAAAACCGTCCGTTTTCGTCATTTGTTATCGAATGGACTCAAAGCCAGATCGTCACATTGGCCGCTTTTCTCTCTGAAACGGTTGTACTTACCGTCTGCTAAACTATGTCGCATGCTGCGGTATGCGCAGACACCAAAAGCACCATAGTAGAACACAGATGAAGCTTCTAAGTTGATGTAATAGCCAGTAAGAAGTAGTACAAATCAAGTTTTAGGTATCGATTATTGATTTTTTAGCTGGCTTTAGTGCCTTGGCCATGAGCTATGACCTTACGATTCTGCATGAAAGGAGGACTAGCAGCCGCGTTGCAAGGGAGAATGTGAAAAGTGTTCATATGTTGTCAAAACCTGAGAAATCCGTCCGTTTTCGTCATTTGTTATCGAATCGACTTAAAGCCAGATCGTCACATTGGCCGCTCTTCTCCTGAAACGGCTGCACTTATCGTCTGCAAAGCTATGTCGCGTGCTGCGTTATGCGGAGACACTAAAAGCACCATAGTAGAACACAGATGAAGCTTCTAAGTTGATGTAATAGCCAGTAAGAAGTAGTACAATTCAAGTTTTAGGTATCGACTATTGACTTTTTAGCTGCCTTTGGTGCCTTGGACATGAGCTAGGACCTTAAGATTCTGCATAAAATGAGGACTAGCAGCCGAACTGCATGGTAGAATGTGAAAAGTGTTCATATGTAGTGAAAACCTGAGAAAACCGTCCGTTATCGTCATTTGTTATCGAATGTACTCAAAGCCAGATCGTCACATTGGCCGCTCTTCCCTCTGAAACGGTTGTACTTACCATCTACGAAGCTATGTCGCGTCCTGCGGTATGCGGAGACACTAAAAGCACCATAGTAGAACGCAGATGAAGCTTCTAAGTGTTTGTAATAGCCAGTAAGATGTAGTACAATTCAAGTTTTAGGTATCGATTATTGACTTTTTAGCTGGCTTCGGTGCCTTGGACATGAGCTAGGACCTTAAGATTCTGCATGAAAGAAGGACTAGCAGCCGAGTTGCATGGGAGAATGTGAAAAATGTTCATATGTAGTAAAAACATGAGACATCCGTCCGTTTTCGTCATTTGTTATCGAATCGACTCAAAGACAGATCGTCACATTGGCCGCTCTTCTCTCTGAAACGGTTGTACTTTGCAAAGCTATATCGCGTGCTGCGGTATGCGGAGACACTAAAAGCACCATAGTAGAACACAGATGAAGCTTCTAAGTTGATGTAATAGCAAGTAAGAAGTAGTACAATTCAAGTTTTAGGTATCGATTATTGACTTTTTAGCTGGCTTTGGTGCTTTGGACAAGAGCTAGGACCTTAAGATTCTGCATGAAAGGAGGACTAGCAGCCGAGTTGCATTGTAGAATGTGACAAGTGCTCATATGTAGTAAAAACCTGAGAAAACCGTCCGTTTTCGTCTTTTGTTATCGAATGGACTCAAAGCCAGATCATCACATTGGACGCTCTTCTCTCTGAAACGGTTGTACTTACCGCCTGCGAAGCTATGTCGCGTGCTGCGGTATGCGCAGACACCAAAAGCACCATAGTAGAACACAGATGTTGCTTCTAAGTTGATGTAATAGCCAGTAAGAAGTAGTACAAATCAAGTTTTAGGTATCGAATATTAACTTTTTAGTTGGCTTTAGTGCCTTGCACATGAGCTAGAACCTTACAATTCTGCATGAAAGGAGGACTAGCAGCCGCGTTGCACGGGAGAATGTGAAAAGTGTTCATATGTAGTAAAAACCTGAGAAATCCGTCCATTTTCGTCATTTGTTATCAAATCGACTTAAAGCCAGGTCGTCACATTGGCCGCTCTTCTCTCTGAAACGGTTGTACTTATCGTCTGCAAAGCTATGTCGCGTGCTGCGGTATGCGGAGACACTAAAAGCACCATAGTAGAACACAGATGAAGCTTCTAAGTTGATGTAATAGGCAGTAAGAAGTAGAACAATTCAAGCTTTAGGTATCGATTATAGACTTTTTAGCTGGCTTTGGTGCCTTGGACATGAGCTTGGACCTTCAAAATCTGCATGAAAGGAGGACTAGCAGCCGCGTTGCACGGGAGAATGTGAATGGTGTTCATATGTAGTAAAAATTTGAGAAATCCGTCCGTTTTCGCCATTTGTTATCGAATCGACTTAAAGCCAGGTCGTCACATTGGCCGCCGTTCTCTCTGAAAGGGTTGTACTTTGCAAAGCTATATCGCGTGCTGCGGTATGCGGAGACACTAAAAGCACCATAGTAGAACACCGATGAAGCTTCTAAGTTGATGTAATAGCCAGTAAGAAGTAGTACAATTCAAGTTTTAGGTATCGATTATTGACTTTTTAGCTGGCTTTGGAGCCTTGGACATGAGCTAGGACCTTAAGATTCTGCATGAAAGGAGGATTAGCAGCCGAATTACATGGGAGAATGTGAAAAGTGTTCATATGTAGTAAAAACCTGAGAAATCCGTCCGTTTTCGTCATTTGGTATTGAATCGACTTAAAGCCAGATCGTCACATTGGCCGCTCTTCTCTCTGAAACGGTTGTACTTATCGTCTGCAAAGCTACGTCGCGTGCTGCGGTATTCGGAGACACTAAAAGCACCATAGAAGGACACAGATGAAGCTTCTAAGATGATGTAATAGCAAGTAAGGAGTAGTACAATTCAAGTTTTAGGTATCGATTATTGACTTTTTACCTGGCTTTGTTGCCTTGGATATGAGCTAGGACCTTAAGATTGAGCATGAAAGGAGGACTAGCAGCCGAGTTGCATGGTAAAATGTGAAAAGTGTTCATATGTAGTAAAAACCTGAGAATTCCGTCCGTTTTCGTCATTTGTTATCGAATTGACTCAAAGCCAAATCGTCACATTGGCCGCTCTTCTCTCTGAAACCTTTGCACTTATCGTCTGCGAAGCTATGTCGCGTGCTGCGGTATGCGGAGACACTAAAAGCACCATAGTAGAACGCAGATGAAGCTTCTAAGTTGATGTAATAGCCAGTAAGAAGTAGTACAATTCAAGTTTTAGGTATCGATTATTGACTTTTTAGCTGCCTTTGGAGCCTTGGACATGAGCTAGGACCTTAAGATTCTGCATGAAAGGAGGACTAGCAGCCGAGTTGCATGGGAGAATGTGAAAAGTGTTCATATGTAGTAAAAACCTGAGAAATCCGTCCGTTTTCGTCATTTGGTATCGAATCGATTTAAAGCCTGATCGTCACATTGGCCGCTCTTCTCTCTGAAACGGTTGTACTTATCGTCTGCAAAGCTATGTCGCGTGCTGCGGTATTCGGAGACACAAAAAGCACCATAGTAGGACACAGATGAAGCTTCTAAGTTGATGTAATAGCAAGTAAGAAGTAGTACAAATCAAGTTTTAGGTATCGATTATTAACTTCTTAGCTGGCTTTAGTGCCTTGGACATGATCTAGGACATTAAGATTCTGCATGAAAGGAGGACTAGCAGCCGCGTTGCATGGTAGAATGTGAAAAGTGTTCATATGTAGTAAAGATCTGAGAAAATCGTCCGTTTTCGTCATTTGTTATCGAATGGACTCAAAGCCTGATCGTCACATTGGCCGCTCTTATCTCTGAAACGGTTGTACTTACCGTCTGCCAAGCTATGTCGCGTGCTGCGGTATGAGCAGACATCAAAAGCACCATAGTAGAACACAGATGAAGCTTCTAAGTTGATGTAATAGCCAGTAAGAAGTAGTACAAATCAAGTTTTAGGTATCGATTATTAACTTTTTAGCTGGCTTTAGTGCCTTGGACATGAGCTAGGACCTTAAGATTCTGCATGAAAGGGGGACTAGCAGCTGCGTTGCACGGGAGAATGTGAAAAGTGTTAATATGTAGTAAAATCCTGAGAAATCCGTCCGTTTTCGCCATTTGCTATCGAATCGACTTAAAGCCAGGTAGTCACATTGGCCGCTCTTCTCTCTGAAACGGTTGTACTTATCGTCTGCAAAGCTATGTCGCGTGCTGCGGTATGCGGAGACACTAAAAGCACCATAGTAGAACATAGATGAAGCTTCTAAGTTGATGTAATAGCCAGTAAGAAGTAGTACAATTCAAGTTTTAGGTATCGATTATTGACTTTTTAGCTGGCTTTGGAGCCTTGGACATGAGCTAGGACCTTAAGATTCTGCATGAAAGGAGGATTAGCAGCCGAATTACATGGGAGAATGTGAAAAGTGTTCATATGTAGTAAAAACCTGAGAAATCCGTCCGTTTTCGTCATTTGGTATCGAATCGACTTAAAGCCAGATCGTCACATTGGCCGCTCTTCTCTCTGAAACGGTTGTACTTATCGTCTGCAAAGCTACGTCGCGTGCTGCGGTATTCGGAGACACTAAAAGCACCATAGAAGGACACAGATGAAGCTTCTAAGATGATGTAATAGCAAGTAAGGAGTAGTACAATTCAAGTTTTAGGTATCGATTATTGACTTTTTACCTGGCTTTGTTGCCTTGGATATGAGCTAGGACCTTAAGATTGAGCATGAAAGGAGGACTAGCAGCCGAGTTGCATGGTAAAATGTGAAAAGTGTTCATATGTAGTAAAAACCTGTGAATTCCGTCCGTTTTCGTCATTTGTTATCGAATTGACTCAAAGCCAAATCGTCACATTGGCCGCTCTTCTCTCTGAAACGGTTGCACTTATCGTCTGCGAAGCTATGTCGCGTGCTGCGGTATGCGGAGACACTAAAAGCACCATAGTAGAACGCAGATGAAGCTTCTAAGTTGATGTAATAGGCAGTAAGAAGTAGTACAATTCAAGTTTTAGGTATCGATTATTGACTTTTTAGCTGCCTTTGGAGCCTTGGACATGAGCTAGGACCTTAAGATTCTGCATGAAAGGAGGACTAGCAGCCGAGTTGCATGGGAGAATGTGAAAAGTGTTCATATGTAGTAAAAACCTGAGAAATCCGTCCGTTTTCGTCATTTGGTATCGAATCGATTTAAAGCCTGATCGTCACATTGGCCGCTCTTCTCTCTGAAACGGTTGTACTTATCGTCTGCAAAGCTATGTCGCGTGCTGCGGTATTCGGAGACACAAAAAGCACCATAGTAGGACACAGATGAAGCTTCTAAGTTGATGTAATAGGAAGTAAGAAGTAGTACAAATCAAGTTTTAGGTATCGATTATTAACTTCTTAGCTGGCTTTAGTGCCTTGGACATGATCTAGGACCTTAAGATTCTGCATGAAAGGAGGACTAGCAGCCGCGTTGCATGGTAGAATGTGAAAAGTGTTCATATGTAGTAAAAATCTGAGCAAATCGTCCGTTTTCGTCATTTGTTATCGAATGGACTCAAAGCCTGATCGTCACATTGGCCGCTCTTATCTCTGAAACGGTTGTACTTACCGTCTGCCAAGCTATGTCGCGTGCTGCGGTATGAGCAGACATCAAAAGCACCATAGTAGAACACAGATGAAGCTTCTAAGTTGATGTAATAGCCAGTAAGAAGTAGTACAAATCAAGTTTTAGGTATCGATTATTAACTTTTTAGCTGGCTTTAGTGCCTTGGACATGAGCTAGGACCTTAAGATTCTGCATGAAAGGGGGACTAGCAGCTGCGTTGCACGGGAGAATGTGAAAAGTGTTAATATGTAGTAAAATCCTGAGAAATCCGTCCGTTTTCGCCATTTGCTATCGAATCGACTTAAAGCCAGGTAGTCACATTGGCCGCCCTTCTCTCCGAAACGGTTGTACTTATCGTCTGCAAAGCTATGTCGCGTGCTGCGGTATGCGGAGACACTAAAAGCACCATAGTAGAACATAGATGAAGCTTCTAAGTTGATGTAATAGCCAGTAAGAAGTAGAACAACTCAAGTTTTAGGTATCGATTATTGACTTTTTAGCTGGCTTCGGTGCCTTGGACATGAGTTAGGCAATTAAGATTCTGCATGAAAGGAGGACTACCAGCCGAGTTGCACGGGAGAATTTGAAAAGTGTTCATATGTAGTAAAAACCTGAGAAAACCGTCCGTTTTCGTCATTTGTTATCGAACCGACTTAAAGCCAGGTCGTCACATTGGCCGCTCTTCTCTCTGAAACGGTTGTACTTATCGCCTGCAAAGCTATGTCCCGTGCTGCGGTATTCGGAGACACTAAAAGCACCATAGTAGAACACAGATGAAGCTTCTAAGTTGATGTAAAAGCGAGTAAGAAGTAGTAAAATTCAAGTTTTAGGTATCGATTATTGACTATTTAGGTGGCTTTGGTGCCTTGGACATGAGCTAGGAACTTAAGATTCTGCATGAAAGGAGGACTACCAGCCGAGTTGCATAGTAGAATGTGAAAAGTGTTTATATGTAGTAAAAACCTGAGAAAACCGTCCGTTTTCGTCATTTGTTATCGAATGGACTCAAAGCCAGATCGTCACATTCGCCGCTCTTCCCTCTGAAACGGTTGTACTTACCGTCTGCGAAGCTATGTCGCGTGCTGCGGTATGAGCAGACACCAAAAGCACCATAGTAGAACACAGATGAAGCTTCTAAGTTGATGTAATAGCCAGTAAGAAGTAGTACAAATCAAGTTTTAGGTATCGATTATTATCTTTTTAGCTGGGTTTAGTGCCTTGGACATGAGCTAGGACCTTAAGATTCTACATGAAAGGAGGACTACCAGCCGAGTTTCACGGGAGAATTTGAAAAATGTTCATATGTAGTAAAAAACTGAGAAATCCGTCCGTTTTCGTCATTTGTTATCGAATCGACTTAAAGCCAGATCGTCACATTGGCCGCTCTTCTCTCTGAAACCGTTGTACTTATCGTCTGCAAAGCTATGTCGCGTGCTGCGTTATTCGGAGACACTAAAAGCACCATAGTAGAACACAGATGAAGCTTCTAAGTTGGTGCAAAAGCGAATGAGAAGTTTTACAATTCAAGTTTTTGGTATCGATTATTGACTTTTTAGCTGGCTTTGGTGCCTTGGACATGAACTAGGACCTTAAGATTCTGCATGAAAGGAGGACTAGCAGCGGAGTTGCACGGGAGAATGTGAAAAGTGTTCATATGTAGTAAAAACCTGAGAAAATCGTCCGTTTTCGTCATTTGTTATCGAATGGACTCAAAGCCTGATCGACACATTGGCCGCTCTTCTCTCTGAAACGGTTTTACTTATCGTCTGCAAAGCTATGTCGCGTGATGCGGTATGCGGAGACACTAAAAGCACCATAGTAGAACACTGATGAAGCTTCTAAGTTGATGTAATAGCCAGTAAGAAGTAGAACAATTCAAGTTTTAGGTATCGATTATTGACTTTTTAGCTGGCTTCGGTGCCTTGGACATGAGGTAGGACCTTAAGATTCTGCATGAAAGGAGGACTACCAGCCGAGTTGCACGGGAGAACTTGAAAAGTGTTCATATGTAGTAAAAACCTGAGAAATCCGTCCGCTTTCGTCATTTGTTATCGAATGGACTCAAAGCCAGATCGTCACATTGGCCGCTCTTCTCTCTGAAACGGTTTTACTTATCGTCTGCAAAGCTATGTCGCGTGCTGCGGTATGCGGAGACACTAAAAGCACCATAGTAGAACACAGATGAAGCTTCTAAGTTGATGTAAAAGCGAGTAAGATGTAGTACAATTTAAGTTTTAGGTATCGATTATTGACCATTTAGGTGGCTTTGGTGCCTTGGACATGAGCTAGGAACTTAAGATTCTGCATGAAAGGAGGACTACCAGCCGAGTTGCATGGTAGAATGTGAAAAGTGTTCATATGTTGTAAAAACCTGAGAAAACCGTCTGTTTTCGTCATTTGTTATCGAATGGACTCAAAGTTAGATCGTCACATTGGCCGCTCTTCTCTCTGAAACGGTTGTACTTACCGTCTGCGAAGCTATGTCGCGTGCTGCGGTATGCGCAGATACCAAAAGCACCATAGTAGAACACAGATGAAGTTTCTAAGTTGATGTAATAGCCAGTAAGAAGTAGTACAATTCAAGATTTAGGTATCGATTATTGACTTTTTAGCTGCCTTTGGAGCCTTGGACATGGGCTAGGACCTTAAGATTCTGCATGAAAGGAGGACTAGCAGCCGAGTTGCATGGGAGAATGTGAAAAGTGTTCATATGTAGTAAAAACCTGAGAAATCCGTCCGTTTTCGTCATTAGGTATCGAATCGATTTAAAGCCAGATCGTCACATTGGCCGCTCTTCTCTCTGAAACGGTTGTACTTATCGTCTGCAAAGCTATGTCCCGTGCTGCGGTATTCGGAGACACTAAAAGCACCATAGCAGAACACAGATGAAGTTTCTAAGTTGATGTAAAAGCGAGTAAGAAGTAGTACAATTCAAGTTTTAGGTATCGATTATTGACTTTTTAGCTGGCTTTGGTGCCTTGGACATGAGCTAGGACCTTAAGATTCTGCATGAAAGGAGGACTAGCAGCCGAGTTGCACGAGAGAATGTGGAAAGTGTTCATATGTAGTAAAAACCTGAGAAATCCGTCCGTTTTCACCATTTGTTATCAAATCGACTTAAAGCCAGGTCGTCACATTGGCCGCCCTTCTCTCTGAAACGGTTGTACTTATCGTCTGCAAAGCTACGTCGCGTGCTGCGGTATTCGGAGACACTAAAAGCACAATAGTAGGACACAGATGAAGCTTCTAAGTTGATGTAATAGCAAGTAAGGAGTAGTACAATTCAAGTTTTAGGTATCGATTATTGACTTTTTAGCTGCCTTTGGAGCCTTGGACATGAGCTAGGACCTTAAGATTCTGCATGAAAGGAGGACTAGCAGCCGAGTTGCATGGGAGAATGTGAAAAGTGTTCATATGTAGTAAAAACCCGAGAAATCCGTCCGTTTTCGTCATTTGTAATCGAATGGACTCAAAGCCAGATCGTCACATTGGCCGCTCTTCTCTCTGAAACGGTTGTACTTATCGTCTGCAAAGCTATGTCGCGTGCTGCGGCATGCGGAGACACTAAAATCAATATAGTAGTACACAGATGAAGCTTCCAAGTTGAAGTAATAGCCACTAAGAAGTAGCACAATTTAAGTTTTAGGTATCGATTATTGACGTTTTAGCTGGCTTTGGTGCCTTGGACATGAGCTAGGACCTTATGATTCTGCATTAAAGGAGGACTAGCAGCCGAGTTGCACGGGAGAATGTGAAAAGTGTTCATATGTTGTAAAAACCTGAGAAACCCGTCCGTTTTCGTCATTTGTTATCGAATCGACATAAAGCCAGGTCGTCATATTGGCAGCCCTTCTCTCTGAAACGGTTGTACTTATCATCTGCAAAGCTATGTCGCGTACTGCGGTATGCGGAGACACTAAAAGCACCATAGTAGAACACAGATGAAGCTTCTAAGTTGATGTAATAGCCAGTAAGATGTAGTACAATTCCAGTTTTAGGTATCTATTATAGACATTTTAGCTGGCTTTGGTGTCTTGAACATGAGCTAGGACCTTAAGATTCTGCATGGAAGGAGGACTAGCAGCCGAGTTGCACGGAAGAATGTTAAAAGTGTTCATATGTAGTTAAAACCTGAGAAATCCGTCCGTTTTCGTCATTTGTTATCGAATGGACTCAAAGCCAGATCGTCACATTGGCCGCTCTTCTCTCTGAAACGGTTGTACTTATCGTCTGCAAAGCTATGTCGCGTGCTGCGGTATGCGGAGACACTAAAAGCACCATAGTAGAACACAGATGAAGCTTCTAAGTTGATGTAAAAGCGAGTAAGAAGCAGTACAATTTAAGTTTTAGGTATCGATTATTGACTATTTAGGTGGCTTTGGTGCCTGTGACATGTGCTAGGAACTGAAGATTCTGCATGAAAGGAGGACTACCAGCCGAGTTGCATGGTAGCATGTGAAAAGTGTTCATATGTTGTAAAAACCTGAGAAAATCGACTGTTTTCTTCATTTGTTATCGAATGGACTCAAAGCCAGATCGTCACATTGGCCGCTCTTCTCTCTGAAACGGTTGGACTTATCGTCTGCAAAGCTATGTCGCGTGCTGCGGAATGCGGAGACACTAAAAGCACCATAGTAGAACACAGATGAAGCTTCTAAGTTGATGTAATAGCCAGTAAGATGTAGTACAATTCAAGTTTTAGGTATCGATTATTAACTTTTTAGCTGGCTTTAGTGCCTTGTACATGAGCTAGGACCTTAAGATTCTGCATGAAAGGAGGACTAGCAGCCGCGTTGCATGGGAGAATGTGAAAAGTGTTCATATGTAGTAATAACCTGAGAAACCCGTCCGTTTTCGTCATTTGTTATCGAATCGACATAAAGCCAGGTATTCATATTGGCCGCCCTTCACTCTGAAACGGTTGTACTTATCATCTGCAAAGCTATGTCGCGTGCTGCGGTATGCGGAGACACTAAAAGCACCATAGTAGAACACAGATGAAGCTTTTAATTTGATGTAATAGCCAGTAAGATGAAGTACAATTCCAGTTTTAGGTATCGATTTTTCACATTTTAGCTGGCTTTGGTGCTTTGGACATGAGCTAGGACCTTAAGATTCTGCATGAAAGCAGGACTAGCAGCCGAGTTGCACGGGAGAATTTGAAAAGTGTTCATATGTAGTAAAAACCTGAGAAATCCGTCCGTTTTCGTCATTTGTTATCGAATCGACTTAAAGCCAGATAGTCACATTGGCCGCTCTTCTCTCTGAAACGGTTGTACTTATCGTGTGCATAGCTTTGTTGCGTGCTGCAGTATGCGGAGACACTAAAAGCACCATAGTAGAACACAGATGAAGCTTCTAAGTTGATGTAATAGCCAGTAAGAAGTAGTACAATTGAAGTATTAGGTATCGATTATTGACTTTTTAGCTGGCTTTGGTGCCTTGGACATGAGCTAGGACCTTCTGAATGTGCATGAAATAAGGACTAGCAACCGAGTTGCATGGGACAATGTGAAAAGTGTTCATATGTAGTAGAAACCTGAGAAATCCGTCGGTTTTCGTCATTTGTTATCAAATCTACTAAAAGCCAGATCGTCACATTGGCCGCTCTTCTCTCAGAAAAGTTTGTACTTATCGCCTGCAAAGCTATGTCGTGTGCTGCGGTATCCCGAGACACTAAAAGCACCATAGTAGAACACAGATGAAGCTTCTACGTTGTTGTAATAGCTAGTAAGAAGTGTTACAATTCAAGTTTTAGGAATCGATTATTGACTTTTTAGCTGGCTTTGGTGCTTCGGATATTAGCTAGGACTTTAGGATTCTGCATGAAAGGAGGACTAGCAGCCGCGTTGCATGGGAGAACGTGAAAAGTGTTCATATGTAGTAAAAATCTGAGAATTCCGACCGTTTTCGTCATTTGTTATCGAATCGACTTAAAGCCAGATCGTCACATTGGCCGCTCTTCTCTCTGAAACGGTTGTACTTACCGTCTGCGAAGCTATGTCGCGTGCTGCGGTATGAGCAGACATCAAAAGCACCATAGTAGAACACAGATGAAGCTTTTAAGTTGATGTAAAAGCGAGTAAGAAGTAGTACAATTCAAGTTTTAGGTATCGATTATTAACATTTTAGCTGGCTTTAGTGCCTTGTACATGAGCTAGGACCTTAAGATTCTGCATGAAAGGAGGACTAGCAGCCGCGTTGCACGGGAGAATGTGAAAAGTTTTCATATGTAGTAATAACCGGAGAAACCCGTCCGTTTTCGTCATTTGTTATCGAATCGACTTAAAGCCAGGTCGTCATATTGGCCGCCCTTCACTCTGAAACGGTTGTACTTATCATCTGCAAAGCTATGTCGCGTGCTGCGGTATGCGGAGACACTAAAAGCACCATAGTAGAACACAGATGAAGCTTTTAATTTGATGTAATAGCCAGTAAGATGAAGTACAATTCCAGTTTTAGGTATCGATTTTTCACATTTTAGCTGGCTTTGGTGCCTTGGACATGAGCTAGGACCTTAAGATTCTGCATAGAAGGAGGACTAGCAGCCGAGTTGCACGGAAGAATGTGAAAAATGTTCATATGTAGTAAAAACATGAGAAATCCATCCGTTTTCGTCATTTGTTATCGAATCGACTTAAAGCCAGATCGTCACATTGGCCGCTCTTCTCCTGAAACGGTTGTACTTATCGTCTGCAAAGCTATGTCGCGTGCTGCGGTATTCGGAGGCACGAAAAGCACCATAGTAGAACACAGATGAAGCTTCTAAGTTGATGTAAAAGCGAGTAAGAAGCAGTACAATTTAAGTTTTAGGTATCGATTATTGACTATTTAGGTGGCTTTGGTGCCTGCGACATGTGCTAGGAACTGAAGATTCTGCATGAAAGGAGGACTACCAGCCGAGTTGCATGGTAGCATGTGAAAAGTGTTCATATGTTGTAAAAACCTGAGAAAATCGACTGTTTTCTTCATTTGTTATCGAATGGACTCAAAGCCAGATCGTCACATTGGCCGCTCTTCTCTCTGAAACGGTTGTACTTATCGGCTGCAAAGCTATGTCACGTGCTGCGGTATTCGGAGACACAAAAAGCACCATAGAAGGACACAGATGAAGCTTCTAAGTTGATGTAATAGCAAGTAAGAAGTAGTACAATTCAAGTTTTAGGTATCGATTATTGACTTTTTAGCTTGCTTTGTTGCCTTGGATATGAGCTGGGACCTTCAGATTCAGCATGAAAGGAGGACTAGCAGCCGAGTTGCATGGTAGAATGTGAAAAGTGTTCATATGTAGCAAAAATCTGAGAAAATCGTCCGTTTTCGTCATTTGTTATCGAATGGACTCAAAGCCTGATCGTCACATTGGCCGCTCTTATCTCTGAAACGGTTGTACTTACCTTCTGCGAAGCTATGTCGCGTGCTGCGGTATGAGCAGACATCAAAAGCACCATAGTAGAACACAGATGAAGCTTTTAAGTTGATGTAAAAGCGAGTAAGAAGTAGTACAATTCAAGTTTTAGGTATCGATTATTAACTTTTTAGCTGGCTTTAGTGCCTTGTACATGAGCTAGGACCTTAAGATTCTGCATGAAAGGAGGACTAGCAGCCGCGTTGCACGGGAGAATGTGAAAAGTGTTCATATGTAGTAATAACCTGAGAAACCCGTCCGTTTTCGTCATTTGTTATCGAATCGACTTAAAGCCAGGTATTCATATTGGCCGCCCTTCACTCTGAAACGGTTGTACTTATCATCTGCAAAGCTATGTCGCGTGCTGCGGTATGCGGAGACACTAAAAGCACCATAGTAGAACACAGATGAAGCTTTTAATTTGATGTAATAGCCAGTAAGATGTAGTACAATTCCAGTTTTAGGTATCGATTTTTCACATTTTAGCTGGCTTTGGTGCCTTGGACATGAGCTAGGACCTTAAGATTCTGCATGAAAGCAGGACTAGCAGCCGAGTTGCACGGGAGAATTTGAAAAGTGTTCATATGTAGTAAAAACCTGAGAAATCCGGTCGTTTTCGTCATTTGTTATCGAATCGACTTAAAACCATATCGTCACATTGGCCGCTCTTCTCTCTGAACGGTTGCACTTATCGTCTGCAAAGCTATGACGAGTGCTGCGGTATGTGAAGACACTAAAAGCACCATAGTAGAACACAGTTGAAGCTTTTAATTTGATGTAATAGCCAGTAAGATGTAGTACAACTCCAGTTTTAGGTATCGATTTTTCACATTTTAGCTGGCTTTGGTGCCTTGGACAAGAGCTAGGACCTTAAGATTCTGCATAGAAGGAGGACTAGCAGCCGAGTTGCACGGAAGAATGTGAAAAATGTTCATATGTAGTAAAAACCTGAGAAATCCATCCGTTTTCGTCATTTGTTATCGAATCGACTTAAAGCCAGATCGTCACATTGGCCGCTCTTCTCCTGAAACGGTTGTACTTATCGTCTGCAAAGCTATGTCGCGTGCTGCGGTATTCGGAGGCACTAAAAGCACCATAGTAGAACACAGATGAAACTTCTAAGTTGATGTAATAGGCAGTAAGAAGTAGTACAATTCAAGTTTTAGGTATCGATTATTGACTTTTTATCTGGCTTTGGTGCCTTGGACATGAGCTAGGACCTTAAGATTCTGCATGAAAGGAGGACTAGCAGCCGAGTTGCACGGGAGAATTTGAAAAGTGTTCATATGTAGTAAAAACCTGAGAAATCCGTCCCTTTTCGTCATTTGTTATCGAATCGACTTAAAGCCAGATAGTCACATTGGCCGCTCTTCTCTCTGAAACGGTTGTACTTATCGTGTGCAAAGCTTTGTTGCGTGCTGCAGTATGCGGAGACACTAAAAGCACCATAGTAGAACACAGATGAAGCTTCTAAGTTGATGTAATAGCCAGTAAGAAGTAGTACAATTGAAGTATTAGGTATCGATTATTGACTTTTTAGCTGGCTTTGGTGCCTTGGACATGAGCTAGGACCTTCTGAATGTGCATGAAATGAGGACTAGCAACCGAGTTGCATGGGACAATGTGAAAAGTGTTCATATGTAGTAAAAACCCGAGAAATCCGTCCGTTTTCGTCATTTGTTATCAAATCTACTAAAAGCCAGAACGTCACATTGGCCGCTCTTCTCTCAGAAAAGTTTGTACTTATCGCCTGCAAAGCTATGTCGTGTGCTGCGGTATCCCGTGACACTAAAAGCACCATAGTAGAACACAGATGAAGCTTCTACGTTGTTGTAATAGCTAGTAAGAAGTAGTACAATTCAAGTTTTAGGAATCGATTATTGACTTGTTAGCTGGCTTTGGTGCCTTGGACATTAGCTAGGACTTTAGGATTCTGCATAAAAGGAGGACTAGCAGCCGCGTTGCATGGGAGAACGTGAAAAGTGTTCATATGTAGTAAAAATCTGAGAATTTCATCCGTTTTCGTCATTTGTTATCGAATCGACTTAAAACCATATCGTCACATTGGCCGCTCTTCTCTCTGAAATGGTTGTACTTATCGTCTGCAAAGCTATGACGCGTGCTGCGGTATGTGGAGACACTACAAGCACCATAGTAGAACACAGATGATGCTTCTAAGTTGATGTAATAGCCAGTAAGAAGTAGTACAATTCAAGTTTTAGGTATCGATTATTGACTGTTTAGCTGGCTTTGGTCCCTTGGACATGAGCTAGAACCTTAAGATTCTGCATGAAAGGAGGACTAGCAGCCGAGTTGCACGGGAGAATGTGAAAAGTGTTCATATGTAGTAAAAACCTGAGAATTCCGTCCGTTTTCGTCATTTGTTATCGAATCGACTTAAAACCATATCGTCACATTGGCCGCTCTTCTCTCTGAAACGGTTGTACTTATCGTCTGCAAAGCTATGTCTCGTGTTGCGGTATGCGGACACACAAAGAGTACCATAGTAGAACACAGATGAAGCTTCTAAGTTGATGTAATAGGCAGTAAGAAGTAGTACAGTTCAAGTTTTAGGTATCGATTAATGACATTGTAGTTGGCTTTGGTGCCTTGGACATGAGCTAGGACTTCAAGATTATGCATGAAAGGAGGACTAGCAGCCGTGTTGCACGGGAGAATGTGAAAAGTGTTCATATGTAGTAAAAACCAGATAATTTCGTCCGTTTTCGTCATTTGTTATCGAATCGACTAAAAGCCAGATCGCCACATTGGCCGCTCTTCTCTCAGAAAAGTTTGTACTTATCGCCTGCAAAGCTATGTCGTGTGCTGCGGTATGTGGTGACACTAAAAGCACCATAGTAGAACACAGATGAAGCTTCTACGTTGTTGTAATAGCCAGTAAGAAGAGGTAGAATTCAAGTTTTAGGAATCGATTATTGACTTTTTAGCTGGCTTTGGTGCCTTGGACATTAGCTAGGACTTTAAGATTCTGCATGAAAGGAGGACTAGCAGCCGTGTTGCATGGGAGAACGTAAAAAGTGTTCATATGTAGTAAAAACCTGAGTATTCCGTCCGTTTTCGTCATTTGTTATCAAATCGACACAACGCCAGGTCGTCACATTGGCCGCTCTTCTCTCTGAAACGGTTGTACTTATCGTCTGCCAAGTTATGTCTCGTGCTGCGGTATGCGGACACACAAAGAGCACCATAGTAGAACACAGATGAAGCTTCTAAGTTGATTTAATAGCCAGTAACAAGTAGTACAGTTCAGGTTTTAGGTATCGATTATTGACATTTTAGCTGGCTTTGGTGCCTTGGACATGAGCTAGGACTTCACGATTCTGCATGAAAGGAGGACTAGCAGCCGTGTTGCACGGGAGAGTGTGAAAAGTGTTCATATGTAGTAAAAATCTGAGAATTCCGTCCGTTTTCGTCATTTGTTATCGAATCGACTTAAAACCAGATCGTCACATTGGCCGCTCTTGTCTCTGAACGGTTGCACTTATCGTCTGCAAAGCTATGACGCGTGCTGCGATATGTGGAGACACTACAAGCACCATAGTAGAACACAGATAATGCTTCTAAATTGATGTAATAGCCAGTAAGAAGTAGTACAGTTCAAGTTTTAGGTATCTATTATTGACATTTTAGCTGGCTTTGGTGCCTTGGACATGAGCTAGGACCTTAAGATTCTTCATGAAAGGAGGACTAGCAGCCGAGTTGCATGGTAGAATGTGAAAGGTGTTCATATGTAGTAAAAACCTGAGAAATCCGTCCGTTTTCGTCATTTGTTATCGAGTCGACTTGAAGCCAGATCGTCACATTGGCCGCTCTTCTCTCTGAAACGGTTGTACTTATCGTCTGCAAAGCTATGTCTCGTGTTGCGGTATGCGGACACACAAAGAGTACCATAGTAGAACACAGATGAAGCTTCTACGTTGATGTAATAGGCAGTAAGAAGTAGTACAGTTCAAGTTTTAGGTATCGATTAATGACATTTTAGCTGGCTTTGGTGCCTTGGACATGAGCTAGGACTTCAAGATTATGCATGAAAGGAGGACTAGCAGCCGTGTTGCAAGGGAGAATGTGAAAAGTGTTCATATGTAGTAAAAATCTGAGAATTACGTCCGTTTTCGTCATTTGTTATCGAATCGACTTAAAACCATATCGTCACATTGGCCGCTCTTCTCTCTGAACGGTTGCACCTATCGTCTGCAAAGCTATGACGCGTGCTGCGGTATGTGAAGACACTAAAAGCACCATAGTAGAACACAGATGAAGCTTCTAAGTAGATGTAATTGCCAGTAAGAAGTAATACAATTCAAGTTTTAGGTATCGATTATTGACTTTTTAGCTGGCTTTGGAGCCTTAGACATTACCTAGGACTTTAAGATTCTGCATGAAAGGAGGACAAGTTGCCGCGTTGCACGGGAGAATGTGAAAAGTGTTCATATGTAGTAAAAACCTGATAATTTCGTCCGTTTTCGTCATTTGTTATCGAATCGACTTAAAGCCACGTCGTCACATTGGCCGCTCTTCTCTCTGAAACGGTTGTACTTATCGTGTGCGAAGCTATGTCGTGTGCTGCGGTACGCGGAGACACTAAAAGCACCATAGTAGAACACAGATGAAGCTTCTAAGTTGATGTAATAGCCAGTAAGAAGTAGTACAATTCAAGTTTTAGGTATCGATTATTGACTTTTTAGCTGGCTTTGGTGACTTCGACATGAGCTATGACCTTTAGATTCTGCATGAAATGAGGACTAGCAGCCGAGTGTCATGGGAGAATGTGAAAAGTGTTCATATGTAGTAAAAACCTGAGAAATCCGTTCGTTTTCATCATTTGTTATCGAATCGACTTAAAGCCAGATCGTCACATTGGCCGCTCTTCTCTCTGAAATGGTTGTACTTATCGTGTGCAAAGCTATGTCGCGTGCTGCGGTAGGCGGAGACACTAAAAGCAATATAGTAGAACACAGATGAAGCTTCCAAGTTGATGTAATAGCCAATAAGAAGTAGTACAGTTCAAGTTTTAGGTATCGATTATTGACATTTTAGCAGGCTTTGGTGCCTTGGACATGAGCTAGGACTTCAAGATTCTGCATGAAAGGAGGACTAGCAGCCGTGTTGCACGGGAGAATGTGAAAAGTGTTCATATGTAGTAAAAATCTGAGAATTCCGTCCGTTTTCGTCATTTCTTATCGAATCGACTTAAAACCAGATCGTCACATTGGCCGCTCTTGTCTCTGAACGGTTGCACTTATCGTCTGCAAAGCTATGACGCGTGCTGCGGTATGTGGAGACACTACAAGCACCATAGTAGAACAAAGATGATGCTCCTAAGCTGATGTAATAGCCAGTAAGAAGTAATACAATTCAAGTTTTAGGTAACGATTATTGACTTTTTAGCTGGCTTTGGTGCCTTAGACATTAGCTAGGACTTTAAGATTCTGCATCAAAGGAGGACTAGTTGCCGCGTTGCACGGGAGAATGTGAAAAGTGTTCATATGTAGTAAAAACCTGAGAATTTCGTCGGTTTTCGTCATTTGTTATCGAATCGACTTAAAGCCAGGTCGCCACATTGGCCGCCCTTCTCTCTGAAACGGTTGTACTTATCATCTGCAAAGCTATGTCGCGTGCTGCGGTATGCGGAGACACTAAAAGCACCAGAGTAGAACACAGATGAAGCTTCTAAGTTGATGTAATAGCCAGTAAGAAGTAGTACAATACAAGTTTAAGGTATCGATTAGTGACTTTTTAGCTGGCTTTGGTGCTTTGAACATGAGCTAGGACCTCAAGATTCTGCATGACAGGAGGACTAGCAGCCGAGTTGCATGGGAGAATGTGAAAAGTGTTCATATGTAGTAAAAACCTGAGAAATCCTTCCGGTTTCGTCATTTGTTATCGAATCGACTTAAAGCCAGATCGTCACATTGGCCAACCTTCTGTCTGAACGGTTGCACTTGTCGACTGCAAAGCTATGTAGCGTGCTGCTTTATGTGGAGACACTAAAAGCACCAGAGTAGAACACAGATGAAGCTTCTAAGTTGATGTAATAGCCAGTAAGAAGTAGTATAATTTAAGTATTAGGTATCGATTATTGACTTTTTAGCTGGCTTTGGTGCCTTGGACATTAGCTAGGACTTTAAGATTCTGCATGAAATGAGGACTAGTAGCCGCGTTGCATGGGAGAACGTAAAACGTGTTCATATGTAGTAAAAACCTGAGAAATCCGTCCGTTTTCGTCATTTGTTATCGAATCGACTTAAAGCCAGGTCGTCACATTCACCGAACTTCTCTCTGACACGGTTGTACTGCAAAGCTATGTCGCTTGCTGCGGTATACGTTGACACTAAAAGCACCATAGTAGAACACAGATGAAGCTTCTAAGTTGATGTAATAGGCAGTAAGAAGTAGTACAGTTCAAGTTTTAGGTATCGATTATTGACATTTTAGCTGGCTTTGGTGCCTTGGACATGAGCTAGGACTTCAAGATTCTGCATGAAAGGAGGACTAGCAGCCGTGTTGCACGGGAGAATGTGAAAAGTGTTCATTGTAGTAAAAATCTGAGAATTCCGTCTGTTTTCGTCATTTGTTATCGAATCGACTTAAAACCATATCGTCACATTGGTCGCTCTTCTCTCTGAACGGTTGCACTTATCGTCTGCAAAGCTATGACGCGTGCTGCGGTATGTGAAGACACTAAAAGCACCATAGTAGAACACAGATGAAGCTTCTAAGTAGATGTAATTGCCAGTAAGAAGTAATACAATTCAACTTTTAGGTATCGATTTTTGACTTTTTAGCTGGCTTTGGTGCCTTGGACTTGAGTTAGGACCTTAAGATTCTGCATGAAAGGAGGACTAGTTGCCGCGTTGCACGGGAGAATGTGAAAAGTGTTCATATGTAGTAAAAACCTGATAATTTCGTCCGTTTTCGTCATTTGTTATCGAATCGACTTAAAGCCAGGGCGTCACATTGGCCGCTCTTCTCTCTGAAACGGTTGTACTTATCGTGTGCAAAGCTATGTCGCGTGCTGCGGTATGCGGAGACACTAAAAGCACCATAGTAGAACACAGATGAAGCTTCTAAGTTGATGTAATAGCCAGTAAGAAGTAGTACAATTCAAGTTTTAGGTATCGATTATTGACTTTTTAGCTGGCTTTGGTGCCTTGGACATGAGCTATGACCTTTAGATTCTGCATGAAAGGAGGACTAGCAGCCGAGTTGAATGGGAGAATGTGAAAAGTGTTCATATGTAGTAAAAACCTGAGAAATCCGTTCGTTTTCATCATTTGTTATCGAATCGACTTAAAGCCAGATCGTCACATTGGCCGCTCTTCTACTGAAACGGTTGTACTTATCGTCTGCAAAGCTATGTCGCGTGCTGAGTTATGCGGAGACACTAAAAGCACCATAGTAGAACACTGATGAAGCTTCCAAGTTGATGTAATAGCCAGTAAGAAGTAGTACAATTCAAGATTTAGGTATCGATTATTGACATTTTACCCTTCTTTGGTGCCTTGGACATGAGCTGGGAATTTAAGATTTTGCATGAAAGGAGGACTAGCAGCAGCGTTGCACGGGAGAATTGGGAAAGTGTTCATATGTAGTAAATACCTGAGAAATACGTCCATTTTCGTCATTTGTTATCGAATCGACTTGAAGTCAGATCGTCACATTCGCCGCTCTTCTCTCTGAAACGGTTGTACTTATCGTCTGCAAAGCTATGTCGCGTGCTGCGGTATGCGGAGACACTAAAAGCACCATAGTAGAACACATATGAAGCTTCTAAGTTGATGTAATAGCCAGTAAGAAGTAGTACAAATCAAGTTTTAGATATCGATTATTAAATTTTTAGCAGGTTTTGGTGCCTTGGACATGAGCTATGACCTTTAGATTCTGCATGAAATGAGGACTAGCAGCCGAGTGTCATGGGAGAATGTGAAAAGTGTTCATATGTAGTAAAAACCTGAGAAATCCGTTCGTTTTCATCATTTGTTATCGAATCGACTTAAAGCCAGATCGTCACATTGGCGCTCTTCTCTCTGAAATGGTTGTACTTATCGTGTGCAAAGCTATGTCGCGTGCTGCGGTAGGCGGAGACACTAAAAGCAATATAGTAGAACACAGATGAAGCTTCTAAGTTGATGTAATAGCCAGTAAGAAGTAGTACAGTTCAAGTTTTAGGTATCGATTATTGACTTTTTAGCAGGCTTTGGTGCCTTGGACATTACCTAGGACTTTAAGATTCTGCATGAAACGAGGACAAGTTGCCGCGTTGCACGGGAGAATGTGAAAAGTGTTCATATGTAGTAAAAACCTGATAATTTCGTCCGTTTTCGTCATTTGTTATCGAATCGACTTAAAGCCACGTCGTCACATTGGCCGCTCTTCTCTCTGAAACGGTTGTACTTATCGTGTGCGAAGCTATGTCGTGTGCTGCGGTACGCGGAGACACTAAAAGCACCATAGTAGAACACAGATGAAGCTTCTAAGTTGATGTAATAGCCAGTAAGAAGTAGTACAGTTCAAGTTTTAGGTATCGATTATTGACATTTTAGCTGGCTTTGGTGCCTTGGACATGAGCTAGGACTTCAAGATTCTGCATGAAAGGAGGACTAGCAGCCGTGTTGCACGGGAGAATGTGAAAAGTGTTCGTATGTAGTGAAAATTTGGGAATTCCGTCCGTTTTCGTCATTTGTTATCGAATCGACTTAAAACCAGATCGTCACATTGGCCGCTCTTGTCTCTGAACGGTTGCACTTATCGTCTGCAAAGCGATGACGCGTGCTGCGGTATGTGGAGACACTACAAGCACCATAGTAGAACAAAGATGATGCTTCTAAGCTGATGTAATAGCCAGTAAGAAGTAATACAATTCAAGTTTTAGGTATCGATTATTGACTTTTTAGCTGGCTTTGGTGCCTTAGACATTAGCTAGGACTTTAAGATTCTGCATCAAAGGAGGACTAGTTGCCGCGTTGCACGGGAGAATGTTAAAAGTGTTCATATGTATTAAAAACCTGAGAATTTCGTCGGTTTTCGTCATTTGTTATCGAATCGACTTAAAGCCAGGTCGCCACATTGGCCGCCCTTCTCTCTGAAACGGTTGTACTTATCATCTGCAAAGCTATGTCGCGTGCTGCGGTATGCGGAGACACTAAAAGCACCAGAGTAGAACACAGATGAAGCTTCTAAGTTGATGTAATAGCCAGTAAGAAGTAGTACAATACAAGTTTAAGGTATCGATTAGTGACTTTTTAGCTGGCTTTGGTGCTTTGAACATGAGCTAGGACCTCAAGATTCTGCATGACAGGAGGACTAGCAGCTGAGTTGCATGGGAGAATGTGAAAAGTGTTCATATGTAGTAAAAACCTGAGAAATCCTTCCGGTTTCGTCATTTGTTATCGAATCGACTTAAAGCCAGATCGTCACATTGGCCGCCCTTCTGTCTGAACGGTTGCACTTGTCGACTGCAAAGCTATGTAGCGTGCTGCTTTACGTGGAGACACTAAAAGCACCATAGTAGAACACAGATGAAGCTTCTAAGTTGATGTAGTAGCCAGTAAGAAGTAGTATAATTTAAGTATTAGGTATCGATTATTGACTTTTTAGCTGGCTTTGGTGCCTTGGACATTAGCTAGGACTTTAAGATTCTGCATGAAATGAGGACTAGTAGCCGCGTTGCATGGGAGAACGTAAAAAGTGTTCATATGTAGTAAAAACCTGAGAAATCCGTCCGTTTTCGTCATTTGTTATCGAATCGACTTAAAGCCACGTCGTCACATTGGCCGCTCTTCTCTCTGAAACGGTTGTACTTATCGTGTGCGAAGCTATGTCGTGTGCTACGGTACGCGGAGACACTAAAAGCACCATAGTAGAACACAGATGAAGCTTCTAAGTTGATGTAATAGCCAGTAAGAAGTAGTACAATTCAAGTGTTAGGTATCGATTATTGACTTTTTAGCTGGCTTTGGTGCCTTCGACATGAGCTATGACCTTTAGATTCTGCATGAAATGAGGACTAGCAGCCGAGTGTCATGGGAGAATGTGAAAAGTGTTCATATGTAGTAAAAACCTGAGAAATCCGTTCGTTTTCATCATTTGTTATCGAATCGACTTAAAGCCAGATCGTCACATTGGCCGCTCTTCTCTCTGAAATGGTTGTACTTATCGTGTGCAAAGCTATGTCGCGTGCTGTGGTAGGCGGAGACACTAAAAGCAATATAGTAGAACACAGATGAAGCTTCTAAGTTGATGTAATAGCCAGTAAGAAGTAGTACAGTTCAAGTTTTAGGTATCGATTATTGACATTTTAGCTGGCTTTGGTGCCTTGGACATGAACTAGGACTTCAAGATTCTGCATGAAAGGAGGACTAGCAGCCGTGTTGCACGGGAGAATGTGAAAAGTGTTCATATGTAGTAAAAATCTGAGAATTCCGTCCGTTTTCGTCATTTGTTATCGAATCGACTTAAAACCAGATCGTCACATTGGCCGCTCTTGTCTCTGAACGGTTGCACTTATCGTCTGCAAAGCTATGACACGTGCTGCGGTATGTGGAGACACTACAAGCACCATAGTAGAACAAAGATGATGCTTCTAAGTTCATGTAATAGCCAGTAAGAAGTAATACAATTCAAGTTTTAGGTATCGATTATTGACTTTTTAGCTGGCTTTGGTGCCTTAGACATTAGCTAGGACTTTAAGATTCGGCATCAAAGGAGGACTAGTTGCCGCGTTGCACGGGAGAATGTGAAAAGTGTTCATATGTAGTAAAAACCTGAGAATTTCGTCGGTTTTCGTCATTTGTTATCGAATCGACTTAAAGCCAGGTCGCCACATTGGCCGCCCTTCTCTCTGAAACGGTTGTACTTATCATCTGCAAAGCTATGTCGCGAGCTGCGGTATGCGGAGACACTAAAAGCACCAGAGTAGAACACAGATGAAGCTTCTAAGTTGATGTAATAGCCAGTAAGATGTAGTACAATACAAGTTTAAGGTATCGATTAGTGACTTTTTAGCTGGCTTTGGTGCTTTGAACATGAGCTAGGACCTCAAGATTCTGCATGACAGGAGGACTAGCAGCCGAGTTGCATGGGAGAATGTGAAAAGTGTTCATATGTAGTAAAAACCTGAGAAATCCGTCCGGTTTCGTCATTTGTTATCGAATCGACTTAAAGCCAGATCGTCACATTGGCCACCCCTCTGTCTGAACGGTTGCACTTGTCGACTGCAAAGCTATGACGCGTGCTGCTTTATGTGGAGACACTAAAAGCACCATAGTAGAACACAGATGAAGCTTCTAAGTTGATGTAATAGCCAGTAAGAAGTAGTATAATTTAAGTATTAGGTATCGATTATTGACTTTTTAGCTGGCTTTGGTGCCTTGGACATTAGCTAGGACTTTAAGATTCTGCATGAAATGAGGACTAGTAGCCGCGTTGCATGGGAGAACGTGAAAAGTGTTCATATGTAGTAAAAACCTGAGAAATCCGTCCGTATTCATCATTTGTTATCGAATCGACTTAAAGCCAGGTCGTCACATTCGCCGAACTTCTCTCTGAAACGTTTGTACTGCAAAGCTATGTCACTTGCTGCGGTATACGGTGACACTAAAAGCACCATAGTAGAACACAGATGAAGCTTCTAAGTTGATGTAATAGGCAGTAAGAAGTAGTACAGTTCAAGTTTTAGGTATCGATTATTGACATTTTAGCTGGCTTTGGTGCCTTGGACATGAGCTAGGACTTCAAGGTTCTGCATGAAAGGAGGACTAGCAGCCGTGTTGCACGGGAGAATGTGAAAAGTGTTCATATGTAGTAAAAATCTGAGAATTCCGTCCGTTTTCGTCATTTGTTATCGAATCGACTTAAAACCATATCGTCACATTGGCCGCTCTTCTCTCTGAACGGTTGCACTTATCGTCTGCAAAGCTATGACGCGTGCTGCGGTATGTGAAGACACTAAAAGCACCATAGTAGAACACAGATGAAGCTTCTAAGTAGATGTAATTGCCAGTAAGAAGTAATACAATTCAAGTTTTAGGTATCGATTATTGACTTTTTAGCTGGCTTTGGTGCCTTGGACTTGAGCTAGGACCTTAAGATTCTGCATGAAAGGAGGACTAGTTGCCGCGTTGCACGGGAGAATGTGAAAAGTGTTCATAAGTAGTAAAAACCTGAGAAATCCGTTCGTTTTCATCATTTGTTATCGAATCGACTTAAAGCCGGATCGTCACATTGGCCGCTCTTCTCCTGAAACGGTTGTACTTATCGTCTGCAAAGCTATGTCGCGTGCTGAGTTATGCGGAGACACTAAAAGCACCATAGTAGAACACAGATGAAGCTTCTAAGTTGATGTAATAGCCAGTAAGAAGTAGTACAATTTAAGTTTTAGGTATCGATTATTGACTTTTTAGCTGGCATTGGTGCCTTGGACATGAGCTAGGACCTTAAGATTCTGCATGAAAGGAGGACTAGCAGCCGAGTTGCACGGGAGAATGTGAAAAGGGTTCATATTTAGTAAAAACCTGAGAAATCCGTCAGTTTTCGTCATTTGTTATCGAATCGACTTAAAGCCAGGGCGTCAAATTGGCCACTCTTCTCTCTGAAACGGTTGTACTTATCGTGTGCAAAGCTATGTCGCGTGCTGCGGTATGCGGAGACACTAAAAGCACCATAGTAGAACACATATGAAGCTTCTAAGTTGATGTAATAGCCAGTAAGAAGTAGTACAAATCAAGTTTTAGATATCGATTATTAAATTTTTAGCAGGTTTTGGTGCCCTGGACATGAGATAGGACCATAAGATTCTGCATGAAAGGAAGACTAGCAGCCGAGTTGCACGGGAGAATGTGAAAAGTGTTCATATGTAGTAAAAACCTGAGAAATCCGTTCGTTTTCATCATTTGTTATCGAATCGACTTAAAGCCAGATCGTCACATTGGCAGCTCTTCTCTCTGAAACGGTTGTACCTATCGTCTGCAAAGATATGTAGCGTGCTGCGTTATGCGGAGACACTAAAAGCACCATAGTAGAACATAGATGAAGCTTCTAAGTTGATGTAATTGCCAGTAAGAAGTAATACAATTCAAGTTTTAGGTATCGATTATAGACTTTTTAGCTGGCTTTGGTGCCTTGGACATTAGCTAGGACTTTAAGAATCTGCAGGAAAGTAGGACTAGTAGCCGCGTTGCATGGGAGAATGTGAAAAGTGTTCATATGCAGTAAAAACCTGAGAGATCCGTCCGTTTTCGTCATTTGTTATCGAATCGACTTAAAGCCAGGTCGTCACATTGGCCGCTCTTCTCTCTGAAACGGTTGTAATTATCGTCTGCAAAGCTATGTCGCTTGCTGCGGTGTGCGGACACACAAAGAGCACCATAGTTGAACACAGATGAAGCTTCTAAGTTGATGTAAAAGCCAGTAACATGTAGTACAATTCAAGTTTTAGGTATAGATTATTGACTTTTTAGCTGGCTTTGGTTCCTTGGACATGAGCTAGTACCTTTAGATTCTGCATGAAAGGAGGTCTAGCAGCCGCGTTGCACAGGAGAATGTGAAAAGTTTTCATATGTAGTAAAAACCTGAGAAATCCGTCCGTTTTCGTCATTTGTTATCGAATCGACTTGAAGTCAGATCGTTACATTGGCCGCTCTTCTCTCTGAAATGTTTGTACTTATCGTCTGCAAAACTATGTCTCGTGCTGCGGTGTGCGGACACACAAAGAGCACCATAGTTGAACAAAGATGAAGCTTCTAAGTTGATGTAATAGCCAGTAAGAAGTAGTACATTTCAAGTTTTAGGTATCGATTATTGACATTTTAGCTGGCTTTGGTGCTTTGGACATGAGCTAGGACTTCAAGATTCTGCATGAAAGGAGGACTAGCAGCCGTGTTGCACGGGAGAATGTGAAAAGTGTTCATATGTAGTAAAAATCTGAGACTTCATCCGTTTTCGTCATTTGTTATCGAATCGACTTAAAACCATATCGTCACATTGGCCGCTCTTCTCTCTGAACGGTTGCACTTATCGTCTGCAAAGCTATGACGCGTGCTGTGGTATGCGGAGACACTAAAAGCACCATAGTAGAACACAGATGAAGCTTCTAAGTTGATGTAATAGCCAGTAAGAATTAGTACAATTCAAGTTTTAGGTATCGATTATTGACTTTGTAGCTGGCTTTGGTGCCTTGGACATGATCTTGGACCTTTAGATTCTGCATGAAAGGAGGACTAGCAGCCGAGTTGCATGGGAGAATGTGAAAAGTGTTCATATGTAGTAAAAACCTGAGAAATCCGTTTGTTTTCATCATTTGTTATCGAATCGACTTAAAGCCAGATCTTCACATTGGCCGCTCTTCTCTCTGAAATGGTTGTACTTATCGTGTGCAAAGCTATGTCGCGTGCTGCGGTAGGCGGAGACACTAAAAGCAATATAGTAGATTACAGATGAAGCTTCTAAGTTGATGTAATAGCCAGTAAGAAGTAGTGCAGTTCAAGTTTTAGGTATCGATTATTGACATTTTAGCTGGCTTTGGTGCCTTGGACATGAGCTAGGACTTCAAGATTCTGCATGAAAGGAGGACTAGCAGTCGTGTTGCACGGGAGAATGTGAAAAGTGTTCATATGTAGTAAAAATCTGAGAATTCCGTCCGTTTTCGTCATTTGTTATCGAATCGACTTAAAACCAGATCGTCACATTGGCCGCTCTTGTCTCTGAACGGTTGCACTTATCGTCTGCAAAGCTATGACGCGTGCTGCGGTATGTGGAGACACTACAAGCACCATAGTAGAACAAAGATGATGCTTCTAAGTTGATGTAATAGCCAGTAAGAAGTAATAAAATTCAAGTTTTAGGTATCGATTATTGACTTTTTAGCTGGCTTTGGTGCCTTAGACATTAGCTAGGACTTAAAGATTGTGCATGAAAGGAGGATTAGCAGCCGCGTTGCATGGGAGAATATGAAAAGTGTTCATATGTAGTAAAAACCTGAGAGTTCCGTTCGTTTTCATCATTTGTTATCGAATCGACTTAAAGCCAGATCGTCACATTGGCCGCTCTTCTCTCTGAAACGGTTGTACTTATCGTCTGCAAAGCTGTGTAGCGTGCTGCGTTATGCGGAGACACTAAAAGCACCATAGTAGAGCACAGATGAAGCTTCTAAGTTGAAGTAATAGCCAGTAAGAAGTAGTACAATTCAAGTTTTAAGTATCGATTATTGACTTTTTAGCTGGCTTTGGTGCCTTGGACATTAGCTAGGACTTTAAGATTCTGCATGAAATGAGGACTAGTAGCCGCGTTGCATGTTAGAACGTGAAAAGTGTTCATATGTAGTAAAAACCTGAGAAATCCGTCCGTTTTCGTCATTTGTTATCGAATCGACTTAAAGCCAGGTCGTCACATTCGCCGAACTTCTCTCTGAAATGGTTGTATTGCAAAGCTATGTCGCTTGCTTCGGTATGCGGTGACACTAAAAGCACCATAGTAGAACACAGGTGAAGCTTTTAAGTTGATGTAATAGGCAGTAAGAAGTAGTACAGTTCAAGTTTTAGGTATCGATTATTGACATTTTAGCTGGCTTTGGTGCCTTGGACATGAGCTAGGACTTCAAGATTCTGCATGAAAGGAGGACTAGCAGCCGTGTTGCACGGGAGAATGTGAAAAGTGTTCATATGTAGTAAAAATCTGAAAATTCCGTCCGTTTTCGTCATTTGTTATCGAATCGACTTAAAACCATATCGTCACATTGGCCGCTCTTCTCTCTGAACGGTTGCACTTATCGTCTGCAAAGCTATGACGCGTGCTGCGGTATGTGAAGACACTAAAAGCACCATAGTAGAACACAGATGAAGCTTCTAAGTAGATGTAATTGCCAGTAAGAAGTAATACAATTCAAGTTTTAGGTATCGATTATTGACTTTTTAGCTGGCTTTGGTGCCTTGGACTTGAGCTAGGACCTTAAGATTCTGCATGAAAGGAGGACTAGTTGCCGCGTTGGACGGGAGGATGTGAAAAGTGTTCATATGTAGTAAAAACCTGATAATTGCGTCCGTTTTCGTCATTTGTTATCGAATCGACTTAAAGCCAGGGCGTCACATTGGCCGCTCTTCTCTCTGAAACGGTTGTACTTATCGTGTGCAAAGCTATGTCGCGTGCTGCGGTATGCGGAGACACTAAAAGCACCATAGTAGAACACAGATGAAGCTTCTAAGTAGATGTAATAGCCAGTAAGAAGTAGTACAATTCAAGTTTTAGGTATCGATTATTGACTTTTTAGCTGGCTTTGGTGCCTTGGACATAAGCTAGGACCTCAAGATTCTGCATGACAGGAGGACTAGCAGCCGAGTTGCATGGGAGAATGTGAAAAGTGTTCATATGTAGTAAAAACCTGAGAAATCCGTCCGTTTTCGTCATTTGTTATCGAATCGACTTAAAACCATATCGTCACATTGGCCGCTCTTCTCTCTGAACGGTTGCACTTATCGTCTGCAAAGCTATGACGCGTGCTGCGGTATGTGAAGACACTAAAAGCACCATAGTAGAACACAGATGAAGCTTCTAAGTAGATGTAATTGCCAGTAAGAAGTAGTACAAATCAAGTTTTAGATATCGATTATTAAATTTTTAGCAGGTTTTGGTGCCTTGGACATGAGATAGGACCATAAGATTCTGCATAAAAGGAGGACTAGCAGCCGAGTTGCACGGGAGAATGTGAAAAGTGTTCATATGTAGTAAAAACCTGAGAAATCCGTTCGTTTTCATCATTTGTTATCGAATCGACTTAAAGCCAGATCGTCACATTGCCAGCTCTTCTCTCTGAAACGGTTGTACTTATCGTCTGCAAAGATATGTAGCGTGCTGCGTTATGCGGAGACACTAAAAGCACCATAGTAGAACACAGATGAAGCTTCTAAGTAGATGTCATTGCCAGTAAGAAGTAATACAATTCAAGTTTTAGGTATCGATTATTGACTTTTTAGCTGGCTTTGGTGCCTTGGACATTAGCTAGGACTTTAAGATTCTGCATGAAAGGAGCACTAGTTGCCGCGTTGCACGGGAGAATGTGAAAAGTGTTCATATGTAGTAAAAACCTGAGAATTTCGTCCGTTTTCGTCATTTGTTATCGAATCGACTTAAAGCCAGGCCGTCACATTGGCCGCTCTTCTCTCTGAAACGGTTGTACTTATCGTGTGCAAAGCTATGTCGCGTGCTGCGGTGTGCGGACACACAAAGAGCAAAATAGTTGAACACAGATGAAGCTTCCAAGTTGATGTAATAGCCAGTAAGAAGTAGTACATTTCAAGTTTTAGGTATCGATTATTGACATTTTAGCTGGCTTTGGTGCCTTGGACATGAGCTAGGACTTCAAGATTCTGCATGAAAGGAGGACTAGCAGCCGTGTTGCACGGGAGAATGTGAAAAGTGTTCATATGTAGTAAAAATCTGAGAATTCATCCGTTTTCGTCATTTGTTATCGAATCGACTTAAAACCATATCGTCACATTGGCCGCTCTTCTCTCTGAACGGTTGCACTTATCGTCTGCAAATCTATGACGCGTGCTGCGGTATGCGGAGACACTAAAAGCACCATAGTAGAACTCAGCTGAAGCTTCTAAGTAGATGTAATTGCCAGTAAGAAGTAATACAATTCAAGTTTTAGGTATCGATTATTGACTTTTTAGCTGGCTTTGGTGCCTTGGACATTAGCTAGGACTTTAAGATTCTGCATGAAAGGAGCACTAGTTGTAGCGTTGGACGGGAGAATGTGAAAAGTGTTCATATGTAGTAAAAACCTGAGAATTTCGTCCGTTTTCATCATTTGTTATCGAATCGACTTAAAGCCAGGTCGTCACATTGGCCGCTCTTCTCTCTGAAACGGTTGTACTTATCGTCTGCAAAGCTATGTCGCGTGCTGCGGTATGCGGAGACACTAAAAGCACCATAGTACAACACAGATGAAGCTTCTAAGTTGATGTAATAGCCAGTAAGAAGTAGTACAATTCAAGTTTTAGGTATCGATTATTGACTTTTTGCCGGCTTTGGTGCCTTGGACATGAGCTAGGACCTTTAGATTCTGCATGAAAGGAGGACTAGCAGCCGAGTTGCATGGGAGAATGTGAAAAGTGTTCATATGTAGTAAAAACCTGAGAAATCCGTTCGTTTTCATCATTTGTTATCGAATCGACTTAAAGCCAGATAGTCACATTTTCCGCTCTTCTCTCTGAAATGGTTGTACTTATCGTGTGCAAAGCTATGTCGCGTGCTGCGGTAGGCGGAGACACTAAAAGCACCATAGAAGAACACAGATGAAGCTTCTAAGTTGACGTAATAGCCAGTAAGAAGTAGTACAGTTCAAGTTTTAGGTATCGATTATTGACTTTTTAGCCGGCTTTGGTGCCTTGGACATGAGCTAGGACCTTACGATTGTGCATGAAAGGAGGACTAGCAGCCGCGTTGCAAGGGAGTATGTGAAAAGTGTTCATATGTAGTAAAAACCTGAGAGATACGTCCGTTTTCGTCATTTGGTATCGAATCGACTTAAATCCAGATCGTCACATTGGTTGCTCTTCTCTCTGAAACGGTTGTACTTATCGTCTGCAAAGGTATGTCTCGTGCTGCGCTATTCGGAGACAATAAATGTACCATAGTAGAACACAGATGATGCTTTTAAGTTGATGTAATAGCCAGTAAGAAGTAGTACAAATCAAGTTTTAGGTATCGATTATTGACTTTTTAGCTGCTTTGGTGCCTTGGACAAGAGCTAGGACCTTAAGATTCTACATGAAAGAGGACTAGCAGCCGCGTTGCATGGGAGAATGTGAAAAGTGTTCATATGTAGTAAAAACCTGAGAAAACCGTCCGTTTCCGTCATTTCTTATCGAATCGACTTAAAGCCAGGTCGTCACATTGGCCGCTCTTCTCTCTGAAACGGTTGTACTTATCGTCTGCAAAGCTATGTCGCGTGCTGCGGTATGTGGAGACACTAAAAGAACCATAGTAGAACACAGATGAAGCTCCTAAATTGATGTAATAGCCAGTAAGAAGTAGTACAATTCAAGTTTTACGTATCGATTATTGACTTTTTAGCTGGCTTTTGTGCCTTGGACATGAGCTAGGACCTTAAGATTCTGCATGAAAGGGGGACTAGCAGCCGAGTTGCACGGGAGAATGTGAAAAGTGTTCATATGTAGTAAAAACCTAGGAAATACGTCCGTTTTCGTCATTTGTTAACGAATCGACTTAAAGCCAGATCGTCACATTGGTTGCTCTTCTCTCTGAAACGGTTGTACTTATCGTCTGCAAAGCTATGTCGCGTGTTGCGGTATTCGGAGACAATAAATGTACCATAGTAGAACACAGATGAAGCTTCTAAGTAGATGTAATAGCCAGTAAGAAGTAGTAGAAGTCAAGTTTTAGGTATCGATTATTGACTTTTTAGCTGGCTTTGGTGCCTTGGACATTAGCTAGGACCTTTAGATTCTGCATGAAAGGAGGACTAGCAGCCGAGTTGCATGGGAGAATGTGAGAAGTGTTCATATGTAGTAAAAACCTGAAAAATCCGTTCGTTTCCATCATTTGTTATCGAATCGACTTAAAGCCAGATCGTCACATTTTCCGTTCTTCTCTCTGAAATGGTTGTACTTATCGTGTGCAAAGCTATGTCGCGTGCTGCGGTAGGCGGAGACACTAAAAGCACCATAGTAGAACACAGATGAAGCTTCTAAGTTGATGTAATAGCCAGTAAGAAGTAGTACAGTTCAAGTTTTAGGTATCGATTATTGACTTTTTAGCTGGCTTTGGTGCCTTGGACATTAGCTAGGACCTTAAGATTGTGCATGAAAGGAAGACTAGCAGCCGCGTTGCAAGGGAGTATGTGAAAAGTGTTCATATGTAGTAAAAACCTGAGAAATCCGTCCGTTTTCGTCATTTGTTATCGAATCGACTTAAAACCATATCGTCACATTGGCCGCTCTTCTCTCTGAACGGTTGCACTTACCGTCTGCAAAGCTATGACGCGTGCTGCGGTATGCGGAGACACTAAAAGCACCATAGTAGAACTCAGCTGAAGCTTCTAAGTAGATGTAATTGCCAGTAAGAAGTAATACAATTCAAGTTTTAGGTATCGATTATTGACTTTTTAGCTGGCTTTGGTGCCTTGGACATTAGCTAGGACTTTAAGATTCTGCATGAAAGGAGCACTAGTTGTAGCGTTGGACGGGAGAATGTGAAAAGTGTTCATATGTAGTAAAAACCTGAGAATTTCGTCCGTTTTCATCATTTGTTATCGAATCGACTTAAAGCCAGGTCGTCACATTGGCCGCTCTTCTCTCTGAAACGGTTGTACTTATCGTCTGCAAAGCTATGTCGCGTGCTGCGGTATGCGGAGACACTAAAAGCACCATAGTAGAACACAGATGAAGCTTCTAAGTTGATGTAATAGCCAGTAAGAAGTAGTACAATTCAAGTTTTAGGTATCGATTATTGACTTTTTGCCGGCTTTGGTGCCTTGGACATGAGCTAGGACCTTTAGATTCTGCATGAAAGGAGGACTAGCAGCCGAGTTGCATGGGAGAATGTGAAAAGTGTTCATATGTAGTAAAAACCTGAGAAATCCGTTCGTTTTCATCATTTGTTATCGAATCGACTTAAAGCCAGATAGTCACATTTTCCGCTCTTCTCTCTGAAATGGTTGTACTTATCGTGTGCAAAGCTATGTCGCGTGCTGCGGTATTTGGAGACACTAAAAGAACCATAGTAGAACACAGATGAAGCTTCTAAATTGATGTAATAGCCAGTAAGAAGTAGTACAATTCAAGTTTTTGTTATCGATTATTGACTTTTTAGCTGGCTTTAGTGCCTTGGACATGAGCTAGGACCTTAAGATTCTGCATGAAAGGGGGACTAGCAGCCGAGTTGCACGGGAGAATGTGAAAAGTGTTCATATGTAGTAAAAACCTGAGAAATACGTCCGTTTTCGTCATTTGTTAACGAATCGACTTAAAGCCAGATCGTCACATTGGTTGCTCTTCTCTCTGAAACGGTTGTACTTATCGTCTGCAAAGCTATGTCGCGTGTTGCGGTATTCGGAGACAATAAATGTACCATAGTAGAACACAGATGAAGCTTCTAAGTAGATGTAATAGCCAGTAAGAAGTAGTAGAAGTCAAGTTTTAGGTATCGATTATTGACTTTTTAGCTGGCTTTGGTGCCTTGGACATTAGCTAGGACCTTAAGATTGTGCATGAAAGGAAGACTAGCAGCCGCGTTGCAAGGGAGTATGTGAAAAGTGTTCATATGTAGTAAAAACCTGAGAAATCCGTCCGTTTTCGTCATTTGTTATCGAATCGACTTGAAGCCAGATCGTTACATTGGCCGCTCTTCTCTCTGAAACGGTTGTACTTATCGTCTGCAAAACTATGTCTCGTGCTGCGGTTTGCGGACACACAAAGAGCACCATAGTAGAACACAGATGAAGCTTCTAAGTTGATGTAATAGCCAATAAGAAGTAGTACATTTCAAGTTTTAGGTATCGATTATTGACATTTTAGCTGGCTTTGGTGCCTTGGACATGAGCTAGGACTTCAAGATTCTGCATGAAAGGAGGACTAGCAGCCGTGTTGCACGGGAGAATGTGAAAAGTGTTCATATGTAGTAAAAATCTGAAAATTCATCGGTTTTCGTCATTTGTTATCGAATCGACTTAAAACCATATCGTCACATTGGCCGCTCTTCTCTCTGAACGGTTGCACTTATCGTGTGCAAAGCTATGTCGCGTGCTGCGGTATGCGGAGACACTAAAAGCACCATAGTAGAACACAGATGAAGCTTCTAAGTAGATGTAATTGCCAGTAAGAAGTAATACAATTCAAGTTTTAGGTATCGATTATTGACTTTTTAGCTGGCTTTGGTGCCTTGGACAATAGCTAGGACTTTAAGATTCTGCATGAAAGGTGCACTAGTTGACGCGTTGCACGGGAGAATGTGAAAAGTGTTCATATGTAGTAAAAACCTAAGAATTTCGTCCGTTTTCGTCATTTGTTATCGAATCGACTTAAAGCCAGGTCGTCACATTGGCCGCTCTTCTCTCTGAAACGGTTGTACTTATAGTGTGCAAAGCTATGTCGCGTGCTGCGGTATGCGGAGACACTAAAAGCACCATAGTAGAACACAGATGTAGCTTCTAAGTTGATGTAATAGCCAGTAAGAAGTCGTACAATTCAAGTTTTAGGTATCGATTATTGACTTTTTAGCTGGCTTTGGTGCCTTGGACATGAGCTAGGACCTTTAGATTCTGCATGAAAGGAGGACTAGCAGCCGAGTTGCATGGGAGAATGTGAAAAGTGTTCATATGTAGTAAAAACCTGAGAAATCCTTCCGTTTTCATCATTTGTTATCGAATCGACTGAAAGCCAGATCGTCACATTTTCCGCTCTTCTCTCTGAAATGGTTGTACTTATCGTGTGCAAAGCTATGTCGCGTGCTGCGGTAGGCTGAGACACTAAAAGCACCATAGTAGAACACAGATGAAGCTTCTAAGTTGATGTAATAGCCAGTAAGAAGTAGTAAAGTTCAAGTTTTAGGTATCGATTATTGACTTTTTAGCTGGCTTTGGTGCCTTGGACATGAGCTAGGACCTTTAGATTCTGCATGAAAGGAGGACTAGCAGCCGAGTTGCATGGAAGAATGTGAAAAGTGTTCATATGTAGTAAAAACCTGAGAATTCCGTCCGTTTTCGTCATTTCTTATCGAATCGACTTAAAGCCAGGTCATCACATTGGCCGCTCTTCTCTCTGAAACGGTTGTACTTATCGTCTGCAAAGCTATGTCGGGTGCTGCGGTATGCGGAGACACTCAAAGCACCATAGTAGAACACAGATGAAGCTTCTAAGTTTGATGTAATTGCCAGTAAGAAGTAATACAATTCAAGTTTTAGGTATCGATTATTTACTTTTTAGCTGGCTTTGGTGCCTTGGACATTAGCTAGGACTTTAAGATTCTGCATGAAAGGAGGACTAGCAGCCGCGTTGCAAGGGAGTATGTGAAAAGTATTCATATGTAGTAAAAACCTGAGAAATCCGTCCGTTTTCGTCATTTGGAATCGAAACGACTTAAAGCCAGGTCGTCACATTGATCGCTCTTCTCTCTGAAACGCTTGTACTTATCGTCTGCAAAGCTATGTCGCTTTCTGCGGTATGTGGAGACACTAAAAGCATCATAGTATAACACAGATGTAGCTTCTAAGTTGATGTAACAGCCAGTAAGAAGTAGTACAATTCAAGTTTTAGGTATCGATTATTGACTTTTTAGCTGGCTTTGGTGCCTTGGACATTAGCTAGGACCTTTAGATTCTGCATGAAAGGAGGACTAGCAGCCGAGTTGCATGGGAGAATGTGAGAAGTGTTCATATGTAGTAAAAACCTGAGAAATCCGTTCGTTTTCATCATTTGTTATCGAATCGACTTAAAGCCAGATCGTCACATTTTCCGCTCTTCTCTCTGAAATGGTTGTACTTATCGTGTGCAAAGCTATGTCGCGTGCTGCGGTAGGCGGAGACACTAAAAGCACCATAGTAGAACACAGATGAAGCTTATAAGTTGATGTAATAGCCAGTAAGAAGTAGTACAGTTCAAGTTTTAGGTATCGATTATTGACTTTTTAGCTGGCTTTGGTGCCTTGGGCATTAGCTAGGACCTTAAGATTGTGCATGAAAGGAGGACTAGCAGCCGCGTTGCAAGGGAGTATGTGAAAAGTGTTCATATGTAGTAAAAACCTGAGAAATCCGTCCGTTTTCGTCATTTGTTATCGAATCGACTTGATGCCAGATCGTTACATTGGCCGCTCTTCTCTCTGAAACGGTTGTACTTATCGTCTGCAAAACTATGTCTCGTGCTGCGGTTTGCGGACACACAAAGAGCACCATAGTAGAACACAGATGAAGCTTCTAAGTTGATGTAATAGCCAGTAAGAAGTAGTACATTTCAAGTTTTAGGTATCGATTATTGACATTTTAGCTGGCTTTGGTGCCTTGGACATGAGCTAGGACTTCAAGGTTCTGCATGAAAGGAGGACTAGCAGCCGTGTTGCACGGGAGAATGTGAAAAGTGTTCATATGTAGTAAAAATCTGAAAATTCATCGGTTTTCGTCATTTGTTATCGAATCGACTTAAAACCATATCGTCACATTGGCCGCTCTTCTCTCTGAACGGTTGCACTTATCGTGTGCAAAGCTATGTCGCGTGCTGCGGTATGCGGAGACACTAAAAGCACCATAGTAGAACACAGATGAAGCTTCTAAGTAGATGTAATTGCCAGTAAGAAGTAATACAATTCAAGTTTTAGGTATCGATTATTGACTTTTTAGCTGGCTTTGGTGCCTTGGACAATAGCTAGGACTTTAAGATTCTGCATGAAAGGTGCACTAGTTGCCACGTTGCACGGGAGAATGTGAAAAGTGTTCATATGTAGTAAAAACCTTGGAATTTCGTCCGTTTTCGTCATTTGTTATCGAATCGACTTAAAGCCAGGTCGTCACATTGGCCGCTCTTCTCTCTGAAACGGTTGTACATATAGTGTGCAAAGCTATGTCGCGTGCTGCGGTATGCGGAGACACTAAAAGCACCATAGTAGAACACAGATGTAGCTTCTAAGTTGATGTAATAGCCAGTAAGAAGTCGTACAATTCAAGTTTTAGGTATCGATTATTGACTTTTTAGCTGGCTTTGGTGCCTTGGACATGAGCTAGGACCTTTAGATTCTGCATGAAAGGAGGACTAGCAGCCGAGTTGCATGGGAGAATGTGAAAAGTGTTCATATGTAGTAAAAACCTGAGAAATCCTTCCGTTTTCATCATTTGTTATCGAATCGACTGAAAGCCAGATCGTCACATTTTCCGCTCTTCTCTCTGAAATGGTTGTACTTATCGTGTGCAAAGCTATGTCGCGTGCTGCGGTAGGCTGAGACACTAAAAGCACCATAGTAGAACACAGATGAAGCTTCTAAGTTGATGTAATAGCCAGTAAGAAGTAGTACAGTTCAAGTTTTAGGTATCGATTATTGACTTTTTAGCTGGCTTTGGTGCCTTGGACATGAGCTAGGACCTTTAGGTTCTGCATGAAAGGAGGACTAGCAGCCGAGTTGCATGGAAGAATGTGAAAAGTGTTCATATGTAGTAAAAACCTGAGAATTCCGTCCGTTTTCGTCATTTCCTATCGAATCGACTTAAAGCCAGGTCATCACATTGGCCGCTCTTCTCTCTGAAACGGTTGTACTTATCGTCTGCAAAGCTATGTCGGGTGCTGCGGTATGCGGAGACACTCAAAGCACCATAGTAATACACAGATGAAGCTTCTAAGTTTGATGTAATTGCCAGTAAGAAGTAATACAATTCAAGTTTTAGGTATCGATTATTTACTTTCTAGCTGGCTTTGGTGCCTTGGACATTAGCTAGGACTTTAAGATTCTGCATGAAAGGAGGACTAGCAGCCGCGTTGCAAGGGAGTATGTGAAAAGTATTCATATGTAGTAAAAACCTGAGAAATCCGTCCGTTTTCGTCATTTGGAATCGAAACGACTTAAAGCCAGGTCGTCACATTGATCGCTCTTCTCTCTGAAACGCTTGTACTTATCGTCTGCAAAGCTATGTCGCTTTCTGCGGTATGTGGAGACACTAAAAGCATCATAGTATAACACAGATGTAGCTTCTAAGTTGATGTAACAGCCAGTAAGAAGTAGTACAATTCAAGTTTTAGGTATCGATTATTGACTTTTTAGCTGGCTTTGGTGCCTTGGACATTAGCTAGGACCTTTAGATTCTGCATGAAAGGAGGACTAGCAGCCGAGTTGCATGGGAGAATGTGAGAAGTGTTCATATGTAGTAAAAACCTGAGAAATCCGTTCGTTTTCATCATTTGTTATCGAATCGACTTAAAGCCAGATCGTCACATTTTCCGCTCTTCTCTCTGAAATGGTTGTACTTATCGTGTGCAAAGCTATGTCGCGTGCTGCGGTAGGCGGAGACACTAAAAGCACCATAGTAGAACACAGATGAAGCTTATAAGTTGATGTAATAGCCAGTAAGAAGTAGTACAGTTCAAGTTTTAGGTATCGATTATTGACTTTTTAGCTGGCTTTGGTGCCTTGGGCATTAGCTAGGACCTTAAGATTGTGCATGAAAGAAGGACTAGCAGCCGCGTTGCAAGGGAGTATGTGAAAAGGGTTCATATGTAGTAAAAACCTGAGAAATCCGTCCGTTTTCGTCATTTGTTATCGAATCGACTTGATGCCAGATCGTTACATTGGCCGCTCTTCTCTCTGAAACGGTTGTACTTATCGTCTGCAAAACTATGTCTCGTGCTGCGGTTTGCGGACACACAAAGAGCACCATAGTAGAACACAGATGAAGCTTCTAAGTTGATGTAATAGCCAGTAAGAAGTAGTACATTTCAAGTTTTAGGTATCGATTATTGACATTTTAGCTGGCTTTGGTGCCTTGGACATGAGCTAGGACTTCAAGATTCTGCATGAAAGGAGGACTAGCAGCCGTGTTGCACGGGAGAATGTGAAAAGTGTTCATATGTAGTAAAAATCTGAAAATTCATCGGTTTTCGTCATTTGTTATCGAATCGACTTAAAACCATATCGTCACATTGGCCGCTCTTCTCTCTGAACGGTTGCACTTATCGTGTGCAAAGCTATGTCGCGTGCTGCGGTATGCGGAGACCCTAAAAGCACCATAGTAGAACACAGATGAAGCTTCTAAGTAGATGTAATTGCCAGTAAGAAGTAATACAATTCAAGTTTTAGGTATCGATTATTGACATTTTAGCTGGCTTTGGTGCCTTGGACATGAGCTAGGACTTCAAGGTTCTGCATGAAAGGAGGACTAGCAGCCGTGTTGCACGGGAGAATGTGAAAAGTGTTCATATGTAGTAAAAATCTGAAAATTCATCGGTTTTCGTCATTTGTTATCGAATCGACTTAAAACCATATCGTCACATTGGCCGCTCTTCTCTCTGAACGGTTGCACTTATCGTGTGCAAAGCTATGTCGCGTGCTGCGGTATGCGGAGACACTAAAAGCACCATAGTAGAACACAGATGAAGCTTCTAAGTAGATGTAATTGCCAGTAAGAAGTAATACAATTCAAGTTTTAGGTATCGATTATTGACTTTTTAGCTGGCTTTGGTGCCTTGGACAATAGCTAGGACTTTAAGATTCTGCATGAAAGGTGCACTAGTTGCCACGTTGCACGGGAGAATGTGAAAAGTGTTCATATGTAGTAAAAACCTTGGAATTTCGTCCGTTTTCGTCATTTGTTATCGAATCGACTTAAAGCCAGGTCGTCACATTGGCCGCTCTTCTCTCTGAAACGGTTGTACATATAGTGTGCAAAGCTATGTCGCGTGCTGCGGTATGCGGAGACACTAAAAGCACCATAGTAGAACACAGATGTAGCTTCTAAGTTGATGTAATAGCCAGTAAGAAGTCGTACAATTCAAGTTTTAGGTATCGATTATTGACTTTTTAGCTGGCTTTGGTGCCTTGGACATGAGCTAGGACCTTTAGATTCTGCATGAAAGGAGGACTAGCAGCCGAGTTGCATGGGAGAATGTGAAAAGTGTTCATATGTAGTAAAAACCTGAGAAATCCTTCCGTTTTCATCATTTGTTATCGAATCGACTGAAAGCCAGATCGTCACATTTTCCGCTCTTCTCTCTGAAATGGTTGTACTTATCGTGTGCAAAGCTATGTCGCGTGCTGCGGTAGGCTGAGACACTAAAAGCACCATAGTAGAACACAGATGAAGCTTCTAAGTTGATGTAATAGCCAGTAAGAAGTAGTACAGTTCAAGTTTTAGGTATCGATTATTGACTTTTTAGCTGGCTTTGGTGCCTTGGACATGAGCTAGGACCTTTAGGTTCTGCATGAAAGGAGGACTAGCAGCCGAGTTGCATGGAAGAATGTGAAAAGTGTTCATATGTAGTAAAAACCTGAGAATTCCGTCCGTTTTCGTCATTTCCTATCGAATCGACTTAAAGCCAGGTCATCACATTGGCCGCTCTTCTCTCTGAAACGGTTGTACTTATCGTCTGCAAAGCTATGTCGGGTGCTGCGGTATGCGGAGACACTCAAAGCACCATAGTAATACACAGATGAAGCTTCTAAGTTTGATGTAATTGCCAGTAAGAAGTAATACAATTCAAGTTTTAGGTATCGATTATTTACTTTCTAGCTGGCTTTGGTGCCTTGGACATTAGCTAGGACTTTAAGATTCTGCATGAAAGGAGGACTAGCAGCCGCGTTGCAAGGGAGTATGTGAAAAGTATTCATATGTAGTAAAAACCTGAGAAATCCGTCCGTTTTCGTCATTTGGAATCGAAACGACTTAAAGCCAGGTCGTCACATTGATCGCTCTTCTCTCTGAAACGCTTGTACTTATCGTCTGCAAAGCTATGTCGCTTTCTGCGGTATGTGGAGACACTAAAAGCATCATAGTATAACACAGATGTAGCTTCTAAGTTGATGTAACAGCCAGTAAGAAGTAGTACAATTCAAGTTTTAGGTATCGATTATTGACTTTTTAGCTGGCTTTGGTGCCTTGGACATTAGCTAGGACCTTTAGATTCTGCATGAAAGGAGGACTAGCAGCCGAGTTGCATGGGAGAATGTGAGAAGTGTTCATATGTAGTAAAAACCTGAGAAATCCGTTCGTTTTCATCATTTGTTATCGAATCGACTTAAAGCCAGATCGTCACATTTTCCGCTCTTCTCTCTGAAATGGTTGTACTTATCGTGTGCAAAGCTATGTCGCGTGCTGCGGTAGGCGGAGACACTAAAAGCACCATAGTAGAACACAGATGAAGCTTATAAGTTGATGTAATAGCCAGTAAGAAGTAGTACAGTTCAAGTTTTAGGTATCGATTATTGACTTTTTAGCTGGCTTTGGTGCCTTGGGCATTAGCTAGGACCTTAAGATTGTGCATGAAAGAAGGACTAGCAGCCGCGTTGCAAGGGAGTATGTGAAAAGGGTTCATATGTAGTAAAAACCTGAGAAATCCGTCCGTTTTCGTCATTTGTTATCGAATCGACTTGATGCCAGATCGTTACATTGGCCGCTCTTCTCTCTGAAACGGTTGTACTTATCGTCTGCAAAACTATGTCTCGTGCTGCGGTTTGCGGACACACAAAGAGCACCATAGTAGAACACAGATGAAGCTTCTAAGTTGATGTAATAGCCAGTAAGAAGTAGTACATTTCAAGTTTTAGGTATCGATTATTGACATTTTAGCTGGCTTTGGTGCCTTGGACATGAGCTAGGACTTCAAGATTCTGCATGAAAGGAGGACTAGCAGCCGTGTTGCACGGGAGAATGTGAAAAGTGTTCATATGTAGTAAAAATCTGAAAATTCATCGGTTTTCGTCATTTGTTATCGAATCGACTTAAAACCATATCGTCACATTGGCCGCTCTTCTCTCTGAACGGTTGCACTTATCGTGTGCAAAGCTATGTCGCGTGCTGCGGTATGCGGAGACCCTAAAAGCACCATAGTAGAACACAGATGAAGCTTCTAAGTAGATGTAATTGCCAGTAAGAAGTAATACAATTCAAGTTTTAGGTATCGATTATTGACTTTTTAGCTGGCTTTGGTGCCTTGGACAATAGCTAGGACTTTAAGATTCTGCATGAAAGGTGCACTAGTTGCCGCGTTGCACGGGAGAATGTGAAAAGTGTTCATATGTAGTAAAAACCTAAGAATTTCGTCCGTTTTCGTCATTTGTTATCGAATCGACTTAAAGCCAGGTCGTCACATTGGCCGCTCTTCTCTCTGAAACGGTTGTACTTATAGTGTGCAAAGCTATGTCGCGTGCTGCGGTATGCGGAGACACTAAAAGCACCATAGTAGAACACAGATGTAGCTTCTAAGTTGATGTAATAGCCAGTAAGAAGTCGTACAATTCAAGTTTTAGGTATCGATTATTGACTTTTTAGCTGGCTTTGGTGCCTTGGACATGAGCTAGGACCTTTAGATTCAGCATGAAAGGAGGACTAGCAGCCGAGTTGCATGGGAGAATGTGAAAAGTGTTCATATGTAGTAAAAACCTGAGAAATCCTTCCGTTTTCATCATTTGTTATCGAATCGACTGAAAGCCAGATCGTCACATTTTCCGCTCTTCTCTCTGAAATGGTTGTACTTATCGTGTGCAAAGCTATGTCGCGTGCTGCGGTAGGCTGAGACACTAAAAGCACCATAGTAGAACACAGATGAAGCTTCTAAGTTGATGTAATAGCCAGTAAGAAGTAGTACAGTTCAAGTTCTAGGTATCGATTATTGACTTTTTAGCTGGCTTTGGTGCCTTGGACATGAGCTAGGACCTTTAGATTCTGCATGAAAGGAGGACTAGCAGCCGAGTTGCATGGAAGAATGTGAAAAGTGTTCATATGTAGTAAAAACCTGAGAATTCCGTCCGTTTTCGTCATTTCTTATCGAATCGACTTAAAGCCAGGTCATCACATTGGCCGCTCTTCTCTCTGAAACTGTTGTACTTATCGTCTGCAAAGCTATGTCGGGTGCTGCGGTATGCGGAGACACTCAAAGCACCATAGTAGAACACAGATGAAGCTTCTAAGTTTGATGTAATTGCCAGTAAGAAGTAATACAATTCAAGTTTTAGGTATCGATTATTTACTTTTTAGCTGGCTTTGGTGCCTTGGACATTAGCTAGGACTTTAAGATTCTGCATGAAAGGAGGACTAGCAGCCGCGTTGCAAGGGAGTATGTGAAAAGTATTCATATGTAGTAAAAACCTGAGAAATCCGTCCGTTTTCGTCATTTGGAATCGAAACGACTTAAAGCCAGGTCGTCACATTGATCGCTCTTCTCTCTGAAACGCTTGTACTTATCGTCTGCAAAGCTATGTCGCTTTCTGCGGTATGTGGAGACACTAAAAGCATCATAGTATAACACAGATGTAGCTTCTAAGTTGATGTAACAGCCAGTAAGAAGTAGTACAATTCAAGTTTTAGGTATCGATTATTGACTTTTTAGCTGGCTTTGGTGCCTTGGACATTAGCTAGGACCTTTAGATTCTGCATGAAAGGAGGACTAGCAGCCGAGTTGCATGGGAGAATGTGAGAAGTGTTCATATGTAGTAAAAACCTGAGAAATCCGTTCGTTTTCATCATTTGTTATCGAATCGACTTAAAGCCAGATCGTCACATTTTCCGCTCTTCTCTCTGAAATGGTTGTACTTATCGTGTGCAAAGCTATGTCGCGTGCTGCGGTAGGCGGAGACACTAAAAGCACCATAGTAGAACACAGATGAAGCTTATAAGTTGATGTAATAGCCAGTAAGAAGTAGTACAGTTCAAGTTTTAGGTATCGATTATTGACTTTTTAGCTGGCTTTGGTGCCTTGGGCATTAGCTAGGACCTTAAGATTGTGCATGAAAGGAGGACTAGCAGCCGCGTTGCAAGGGAGTATGTGAAAAGTGTTCATATGTAGTAAAAACCTGAGAAATCCGTCCGTTTTCGTCATTTGTTATCGAATCGACTTGATGCCAGATCGTTACATTGGCCGCTCTTCTCTCTGAAACGGTTGTACTTATCGTCTGCAAAACTATGTCTCGTGCTGCGGTTTGCGGACACACAAAGAGCACCATAGTAGAACACAGATGAAGCTTCTAAGTTGATGTAATAGCCAGTAAGAAGTAGTACATTTCAAGTTTTAGGTATCGATTATTGACATTTTAGCTGGCTTTGGTGCCTTGGACATGAGCTAGGACTTCAAGATTCTGCATGAAAGGAGGACTAGCAGCCGTGTTGCACGGGAGAATGTGAAAAGTGTTCATATGTAGGAAAAATCTGAAAATTCATCGGTTTTCGTCATTTGTTATCGAATCGACTTAAAACCATATCGTCACATTGGCCGCTCTTCTCTCTGAACGGTTGCACTTATCGTGTGCAAAGCTATGTCGCGTGCTGCGGTATGCGGAGACACTAAAAGCACCATAGTAGAACACAGATGAAGCTTCTAAGTAGATGTAATTGCCAGTAAGAAGTAATACAATTCAAGTTTTAGGTATCGATTATTGACTTTTTAGCTGGCTTTGGTGCCTTGGACAATAGCTAGGACTTTAAGATTCTGCATGAAAGGTGCACTAGTTGCCGCGTTGCACGGGAGAATGTGAAAAGTGTTCATATGTAGTAAAAACCTTAGAATTTCGTCCGTTTTCGTCATTTGTTATCGAATCGACTTAAAGCCAGGTCGTCACATTGGCCGCTCTTCTCTCTGAAACGGTTGTACATATAGTGTGCAAAGCTATGTCGCGTGCTGCGGTATGCGGAGACACTAAAAGCACCATAGTAGAACACAGATGTAGCTTCTAAGTTGATGTAATAGCCAGTAAGAAGTCGTACAATTCAAGTTTTAGGTATCGATTATTGACTTTTTAGCTGGCTTTGGTGCCTTGGACATGAGCTAGGACCTTTAGATTCTGCATGAAAGGAGGACTAGCAGCCGAGTTGCATGGGAGAATGTGAAAAGTGTTCATATGTAGTAAAAACCTGAGAAATCCTTCCGTTTTCATCATTTGTTATCGAATCGACTGAAAGCCAGATCGTCACATTTTCCGCTCTTCTCTCTGAAATGGTTGTACTTATCGTGTGCAAAGCTATGTCGCGTGCTGCGGTAGGCTGAGACACTAAAAGCACCATAGTAGAACACAGATGAAGCTTCTAAGTTGATGTAATAGCCAGTAAGAAGTAGTACAGTTCAAGTTTTAGGTATCGATTATTGACTTTTTAGCTGGCTTTGGTGCCTTGGACATGAGCTAGGACCTTTAGGTTCTGCATGAAAGGAGGACTAGCAGCCGAGTTGCATGGAAGAATGTGAAAAGTGTTCATATGTAGTAAAAACCTGAGAATTCCGTCCGTTTTCGTCATTTCCTATCGAATCGACTTAAAGCCAGGTCATCACATTGGCCGCTCTTCTCTCTGAAACGGTTGTACTTATCGTCTGCAAAGCTATGTCGGGTGCTGCGGTATGCGGAGACACTCAAAGCACCATAGTAGAACACAGATGAAGCTTCTAAGTTTGATGTAATTGCCAGTAAGAAGTAATACAATTCAAGTTTTAGGTATCGATTATTTACTTTCTAGCTGGCTTTGGTGCCTTGGACATTAGCTAGGACTTTAAGATTCTGCATGAAAGGAGGACTAGCAGCCGCGTTGCAAGGGAGTATGTGAAAAGTATTCATATGTAGTAAAAACCTGAGAAATCCGTCCGTTTTCGTCATTTGGAATCGAAACGACTTAAAGCCAGGTCGTCACATTGATCGCTCTTCTCTCTGAAACGGTTGTACTTATCGTCTGCAAAGCTATGTCGCTTTCTGCGGTATGTGGAGACACTAAAAGCATCATAGTATAACACAGATGTAGCTTCTAAGTTGATGTAACAGCCAGTAAGAAGTAGTACAATTCAAGTTTTAGGTATCGATTATTGACTTTTTAGCTGGCTTTGGTGCCTTGGACATTAGCTAGGACCTTTAGATTCTGCATGAAAGGAGGACTAGCAGCCGAGTTGCATGGGAGAATGTGAGAAGTGTTCATATGTAGTAAAAACCTGAGAAATCCGTTCGTTTTCATCATTTGTTATCGAATCGACTTAAAGCCAGATCGTCACATTTTCCGCTCTTCTCTCTGAAATGGTTGTACTTATCGTGTGCAAAGCTATGTCGCGTGCTGCGGTAGGCGGAGACACTAAAAGCACCATAGTAGAACACAGATGAAGCTTATAAGTTGATGTAATAGCCAGTAAGAAGTAGTACAGTTCAAGTTTTAGGTATCGATTATTGACTTTTTAGCTGGCTTTGGTGCCTTGGGCATTAGCTAGGACCTTAAGATTGTGCATGAAAGGAGGACTAGCAGCCGCGTTGCAAGGAAGTATGTGAAAAGTGTTCATATGTAGTAAAAACCTGAGAAATCCGTCCGTTTTCGTCATTTGTTATCGAATCGACTTGATGCCAGATCGTTACATTGGCCGCTCTTCTCTCTGAAACGGTTGTACTTATCGTCTGCAAAACTATGTCTCGTGCTGCGGTTTGCGGACAAACAAAGAGCACCATAGTAGAACACAGATGAAGCTTCTAAGTTGATGTAATAGCCAGTAAGAAGTAGTACATTTCAAGTTTTAGGTATCGATTATTGACATTTTAGCTGGCTTTGGTGCCTTGGACATGAGCTAGGACTTCAAGATTCTGCATGAAAGGAGGACTAGCAGCCGTGTTGCACGGGAGAATGTGAAAAGTGTTCATATGTAGTAAAAATCTGAAAATTCATCGGTTTTCGTCATTTGTTATCGAATCGACTTAAAACCATATCGTCACATTGGCCGCTCTTCTCTCTGAACGGTTGCACTTATCGTGTGCAAAGCTATGTCGCGTGCTGCGGTATGCGGAGACACTAAAAGCACCATAGTAGAACACAGATGAAGCTTCTAAGTAGATGTAATTGCCAGTAAGAAGTAATACAATTCAAGTTTTAGGTATCGATTATTGACTTTTTAGCTGGCTTTGGTGCCTTGGACAATAGCTAGGACTTTAAGATTCTGCATGAAAGGTGCACTAGTTGCCGCGTTGCACGGGAGAATGTGAAAAGTGTTCATATGTAGTAAAAACCTAAGAATTTCGTCCGTTTTCGTCATTTGTTATCGAATCGACTTAAAGCCAGGTCGTCACATTGGCCGCTCTTCTCTCTGAAACGGTTGTACTTATAGTGTGCAAAGCTATGTCGCGTGCTGCGGTATGCGGAGACACTAAAAGCACCATAGTAGAACACAGATGTAGCTTCTAAGTTGATGTAATAGCCAGTAAGAAGTCGTACAATTCAAGTTTTAGGTATCGATTATTGACTTTTTAGCTGGCTTTGGTGCCTTGGACATGAGCTAGGACCTTTAGATTCTGCATGAAAGGAGGACTAGCAGCCGAGTTGCATGGGAGAATGTGAAAAGTGTTCATATGTAGTAAAAACCTGAGAAATCCTTCCGTTTTCATCATTTGTTATCGAATCGACTGAAAGCCAGATCGTCACATTTTCCGCTCTTCTCTCTGAAATGGTTGTACTTATCGTGTGCAAAGCTATGTCGCGTGCTGCGGTAGGCTGAGACACTAAAAGCACCATAGTAGAACACAGATGAAGCTTCTAAGTTGATGTAATAGCCAGTAAGAAGTAGTACAGTTCAAGTTTTAGGTATCGATTATTGACTTTTTAGCTGGCTGTGGTGCCTTGGACATGAGCTAGGAACTTTAGATTCTGCATGAAAGGAGGACTAGCAGCCAAGTTGCATGGAAGAATGTGAAAAGTGTTCATATGTAGTAAAAACCTGAGAATTCCGTCCGTTTTCGTCATTTCTTATCGAATCGACTTAAAGCCAGGTCATCACATTGGCCGCTCTTCTCTCTGAAACGGTTGTACTTATCGTCTGCAAAGCTATGTCGGGTGCTGCGGTATGCGGAGACACTCAAAGCACCATAGTAGAACACAGATGAAGCTTCTAAGTTTGATGTAATTGCCAGTAAGAAGTAATACAATTCAAGTTTTAGGTATCGATTATTTACTTTTTAGCTGGCTTTAGTGCCTTGGACATTAGCTAGGACTTTAAGATTCTGCATGAAAGGAGGACTAGCAGCCGCGTTGCAAGGGAGTATGTGAAAAGTATTCATATGTAGTAAAAACCTGAGAAATCCGTCCGTTTTCGTCATTTGGAATCGAAACGACTTAAAGCCAGGTCGTCACATTGATCGCTCTTCTCTCTGAAACGCTTGTACTTATCGTCTGCAAAGCTATGTCGCTTTCTGCGGTATGTGGAGACACTAAAAGCATCATAGTATAACACAGATGTAGCTTCTAAGTTGATGTAACAGCCAGTAAGAAGTAGTACAATTCAAGTTTTAGGTATCGATTATTGACTTTTTAGCTGGCTTTGGTGCCTTGGACATTAGCTAGGACCTTTAGATTCTGCATGAAAGGAGGACTAGCAGCCGAGTTGCATGGGAGAATGTGAGAAGTGTTCATATGTAGTAAAAACCTGAGAAATCCGTTCGTTTTCATCATTTGTTATCGAATCGACTTAAAGCCAGATCGTCACATTTTCCGCTCTTCTCTCTGAAATGGTTGTACTTATCGTGTGCAAAGCTATGTCGCGTGCTGCGGTAGGCGGAGACACTAAAAGCACCATAGTAGAACACAGATGAAGCTTATAAGTTGATGTAATAGCCAGTAAGAAGTAGTACAGTTCAAGTTTTAGGTATCGATTATTGACTTTTTAGCTGGCTTTGGTGCCTTGGGCATTAGCTAGGACCTTAAGATTGTGCATGAAAGGAGGACTAGCAGCCGCGTTGCAAGGGAGTATGTGAAAAGTGTTCATATGTAGTAAAAACCTGAGAAATCCGTCCGTTTTCGTCATTTGTTATCGAATCGACTTGATGCCAGATCGTTACATTGGCCGCTCTTCTCTCTGAAACGGTTGTACTTATCGTCTGCAAAACTATGTCTCGTGCTGCGGTTTGCGGACACACAAAGAGCACCATAGTAGAACACAGATGAAGCTTCTAAGTTGATGTAATAGCCAGTAAGAAGTAGTACATTTCAAGTTTTAGGTATCGATTATTGACATTTTAGCTGGCTTTGGTGCCTTGGACATGAGCTAGGACTTCAAGATTCTGCATGAAAGGAGGACTAGCAGCCGTGTTGCACGGGAGAATGTGAAAAGTGTTCATATGTAGGAAAAATCTGAAAATTCATCGGTTTTCGTCATTTGTTATCGAATCGACTTAAAACCATATCGTCACATTGGCCGCTCTTCTCTCTGAACGGTTGCACTTATCGTGTGCAAAGCTATGTCGCGTGCTGCGGTATGCGGAGACACTAAAAGCACCATAGTAGAACACAGATGAAGCTTCTAAGTAGATGTAATTGCCAGTAAGAAGTAATACAATTCAAGTTTTAGGTATCGATTATTGACTTTTTAGCTGGCTTTGGTGCCTTGGACAATAGCTAGGACTTTAAGATTCTGCATGAAAGGTGCACTAGTTGCCGCGTTGCACGGGAGAATGTGAAAAGTGTTCATATGTAGTAAAAACCTTAGAATTTCGTCCGTTTTCGTCATTTGTTATCGAATCGACTTAAAGCCAGGTCGTCACATTGGCCGCTCTTCTCTCTGAAACGGTTGTACATATAGTGTGCAAAGCTATGTCGCGTGCTGCGGTATGCGGAGACACTAAAAGCACCATAGTAGAACACAGATGTAGCTTCTAAGTTGATGTAATAGCCAGTAAGAAGTCGTACAATTCAAGTTTTAGGTATCGATTATTGACTTTTTAGCTGGCTTTGGTGCCTTGGACATGAGCTAGGACCTTTAGATTCTGCATGAAAGGAGGACTAGCAGCCGAGTTGCATGGGAGAATGTGAAAAGTGTTCATATGTAGTAAAAACCTGAGAAATCCTTCCGTTTTCATCATTTGTTATCGAATCGACTGAAAGCCAGATCGTCACATTTTCCGCTCTTCTCTCTGAAATGGTTGTACTTATCGTGTGCAAAGCTATGTCGCGTGCTGCGGTAGGCTGAGACACTAAAAGCACCATAGTAGAACACAGATGAAGCTTCTAAGTTGATGTAATAGCCAGTAAGAAGTAGTACAGTTCAAGTTTTAGGTATCGATTATTGACTTTTTAGCTGGCTTTGGTGCCTTGGACATGAGCTAGGACCTTTAGGTTCTGCATGAAAGGAGGACTAGCAGCCGAGTTGCATGGAAGAATGTGAAAAGTGTTCATATGTAGTAAAAACCTGAGAATTCCGTCCGTTTTCGTCATTTCCTATCGAATCGACTTAAAGCCAGGTCATCACATTGGCCGCTCTTCTCTCTGAAACGGTTGTACTTATCGTCTGCAAAGCTATGTCGGGTGCTGCGGTATGCGGAGACACTCAAAGCACCATAGTAGAACACAGATGAAGCTTCTAAGTTTGATGTAATTGCCAGTAAGAAGTAATACAATTCAAGTTTTAGGTATCGATTATTTACTTTCTAGCTGGCTTTGGTGCCTTGGACATTAGCTAGGACTTTAAGATTCTGCATGAAAGGAGGACTAGCAGCCGCGTTGCAAGGGAGTATGTGAAAAGTATTCATATGTAGTAAAAACCTGAGAAATCCGTCCGTTTTCGTCATTTGGAATCGAAACGACTTAAAGCCAGGTCGTCACATTGATCGCTCTTCTCTCTGAAACGGTTGTACTTATCGTCTGCAAAGCTATGTCGCTTTCTGCGGTATGTGGAGACACTAAAAGCATCATAGTATAACACAGATGTAGCTTCTAAGTTGATGTAACAGCCAGTAAGAAGTAGTACAATTCAAGTTTTAGGTATCGATTATTGACTTTTTAGCTGGCTTTGGTGCCTTGGACATTAGCTAGGACCTTTAGATTCTGCATGAAAGGAGGACTAGCAGCCGAGTTGCATGGGAGAATGTGAGAAGTGTTCATATGTAGTAAAAACCTGAGAAATCCGTTCGTTTTCATCATTTGTTATCGAATCGACTTAAAGCCAGATCGTCACATTTTCCGCTCTTCTCTCTGAAATGGTTGTACTTATCGTGTGCAAAGCTATGTCGCGTGCTGCGGTAGGCGGAGACACTAAAAGCACCATAGTAGAACACAGATGAAGCTTATAAGTTGATGTAATAGCCAGTAAGAAGTAGTACAGTTCAAGTTTTAGGTATCGATTATTGACTTTTTAGCTGGCTTTGGTGCCTTGGGCATTAGCTAGGACCTTAAGATTGTGCATGAAAGGAGGACTAGCAGCCGCGTTGCAAGGAAGTATGTGAAAAGTGTTCATATGTAGTAAAAACCTGAGAAATCCGTCCGTTTTCGTCATTTGTTATCGAATCGACTTGATGCCAGATCGTTACATTGGCCGCTCTTCTCTCTGAAACGGTTGTACTTATCGTCTGCAAAACTATGTCTCGTGCTGCGGTTTGCGGACAAACAAAGAGCACCATAGTAGAACACAGATGAAGCTTCTAAGTTGATGTAATAGCCAGTAAGAAGTAGTACATTTCAAGTTTTAGGTATCGATTATTGACATTTTAGCTGGCTTTGGTGCCTTGGACATGAGCTAGGACTTCAAGATTCTGCATGAAAGGAGGACTAGCAGCCGTGTTGCACGGGAGAATGTGAAAAGTGTTCATATGTAGTAAAAATCTGAAAATTCATCGGTTTTCGTCATTTGTTATCGAATCGACTTAAAACCATATCGTCACATTGGCCGCTCTTCTCTCTGAACGGTTGCACTTATCGTGTGCAAAGCTATGTCGCGTGCTGCGGTATGCGGAGACACTAAAAGCACCATAGTAGAACACAGATGAAGCTTCTAAGTAGATGTAATTGCCAGTAAGAAGTAATACAATTCAAGTTTTAGGTATCGATTATTGACTTTTTAGCTGGCTTTGGTGCCTTGGACAATAGCTAGGACTTTAAGATTCTGCATGAAAGGTGCACTAGTTGCCGCGTTGCACGGGAGAATGTGAAAAGTGTTCATATGTAGTAAAAACCTAAGAATTTCGTCCGTTTTCGTCATTTGTTATCGAATCGACTTAAAGCCAGGTCGTCACATTGGCCGCTCTTCTCTCTGAAACGGTTGTACTTATAGTGTGCAAAGCTATGTCGCGTGCTGCGGTATGCGGAGACACTAAAAGCACCATAGTAGAACACAGATGTAGCTTCTAAGTTGATGTAATAGCCAGTAAGAAGTCGTACAATTCAAGTTTTAGGTATCGATTATTGACTTTTTAGCTGGCTTTGGTGCCTTGGACATGAGCTAGGACCTTTAGATTCTGCATGAAAGGAGGACTAGCAGCCGAGTTGCATGGGAGAATGTGAAAAGTGTTCATATGTAGTAAAAACCTGAGAAATCCTTCCGTTTTCATCATTTGTTATCGAATCGACTGAAAGCCAGATCGTCACATTTTCCGCTCTTCTCTCTGAAATGGTTGTACTTATCGTGTGCAAAGCTATGTCGCGTGCTGCGGTAGGCTGAGACACTAAAAGCACCATAGTAGAACACAGATGAAGCTTCTAAGTTGATGTAATAGCCAGTAAGAAGTAGTACAGTTCAAGTTTTAGGTATCGATTATTGACTTTTTAGCTGGCTGTGGTGCCTTGGACATGAGCTAGGAACTTTAGATTCTGCATGAAAGGAGGACTAGCAGCCAAGTTGCATGGAAGAATGTGAAAAGTGTTCATATGTAGTAAAAACCTGAGAATTCCGTCCGTTTTCGTCATTTCTTATCGAATCGACTTAAAGCCAGGTCATCACATTGGCCGCTCTTCTCTCTGAAACGGTTGTACTTATCGTCTGCAAAGCTATGTCGGGTGCTGCGGTATGCGGAGACACTCAAAGCACCATAGTAGAACACAGATGAAGCTTCTAAGTTTGATGTAATTGCCAGTAAGAAGTAATACAATTCAAGTTTTAGGTATCGATTATTTACTTTTTAGCTGGCTTTAGTGCCTTGGACATTAGCTAGGACTTTAAGATTCTGCATGAAAGGAGGACTAGCAGCCGCGTTGCAAGGGAGTATGTGAAAAGTATTCATATGTAGTAAAAACCTGAGAAATCCGTCCGTTTTCGTCATTTGGAATCGAAACGACTTAAAGCCAGGTCGTCACATTGATCGCTCTTCTCTCTGAAACGCTTGTACTTATCGTCTGCAAAGCTATGTCGCTTTCTGCGGTATGTGGAGACACTAAAAGCATCATAGTATAACACAGATGTAGCTTCTAAGTTGATGTAACAGCCAGTAAGAAGTAGTACAATTCAAGTTTTAGGTATCGATTATTGACTTTTTAGCTGGCTTTGGTGCCTTGGACATTAGCTAGGACCTTTAGATTCTGCATGAAAGGAGGACTAGCAGCCGAGTTGCATGGGAGAATGTGAGAAGTGTTCATATGTAGTAAAAACCTGAGAAATCCGTTCGTTTTCATCATTTGTTATCGAATCGACTTAAAGCCAGATCGTCACATTTTCCGCTCTTCTCTCTGAAATAGTTGTACTTATCGTGTGCAAAGCTATGTCGCGTGCTGCGGTAGGCGGAGACACTAAAAGCACCATAGTAGAACACAGATGAAGCTTATAAGTTGATGTAATAGCCAGTAAGAAGTAGTACAGTTCAAGTTTTAGGTATCGATTATTGACTTTTTAGCTGGCTTTGGTGCCTTGGGCATTAGCTAGGACCTTAAGATTGTGCATGAAAGGAGGACTAGCAGCCGCGTTGCAAGGGAGTATGTGAAAAGTGTTCATATGTAGTAAAAACCTGAGAAATCCGTCCGTTTTCGTCATTTGTTATCGAATCGACTTGATGCCAGATCATTACATTGGCCGCTCTTCTCTCTGAAACGGTTGTACTTATCGTCTGCAAAACTATGTCTCGTGCTGCGGTTTGCGGACACACAATGAGCACCATAGTAGAACACAGATGAAGCTTCTAAGTTGATGTAATAGCCAGTAAGAAGTAGTACATTTCAAGTTTTAGGTATCGATTATTGACATTTTAGCTGGCTTTGGTGCCTTGGACATGAGCTAGGACTTCAAGATTCTGCATGAAAGGAGGACTAGCAGCCGTGTTGCACGGGAGAATGTGAAAAGTGTTCATATGTAGTAAAAATCTGAAAATTCATCGGTTTTCGTCATTTGTTATCGAATCGACTTAAAACCATATCGTCACATTGGCCGCTCTTCTCTCTGAACGGTTGCACTTATCGTGTGCAAAGCTATGTCGCGTGCTGCGGTATGCGGAGACACTAAAAGCACCATAGTAGAACACAGATGAAGCTTCTAAGTAGATGTAATTGCCAGTAAGAAGTAATACAATTCAAGTTTTAGGTATCGATTATTGACTTTTTAGCTGGCTTTGGTGCCTTGGACAATAGCTAGGACTTTAAGATTCTGCATGAAAGGTGCACTAGTTGCCGCGTTGCACGGGAGAATGTGAAAAGTGTTCATATGTAGTAAAAACCTAAGAATTTCGTCCGTTTTCGTCATTTGTTATCGAATCGACTTAAAGCCAGGTCGTCACATTGGCCGCTCTTCTCTCTGAAACGGTTGTACTTATAGTGTGCAAAGCTATGTCGCGTGCTGCGGTATGCGGAGACACTAAAAGCACCATAGTAGAACACAGATGTAGCTTCTAAGTTGATGTAATAGCCAGTAAGAAGTCGTACAATTCAAGTTTTAGGTATCGATTATTGACTTTTTAGCTGGCTTTGGTGCCTTGGACATGAGCTAGGACCTTTAGATTCTGCATGAAAGGAGGACTAGCAGCCGAGTTGCATGGGAGAATGTGAAAAGTGTTCATACGTAGTAAAAACCTGAGAAATCCTTCCGTTTTCATCATTTGTTATCGAATCGACTGAAAGCCAGATCGTCACATTTTCCGCTCTTCTCTCTGAAATGGTTGTACTTATCGTGTGCAAAGCTATGTCGCGTGCTGCGGTAGGCTGAGACACTAAAAGCACCATAGTAGAACACAGATGAAGCTTCTAAGTTGATGTAATAGCCAGTAAGAAGTAGTACAGTTCAAGTTTTAGGTATCGATTATTGACTTTTTAGCTGGCTTTGGTGCCTTGGACATGAGCTAGGACCTTTAGATTCTGCATGAAAGGAGGACTAGCAGCCAAGTTGCATGGAAGAATGTGAAAAGTGTTCATATGTAGTAAAAACCTTGAGAATTCCGTCCGTTTTCGTCATTTCTTATCGAATCGACTTAAAGCCAGGTCATCACATTGGCCGCTCTTCTCTCTGAAACGGTTGTACTTATCGTCTGCAAAGCTATGTCGGGTGCTGCGGTATGCGGAGACACTCAAAGCACCATAGTAGAACACAGATGAAGCTTCTAAGTTTGATGTAATTGCCAGTAAGAAGTAATACAATTCAAGTTTTAGGTATCGATTATTTACTTTTTAGCTGGCTTTGGTGCCTTGGACATTAGCTAGGACTTTAAGATTCTGCATGAAAGGAGGACTAGCAGCCGCGTTGCAAGGGAGTATGTGAAAAGTATTCATATGTGGTAAAAACCTGAGAAATCCGTCCGTTTTCGTCATTTGGAATCGAAACGACTTAAAGCCAGGTCGTCACATTGATCGCTCTTCTCTCTGAAACGCTTGTACTTATCGTCTGCAAAGCTATGTCGCTTTCTGCGGTATGTGGAGACACTAAAAGCATCATAGTATAACACAGATGTAGCTTCTAAGTTGATGTAACAGCCAGTAAGAAGTAGTACAATTCAAGTTTTAGGTATCGATTATTGACTTTTTAGCTGGCTTTGGTGGCTTGGACATTAGCTAGGACCTTTAGATTCTGCATGAAAGGAGGACTAGCAGCCGAGTTGCATGGGAGAATGTGAGAAGTGTTCATATGTAGTAAAAACCTGAGAAATCCGTTCGTTTTCATCATTTGTTATCGAATCGACTTAAAGCCAGATCGTCACATTTTCCGCTCTTCTCTCTGAAATGGTTGTACTTATCGTGTGCAAAGCTATGTCGCGTGCTGCGGTAGGCGGAGACACTAAAAGCACCATAGTAGAACACAGATGAAGCTTATAAGTTGATGTAATAGCCAGTAAGAAGTAGTACAGTTCAAGTTTTAGGTATCGATTATTGACTTTTTAGCTGGCTTTGGTGCCTTGGGCATTAGCTAGGACCTTAAGATTGTGCATGAAAGGAGGACTAGCAGCCGCGTTGCAAGGGAGTATGTGAAAAGTGTTCATATGTAGTAAAAACCTGAGAAATCCGTCCGTTTTCGTCATTTGTTATCGAATCGACTTGATGCCAGATCGTTACATTGGCCGCTCTTCTCTCTGAAACGGTTGTACTTATCGTCTGCAAAACTATGTCTCGTGCTGCGGTTTGCGGACACACAAAGAGCACCATAGTAGAACACAGATGAAGCTTCTAAGTTGATGTAATAGCCAGTAAGAAGTAGTACATTTCAAGTTTTAGGTATCGATTATTGACATTTTAGCTGGCTTTGGTGCCTTGGACATGAGCTAGGACTTCAAGATTCTGCATGAAAGGAGGACTAGCAGCCGTGTTGCACGGGAGAATGTGAAAAGTGTTCATATGTAGTAAAAATCTGAAAATTCATCGGTTTTCGTCATTTGTTATCGAATCGACTTAAAACCATATCGTCACATTGGCCGCTCTTCTCTCTGAACGGTTGCACTTATCGTGTGCAAAGCTATGTCGCGTGCTGCGGTATGCGGAGACACTAAAAGCACCATAGTAGAACACAGATGAAGCTTCTAAGTAGATGTAATTGCCAGTAAGAAGTAATACAATTCAAGTTTTAGGTATCGATTATTGACTTTTTAGCTGGCTTTGGTGCCTTGGACAATAGCTAGGACTTTAAGATTCTGCATGAAAGGTGCACTAGTTGCCGCGTTGCACGGGAGAATGTGAAAAGTGTTCATATGTAGTAAAAACCTTAGAATTTCGTCCGTTTTCGTCATTTGTTATCGAATCGACTTAAAGCCAGGTCGTCACATTGGCCGCTCTTCTCTCTGAAACGGTTGTACATATAGTGTGCAAAGCTATGTCGCGTGCTGCGGTATGCGGAGACACTAAAAGCACCATAGTAGAACACAGATGTAGCTTCTAAGTTGATGTAATAGCCAGTAAGAAGTCGTACAATTCAAGTTTTAGGTATCGATTATTGACTTTTTAGCTGGCTTTGGTGCCTTGGACATGAGCTAGGACCTTTAGATTCTGCATGAAAGGAGGACTAGCAGCCGAGTTGCATGGGAGAATGTGAAAAGTGTTCATATGTAGTAAAAACCTGAGAAATCCTTCCGTTTTCATCATTTGTTATCGAATCGACTGAAAGCCAGATCGTCACATTTTCCGCTCTTCTCTCTGAAATGGTTGTTCTTATCGTGTGCAAAGCTATGTCGCGTGCTGCGGTAGGCTGAGACACTAAAAGCACCATAGTAGAACACAGATGAAGCTTCTAAGTTGATGTAATAGCCAGTAAGAAGTAGTACAGTTCAAGTTTTAGGTATCGATTATTGACTTTTTAGCTGGCCTTGGACATGAGCTAGGACCTTTAGGTTCTGCATGAAAGGAGGACTAGCAGCCGACTTGCATGGAAGAATGTGAAAAGTGTTCATATGTAGTAAAAACCTGAGAATTCCGTCCGTTTTCGTCATTTCCTATCGAATCGACTTAAAGCCAGGTCATCACATTGGCCGCTCTTCTCTCTGAAACGGTTGTACTTATCGTCTGCAAAGCTATGTCGGGTGCTGCGGTATGCGGAGACACTCAAAGCACCATAGTAGAACACAGATGAAGCTTCTAAGTTTGATGTAATTGCCAGTAAGAAGTAATACAATTCAAGTTTTAGGTATCGATTATTTACTTTCTAGCTGGCTTTGGTGCCTTGGACATTAGCTAGGACGTTAAGATTCTGCATGAAAGGAGGACTAGCAGCCGCGTTGCAAGGGAGTATGTGAAAAGTATTCATATGTAGTAAAAACCTGAGAAATCCGTCCGTTTTCGTCATTTGGTATCGAAACGACTTAAAGCCAGGTCGTCACATTGATCGCTCTTCTCTCTGAAACGCTTGTACTTATCGTCTACAAAGCTATGTCGCTTTCTGCGGTATGTGGAGACACTAAAAGCATCATAGTATAACACAGATGTAGCTTCTAAGTTGATGTAACTGCCAGTAAGAAGTAGTACAGTTCAAGTTTTAGGTATCGATTATTGACTTTTTAGCTGGCTTTGGTGCCTTGGACATTAGCTAGGACCTTTAGATTCTGCATGAAAGGAGGACTAGCAGCCGAGTTGCATGGGAGAATGTGAGAAGTGTTCATATGTAGTAAAAACCTGAGAAATCCGTTCGTTTTCGTCATTTGTTATCAAATCGACTTAAAGCCAGATCGTCACATTTTCCGCTCTTCTCTCTGAAATGGTTGTACTTATCGTGTGCAAAGCTATGTCGCGTGCTGCGGTAGGCGGAGACACTAAAAGCACCATAGTAGAACACAGATGAAGCTTCTAAGTTGATGTAATAGCCAGTAAGAAGTAGTACAGTTCAAGTTTTAGGTATCGATTATTGACTTTTTAGCTGGATTTGGTGCCTTGGACATTAGCTAGGACCTTAAGATTGTGCATGAAAGGAGGACTAGCAGCCGCGTTGCAAGGGAGTATGTGAAAAGTGTTCATATGTAGTAAAAATCTGAAAATTCATCGGTTTTCGTCATTTGTTATCGAATCGACTTAAAACCATATCGTCACATTGGCCGCTCTTCTCTCTGAACGGTTGCACTTATCGTCTGCAAAGCTATGACGCGTGCTGCGGTATGCGGAGACACTAAAAGCACCATAGTAGAACACAGATGAAGCTTCTAAGTAGATGTAATTGCCAGTAAGAAGTAATACAATTCAAGTTTTAGGTGTCGATTATTGACTTTTTAGCTGGCTTTGGTGCCTTGGACAATAGCTAGGACTTTAAGATTCTGCATGAAAGGTGCAATAGTTGCCGCGTTGCACGGGAGAATGTGAAAAGTGTTCATATGTAGTAAAAACCTGAGAATTCCGTCCATTTTTGTCATTTCTTATCGAATCGACTTAAAGCCAGGTCGTCACATTGGCCGCTCTTCTCTCTGAAACGCTTATACTTATCGTCTGCAAAGCTATGTCGCGTGCTGCGGTATTCGGAGACACTAAAAGCACCATAGTATAACACAGATGTAGCTTCTAAGTTGATGTAACAGCCAGTAAGAAGTAGTACAATTCAAGTTTTAGGTATCGATTATTGACTTTTTAGCTGGCTTTGGTGCTTTGGACATGAGCTAGGACCTTAAGATTCTGCATGAAAGGAGGACTAGCAGCCGAGTTGCACGGGAGAATGTGGAAAGTGTTCATATGTAGTAAAAATCTGAGAATTCTGTCCGTTTTCGTTATTTGTTATCGAATCGACTTAAAGCCAGATCGTCACATTGGCCGCTCTTCTCTCTGAAACGGTTGTACTTATCGTCTGCAAAGCTATGTCGGGTGCTGCGGTGTGCGGAGACACTAAAAGCACCATGGTAGAACACAGATGAAGCTTCTAAGTTGATGTAATAGCCAGTTAGAAGTAGTACAATTCAAGTTTTATGTATCAATTATTGACTTTTTAGCTGGCTTTGGTGCCTTGGACATGAGCTAGGACCTTAAGATTCTGCATGAAAGGAGGAGTAGCAGCCGAGTTGTGTTTTAGAATGTGAAAAGTGTTCATATGTAGTAAAAACCTGAGAAATCCGTCCGTTTCCGTCATTTGTTATCGAATCGACTTAAAGCCAGATCGTCACATTGGCCGCTTTTCTCTCCGAACGGTTGCACTTATCGTCTGCAAAGCTATGACGCGTGCTGCGGTATGTGGAGACACTAAAAGCACCATAGTAGGACATAGATGAAGCTTCTAAGTTGATGTAATTGCCAGTAAGAAGTAATAGAATTCAAGTTTTAGGTATCGATTATTGACTTTTTAGCTGGCTTTGGTGCCTTGGACATTAGCTACGACTTTAAGATTCTGCATGAAAGGAGGACTAGTAGCCGCGTTGCATGGGAGAATGTGAAAAGTGTTCATATGTAGTAAAAATCTGAGAATGCCGTCCGTATTCGTTATTTGTTATCGAATCGACTTAAAGCCAGATCGTCACATTTGCCGCTCTTCTCTCTGAAACGGTTGTACTTATCGTCTACACAGCTATGTCGCTTGCTGCGGTATGCGGGGACACGAAAAGCACCATAGTAGAACACCGATGAAGCTTCTAAGTTGATGTAATAGCCAGTAAGAAGTAGTACAATTCAAGTTTTATGTATCGATTATTGACTTTTTAGCTGGCTTTGGTGCCTTGGACATGAGCTAGGACCTTAAGATCATGCATGAAAGGAGGACTAGCAGCCGAGTTGCACGGGAGAATGTGAAAAGTGTTCATATGTAGTAAAAACCTGAGAAATACATCCGTTTTCGTCATTTGTTATCGAATCGACTTAATCCCAGATCGTCACATTGGTTGCTCTTCTCTCTGAAACCGTTGTACTTATCGTCTGCAAAGCTATGTCGCGTGCTGCCGTATTCGAAGACAATAGATGTACCATAGTAGAACACAGATGAAGCTTCTAAGTAGATGTAATAGCCAGTAAGAAGTAGTAGAATTCAAGTTCTATGTATCGATTATTGACTTTTTAGCTGGCTTTGGTGCCTTGGACATGACCTAGGACCTTAAGATTCTGCATGTAAGGAGGACTAGCAGCCGCATTGCACGGGAGAATGTGAAAAGTGTTCATATGTAGTAAAAACCTGAGAATTCCGTCCATTTTCGTCATTTCTTATCGAATCGACTTAAAGCCAGGTCGTCACATTGGCCGCTCTTCTCTCTGAAACGGTTGTACTTATCGTCTGCAAAGCTATGTCGGGTGTTGCGGTATGCGGAGACACTCAAACCACCATAGTAGAACACAGATGAAGCTTCTAAGTTGATGTAATTGCCAGTAAGAAGTAATACAATTCAAGTTTCAGGTATCGATTATTTACTTTTTAGCTGGCTTTGGTGCCTTGGACATTAGCTAGGACTTTAAGATTCTGCATGAAAAGAGGACTAGCAGCCGCGTTGCAAGGGAGTATGTGAAAAGTGTTCATATGTAGTAAAAACCTGATAAATCCGTCCGTTTTCGTCATTTGGTATCGAATCGACTTAAAGCCAGATCGTCACATTGGCCGCTCTTCTCTCTGAAACGCTTATACTTATCGTCTGCAAAGCTATGTCGCGTGCTGCGGTATTCGGAGACACTAAAAGCACCATAGTATAACACAGATGTAGCTTCTAAGTTGATGTAACAGCCAGTAAGAAGTAGTACAATTCAAGTTTTAGGTAACGATTATTGACTTTTTAGCTGGTTTTGGTGCCTTGGACATGAGCTAGGACCTTAAGATCATGCATGAAAGGAGGACTAGCAGCCGAGTTGCACGGGAGAATGTGAAAAGTGTTCATATGTAGTAAAAACCTGAGAAATACGTCCGTTTTCATCATTTGTTATCGAATCGACTTAAAGCCAGATCGTCACATTGGTTGCTCTTCTCTCTGAAACGGTTGTACTTATCGTCTGCAAAGCTATGTCGCGTGCTGCCGTATTCGGAGACAATAAATGTACCATAGTAGAACACAGATGAAGCTTCTATGTAGATGTAATAGCCAGTAAGAAGTAGTAGAATTCAAGTTCTATGTATCGATTATTGACTTTTTAGCTGGCTTTGGTGCCTTGGACATGACCTAGGACCTTAAGATTCTGCATGAAAGGAGGACTAGCAGCCGCATTGCACGGGAGAATGTGAAAAGTGTTCATATGTAGTAAAAACCTGAGAATTCCGTCCATTTTCGTCATTTCTTATCGAATCGACTTAAAGCCAGGTCGTCACATTGGCCGCTCTTCTCTTTGAAACGGTTGTACTTATCGTCTGCAAAGCTATGTCGGGTGTTGCGGTATGCGGAGACACTCAAAGCACCATAGTAGAACACAGATGAAGCTTCTAAGTTGATGTAATTGCCAGTAAGAAGTAATACAATTCAAGTTTCAGGTATCGATTATTTACTTTTTAGCTGGCTTTGGTGCCTTGGACATTAGCTAGGACTTTAAGATTCTGCACGAAAAGAGGACTAGCAGCCGCGTTGCAAGGGAGTATGTGAAAAGTGTCCATATGTAGTAAAAACCTGAGAAATCCGTCCGTTTTCGTCATTTGGTATCGAATCGACTTAAAGCCAGATCGTCACATTGGCCGCTCTTCTCTCTGAAACGCTTGTACTTATCGTCTGCAAAGCTATGTCGCGTGCTGCGGTATTCGGAGACACTAAAAGCACCATAGTATAACACAGATGTAGCTTCTAAGTTGATGTAACAGCCAGTAAGAAGTAGTACAATTCAAGTTTTAGGTATCGATTATTGACTTTTTAGCTGGCTTTGGTGCTTTGGACATGAGCTAGGACCTTAAGATTCTGCATGAAAGGAGGACTAGCAGCCGAGTTGCACGGGAGAATGTGAAAAGTGTTCATATATAGTAAAAATCTGAGAATTCCGTCCGTTTTCGTTATTTGTTATCGAATCGACTTAAAGCCAGATCGTCACATTGGCCGCTCTTCTCTCTGAAACGGTTGTACTTATGGTCTGCTAAGCTATGTCGGGTGTTGCGGTATGCGGAGACACTAAAAGCACCATAGTAGAACACAGATGAAGCTTCTAAGTTGATGTAATAGCCAGTTAGAAGTAGTAGAATTCAAGTTTTATGTATCAATTATTGACCTTTTAGCTGGCTTTGGTGCCTTGGACATGAGCTAGGACCTTAAGATTCTGCATGAAAGGAGGAGTAGCAGCCGAGTTGCGTTGGAGAATGTGAAAAGTGTTCATATGTAGTAAAAACCTGAGAAATCCGTCCGTTTCCGTCATTTGTTATGGAATCGACTTAAAGCCAGATCGTCACATTGGCCGCTTTTCTCTCCGAACGGTTGCACTTATCGTCTGCAAAGCTATGACGCGTGCTGCGGTATGTGGAGACACTAAAAGCACCATAGTAGAACATAGATGAAGCTTCTAAGTTGATGTAATTGCCAGTAAGAAGTAATAGAATTCAAGTTTTAGGTATCGATTATTGACTTTTTTGCTGGCTTTGGTGCCTTGGACATTAGCTACGACTTTAAGATTCTGCATGAAAGGAGGACTAGTAGCCGCGTAGCATGGGAGAATGTGAAAAGTGTTCATATGTAGTAAAAATCTGAGAATTCCGTCCGTATTCGTTATTTGTTATCGAATCGACTTAAAGCCAGATCGTCACATTTGCCGCTCTTCTCTCTGAAACGGTTGTACTTATCGTCTACACAGCTATGCCGGGTGCTGCGGTATGCGGTGACACTCAATGCACCATAGTAGGACACAGATGAAGCTTCTAAGTTGATGTAATTGCCAGTAAGAAGTAAGACAATTCAAGTTTTAGGTATCGATTATTGACTTTTTTAGCTGGCTTTGGTGCCTTGGACATTAGCTAGGACTTTAAGATTCTGCATGAAAGGAGGACTAGTAGCCGCGTTGCATGGGAGAATGTGAAAAGTGTTCACATGTAGTAAAAACCTGAGAATTCCGTCCGTTTTCGTCATTTGTTATCGAATCGTCTGAAAGCCAGGTCGTCATATTGGCCGCTCTTCTCTCTGAAACGGTTGTACTCATCGTCTGCAAAGCTATGTCGCTTGCTGCGGTATGCGGGGACACGAAAAGCACCATAGTAGAACACCAATGAAGCTTCTAAGTTGATGTAATAGCCAGTAAGAAGTAGTACAATTCAAGTTTTAGGTATCGATTATTGACTTTTTAGCTGGCTTTGGTGCCTTGGACATGAGCTAGGACCTTAAGATCATGCATGAAAGGAGGACTAGCAGCCGAGTTGCACGGGAGAATGTGAAAAGTGTTCATATGTAGTAAAAACCTGAGAAATACGTCCGTTTTCGTCATTTGTTATCGAATCGACTTAAAGCCAGATCGTCACATTGGTTGCTCTTCTCTCTGAAACGGTTGTACTTATCGTCTGCAAAGCTATGTCGCGTGCTGCCGTATTCGGAGACAATAAATGTACCATAGTAGAACACAGATGAAGCTTCTAAGTAGATGTAATAGCCAGTAAGAAGTAGTAGAATTCAAGTTCTATGTATCGATTATTGACTTTTTTGCTGGCTTTGGTTCCTTGGACATGACCTAGGACCTTAAGATTCTGCATGAAAGGAGGACTAGCAGCCGCATTGCACGGGAGAATGTGAAAAGTGTTCATATGTAGTAAAAACCTGAGAATTCCGTCCATTTTCGTCATTTCTTATCGAATCGACTTAAAGCCAGGTCGTCACATTGGCCGCTCTTCTCTCTGAAACGGTTGTACTTATCGTCTGCAAAGCTATGTCGGGTGTTGCGGTATGCGGAGACACTCAAAGCACCATAGTAGAACACAGATGAAGCTTCTAAGTTGATGTAATTGCCAGTAAGAAGTAATACAATTCAAGTTTCAGGTATCGATTATTTACTTTTTAGCTGGCTTTGGTGCCTTGGACATTAGCTAGGACTTTAAGATTCTGCACGAAAAGAGGACTAGCAGCCGCGTTGCAAGGGAGTATGTGAAAAGTGTCCATATGTAGTAAAAACCTGAGAAATCCGTCCGTTTTCGTCATTTGGTATCGAATCGACTTAAAGCCAGATCGTCACATTGGCCGCTCTTCTCTCTGAAACGCTTGTACTTATCGTCTGCAAAGTTATGTCGCGTGCTGCGGTATTCGGAGACACTAAAAGCACCATAGTATAACACAGATGTAGCTTCTAAGTTGACGTAACAGCCAGTAAGAAGTAGTACAATTCAAGTTTTAGGTATCGATTATTGACTTTTTAGCTGGCTTTGGTGCTTTGGACATGAGCTAGGACCTTAAGATTCTGCATGAAAGGAGGACTAGCAGCCGAGTTGCACGGGAGAATGTGAAAAGTGTTCATATATAGTAAAAATCTGAGAATTCCGTCCGTTTTCGTTATTTGTTATCGAATCGACTTAAAGCCAGATCGTCACATTGGCCGCTCTTCTCTCTGAAACGGTTGTACTTATCGTCTGCAAAGCTATGTCGGGTGCTGCGGTATGCGGAGACACTAAAAGCACCATAGTAGAACACAGATGAAGCTTCTAAGTTGATGTAATAGCCAGTTAGAAGTAGTACAATTCAAGTTTTATGTATCAATTATTGACTTTTTAGCTGGCTTTGGTGCCTTGGACATGAGCTGGGACCTTAAGATTCTGCATGAAAGGAGGAGTAGCAGCCGAGTTGCGTTGGAGAATGTGAAAAGTGTTCATATGTAGTAAAAACCTGAGAAATCCGTCCGTTTCCGTCATTTGTTATCGAATCGACTTAAAGCAAGATCGTCACATTGGCCGCTTTTCTCTCCGAACGGTTGCACTTATCGTCTGCAAAGCTATGACGCGTGCTGCGGTATGTGGAGACACTAAAAGCACCATAGTAGAACATAGATGAAGCTTCTGAGTTGATGTAATTGCCAGTAAGAAGTAATAGAATTCAAGTTTTAGGTATCGATTATTGACTTTTTTGCTGGCTTTGGTGCCTTGGACATTAGCTACGACTTTAAGATTCTGCATGAAAGGAGGACTAGTAGCCGCGTTGCATGGGAGAATGTGAAAAGTGTTCATATGTAGTAAAAATCTGAGAATTCCGTCCGTATTCGTTATTTGTTATCGAATCGACTTAAAGCCAGGTCGTCACATTTGCCGCTCTTCTCTCTGAAACCGTTGTACTTATCGTCTACACAGCTATGTCGGGTGCTGCGGTATGCGGTGACACTCAATGCACCATAGTAGGACACAGATGAAGCTTCTAAGTTGATGTAATTGCCAGTAAGAAGTAATACAATTCAAGTTTTAGGTATCGATTATTGACTTTTTTAGCTGGCTTTGGTGCCTTGGACATTAGCTAGGACTTTAAGATTCTGCATGAAAGGAGGACTAGTAGCCGCGTTGCATGGGAGAATGTGAAAAGTGTTCATATGTAGTAAAAACCTAAGAAATCCGTCCGTTTTCGCCATGTGTTATCGAATCGACTCAAAGCCAGATCGTCACATTGGCCACTCTTCTCTCTGAAACGGTTGTACTTATCGTCTGCAAAGCTATGTCTCGTGTTGCGGTATGCGGAGACACTAAAAGCACCATAGTAGAACACAGATGAAGCTTTTAAGTTGATGTAATAGCCAGTAAAAAGTAGTACAATTCAAGTTTTAGGTATCGATTATTGACTTTTTAGCTGGCTTTGGTGCCTTGGACATGAGCTAGGACCTTAAGATTCTGCATGAAAGGAGGACTAGGAGCTGAGTTGCACGGGAGAATGTGAAAAGTGTTCATATGTAGTAAAAACCTGAGAAATCCGTAAGTTTTCGTCATTTGTTATCGAATCGACTTAAAGCCAGATCGTTACATTGGCCGCTCTTCTCTCTGAAACGGTTGTACTTATCGTCTGCAAAGCTATGTCGCGTGCTGCGGTATTCGGAGACACTAAAAGCACGATAGTAGGACACAGATGAAGCTTCTAAGCTGATGTAATAGCAAGTAAGAAGTAGTACAATTCACGTTTAAGATCGATTATTGATTTTTTAGCTGGCTTTGGTGCCTTGGACCTGAGCTAGGACCTTAAGATTCAGCATGAAAGGAGGACTAGCAGCCTAGTTGGACGGGAGAATGTGAAAACTGTTCATATGTAGTAAAAACCTGAGAAATCCGTCCGTTTTCGTCATTTGTTATCGGATCGACTTAAAGCCACATCGTCACATTGGCCGCTCTTCTCTCTGAATCGGTTGTACTTATCGTCTGCAAAGCTATGTCGCGTGCTGCGGTATTCGGAGACACTAAAAGCACCATAGTAGAACACAGATGAAACTTCTAAGTTGATGTAATAGCCAGTAAGAAGTAGTACAATTCAAGTTTTAGGTATCGATTATTGACTTTTTAGCTGGCTTTGGTGCCTTGGACATGAGCTAGGACCTTAAGATTCTGCATGAAAGGAGGACTAGCAGCCGAGTTGCACAGGAGAATGTGAAAAGTGTTCATATGTAGTAAAAACCTTAGAAATCCGTCCGTTTTCGTCATTTGTTAACGAATCGACTCAAAGCCAGATCGTCACATTGGCCGCTCCTCTCTCTGAAACGGTTGTCCTTATCGTCTGCAAAGATATGTCGCGTGTTGCGGTATGCGGAGACACTAAAAGCACCATAGTAGAACACAGATGAAGCTTCTAAGTTGATGTAATAGCAAGTATGAAGTAGTACAATTCAGGTTTTAGATCGATTATTGATTTTTTAGCTGGCTTTGGTGCCTTGGACATGAGCTAGGACCTTAAGATTCTGCATGAAAGGAGGACTAGCAGCCGAGTTGTACGGGAGAATGTGAAAAGTGTTCATATGTAGTAAAAACCTCAGAAATCGGTCCGTTTTCGTCATTTGTTATCGAATCGACTTAAAGCCAGATCGCCGCATTGGCCGCTCTTCTGTCTGAAACGGTTGTACTTATTGTCTGCAAAGGCTATGTCGCACGCTGCGATATTCGGAGACACTTAAAGCACCATAGTAGGACACAGATGAAGCTTCTAAATTGATGTAATAGCCAGTAAGAAGTAGTACAATACAAGTTTTAGGTATCGATTATTGACTTTTTAGCTGGCTTTGGTGCCTTGGACATGAGCTAGGACCGTAAGACTCTGCATGAAAGGAGGTCTAGCAGCCGAGTTGCATGGGAGAATGTGAAAAGTGTTCATATGTAGTAAAAACCTGAAAAATTCGTCCGTTTTCGTCTTTTGTTCTCGAATCCATTTAAAGCCTGATCGTCACATTGGCCGCTCTTCCCTATGATACGGTTGTACTTAATGTCTGCAAAGCTATGTCGCGAGCTGCGGTATTAGGAGACACTAAAAGCACCATAGTAGAACATAGATGAACCTTCTAAGTTGATGTAATAGCCAGTAAGAAGTAGTACAATTCAAGTTTTAGGAATCGATTATTGTTTTTTTAGCTTTCTTTGGTGCCTTGGACGTGAGCTAGGACCTTAAGATTCTGCATGAAAGGAGTACTAGCAGCCGAGTTGCATGGCAGAATGTGAAAAGTGTTCATATGTATTAAAAACCTGCGAAATCCGTAAGTTTTCGTCATTTGTTATCGAATCGACTTAAAGCCAGATCGCCGCATTGGCCGCTCTTTTGTCTGAAACGGTTGTACTTATTGTCTGCAAAGGCTATGTCGCGTGCTGCGATATTCGGAAACACTTAAAGCACCATAGTAGGACACAGATGAAGCTTCTAAGTTGATGTAATAGCAAGTAAGAAGTAGTACAATTCAAGTTTTAGGTATCGATTATTGACTTTTTAGCTGGCTTTGGTGCCTTGGACATGAGCTAGGACCTTAAGATTCTGCATGAAAGGAGGACTAGCAGCCGAGTAGCACGGGAGAATTTGAAAAGTGTTCATATGTAGTAAAAACCTGAGAAATCCGTCCGTTCTCGTCTTTTGTTCTCGAGTCCACTTAAAGCCTGATCGTCACATTGGCCGCTCTTCCCTATGATACGGTTGTACTTAATGTCTGCAAAGCTATGTCGCGTGCTGCGGTATTAGGAGACACTAAAAGCACCATAGTAGAACATACATGAACCTTCTAAGCTGATGTAATTGCCAGTAAGAAGTAGTACAATTCAAGTTTTAGGAAGCGATTATTGACTTTTTAGCTTTCTTTGGTGCCTTGGACGTGAGCTAGGACCTTATGATTCTGCATGAAAGGAGGACTGGCAGCCGAGTTGCACGGGAGAGTGTGAAAAGTGTTCATATGTAGTAAAAACCTAAGAAATCCGTCCGTTTTCGCCATGTGTTATCGAATCGACTCAAAGCCAGATCGTCACATTGGCCACTCTTCTCTCTGAAACGGTTGTACTTATCGTCTGCAAAGCTATGTCTCGTGTTGCGGTATGCGGAGACACTAAAAGCACCATAGTAGAACACAGAAGAAGCTTTTAAGTTGATGTAATAGCCAGTAAAAAGTAGTACAATTCAAGTTTTAGGTATCGATTATTGACTTTTTAGCTGGCTTTGGTGCCTTGGACATGAGCTAGGACCTTAAGATTCTGCATGAAAGGAGGACTAGGAGCTGAGTTGCACGGGAGAATGTGAAAAGTGTTCATATGTAGTAAAAACCTGAGAAATCCGTAAGTTTTCGTCATTTGTTATCGAATCGACTTAAAGCCAGATCGTTACATTGGCCGCTCTTCTCTCTGAAACGGTTGTACTTATCGTCTGCAAAGCTATGTCGCGTGCTGCGGTATTCGGAGACACTAAAAGCACGATAGTAGGACACAGATGAAGCTTCTAAGCTGATGTAATAGCAAGTAAGAAGTAGTACAATTCACGTTTAAGATCGATTATTGATTTTTTAGCTGGCTTTGGTGCCTTGGACCTGAGCTAGGACCTTAAGATTCAGCATGAAAGGAGGACTAGCAGCCTAGTTGGACGGGAGAATGTGAAAACTGTTCATATGTAGTAAAAACCTGAGAAATCCGTCCGTTTTCGTCATTTGTTATCGGATCGACTTAAAGCCACATCGTCACATTGGCCGCTCTTCTCTCTGAATCGGTTGTACTTATCGTCTGCAAAGCTATGTCGCGTGCTGCGGTATTCGGAGACACTAAAAGCACCATAGTAGAACACAGATGAAACTTCTAAGTTGATGTAATAGCCAGTAAGAAGTAGTACAATTCAAGTTTTAGGTATCGATTATTGACTTTTTAGCTGGCTTTGGTGCCTTGGACATGAGCTAGGACCTTAAGATTCTGCATGAAAGGAGGACTAGCAGCCGAGTTGCACAGGAGAATGTGAAAAGTGTTCATATGTAGTAAAAACCTTAGAAATCCGTCCGTTTTCGTCATTTGTTAACGAATCGACTCAAAGCCAGATCGTCACATTGGCCGCTCCTCTCTCTGAAACGGTTGTCCTTATCGTCTGCAAAGATATGTCGCGTGTTGCGGTATGCGGAGACACTAAAAGCACCATAGTAGAACACAGATGAAGCTTCTAAGTTGATGTAATAGCAAGTATGAAGTAGTACAATTCACGTTTTAGATCGATTATTGATTTTTTAGCTGGCTTTGGTGCCTTGGACATGAGCTAGGACCTTAAGATTCTGCATGAAAGGAGGACTAGCAGCCGAGTTGTACGGGAGAATGTGAAAAGTGTTCATATGTAGTAAAAACCTCAGAAATCGGTCCGTTTTCGTCATTTGTTATCGAATCGACTTAAAGCCAGATCGCCGCATTGGCCGCTCTTCTGTCTGAAACGGTTGTACTTATTGTCTGCAAAGGCTATGTCGCACGCTGCGATATTCGGAGACACTTAAAGCACCATAGTAGGACACAGATGAAGCTTCTAAATTGATGTAATAGCCAGTAAGAAGTAGTACAATACAAGTTTTAGGTATCGATTATTGACTTTTTAGCTGGCTTTGGTGCCTTGGACATGAGCTAGGACCGTAAGACTCTGCATGAAAGGAGGTCTAGCAGCCGAGTTGCATGGGAGAATGTGAAAAGTGTTCATATGTAGTAAAAACCTGAAAAATTCGTCCGTTTTCGTCTTTTGTTCTCGAATCCACTTAAAGCCTGATCGTCACATTGGCCGCTCTTCCCTATGATACGGTTGTACTTAATGTCTGCAAAGCTATGTCGCGAGCTGCGGTATTAGGAGACACTAAAAGCACCATAGTAGAACATAGATGAACCTTCTAAGTTGATGTAATAGCCAGTAAGAAGTAGTACAATTCAAGTTTTAGGAATCGATTATTGTTTTTTTAGCTTTCTTTGGTGCCTTGGACGTGAGCTAGGACCTTATGATTCTGCATGAAAGGAGGACTAGCAGCCGAGTTGCACAGGAGAATGTGAAAAGTGTTCATATGTAGTAAAAACCTGGGAAATCCGTAAGTTTTCGTCATTTGTTATCGAATCGACTTAAAGCCATATCGTTACATTGGCCGCTCTTCTCTCTGAAACGGTTGTACTTATTGTCTGCAAAAATATGTCGCGTGCTGCGGTATTCGGAGACACTAAAAGCACGATAGTAGGACACAGATGAAGCTTCTAAGTTGATGTAATAGCAAGTAAGAAGTAGTACAATTCACGTTTTAGATCGATTATTGATTTTTTAGCTGGCTTTCGTGCCTTGGACCTGAGCTAGGACCTTAAGATTCTGCATGAAAGGAGGACTAGCAGCCTAGTTGCACGGGAGAATGTGAAAACTGTTCATATTTAGTAAAAACCTGAGAAATCCGTCCGTTTTCGTCATTTGTTCTCGAATCGACTTAAAGCCACATCGTCACATTGGCCGCTCTTCTCTCTGAAACGGTTGTACTTATCGTCTGCAAAGCTATGTCGCGTGCTGCGGTATTCGGTGACACTAAAAGCACCATAGTAGAACACAGATGAAACTTCTAAGTTGATGTAATAGCCAGTAAGAAGTAGTACAATTCAAGTTTTAGGTATCGATTATTGACTTTTTAGCTGGCTTTGGTGCCTTGGACATGAGCTAGGACCTTACGATTCTGCATGAAAGGAGGACTAGCAGCCGAGTTGCACAGGAGAATGTGAAAAGTGTTCATATGTAGTAAAAACCTGAGAAATCCGTCCGTTTTCGTCATTTGTTAACGAATCGACTCAAAGCCAGATCGTCACATTGGCCGCTCCTCTCTCTGAAACGGTTGTCCTTATCGTCTGCAAAGATATGTCGCGTGTTGCGGTATGCGGAGACACTAAAAGCACCATAGTAGAACAAAGATGAAGCTTCTAAGTTGATGTAATAGCCAGTAAGAAGTAGTACAATTCAAGTTTTACGTATCGATTATTGACTTTTTAGCTGGCTTTGGTGCCTTGGACATGAGCTAGGACCTTAAGATTCTGCATGAAAGGAGGACTAGCAGCCGAGTTGCATGGGAGAATGTGAAAAGTGTTCACATGTAGCAAAAACCTGAGAAATCCGTATGTTTTCGTCATTTGTTATCGCATCGACTTAAAGCCAGATCGTTACATTGGCCGCTCTTTTCTCTGAAACGGTTGTACTTGTCGTCTGCAAAGCTATGTCGTGTGCTGCTTTATTCGGAGACACTATAAGCACCATAGTAGGACACAGATGAAGCTTCTAAGTTGATGTAATAGCAAGTAAGAAGTAGTACAATTCACGTTTTAGATCGATTATTGATTTTTTAGCTGGCTTTGGTGCCTTGGACATGAGCTAGGACCTTAAGATTCTGCATGAAAGGAGGACTAGCAGCCGAGTTGTACGGGAGAATGTGAAAAGTGTTCATATGTAGTAAAAACCTCAGAAATCGGTCCGTTTTCGTCATTTGTTATCGAATCGACTTAAAGCCAGATCGCCGCATTGGCCGCTCTTCTGTCTGAAACGGTTGTACTTATTGTCTGCAAAGGCTATGTCGCACGCTGCGATATTCGGAGACACTTAAAGCACCATAGTAGGACACAGATGAAGCTTCTAAATTGATGTAATAGCCAGTAAGAAGTAGTACAATACAAGTTTTAGGTATCGATTATTGACTTTTTAGCTGGCTTTGGTGCCTTGGACATGAGCTAGGACCGTAAGACTCTGCATGAAAGGAGGTCTAGCAGCCGAGTTGCATGGGAGAATGTGAAAAGTGTTCATATGTAGTAAAAACCTGAAAAATTCGTCCGTTTTCGTCTTTTGTTCTCGAATCCACTTAAAGCCTGATCGTCACATTGGCCGCTCTTCCCTATGATACGGTTGTACTTAATGTCTGCAAAGCTATGTCGCGTGCTGCGGTATTAGGAGACACTAAAAGCACCATAGTAGAACATAGATGAACCTTCTAAGTTGATGTAATAGCCAGTAAGAAGTAGTACAATTCAAGTTTTAGGAATCGATTATTGTTTTTTTAGCTTTCTTTGGTGCCTTGGACGTGAGCTAGGACCTTATGATTCTGCATGAAAGGAGGACTAGCAGCCGAGTTGCACGGGAGAATGTGAAAAGTGTTCATATGTAGTAAAAACCTAAGAAATCCGTCCGTTTTCGCCATTTGTTATCGAATCGACTCAAAGCCAGATCGTCACATTGGCCGCTCTTCTCTCTGAAACGGTTGTACTTATCGTCTGCAAAGCTATGTCTCGTGTTGCGGTATGCGGAGACACTAAAAGCACCATAGTAGAACACAGATGAAGCTTTTAAGTTGATGTAATAGCCAGTAAAAAGTAGTACAATTCAAGTTTTAGGTATCGATTATTGACTTTTTAGCTGGCTTTGGTGCCTTGGACATGAGCTAGGACCTTAAGATTCTGCATGAAAGGAGGACTAGCAGCTGAGTTGCACAGGAGAATGTGAAAAGTGTTCATATGTAGTAAAAACCTGAGAAATCCGTCCGTTTTCGTCATTTGTTAACGAATCGACTCAAAGCCAGATCGTCACATTGGCCGCTCCTCTCTCTGAAACGGATGTCCTTATCGTCTGCAAAGATATGTCGCGTGTTGCGGTATGCGGAGACACTAAAAGCACCATAGTAGAACACAGATGAAGCTTCTAAGTTGATGTAGTAGCCAGTAAGAAGTAGTACAATTCAAGTTTTACGTATCGATTATTGACTTTTTAGCTGGCTTTGGTGCCTTGGACATGAGCTAGGACCTTAAGATTCTGCATGAAAGGAGGACTAGCAGCTGAGTTGCATGGGAGAATGTGAAAAGTGTTCATATGTAGAAAAAACCAGAGAAATCCGTCCGTTTTCGTCATTTGTTATCGAATCGACTTAAAGCCAGGTCGTCACATTGGGCGCTCGTCTCTCTGAAACGGTTGTACTTATCGTCTGCAAAGCTATGTTGCGTGCTGCGGTATGCGGAGACACTAAAAGCACCATAGTAGAACACAGATGAAGCTTCTACGTTGATGTAACAGCCAGTAAGAAGTAGTACAATTCAAGTTTTAGGTATCGATTATTGACTTTTTAGCTGGCTTTGGTGCTTTGTACATGAGCTAGGGCCTTAACATTCTGCATGAAAGGAGGACTAGCAGCAGAGTTGCACGGGAGAATGTGAAAAGTGTTCATATGTAGTAAAAACCTGAGAAATCCATTCGATTTCGTCATTAGCTATCGAATCGACTTGAAGCCAGATCGTCACATTGGCCGCTCTTCTCTCTGTAACGGTTGTACTTATCGTCTGCAAAGCTATGTCGCGTGCTGCGGTATGCAGAGACATTAAAAGCACCATGGTAGAACACAGATAAAGCTTCTAAGTTGATGTATTAGCCAGTAAGAAGTAGTACAGTTCAAATTTTAGGTATCCATTATTGCCTTTTTAGCTGGCTTTGGTGCCTTGGACATGAGGTAGGACCTTAAGATTCTGCATTAAAGGAGGACTAGCAGCCGAGTTTCATGGGAGAATGTGAAAAGTGTTCATATGTAGTAAAAACCTGAGAGATCCGTCCGATTTCGTCATTAGCCATCGAATCGACTTGAAGCCAGATCGTCACATTGGCCGCTCTTCTCACTGTAAAGGTTGTACTTATCGTCTGCAAAGCTATGTTGCGTGCTGCGGTATGCAGAGACATTAAAAGCACCATAGTAGAACACAGATGAAGCTTCTAAGTTGATGTAATACCCAGTAAGATGTAGTACAATTCAAGTTTTAGGTATCGAGTATTGACTTTTTAGCTGGCTTTGGTGCCTTGGACATGAGCTAGGACTTTGTGATTCTGCATGAAAGGAGGACTAGCAGGCGAGTTGCATTGGAGAATGTGAAAAGTGTTCATATGTAGTAAAAACCTGCGAAATCTTTAAGTTTTCGTCATTTGTTATCGAATCGACTTAATGCCAGATCGTCACATTGGCCGCTCTGCACTCTGAAACGGTTGTACTTATCGTCTGCAAAGCAATGTCCCGTACTGCGGTATTCGGAGACACTAAAAGCACCATAGTAGAACACAGATGAAGCTGCTAAGTTGATGTAATAACCAGTAAGAAGTAGTACAATTCAAGTTTTACGTATCGATTATTGACTTTTTAGCTGGCTTTGGTGCCTTGGACATGAGCTAGGACCTTAAGATTCTGCATGAAAGGAGGACTAGCAGCCGAGTTGCATTGGAGAATATGAAAAGTGTTCATATGTAGTAAAAACCTGAGAAATCCGTAAGTTTTCGTCATTTGTTATCGAATCGACTTAAAGCCAGATTGTCACAATGGCCGCTGTTCTCTTTAAAACTGTTGTACTTATCGTCTGCAAAGCTATGTCGCGTGCTGCGTTATGCGGAGACACTAAAGGCACCATAGTAGAACACAGATGAGGCTTCTAAGTTGATGTAATAGCCAGTAAGAGGTAGTACAATTCAAGTTTTAGGTATCGATTATTGACTTTTTAGCTGGCTTTGGTGCCTTGGACATGAGGTAGGACCTTATGATCTTGCATGAAAGGAGGACTAGCAGCCGACTTGCACGGGAGAATGTGAAAAGTGTTCATATGTAGTAAAAACCTGAGATATATGTCCGTTTTCGTCATTTGTTATCGAATCGACTTAAAGCCAGATCGTCACATTGGCCGCTCTTCTCTCTGAAACGGTTGTACTTATCGTCTGCAAAGCTATGTCGCGTGCTGCGATATTCGGAGACACTTAAAGCACCATAGTAGGACACAGATGAAGCTTCTAAGTTGATGTAATAGCCAGTAAGAAGTAGTACAAATCAAGTTTTAGGTATCGATTATTGACTTTTTAGCTGGCTTTGGTGCCTTGGACATGAGCTAGGACCTTAAGATTCTGCATGAAAGGAGGACTATTAGCCGCGTTGCACGGGAGAATGTGAAAAGTGTTCATATGTAGTAAAAACCTGAGAAATCCGTTCGATTTCGTCATTAGCTCTCGAATCGACTTGAAGCCAGATCGTCACTTTGGCCGCTCTTCTCTCTGAAACGGTTGTCCTTATCGTCTGCAAAGCTACGTCGCGTGCTGCGGTATGCGGAGACACTAAAAGCACCATAGTAGAACACACATGAAACTTCTAAGTTGATGTAATAGCCAGTAAAAAGTAGTACAATTCAAGTTTTAGGTATAGATTATTGACTTTTTAGCTGGCTTTGGTGCCTTGGACATGAGCTAGGACCTTAAGATTCTACATCTACATCTACATCCGTACTCCGCAAGCCACCTGACGGTGTGTGGCGGAGGGTACCCTGAGTACCTCTATCGGTTCTCCCTTCTATTCCAGTCTCGTATTGTACGTGGAAAGAAGGATTGTCGGTATGCTTCTGTGTGGGCTCTAATCTCTCTGATTTTATCCTCATGGTCTCTTCGCGAGATATACGTAGGAGGGAGCAATATACTGCTTGACTCTTCGGTGAAGGTATGTTCTCGAAACTTCAACAAAAGCCCGTACCGAGCTACTGAGCGTCTCTCCTGCAGAGTCTTCCACTGGAGTTTATCTATCATCTCCGTAACGCTTTCGCAATTACTGAATGATCCTGTAACGAAGCGCGCTGCTCTCCGTTGGATCTTCTCTATCTCTTCTATCAACCCTACCTGGTGCGGATCCCACACTGCTGAGCAGTATTCAAGCATTGGGCGAACAAGCGTACTGTAACCTACTTCCTTTGTTGTCGGATTGCATTTCCTTAGGATTCTTCCAATGAATCTCAGTCTGGCATCTGCTTTACCGACGATCAACTTTATATGATCATTCCATTTTAAATCACTCCTAATGCGTACTCCCAGATAATTTATGGAATTAACTGCTTCTAGTTGCTGACCTGCTATTTTGTAGCTAAATGATAAGGGACCTATCTTTCTATGTATTCGCATCACATTACACTTCGCTACATTGAGATTCAATTGCCATTCCGTGCACCATGCGTCAATTCGCTGCAGATCCTCCTGCATTTCAGTACAATTTTCCATTGTTGCAACCTCTCGATACACCACAGCATCATCTGCAAAAAGCCTCAGTGAACTTCCGATGTCATCCACCAGGTCATTTATGTATATTGTGAATAGCAACGGTCCTATGACACTCCCCTGCGGCACACCTGAAATCACTCTTACTTCGGAAGACTTCTCTCCATTGAGAATGACGTGCTGCGTTCTGTTATCTAGGAACTCCTCAATCCAATCACACAATTGATCTGATAGTCCGTATGCTCTTACTTTGTTCATTAAACGACTATGGGGAACTGTGTCAAACGCCTTGCGGAAGTGAAGAAACACGGCATCTACCTGTGAACCCGTGTCTAAGGCCCTCTGAGTCTCGTGGACGAATAGCGCGAGCTGGGATTCACACGATCGTCTTTTTCGAAACCCATGCTGATTCCTACAGAGTAGATTTCTAGTCTCCAGAAAAGACATTATACTCGAACATAATACGTGTTCCAAAATTCTACAACTGATCGACGTTAGAGATATAGGTCTATAGTTCTGCACATCTGTTCGACGTCCCTTCTTGAGAACGGGGATGACCTGTGCCCTTTTCCAATCCTTTGGAACGCTTCGCTCTTCTAGAGACCTACGGTACACCGCTGTAAGAAGGGGGGCAAGTTCCTTCGCGTACTCTGTGTAAAATCGAACTGGTATCCCATCAGGACCAGCTGCCTTTCCTCTTTTGAGCGATTTTAATTGTTTCTCTATCCCTCTGTCGTCTACTTCGATATCTACCATTTTGTCAACTGTGCGACAATCTAGAGAAGGAAGCACAGTGCAGTCTTCCTCTGTGAAACAGCTGTGGAAGAAGACATTTAGTAATTCGGCCTTTAGTCTGTCATCCTCTGTTTCAGTACCATTTTGGTCACAGAGTGTCTGGACATTTTGTTTTGATCCACCTACCGCTTTGACATAGGACCAAAATTTCTTAGGATTTTCTGCCAAGTCAGTACATAGAACGTTACTTTCGAATTCATTGAAAGCCTCTCGCATAGCCCTCCTCACACTACATTTCGCTTTGCGTAATTTTTGTTTGTCTGCAAGGCTTTGGCTATGTTTATGTTTGCTGTGAAGTTCCCTTTGCTTCCGCAGCAGTTTTCTAACTCGGTTGTTGTACCACGGTGGCTCTTTTCCATCTCTTACGATCTTGCTTGGCACATACTCATCTAACGCATATTGTACCATGGTTTTGAACTTTGTCCACTGATCCTCAACACTATCTGCACTTGAGACAAAACTTTTGTGTTGAGCCGTCAGGTACTCTGTAATCTGCTTTTTGTCACTTTTGCTAAACAGAAAAATCTTCCTACCTTTTTTAATATTTCTATTTACGGCTGAAATCATCGACGCAGTAACCGCTTTATGATCGCTGATTCCCTGTTCTGCATTAACTGATTCAAATAGTTCGGGTCTGTTTGTCACCAGAAGGTCTAATATATTATCGCCACGAGTCGGTTTTCTGTTTAACTGCTCAAGGTAGTTTTCAGATAAAGCACTTAAAAATATTTCACTGGATTCTTTGTCCCTGCCACCCGTTATGAACGTTTGAGTCTCCCAGTCTATATCCGGCAAATTAAAATCTCCACCCAGAACTACAACATGGTGGGGAAATCTACTCGAAATATTTTCCAAATTATTCTTCAGGTGCTGAGCCACAACAGCTGCTGAGCCCGGGGGCCTATAGAGACATCCAATTACCATGTCTGAGCCTGCTTTAACCGTGACCTTCACCCAAATCATTTCACAATTCGAATCTCCGTCAATTTCCTTCGATACTATTGCACTTCTTATCGCTATTAACACGCCTCCCCCTTCACTGTCCAGCCTATCTCTGCGGTATACATTCCAATCAGAGTTTAGGATTTCATTACTGTTTACGTCTGGTTTCAGCCAACTTTCTGTTCCTAGTACTATATGGGCGTTGTGACCGTTTATTAATGAGAGCAGTTCTGGGACCTTTCTATAGACGCTTCTGCAGTTTACTATTAGCACATTAATATTGTTATTCCTTGTTGCATTTTGCCTACTCCTGCCTTGCCGCGTCTCAGGAGGCGTCTTGTCGGGCCTAGGGAGGGAATTCTCTAACCTAAAAAAACCCCATGTGCACTCCACACGTACTCCGCTACCCTCGTAGCCGCTTCCGGCGTGTAGTGCACGCCTGACCTATTCAGGGGGACCCTACATTTCTCCACCCGATAGCGGAGGTCGAGAAATTTGCACCCCAGCTCTCCGCAGAATCGTCTGAGCCTCTGGTTTAAGCCTTCCACTCGGCTCCAAACCAGAGGACCGCGATCGGTTCTCGGAACGATACTACAAATAGTTAGCTCTGATTCCACCCCGCGAGCGAGGCTTTCCACCTTCACCAACTCCGCCAACCGCCTGTACGAACTGAGGATGACCTCTGAACCCAGACGGCAAGAGTCATTGGTGCCGACATGAGCAACAATTTGCAGTCGGGTGCACCCAGTGCTCTCTATCGCCGCCGGTAGGGCCTCCTCCACATCTCGGATGAGACCCCCCGGCAAGCAGACAGAGTGAACACTGGCCTTCTTCCCCGACCTTTCCGCTATTTCCCTAAGGGGCTCCATCACCCGCCTAACGTTGGAGCTCCCAATAACTAATAAACCCCTCCCCCCGTGTGCCTGCTCGGACCTTGCTGAAGGAGCAGCCACATGTCCACTCACAGGCAGAGCGGGCGATGCCACACGGCCAGCCTCCACATTGACCCTCCGCCTCGTGCGCCGCGAACGCCGCTGAACCCGCCACTCCCCTTGGGGAGAGGGTGGCCCAACCGCGCCCGGTACCCGCGAAGATGTCTCGACAGCAGGGACAGTGGGTGAAGCATCTAACACCTGGGGTGCACCATGCGACGCACCAGACTCCCCACTGCCGCTACACTCCGAGGCAGCAGCCTGAAGACGGCTGACCGCGGCCATCAACACGCTCAGCTGTTCGCGAAGAGTGGCCAGCTCCTCCTGCGTCCGTACACAGCAGCCACACATCCTAGCCATCCTAAGAAATCAATTTACTATAGAGTGTTAATCAGCTTTTAACTAGACTGCTAATTCACTAAAGGCGGTTGATTATTGACTAAACTGTGATTGCTAACCACTTCTTGTAGAAACAAGGAAAATAGCACTACCTGTCTCTGGACGGTATTGAAAACAAACACTAGCACTACGAGCACTATGGCTGACTAAAGGGACTCTCTGACTGTATTCGAAACACACACGAGATCTATGGAACACTTAATAGCACTCTACTATTAAAGCTTCCTAAAAGCAAAAACACGCAGAAGAAGAAGTGACAAGTAAGAAAAATACAGATAATACTTAAATTAAGGTAGCTCGCTGCACAGCAGACGTGAAGCAGACGGCGGTTAGGGCATGAAAGGAGGAATAGCAGCCGAGTTGCACGGGAGAATGTGAAAAGTGTTCATATGTAGTAAAAACCTGAGAAATCCGTCCGTTTTCGTCATTTGTTATCGAATCGACTCAAAGCCAGATCGTCACATTGGCCGCTCTTCTGTCTGAAAAGGTTGTACTTATCGTCTGCTAAGCTATGTCGCGTGTTGCGGTATCCGGAGACACGAAAAGCACCGTAGTAGAACACAGATGAAGCTTCTAAGTTGATGTAATAGCCAGTAAGAAGTAGTACAATTCAAGTTCTAGGTATCGATTATTGACTTTTTAGCAGGCTTTGGTGCTTTGGACATGGGCTAGGACCTTAAGATTGTGCATGAAAGGAGGACTAGCAGCCGACTTGCACGGGAGAATGTGAAAAGTGTTCATATGTAGTAAAAACCTGAGAAATCCGTCCGTTTTCGTCATTTGCTATCGAATCGACTTAAAGCCAGATAATCACATTGGCCGCTCTTCTCTCTGAAACGGTTGTACTTATCGTCTGCAAAGCTATGTCGCGTGCTGCGGTATTCGGAGACACTTAAAGCACCATAGTAGGACACAGATGAAGCTTCTAAGTTGATGTAATAGCCAGTAAGAAGTAGTACAAATCAAGTTTTAGGTATCGATTATTGACTTTTTAGCTGGCTTTGGTGCCTTGGACATGAGCTAGGACCTTAAGATTCTGCATGATAGGAGGACTAGCAGCCGCGTTGCACGGGAGAATGTGAAAAGTGTTCATATGTAGTAAAAACCTGAGAAATCCGTTCGATTTCGTCATTAGCTCTCGAATCGACTTGAAGCCAGATCGTCACATTGGCCGCTCTTCTCTCTGAAACGGTTGTCCTTATCGTCTGCAAAGCTATGTCGCGTGCTGCGGTATGCGGAGACACTAAAAGCACCATAGTAGAACACACATGAAACTTCTAAGTTGATGTAATAGCCACTAAAAAGTAGTACAATTCAAGTTTTAGGTATAGATTATTGACTTTTTAGCTGGCTTTGGTGCCTTGGACATGAGCTAGGACCTTAAGATTCTGCATGAAAGGAGGAATAGCAGCCGAGTTGCACGGGAGAATGTGAAAAGTGTTCATATGTAGTAAAAACCTGAGAAATCCGTCCGTTTTCGTCATTTGTTATCGAATCGACTCAAAGCCAGATCGTCACATTGGCCGCTCTTCTCTCTGAAACGGTTGTACTTAATGTCTGCAAAGCTATGTCGATGGCTGAGGTATCAGGAGACACTAAAAGCACCATAGTAGAACACAGATGAACCTTCTAAGTTGATGTAATAGCCAGTAAGAAGTAGTACAATTCAAGTTTTAGGTATCGATTATTGATTTTTTAGCTGGCTTTGGTGCTTTGGACATTAGCTAGGACCTTAAGATTCTGCATGAAAGGAGGACTAGCAGCCGAGTTGCACGGGAGAATGTGAAAAGTGTTCATATGTAGTAAAAACCTGAGAAATCCGTCCGTTTTCGTCATTTGTTATCGAATCGACTTAAAGCCAGATTGTCACATTGGCCGCTCTTCTCCCTGAAACGGTTGTACTCATCGTCTGCAAGGCTATGTCGCGTGCTGCGCTATGCGGAGACACTAAAAGCACCATAGTAGAACACAGATGAAACTTCTAAGTTGATGTAATAGCCAGTAAGAAGTAGTACAATTCAAGTTTTAGGTATCGATTATTGACTTTTTAGCTGGCTTTGGTGCCTTGGACATGAGCTAGGACCTTAAGATTCTGCATGAAAGGAGGACTAGCAGCCGAGTTGCACGGGAGAATGTGAAAAGTGTTCATATGTAGTAAAAACCTGAGAAATCCGTCCGTTTTCGTCATTTGTTATCGAATCGACCTTAAGCCAGATCGCCGCATTGGCCGCTCTTCTGTCTGAAAAGGTTGTACTTATGGTCTGCTAAGCTATGTCGCGTGTTGCGGTATCCGGAGACACGAAAAGCACCGTAGTAGAACACAGATGAAGTTTCTAAGATGATGTAATAGCCAGTAAGAAGTAGTACAATTCAAGTTCTAGGTATCGATTATTGACTTTTTAGCAGGCTTTGGTGCTTTGGACATGGGCTAGGACCTTAAGATTGTCCATGAAAGGAGGACTAGCAGCCGACTTGCACGGGAGAATGTGAAAAGTGTTCATATGTAGTAAAAACCTGAGAAATATGTCCGTTTTCGTCATTTGCTATCGAATCGACTTAAAGCCAGATCGTCACATTGGCCGCTCTTCTCTCTGAAACGGTTGTACTTATCGTCTGCAAAGCTATGTCGCGTGCTGCGGTATTCGGAGACACTTAAAGCACCATAGTAGGACACAGATGAAGCTTCTAAGTTGATGTAATAGCCAGTAAGAAGTAGTACAAATCAAGTTTTAGGTAAAGATTATTGACTTTTTAGCTGGCTTTGGTGCCTTGGACATGAGCTAGGACCTTAAGATTCTGCATGAAAAGAGGAATAGCAGCCGAGTTGCATGGGAGAATGTGAAAAGTGTTCATATGTAGTAAAAACATGAGAAATCCGTCCGTTTTCGTCATTTTTAATCGAATCGACTCAAAGCCAGATCGTCACATTGGCCGCTCTTCTCTCTGAAACGGTTGTACTTAATGTCTGCAAAGCTATGTCGCGTGCTAAGGTATCAGGAGACACTAAAAGCACCATAGTAGAACACAGATGAACCTTCTAAGTTGATGTAATAGCCAGTAAGAAGTAGTACAATTCAAGTTTTAGATATCGATTATTGATTTTTTAGCTGATTTGGTGCCTTGGACACGAGCTAGGACCTTAAGATTCTGCATGAAAGGAGGACTAGCAACCGAGTTGCACGGGAGAATGTGAAAAGTGTTCATATGTAGTAAAAACCTGAGAAATACGTCCGTTTTCGTCATTAGCTCTCGAATCGACTTGAAGCCAGATCGTCACATTGGCCGCTCTTCTCTCTGAAACGGTTGTCCTTATCGTCTGCAAAGCTATGTCGCGTGCTGCGGTATGCGGAGACACTAAAAGCACCATCGTAGAACACACATGAAACTCCTAAGTTGATGTAGTAGCCAGTAAGAAGTAGTACAATTCAAGTTTTAGGTATAGATTATTGACTTTTTAGCTGGCTTTGGTGCCTTGGAAATGACCTAGGACCTTAAGATTCTGCATGAAAGGAGGACTAGCAGCCGAGTTGCACGGGAGAATGTGAGAAGTGTTCATATGTAGTAAAAACCTGAGAAATCCGTCCGTTTTCGTCAATTGTTATCGAATCGACTTATAGCCAGATCGTCACATTGGCCGCTCTTCTCCCTGAAACGGTTGTACTCATCGTCTGCAAAGCTATGTCGCGTGCTGCGCTATGCGGAGACACTAAAAGCACCATAGTAGAACACAGATGCAACTTCTAAGTTGATGTAATAGCCAGTAAGAAGTAGTAAAATTCAAGTTTTAGGTTTCGATTATTGACTTTTTGGCTGGCTTTTGTGCCTTGGACATGAGCTAGGACCTTAAGATTCTGCATGAAAGGAGGACTAGCAGCCGAGTTGCACGTTAGAATGTGAAAAGTGTTCATATGTAGTAAAAACCTGAGAAATCCGTCCGTTTTCGTCATTTGTTATAGAATCGACTTAAGGCCAGATCGTCACACTGGCCGCTCTTCTCCCTGAAACGGTTGTACTCATCGTCTGCAAAGCTATGTCGCGTGCTGCGGTATGCGGAGACACTAAAAGCACCATAGTAGAACACAGATGAAACTTCTAAGTTGATGTAATAGCTAGTAAGAAGTAGTACAATTCAAGTTTTAGGTATCGATTATTGACTTTATAGCTGGCTTTGGTGCCTTGGACATGAGCTAGGACCTTAAGATTCTGCATGAAAGGAGGACTAGCAGCCGAGTTGCACGGGAGAATGTGAAAAGAGTTCATATGTAGTAAAAACCTGAGATATCCGTCCGTTTTCGTCATTTGTATTCGAATCGACTTAAAGCCAGATCGTCACATTGGCCGCTCTTCTCCCTGAAACGTTTGTACTTATCGTCTGCTAAGCTATGTCGCGTGCTGCGCTATGCGGAGACACTAAAAGCACCATAGTAGAACACAGATGAACCTTCTAAGTTGATGTAATAGCCAGTAAGAAGTAGTACAATTCAAGTTTTAGGTATCGATTATTGACTTTTTAGCTGGCTTTGGTGCCTTGGACATGAGCTAGGACCTTAAGATTCTGCATGAAAGGAGGAATAGCAGCCGAGTTGCACGGGAGAATGTGAAAAGTGTTCATATGTAGTAAAAGCCTGAGAAATCCGTCCGTTTTCGTCATTTGTTATCGAATCGACTTAAAGCCAGATCGCCGCATTGGCCGCTCTTCTGTCTGAAAAGGTTGTACTTATCGTCTGCTAAGCTATGTCGCGTGTTGCGGTATCCGGAGACACTAAAAGCACCGTAGTAGAACACAGATGAAGCTTCTAAGTTGATGTAACAGCCAGTAAGAAGTAGTACAATTTAAGTTTTAGGTATCGATTATTGACTTTTTAGCTGGCTTTGGTGCTTTGGACGTGAGCTAGGGCCTTAAGATTCTGCATGAAAGGAGGACTAGCAGCCGAGTTGCACGGGAGAATGTGAAAAGTGTTCATTTGTAGTAAAAACCTGAGAAATCCGTTCGATTTCGTCATTAGCTCTCGAATCGACTTGAAGCCAGATCGTCACATTGGCCGCTCTTCTCTCTGAAACGGTTTTCCTTATCGTCTGCAAAGCTATGTCGCGTGCTGCGGTATGCGGAGACACTAAAAGCACCATAGTAGAACACACATGAAACTTCTAAGTTGATGTAATAGCCAGTAAGAAGTAGTTAAATTCAAGTTTTAGGTATAGATTATTGACTTTTTAGCTGGCTTTGGTGCCTTGGACATGAGCTAGGACCTTAAGATGCTGCATGAAAGGAGGAATAGCAGCCGAGTTGTACAGGAGAATGTGAAAAGTGTTCATATGTAGTAAAAACATGAGAAATCCGTCCGTTTTCGTCATTTTTTATCGAATCGACTCAAAGCCAGATCGTCACATTGGCCGCTCTTCTCTCTGAAACGGTTGTACTTATCGTCTGCTAAGCTATGTCGCGTGTTGCGGTTTCCGGAGACACTAACAGCACCGTAGTAGAAGACAGATGAAGCTTCTAAGTTGATGTAATAGCCAGTAAGAAGTAGTACAATTCAAGTTCTCGATATCGATTATTGACTTTTTAGCAGGCTTTGGTGCTTAGGATATGGCTTAGGACCTTAAGATTGTGCATGAAAGGAGGACTAGCAGCCGAGTTGCATGGGAGAATGTGAAAAGCGTTCATATGTAGTAAAAACCTGAGAAATCCGTCCGTTTTCGTCATTTGTTATCGAATCGACTTATAGCCAGATCGTCACATTGGCCGCTCTTCTCTCTGAAACGGTTGTACTTATCGTCTGCAAAGCTATGTCGCGTGCTGCGGTATTCGGAGACACTTAAAGCACCATAGTAGGACACAGATGAAGCTTCTAAGTTGATGTATTAGCCAGTAAGAAGTAGTACAAATCAAGTTTTAGGTATCGATTATTGACTTTTTAGCTGGCTTTGGTGCCTTGGACATGAGCTAGGACCTTAAGATTCTGCATGAAAGGAGGACTAGCAGCCGCGTTGCACGGGAGAATGTGAAAAGTGATCATATGTAGTAAAAACCTGAGAAATCCTTCCGTTTTCGTCATTTGTTATCGAATCGACTTAGAGCCAGGTCGTCACATTGGCCGCTCGTCTCTCTGAAACGGTTGTACTTATCGTCTGCAAACCTATGTCGGGTGCTGCGGTATCCGGAGACACTAAAAGCACCATAGTAGAACACAGATGCAGCTTCTAAGTTGATGTAATAGCCAGTAAGAAGTAGTACAGTTCTAGTTTTAGGTATCGATTATTGACTTTTTAGCTGGGTTTGGTGCCTTGGACATGAGCTAGGACCTTAAGATTCTGCATGAAAGGAGGACTAGTAGCCGCGTTGCACGGGAGAATGTGAAAAGTGTTCAGATGTAGTAAAAACCTCAGAATTCCTTACGTTTTCGTAATTTGTTATCGAATCGACTTAAAGCCAGATCGTCACATTGGCCGCTCTTCTCCTGAAACGGTTGTACTTATCGTCTGCAAAGCTATGTCACACGCTGAGTTATGCGGAGACACTAAAATCACCATAGTAGAACACAGATGAAGCTTCGAAGTTGATGTAATAGCCAGTAAGAAGTAGTACAATTCAAGTTTTAGGTATCGATTATTGACTTTTTACCTGGCTTTGGTGACTTGGACATGAGCTGGATATTAAGATTCTGCATGAAAGGAGGAATAGCAGCCGCGTTGCAAGGGAGAATGTGAAAAGCGCTCATATGTAGTAAAAACCTGAGGAATCCGTCCGTTTTCGTCATTTGTTATCGAATCGATTTGAAGCCAGGTCGTCACATTGGCCGCTCTTCTCTCTGAAACGGTTGTACTTATCGTCTGCAAAGCTATGTCGCAAGCCGCGGTATGCGGAGACACTAAAAGCACCATAGTAGAACACAGATGAAGCTTCTAAGTTGATGTAACAGCCAGTAAGAAGTAGTACAATTCAAGTTTTAGGTATCGATTATTGACTTTTTAGCTGGCTTTGGTGCTTTGGACATGAGCTAGGGGTTTAAGATTCTGCACGAAAGGAGGACTAGCAGCCGAGTTGCACGGGAGATTGTGAATAATGTTCATATGTAGTAAAAACCTGAGAAATCCGTTCGTTTTTGTCATTTGTTATCGAATCGACTTGAAGCCAGATCGGCACATTGGCCGCTCTTCTCTCTGAAACGGTCCTACTTATCGTCTGCAAAGCTATGTCGCGTGCTGAGTTATGCGGAGACACTAAAATCACCATAGTAGAACACAGATGAAGCTTCTAAGTTGATGTAATAGCCAGTAAGAAGTAGTACAATTCAAGTTTTAGGTATCGATTATTGACTTTTTAGCTGGCTTTGGTGCCTTGGACATGAGCTAGGACCTTTAGATTCTGTATGAAAGGAGGACTAGCAGCCGAGTTGCACGGGAGAATGTGTAAAGTGTTCATATGTAGTAAAAACCTGAGAAGTCCGTTAGTTATCATCATTTGTTATCGAATCGACTTAGGGCCAGATCGTCACAGTGGCCGCTCTTCTCTCTGAAATGGTTGTACTTATCGTCTGCAAAGCTATGTCGCGTGCTGCGGCAGGCGGAGACACTAAAAGCACCTTAGTAGAACACAGATGAAGCTTCTAAGTTGATGTAATAGCCAGTAAGAAGTAGTACAGTCCAAGTTTCAGGTATCGATTATTGACTTTTTAGCTGGCTTTTGTGCCTTGGACATGAGCTAGGACCTTAAGATTCTGCATGAAAGGAGGACTAGCAGCCGCCTTGCACGGGAGAATGTGAAAAGTGTTCATATGTAGTAAAAACCTGAGAAATCCGTCCGTTTTCGTCATTTGTTATCCAATCGACTTAAAGCCAGGTCGTCACATTGGCCGCTCGTCTCTCTGAAACGGTTGTACTTATCGTCTGCAAAGCTATGTCGCGTCCTGCGGTATGCGGGGACACTAAAAGCACCATAGTAGAACACAGATGAAGCTTCTAAGTTGATGTAACAGCCAGAAAGAAGTAGTACAATTCAAGTTTTACGTATCGATTATTGACTTTTTAGCTGGCTTTGGTGCTTTGGACATGAGCTAGGGCCTTACGATTCTGCATGAAAGGAGGACTAGCAGCCGAGTTGCAAGGGAGAATGTGAAAAGCGTTCATATGTAGTAAAAACCTGAGAAATCCGTTCGTTTTTGTCATTTGCTATCGAATCGACTTGAAGCCAGATCGTCACATTGGCCGCCCTTCTCTCTGAAACGGTTGTACTTATCGTCTGCAAAGGTATGTCGCGTGCTGCGGTATGAGGAGACACTAAAAGCACCCTAGTAGAACACAGATGAAGCTTCTAAGTTGATGTAATAGCCAGTAAGAAGTAGTAGAGTTCAAGTTTAAGGTATCGATTATTGACTTTTTAGCTGGCTTTGGTGCCTTCGACATGAGCTAGGACCTTAAGATTCTGCATGAAAGGAGGACTAGCAGCCGAGTTGCATGGGAGAATGTGAAAAGTGCTCATATGTAGTAAAAACCTGAGAAATCCGTAAGTTTTCGTCATTTGTTATCGAATCGACTAAAAGCCAAATCGACACATTGGCCGCTATTCTCTCTGAAACTGTTGTACTTATCGTCTGCAAAGCTATGTCGCGTGCTGCGGTATGTTTAGACACAAAAAGCACCATAGTAGAACACAGATGAAGCTTCTAAGTTGATGTAATAGCCAGTAAGAAGTAGTACAGTTCAAGTTTTAGGTACCATTTATTGCCTTTTTAGCTGGCTTTGGTGCCTTGGACATTAGCTAGGGCCTTAAGATTCTGCATGAAAGGAGGACTAGCAGCCGAGTTGCATGGGAGAATGTGAAAAGTGTTCATATGTAGTAAAAACCTGAGAAATCCGTTCGTTTTCGTCATTTGTTATCGAATCGACTTGAAGCCAGATCGGCACATTGGCCGCTCTTCTCTCTGAAACGGTCCTACTTATCGTCTGCAAAGCTATGTCGCGTGCTGAGTTATGCGGAGACACTAAAACCACCATAGTAGAACACAGATGAAGCTTCTAAGTTGATGTAATAGCCAGTAAGAAGTAGAAAGTCCAAGTTTTAGGTATCGATTATTGACTTTTTAGCTGGCTTTTGTGCCTTCGACATGAGCTAGGACCTTAAGATTCTGCATGAAAGGAGGACTAGCAGCCGCGTTGCACGAGAGAATGTGAAAAGTGTTCATATGTAGAAAAACCTGAGAAATCCGTCCGTTTTCGTCATTTGTTATCGAATCGACTTAGAGCCAGGTCGTCACATTGGCCGCTCGTCTCTCTGAAACGGTTGTACTTATCGTCTGCAAAGCTATGTCGCGTGCTGCGGTATGCGGAGACACTAAAAGCACCATAGTAGAACACAGATGAAGCTTCTAAGTTGATGTAACAGCCAGAAAGAAGTATTACAATTCAAGTTTTAGGTATCGATTATTGACTTTTTAGCTGGCTTTGGTGCTTTGGACATGAGCTAGGGCCTTAAGATTCTGCATGAAAGGAGGACTAGCAGCCGAGTTGCTAGGGAGAATGTGAAAAGTGTTCATATGTAGTAAAATCCTGAGAAATCCGTTTGATTTCGTCATTAGCTATCGAATCGACTTGAAGCCATATAGTCACATTGGCCGCTCTTCTCTCTGTAACGGTTGTACTTATCGTCTGCAAAGCTATGTCGCGTGCTGAGTTATGCGGAGACACTAAAGTCACCATAGAAGAACACAGATGAAGTTTCTAAGTTGATGTAATAGCCAGTAAGAAGTAGTACAATTCAAGTTTTAGGTATCGATTATTGACTTTTTAGCTGGCTTTGGTGCCTTGGACATGAGCTAGGACCTTTAGATTCAGTATGAAAGGAGGACTAGCAGCCGAGTTGCACGGGAGAATGTGTAAAGTGTTCATATGTAGTAAAAACCAGAGAAGTCCGTTAGTTATCATCATTTGTTATCGAATCGACTTAGTGCCAGATCATCACATTGGCCGGTCTTCTCTCTGAAATGGTTGTACTTATCGTCTGCAAAGCTATGTCGCGTGCTGCGGCAGGCGGAGACACTAAAAGCACCTTAGTAGAACACAGATGAAGCTTCTAAGTTGATGTAATAGCCAGTAAGAAGTAGTACAGTCCACGTTTCAGGTATCGATTATTGACTTTTTAGCTGGCTTTTGTGCCTTGGACATGAGCTAGGACCTTAAGATTCTGCATGAAAGGAGGACTAGCAGCCGCGTTGCACGGGAGAATGTGAAAAGTGTTCATATGTAGTAAAAACCTGAGAAATCCGTTCGTTTTTGTCATTTACTATCGAATCGACTTGAAGCCAGATCGTCACATTGGCCGCCCTTCTCTCTGAAACGGTTGTACTTATCGTCTGCAAAGGTATGTCGCGTGCTGCGGTATGAGGAGACACTAAAAGCACCCTAGTAGAACACAGATGAAGCTTCTAAGTTGATGTAATAGCCAGTAAGAAGTAATAGAGTTCAAGTTTAAGGTATCGATTATTGACTTTTTAGCTGGCTTTGGTGCCTTCGACATGAGCTAGGACCTTAAGATTCTGCATGAAAGGAGGACTAGCAGCCGAGTTGCATGGGAGAATGTGAAAAGTGCTCATATGTAGTAAAAACCTGAGAAATCCGTAAGTTTTCGTCATTTGTTATCGAATCGACTAAAAAAGCCAAATCGACACATTGGCCGCTATTCTCTCTGAAACTGTTGTACTTATCGTCTGCAAAGCTATGTCGCGTGATGCGGTATGTTTAGACACAAAAAGCACCATAGTAGAACACAGATGAAGCTTCAAAGTTGATGTAATAGCCAGTAAGAAGTAGTACAGTTCAAGTTTTAGGTACCATTTATTGCCTTTTTAGCTGGCTTTGGTGCCTTGGACGTGAGCTAGGACCTTAAGATTCTGCATGAAAGGAGGACTAGCAGCCGCGTTGCAAGGGAGTATGTGAAAAGTGTTCATATGTAGTAAAAACCTGAGAAATCCGTCCGTTTTCGTCATTTGTTATCGAATCGACTTAAAGGCAGATCGTCACATTGGCCGCTCTTCTCTCTAAAACGGTTGTACTTATCGTCTGCAAAGCTATGTCGCATGCTGCGGTATGCAGAGACACTAAAAGGACCATAGTAGAACACAGATGAAGCTTCTAAGTTGATGTAATAGCCAGTAAGAAGTAGTACAGTTCAAGTTTTAGGTATCATTTATTGCCTTTTTAGCTGGCTTTGGTGCCTTGGACATGAGCTAGGGCCTTAAGATTCTGCGTGAAAGGAGGACTAGCAGCCGAGTTGCATGGGAGAATCTGAAAAGTGCTCATATGTAGTAAAAACCTGAGAAATCCGTAAGTTTTCGTCATTTGTTATCGAATCGACTAAAAGCCAGATCGACACATTGGCCGCTCTTCTCTCTGAAACTGTTGTACTTATCGTCTACAAAGCTATGTCGCCTGTTGCGGTATGTGGAGACACTAAAAGCACCATAGTAGAACACTGATGAAGCTTCTAAGTTGATGTAATTGCCAGTAAGGAGTAATACAATTCAAGTTTTAGGTATCGATTACTGATTTTTTGCTGGCTTTGGTGCCTTGGACATTAGCTAGGACTATTAGATTCTGCATGAAAAGAGGACTAAAAGCCGCGTTGCACGGGAGAATGTGAAAAGTGTTCATATGTAGTAAAAACCTGAGCATTCCGTCCGTTTTCGTCATTTGTTATCGAATCGACATAAAGTCAGATCGTCACATTGGCCGCTCTTCACCTGAAACGGTTGTACTTATCGTCTGCAAAACTATGTCGCGTGCTGAGTTATGCGGAGACACTAAAATCATCATAGTAGAACACAGATGAAGCTTCTAAGTTGATGTAATAGCCAGTAAGAAGTAGTACAATTCAAGTTTTAGGTATTGATTATTGACTTTTTAGCTATCTTTGGTGCCTTGGACATTAGCCAGGACCTTAAGATTCTGCATGAAGGTAGGACTAGTAGCCGCGTTGCACGGGAGAATGTGAAAAGTGTTCATATGTAGTAAAAACCTGAGAATTCCGTCCGTTTTCGTAATTTGTTATCGAATCGACTTAAAGCCAAGTCGTCACAATGGCCGCCCTTCTCTCTGAAACGGTTGTACTTATCGTGTGCAAAGCTATGTCGCGTGCTGCGGTATGCGGAGACACTAAAAGCACCATAGTAGAACACAGATGAAGCTTCTAAGTTGATGTAATAGCCAGTAAGAAGTAGTACAATTCAAGTTTTAGGTATCGATAATTGACTTTTTAGCTGGCTTTGGTGCTTTGGACATGAGCTATGACCTTAAGATTCTGCATGAAAGGAGGACTAGCAGCCGCATTGCAAGGGAGTATGTGAAAAATGTTCATATGTAGTAAAAACCTGAGAAATCCGTCCGTTTTCGTCATTTGTTATCGAATCGACATAAAGCCAGATCGTCACATTGGCCGCTCTTCACCTGAAACGGTTGTACTTATCGTCTGCAAAACTATGTCGCGTGCTGAGTTATGCGGAGACACTAAAATCATCATAGTAGAACACAGATGAAGCTTCTAAGTTGATGTAATAGCCAGTAAGAAGTAGTACAATTCAAGTTTTGGGTATCGATTATTGACTTTTTAGCTGGCTTTGGTGCCTTGGACATGAGCTAGGACCTTTAGATTCTGTATGAAAGGAGGACTAGCAGCCGAGTTGCACGGGAGAATGTGTAAAGTGTTCATATGTAGTAAAAACCTGATAAGTCCGTTAGTTATCATCATTTGTTATCGAATCGACTTAGGGCCAGATCGTCACAGTGGCAGCTCTTCTCTCTGAAATGGTTGTACTTATCGTCTGCAAAGCTATGTCGCGTGCTGCGGCAGGCGGAGACACTAAAAGCACCATAGTAGAACACAGATGAAGCTTCTAAGTTGATGTAACAGCCAGAAAGAAGTAGTACAATTCAAGTTTTAGGTATCGATTATTGACTTTTTAGCTGGCTTTGGTGCTTTGGACATGAGCTAGGGCCTTAAGATTCTGCATGAAATGAGGACTAGCAGCCGAGTTGCATGGGAGAATGTGAAAAGTGTTCATATGTAGTAAAATCCTGAGAAATCCGTTTGATTTCGTCATTAGCTATCGAATCGACTTGAAGCCAGATAGTCACATTGGCCGCTCTTCTCTCTGTAACGGTTGTACTTATCGTCTGCAAAGCTATGTCGCGTGGTGAGTTATGCGGAGACACTAAAGTCACCATAGAAGAACACAGATGAAGCTTCTAAGTTGATGTAATAGCCAGTAAGAAGTAGTACAATTCAAGTTTTAGGTATCGATTATTGACTTTTTAGCTGGCTTTGGTGCCTTGGACATGAGCTAGGACCTTTAGATTCAGTATGAAAGGAGGACTAGCAGCCGAGTTGCACGGGAGAATGTGTAAAGTGTTCATATGTAGTAAAAACCTGAGAAGTCCGTTAGTTATCATCATTTGTTATCGAATCGACTTAGGGCCAGATCATCACATTGGCCGGTCTTCTCTCTGAAATGGTTGTACTTATCGTCTGCAAAGCTATGTCGCGTGCTGCGGCAGGCAAAGACACTAAAAGCACCTTAGTAGAACACAGATGAAGCTTCTAAGTTGATGTAATAGCCAGTAAGAAGTAGTAGAGTTCAAGTTTAAGGTATCGATTATTGACTTTTTAGCTGGCTTTGGTGCCTTGGACATGAGCTAGGACCTTAAGATTCTGCATGAAAGGAGGACTAGCAGCAGAGTTGCATGGGAGAATGTGACAAGTGCTCATATGTAGTAAAAACCTGAGAAATCCGTCCGTTTTCGTCATTTGTTATCGAATCGACTAAAAGCCAAATCGACACATTGGCCGCTATTCTCTCTGAAACTGTTGTACTTATCGTCTGCAAAGCTATGTCGCGTGCTGCGGTATGTTTAGACACAAAAAGCACCATAGTAGAACACAGATGAAGCTTCTAAGTTGATGTAATAGCCAGTAAGAAGTAGTACATTTCAAGTTTTAGGTATCATTTATTGCCTTTTTAGCTGGCTTTGGTGCCTTGGACATGAGCTAGGGCCTTAAGATTCTGCATGAAAGGAGGACTAGCAGCCGAGTTGCATGGGAGAATGTGAAAAGTGCTCATATGTTGTACAAACCTGGGAAATCCGTAAGTTTTCGTCATTTGTTATCGAATCGACTAAAAGGCAGGACGCCACATTGGCCGCACTTCTCTCTGAAACGGTTGTACTTATCGTGTGCAAAGCTATGTCGCGTGCTGCGGTATGCGGAGACACTAAAAGCACCATAGTAGAACACAGATGAAGCTTCTAAGTTGATGTAATAGTCAGTAAGAGGTAGTACAATTAAAGTTTTAGGTATCGATTATTGACTTTTTAGCTGGGTTTGGTGCCTTGGATGTGAGCTAGGACCTTAAGATTCTGCATGAAAGGAGGACTAGCAGCCGCGTTGCAAGGGAGTATGTGAAAAGTGTTCATATGTAGTAAAAACCTGAGAAATCCGTCCGTTTTCGTCATTTGTTATCGAATCGACTCAAAGGCAGATCGCCACATTGGCCGCTCTTCTCTCTAAAACGGTTGTACTTATCGTCTGCAAAGCTATGTCGCATGCTGCGGTATGCAGAGACACTAAAAGGACCATAGTAGTACACAGATGAAGCTTCTAAGTTGATGTAATAGCCAGTAAGAAGTAGTACAGTTCAAGTTTTAGGTATCATTTATTGCCTTTTTAGCTGGCTTTGGTGCCTTGGACATGAGCTAGGGCCTTAAGATTCTGCGTGAAAGGAGGACTAGCAGCCGAGTTGCATGGGAGAATGTGAAAAGTGCTCATATGTAGTAAAAACCTGAGAAATCCGTAAGTTTTCGTCATTTGTTATCCGATCGACTAAAAGCCAGATCGACACATTGGCCGCTCTTCTCTCTGAAACTGTTGTACTTATCGTCTGCAAAGCTATGACGCCTGTTGCGGTATGTGGAGACACTAAAAGCACCATAGTAGAACACTGATGAAGCTTCTAAGTTGATGTAATTGCCAGTAAGGGGTAATACAATTCAAGTTTTAGGTATCGATTACTGATTTTTTGCTGGCTTTGGTGCCTTGGACATTAGCTAGGACTATTAGATTCTGCATGAAAGGAGGACTAAAAGCCGCGTTGCAAGGGGGAATGTGAAAAGTGTTCATATGTAGTAAAAACCTGAGCATTCCGTCCGTTTTCGTCATTTGTTATCGAATCGACTTAAAGCCAGGTCGTCACATTAGCCGCACTTCTCTCTGAAACGGTTGTACTTATCGTGTGCAAAGCTATGTCGCGTGCTGCGGTATGCGGAGACACTAAAAGCACCATAGTAGAACACAGATGAAGCTTCTAAGTTGATGTAATAGTCAGTAAGAAGTAGTACAATTAATGTTTTAGGTATCGATTATTGACTTTTTAGCTGGGTTTGGTGCCTTGGACGTGAGCTAGGACCTTAAGATTCTGCATGAAAGGAGGACTAGCAGCCGCGTTGCAAGAGAGTATGTGAAAAGTGTTCATATGTAGTGAAAACCTGAGAAATCCTTCCGTTTTCGTCATTTGTTATCGAATCGACTTCGAGCCAGATCGTCACATTGGCCGCTCTTCTCTCTGAAACGGTTGTACTTATCGTCTGCAAAGCTATGTCTCGTGTTGCGGTATGCGGAGACACTAAAAGCACCATAGTAGAACACAGATGAAGCTTCTAAGCTGATGTAATAGCCAGTAAGAAGTAGTACAAATCAAGTTATAGGTATCGATTATTGAGTTTTTAGCTGGCTTTGGTGCCTTGGACATGAGCTAGGACCTTAAGATTCTGCATGTAAGGAGGACTCGCAGCCGAGTTGCACGGGAGAATGTGAAAAGTGTTCATATGTAGTAAAAACCTGAGAAATTCGTTCGTTTTCGTCATTTGCTATCGAATCGACTTGAAGCCAGATCGTCACATTGGCCGCTCTTCTCTCTGTAACGGTTGTACTTATCGTCTGCAAAGCTATGTCACGTGCTGTGGTATGCGGAGACACTAAAAGCACCATAGTAGGACACAGATGAAGCTTCTATGTTGATGTAATAGCAAGTAAGAAGTAGTGCAATTCAAGTTTTAGATATCGATTATTGACTTTTTAGCTGGCTTTGGTGCCTTGGACATGAGCTAGGACCTTAAGATTCTGCATGAAAGGAGGACTAGCAGCCGAGTTGCATGGGAGAACGTGAAAAGTGTTCATATGTAGTAAAAACCTGAGAAATCTGTCAGTTTCCGTCATTTGTTATCGAATCGACTTAAAGCCAGATCACCGCATTGGCCGCTCTTCCCTCTGAAACGGTTGTACTTATCGCCTGCTAAGTTATGTCGCGTGTTGCGGTATCCGGAGACACTAAAAGCACCATAGTAGAACACAGATGAAGCTTCTAAGTTGATGTAATAGCCAGTAAGAAGTAGTACAAATCAAGTGTTAGGTATCGATTATTGACTTTTTAGCTGGCTTTGATGCCTTGGACATGAGCTAGGACCTTAAGATTCTGCATGAAACGAGGACTAGCAGCCGCGTTGCACGGGAGAATGTGAAAAGTGTTCATATGTAGTAAAAACCTGAGAAATTCGTCCGTTTCCGTCATTTGTTATCGTATCGACTTAAAGATAGGTCGTCACATTGGCCACTCTTCTCTCTGAAACGGTTGTACTTATCGTCTGCAAAGCTATGTCGCGTGCTGCGGTATTCGGAGACACTTAAAGCACCATAGTAGGACACAGATGAAGCTTCTAAGTTGATGTAATAGCCAGTAAGAAGTAGTACAATACAAGTTTTATTTATCGATTATTGACTGTTTAGCTAGCTTTGGTGCCTTAGACATGAGCTAGGACCGTAAGGTTCTGCATGAAAGGAGGACTAGCAGCCGAGTTTCACGGGAGAATGTGAAAAGTGTTCATATGTAGTAAAAACCTGAGAAATCCGTCCGTTTTCGTAATTTGTTATCGAATCGACTCAAAGCCAGATCGTCACATTGGCCGCTCTTCTCTCTGAAACGGTTGTACTTATCGCCTGCAAAGCTATGTCTCGTGTTGCGGTATGCAGAGACACTAAAAGCACAATAGTAGAACACAGATGAAACTTTTAAGTTGACGTAATAGCCAGTAAGAAGTAGTACAATTCAAGTTTTAGGTATCGATTATTGACTTTTTAGCTGGCTTTGGTGCCTTGGACATGAGCTAGGACCTTAAGATTCTGCATGAAAGGAGTACTAGCAGCCGAGTTGCATGGCAGAATGTGAAAAGTGTTCATATGTATTAAAAACCTGCGAAATCCGTAAGTTTTCGTCATTTGTTATCGAATCGACTTAAAGCCAGATCGCCGCATTGGCCGCTCTTCTGTCTGAAACGGTTGTACTTATTGTCTGCAAAGGCTATGTCGCGTGCTGCGATATTCGGAGACACTTAAAGCACCATAGTAGGACACAGATGAAGCTTCTAAGTTGATGTAATAGCAAGTAAGAAGTAGTACAATTCAAGTTTTAGGTATCGATTATTGACTTTTTAGCTGGCTTTGGTGCCTTGGACATGAGCTAGGACCTTAAGATTCTGCATGAAAGGAGGACTAGCAGCCGAGTAGCACGGGAGAATTTGAAAAGTGTTCATATGTAGTAAAAACCTGAGAAATCCGTCCGTTCTCGTCTTTTGTTCTCGAGTCCACTTAAAGCCTGATCGTCACATTGGCCGCTCTTCCCTATGATACGGTTGTACTTAATGTCTGCAAAGCTATGTCGCGTGCTGCGGTATTAGGAGACACTAAAAGCACCATAGTTGAACATAGATGAACCTTCTAAGTTGATGTAATAGCCAGTAAGAAGTAGTACAATTCAAGTTTTAGGAATCGATTATTGACTTTTTAGCTTTCTTTGGTGCCTTGGACGTGAGCTAGGACCTTATGATTCTGCATGAAAGGAGGACTAGCAGCCGAGTTGCACGGGAGAGTGTGAAAAGTGTTCATATGTAGTAAAAACCTAAGAAATCCGTCCGTTTTCGCCATGTGTTATCGAATCGACTCAAAGCCAGATCGTCACATTGGCCACTCTTCTCTGTGAAACGGTTGTACTTATCGTCTGCAAAGCTTTGTCTCGTGTTGCGGTATGCGGAGACACTAAAAGCACCATAGTAGAACACAGATGAAGCTTTTAAGTTCATGTAATAGCCAGTAAAAAGTAGTACAATTCAAGTTTTAGGTATCGATTATTGACTTTTTAGCTGGCTTTGGTGCCTTGGACATGAGCTAGGACCTTAAGATTCTGCATGAAAGGAGGACTAGCAGCTGAGTTGCACGGGAGAATGTGAAAAGTGTTCATATGTAGTAAAAACCTGAGAAATCCGTAAGTTTTCGTCATTTGTTATCGAATCGACTTAAAGCCAGATCGTTACATTGGCCGCTCTTCTCTCTGAAACGGTTGTACTTATCGTCTGCAAAGCTATGTCGCGTGCTGCGGTATTCGGAGACACTAAAAGCACGATAGTAGGACACAGATGAAACTTCTAAGTTGATGTAATAGCCAGTAAGAAGTAGTACAATTCAAGTTTTAGGTATCGATTATTGACTTTTTAGCTGGCTTTGGTGCCTTGGACATGAGCTAGGACCTTAAGATTCTGCATGAAAGGAGGACTAGCAGCTGAGTTGCACGGGAGAATGTGAAAAGTGTTCATATGTAGTAAAAACCTGAGAAATCCGTCCGTTTTCTTCATTTGTTATCGAATCGACTTAAAGCCACATCGTCACATTGGCCGCTCTTCTCTCTGAAACGGTTGTACTTATCGTCTGCAAAGCTATGTCGCGTGCTGCGGTATTCGGAGACACTAAAAGCACCATAGTAGAACACAGATGAAACTTCTAAGTTGATGTAATAGCCAGTAAAAAGTAGTACAATTCAAGTTTTAGGTATCGATTATTGACTTTTTAGCTGGCTTTGGTGCCTTGGACATGAGCTAGGACCTTATGATTCTGCATGAAAGGAGGACTAGCAGCCGAGTTGCACGGGAGAGTGTGAAAAGTGTTCATATGTAGTAAAAACCTAAGAAATCCGTCCGTTTTCGCCATGTGTTATCGAATCGACTCAAAGCCAGATCGTCACATTGGCCACTCTTCTCTCTGATACGGTTGTACTTATCGTCTGCAAAGCTATGTCTCGTGTTGCGGTATGCGGAGACACTAAAAGCACCATAGTAGAACACAGATGAAGCTTCTAAGTTGATGTAATAGCCAGTAAGAAGTAGTACAAATCAAGTTATAGGTATCGATTAATGAGTTTTTAGCTGGCTTTGGTGCCTTGGACATGAGCTAGGACCTTAAGATTCTGCATGAAAGGGGGACTCGCAGCCGAGTTGCACGGGAGAATGTGAAAAGTGTTCATATGTAGTAAAAACCTGAGAAATCCGTTCGTTTTCGTCATTTGCTATCGAATCGACTTGAAGCCAGATCGTCACATTGGCCGCTCTTCTCTCTGTAACGGTTGTACTTATCGTCTGCAAAGCTATGTCACGTGCTGTGGTATGCGGAGACACTAAAAGCACCATAGTAGGACACAGATGAAGCTTCTAAGTTGATGTAATAGCCAGTAAGAAGTAGTACAATACAAGTTTTATTTATCGATTATTGACTGTTTAGCTAGCTTTGGTGCTTTAGACATGAGCTAGGACCGTAAGGTTCTGCATGAAAGGAGGACTAGCAGCCGAGTTGCACGGGAGAGTGTGAAAAGTGTTCATATGTAGTAAAAACCTAAGAAATCCGTCCGTTTTCGCCATGTGTTATCGAATCGACTCAAAGCAAGATCGTCACATTGGCCACTCTTCTCTCTGAAACGGTTGTACTTATCGTCTGCAAAGCTATGTCTCGTGTTGCGGTATGCGGAGACACTAAAAGCACAATAGTAGAACACAGATGAAACTTTTAAGTTGACGTAATAGCCAGTAAGAAGTAGTACAATTCAAGTTTTAGGTATCGATTATTGACTTTTTAGCTGGCTTTGGTGCCTTGGACATGAGCTAGGACCTTAAGATTCTGCATGAAAGGAGTACTAGCAGCCGAGTTGCATGGCAGAATGTGAAAAGTGTTCATATGTATTAAAAACCTGCGAAATCCGTAAGTTTTCGTCATTTGTTATCGAATCGACTTAAAGCCAGATCGCGGCATTGGCCGCTCTTCTGTCTGAAACGGTTGTACTTATTGTCTGCAAAGGCTATGTCGCGTGCTGCGATATTCGGAGACACTTAAAGCACCATAGTAGGACACAGATGAAGCTTCTAAGTTGATGTAATAGCAAGTAAGAAGTAGTACAATTCAAGTTTTAGGTATCGATTATTGACTTTTTAGCTGGCTTTGGTGCCTTGGACATGAGCTAGGACCTTAAGATTCTGCATGAAAGGAGGACTAGCAGCCGAGTAGCACGGGAGAATTTGAAAAGTGTTCATATGTAGTAAAAACCTGAGAAATCCGTCCGTTCTCGTCTTTTGTTCTCGAGTCCACTTAAAGCCTGATCGTCACATTGGCCGCTCTTCCCTATGATACGGTTGTACTTAATGTCTGCAAAGCTATGTCGCGTGCTGCGGTATTAGGAGACACTAAAAGCACCATAGTAGAACATAGATGAACCTTCTAAGTTGATGTAATAGCCAGTAAGAAGTAGTACAATTCAAGTTTTAGGAATCGATTATTGAGTTTTTAGCTGGCTTTGGTGCCTTGGACGTGAGCTAGGACCTTATGATTCTGCATGAAAGGAGGACTAGCAGCCGAGTTGCACGGGAGAGTGTGAAAAGTGTTCATATGTAGTAAAAACCTAAGAAATCCGTCCGTTTTCGCCATGTGTTATCGAATCGACTCAAAGCCAGATCGTCACATTGGCTACTCTTCTCTCTGAAACGGTTGTACTTATCGTCTGCAAAGCTATGTCTCGTGTTGCGGTATGCGGAGACACTAAAAGCACCATAGTAGAACACAGATGAAGCTTTTAAGTTCATGTAATAGCCAGTAAAAAGTAGTACAATTCAAGTTTTAGGTATCGATTATTGACTTTTTAGCTGGCTTTGGTGCCTTGGACATGAGCTAGGACCTTAAGATTCTGCATGAAAGGAGGACTAGCAGCTGAGTTGCACGGGAGAATGTGAAAAGTGTTCATATGTAGTAAAAACCTGAGAAATCCGTAAGTTTTCGTCATTTGTTATCGAATCGACTTAAAGCCAGATCGTTACATTGGCCGCTCTTCTCTCTGAAACGGTTGTACTTATCGTCTGCAAAGCTATGTCGCGTGCTGCGGTATTCGGAGACACTAAAAGCACGATAGTAGGACACAGATGAAACTTCTAAGTTGATGTAATAGCCAGTAAGAAGTAGTACAATTCAAGTTTTAGGTATCGATTATTGACTTTTTAGCTGGCTTTGGTGCCTTGGACATGAGCTAGGACCTTAAGATTCTGCATGAAAGGAGGACTAGCAGCTGAGTTGCACGGGAGAATGTGAAAAGTGTTCATATGTAGTAAAAACCTGAGAAATCCGTCCGTTTTCTTCATTTGTTATCGAATCGACTTAAAGCCACATCGTCACATTGGCCGCTCTTCTCTCTGAAACGGTTGTACTTATCGTCTGCAAAGCTATGTCGCGTGCTGCGGTATTCGGAGACACTAAAAGCACCATAGTAGAACACAGATGAAACTTCTAAGTTGATGTAATAGCCAGTAAAAAGTAGTACAATTCAAGTTTTAGCTATCGATTATTGACTTTTTAGCTGGCTTTGGTGCCTTGGACATGAGCTAGGACCTTATGATTCTGCATGAAAGGAGGACTAGCAGCCGAGTTGCACGGGAGAGTGTGAAAAGTGTTCATATGTAGTAAAAACCTAAGAAATCCGTCCGTTTTCGCCATGTGTTATCGAATCGACTCAAAGCCAGATCGTCACATTGGCCACTCTTCTCTCTGAAACGGTTGTACTTATCGTCTGCAAAGCTATGTCTCGTGTTGCGGTATGCGGAGACACTAAAAGCACCATAGTAGAACACAGATGAAGCTTCTAAGTTGATGTAATAGCCAGTAAGAAGTAGTACAAATCAAGTTATAGGTATCGATTAATGAGTTTTTAGCTGGCTTTGGTGCCTTGGACATGAGCTAGGACCTTAAGATTCTGCATGAAAGGGGGACTCGCAGCCGAGTTGCACGGGAGAATGTGAAAAGTGTTCATATGTAGTAAAAACCTGAGAAATCCGTCCGTTCTTGTCTTTTGTTCTCGAGTCCACTTAAAGCCTGATCGTCACATTGGCCGCTCTTCCCTATGATACGGTTGTACTTAATGTCTGCAAAGCTATGTCGCGTGCTGCGGTATTAGGAGACACTAAAAGCACCATAGTAGAACATAGATGAACCTTCTAAGTTGATGTAATAGCCAGTAAGAAGTAGTACAATTCAAGTTTTAGGAATCGATTATTGAGTTTTTAGCTGGCTTTGGTGCCTTGGACGTGAGCTAGGACCTTATGATTCTGCATGAAAGGAGGACTAGCAGCCGAGTTGCACGGGAGAGTGTGAAAAGTGTTCATATGTAGTAAAAACCTAAGAAATCCGTCCGTTTTCGCCATGTGTTATCGAATCGACTCAAAGCCAGATCGTCACATTGGCCACTCTTCTCTCTGAAACGGTTGTACTTATCGTCTGCAAAGCTATGTCTCGTGTTGCGGTATGCGGAGACACTAAAAGCACCATAGTAGAACACAGATGAAGCTTTTAAGTTCATGTAATATCCAGTAAAAAGTAGTACAATTCAAGTTTTAGGTATCGATTATTGACTTTTTAGCTGGCTTTGGTGCCTTGGACATGAGCTAGGACCTTAAGATTCTGCATGAAAGGAGGACTAGCAGCTGAGTTGCACGGGAGAATGTGAAAAGTGTTCATATGTAGTAAAAACCTGAGAAATCCGTAAGTTTTCGTCATTTGTTATCGAATCGACTTAAAGCCAGATCGTTACATTGGCCGCTCTTCTCTCTGAAACGGTTGTACTTATCGTCTGGAAAGCTATGTCGCGTGCTGCGGTATTCGGAGACACTAAAAGCACGATAGTAGGACACAGATGAAACTTCTAAGTTGATGTAATAGCCAGTAAGAAGTAGTACAATTCAAGTTTTAGGTATCGATTATTGACTTTTTAGCTGGCTTTGGTGCCTTGGACATGAGCTAGGACCTTAAGATTCTGCATGAAAGGAGGACTAGCAGCTGAGTTGCACGGGAGAATGTGAAAAGTGTTCATATGTAGTAAAAACCTGAGAAATCCGTCCGTTTTCTTCATTTGTTATCGAATCGACTTAAAGCCACATCGTCACATTGGCCGCTCTTCTCTCTGAAACGGTTGTACTTATCATCTGCAAAGCTATGTCGCGTGCTGCGGTATTCGGAGACACTAAAAGCACCATAGTAGAACACAGATGAAACTTCTAAGTTGATGTAATAGCCAGTAAAAAGTAGTACAATTCAAGTTTTAGGTATCGATTATTGACTTTTTAGCTGGCTTTGGTGCCTTGGACATGAGCTAGGACCTTATGATTCTGCATGAAAGGAGGACTAGCAGCCGAGTTGCACGGGAGAGTGTGAAAAGTGTTCATATGTAGTAAAAACCTAAGAAATCCGTCCGTTTTCGCCATGTGTTATCGAATCGACTCAAAGCCAGATCGTCACATTGGCCACTCTTCTCTCTGAAACGGTTGTACTTATCGTCTGCAAAGCTATGTCTCGTGTTGCGGTATGCGGAGACACTAAAAGCACCATAGTAGAACACAGATGAAGCTTCTAAGTTGATGTAATAGCCAGTAAGAAGTAGTACAAATCAAGTTATAGGTATCGATTAATGAGTTTTTAGCTGGCTTTGGTGCCTTGGACATGAGCTAGGACCTTAAGATTCTGCATGAAAGGGGGACTCGCAGCCGAGTTGCACGGGAGAATGTGAAAAGTGTTCATATGTAGTAAAAACCTGAGAAATCCGTTCGTTTTCGTCATTTGCTATCGAATCGACTTGAAGCCAGATCGTCACATTGGCCGCTCTTCTCTCTGTAACGGTTGTACTTATCGTCTGCAAAGCTATGTCACGTGCTGTGGTATGCGGAGACACTAAAAGCACCATAGTAGGACACAGATGAAGCTTCTATGTTAATGTAATAGCAAGTAAGAAGTAGTGCAATTCAAGTTTTAGATATCGATTATTGACTTTTTAGCTGGCTTTGGTGCCTTCGACATGAGCTAGGACCTTAAGATTCTGCATGAAACGAGGACTAGCAGCCGCGTTGCACGGGAGAATGTGAAAAGTGTTCATATGTAGTAAAAACCTGAGAAATTCGTCCGTTTCCGTCATTTGTTATCGTATCGACTTAAAGATAGGTCGTCACATTGGCCACTCTTCTCTCTGAAACGGTAGTACTTATCGTCTGCAAAGCTATGTCGCGTGCTGCGGTATTCGGAGACACTTAAAGCACCATAGTAGGACACAGATGAAGCTTCTAAGTTGATGTAATAGCCAGTAAGAAGTAGTACAATACAAGTTTTATTTATCGATTATTGACTGTTTAGCTAGCTTTGGTGCCTTAGACATGAGCTAGGACCGTAAGGTTCTGCATGAAAGGAGGACTAGCAGCCGAGTTTCACGGGAGAATGTGAAAAGTGTTCATATGTAGTAAAAACCTGAGAAATCCGTCCGTTTTCGTAATTTGTTATCGAATCGACTCAAAGCCAGATCGTCACATTGGCCGCTCTTCTCTCTGAAACGGTTGTACTTATCGCCTGCAAAGCTATGTCTCGTGTTGCGGTATGCAGAGACACTAAAAGCACAATAGTAGAACACAGATGAAACTTTTAAGTTGACGTAATAGCCAGTAAGAAGTAGTACAATTCAAGTTTTAGGTATCGATTATTGACTTTTTAGCTGGCTTTGGTGCCTTGGACATGAGCTAGGACCTTAAGATTCTGCATGAAAGGAGTACTAGCAGCCGAGTTGCATGGCAGAATGTGAAAAGTGTTCATATGTATTAAAAACCTGCGAAATCCGTAAGTTTTCGTCATTTGTTATCGAATCGACTTAAAGCCAGATCGCCGCATTGGCCGCTCTTCTGTCTGAAACGGTTGTACTTATTGTCTGCAAAGGCTATGTCGCGTGCTGCGATATTCGGAGACACTTAAAGCACCATAGTAGGACACAGATGAAGCTTCTAAGTTGATGTAATAGCAAGTAAGAAGTAGTACAATTCAAGTTTTAGGTATCGATTATTGACTTTTTAGCTGGCTTTGGTGCCTTGGACATGAGCTAGGACCTTAAGATTCTGCATGAAAGGAGGACTAGCAGCTGAGTTGCACGGGAGAATGTGAAAAGTGTTCATATGTAGTAAAAACCTGAGAAATCCGTAAGTTTTCGTCATTTGTTATCGAATCGACTTAAAGCCAGATCGTTACATTGGCCGCTCTTCTCTCTGAAACGGTTGTACTTATCGTCTGCAAAGCTATGTCGCGTGCTGCGGTATTCGGAGACACTAAAAGCACGATAGTAGGACACAGATGAAACTTCTAAGTTGATGTAATAGCCAGTAAGAAGTAGTACAATTCAAGTTTTAGGTATCGATTATTGACTTTTTAGCTGGCTTTGGTGCCTTGGACATGAGCTAGGACCTTAAGATTCTGCATGAAAGGAGGACTAGCAGCTGAGTTGCACGGGAGAATGTGAAAAGTGTTCATATGTAGTAAAAACCTGAGAAATCCGTCCGTTTTCGTCATTTGTTATCGAATCGACTTAAAGCCACATCGTCACATTGGCCGCTCTTCACTCTGAAACGGTTGTACTTATCGTCTGCAAAGCTATGTCGCGTGCTGCGGTATTCGGAGACACTAAAAGCACCATAGTAGAACACAGATGAAACTTCTAAGTTGATGTAATAGCCAGTAAAAAGTAGTACAATTCAAGTTTTAGGTATCGATTATTGACTTTTTAGCTGGCTTTGGTGCCTTGGACATGAGCTAGGACCTTATGATTCTGCATGAAAGGAGGACTAGCAGCCGAGTTGCACGGGAGAGTGTGAAAAGTGTTCATATGTAGTAAAAACCTGAGAAATCCGTTCGTTTTCGTCATTTGCTATCGAATCGACTTGAAGCCAGATCGTCACATTGGCCGCTCTTCTCTCTGTAACGGTTGTACTTATCGTCTGCAAAGCTATGTCACGTGCTGTGGTATGCGGAGACACTAAAAGCACCATAGTAGGACACAGATGAAGCTTCTATGTTGATGTAATAGCAAGTAAGAAGTAGTGCAATTCAAGTTTTAGATATCGATTATTGACTTTTTAGCTGGCTTTGGTGCCTTCGACATGAGCTAGGACCTTAAGATTCTGCATGAAAGGAGGACTAGCAGCCGAGTTGCATGGGAGAACGTGAAAAGTGTTCATATGTAGTAAAAACCTGAGAAATCTGTCAGTTTCCGTCATTTGTTATCGAATCGACTTAAAGCCAGATCGCCGCATTGGCCGCTCTTCCCTCTGAAACGGTTGTACTTATCGCCTGCTAAGTTATGTCGCGTGTTGCGGTATCCGGAGACACTAAAAGCACCATAGTAGAACACAGATGAAGCTTCTAAGTTGATGTAATAGCCAGTAAGAAGTAGTACAAATCAAGTGTTAGGTATCGATTATTGACTTTTTAGCTGGCTTTGGTGCCTTGGACATGAGCTAGGACCTTAAGATTCTGCATGAAAGGAGTACTAGCAGCCGAGTTGCATGGCAGAATGTGAAAAGTGTTCATATGTATTAAAAACCTGCGAAATCCGTAAGTTTTCGTCATTTGTTATCGAATCGACTTAAAGCCAGATCGCCGCATTGGCCGCTCTTCTGTCTGAAACGGTTGTACTTATTGTCTGCAAAGGCTATGTCGCGTGCTGCGATATTCGGAGACACTTAAAGCACCATAGTAGGACACAGATGAAGCTTCTAAGTTGATGTAATAGCCAGTAAGAAGTAGTACAAATCAAGTGTTAGGTATCGATTATTGACTTTTTAGCTGGCTTTGGTGCCTTGGACATGAGCTAGGACCTTAAGATTCTGCATGAAAGGAGGACTAGCAGCTGAGTTGCACGGGAGAATGTGAAAAGTGTTCATATGTAGTAAAAACCTGAGAAATCCGTCCGTTTTCGTCATTTGTTATCGAATCGACTTAAAGCCACATCGTCACATTGGCCGCTCTTCTCTCTGAAACGGTTGTACTTATCGTCTGCAAAGCTATGTCGTGTGCTGCGGTATTCGGAGACACTAAAAGCACCATAGTAGAACACAGATGAAACTTCTAAGTTGATGTAATAGCCAGTAAGAAGTAGTACAATTCAAGTTTTAGGTATCGATTATTGACTTTTTAGCTGGCTTTGGTGCCTTGGACATGAGCTAGGACCTTAAGATTCTGCATGAAAGGAGGACTAGCAGCCGAGTTGCACAGGAGAATGTGAAAAGTGTTCATATGTAGTAAAAACCTGAGAAATCCGTCCGTTTTCGTCATTTGTTAACGATTCGACTCAAAGCCAGATCGTCACATTGGCCGCTCCTCTCTCTGAAACGGTTGTCCTTATCGTCTGCAAAGATATGTCGCGTGTTGCGGTATGCGGAGACACTAAAAGCACCATAGTAGAACACAGATGAAGCTTCTAAGTTGATGTAATAGCATGTAAGAAGTAGTACAATTCACGTTTTAGATCGATTATTGATTTTTTAGCTGGCTTTGGTGCCTTGGACATGAGCTAGGACCTTAAGATTCTGCATGAAAGGAGGACTAGCAGCCGAGTTGCACAGGAGAATGCGAAAAGTGTTCATATGTAGTAAAAACCTGAGAAATCCGTCCGTTTTCGTCATTTGTTAACGAATCGACTCAAAGCCAGATCGCCGCATTGGCCGCTCTTCTGTCTGAAAAGGTTGTACTTATGGTCTGCTAAGCTATGTTGTGTGCTGCTTTATCTGGAGACACTAAAAGCACCATTTAAGGACACAGATGAAGCTTCTAAGTTGATGTAATAGCAAGTAAGAAGTAGTACAATTCACGTTTTAGATCGATTATTGATTTTTTAGCTGGCTTTGGTGCCTTGGACATGAGCTAGGACCTTAAGATTCTGCATGAAAGGAGGACTAGCAGCCAAGTTGTACGGGAGAATGTGAAAAGTGTTCATATGTAGTAAAAACCTCAGAAATCGGTCCGTTTTCGTCATTTGTTATCGAATCGACTCAAAGCCAGATCGCCGCATTGGCCGCTCTTCTGTCTGAAACGGTTGTACTAATTGTCTGCAAAGGCTATGTCGCGCGCTGCGATATTCGGAGACACTTAAAGCACCATAGTAGGACACAGATGAAGCTTCTAAATTGATGTAATAGCCAGTAAGATGTAGTACAATACAAGTTTTAGGTATCGATTATTGACTTTTTAGCTGGCTTTGGTGCCTTGGACATGAGCTAGGACCGTAAGACTCTGCATGAAAGGAGGTCTAGCAGCCGAGTTGCATGGGAGAATGTGAAAAGTGTTCATATGTAGTAAAAACCTGAAAAATTCGTCCGATTTCGTCTTTTGTTCTCGAATCCTCTTAAAGCCTGATCGTCACATTGGCCGCTCTTACCTATGATACGGTTGTACTTAATGTCTGCAAAGCTATGTCGCGTGCTGCGGTATTAGGAGACACTAAAAGCACCATAGTAGAACATAGATGAACCTTCTAAGTTGATGTAATAGCCAGTAAGAAGTAGTACAATTCAAGTTTTAGGAATCGATTATTGTTTTTTTAGCTTTCTTTGGTGCCTTGGATGTGAGCTAGGACCTTATGATTCTGCATGAAAGGAGGACTAGCAGCCGAGTTGCACGGGAGAATGTGAAAAGTGTTCATATGTAGTAAAAACCTAAGAAATCCGTCCGTTTTCGCCATTTGTTATCGTATCGACTCAAAGCCAGATCGTCACATTGGCCGCTCTTCTCTCTGAAACGGTTGTACTTATCGTCTGCAAAGCTATGTCTCGTGTTGCGGTATGCGGAGACACTAAATGCACCATAGTAGAACACAGATGAAGCTTTTAAGTTGATGTAATAGCCAGTAAAAAGTAGTACAATTCAAGTTTTAGGTATCGATTATTGACTTTTTAGCTGGCTTTGGTGCCTTGGACATGAGCTAGGACCTTAAGATTCTGCATGAAAGGAGGACTAGCAGCTGAGTTGCACGGGAGAATGTGAAAAGTGTTCATATGTAGTAAAAACCTGAGAAATCCGTAAGTTTTCGTCATTTGTTATCGAATCGACTTAAAGCCAGATCGTTACATTGGCCGCTCTTCTCTCTGAAACGGTTGTACTTATCGTCTGCAAAGCTATGTCGCGTGCTGCGGTATTCGGAGACACTAAAAGCACGATAGTAGGACACAGATGAAGCTTCTAAGTTGATGTAATAGCAAGTAAGAAGTAGTACAATTCACGTTTTAGATCGATTATTGATTTTTTAGCTGGCTTTGGTGCCTTGGACCTGAGCTAGGACCTTAAGATTCTGCATGAAAGGAGGACTAGCAGCCTAGTTGGACGGGAGAATGTGAAAAGTGTTCATATGTAGTAAAAACCTCAGAAATCGGTCCGTTTTCGTCATTTGTTATCGAATCGACTTAAAGCCAGATCGCCGCATTGGCCGCTGTTCTGTCTGAAACGGTTGTACTTATTGTCTGCAAAGGCTATGTCGCGTGCTGCGATATTCGGAGACACTTAAAGCACCATAGTAGGACACAGATGAAGCTTCTAAATTGATGTAATAGCCAGTAAAAAGTAGTACAATTCAAGTTTTAGGTATCGATTATTGACTTTTTAGCTGGCTTTGGTGCCTTGGACATGAGCTAGGACCTTAAGATTCTGCATGAAAGGAGGACTAGCAGCTGAGTTGCACGGGAGAATGTGAAAAGTGTTCATATGTAGTTAAAACCTGAGAAATCCGTCCGTTTTCGTCATTTGTTATCGAATCGACTTAAAGCCACATCGTCACATTGGCCGCTCTTCTCTCTGAAACGGTTGTACTTATCGTCTGCAAAGCTATGTCGCGTGCTGCGGTATTCGGAGACACTAAAAGCACCATAGTAGAACACAGATGAAACTTCTAAGTTGATGTAATAGCCAGTAAAAAGTAGTACAATTCAAGTTTTAGGTATCGATTATTGACTTTTCAGCTGGCTTTGGTGCCTTGGACATGAGCTAGGACCTTATGATTCTGCATGAAAGGAGGACTAGCAGCCGAGTTGCACAGGAGAATGTGAAAAGTGTTCATATGTAGTAAAAACCTAAGAAATCCGTCCGTTTTCGTCATTTGTTAACGAATCGACTCAAAGCCAGATCGTCACATTGGCCGCTCCTCTCTCTGAAACGGTTGTCCTTATCGTCTGCAAAGATATGTCGCGTGTTGCGGTATGCGGAGACACTAAAAGCACCATAGTAGAACACAGATGAAGCTTCTAAGTTGATGTAATAGCATGTAAGAAGTAGTACAATTCACGTTTTAGATCGATTACTGATTTTTTAGCTGGCTTTGGTGCCTTGGACATGAGCTAGGACCTTAAGATTCTGCATGAAAGGAGGACTAGCAGCCGAGTTGCACAGGAGAATGTGAAAAGTGTTCATATGTAGTAAAAACCTCAGAAATCGGTCCGTTTTCGTCATTTGTTATCGAATCGACTTAAAGCCAGATCGCCGCATTGGCCGCTCTTCTGTCTGAAACGGTTGTACTAATTGTCTGCAAAGGCTATGTCGCGCGCTGCGATATTCGGAGACACTTAAAGCACCATAGTAGGACACAGATGAAGCTTCTAAATTGATGTAATAGCCAGTAAGAAGTAGTACAATACAAGTTTTAGGTATCGATTATTGACTTTTTAGCTGGCTTTGGTGCCTTGGACATGAGCTAGGACCGTAAGACTCTGCATGAAAGGAGGTCTAGCAGCCGAGTTGCATGTGAGAATGTGAAAAGTGTTCATATGTAGTAAAAACCTGAAAAATTCGTCCGTTTTCGTCTTTTGTTCTCGAATCCTCTTAAAGCCTGATCGTCACATTGGCCGCTCTTCCCTATGATACGGTTGTACTTAATGTCTGCAAAGCTATGTCTCGTGTTGCGGTATGCGGAGACACTAAATGCACCATAGTAGAACACAGATGAAGCTTTTAAGTTGATGTAATAGCCAGTAAAAAGTAGTACAATTCAAGTTTTAGGTATCGATTATTGACTTTTTAGCTGGCTTTGGTGCCTTGGACATGAGCTAGGACCTTAAGATTCTGCATGAAAGGAGGACTAGACCATGGCGGCTGCAGTGTAACACGTGTTAAGTTCGGCTCGCGAAATTTAGTCGAATTCGAAGGTGTTCTCGCAGGTGGTGTTGTCTAGTACAAGTGGAAATCGTGTAAACAACAGTGCTCTGTGTAGTAGTGCTATTTTTTTTCTGTGCTCCGCCAATATCTGCGAGAAAATGGTAAACAGAAGAATCAACAGCAGCGCGTCCAGCAGCGGGGAAGCAGCAGGTGCGGCGGGCCTGCTCCTGGCGGAAGGTGCGGCCGCGGCTCCCGGTATAGCGGAACTGGTTCGCTCTGAGGTAAACGCTGCGCTTCGCGATAAAAACAATCTCGATCTGATAGCAGGCACCATATCAGATACTGTAACGGCAGCAGTATTGGCCAAAATGCGTGAAACTGTTGAGGCCAATACTGCCGAAATTACAGCACTAAAAAAGTCTGTGTCTGAATACGAGAAAAAGGCACGAGAGTTGGAAGTGAAACTATCTGCCGCCACAGACGAGCTAGAACAGTACCAAAGGCGAAATAGTCTACGACTGTTTGGAGTAGCAGAAACTAAAGAAGAAGACACGGACAACCTGCTTATACAGGTTGCGCGTGAAAAATTAGGCGTCGAAGTGACCAAGGCAGACATTGACAGGAGCCACCGGGTGGGACGAAAACTACCAGGTGCTACCAAACCTCGTCCAATAATAATTAAATTTGTGTCGTACCGAAAAAGGGCTGAGATCTTTACCCAGAAGAAGAAGTTAGCAAGGACAGGGATTACAATAAGGGAAGATCTGACACACGAGCGGCTAAAGATTTTAAACAGTGCCATATCCCATTTCGGTCTTCAGAATGTATGGACTCAGGATGGCAGAGTAATCATTAAACTGCAGCTGGAAAGAAGACAGTCACAAACATGACAGAACTAAATAGTATTAAGTGAACCTACTCGAGCCAAAAGTCAAACTTAACACCATTTGCAAATTTTAACAGTCCTATACTCAGATATAGTCTTGTAATTGTATTAACTTTTTAATTATTTGTACCTTCAACTAATTGTTCTTGTAACTGCATTAACTTTGTAATTATTTGTACCTTCAACTAATTGTTTTTGTAACTGTATTAACTTTTTACTATTTTTTTGTGTCTTTAGCTGTAGCCATTGCTTAGTTTTAGTTACTGCTAATACTTTTTTCATTTTCTCAGTTTATTCTCTTCCATTCTGTAATAGTTCTATTGCAATTATTAGTCTTTCCTTTAGTTCATTAGTCAATCATCTCTTCGGTTTAATTTGTTCATAACAAAAATCACTATCAGTATCACTTTAGCAAATTTCAATTTAATTCTAGCTTCCTACGATACTCTATTAAATATTAAGCTTACTTCTCTCTGCTGGCAGCATCGGCCTCTTAAATCACTCCTCTTTCCCTTATGTCCACCCTAAGCTGATTAAATACTCTAATTACATTTTTCCTCTTACGACATAGGATACTCAGTGACACACAGCTGTCACCATTTTGGTCATATTCTCCCTGCACCGAATACCACTAATCCATTTTCTATACTCCCGCAACCTCAGGAAATCTCTTGCAGTCGCTTTTCTTTCGGCTCTCGCGGAGTCACAAACAGGGCGCGCAAAATCTCGGACACCCCTGTAATATGTCACTTGGCGGAAACACCGGTCAGTGCCCCTCGCGGCAGGTAGTGCCTAACAAAGGGACAAACCAGTCTGCCACCCTACTCCAGGCTGCTCAGCGGAACGCGTCCGAGGTTTTAGCAGCTCACTGCAACATTCAGTCTTTACCTGCGCATTACGAAGAACTTAGCCTCCTCTTCCACCAACTAAACTACCACGTAATCCTCTTATCCGAAACGTGGTTGAAACCACACATATCCTCTGCATCTATTCATCTCCCAGGGTACACATTTCTTAGGGCAGACAGATCAAAAAAGCGAGGTGGCGGGGTCGGCGCATATATACGAACAGATCTCAAAGCGAAAGTCTTATGTACGTCAAATCCTGCTGAAGAAAAAGAGGCTGAATTCATGTTCATTGAAATAAATATACAAAGTCGGAAATTCTTGACTGGCGTCGTGTACAAGCCGCCAAAAATAAGCTCAATGAGTTCCTTCCAGTCGGAATTACATTCACTTCAGTGTCAATACGAACATGTCATCGTAATGGGTGACTTGAACATAGACCTGCTAAGAGACACTCCCTCCGCAATAAACCTAAGAAGATTGTTTAGTTGCAATAGCATGAACATTCTTCCATTACAACCTACACACCATACGGCGCACAGTCATACTCTTATAGACGTGATCGCAACGAAACAGACTGACAAAGTAAGAGATGTTGGTCAATCATCGGCCCCTGGCCTCTCAGCACATGATGTAATATTCCTGGCCTACTCTGTGCAGCCCCCAAGGATCAAATCGCGTTACATAACTTGTAGGAACATGAAACGTATTGACCTTGACGCTCTAACAGCCGATTGCTCAGAAATCTCATGGCATCAAATAATCAGAGAACCTACAATCGACGGCAAAATTAATGAACTTGGTCATAAACTCACTGCCCTCTATGACAAACATGCACCTGTGCGCACAGTCCGTGTAAGAAAATCTCCTGCTCCATGGCTGACAGCTGAATTACGTCAAATGATGACTAATAGGGATGCTGCCCACAGGCGTTTCAAGGCAGATCCGAAACCCGAACGTTTTGAAGAATATAGAAAGCTACGGAACAGAGTGAAACAATGCATTCGCAATGCCAAAATCAGGCACGCTCGCTCCCTTGTATGCAGCGATCTGACACCCACGACTCTATGGAAGAATCTCCGTAGCTTGGGGGTCGGAAAGGCCAAATCGGAAACTACTTTTCATGTGTCAGCTAACGAATTAAATGAATTCTTCTCTGCACCTCTGAATACCAGCACGGCTGATAATTACCGTCCACAAGAATCCCCAAACAGGATAACTAACAACGATACCTTCCATCTAAAACATGTAACAACAAATACGGCAAGAAAAGCAATAATGAGAATCTCTTCTGATGCAATAGGCAACGACAGTATCGGTATAGCCATGATTAAGAATGTTGCCGATATCTTAGTACCTGTCTTAACCGACATATTTAATTTTTCCCTCGTGAACGGAATACACCCCACTGCATGGAAAAGAAGCATAATTCGACCCATCCCTAAGGTCGAAAACCCGCAACTGCCTAGTGATTACCGACCAATTAGCATACTGCCTGCTGTTTCCAAAGCACTGGAATATATTGTTCATGACCAAATCACTGAACACTTGCATGAATTCAGTCTATATGACAAATTTCAATCCGGTTTCCGTAAACATCACAGCACAAACACTGCTCTAATTAAAGTAACTGATGACCTGAAATATGCCATCGACAATCGAAAGGCAACAATATTGACGCTACTGGACTTCAGCAAAGCTTTTGACACTGTTAACTTTGACATATTACTCAGAAAAATGCAACAGCTTAATTTCTCTGATAGTGCAATGAGATGGTTTGAAAGCTACTTAAAAGACAGACAGCAATGTGTTGTCTGCGCAAATGAAAAATCTTCCTGGAAACATGTTTCTTCGGGAGTGCCACAAGGATCAGTCTTAGGACCACTTTTGTTTTCTTTATATGTCAACGATATTTCGTCGGTTTTGTCCTCCTGTAAACATCATTTCTATGCCGACGACCTCCAGCTCTACCTAAGCGTCAGACCTGAAGACGTAAACACTGCAATCGCTCTGATGAATGATGATCTGTCTTCAGTAGTGACATGGGCGAAAAATCTGGGGCTTAAATTAAATGCAAAAAAGACGCAAGTAATCTTAATAGCCCATCAGAAATTAATAAGTTCAGATTTCCGCGAACGGCTACCTCCTATTCTGCTCGAAGGTACTCCAATACCATATCAGAAAACAGTGAAGAACTTGGGTGTAACTTTGGACGAGCATCTCAACTGGGCGGAGAATACAGTCGCAGTGAGCCGAAAGACGTCTGCTTGTCTCTATGCTCTCAAAAAGTTTCGGAACATATTCCCACAGGACTTGAAACGCCAGCTCGTGCAAGCACTCGTTCTACCGAACCTCCACTATTGTGATGTGATTCAACAAGGCATGAGTAGTGAAAACAAAAGACGGCTAGAGCTAACCATGAATGCCTGTGTGCGTTACACCTGCAACATTCGCCGATATGATCATGTTAGTGCTTCATACTCCGAGCTAGGGTGGCTGCGGCCGGACAAACTGCGTGACTACCACACTCTATGTCTACTTCACCGACTCCTCATCGCGCAAGCACCCCAGTACCTAGCTTCAGAGATAAAAAACCTGTCATTCCATCATAATCGAAACACGAGGTCACTCTTATCTGGTATCCTAACTGTGCCCACTCACAAAACAAAAACTTTTGCAAACTCCTTCTCAGTTGCCGCTGTCCGCCTCTGGAACAAACTGCCCCTTACCTTGAGAAAAATTCAATCTCCTGTGGCTTTTAAGAAGAAGTTGAAGCATTTCCTACTATCATCCGCATATAATTCTCCACAAAATTAATGTGCAAGGCCAATCCTCTCATCTGTCAAATAGCAAAGCTAGCGTCTCGTATCTTGCTGCTGAGATGCCTTCCTCTTCATCTATCTCTATTAGCCACGCAGTCTCCTTTTCCTTTATATTTTCCTTAATTATGTTTCATCATGTCTCTCTATTCTTCTCCTCCCTTCACCATGAGTCTCCCTCATACTCCCTGCCGCCAGCACTCCTATATTAAATCTTTCTCTTCAATAATGTATTTTTCGAGGTGTACCTTTCTAATTGTTTATCTCACTTTTTGTATTAGATGTAGTTTAACATGCCTACTGAAACATATGACTGTAAAATAAGTAGAATGCCTGGTTAGATGTAAGAGAGGGCCTGATCGCCCTAATCTTGCCAGGTTAAATAAATAAATAAATAAATAAATAAAAAAAAGACTAGCAGCTGAGTTGCACGGGAGAATGTGAAAAGTGTTCATATTTAGTAAAAACCTGAGAAATCCGTCCGTTTTCGTCATTTGTTATCGAATCGACTTAAAGCCACATCTTCACATTGGCCGCTCTTCTCTCTGAAATGGTTGTACTTATCGTCTGCAAAGCTATGTCGCGTGCTGCGGTATTCGGAGACACTAAAAGCACCATAGTAGAACACAGATGAAACTTCTAAGTTGATGTAATAGCCAGTAAGAAGTAGTACAATTAAAGTTTTAGGTATCGATTATTGACTTTTTAGCTGGCTTTGGTGGCTTGGACATGAGCTAGGACCTTAAGATTCTGCATGAAAGGAGGACTAGCAGCCGAGTTGCACAGGAGAATGTGAAAAGTGTTCATATGTAGTAAAAACCTGAGAAATCCGTCCGTTTTCGTCATTTGTTAACGAATCGACTAAAAGCCAGATCGTCACATTGGCCGCTCCTCTCTCTGAAACGGTTGTACTTATCGTCTGCAAAGATATGTCGCGTGCTGCGGTATGCGGAGACACTAAAAGCACCATAGTAGAACACAGATGAAGCTTCTAAGTTGATGTAGTAGCCAGTAAGCAGTAGTACAATTCAAGCTTTACGTATCGATTATTGACTTTTTAGCTGGCTTTGGTGCCTTGGACATGAGCTAGGACCTTGAGATAGTGCATGAAAGGAGGAGTAGCAGCCGCGTTGCACGGGAGAATTTGAAAAGTGTTCATATGTAGACAAAAACAAGAGAAATCCGTCCGTTTTCGTCATTTGTTATCGAATCGACTTAAAGCCAGGTCGTCACATTGGGCGCTCGTCTCTCTGAAACGGTTGTACTTATCGTCTGCAAAGCTATGTCGCGTGCTGCGGTATGCGGAGACACTAAAAGCACCATAGTAGAACACAGATGAAGCTTCTAAGTTGATGTAATACCCAGTAAGATGTAGTACAATTCAAGTTTTAGGTATCGAGTATTGACTTTTTAGCTGGCTTTGGTGCCTTGGACATGAGCTAGGACTTTGTGATTCTGCATGAAAGGAGGACTAGCAGGCGAGTTGCATTGGAGAATGTGAAAAGTGTTCATATGTAGTAAAAACCTGCGAAATCCGTAAGTTTTCGTCATTTGTTATCGAATCGACTTAATGCCAGATCGTCACATTGGCCGCTCTGCACTCTGAAACGGTTGTACTTATCGTCTGCAAAGCAATGTCCCGTACTGCGGTATTCGGAGACACTTAAAGCACCATAGTAGAACACAGATGAAGCTGCTAAGTTGATGTAATAGCCAGTTTGAAGTAGTACAGTTCAAGTTTTAGGTATCGATTATTGCCTTTTTAGCTGGCTTTGGTGCCATGGACATGAGCTAGGACCTTAAGATTCTGCATGAAAGGAGGACTAGCAGCCGAGTTGCATTGGAGAATGTGAAAAGTGTTCATATGTAGAAAAAACCTGAGAAATCCGTCCGTTTTCGTCATTTGTTATCGAATCGACTTAAAGCCAGATTGTCACAATGGCCGCTGTTCTCTTTAAAACTGTTGTACTTATCGTCTGCAAAGCTATGTCGCGTGCTGCGTTATGCGGAGACACTAAAGGCACCATAGTAGAACACAGATGAGGCTTCTAAGTTGATGTAATAGCCAGTAAGAGGTAGTACAATTCAAGTTTTAGGTATCGATTATTGACTTTTTAGCAGGCTTTTTTTGCTTTGGACATGGGCTAGGACCTTAAGATTGTGCATGAAAGGAGGACTAGCAGCCGACTTGCACGGGAGAATGTGAAAAGTGTTCATGTGTAGTAAAAACCTGAGATATATGTCCGTTTTCGTCATTTGTTATCGAATCGACTTAAAGCCAGATCGTCACATTGGCCGCTCTTCTCTCTGAAACGGTTGTACTTATCGTCTGCAAAGCTATGTCGCGTGCTGCGATATTCGGAGACACTTAAAGCACCATAGTAGGACACAGATGAAGCTTCTAAGTTGATGTAATAGCCAGTAAGAAGTAGTACAAATCAAGTTTTAGGTATCGATTATTGACTTTTTAGCTGGCTTTGGTGCCTTGGACATGAGCTAGGACCTTAAGATTCTGCATGAAAGGAGGACTATTAGCCGCGTTGCACGGGAGAATGTGAAAAGTGTTCATATGTAGTAAAAACCTGAGAAATCCGTTCGATTTCGTCATTAGCTCTCGAATCGACTTGAAGCCAGATCGTCACTTTGGCCGCTCTTCTCTCTGAAACGGTTGTCCTTATCGTCTGCAAAGCTACGTCGCGTGCTGCGGTATGCGGAGACACTAAAAGCACCATAGTAGAACACACATGAAACTTCTAAGTTGATGTAATAGCCAGTAAAAAGTAGTACAATTCAAGTTTTAGGTATAGATTATTGACTTTTTAGCTGGCTTTGGTGCCTTGGACATGAGCTAGGACCTTAAGATTCTACATCTACATCTACATCCGTACTCCGCAAGCCACCTGACGGTGTGTGGCGGAGGGTACCCTGAGTACCTCTATCGGTTCTCCCTTCTATTCCAGTCTCGTATTGTACGTGGAAAGAAGGATTGTCGGTATGCTTCTGTGTGGGCTCTAATCTCTCTGATTTTATCCTCATGGTCTCTTCGCGAGATATACGTAGGAGGGAGCAATATACTGCTTGACTCTTCGGTGAAGGTATGTTCTCGAAACTTCAACAAAAGCCCGTACCGAGCTACTGAGCGTCTCTCCTGCAGAGTCTTCCACTGGAGTTTATCTATCATCTCCGTAACGCTTTCGCAATTACTGAATGATCCTGTAACGAAGCGCGCTGCTCTCCGTTGGATCTTCTCTATCTCGTCTATCAACCCTACCTGGTGCGGATCCCACACTGCTGAGCAGTATTCAAGCATTGGGCGAACAAGCGTACTGTAACCTACTTCCTTTGTTGTCGGATTGCATTTCCTTAGGATTCTTCCAATGAATCTCAGTCTGGCATCTGCTTTACCGACGATCAACTTTATATGATCATTCCATTTTAAATCACTCCTAATGCGTACTCCCAGATAATTTATGGAATTAACTGCTTCCAGTTGCTGACCTGCTATTTTGTAGCTAAATGATAAGGGACCTATCTTTCTATGTATTCGCATCACATTACACTTCGCTACATTGAGATTCAATTGCCATTCCGTGCACCATGCGTCAATTCGCTGCAGATCCTCCTGCATTTCAGTACAATTTTCCATTGTTGCAACCTCTCGATACACCACAGCATCATCTGCAAAAAGCCTCAGTGAACTTCCGATGTCATCCACCAGGTCATTTATGTATATTGTGAATAGCAACGGTCCTATGACACTCCCCTGCGGCACACCTGAAATCACTCTTACTTCGGAAGACTTCTCTCCATTGAGAATGACGTGCTGCGTTCTGTTATCTAGGAACTCCTCAATCCAATCACACAATTGATCTGATAGTCCGTATGCTCTTACTTTGTTCATTAAACGACTATGGGGAACTGTGTCAAACGCCTTGCGGAAGTGAAGAAACACGGCATCTACCTGTGAACCCGTGTCTAAGGCCCTCTGAGTCTCGTGGACGAATAGCGCGAGCTGGGATTCACACGATCGTCTTTTTCGAAACCCATGCTGATTCCTACAGAGTAGATTTCTAGTCTCCAGAAAAGACATTATACTCGAACATAATACGTGTTCCAAAATTCTACAACTGATCGACGTTAGAGATATAGGTCTATAGTTCTGCACATCTGTTCGACGTCCCTTCTTGAGAACGGGGATGACCTGTGCCCTTTTCCAATCCTTTGGAACGCTTCGCTCTTCTAGAGACCTACGGTACACCGCTGTAAGAAGGGGGGCAAGTTCCTTCGCGTACTCTGTGTAAAATCGAACTGGTATCCCATCAGGACCAGCTGCCTTTCCTCTTTTGAGCGATTTTAATTGTTTCTCTATCCCTCTGTCGTCTACTTCGATATCTACCATTTTGTCAACTGTGCGACAATCTAGAGAAGGAAGCACAGTGCAGTCTTCCTCTGTGAAACAGCTGTGGAAGAAGACATTTAGTAATTCGGCCTTTAGTCTGTCATCCTCTGTTTCAGTACCATTTTGGTCACAGAGTGTCTGGACATTTTGTTTTGATCCACCTACCGCTTTGACATAGGACCAAAATTTCTTAGGATTTTCTGCCAAGTCAGTACATAGAACGTTACTTTCGAATTCATTGAAAGCCTCTCGCATAGCCCTCCTCACACTACATTTCGCTTTGCGTAATTTTTGTTTGTCTGCAAGGCTTTGGCTATGTTTATGTTTGCTGTGAAGTTCCCTTTGCTTCCGCAGCAGTTTTCTAACTCGGTTGTTGTACCACGGTGGCTCTTTTCCATCTCTTACGATCTTGCTTGGCACATACTCATCTAACGCATATTGTACCATGGTTTTGAACTTTGTCCACTGATCCTCAACACTATCTGCACTTGAGACAAAACTTTTGTGTTGAGCCGTCAGGTACTCTGTAATCTGCTTTTTGTCACTTTTGCTAAACAGAAAAATCTTCCTACCTTTTTTAATATTTCTATTTACGGCTGAAATCATCGACGCAGTAACCGCTTTATGATCGCTGATTCCCTGTTCTGCATTAACTGATTCAAATAGTTCGGGTCTGTTTGTCACCAGAAGGTCTAATATATTATCGCCACGAGTCGGTTTTCTGTTTAACTGCTCAAGGTAGTTTTCAGATAAAGCACTTAAAAATATTTCACTGGATTCTTTGTCCCTGCCACCCGTTATGAACGTTTGAGTCTCCCAGTCTATATCCGGCAAATTAAAATCTCCACCCAGAACTACAACATGGTGGGGAAATCTACTCGAAATATTTTCCAAATTATTCTTCAGGTGCTGAGCCACAACAGCTGCTGAGCCCGGGGGCCTATAGAGACATCCAATTACCATGTCTGAGCCTGCTTTAACCGTGACCTTCACCCAAATCATTTCACAATTCGAATCTCCGTCAATTTCCTTCGATACTATTGCACTTCTTATCGCTATTAACACGCCTCCCCCTTCACTGTCCAGCCTATCTCTGCGGTATACATTCCAATCAGAGTTTAGGATTTCATTACTGTTTACGTCTGGTTTCAGCCAACTTTCTGTTCCTAGTACTATATGGGCGTTGTGACCGTTTATTAATGAGAGCAGTTCTGGGACCTTTCTATAGACGCTTCTGCAGTTTACTATTAGCACATTAATATTGTTATTCCTTGTTGCATTTTGCCTACTCCTGCCTTGCCGCGTCTCAGGAGGCGTCTTGTCGGGCCTAGGGAGGGAATTCTCTAACCTAAAAAAACCCCATGTGCACTCCACACGTACTCCGCTACCCTCGTAGCCGCTTCCGGCGTGTAGTGCACGCCTGACCTATTCAGGGGGACCCTACATTTCTCCACCCGATAGCGGAGGTCGAGAAATTTGCACCCCAGCTCTCCGCAGAATCGTCTGAGCCTCTGGTTTAAGCCTTCCACTCGGCTCCAAACCAGAGGACCGCGATCGGTTCTCGGAACGATACTACAAATAGTTAGCTCTGATTCCACCCCGCGAGCGAGGCTTTCCACCTTCACCAACTCCGCCAACCGCCTGTACGAACTGAGGATGACCTCTGAACCCAGACGGCAAGAGTCATTGGTGCCGACATGAGCAACAATTTGCAGTCGGGTGCACCCAGTGCTCTCTATCGCCGCCGGTAGGGCCTCCTCCACATCTCGGATGAGACCCCCCGGCAAGCAGACAGAGTGAACACTGGCCTTCTTCCCCGACCTTTCCGCTATTTCCCTAAGGGGCTCCATCACCCGCCTAACGTTGGAGCTCCCAATAACTAATAAACCCCTCCCCCCGTGTGCCTGCTCGGACCTTGCTGAAGGAGCAGCCACATGTCCACTCACAGGCAGAGCGGGCGATGCCACACGGCCAGCCTCCACATTGACCCTCCGCCTCGTGCGCCGCGAACGCCGCTGAACCCGCCACTCCCCTTGGGGAGAGGGTGGCCCAACCGCGCCCGGTACCCGCGAAGATGTCTCGACAGCAGGGACAGTGGGTGAAGCATCTAACACCTGGGGTGCACCATGCGACGCACCAGACTCCCCACTGCCGCTACACTCCGAGGCAGCAGCCTGAAGACGGCTGACCGCGGCCATCAACACGCTCAGCTGTTCGCGAAGAGTGGCCAGCTCCTCCTGCGTCCGTACACAGCAGCCACACATCCTAGCCATCCTAAGAAATCAATTTACTATAGAGTGTTAATCAGCTTTTAACTAGACTGCTAATTCACTAAAGGCGGTTGATTATTGACTAAACTGTGATTGCTAACCACTTCTTGTAGAAACAAGGAAAATAGCACTACCTGTCTCTGGACGGTATTGAAAACAAACACTAGCACTACGAGCACTATGGCTGACTAAAGGGACTCTCTGACTGTATTCGAAACACACACGAGATCTATGGAACACTTAATAGCACACTACTATTAAAGCTTCCTAAAAGCAAAAACACGCAGAAGAAGAAGTGACAAGTAAGAAAAATACAGATAATACTTAAATTAAGGTAGCTCGCTGCACAGCAGACGTGAAGCAGACGGCGGTTAGGGCATGAAAGGAGGAATAGCAGCCGAGTTGCACGGGAGAATGTGAAAAGTGTTCATATGTAGTAAAAACCTGAGAAATCCGTCCGTTTTCGTCATTTGTTATCGAATCGACTCAAAGCCAGATCGTCACATTGGCCGCTCTTCTCTCTGAAACGGTTGTACTTAATGTCTGCAAAGCTATGTCGCGTGCTGAGGTATCAGGAGACACTAAAAGCACCATAGTAGAACACAGATGAACCTTCTAAGTTGATGTAATAGCCAGTAAGAAGTAGTACAATTCAAGTTTTAGGTATCGATTATTGATTTTTTAGCTGGCTTTGGTGCCTTGGACATGAGCTAGGACCTTAAGATTCTGCATGAAAGGAGGACTAGCAGCCGAGTTGCACGGCAGAATGTGACAAGTGTTCATATGTAGTAAAAACCTGAGAAATCCGTCCGTTTTCGTCATTTGTTATCGAATCGACTTAAAGCCAGACCGCCGCATTGGCCGCTCTTCTGTCTGAAAAGGTTGTACTTATCGTCTGCTAAGCTATGTCGCGTGTTGCGGTATCCGGAGACACGAAAAGCACCGTAGTAGAACACAGATGAAGCTTCTAAGTTGATGTAATAGCCAGTAAGAAGTAGTACAATTCAAGTTCTAGGTATCGATTATTGACTTTTTAGCAGGCTTTGGTGCTTTGGACATGGGCTAGGACCTTAAGATTGTGCATGAAAGGAGGACTAGCAGCCGACTTGCACGGGAGAATGTGAAAAGTGTTCATATGTAGTAAAAACCTGAGAAATATGTCCGTTTTCGTCATTTGCTATCGAATCGACTTAAAGCCAGATCGTCACATTGGCCGCTCTTCTCTCTGAAACGGTTGTACTTATCGTCTGCAAAGCTATGTCGCGTGCTGCGGTATTCGGAGACACTTAAAGCACCATAGTAGGACACAGATGAAGCTTCTAAGTTGATGTAATAGCCAGTAAGAAGTAGTACAAATCAAGTTTTAGGTATCGATTATTGACTTTTTAGCTGGCTTTGGTGCCTTGGACATGAGCTAGGACCTTAAGATTCTGCATGAAAGGAGGACTAGCAGCCGCGTTGCACGGGAGAATGTGAAAAGTGTTCATATGTAGTAAAAACCTGAGAAATCCGTTGGATTTCGTCATTAGCTCTCGAATCGACTTGAAGCCAGATCGTCACATTGGCCGCTCTTCTCTCTGAAACGGTTGTCCTTATCGTCTGCAAAGCTATGTCGCGTGCTGCGGTATGCGGAGACACTAAAAGCACCATAGTAGAACACACATGAAACTTCTAAGTTGATGTAATAGCCACTAAAAAGTAGTACAATTCAAGTTTTAGGTATAGATTATTGACTTTTTAGCTGGCTTTGGTGCCTTGGACATGAGCTACGACCTTAAGATTCTGCATGAAAGGAGGAATAGCAGCCGAGTTGCACGGGAGAATGTGAAAAGTGTTCATATGTAGTAAAAACCTGAGAAATCCGTCCGTTTTCGTCATTTGTTATCGAATCGACTCAAAGCCAGATCGTCACATTGGCCGCTCTTCTCTCTGAAACGGTTGTACTTAATGTCTGCAAAGCTATGTCGCGTGCTGAGGTATCAGGAGACACTAAAAGCACCATAGTAGAACACAGATGAACCTTCTAAGTTGATGTAATAGCCAGTAAGAAGTAGTACAATTCAAGTTTTAGGTATCGATTATTGATTTTTTAGCTGGCTTTGGTGCCTTGGACATGAGCTAGTACCTTAAGATTCTGCATGAAAGGAGGACTAGCAGCCGAGTTGCACGGGAGAATGTGAAAAGTGTTCATATGTAGTAAAAACCTGAGAAATCCGTCCGTTTTCGTCATTTGTTATCGAATCGACTTAAAGCCAGATTGTCACATTGGCCGCTCTTCTCCCTGAAACGGTTGTACTCATCGTCTGCAAAGCTATGTCGCGTGCTGCGCTATGCGGAGACACTAAAAGCACCATAGTAGAACACAGATGAAACTTCTAAGTTGATGTAATAGCCAGTAAGAAGTAGTACAATTCAAGTTTTAGGTATCGATTATTGACTTTTTAGCTGGCTTTGGTGCCTTGGAGATGAGCTAGGACCTTAAGATTCTGCATGAAAGGTGGACTAGTAGCCGAGTTGCACGGGAGAATGTGAAAAGTGTTCATATGTAGTAAAAACCTGAGAAATCCGTCCGTTTTCGTCATTTGTTATCGAATCGACTTAAGGCAATATCGTCACATTGGCCGCTCTTCTCTCTGAAACGGTTGTACTTATCGTCTGCAAAGCTATGTCGCGTGCTGCGGTATTCGGAGACACTTAAAGCACCATAGTAGGACACAGATGAAGCTTCTAAGTTGATGTAATAGCCAGTAAGAAGTAGTACAAATCAAGTTTTAGGTATCGATTATTGACTTTTTAGCTGGCTTTGGTGCCTTGGACATGAGCTAGGACCTTAAGATTCTGCATGAAAGGAGGACTAGCAGCCGCGTTGCACGGGAGAATGTGAAAAGTGATCATATGTAGTAAAAACCTGAGAAATCCGTTCGATTTCGTCATTAGCTCTCGAATCGACTTGAAGCCAGATCGTCACATTGGCCGCTCTTCTCTCTGAAACGGTTGTCCTTATCGTCTGCAAAGCTATGTCGCGTGCTGCGGTATGCGGAGACACTAAAATCACCATAGTAGAACACACATGAAACTTCTAAGTTGATGTAATAGCCACTAAAAAGTAGTACAATTCAAGTTTTAGGTATAGATTATTGACTTTTTAGCTGGCTTTGGTGCCTTGGACATGAGCTAGGACCTTAAGATTCTGCATGAAAGGAGGAATAGCAAACGAGTTGCACGGGAGAATGTGAAAAGTGTTCATATGTAGTAAAAACCTGAGAAATCCGTCCGTTTTCGTCATTTGTTATCGAATCGACTCAAAGCCAGATCGTCACATTGGCCGCTCTTCTCTCTGAAACGGTTGTACTTAATGTCTGCAAAGCTATGTCGCGTGCTGAGGTATCAGGAGACACTAAAAGCACCATAGTAGAACACAGATGAACCTTCTAAGTTGATGTAATAGCCAGTAAGAAGTAGTACAATTCAAGTTTTAGGTATCGATTATTGATTTTTTAGCTGGCTTTGGTGCCTTGGACATGAGCTAGTACCTTAAGATTCTGCATGAAAGGAGGACTAGCAGCCGAGTTGCACGGGAGAATGTGAAAAGTGTTCATATGTAGTAAAAACCTGAGAAATCCGTCCGTTTTCGTCATTTGTTATCGAATCGACTTAAAGCCAGATTGTCACATTGGCCGCTCTTCTCTCTGAAACGGTTGTACTCATCGTCTGCAAAGCTATGTCGCGTGCTGCGCTATGCGGAGACACTAAAAGCACCATAGTAGAACACAGATGAAACTTCTAAGTTGATGTAATAGCCAGTAAGAAATAGTACAATTCAAGTTTTAGGTATCGATTATTGACTTTTTAGCTGGCTTTGGTGCCTTGGACATGAGCTAGGACCTTAAGATTCTGCATGAAAGGTGGACTAGTAGCCGAGTTGCACGGGAGAATGTGAAAAGTGTTCATATGTAGTAAAAACCTGAGAAATCCGTCCGTTTTCGTCAATTGTAATCGAATCGACTTAAAGCCAGATCGTCACATTGGCCGCTCTTCTCCCTGAAACGGTTGTACTCATCGTCTGCAAAGCTATGTCGCGTGCTGCGCTATGCGGAGACACTAAAAGCACCATAGTAGAACACAGATGAAACTTCTAAGTTGATGTAATAGCCAGTAAGAAGTAGTACAATTCAAGTCTTAGGTATCGATTATTGACTTTTTGGCTGGCTTTGGTGCCTTGGACATGAGCTAGGACCTTAAGATTCTGCATGAAAGGAGGACTAGCAGCCGAGTTGCACGTTAGAATGTGAAAAGTGTTCATATGTAGTAAAAAAATGAGAAATCCGTCCGTTTTCGTCATTTGTTATAGAATCGACTTAAGGCCAGATCGTCACACTGGCCGCTCATCTCCCTGAAACGGTTGTACTCATCGTCTGCAAAGCTATGTCGCGTGCTGCGGTATGCGGAGACACTAAAAGCACCACAGTAGAACACAGATGAAACTTCTAAGTTGATGTAATAGCTAGTAAGACGTAGTACAATTCAAGTTTTAGGTATCGATTATTGACTTTTTAGCTGGCTTTGGTGCCTTGGACATGAGCTAGGACCTTAAGATTCTGCATGAAAGGAGGACTAGCAGCCGAGTTGCACGGGAGAATGTGAAAAGAGTTCATATGTAGTAAAAACCTGAGAAATCCGTCCGTTTTCGTCATTTGTATTCGAATCGACTTAAAGCCAGATCGTCACATTGGCCGCTCTTCTCCCTGAAACAGTTGTACTTATCGTCTGCTAAGCTATGTCGCGTGCTGCGCTATGCGGAGACACTAAAAGCACCATAGTAGAACACAGATGAAACTTCTAAGTTGATGTAATAGCCAGTAAGAAGTAGTACAATTCAAGTTTTAGGTATCGATTATTGACTTTTTAGCTGGCTTTGATGCCTTGGACATGAGCTAGGACCTTAAGATTCTGCATGAAAGGAGGAATAGCAGCCGAGTTGCACGGGAGAATGTGAAAAGTGTTCATATGTAGTAAAAGCCTGAGAAATCCGTCCGTTTTCGTCATTTGTTATCGGATCGACTTAAAGCCAGATCGCCGCATTGGCCGCTCTTCTGTCTGAAAAGGTTGTACTTATCGTCTGCTAAGCTATGTCGCGTGTTGCGGTATCCGGAGAAACTAAAAGCACCGTAGTAGAACACAGATGAAGCTTCTAAGTTGATGTAACAGCCAGTAACAAGTAGTACAATTTAAGTTTTAGGTATCGATTATTGACTTTTTAGCTGGCTTTGGTGCTTTGGACGTGAGCTAGGGCCTTAAGATTCTGCATAAAAGGAGGACTAGCAGCCGAGTTGCACGGGAGAATGTGAAAAGTGTTCATATGTAGTAAAAACCTGAGAAATCCGTTCGATTTCGTCATTAGCTCTCGAATCGACTTGAAGCCAGATCGTCACATTGGCCGCTCTTCTCTCTGAAACGGTTTTCCTTATCGTCTGCAAAGCTATGTCGCGTGCTGCGGTATGCGGAGACACTAAAATCACCATAGTAGAACACAGATGAAGCTTCTAAGTTGATGTAACAGCCAGTAAGAACTAGTACAATTCCAGTTTTAGGTATCGATTATTGACTTTTTAGCTGGCTTTGGTGCTTTGGACATGAGCTAGGGCCTTAAGATTCTGCATGAAAGGAGGACTAGCAGCCGAGTTGCACGGGAGAATGTGAAAAGTGTTCATATGTAGTAAAAACCTGAGAAATCCGTTCGATTTCGTCATTAGCTCTCGAATCGACTTGAAGCCAGATCGTCACATTGGCCGCTCTTCTCTCTGAAACGGTTGTCCTTATCGTCTGCAAAGCTATGTCGCGTGCTGCGGTATGCGGAGACACTAAAAGCACCATAGTAGAACACACATGAAACTTCTAAGTTGATGTAATAGCCAGTAAGAAGTAGTACAATTCAAGTTTTAGGTATAGATTATTGACTTTTTAGCTGGCTTTGGTGCCTTGGACAGGAGCTAGGACCTTAAGATTCTGCATGAAAGGAGACATAGCAGCCGAGTTGCACGGGAGAATGTGAAAAGTGTTCATATGTAGTAAAAACCTGAGAAATCCGTCCGTTTTCGTCATTTGTTATCGAATCAACTCAATGCCAGATCGTCACATTGGCCGCTCTTCTCTCTGAAACGGTTGTACTTAATGTCTGCTAAGCTATGTCGCGTGTTGCGGTATCCGGAGACTCTAAAAGCACCGTAGTAGAACACAGATGAAGCTTCTAAGTTGATATAATAGCCAGTAAGAAGTAGTACAATTCAAGTTCTAGGTATCGATTATTGACTTTTTAGCTGCCATTGGTGCCTTGGACATGAGCTAGGACCTTAAGATTCTGCATGAAAGGAGGACTAGCAGCCGCGTTGCACGGGAGAATGTGACAAGTGTTCATATGTAGTAAAAACCTGAGAAATCCGTCCGTTTTCGTCATTTGTTATCGAATCGACTTAAAGCCAAATCGCCGCATTGGCCGCTCTTCTGTCTGAAACGGTTGTACTTATCGTCTGCTAAGCTATGTCGCGTGTTGCGGTATCCGGAGACACTAAAAGCACCGTAGTAGAACACAGATGAAGCTTCTAAGTTGATGTAATAGCCAGTAAGAAGTAGTACAATTCAAGTTCTAGGTATCGATTATTGACTTTTTAGCAGGCTTTGGTTCTTTGGACATGGGCTAGGACCTTAGGATTGTGCATGAAAGGAGGACTAGCAGCCGCGTTGCACGGGAGAATGTGAAAAGTGTTCATATGTAGTAAAAACCTGAGAAATCCGTCCGTTTTCGTCATTTGTTATCGAATCGACTTAAAGCCAGGTCGTCACATTGGCTGCTCGTCTCTCTGAAACGGATGTACTTAGCGTCTGCAAACCTATGTCGCGTGCTGCGGTATGCAGAGACACTAAAAGCACCATAGTAGAACACAGATGAAGCTTCTAAGTTGATGTAACAGCCAGTAAGAAGTAGTACAATTCAAGTTTTAGGTATCGATTATTGACTTTTTAGCTGTCATATGTAGTAAAAACCTGAGAAATCCGTCCGTTTTCGTCATTTGTTATCGAATCGACTTAAAGCCAGATCGTCACATTGGCCGCTCTTCTCCCTGAAACGGTTGTCCTTATCGTCTGCAAAGCTATGTCGCGTGCTGCGGTATGCTTAGACACTAAAAGCACCATAGTAGAACACACATCAAACTTCTAAGTTGATGTAATAGCCAGTAAGAAGTAGTACAATTCAAGTTTTAGGTATAGATTATTGACTTTTTAGCTCGCTTTGGTGCCTTGGACATGAGCTAGGACCTTAAGATTCTGCATGAAAGGAGGACTAGCAGCCGAGCTGCATGGGAGAATGTGAAAAGTGTTCATATGTAGTAAAAACCTGAGACATCCGTTCGATTTCGTCATTAGCTCTCGAATCGACTTAAAGCCAGGTCTTCACATTGGCCGCTCGTCTCTCTGAAACGGATGTACTTAGCGTCTGCAAAGCTATGTCGCGTGCTGCGGTATGCGGAGACACTAAAAGCACCATAGTAGAACACACATGAAACTCCTAAGTTGATGTAATAGCCAGTAAGGAGTAGTACAATTCAAGTTTTAGGTATAGATTATTGACTTTTTAGCTGGCTTTGGTGCCTTGGACATGAGCTAGGACCTTAAGATTCGGCATGAAAGGAGGAATAGCAGCCAAGTTGCACGGCAGAATGTGAAAAGTGTTCATATGTAGTAAAAACCTGAGAAATCCGTCCGTTTTCGTCATTTGTTATCGAATCGACTCAAAGCCAGATCGTCACATTGGCCGCTCTTCTCTCTGAAACGGTTGTACTTAATGTCTGCAATGCTATGTCGCGTGCTGAGGTATCAGGAGACACTAAAAGCACCATAGTAGAACACAGATGAACCTTCTAAGATGATGTAATAGCCAGTAAGAAGTAGTACAATTCAAGTTTTAGGTATCGATTATTGATTTTTGAGCTGGCTTTGGTGCCTTGGACATGAGCTAGGACCTTACGATTCTGCATGAAAGGAGGACTAGCAGCCGAGTTGCACGGGAGAATGTGAAAAGTGTTCATATGTAGTAAAAACCTGAGAAATCCGTCCGTTTTCGTCATTTGTTATCGAATCGACTTAAAGCCAGATCGTCACATTGGCCGCTCTTCTCCCTGAAACGGTTGTACTCATCGTCTGCAAAGCTATGTCGCGTGCTGCGCTATGCGGAGACACTAAAAGCACCATAGTAGAACACAGATGAAACTTCTAAGTTGATGTAATAGCCAGTAAGAAGTAGTACAATTCAAGTTTTAGATATCGATTATTGACTTTTTAGCTGGCTTTGGTGCCTTGGACATGAGCTAGGACCTTAAGATTCTGCATGAAAGGAGGACTAGCAGCCGAGTTGCACGGGAGAATGTGAAAAGTGTTCATATGTAGTAAAAACCTGAGAAATCCGTCCGTTTTCGTCATTTGTTATAGAATCGACTTAAGGCCAGATCGTCACACTGGCCGCTCTTCTCCCTGAAACGGTTGTACTCATCGTCTGCAAAGCTATGTCGCGTGCTGCGGTATGCGGAGACACTAAAAGCACCATAGTAGAACACACATGAAACTTCTAAGTTGATGTAATAGCCAGTAAGAAGTAGTACAATTCAAGTTCTAGGTATCGATTATTGACTTTTTCGCTGGCTTTGGTGCCTTGGACATGAGCTAGGACCTTAAGATTCTGCATGAAAGGAGGACTAGCAGCCGAGTTGCACGGGAGAATGTGAAAAGTGTTCATATGTAGTAAAAACCTGAGAAATCCGTCCGTTTTCGTCATTTGTTATAGAATCGACTTAAGGCCAGATCGTCACACTGGCCGCTCTTCTCCCTGAAACGGTTGTACTCATCGTCTGCAAAGCTATGTCGCGTGCTGCGGTATGCGGAGACACTAAAAGCACCATAGTAGAACACACATGAAACTTCTAAGTTGATGTAATAGCCAGTAAGAAGTAGTACAATTCAAGTTCTAGGTATCGATTATTGACTTTTTCGCTGGCTTTGGTGCCTTGGACATGAGCTACGACCTTAAGATTCTGCATGAAAGGAGGACTAGCAGCCGAGTTGCACGGGAGAATGTGAAAAGTGTTCATATGTAGTAAAAACCTGAGAAATCCCTCCGTTTTCGTCATTTGTATTCGAATCGACTTAAAGCCAGATCGTCACATTGGCCGCTCTTCTCCCTGAAACGTTTGTACTTATCGTCTGCTAAGCTATGTCACGTGCTGCGCTATGCGGAGACACTAAAAGCACCATAGTAGAACACAGATGAAACTTCTAAGTTGATGTAATAGCCAGTAAGAAATAGTACAATTCAAGTTTTAGGTATCGATTATTGACTTTTTAGCTGGCTTTGGTGCCTTGGACATGAGCTAGGACCTTAAGATTCTGCATGAAAGGAGGAATAGCAGCCGAGTTGCACGGGAGAATGTGAAAAGTGTTCATATGTAGTAAAAACATGAGAAATCCGTCCGTTTTCGTCATTTGTTATCGAATCGACTTAAAGCCAGATCGCCGCATTGGCCGCTCTTCTGTCTGAAAAGGTTGTACTTATCGTCTGCTAAGCTATGTCGCGTGTTGCGGTATCCGGAGACACTAAAAGCACCGTAGTAGAACACAGATGAAGCTTCTAAGTTGATGTAATAGCCAGTAAGAAGTAGTACAATTCAAGTTCTAGGTATCGATTATTGACTTTTTAGCAGGCTTTGGTGCTTTGGACATGGGCTAGGACCTTAAGATTGTGCATGAAAGGAGGACTAGCAGCCGACTTGCACAGGAGAGTGTGAAAAGTGTTCATATGTAGTAAAAACCTGAGAAATATGTCCGTTTTCGTCATTTGTTACCGAATCGACTTATAGCGAGATCGTCACATTTTCCGCTCTTCTCTCTGAAACGGTTGTACTTATCGTCTGCAAAGCTATGTCGCGTGCTGCGGTATTCGGAGACACTTAAAGCACCATAGTAGGACACAGATGAAGCTTCTAAGTTGTTGTAATAGCCAGTAAGAAGTAGTACAAATCAAGTTTTAGGTATCGATTATTGACTTTTTAGCTGGCTTTGGTGCCTTGGACATGAGCTAGGACCTTAAGATTCTGCATGAAAGGAGGACTAGCAGCCGAGTTGCACGGGAGAATGTAAAAAGTGTTCATATGTAGTAAAAGCCTGAGAAATCCGTCCGTTTTCGTCATTTGTTATAGAATCGACTCAAAGCCAGATCGTCACATTGGCCGCTCTTCTCTCTGGAACGGTTGTACTTAATGTCTGCAAAGCTATGTCGCGTGCTGAGGTATCAGGAGACACTAAAAGCACCATAGTAGAACACATATGAAACTTTTAAGTTGATGTAATAGCCAGTAAGAAGTAGTACAATTCAAGTTTTAGGTATCGATTATTGATTTTTTAGCTGGCTTTGGTGCCTTGGACATGAGCTAGGACCTTAAGATTCTGCATGAAAGGAGGACTAGCAGCCGAGTTGCACGGGAGAATGTGAAATGTGTTCATATGTAGTAAAAACCTGAGAAATCCGTGCGTTTTCGTCATTTGTTATCTAATCGACTTATAGCCAGATCGTCACATTGGCCGCTCTTCTCTCTGAAACGGTTGTACTTATCGTCTGCAAAGCTATGTCGCGTGCTGCGGTATTCGGAGACACTTAAAGCACCATAGTAGGACACAGATGAAGCTTCTAAGTTGATGTATTAGCCAGTAAGAAGTAGTACAAATCAAGTTTTAGGTATCGATTATTGACTTTTTAGCTGGCTTTGGTGCCTTGGACATGAGCTAGGACCTTAAGATTCTGCATGAAAGGAGGACTAGCAGCCGCGTTGCACGGGAGAATGTGAAAAGTGATCATATGTAGTAAGAACCTGAGAAATCCGTCCGTTTTCGTCATTTGTTATCGAATCGACTTAGAGCCAGGTCGTCACATTGGCCGCTCGTCTCTCTGAAACGGTTGTACTTATCGTCTGCAAAGCTATGTCGCGTGCTGCGGTATTCGGAGACACTTAAAGCACCATAGTAGGACACAGATGAAGCTTCTAAGTTGATGTATTAGCCAGTAAGAAGTAGTACAAATCAAGTTTTAGGTATCGATTATTGACTTTTTAGCTGGCTTTGGTGCCTTGGACATGAGCTAGGACCTTAAGATTCTGCATGAAAGGAGGACTAGCAGCCGAGTTGCTTGGGAGAATGTGAAAAGTGTTCATATGTAGTAAAAACCTGATAAATCCGTTCGATTTCGTCATTAGGTCTCGAATCGACTTGAAGCCAGATCGTCACATTGGCCTCTCTTCTCTCTGAAACGGTTGTCCTTATCGTCTTCAAAGCTATGTCGCGTGCTGCGGTATGCGGAGACACTAAAAGCACCATAGTAGAACACACATGAAACTCCTTAGTTGATGTAATAGCCAGTAAGATGTAGTACAATTCAAGTTTTAGGTATAGATTATTGACTTTTTAGCTGGCTTTGGTGCCTTGGACATGAGGTAGGACCTTAAGATTCTGCATGAAAGGAGGAATAGCAGCCGAGTTGCATGGGAGAATGTGAAAAGTGTTCATATGTAGTGAAAACATGAGAAATCCGTCCGTTTTCGTCATTTGTTATCGAATCAACTCAAAGCCAGATCGTCACATTGGCCGTTCTTCTCACTGAAACGGTTGTACTTATCGTCTGCAAAGATATGTCTCGTGTTGCGGTATGCGGAGACACTAAAAGCACCATAGTAGAACACAGATGAAGCTTTTAGGTTGATGTAATAGCCAGTAAGAAGTAGTACAATTCAAGTTTTAGGTATCGATTATTGACTTTTTAACTGGCTTTGGTGCCTTGGACATGAGCTAGGACCTTAAGATTCTGCATGAAAGGAGGAATAGCAGCGGAGTTGCACGGGAGAATGTGAAAAGTGTTCATATGTAGTAAAAACCTGAGAAATCCGTCCGTTTTCGTCATTTGTAATAGAGTCGACTTAAAGCCAGATCGTCACAATGGCCGTTGTTCTCTTTAAAACTATTGTACTTATCGTCTGCAAAGCTATGTCGCGTGCTGCGTTATGCGGAGACACTATAGGCACCATAGTAGAACACAGATGAAACTTCTATGTTGATGTAATAGCCAGTAAGAAATAGTACAATTCAAGTTTTAGGTATCGATTATTGACTTTTTAGCTGGCTTTGGTGCCTTGGACATGAGCTAGGACCTTAAGATTCTGCATGAAAGGAGGACTAGCAGCCGAGTTGCACGGGAGAATGTGAAAAGTGTTCATATGTAGTAAAAACCTGAGAAATCCGTATGTTTTCGTCATTTGTTTTCGAGTCGACTTAAAGCCAGATCGTTACATTGGCCGCTCTTCTCTCTGAAACGTTTGTACTTATCGTCTGCAAAGCTATGTCGTGTGCTGCGGTATTCGGAGACACTAACAGCCCCATAGTAGGACACAGATGAAGCTTCTAAGTTGATGTAATAGCAAGTAAGAAGTAGTACAATTCAAGTTTTAGGTATCGATTATTGATTTTTTAGCTGGCTTTGGTGCCTTGGACATGAACTAGGACCTTAAGATTCTGCATGAAAGGAGGACTAGCAGCCAAGTTGCACGGGAGAATGTGAAATGTGTTCATATGTAGTAAAAACCTGAGAAATCCGTCCGTTTTCGTCATTTGTTATCGAATCGACTTAAAGCCAGATCGTCACATTGGCCGCTCTTCTCCCTGAAACGGTTGTACCTATCATCTGCAAAGCTATGTCGCGTGCTGCGGTATGCGGAGACACTAAAAGCACCATAGTAGAACACAGATGAAACTTCTAAGTTGATGTAATAGCCAGTAAGAAGTAGTACAATTCAAGTTTTAGGTATCGATTATTGACTTTTTAGCTGGCTTTGGTGACTTGGACATGAGCTAGGACCTTAAGATTCTGCATAAAAGGAGGACTAGCAGCCGAGTTGCACAGAAGAATGTGAAAAGTGTTCATATGTAGTAAAAACCTGAGAAATCCGTCCGTTTTCGTCATTTGTTATCGAGTCGACTTAAAGCCAGATCGCCGCATTGGCCGCTCTTCTGTCTGAAACGGTTGTACTTATCGTCTGCTAAGCCATGTCGTGTGTTGCGGTATCCGGAGACACTAAAAGCACCATAGTAGAACACAGATGAAGCTTTTAATTTGATGTAATAGCCAGTAAGAAGTAGTACAATTAAAGTTTTAGGTATCGATTATTGACTTTTTAGCAGGCTTTGGTGCTTAGGACATGGGCTAGGACCTTAAGATTGTGCATGAAAGGAGGACTTGCAGCCGACTTGCAAGGGAGAATGTGAAAAGTGTTTATATGTAGTAAAAACCTGAGAAATATGTCCGTTTTCGTCATTTGTTATCGAATCGACTTAAAGCCAGATCGTCACATTGACCGCTCTTCTCTCTGAAATGGTTACATTTATCGTCTGCAAAGCTATGTCGCGTGCTGCGGTATGCGGAGACACTAAAAGTACCATAGTAGAACACAGATGAAGCTTTTAAGTTGTTGTAATAGCCAGTAAAAAGTAGTACAATTCAAGTTTTAGGTATCGATTATTGACTTTTTAACTGGCTTTGGTGCCTTGGACATGAGCTAGGACCTTAAGATTCTGCATGAAAGATGGAATAGCAGCCGAGTTGCACGGGAGAATGTGAAAAGTGTTCATATGTAGTGAAAACCTGAGAAATCCGTAAGTTTTCGTCATTTGTTATCGAATCGACTTAAAGCCAGATCGTTACATTGGTCGCTCTTCTCTCTGAAACGGTTGTACTTATCGTCTGCTAAGCTATGTCGCGTGCTGCGGTATTCGGAGACACTAAAAGCACCATAGAATTACACAGATGAAGCTTCTAAGTTGATGTAATAGCAAGTAAGAAGTAGTACAATTCAAGTTTTAGGTATCGATTATAGATTTTTTAGCTGGCTTTGGTGACTTGGACATGAGCTAGGACCTTAAGATTCTGCGTGAAAGGAGGACTAGCAGCCAAGTTGCACGGGAGAAAGTGAAAAGTGTTCATATGTAGTAAAAACCTTAGAAATCCGTCCGTTTTCGTCATTTGTTATCGAATCGACTTAAAGCCAGATCACCGCATTGGCCACTATTCTGTCTGAAACGGTTGTACTTATCGTCTGCTAAGCTATGTCGCGTGTTGCGGTATCCGGAGACACTAAAAGCACCATAGTAATACTCAGATGAACCTTCTAAGTTGATGTAATAGCCAGTAAGAAGTAGTACAATAAAAGTTTTAGGTATCGATTATTGACTTTTTAGCTGGCTTAGGTGCCTTGGACATGAGCTACGACCGTAAGATTCTGCACGTAAGGATGTCTAGCAGCCGAGTTGCATGGGAGAATGTGAAAAGTGTTCATATGTAGTAAAAACCTTAGAAATCCGTCCGTTTTCGTCATTTGTTATCGAATCGACTTAAAGCCAGATCGCCGCATTGGCCACTATTCTGTCTGAAACGGTTGTACTTATCGTCTGCTAAGCTATGTCGCGTGTTGCGGTATCCGGAGACACTAAAAGCACCATAGTAATACTCAGATGAACCTTCTAAGTTGATGTAATAGCCAGTAAGAAGTAGTACAATAAAAGTTTTAGGTATCGATTATTGACTTTTTAGCTGGCTTAGGTGCCTTGGACATGAGCTAGGACCTTAAGATTCTGCATGAAAGGAGGACTAGCAGCCGAGTTGCACGGGAGAATGTGAAAAGTGTTCATATGTAGTAAAAACCTGAGAAATCCGTCCGTTTTCGCCATTTGTTCTCGAATCGACTTAAAGCCAGATCGTCACATTGGTCGCTCTTCTCTATGAAACGGTTGTACTTATCGTCTGCAAAGCTATGTCGCGTGCTGCGGTATGCGGAGACACTAAAAGCACCGTAGTAGAACAAACATGAAGCTTCTAAGTTGATGTAATAGCCAGTAAGAAGTAGTAAATTTAAGTTTTAGGTATCGATTATTGACTTCTTAGCTTTCTTTCGTGATTTGGACATGAGCTAGGACCTTAAGATTCTGCATGAAAGGAGGACTAGCAGCCGAGTTCATGGGAGAATGTGAAAAGTGTGCATATGTAGTAAAAACCTGAGAAATCCGTCCGTTTTCGTCATTTGTTATCGAATCGACATAAAGCCAGATCGCCGCATTGGCCGCTCTTCTGTCTGAAACGGTTGTACTTATCGTCTGTTAAGCTATGTCGAATGTTGCGGTATCCGGAGACACTAAAAGCACCATAGTAATACACAGATGAACCTTATAAGTTGATGTAATAGCCAGTAAGAAGTAGTACAATACAAGTTTTAGGTATCGATTATTGACATTTTAGCTGGCTTTGGTGCCTTGGACATGAGCTAGGACCTTAAGATTCTGCATGAAAGGAGGACTAGCAGCCGAGTTGCATGGGAGAATGTGAAAAGTGTTCATATGTAGTAAAAACCTGAGAAATCCGTCCGTTTTCGTCATTTGGTAACGAATCGACTCAAAGCCAGATCGTCACATTGCCCGCTATTCTCTCTGAAACGGTTGTCCTTATCGTCTGCAAAGATATGTCGCATGTTGCGGTATGCGGAGACACTAAAAGCACCATAGTAGAACACAAATGAAGCTTTTAAGTTGATGTAATAGCCAGTAAGAAGTAGTACAATTCAAGTTTTAGGTATCGATTATTGACTTTTTAACTGGCTTTGGTGCCTTGGACATGAGCTAGGATCTTAAGATTCTGCATGAAAGGAGGAATAGCAGCGGAGTTGCACGGGAGAATGTGAAAAGTGTGCATATGTAGTAAAAACCTGAGAAATCCTTTCGTGTTCGTCATTTGTTATCGAATCGACATAAAGCCAGATAGCCGCATTGGCCGCTCTTCTGTCTGAAACGGTTGTACTTATCGTCTGTTAAGCTATGTCGAATGTTGCGGTATCCGGAGACACTAAAAGCACCATAGTAATACACAGATGAACCTTATAAGTTGATGTAATAGCCAGTAAGAAGTAGTACAATACAAGTTTTAGGTATCGATTATTGACATTTTAGCTGGCTTTGGTGCCTTGGACATGAGCTAGGACCTTAAGATTCTGCATGAAAGGAGGACTAGCAGCCGAGTTGCATGGGAGTATGTGAAAAGTGTTCATATGTAGTAAAAACCTGACAAACCCGTCCGTTTTCGTCATTTGTTAACGAATCGACTCAAAGCCAGATCTTCACATTGCCCGCTATTCTCTCTGAAACGGTTGTCCTTATCGTCTGCAAAGATATGTTGCGTGTTGCGGTATGCGGAGACACTAAAAGCACCATAGTAGAACACAGATGAAGCTTTTAAGTTGATGTAATAGCCAGTAAGAAGTAGTACAATTCAAGTTTTAGGTATCGATTATTGACTTTTTAGCTGGCTTTGGTGCATTGGACATGAGCTAGGACCTTACGATTCTGCATGAAAGGAGAACTAGCAGCCGAGTTGCACGGGAGAATGTGAAAAGTGTTCATATGTAGTAAAAACCTTAGAAATCCGTCCGTTTTCGTCATTTGTTATCGAATCGACTTAAAGCCAGATCGTCACAATGGCCACTCTTCTCCCTGAAACGGTTGTACTTATCGTCTGCAAAGCTATGTCGCGTGCTGCGGTATGCAGAGACATTAAAAGCACCATAGTAGAACACAGATGAAGCTTCTAAGTTGATGTAATAGCCAGTAAGAGGTAGTACAGTTCAAGTTTTAGGTATCGATTATTGCCTTTTTAAATAGCTTTGGTGGCTTGGTCATGAGCTAGGACCTGAAGATTCTGCATGAAAGGAGGACTAGCAGCCGAGTTGCATGGGAGAATGTGAAAAGTGTTCATATGTAGTAAAAACCTGAGAAATCCGTCCGTTTTCGTCATTTGTTATCGAATCGACTTAAAGCCAGATCGTCACAATGGCCGTTGTTCTCTTTAAAACTATTGTACTTATCGTCTGCAAAGCTATGTCGCGTGCTGCGTTATGCGGAGACACTAAAGGCACCATAGTAGAACACAGATGAAGCTTCTTTGTTGATGTAATAGCCAGTAAGAAATAGTACAATTCAAGTTTTAGGTATCGATTATTGTCTTTTTAGCTGGCTTTGGTGCCTTGGACATGAGCTAGGACCTTAAGATTCTGCATGAAAGGAGGACTAGCAGCCGAGTTGCACGGGAGAATGTGAAAAGTGTTCATATATAGTAAAAACCTGAGAAATCCGTAAGTTTTCGTCATTTGTTATCGAATCGACTTAAAGACAGATCGTTACATTGGCCGCTCTTCTCTCTGAAACGTTTGTACTTATCGTCTGCAAAGCTATGTCGCGTGTTGCGGTATCCGGAGACACTAAAAGCACCATAGTAGAACACAGATGAAGCTTCTAATTTGATGTAATAGCCAGTAAGAAGTAGTACAATTAAAGTTTTAGGTATCGATTATTGACTTTTTAGCAGGCTTTGGTGCTTTGGACATGGGCTAGGACCTTAAGATTGTTTATGAAAGGAGGACTTGCAGCCGACTTGCACGGGAGAATGTGAAAAGTGTTTATATGTAGTAAAAACCAGAGAAATATGTCCGCTTTCGTCATTTGTTATCGAATCGTCTTAAAGCCAGGTCGTCACATTGGCCGCTCGTCTCTCTGAAACGGTTGTACTTATCGTCTGCAAACCTATGTCGCTTGCTGCGGTATGCGGAAACACTAAAAGAACCATAGTAGAACACAGATGAAGCTTCTAAGTTGATGTAACAGCCAGTAGGAAGTAGTACAATTCAAGTTTTAGGTATCGATTATTGACTTTTTAGCTGGCTTTGGTGCTTTGGACATGAGCTGGGGCCTTAAGATTCTGCATGAAAGGAGGACTAGCGGCCGAGTTGCATGGGAGAATGTGAAAAGTGTTCATATGTAGTAAAAACCTGAGAAATCCGTTCGATTTCGTCATTAGCTCTCGAATCGACTTGAAGCCAGATCGTCACATTGGCCGCTCTTCTCTCTGAAACGGTTGTACTTATCGTCTGCAAAGCTATGTCTCGTGTTGCGGTATGCGGAGACACTAAAAGCACCATAGTAGAACACAGATGAAGCTTTTAAGTTGATGTAATAGCCAGTAAGAAGTAGTACAATTCAAGTTTGAGGTATCGATTATTGACTTTTTAACTGGCTTTGGTGCGTTGGACATGAGCTACGACCTTAAGATTCTGCATGAAAGGAGGAATAGCAGCCGAGTTGCACGGGAGAATGTGAAAAATGTTCATATGTAGTAAAAACCTCAGAAATCCGTAAGTTTTCGTCATTTGTTATCGAATCGACTTAAAGCCAGATCGTTACATTGGTCGCTCTTCTCTCTGAAACGGTTGTACTTATCGTCTGCAAAGCTATGTCGCGTGCTGCGGTATGGGGAGACACTAAAAGTACCATAGTAGGACACAGATGAAGCTTTTAAGTTGATGTAATAGCCAGTAAGAAGTAGTACAATTCAAGTTTTAGGTATCGGTTATTGACTTTTTAGCTGGCTTTGGTGCCTTGGACATGAGCTAGGGCCGTAAGATTCAGCATGAAAGGAGGACTAGCAGCCGAGTTGCATGGGAGAATGTGAAAAGTGTTCATATGTAGTAAAAACCTGAGAAATCCGTCCGTTTTCGTCTTTTGTTATCGAATCGACTTAAAGCCAGATCGTCACATTGGCCGCTCTTCTCTCTGAAACGGTTGTACTTATTGTCTGCAAAGCTATGTCGCGTGATGCGGTATGCGAAGACACTAGAAGCACCATAGTAGAACACAGATGAAGCTTCTAAGTTGATGTAATAGCCAGTAAGAAGTAGTACACTTTAAGTTTTAGGTATCAATTATTGACTTTTTAGCTGGCTTTGGTGCCTTGGACATGAGCTAGGACCTTAAGATTTTGCATGAAAGGAGGACTAGCAGCCGCGTTGCATGGGAGTATGTGAAAAGTGTTCATATGTAGTAAAAACCTGAGAAATCTGTCCGTTTTTGTCACTTGTTATCGAATCGACTCAAAGCCAGATCGCCACATTGGCCGCTCTTCTCTCTGAAACGGTTGTACTTATCGTCTGCAAAGCTATGTCTCGTGTTGCGGTATGCGGAGACACTAAAAGTACCATAGTAGAACACAGATGAAGCTTTTAAGTTGATGTAATAGCCAGTAAGAGGTAGTACAATTCAAGTTTTAGGTATCGGTTATTGACTTTTTAGCTGGCTTTGGTGCCTTGGACATGAGCTAGGACCTTAAGATTCTGCATGAAAGGAGTACTAGCAGCCGAGTTGCACGGGAGAATGTGAAAAGTGTTCATATGTAGTAAAAACCTTAGAAATCCGTCCGTTTTCGTCATTTGTTATCGAATCGACTTAAAGCCAGATCGCCGCATTGGCCGCTCTTCTGTCTGAAACGGTTGTACTTATCGTCTGCTAAGCTATGTCGCGTGTTGCGGTATCCGGAGACACTAAAAGCACCATAGTAATACTCAGATGAACCTTCTAAGTTGATGTAATAGCCAGTAAGAAGTAGTACAATACAAGTTTTAGGTATCGATTATTGACTTCTTAGCTTTAATTCGTGATTTGGACATGAGCTAGGACCTTAAGATTCTGCATGAAAGGAGGACTAGCAGCCGAGTTGTACAGGAGAATGTGAAAAGTGTTCATATGTAGTAAAAACCTGAGAAATCCGTCCGTATTCGTCATTTGTTATCGAATCGACTCAAAGCCAGATCGCCACATTGGCCGCTCTTCTCTCTGAAACGGTTGTACTGATCGTCAGCAAAGCTATGTCCCGTACTGCGGTATCCGGAGACACTAAAATCAATATAGTAGTACACAGATGAAGTTTCTAAGTTGAAGTAATAGCCAGTAAGAAGTAGTACAATTTAAGTTTTAGGTATCGATTATTGACTTGTTAGCTGGCTTTGGTGCCTTGGACACGAGCTAGGACCTTAAGATTGTGCATGAAAGGAGGACTAGCCGTCGAGTTCATGGGAGAATGTGAAAAGTGTTCATATGTAGTAAAAACCTGAGAAATCCGTCCGTTTTCGTCACTTGTTATAGAATCGACTTAAAGCCAGATCGTCACATTGGCCGCTCTTCTCTCTGAAACGGTTGTACTTATCGTCTGCAAAGCTATGTCGCGTGCTGCGGTATGCGGAGACACTAAAAGCACCATAGTAGAACACAGATGAAACTTCTAAGTTGATGTAATAGAAAGTAAGATGTAGTACAATTTAAGTTTTAGGTATCGATTATTGACTCTTTAGCTGGCTTTGGTGCCTTGGACATGAGCTAGGACCTTAAGAAATTGCATGAAAGGAGGACTAGCAGCCGAGTTGCACGGGAGAATGTGAAAAGTGTTCATATGTAGCACAAACCTAAGAAATCCGTCCGTGTTCGTCATTTGTTATCGAATCGACACGAAGCCAGATCGTCACATTGGCCGCTCTTCTCTCTGAAACGGTTGTACTTATCGTCTGCAAAGCTATTTCGCGTGCTGCGGTATGCGGAGAAATCAAAAGCACCATAGAAGAATAAAGATGAACCTTCTAAGTTGATGTAATAGCCAGTAAGATGTAGTACAATTTAAGTTTTAGGTATCGATTATTTACTCTTTAGCTGGCTTTGCTGCCTTGGACATGAGCTAGGACCTTATGATTCTGCATGAAAGGAGGACTAGCAGCCGAGTTGCACGGGAGAATGTGAAAAGTGTTCATATGTAGAAAAAACCTTTGAAATCCGTCCGTTTTCGTCATTTGATTTCGAATCGACTTAAAGCCAGATCGTCACATTGGCCGCTCTTCTCACTGAAGCGGTTGTACTTATCGTCTGCAAAGCTATGTCGCGTGCTGCGGTATGCGGAGACACTAGAAGCACCATAGTAGAACACAGATGAAGCTTCTAAGTTGATGTAATAGCCAGTAAGAAGTAGTACAATTCAAGTTTTAGGTATCGATTATTGATTTTTTAGCTGGCTTTGGTGATTTGGACATGAGCTAGGACCTTAAGATTCTGCGTGAAAGGAGGACTAGCAGCCGAGTTGCACGGGAGAATGTGAAAAGTGTTCATATGTAGTAAAAACCTGAGAAATCCGTCCTTTTTCGTCATTTGTTATCGAATCGACTTAAAGCCAGATCGTCACAATGGCCACTCTTCTCCCTGAAACGGTTGTACTTATCGTCTGCAAAGCTATGTCGCGTGCTGCGGTATGCAGAGACATTAAAAGCACCATAGTAGAACACAGATGAAGCTTCTAAGTTGATGTAATAGCCAGTAAGAGGTAGTACAGTTCAAGTTTTATGTATCGATTATTGCCTTTTTAAATAGCTTTGGTGGCTTGGTCATGAGCTAGGACCTTAAGATTCTGCATGAAAGGAGGACTAGCAGCCGAGTTGCATGGGAGAATGTGAAAAGTGTTCATATGTAGTAAAAACCTGAGAAATCCGTCCGTTTTCGTCATTTGTTATCGAATCGACTTAAAGCCAGATCGTCACAATGGCCGTTGTTCTCTTTAAAACTATTGTACTTATCGTCTGCAAAGCTATGTCGCGTGCTGCGTTATGCGGAGACACTAAAGGCACCATAGTAGAACACAGATGAAGCTTCTTTGTTGATGTAATAGCCAGTAAGAAATAGTACAATTCAAGTTTTAGGTATCGATTATTGTCTTTTTAGCTGGCTTTGGTGCCTTGGACATGAGCTAGGACCTTAAGATTCTGCATGAAAGGAGGACTAGCAGCCGAGTTGCACGGGAGAATGTGAAAAGTGTTCATATGTAGTAAAAACCTGAGAAATCCGTAAGTTTTCGTCATTTGTTATCGAATCGACTTAAAGCCAGATCGTTACATTGGCCGCTCTTCTCTCTGAAACGTTTGTACTTATCGTCTGCAAAGCTATGTCGCATGTTGCGGTATCCGGAGACACTAAAAGCACCATAGTAGAACACAGATGAAGCTTCTAATTTGATGTAATAGCCAGTAAGAAGTAGTACAATTAAAGTTTTAGGTATCGATTATTGACTTTTTAGCAGGCTTTGGTGCTTTGGACATGGGCTAGGACCTTAAGATTGTTTATGAATGGAGGACTTGCAGCCGACGTGCACGGGAGAATGTGAAAAGTGTTTATATGTAGTAAAAACCTGAGAAATATGTCCGTTTTCGTCATTTGTTATCGAATCGTCTTAAAGCCAGGTCGTCACATTGGCCGCTCGTCTCTCTGAAACGGTTGTACTTATCGTCTGCAAACCTATGTCGCGTGCTGCGGTATGCGGAAACACTAAAAGAACCATAGTAGAACACAGATGAAGCTTCTAAGTTGATGTAACAGCCAGTAGGAAGTAGTACAATTCAAGTTTTAGGTATCGATTATTGACTTTTTAGCTGGCTTTGGTGCTTTGGACATGAGCTGGGGCCTTAAGATTCTGCATGAAAGGAGGACTAGCGGCCGAGTTGCATGGGAGAATGTGAAAAGTGTTCATATGTAGTAAAAACCTGAGAAATCCGTTCGATTTCGTCATTAGCTCTCGAATCGACTTGAAGCCAGATCGTCACATTGGCCGCTCTTCTCTCTGAAACGGTTGTACTTATCGTCTGCAAAGCTATGTCTCGTGTTGCGGTATGCGGAGACACTAAAAGCACCATAGTAGAACACAGATGAAGCTTTTAAGTTGATGTAATAGCCAGTAAGAAGTAGTACAATTCAAGTTTTAGGTATCGATTATTGACTTTTTAACTGGCTTTGGTGCGTTGGACATGAGCTACGACCTTAAGATTCTGCATGAAAGGAGGAATAGCAGCCGAGTTGCACGGGAGAATGTGAAAAGTGTTCATATGTAGTAAAAACCTCAGAAATCCGTAAGTTTTCGTCATTTGTTATCGAATCGACTTAAAGCCAGATCGTTACATTGGTCGCTCTTCTCTCTGAAACGGTTGTACTTATCGTCTGCAAAGCTATGTCGCGTGCTGCGGTATGGGGAGACACTAAAAGTACCATAGTAGAACACAGATGAAGCTTTTAAGTTGATGTAATAGCCAGTAAGAAGTAGTACAATTCAAGTTTTAGGTATCGGTTATTGACTTTTTAGCTGGCTTTGGTGCCTTGGACATGAGCTAGGGCCGTAAGATTCAGCATGAAAGGAGGACTAGCAGCCGAGTTGCATGGGAGAATGTGAAAAGTGTTCATATGTAGTAAAAACCTGAGAAATCCGTCCGTTTTCGTCTTTTGTTATCGAATCGACTTAAAGCCAGATCGTCACATTGGCCGCTCTTCTCTCTGAAACGGTTGTACTTATTGTCTGCAAAGCTATGTCGCGTGATGCGGTATGCGAAGACACTAGAAGCACCATAGTAGAACACAGATGAAGCTTCTAAGTTGATGTAATAGCCAGTAAGAAGTAGTACACTTTAAGTTTTAGGTATCAATTATTGACTTTTTAGCTGGCTTTGGTGCCTTGGACATGAGCTAGGACCTTAAGATTTTGCATGAAAGGAGGACTAGCAGCCGCGTTGCATGGGAGTATGTGAAAAGTGTTCATATGTAGTAAAAACCTGAGAAATCTGTCCGTTTTCGTCACTTGTTATCGAATCGACTAAAAGCCAGATCGCCACATTGGCCGCTCTTCTCTCTGAAACGGTTGTACTTATCGTCTGCAAAGCTATGTCTCGTGTTGCGGTATGCGGAGACACTAAAAGTACCATAGTAGAACACAGATGAAGCTTTTAAGTTGATGTAATAGCCAGTAAGAGGTAGTACAATTCAAGTTTTAGGTATCGGTTATTGACTTTTTAGCTGGCTTTGGTGCCTTGGACATGAGCTAGGACCTTAAGATTCTGCATGAAAGGAGTACTAGCAGCCGAGTTCCACGGGAGAATGTGAAAAGTGTTCATATGTAGTAAAAACCTTAGAAATCCGTCCGTTTTCGTCATTTGTTATCGAATCGACTTAAAGCCAGATCGCCGCATTGGCCGCTCTTCTGTCTCTAACGGTTGTACTTATCGTCTGCTAAGCTATGTCGCGTGTTGCGGTATCCGGAGACACTAAAAGCACCATAGTAATACTCAGATGAACCTTCTAAGTTGATGTAATAGCCAGTAAGAAGTAGTACAATACAAGTTTTAGGTATCGATTATTGACTTCTTAGCTTTAATTCGTGATTTGGACATGAGCTAGGACCTTAAGATTCTGCATGAAAGGAGGACTAGCAGCCGAGTTGTACAGGAGAATGTGAAAAGTGTTCATATGTAGTAAAAACCTGAGAAATCCGTCCGTATTCGTCATTTGTTATCGAATCGACTCAAAGCCAGATCGCCACATAGGCCGCTCTTCTCTCTGAAACGGTTGTACTGATCGTGAGCAAAGCTATGTCCCGTACTGCGGTATCCGGAGACACTAAAATCAATATAGTAGTACACAGATGAAGTTTCTAAGTTGAAGTAATAGCCAGTAAGAAGTAGTACAATTTAAGTTTTAGGTATCGATTATTGACTTGTTAGCTGGCTTTGGTGCCTTGGACACGAGCTAGGACCTTAAGATTGTGCATGAAAGGAGGACTAGCCGTCGAGTTCATGGGAGAATGTGAAAAGTGTTCATATGTAGTAAAAACCTGAGAAATCCGTCCGTTTTCGTCACTTGTTATAGAATCGACTTAAAGCCAGATCGTCACATTGGCCGCTCTTCTCTCTGAAACGGTTGTACTTATCGTCTGCAAAGCTATGTCGCGTGCTGCGGTATGCGGAGACACTAAAAGCACCATAGTAGAACACAGATGAAACTTCTAAGTTGATGTAATAGAAAGTAAGATGTAGTACAATTTAAGTTTTAGGTATCGATTATTGACTCTTTAGCTGGCTTTGGTGCCTTGGACATGAGCTAGGACCTTAAGAAATTGCATGAAAGGAGGACTAGCAGCCGAGTTGCACGGGAGAATGTGAAAAGTGTTCATATGTAGCACAAACCTAAGAAATCCGTCCGTGTTCGTCATTTGTTATCGAATCGACACGAAGCCAGATCGTCACATTGGCCGCTCTTCTCTCTGAAACGGTTGTACTTATCGTCTGCAAAGCTATTTCGCGTGCTGCGGTATGCGGAGAAATCAAAAGCACCATAGAAGAATAAAGATGAACCTTCTAAGTTGATGTAATAGCCAGTAAGATGTAGTACAATTTAAGTTTTAGGTATCGATTATTTACTCTTTAGCTGGCTTTGCTGCCTTGGACATGAGCTAGGACCTTAAGATTCTGCATGAAAGGAGGACTAGCAGCCGAGTTGCACGGGAGAATGTGAAAAGTGTTCATATGTAGTAAAAACCTTTGAAATCCGTCCGTTTTCGTCATTTGATTTCGAATCGACTTAAAGCCAGATCGTCACATTGGCCGCTCTTCTCACTGAAGCGGTTGTACTTATCGTCTGCAAAGCTATGTCGCGTGCTGCGGTATGCGGAGACACTAGAAGCACCATAGTAGAACACAGATGAAGCTTCTAAGTTGATGTAATAGCCAGTAAGAAGTAGTACAATTCAAGTTTTAGGTATCGATTATTGATTTTTTAGCTGGCTTTGGTGATTTGGACATGAGCTAGGACCTTAAGATTCTGCGTGAAAGGAGGACTAGCAGCCGAGTTGCACGGGAGAATGTGAAAAGTGTTCATATGTAGTAAAAACCTGAGAAATCCGTCGTTTTTCGTCATTTGTTATCGAATCGACTTAAAGCCAGATCGTCACATTGGCCGCTCTTCTCACTGAAGCGGTTGTACTTATCGTCTGCAAAGCTATGTCGCGTGCTGCGGTATGCGGAGACACTAAAAGCACCATAGTAGAACACAGATGAAACTTCTAAGTTGATGTAATAGCCAGTAAGAAGTAGTACAATTAATGTTTTAGGTATCGATTATTGACTTTTTAGCTGGCTTTGGTGCCTTGGACATGAGCTAGGACCTTAAGATTCTGCATGAAAGGAGGACTAGCAGCCGAGTTGCACGGGAGAATGTGAAAAGTGTTCATATGTAGTAAAAACCTTAGAAATCCGTCCGTTTTCGTCATTTGTTATCGAATCGACTTAAAGCCAGATCGCCGCATTGGCCGCTATTCTGTCTGAAACGGTTGTACTTATCGTCTGCTAAGCTATGGCGCGTGTTGCGGTATCCGGAGGCACTAAAAGCACCATAGTAATACTAAAGATGAACCTTCTAAGTTGATGTAATAGCCAGTAAGAAGTAGTACAATACAAGTTTTAGGTATCGATTAGTGACTCTTTAGCTGGCTTTGGTGCCTTGGACATGAGCTACGACCGTAAGATTCTGCACGTAAGGAGGTCTAGCAGCCGAGTTGCATGGGAGAATGTGAAAAGTGTTCATATGTAGTAAAAACCTGAGAAATCCGTCCGTTTTCGTCTTTTGTTCTCGAATCGACTTAAATCCAGATCGTCACATTGGCCGCTCTTCTCTATGAAACGGTTGTACTTATCGTCTGCAAAGCTATGTCGCGTGCTGCGGTATGCGGAGACACTAAAAGCACCATAGTAGAACACACATGAAGCTTCTAAGTTGAAGTAATAGCCAGTAAGAAGTAGTACAATTCAAGTTTTAGGTATCGATTATTGACTTCTTAGCTTTCTTTCGTGATTTGGACATGAGCTAGGACCTTAAGATTCTGCATGAAAGGAGGACTAGCAGCCGAGTTGTACAGGAGAATGTGAAAAGTGTTCATATGTAGTAAAAACCTGAGAAATCCGTCCGTTTTCGTCATTTGTTAATGAATCGACTCAAAGCCAGATCGTCACATTGGCCGCTATTCTCTCTGAAACGGTTGTCCTTATCGTCTGCAAAGATATGTCACGTGTTGCGATATGCGAAGACACTAAAAGCACCATAGTAGAACACAGATGAAGCTATTAAGTTGATGTAATAGCCAGTAAGAAGTAGTACAATTCAAGTTTTAGGTATCGATTATTGACTTTTTAGCTGGCTTTGGTGCCTTGGACATGAGCTACGACCTTAAGATTCTGCATGAAAGGAGAACTAGCAGTCGAGTTGCACGGGAGAATGTGAAAAGTGTTCATATGTAGTAAAAACCTGAGAAATCCGTCCGTTTTCCTCATTTGTTATCGAATCGACTCAAAGCCAGATCGTCACATTGCCGCTCTTCTCTCTGAAACGGTTGTACTTATCGTCTGCAAAGCTATGTCTCGTGTTGCGGTATGCGGAGACACTAAAAGCACTATAGTAGAACACAGATGAAGCTTTTAAGTTGATGTAATAGGCAGTAAGAAGTAGTACAATTCAAGTTTTAGGTATCTATTATTGACTTTGTAGCTGGCTTTGGTGCCTTGGACATGAGCTAACCCTTAAGATTCTGCATGAAAGGAGGACTAGCAGCCGACTTGCATGGGAGAATGTGAAAAGTGTTCATATGTAGTAAAAACCTTTGAAATCCGTAAGTTTTCGTCATTTGTTATCGAATCGACTTAAAGCCAGATCGTTACATTGGCCGCTCTTCTCTCTGAAACGGTTGTACTTATCGTCTGCAAAGCTATGTCACGTGCTGCGGTATTCGGAGACACTAAAGGCACCATAGTAAAACACAGATAAAGCTTTTAAGTTGATGTAACAGCAAGTAAGAAGTAGTACATTTCAAGATTTAGGTATCGATTATTGACTTTTTAGTTGGCTTTGGTGCCATGCACATGAGCTAGGGCCTTAAGATTCTGCATGAAAGGAGAACTAGCAGCCGAGTTGCACGGGAGAATGTGAAAAGTGTTCATATGTAGTAAAAACCTGAGAAATCCGTCCGTTTTCGTCTTTTGTTATCGAATCGACTTAAAGCCAGATCGCCACATTGGCCGCTCTTCTCTCTGAAACGGTTGTACTTATCGTCTGCAAAGCTATGTCTCGTGTTGCGGTATGCGGAAACACTAAAAGCACCATAGTAGAAAACAGATGAAGCTTTTAAGTTGATGTAATAGCCAGTAAGAAGTAGTACAATTCAAGTTTTAGGTATCGATTATTGACTTTTTAGCTGGCTTTGGTGCCTTGGACATGAGCTAGGACCTTAAGATTCTGCATGAAAGGAGGACTAGCAGCCGAGTTGCACGGGAGAATGTGAATAGTGTTCATATGTAGTAAAAACCTTAGAAATCCGTCCGTTTTCGTCATTTGTTATCGAATCGACTTAAAGCCAGATCGCCGCATTGGCCGCTCTTCTGTCTGAAACGGTTGTACTTTTCGTCTGCTAAGCTATGTCGCGTGTTGCGGTATCCGGAGACACTAAAAGCACCATAGTAATACTCAGATGAACCTTCTAAGTTGATGTAATAGCCAGTAAGAAGTAGTACAATACAAGTTTTAGGTATCGATTATTGACTCTTTAGCTGGCTTTGGTGCCTTGGACATGAGATACGACCGTAAGATTCTGCATGAAAGGAGGTCTAGCAGCCGAGTTGCATGGGAGAATGTGAAAAGTGTTCATATGTAGTAAAAACCTGAGAAATCCATCTGTTTTCGTCTTTTGTTCTCGAATCGACTTAAAGCCAGATCGTCACACTGGCCGCTCTTCTCTATGAAAAGGTTGTACTTATCGTCTGCAAAGCTATGTCGCGTGCTGCGGTATGCGGAGACACTAAAAGCACCATAGTAGAACACACATGAAGCTTCTAAGTTGATGTAATAGCCAGTAAGTAGTAGTACAATTCAAGTTTTAGGTATCGATTATTGACTTCTTAGCTTTAATTCGTGATTTGGACATGAGCTAGGACCTTAAGATTCTGCATGAAAGGAGGACTAGCAGCCGAGTTGTACAGGAGAATGTGAAAAGTGTTCATATGTAGTAAAAACCTGAGATATCCGTCCGTTTTCGTCTTTTGTTATCGAATCGACTTAAAGCCAATTCGTCACATTATCCGCTCTTCTCTCTGAAACGGTTGTACTTATTGTCTGCAAAGCTATGTCGCGTGATGCGGTATGCGGGGACACTAAAAGCACCATAGTAGAACACAGATCAAGCTTCTAAGTTGATGTAATGGCCAGTAAGAAGTAGTACAATTTAAGTTTTAGGTATCGATTATTGACTTTTTAGCTGGCTTTGGTGCCTTGGACATGAGCTAGGACCTTAAGATTCTGCATGAAAGGAGGACTAGCAGCCGAGTTGCACGGGAGAATGTGAAAAGTGTTCATATGTAGTAAAAACCTGAGAAATCCGTCCGTTTTCGTCATTTGTTATCGAATCGACTCAAAGCCAGATCGTCACATTGGCCGCTCTTCTCTCTGAAACGGTTGTACATATCGTCTGCAAACCTATGTCGCATGCTGCGGTATTCGGAGACACTAAAAGCACCATAGTAGGACACAGATGAAGCTTCTAAGTTGATGTAATAGCAAGTAAGGAGTAGTACAATTCAAGTTTTAGGTATCGATTATTGACTTTTTAGCTGGCTTTGGTGCCTTGGACATGAGCTAGGACCTTAAGAATCTGCATGAAAGGAGGACTAGCAGCCGAGTTGCACGGGAGAATGTGAAAAGTGTTCATATGTAGTAAAAACCTTTGAAATCCGTCCGTTTTCGTCATTTGTTCTCGATTCGACTTGAAGCCAGATCGTCACATTGGCCGCTCATCTCTTTGAAACGGTTGTACTTATCGTCGGCAAAACTATGTGGCGTGCTGCGGTATGCGGAGACACTAAAAGCACCATAGTAGAAACACATGAAGCTTCTAAGTTGATGTAATAGCCAGTAAGAGGTAGTAAAATTCAAGTTTTAGGTATCGATTATTGACTTTTTAGCTGGCTTTGGTGCCTTGGACATGAGCTAGGACCTTAAGGTTCTGCATGAAAGGAGGACTAGCAGCCGAGTTGCACGGGAGAATGTGAAAAGTGTTCATATGTAGTAAAAACCTTTGAAATCCGTCCGTTTTCGTCATTTGTTTTCGAATGGACTTAAAGCCAGATCGTCAAATTGGCCGCTCTTCTCTGAAACGGTTGTACTTATCGTCTGCAAAGCTATGTCGCGTGCAGCGGTGTGCGGAGACACTAAAAGCACAATAGTAGAACACACATGAAGCTTCTAAGTTGATGTAATAGCCAGTAAGAAGTAGTACAATTCACGTTTTAGGTATCGATTATTGACTTTTTAGCTGGCTTTGGTGCCTTTGACATGAGCTAGGACCTTAAGATTCAGCATGAAAGGAGGACTAGCGGCCGAGTTGCATGGGAGAATGTGAAAAGAGTTCATATGTAGTAAAAACCTGAGAAATCCGTCCGTTTTCGTCATTTGTTAACGAATCGACTCAAAGCCAGATCGTCACATTGGCCGCTCTTCTCTCTGAAACGGTTGTCCTTATCGCCTGCAAAGATATGTCGCATGTTGCCGTATGCGGAGACACTAAAAGCACCATAGTAGAACACAGATGATCCTTCTAAGTTGATGTAATAGCCAGTTAGAAGTAGTACAATTAAAGTTTTAGGTATCGATTATTGAATTTTTAGCTGGCTTTGGTGCCTTGGACATGAGCTAGGACCTTAAGATTCTGCATGAAAGGAGGACTAGCAGCCGAGTTGCACGGGAGAATGTGAAAAGTGTTCATATGTAGTAAAAACCTGAGAAATCCGTCCGTTTTCGTCATTTGTTATCGAATCGACTCAAAGCCAGATCGTCACATTGGCCGCTCTTCTCTCTGAAACGGTTGTACATATCGTCTGCAAACCTATGTCGCATGCTGCGGTATTCGGAGACACTAAAAGCACCATAGTAGGACACAGATGAAGCTTCTAAGTTGATGTAATAGCAAGTAAGGAGTAGTACAATTCAAGTTTTAGGTATCGATTATTGACTTTTTAGCTGGCTTTGGTGCCTTGGACATGAGCTAGGACCTTAAGAATCTGCATGAAAGGAGGACTAGCAGCCGAGTTGCACGGGAGAATGTGAAAAGTGTTCATATGTAGTAAAAACCTTTGAAATCCGTCCGTTTTCGTCATTTGTTCTCTATTCGACTTAAAGCCAGATCGTCACATTGGCCGCTCATCTCTTTGAAACGGTTGTACTTATCGTCGGCAAAACTATGTGGCGTGCTGCGGTATGCGGAGACACTAAAAGCACCATAGTAGAAACACATGAAGCTTCTAAGTTGATGTAATAGCCAGTAAGAGGTAGTAAAATTCAAGTTTTAGGTATCGATTATTGACTTTTTAGCTGGCTTTGGTGCCTTGGACATGAGCTAGGACCTTAAGGTTCTGCATGAAAGGAGGACTAGCAGCCGAGTTGCACGGGAGAATGTGAAAAGTGTTCATATGTAGTAAAAACCTTTGAAATCCGTCCGTTTTCGTCATTTGTTTTCGAATGGACTTAAAGCCAGATCGTCATATTGGCCGCTCTTCTCTGAAACGGTTGTACTTATCGTCTGCAAAGCTATGTCGCGTGCAGCGGTGTGCGGAGACACTAAAAGCACAATAGTAGAACACACATGAAGCTTCTAAGTTGATGTAATAGCCAGTAAGAAGTAGTACAATTCACGTTTTAGGTATCGATTATTGACTTTTTAGCTGGCTTTGGTGCCTTTGACATGAGCTAGGACCTTAAGATTCAGCATGAAAGGAGGACTAGCGGCCGAGTTGCATGGGAGAATGTGAAAAGAGTTCATATGTAGTAAAAACCTGAGAAATCCGTCCGTTTTCGTCATTTGTTAACGAATCGACTCAAAGCCAGATCGTCACATTGGCCGCTCTTCTCTCTGAAACGGTTGTCCTTATCGCCTGCAAAGATATGTCGCATGTTGCCGTATGCGGAGACACTAAAAGCACCATAGTAGAACACAGATGATACTTCTAAGTTGATGTAATAGCCAGTTAGAAGTAGTACAATTAAAGTTTTAGGTATCGATTATTGAATTTTTAGCTGGCTTTGGTGCCTTGGACATGAGCTAGGACCTTAAGATTCAGCATGAAAGGAGGACTAGCAGCCGAGTTGCACGGGAGAATGTGAAAAGTGTTCATATGTAGTAAAAACATGAGAAATCCGTCCGTTTTCGTCATTTGTTATCGAATCGACTTAAAGCCAGATCGCCGCATTGGCTGCTCTCCTGTCTGAAACGGTTGTACTTATCGTCTGCTAAGCTATGTCGCGTGTTGCGGTATCCGGAGACACTAAAAGCACCATAGTAATACACAGATGAACCTTCTAAGTTGATGTAATAGCCAGTAAGAAGTAGTACAATGCAAGTTTTAGTTATCGATCATTGACTTTTTAGCTTGCTTTGGTGCCTTGGACATGAGCTAGGACCTTAAGATTCAGCATGAAAGGAGGTCTAGCAGCCGAGTTGCATGGGAGAATGTGAAAAGTGTTCATATAGAGTAAAAACCTGAGAAATCCGTCCGTTTTCGTCATTTGTTAACGAATCGACTCACATTGGCCGCTATTCTCTCTGAAACGGTTGTCCTTATCGTCTGCAAAGATATGACGCGTGTTGCAGTATGCGGAGTCACTAAAAGCACCATAGTAGAACACAGATGAAGCTTTTAAGTTGATGTAATAGCCAGTAAGAAGTAGTACAATTCAAGTTTTAGGTATCGATTATTGATTTTTTAGCTGGCTTTGGTGCCTTGGACATGAGGTAGGACCTTAAGATTCTGCGTGAAAGGAGGACTAGCAGCCGAGTTGCACGGGAGAATGTGAAAAGTGTTCACATGTAGTAAAAACCTGAGAAATCCGTCCGTATTCGTCTTTTGTTATCGAATCGACTTAAAGCCAGATCGTCATATTGGCCGCTCATCTCTCTGAAACGGTTGTACTTATCGTCTGCAAAGCTATGTCGCGTGCAGCGGTGTGCGGAGACACTAAAAGCACAATAGTAGAACACACATGAAGCTTCTAAGTTGATGTAATAGCCAGTAAGAAGTAGTACAATTCACGTTTTAGGTATCGATTATTGACTTTTTAGCTGGCTTTGGTGCCTTTGACATGAGCTAGGACCTTAAGATTCAGCATGAAAGGAGGACTAGCGGCCGAGTTGCATGGGAGAATGTGAAAAGAGTTCATATGTAGTAAAAACCTGAGAAATCCGTCCGTTTTCGTCATTTGTTAACGAATCGACTCAAAGCCAGATCGTCACATTGGCCGCTCTTCTCTCTGAAACGGTTGTCCTTATCGCCTGCAAAGATATGTCGCGTGTTGCCGTATGCGGAGACACTAAAAGCACCATAGTAGAACACAGATGAAGCTTTTAAGTTGATGTAATAGCCAGTAAGAAGTAGTACAATTCAAGATTTAGGTATAGATTATTGACATTTTAGCTGGCTTTGGTGCCTTAAACATGAGCTAGGACCATAAGATTCTGCATGAAAGGAGGACTAGCAGCCGAGTTGCACGGGAGAATGTGAAAAGTGTTCATATGTAGTAAAAACGTAGGAAATCCGTCCGTTTTCGTCATTTGTTATCGAATCGACTCAAAGCCAGATCGTCACATTGGCCGCTCTTCTGTCTGAAACGGTTGTACTTATCGTCTGCAAAGCTATGTCGCGTGCTGCGGTATTCGGAGACACTACAAGCACCATAGTAGGACACAGATGAAGCTTCTAAGTGATGTAATAGCAAGTAAGAAGTAGTACTATTCAAGTTTTAGGTATCGATTATTGACTTTTTAGCTGGCTTTGGTGCCTTGGACATGGGCTAGGACCTTAAGATTCTGCATGAAAGGAGGACTAGCAGCCGAGTTTCACGGGAGAATGTGAAAAGTGTTCATATGTAGTAAAAACCTGAGAAACCCGTCCGTTTTCGTCATTTGTTATCGAAATGACTTAAAGCCAGATCGTCACATTGGCCGCTCTTCTCTCTGAAACGGTCGTACTTATCGTCTGCAAAGCTATGTCGCGTGCTGCGGTATGTGGAGACACTAAAAGCACCATAGTAGAATACAGATGAAGCCTCTAAGTTGATGTAATAGCCAGTAAGAAGTAGTACAATTAAAGTTTTAGGTATCGATTATTGACTTTTTAGCTGGCTTTGGTGCCTTGGACATGAGCTAGGACCTTAAGATTCTGCATGAAAGGGGGACTAGCAGCCGAGTTGCACGGGAGAATGTGAAAAGTGTTCATATGTAGTAAAAACATGAGCAATCCGTCCGTTTTCGTTATTTGTTATCGAATCGACACAAAGCCAGATCGCCGCATTGGCTGCTCTTCTGTCTGAAACGGTTGTACTTATCGTCTGCTAAGCTATGTCGCGTGTTGCGGTATCCGGAGACACTAAAAGCACCATAGTAATACACAGATGAACCTTCTAAGTTGGTGTAATAGCCAGTAAGAAGTAGTACAATACAAGTTTTAGTTATCGATCATTGACTTTTTAGCTGGCTTTGGTGCCTTGGACATGAGCTAGGACCTTAAGATTCTGCATGAAAGGAGGTCTAGCAGCCGAGTTGCATGGGAGAATGTGAAAAGTGTTCATATGTAGTAAAAACCTGAGAAATCCGTCGGTTTTCGTCTTTTGTTCTCGAATCGACTTAAAGCCAGATCGTCACATTGGCCGCTCTTCTCTATGAAACGGTTGTACTTATCGTCGGCAAAGCTATGTCGCGTGCTGCGGTATGCGGAGACACTAAAAGCACCATAGTAGAACACACATGAAGCTTCTAAGTTGATGTAATAGCCAGTAAGAAGTAGTACAATTCAAGTTTTAGGTATCGATTATTGATTTTTTAGCTGGCTTTGGTGCCTTGGACATGAGGTAGGACCTTAAGATTCTGCGTGAAAGGAGGACTAGCAGCCGAGTTGCACGGGAGAATGTGAAAAGTGTTCACATGTAGTAAAAAGCTGAGAAATCCGTCCCTTTTCGTGATTTGTTATCGAATCGACTTAAAGCCAGATCGTCACATTGGCCGCTCTTCTCCCTGAAACGGTTGTACTTATCGTCTGCAAAGCTATGTCGCGTGCTGCGTTATTCGGAGACACTAAAAGCTACATAGTAGAACACAGATGAAACTTCTAAGTTGATGTAGTAGTAAGTAAGAAGTAGTACACTTTAAGTTTCAGGTATCGATTACTGACTTTTTAGCTGGCTTTGGTGCAATGGACATGAGCTAGGACCTTAAGATTCCGCATGAAAGGAGGACTAGCAGCCGCGTTGCATGGGAGTATGTGAAAAGTGTTCATATGTAGTAAAAACCTGAGAAATCCGTCCGTTTTCGTCATTTGTTATCGAATCGACTCAAAGCCAGATCGCCACATTGGCCGCTCTTCTCTCTGAAACGGTTGTACTTATCGTCTGCAAAGCTATGTCTCGTGTTCCGGTATGCGGAGACACTAAAAGCACCACAGTAGAACACAGATGAAGCTTTTAAGATGATGTAATAGCCAGTAAGAAGTAGTACAATTCAAGTTTTAGGTATCGATTATTGACTTTTTAGCTGGCTTTGGTGCCTTGGACATGAGCTAGGACCTTAAGATTCTGCATGAAAGGAGGACTAGCAGCCGAGTTGCACGGGAGAATGTGAAAAGTGTTCATATGTAGTAAAAACCTGAGAAATCCGTCCGTTTTCGTCATTTGTTATCGAATCGACTTAAAGCCACATCGTCACATTGGCCGCTCTTCTCCCTGAAACGGTTGTACTTATAGTCAGCAAAGCTATGTCGCGTGCTGCGGTATGCGGAGACACTAAAAGCACCATAGTAGAACACAGATGAAACTTCTAAGTTGATGTAATAGCCAGTAAGATGTAGTTTAATTTAAGTTTTAGGTATCGATTATTGACTTTTTAGCTGGCTTTGGTGCCTAGGACATGAGCTAGGACCATAAGAATCTGCATGAAAGGAGGACTAGCAGCCGAGTTGCACGGGAGAATGTGAAAAGTGTTCATATGTAGCACAAACCTAAGAAATCCGTCCGTGTTCGTCATTTGTTATCGAATCGACACAAAGCCAGATCGTCACATTGGCCGCTCTTCTCTCTGAAACGGTTGTACTTATCGTCTGCAAAGCTATTTCGCGTGCTGCGGTATGCGGAGACACTAAAAGCACCATATAAGAATACAGATGAACCTTCTAAGTTGATGTAATAGCCAGTAAGAAGTAGTACGATTCAAGTTTTACGTATCGATTATTGACTTTTTAGCCGGCTTTGCTGCCTTGGACATGAGCTAGGACCTTATGATTCTGCATGAAAGGAGGACTAGCAGCCGAGTTGCACGGGAGAATGTGAAAAGTGTCATATGTAGTAAAAACCTTTGAAATCCATCCGTTTTCGTCATTTGTTTTCGAATCGACTTAGAGCCAGATCGTCATATTGGCCGCTCTTCTCTCTGAAACGGTTGTACTTATCGTCTGCAAAGCTATGTCGCGTGCTGCGGTGTGCGGAGACACTAAAAGCACCATAGTAGAACATACATGAAGCTTCTAAATTGATGTAATAGCCAGTAAGAAGTAGTACAATTCACGTTTTAGGTATCGATTATTGACTTTTTAGCTGGCTTTGGTGCATTTGACATGAGCTAGGACCTTAAGATTCTGCATGAAAGGAGGACTAGCAGCCGAGTTGCATGGGAGAATGTGAAAAGAGTTCATATGTAGTAAAAACCTGAGAAATCCGTCCGTTTTCGTCATTTGTTAACGAATCGACTCAAAGCCAGATCGGCACATTGGCCGCTCTTCTCTCTGAAACGGTTGTCCTTATCGTCTGCAAAACTATGTCGCGTGTTGCGGTATGCGGAGACACTAAAAGCACCATAGTAGAACACAGATGAAGCTTCTAAGTTGATGTAATAGCCAGTAAGAAGTAGTACAATTCAAGTTTTAGGTATCGATTATTGACCTTTTAGCTGGCTTTGGTGCCTTGGACGTGAGCTAGGACCTTAAGATTCTGCATGAACGGAGGACTAGCAGCCGAGTTGCACGGGAGAATGTGAAAACTGTTCATATGTAGTAAAAACCTGAGAATTCCGTCCGTTTTCGTCATTTGTTATCGAATCGACTTAAAGCCAGATCGTCACATTGGCCGCTCTTCTCCCTGAAACGGTTGTACTTATCGTCTGCAAAGCTATGTCGCGTGCTGCGGTATGCGGAGACACTAAAAGCACCATAGTAGAACACAGATGAATCTTCTAAGTTGATGTAATAGCCAGTAAGAGGTAGTACAATTCAAGTTTTAGGTATCCATTATTGACTTTTTAGCAGGCTTTGGTGCCTTGGACATGAGCTAGGACCTTAAGATTCTGCATGAAAGGAGGACTAGCAGCCGAGTTGCACGGGAGAATGTTAAAAGTGTTCATATGTAGTAAAAACCTGAGAAACCCGTCCGTTTTCGTCATTTGTTATCGAGTCGCCTTAAAGCCAGATCGTCACATTGGCCGCTCTTCTCCCTGAAACGGTTGTACTTATCGTCTGCAAAGCTATGTAGCGTGCTGCGGTATCCGGAGACACTAAAATCAATATAGTAGTACACAGATGAAGTTTCTAAGTTGAAGTAATAGCCAGTAAGAAGTAGTACAATTTAAGTTTTAGGTATCGATTATTGACTTTTTAGCTGGCTTTGGTGCCTTGGACATGAGCTAGGACCTTAAGATTCAGCATGAAAGGAGGACTAGCAGCCGAGTTCATGGGAGAATGTGAAAGGTGTTCATATGTAGTAAAAACCTGAGAAATCCGTCCGTTTTCGTCACTTGTTATAGAATCGACTTAAAGCCAGATCGTCACATTGGCCGCTCTTCTCTCTGAAACGGTTGTACTTATCGTCTGCAAAGCTATGTCGCGTGCTGCGGTATGCGGAGACACTAAAAGCACCATAGTAGAACACAGATGAAACTTCTAAGTTGATGTAATAGCCAGTAAGATGTAGTACAATTTAAGTTTTAGGTATCGATTATTGACTTTTTAGCTGGCTTTGGTGCCTTGGACATGAGCTAGGACCATAAGAATCTGCATGAAAGGAGGACTAGCAGCCGAGTTGCACGGGAGAATGTGAAAAGTGTTCATATGTAGCACAAACCTAAGAAATCCGTCCGTGTTCGTCATTTGTTATCGAATCGACACAAAGCCAGATCGTCACATTGGCCGCTCTTCTCTCTGAAACGGTTGTACTTATCGTCTGCAAAGCTATTTCGCGTGCTGCGGTATGCGGAGACACTAAAAGCACCATGGAAGAATACAGATGAACCTTCTAAGTTGATGTAATAGCCAGAAAGAAGTAGTACAATTCAAGTTTTAGGTGTCGATTATTGACTTTTTAGCTGGCTTTGGTGCCTTGGACATGAGCTAGGACCTTATGATTCTGCATGAAAGGAGGACTAGCAGCCGAGTTGCACGGGAGAATGTGAAAAGTGTTCATATGTAGTAAAAACCTTTGAAATCCGTCCGTTTTCGTCATTTGTTTTCGAATCGACTTAGAGCCAGATCGTCATATTGGCCGCTCTTCTCTCTGAAACGGTTGTACTTATCGTCTGCAAAGCTATGTCGCGTGCTGCGGTATGCGGAGACACTAAAAGCACCATAGTAGAACACACATGAAGCTTCTAAGTTGATGTAATAGCCAGTAAGAAGTAGTACAATTCACGTTTTAGGTATCGATTATTGACTTTTTAGCTGGCTTTGGTGCCTTTGACATGAGCTAGGACCTTAAGATTCTGCATGAAAGGAGGACTAGCAGCCGAGTTGCATGGGAGAATGTGAAAAGAGTTCATATGTAGTAAAAACCTGAGAAATCCGTCCGTTTTCGTCATTTGTTATCGAATCGACTTAAAGCCAGATCGTCACATTGGCCGCTCTTCTCTACGAAACGGTTGTACTTATCGTCGGCAAAGCTATGTCGCGTGCTGCGGTATGCGGAGACACTAAAAGCACCATAGTAGAACACACATGCAGCTTCTAAGTTGATGTAATAGCCAGTAAGAAGTAGTACAATTCAAGTTTTAGGTATCGATTATTGACTTTTTAGCTGGCTTTGGTGCCTTGGACATGGGCTAGGACCTTAAGATTCTGCATGAAAGGAGGACTAGCAGCCGAGTTGCATGGGAGATTGTGGAAAGTGTTCATATGTAGTAAAAACCTGAGAAATCCGTCCGTTTTCGTCATTTGTTAACGAATCGACTCAAAGCCAGATCGCCACATTGGCCGCTCTTTTCTCTGAAACGGTTGTACTTATCGTCTGCAAAGCTATTTCGCGTGCTGCGGTATGCGGAGACACCAAAAGCACCGTAGTAGAACACAGATGAAGCTTTTACGTTGATGTAATAGCCAGTAAGAAGTAGTACAATTCAAGTTTTAGGTATCGATTATTGACCTTTTAGCTGTCTTTGGTGCCTTGGACATGAGCTAGGACCTTAAGATTCTGAATGAAAGGAGGACTAGCAGCCGAGTTGCACGGGAGATTGTGAAAAGTGTTCATATGTAGTAAAAACCTGAGAATTCCGTCCGTTTTCGTCATTTGTTATCGAATCGACTTAAAGCCAGATCGTCACATTGGCCGCTCTTCTCCTTGAAACGGTTGTACTTATCGTCTGCAAAGCTATGTCGCGTGCTGCGGTATGCGGAGACACTAAAAGCACCATAGTAGAACACAGATGAAACTTCTAAGTTGATGTAATAGCCAGTAAGAGGTAGTACAATTCAAGTTTTAGGTATCGATTATTGACTTTTTAGTTGGCATTGGTGCCATGGACATAAGCTAGGGCCTTAAGATTCTGCATGAAAGGAGGACTAGCAGCCGAGTTGCACGGGAGGATGTGAAAAGTGTTCATATGTAGTAAAAACCTGAGAAACCCGTCCGTTTTCGTCATTTGTTATCGAATCGACTTAAAGCCAGATCGTCACATTGGCCGCTCTTCTCCCTAAAGCGGTTGTACTTATCGTCTGCAAAGCTATGTCGCGTTCTGCGGTATCCGGAGCCACTAAAATCAATATAGTAGTACATGGATGAAGTTTCTAAGTAGAAGTAATAGCCAGTAAGAAGTAGTACAATTTAAGTTTTAGGTATCGATTATTGACTTTTTAGCTGGCTTTGAAGCCTTGGACATGAGCTAGGACCTTAAGATTCTGCATGAAAGGAGGACTAGCAGCCGAGTTCATGGGAGAATGTGAAAAGTGTTCATATGTAGTAAAAACCTAAGAAATCCGTCCGTTTTCGTCATTTGTTGTCGAATCGACTTAAAGCCAGATCGTCACATTGGCCGCTCTTCTCTCTGAAACGGTTGTACTTATCGTCTGCAAAGCTATTTCGCGTGCTGCGGTATGCGGAGACACTAAAAGCACCATAGTAGAACACAGATGAAACTTCTAAGTTGATGTAATAGCCAGTAAGATGTAGTACAATTTAAGTTTTAGGTATCGATTATTGACTCTTTAGCTGGCTTTGGTGCCTTGGACATGAGCTAGGACCTTAAGAATCTGCATGAAAGGAGGACTAGCAGCCGAGTTGCACGGGAGAATGTGAAAAGTGTTCATATGTAGCACAAACCTAAGAAATCCGTCCGTGTTCGTCATTTGTTATCGAATCGACACAAAGCCAGATCGTCACATTGGCCGCTCTTCTCTCTGAAACGGTTGTACTTATCGTCTGCAAAGCTATTTCGCGTGCTGCGGTATGCGGAGACACTAAAAGCACCATAGAAGAATACAGATGAACCTTCTAAGTTGATGTAATAGCCAGAAAGAAGTAGTACAATTCAAGTTTTAGGTGTCGATTATTGACTTTTTAGCTGGCTTTGGTGCCTTGGACATGAGCTAGGACCTTATGATTCTGCATGAAAGGAGGACTAGCAGCCGAGTTGCACGGGAGAATGTGAAAAGTGTTCATATGTAGTAAAAACCTTTGAAATCCGTCCGTTTTCGTCATTTGTTTTCGAATCAACTTAGAGCCAGATCGTCATAGTGGCCGCTCTTCTCTCTGAAACGGTTGTACTTATCGTCTGCAAAGCTATGTCGCGTGCTGCGGTATGCGGAGACACTAAAAGCACCATAGTAGAACACACATGAAGCTTCTAAGTTGATGTAATAGCCAGTAAGAAGTAGTACAATTCAAGTTTTAGGTATCGATTATTGACTTTTTAGCTGGCTTTGGTGCCTTGGACATGGGCTAGGACCTTATGATTCTGCATGAAAGGAGGACTAGCAGCCGAGTTGCATGGGAGATTGTGGAAAGTGTTCATATGTAGTAAAAACCTGAGAAATCCGTCCGTTTTCGTCATTTGTTAACGAATCGACTCAAAGCCAGATCGCCACATTGGCCGCTCTTCTCTCTGAAACGGTTGTACTTATCGTCTGCAAAGCTATTTCGCGTGCTGCGGTATGCGGAGACACCAAAAGCACCGTAGTAGAACACAGATGAAGCTTTTACGTTGATGTAATAGCCAGTAAGAAGTAGTACAATTCAAGTTTTAGGTATCGATTATTGACTTTTTAGCTGTCTTTGGTGCCTTGGACATGAGCTAGGACCTTAAGATTCTGAATGAAAGGAGGACTAGCAGCCGAGTTGCACGGGAGATTGTGAAAAGTGTTCATATGTAGTAAAAACCTGAGAATTCCGTCCGTTTTCGTCATTTGTTATCGAATCGACTTAAAGCCAGATCGTCACATTGGCCGCTCTTCTCCTTGAAACGGTTGTACTTATCGTCTGCAAAGCTATGTCGCGTGCTGCGGTATGCGGAGACACTAAAAGCACCATAGTAGTACACAGATGAAACTTCTAAGTTGATGTAATAGCCAGTAAGAGGTAGTACAATTCAAGTTTTAGGTATCGATTATTGACTTTTTAGTTGGCATTGGTGCCATGGACATAAGCTAGGGCCTTAAGATTCTGCATGAAAGGAGGACTAGCAGCCGAGTTGCACGGGAGGATGTGAAATGTATTCATATGTAGTAAAAACCTGAGAAACCCGTCCGTTTTCGTCATTTGTTATCGAATCGACTTAATGCCAGATCGTCACATTGGCCGCTCTTCTCCCTAAAGCGGTTGTACTTATCGTCTGCAAAGCTATGTCGCGTTCTGCGGTATCCGGAGCCACTAAAATCAATATAGTAGTACATGGATGAAGTTTCTAAGTAGAAGTAATAGCCAGTAAGAAGTAGTACAATTTAAGTTTTAGGTATCGATTATTGACTTTTTAGCTGGCTTTGAAGCCTTGGACATGAGCTAGGACCTTAAGATTCTGCATGAAAGGAGGACTAGCAGCCGAGTTCATGGGAGAATGTGAAAAGTGTTCATATGTAGTAAAAACCTGAGAAATCCGTCCGTTTTTGTCATTTGTTGTCGAATCGACTTAAAGCCAGATCGTCACATTGGCCGCTCTTCTCTCTGAAACGGTTGTACTTATCGTCTGCAAAGCTATTTCGCGTGCTGCGGTATGCGGAGACACTAAAAGCACCATAGTAGAACACAGATGAAACTTCTAAGTTGATGTAATAGCCAGTAAGATGTAGTACAATTTAAGTTTTAGGTATCGATTATTGACTCTTTAGCTGGCTTTGGTGCCTTGGACATGAGCTAGGACCTTAAGAATCTGCATGAAAGGAGGACTAGCAGCCGAGTTGCACGGGAGAATGTGAAAAGTGTTCATATGTAGCACAAACCTAAGAAATCCGTCCGTGTTCGTCATTTGTTACCGAATCGACACAAAGCCAGATCGTCACATTGGCCGCTCTTCTCTCTGAAACGATTCTACTTATCGTCTGCAAAGCTATTTCGCGTGCTGCGGTATGCGGAGACACTAAAAGCACCATAGTAGAACACAGATGAAGCTTTTAAGTTGATGTAATAGCCAGTAAGAAGTAGTACAATTCTAGTGTTAGGTATCGATTATTGACTTTTTAGCTGGCTTTGGTGCCTTGGACATGAGCTAGGACCTTAAGATTCTGCATGAAAGGAGGACTAGCAGCCGAGTTGCATGGGAGAATGTGAAGAGAGTTCATATGTAGTAAAAACCTGAGAAATCCGTCGGTTTTCGTCATTTGTTAACGAATCGACTCAAAGCCAGATCGTCACATTGGCCGCTCTTCTCTCTGAAACGGTTGTCCTTATCGTCTGCAAAGATATGTCGCTTGCTGCGGTATTCGGAGACACTAAAAGCACCATAGTAGGACACAGATGAAGCTTCTAAGTTGATGTAATAGCAAGTAAGAAGTAGTACAATTCAAGTTTTAGTTATCGATTATTGACTTTTTTCCTGGCTTTGGTGCCTTGGACATGAGCTAGGACCTTAAGATTCTGCATGAAAAGAGGACTAGCAGCCGAGTTGCACGGGAGAATGTGAAAAGTGTTCATATGTAGTAAAAACCTGAGAAATCCGTCCGTTTTCGTCATTTGTTATCGAATCGACTTAAAGCCAGATCGTCACATTGGCCGCTCTTCCCTATGAAACGGTTGTACTTATCGTCGGCAAAGCTATGTCGCGTGCTGCGGTATGCGGAGACACTAAAAGCACCATAGTAGAACACACATGCAGCTTCTAAGTTGATGTAATAGCCAGTAAGGAGTAGTACAATTCAAGTTTTAGGTATGGATTATTGATTATTTACTCTTCTTTTGTGCCTTGGACATGACCTAGGAACTTAAGATTTTGCATGAAAGGAGGACTAGCAGCCGCGTTGCTCGGGAGAATGTGAAAAGTGTTCATATGTAGTAAAAACCTGAGAAATCCGTCCGTTTTGGTCATTTGTTATTGAATCGACTTAAAGCCAGATCGTCACATTGGCCGCTCTTCTCTCTGAAACGGTTGTACTTATCGTCTGCAAAGCTATGTCGCGTGCTGCGGTATGCGGAGACCCTAAAAGCACAATAGTAGAACACAGATGAAGCTTCTACGTTGATGTAATAGCCAGTAAGAAGTAGTACAATTCAAGTTTCAGGCATTGATTATTGACTTTTTAGCTGGCTTTGGTGCCTTGGACATGAACTGGGACTTTAACATTCTGCATGAAAGGATGACTAGCAGCCGAGTTGCACGGGAGAATTTGTAAAGTGTTCATATGTAGTAAAAACCTGAGAAATCCGTCCGTTTTCGTCATTTGTTATCGAATCGACTTAAAGCCAGATCGTTTCATTGGCCGCGCTTCTCTCTGCAACGGTTGTACTTATCGTCTGCAAAGCTATGTCGCGTGCTGCGGTATGCAGAGAAACTAAAAGCACCATAGTAGAACACCGATGATACTTCTAAGTTGATGTAATAGCCAGTAAGAAGTAGTACAATTCAAGTTTTAGGTATCGATTATTGACATTTTAGCTGGCTTTGGTGCCTTGGACATGAGCTAGGACCTTAAGATTCTGCATGAAAGGAGGACTAGCAGCCGAGTTGCACGGGAGAATGTGAAAAGTGTTCATATGTAGTAAAAACCTGAGAAATCCGTCCGTTTTCGTCATTTGTTATCGAATCGACTTAAAGCCAGATCGTCACATTGGCCGCTCTTCTCTCTGAAACGGTTGTACTTATCGTCTGCAAAGCAATGTCGCGTGCTGCGGTATGCGGAGACACTAAAAGCACCATAGTAGAACACAGATGAAGCTTCTACGTTGATGTATTAGCCAGTAAGAAGTAGTACAATTCAAGTTTTAGGCATTGATTATTAACTTTTTAGCAGGCTTTGGTGCCTTGGAGATGAGCTAGGACCTTAAGATTCTGCATGAAAGGAGGACTAGCAGCCGAGTTGCACGGGAGAAATTGTAAAAAGTTCATATGTAGTAAAAACCTGAGAAATCCGTCCGTTTTCGTCATTTGTTATCGAATCGACTTAAAGCCAGATCGTCACATTGGCCGATCTTCTCTCTGCAACGGTTGTACTTATCGTCTGCTAAGCTATGTCGCGTGCTGCGGTATGCAGAGACACTAAAAGCACCATAGTAGAACACATATGATACTTCTAAGTTGATGTAATAGCCAGTAAGAAGTAGTACAATTCAAGTTTTAGGTATCGATTATTGACTTTTTAGCTGGCTTTGGTGCCTTGGACATGAGCTAGGACCTTAAGATTCTGCATGAAAGGAGGACTAGCAACCGAGTTGCACGGGAGAATGTGAAAAGTGTTCATATGTAGTAAAAACCTGAGAAATCCGTCCGTTTTCGTCATTTGTTATCGAATCGACTTAAAGCCAGATCGTCACATTGGCCGCTCTTCTCTCTGAAACGGTTGTACTTATCGTCTGCAAAGCTATGTCGCGTGCTGCGGTATGCGGGGACACTAAAAGCACCATAGTAGAACACAGATGAAGCTTCTAAGTTGATGTAATAGCCAGTAAGAAGTAGTACAATTCAAGGTTTAGGTATTGATTATTGACTTCTTTGCTGGCTTTCGTGCCTTGGACATGAGCTAGGACCTTAAGATTCTGCATGAAAGGAGGACTAGCAGCCAAGTTGTACAGGAGAATGTGAAAAGTGCTCATATGTAGCAAAAACCTAGAAATCCGTCCGTTTTCTTCATTTGTTATCGAATCGATTAAAAGCCAGATCGTCACATTGGCCGCATTTCTGTCTGAAACGGTTGCACTTCTCGTCTTCAAAGCAATGTCGCGTGCTGCGGTATGCGGAGACACTAAAAGCACCATAGTAGAACACAGATGAAGCTTCTAAGTTGAAGTAATAGGCAGTAAGAAGTAGTACAATTCAAGTTTTAGGTACTGGTTATTGACTTCTTAGCTGGCTTTGGTGCCTTGGACATGAGGTAGGACCTTAAGATTCGGCATGAAATTGTGACTAGCAGCCGAGTTCACGGGAGAATGTGAAAGTGTTCATATGTAGTAAAAACCTGAGAAATCCGTCCGTTTTTGTCAATTGTTATCGAATCGACTTAAAGCCAGATCGTCACATTGGCCGCTCTTCTGTCTGAAACGGTTGTACTTATCGTCTGCAAAGCTATGTCGCGTGCTGCGGTATTCGGGGACACTAAAATCACCATAGTAGAACACAGATGAAGCTTCTAAGTTGATGTAATAGCCAGTAAGAAGTAGTACAATTCAAGTTTTAGGTATCGATTATTGACTTCTTTGCTGGCTTTCGTGCCTTGGACATGAGCTAGGTCCTTAAGATTCTGCATGAAAGGAGGACTAGCAGCCGAGTTGCACGGGAGAATGTGAAAAGTGTTCATATGTAGCAAAAAACAGAGAAATCCGTCCGTTTTCGTCATTTGTTATCGAATCGACTTAAAGCCAGATCGTCACGTTGGCCGCTCTTCTCTCTGAAACGGTTGTACTTACCGTCTGCAAAGCTATGTCGCATGCTGCGGTATGCGGAAACACTAAAAGCCCCATAGTAGAACACAGATGAAGCTTCTAAGTTGATGTAATAGCCAGTAAGAAGTAGTACAATTCAAGTTTTAGGTATCGATTATTGACTTTTTAGCTGGCTTTGGTGCAATGGACATGAGCTAGGACCTTAAGATTCTGCATGAAAGGAGGACTAGCAGCCGCGTTGCACGGGAAAATGTGAAAAGTGTTCATATGAAGTGAAAACCTGAGAAATCCGTCCGTTTTCGTTATTTGTTATTGAATCGACTTGAAGCCAGATCGTCACATTGGACGCTCTTCTCTCTGAAACGGTTTTACATATCATCTGCAAAGCTATGTCGCGTGCTGCGGTATGCGCAGACACTAAAAGCACCATAGTACAACACAGATGAAGCTTCTAAGTTGATGTAATAGCCAGTAAGAAGTAGTACAATTCAAGTTTTAGGTATCGATTATTGACATTTAAGCTGGCTTTGGTGCCTTGGACATGAGCTAGGACCTTAAGATTCTGCATGAAAGGAGGACTAGCAGCCGAGTTGCATGGGAGAATGTGAAAAGTGTTCATATGTAGTAAAAACCTGAGAAATCCGTCCGTTTTCGTCATTGGTTATCGAATCGACTTAAAGCCAGATCGTCACATTGGCCGCTCTTCTCTCTGAAACGGTTTTACTTATCGTCTGCAAAGCTATGTCGCGTGCTGCGGTGTGCGCAGACACTAAAAGCACGATAGTAGAACACAGATGAAGCTTCTAAGTTTATTGTAATAGCCAGTAAGAAGTAGTACAATTCAAGTTGTAGGTATCGATTATTGATATTTTAGCTGGTTTTGGTGCCTTGGACATGAGCTAGGACCTTAAGATTGTGCATGAAAGGAGGACTAGCTGCCGAGTTGCACAGGAGAATATGAAAAGTGTTCATATGTAGTAAAAACCTGAGAAATCCGTCCTTTTTCGTCATTTGTTATCGAATCGACTTAAAGCCAGATCGTCACATTGGCCGCTCTTCTCTCTGAACGGTTGTACTTATCGTCTGCAAAGCTATGTCGCTTGCTGCGGTATGTGGAGACACTAAAAGCACCATAGTAGAACACAGATGAAGCTTCTAAGTTGTTGTTATAGCCGGTAAGAAGTAGAACAATTTAAGTTTTAGGTATCGATTGTTGAATTTTTAGCTGGCTTTGGTGCCTTGGACATGAGCTAGGACCTTAAGATTTTGCATGAAAAGAGGACTAGCAGCCGGGTTGCACGGGAGTATGTAAAAAGTGTTCAAATGTAGTAAAAACGTGAGAAATCCGTCCGTTTACGTCATTTGTTATCGAATCTACTTAAGGCCAGATCGACACATTGGCCGCTCTTCTCTCTGATACGGTTGTACTTATCGTGTGCAAAGCTATGTCGGGTGCTGCGGTATGCGGAGACACTAGAAGCACCATAGTAGAACACAGATGAAGCTTCTAAATTGATGTAATAGCCAGTAAGAAGTAGTACAATTCAAGTTTTAGATATCTGTTATTGATCTTTTAGCTGGCTTTGGTGCCTTGGACATGAGCTTGGTTCTTAAGATTCTGCGTTTAATGAGGACTAGCAGCCAAGTTGCACGGGAGAATGTGAAAAGTGTTCATATGTAGTAAAAACCTGAGAAATCCGTCCGTTTCGTCATTTGTTATCGAATCGACTTAAAGCCAGATCGTCACATTGGCAGCTCTTCTCTCTGAAACGGTTGTACTTATCGTCTGCAATTCTATGTCGCGTGCTGCGGTATGCAGAGACACTAGAAGCACCATAGTAGAACACAGATGAAGCTTCTAAGTTGTTGTAATAGCCAGTAAGAAGTAGTACAATTCAAGTTTTAGGTATCGATTATTGACTTTTTGCCGGCTTCGGTGCCTTGGCGATGAACTAGGACCATACGGTTTTGCATGAAGGGATGACTAGCAGCCGCGTTGCACGGGAGACTGTGGAAAGTGTTCTTTTGTAGTGAAAACCTGAGAAATCCGTCCGTTTTCGTTATTTGTTATTGAATCGACTTGAAGCCAGATCGTCACATTGGCCGCACTTCAGTCTGAAACGGTTACATTTATCGTCTGCAAAGCTATGTCGCGTGCTGCGGTGTGCGCAGACACTAAAAGCACCATAGTAGAACACAGATGAAGCTTCTAAGATTATTGTAATAGCCAGTAAGAAGTAGTACAATTCAAGTTGTAGGTATCGATTATTGATATTTTAGCTGGTTTTGGTGCCTTGGACATGAGCTAGGACCTTAAGATTCTGCATGAAAGGAGGACTAGCAGCCGAGTTGCTTGGGAGAATGTGAAAAGTGTTCACATGTAGTAAAAACCTGAGAAATCCGTCCGTCTTCGTCATTTGTCATCGAATCGACTTAAAGCCAGATCGTCACATTGGCCGCTGTTCTCTCTGAAACGGTTGTACTTATCGTCTGCAAAGCTATGTCGCGTGCTGCGGTATGCGGAGACACTGAAATCAATATAGTAGTACACAGATGAAGCTTCTAAGTTGAAGTAATAGCCAGTAAGAAGTAGTACAATTCAAGTTTTAGGTATCGATTATTGACTTTTTAGCTGGCTTTGGTGCCTTGGACATGAGCTAGGACCTTAAGATTGTGCATGAAAGGCGGACTATCAGCCGAGTTGCACAGGAGAATATGAAAAGTGTTCATATGTAGTAAAAACCTGAGAAATCCGTCCGTTTTCGTCATTTGTTATCGAATCGACTTAAAGCCAGATCGACATATTGGCCGCTCTTCTCTCTGAAACGGTTGCACATATCGTCTGCAAAGCTATGTCGCTTGCTGCGGTATGAGGAGACACTAAAAGCACCATAGTAGAACACAGATGAAGCTTCTAAGTTGATGTAATAGCCAGTAAGAAGTAGTACAATTTAAGTTTTAGGTATCGATTATTGACTTTTTATTTAGCTATGGTGCCTTGGACATGAGCTTGGATCTTAGGATTCTGCATGAAAGGAGGACTAGCAGCAGAGTTGCACGTGAGTATGTGAAAAGTGTTCATATGTAGTAAAAACCTGAGAAATCCGTCCGTTTTCGTCATTTGTTATCGAATCGACTTAAAGCCAGATCGACACATTGGCCGCTCTTCTCTCTGAAACGGTTGCACATATCGTCTGCAAAGCTATGTCGCTTGCTGCGGTATGAGGAGACACTAAAAGCACCATAGTAGAACACAGATGAAGCTTCTAAGTTGATGTAATAGCCAGTAAGAAGTAGTACAATTCAAGTTTTAGTTATGAATTATTGACTTTTTACCCTTCTTTGATGCCTTGGACATGAGCTAGAAACTTAAGATTTTGCATGAAAGGAGGACTAGCAGCCGCGTTGGACTGGAGAATGTGAAAAGTGTTCATATGTAGTAAAAACCTGAGAAATGGGTCCGTTTTTGTCATTTGTTATTGAACCGACTTAAAGCCAGATCGTCACATTGGCCGCTCTTTGCTCTGAAACTGTTACATTTATCGTCTGCAAAGCTATGTCGCATACTGTGGCATTAGGAGACACAAAATGCACCATAGTAGTACACAGATGAAGCTTCTAAGTTGATGTAATAGCAAGTGAGAAGTACTACATTCACGTTTTAGGTATCGATTATTGACTTTTTAGCTGGCTTTAGTGCTTGGACATGAGCGAGGACGTTAACATTTTGCATGAAACGAGGACTAGCAGCCGAGTTGCACGGGAGAGTGTGGAAAGTGTTCATATGTAGTAAAAAAATGAGAAATCCGGCCGTTTTCTTCATTTGTTATCGAATCGACTTAAAGCCAGGTCGTCACATTGGCCGCTCTTCTCTCTGAAACGGTTTTACATATCGTCTGCAAAGCTATGTCGCGTGCTGCAGTATGCGCAGACACTAAAAGCACCATAGTACAACACAGATGAAGCTTCTAAGTTGATGTAATAGCCAGTAAGAAGTAGTACAATTCAAGTTTTAGGTATCGATTATTGACATTTAAGCTGGCTTTGGTGCCTTGGACATGAGCTAGGTCCTTAAGATTCTGCATGAAAGGAGGACTAGCAGCCGAGTTGCATGGGAGAATGTGAAAAGTGTTCATATGTAGTAAAAACCTGAGAAATCCGTCCGTTTACGTCATTTGTTATCGAATCGACTTAAAGCCAGATCGTCACATTGGCCGCTCTTCTCTCTGAAACGGTTGTACTTATCGTCTGCAAAGCTATGTCGCGTGCTGCGGTGTGCGCAGACACTAAAAGCACCATAGTAGAACACAGATGAAGCTTCTAAGTTTATTGTAATAGCCAGTAAGAAGTAGTACAATTAAAGTTGTAGGTATCGATTATTGATATTTTAGCTGGTTTTGGTGCCTTGGACATGAGCTAGGACCTTAAGATTGTGCATGAAAGGAGGACTAGCAGCCGAGTTGCACAGGAGAATATGAAAAGTGTTCATATATAGTAAAAACCTGAGAAATCCGTCCTTATTCGTCATTTGTTATCGAATCGACTTAAAGCCAGATCGTCACATTGGCCGCTCTTCTCTCTGAACGGTTGTACTTATCGTCTGCAAAGCTATGTCGCTTGCTGCGGTATGTGGAGACACTAAAAGCACCATAGTAGAACACAGATGAAGCTTCTAAGTTGTTGTTATAGCCGGTAAGAAGTAGAACAATTGTAGTTTTAGGTGTCGATTGTTGACTTTTTAGCTGGCTTTGGTGCCTTGGACATGAGCTAGGACCTTAAGATTTTGCATGAAAAGAGGAGTAGCAGCCGAGTTGCACGGGAGAATGTGAAAAGTGTTCATATGTAGTAAACACCTTAGAAATCCGCCAGTTTTCGTCATTTGTTATCTAATCGACTTAAAGCCAGATCGCCATATTGGCCGCCCTTCTCTCTAAAACGTTTGTACTTATGGTCTGCAAAGTTATGTCGCGTGCTACGGTATGTGGAGACACTAAAAGCACCATAGTAGAACACAGATGAAGTTTCTAAATTGATGTAATAGCCAGTTAGAAGTAGTACAATTCATGTTTTAGTTATCGATTGTTGACTTTTTAACCTTCTTTGGTGCCCTGGACATGAGGTAGGACATTAAGATTTTGCATGAAAGGAGGACTAGCAACCGAGTTGCACGGGAGAATGTGAAAAGTGTTCATATGTAGTAAAAACCTGAGAAATCCGTCCGTTTCGTCATTTGTTATCGAATCGACTTAAAGCCAGATCGTCACATTGGCAGCTCTTCTCTCTGAAACGGTTGTACTTATCGTCTGCAATTCTATGTCGCGTGCTGCGGTATGCGGAGACACTAGAAGCACCATAGTAGAACACAGATGAAGCTTCTAAGTTGACGTAATAGCCAGTAAGAAGTAGTACAATTCAAGTTTTACGTATCGATTATTGATTTTTAGCTGGCTTTGGTGCAATGGACATGAGCTAGGACCTTAAGATTCTGCATGAAAGGAGGACTAGCAGCCGCGTTGCACGGGAGAATGTGAAAAGTGTTCATATGTAGTAAAAACCTGAGAAATCCGCCCGTTATCGTCATTTGTTATCGAATCGACTTAAAGCCAGATCGTCACATTGGCCGCTCTTCTCTCTGAAACGGTTTTACTTATCGTCTGCAAAGCTATGTCGCGTGCTGCGGTATGCGAGGCACTAAAAGCACGATAGTAGAACACAGATGAAGCTTCTAAATTGATGTAATAGCCAGTAAGAAGTAGTACAATTCAAGTTTTAGTTATGGATTATTGATTTTTTAACCTTCTTTGGTGCCCTGGATATGAGGTAGGACTTTAAGATTTTGCATGAAAGGAGGATTAGCAGCCGCGTTGCACGGGAGAATATGAAAAGTGTTCATATGTAGTAAAAACCTGAGAAATCCGTCCGTTTTCGTCATTTGTTATCGAATCGACTTAATGCCAGATCGTCACATTGTCCGCTCTTCTCTCTGAAACGGTTGTACTTACCGTCTGCAAAGCTATGTCGCGTGCTGCGGTATGCGGAGACACTAGAAGCACCATAGTAGAACACAGATGAAGCTTCTAAGTTGATGTAATATCCAGTAAGAAGTAGTACAATTCAAGTTTTAGGTATCGATTATTGACTTTTTAGCTGGCTTTGGTGCAATGGACATGAGCTAGGACCTTAAGATTCTGCATGAAAGGAGGACTAGCAGCCGCGTTGCACGGGAGAATGTGAAAAGTGTTCATATGTAGTGAAAACCTGAGAAATCCGTCCGTTTTCGTTATTTGTTATTGAATCGACTTGAAGCCAGATCGTCACATTGGCCGCACTTCAGTCTGAAACGGTTACATTTATCGTCTGCACAGCTATGTCGCGTGCTGCGGTATGCGGAGACACTAAAAGCACCATAGTAGAACATAGATGAAGCATCTAAGTTGATGTAATAGCCAGTAAGAAGTAGTACAATTCAAGTTTTAGGTATCGATTATTGACTTTTTGCCGGCTTCGGTGCCTTGGCGATGAAGTAGGACCATACGGTTTTGCATGAAGGGAGGACTAGCAGCCGCGTTGCACGGGAGACTGTGGAAAGTGTTCTTTTGTAGTAAAAACCTGAGAAATACGTCAGTTTTCGTCATTTGTTATTGAACCGACTTAAAGCCAGATCGTCACATTGGCCGCTCTTTGGTCTGAAACTGTTACATTTATCGTCTACAAAGATATGTCGTGTACTGTGGCATTAGGAGACACAAAAAGCACCATTGAAGAACACAGAAGAAGCTTCTAAGTTGATGTAATAGCCAGTAAGAAACAGTACATTTCAAGTTTTAGCTATCGATTACTGATTTTTACCCTTCTTTGGTGCCTTGGACATGTGCTAGGAACTAACGATTTTGCATTAGAGGAGGACTAGCAGTCGCGTTGCACGGGAGAATGTGAAAAGTGTTCATATGTAGTAAAAACCTGAGAAATCCGCCCGTGTTCGTCATTTGTTATCGAATCGACTTAAAGCCAGATCATCACATTGGCCACACTTCAGTCTGAAACGGTTACATTTATCGTCTGCAAAGCTATGTCGCGTGCTGCGGTTTGCGCAGACACTAAAAGCACCATAGTAGAACACAGATGAAGCTTCTAAGTTTATTGTAATAGCCAGTAAGAAGTAGTACAATTCAAGTTGTAGGTATCGATTATTGATATTTTAGCTGGTTTTGGTGCCTTGGACATGAGCTAGGACCTTAAGATTCTGCATGAAAGGAGGACTAGCAGCCGAGTTGCTTGGGAGAATGTGAAAAGTGTTCATATGTAGTCAAAAACCTGAGAAATCCGTCCGTCTTCGTCATTTGTCATCGAATCGACTTAAAGCCAGATCGTCACATTGGCCGCTGTTCTCTCTGAAACGGTTGTACTTATCGTCTGCAAAGCTATGTCGCGTGCTGCGGTATGCGGAGACACTAAAATCAATATAGTAGTACACAGATGAAGCTTCTAAGTTGAAGTATTAGCCAGTAAGAAGTAGTACAATTCAAGTTTTAGGTATCGATTATTGCCTTTTTAGCTGGCTTTGGTGCCTTGGACATGAGCTAGGACCTTAAGAATCTGCATGAAAGGCGGACTATCAGCCGAGTTGCACAGGAGAATATGAAAAGTGTTCATATGTAGTAAAAACCTGAGAAATCCGTCCGTTTTCGTCATTTGTTATCGAATCGACTTAAAGCCAGGTCGTCACATTGGCCGCTCTTCTCTCTGAAACGGTTGTCCTTATCGTCTGCAAAGCTATGTCGCTTGCTGCGGTATGTGGAGACACTAAAAGCACCATAGTAGAACACAGATGAAGCTTCTAAGTTGTTGTTATAACGAGTAAGAAGTAGTAAAATTTAAGTTTTAGGTATCGATTATTGACTTTTTTTCTAGCTATGGTGCCTTGGACATGAGCTTGGATCTTAGGATTCTGGATGAAAGGAGGACTAGCAGCCGAGTTGCACGGGAGTATGTGAAAAGTGTTCATATGTAATAAAAACCTGAGAAATCCGTCCGTTTTCGTCATTTGTTATCGAATCGACTTAAAGCCAGATCGACACATTGGCCGCTCTTCTCTCTGAAACGGTTGCACATATCGTCTGCAAAGCTATGTCGCTTGCTGCGGTATGCGGAGACACTAAAAGCACCATAGTAGAACACAGATGAAGCTTCTAAGTTGATGTAATAGCCAGTAAGAAGTAGTACAATTCAAGTTTTAGTTATGAATTATTGACTTTTTACCCTTCTTTGATGCCTTGGACATGAGCTAGAAACTTAAGATTTTGCATGAAAGGAGGACTAGCAGCCGCGTTGGACTGGAGAATGTGAAAAGTGTTCATATGTAGTAAAAACCTGAGAAATGGGTCCGTTTTTGTCATTTGTTATTGAACCGACTTAAAGCCAGATCGTCACATTGGCCGCTCTTTGCTCTGAAACTGTTACATTTATCGTCTGCAAAGCTATGTCGCATACTGTGGCATTAGGAGACACAAAATGCACCATAGTAGTACACAGATGAAGCTTCTAAGTTGATGTAATAGCAAGTGAGAAGTACTACATTCACGTTTTAGGTATCGATTATTGACTTTTTAGCTGGCTTTAGTGCCTTGGACATGAGCTAGGACGTTAACATTTTGCATGAAACGAGGACTAGCAGCCGAGTTGCACGGGAGAGTGTGGAAAGTGTTCATATGTAGTAAAAAAATGAGAAATCCGGCCGTTTTCTTCATTTGTTATCGAATCGACTTAAAGCCAGGTCGTCACATTGGCCGCTCTTCTCTCTGAAACGGTTTTAAATATCGTCTGCAAAGCTATGTCGCGTGCTGCAGTATGCGCAGACACTAATAGCACCATAGTACAACACAGATGAAGCTTCTAAGTTGATGTAATAGCCAGTAAGAAGTAGTACAATTCAAGTTTTAGGTATCGATTATTGACATTTAAGCTGGCTTTGGTGCCTTGGACATGAGCTAGGTCCTTAAGATTCTGCATGAAAGGAGGACTAGCAGCCGAGTTGCATGGGAGAATGTGAAAAGTGTTCATATGTAGTAAAAACCTGAGAAATCCGTCCGTTTACGTCATTTGTTATCGAATCGACTTAAAGCCAGATCGTCACATTGGCCGCTCTTCTCTCTGAAACGGTTTTACTTATCGTCTGCAAAGCTATGTCGCGTGCTGCGGTGTGCGCAGACACTAAAAGCACCATAGTAGAACACAGATGAAGCTTCTACGTTTATTGTAATAGCCAGTAAGAAGTAGTACAATTCAAGTTGTAGGTATCGATTATTGATATTTTAGCTGGCTTTGGTGCCTTGGACATGAGCTAGGACCTTAAGATTGTGCATGAAAGGAGGACTAGCAGCCGAGTTGCACAGGAGAATATGAAAAGTGTTCATATATAGTAAAAACCTGAGAAATCCGTCCTTATTCGTCATTTGTTATCGAATCGACTTAAAGCCAGATCGTCACATTGGCCGCTCTTCTCTCTGAACGGTTGTACTTATCGTCTGCAAAGCTATGTCGCTTGCTGCGGTATGTGGAGACACTAAAAGCACCATAGTAGAACACAGATGAAGCTTCTAAGTTGTTGTTATAGCCGGTAAGAAGTAGAACAATTGTAGTTTTAGGTGTCGATTGTTGACTTTTTAGCTGGCTTTGGTGCCTTGGACATGAGCTAGGACCTTAAGATTTCACATGAAAAGAGGACTAGCTGCCGGGTTGCACGGGAGAATGTGAAAAGTGTTCAAATGTAGTAAAAACGTGAGAAATCCGTCCGTTTACGTCATTTGTTATCGAATCTACTTAAGGCCAGATCGACACATTGGCCGCTCTTCTCTCTGAAACGGTTGTACTTATCGTGTGCAAAGCTATGTCGCGTGCTGCGGTATGCGGAGACACTAAAAGCACCATAGTAGAACACAGATGAAGCTTCTAAGTTGATGTAATAGCCAGTTAGAAGTAGTACAATTCATGTTTTAGTTATCGATTGTTGACTTTTTAACCTTCTTTGGTGCCCTGGACATGAGGTAGGACATTAAGATTTTGCATGAAAGGAGCACTAGCAGCCGAGTTGCACGGGAGAATGTGAAAAGTGTTCATATGTAGTAAAAACCTGAGAAATCCGTCCGTTTCGTCATTTGTTATCGAATCGACTTAAAGCCAGATCGTCACATTGGCCTCTCTTCTCTCTGAAACGGTTGTACTTACCGTCTGCAAAGCTATGTCGAATGCTGCGGTATACGGAGACACTAAAAGCACCATAGTAGAACACAGATGAAACTTCTAATTTGATGTAATAGCCAGTAAGAAGTAGTACAATTCAAGTTTTAGTGATGGATTATTGACCTTTTAGCTGGCTTTGGTGCCTTGGACATGAGCTAGGAACTTACGATTCTGCATGAAAGGAGCACTAGCAGCCGAGTTGCACGGGAGAATGTGAAAAGTGTTCATATGTAGTAAACACCTTAGAAATCCGCCAGTTTTCGTCATTTGTTATCTAATCGACTTAAAGCCAGATCGCCATATTGGCCGCCCTTCTCTCTAAAACGTTTGTACTTATGGTCTGCAAAGTTATGTCGCGTGCTACGGTATGTGGAGACACTAAAAGCACCATAGTAGAACACAGATGAAGTTTCTAAATTGATGTAATAGCCAGTTAGAAGTAGTACAATTCATGTTTTAGTTATCGATTGTTGACTTTTTAACCTTCTTTGGTGCCCTGGACATGAGGTAGGACATTAAGATTTTGCATGAAAGGAGGACTAGCAACCGAGTTGCACGGGAGAATGTGAAAAGTGTTCATATGTAGTAAAAACCTGAGAAATCCGTCCGTTTCGTCATTTGTTATCGAATCGACTTAAAGCCAGATCGTCACATTGGCAGCTCTTCTCTCTGAAACGGTTGTACTTATCGTCTGCAATTCTATGTCGCGTGCTGCGGTATGCGGAGACACTAGAAGCACCATAGTAGAACACAGATGAAGCTTCTAAGTTGACGTAATAGCCAGTAAGAAGTAGTACAATTCAAGTTTTACGTATCGATTATTGATTTTTAGCTGGCTTTGGTGCAATGGACATGAGCTAGGACCTTAAGATTCTGCATGAAAGGAGGACTAGCAGCCGCGTTGCACGGGAGAATGTGAAAAGTGTTCATATGTAGTAAAAACCTGAGAAATCCGCCCGTTATCGTCATTTGTTATCGAATCGACTTAAAGCCAGATCGTCACATTGGCCGCTCTTCTCTCTGAAACGGTTTTACTTATCGTCTGCAAAGCTATGTCGCGTGCTGCGGTATGCGAGGCACTAAAAGCACGATAGTAGAACACAGATGAAGCTTCTAAATTGATGTAATAGCCAGTAAGAAGTAGTACAATTCAAGTTTTAGTTATGGATTATTGACTTTTTAACCTTCTTTGGTGCCCTGGACATGAGGTAGGACATTAAGATTTTGCATGAAAGGAGGATTAGCAGCCGCGTTGCACGGGAGAATATGAAAAGTGTTCATATGTAGTAAAAACCTGAGAAATCCGTCCGTTTTCGTCATTTGTTATCGAATCGACTTAATGCCAGATCGTCACATTGTCCGCTCTTCTCTCTGAAACGGTTGTACTTACCGTCTGCAAAGCTATGTCGTGTGCTGCGGTGTGCGGAGACACTAAAAGCACCATAGTAGAACACAGATGAAGCTTCTAAATTGATGTAATAGCCAGTAAGAAGTAGTACAATTCAAGTTTTAGGTATCGATTATTGATTTTTAGCTGGCTTTGGTGCAATGGACATGAGCTAGGACCTTAAGATTCTGCATGAAAGGAGGACTAGCAGCCGCGTTGCACGGGAGAATGTGAAAAGTGTTCATATGTAGTAAAAACCTGAGAAATCCGCCCGTTATCGTCATTTGTTATCGAATGGACTTAAAGCCAGATTGTCACATTAGCCGCTCCTCTGTCTGAAACGGTTACATTTATCGTCTGCAAACCTATGTCGAGTGCTGCGGTATGCGGAGACACTAGAAGCACCATAGTAGAACACAGATGAAGCTTCTAAGTTGATGTAATAGCCAGTAAGAAGTGGTACAATTGAAGTTTTATTCATCGATTATTGACTTTTTACCCTTCTTTGTTGCCTTCGACTTGAGCTAGGAACTTAAGATTTTGCATGAAAGGAGGATTAGCGGCCGCGTTGCACGGGAGAATGTGAAAAGTGTTCATATGTAGTAAAAACCTGAGAAACCCGTCCGTTTTCGTCATTTGTTATCGAATCGACTTAAAGCCAGATCGTCACATTGGCAGCTCTTCTCTCTGAAACGGTTGTAGTTATCGTCTGCAATTCTATGTCGCGTGCTGCGGTATGCGGAGACACTAGAAGCACCATAGTAGAACACAGATGAAGCTTCTAAGTTGATGTAATATCCAGTAAGAAGTAGTACAATTCAAGTTTTAGGTATCGATTATTGACTTTTTAGCTGGCTTTGGTGCAATGGACATGAGCTAGGACCTTAAGATTCTGCATGAAAGGAGGACTAGCAGCCGCGTTGCACGGGAGAATGTGAAAAGTGTTCATATGTAGTGAAAACCTGAGAAATCCGTCCGTTTTCGTTATTTGTTATTGAATCGACTTGAAGCCAGATCGTCACATTGGCCGCACTTCAGTCTGAAACGGTTACATTTATCGTCTGCACAGCTATGTCGCGTGCTGCGGTATGCGGAGACACTAAAAGCACCATAGTAGAACATAGATGAAGCATCTAAGTTGATGTAATAGCCAGTAAGAAGTAGTACAATTCAAGTTTTAGGTATCGATTATTGACTTTTTGCCGGCTTCGGTGCCTTGGCGATGAACTAGGACCATACGGTTTTGCATGAAGGGAGGACTAGCAGCCGCGTTGCACGGGAGACTGTGGAAAGTGTTCTTTTGTAGTAAAAACCTGAGAAATACGTCAGTTTTCGTCATTTGTTATTGAACCGACTTAAAGCCAGATCGTCACATTGGCCGCTCTTTGGTCTGAAACTGTTACATTTATCGTCTACAAAGCTATGTCGTGTACTGTGGCATTAGGAGACACAAAAAGCACCATTGAAGAACACAGAAGAAGCTTCTAAGTTGATGTAATAGCCAGAAAGAAACAGTACACTTCAAGTTTTAGCTATCGATTACTGATTTTTACCCTTCTTTGGTGCCTTGGACATGTGCTAGGAACTTACGATTTTGCATTAGAGGAGGACTAGCAGTCGCGTTGCACGGGAGAATGTGAAAAGTGTTCATATGTAGTAAAAACCTGAGAAATCCGCCCGTGTTCGTCATTTGTTATCGAATCGACTTAAAGCCAGATCATCACATTGGCCACACTTCAGTCTGAAACGGTTACATTTATCGTCTGCAAAGCTATGTCGCGTGCTGCGGTTTACGCAGACAATAAAAGCACCATAGTAGAACACAGATGAAGCTTCTAAGTTTATTGTAATAGCCAGTAAGAAGTAGTACAATTCAAGTTGTAGGTATCGATTATTGATATTTTAGCTGGTTTTGGTGCCTTGGACATGAGCTAGGACCTTAAGATTCTGCATGAAAGGAGGACTAGCAGCCGAGTTGCTTGGGAGAATGTGAAAAGTGTTCATATGTAGTAAAAACCTGAGAAATCCGTCCGTCTTCGTCATTTGTCATCGAATCGACTTAAAGCCAGATCGTCACATTGGCCGCTGTTCTCTCTGAAACGGTTGTACTTATCGTCTGCAAAGCTATGTCGCGTGCTGCGGTATGCGGAGACACTAAAATCAATATAGTAGTACACAGATGAAGCTTCTAAGTTGAAGTATTAGCCAGTAAGAAGTAGTACAATTCAAGTTTTAGGTATCGATTATTGACTTTTTAGCTGGCTTTGGTGCCTTGGACATGAGCTAGGACCTTAAGAATCTGCATGAAAGGCGGACTAGCAGCCGAGTTGCTTGGGAGAATGTGAAAAGTGTTCATATGTAGTAAAAACCTGAGAAATCCGTCCGTCTTCGTCATTTGTCATCGAATCGACTTAAAGCCAGATCGTCACATTGGCCGCTCTTCTCTCTGAAACGGTTTTACTTATCGTCTGCAAAGCTATGTCGCGTGCTGCGGTATGCGAGGCACTAAAAGCACGATAGTAGAACACAGATGAAGCTTCTAAATTGATGTAATAGCCAGTAAGAAGTAGTACAATTCAAGTTTTAGTTATGGATTATTGACTTTTTAACCTTCTTTGGTGCCCTGGACATGAGGTAGGACATTAAGATTTTGCATGAAAGGAGGATTAGCAGCCGCGTTGCACGGGAGAATATGAAAAGTGTTCATATGTAGTAAAAACCTGAGAAATCCGTCCGTTTTCGTCATTTGTTATCGAATCGACTTAATGCCAGATCGTCACATTGTCCGCTCTTCTCTCTGAAACGGTTGTACTTACCGTCTGCAAAGCTATGTCGTGTGCTGCGGTGTGCGGAGACACTAAAAGCACCATAGTAGAACACAGATGAAGCTTCTAAATTGATGTAATAGCCAGTAAGAAGTAGTACAATTCAAGTTTTAGGTATCGATTATTGATTTTTAGCTGGCTTTGGTGCAATGGACATGAGCTAGGACCTTAAGATTCTGCATGAAAGGAGGACTAGCAGCCGCGTTGCACGGGAGAATGTGAAAAGTGTTCATATGTAGTAAAAACCTGAGAAATCCGCCCGTTATCGTCATTTGTTATCGAATGGACTTAAAGCCAGATTGTCACATTAGCCGCTCCTCTGTCTGAAACGGTTACATTTATCGTCTGCAAACCTATGTCGAGTGCTGCGGTATGCGGAGACACTAGAAGCACCATAGTAGAACACAGATGAAGCTTCTAAGTTGATGTAATAGCCAGTAAGAAGTGGTACAATTGAAGTTTTATTCATCGATTATTGACTTTTTACCCTTCTTTGTTGCCTTCGACTTGAGCTAGGAACTTAAGATTTTGCATGAAAGGAGGATTAGCGGCCGCGTTGCACGGGAGAATGTGAAAAGTGTTCATATGTAGTAAAAACCTGAGAAACCCGTCCGTTTTCGTCATTTGTTATCGAATCGACTTAAAGCCAGATCGTCACATTGGCAGCTCTTCTCTCTGAAACGGTTGTAGTTATCGTCTGCAATTCTATGTCGCGTGCTGCGGTATGCGGAGACACTAGAAGCACCATAGTAGAACACAGATGAAGCTTCTAAGTTGATGTAATATCCAGTAAGAAGTAGTACAATTCAAGTTTTAGGTATCGATTATTGACTTTTTAGCTGGCTTTGGTGCAATGGACATGAGCTAGGACCTTAAGATTCTGCATGAAAGGAGGACTAGCAGCCGCGTTGCACGGGAGAATGTGAAAAGTGTTCATATGTAGTGAAAACCTGAGAAATCCGTCCGTTTTCGTTATTTGTTATTGAATCGACTTGAAGCCAGATCGTCACATTGGCCGCACTTCAGTCTGAAACGGTTACATTTATCGTCTGCACAGCTATGTCGCGTGCTGCGGTATGCGGAGACACTAAAAGCACCATAGTAGAACATAGATGAAGCATCTAAGTTGATGTAATAGCCAGTAAGAAGTAGTACAATTCAAGTTTTAGGTATCGATTATTGACTTTTTGCCGGCTTCGGTGCCTTGGCGATGAACTAGGACCATACGGTTTTGCATGAAGGGAGGACTAGCAGCCGCGTTGCACGGGAGACTGTGGAAAGTGTTCTTTTGTAGTAAAAACCTGAGAAATACGTCAGTTTTCGTCATTTGTTATTGAACCGACTTAAAGCCAGATCGTCACATTGGCCGCTCTTTGGTCTGAAACTGTTACATTTATCGTCTACAAAGCTATGTCGTGTACTGTGGCATTAGGAGACACAAAAAGCACCATTGAAGAACACAGAAGAAGCTTCTAAGTTGATGTAATAGCCAGAAAGAAACAGTACACTTCAAGTTTTAGCTATCGATTACTGATTTTTACCCTTCTTTGGTGCCTTGGACATGTGCTAGGAACTTACGATTTTGCATTAGAGGAGGACTAGCAGTCGCGTTGCACGGGAGAATGTGAAAAGTGTTCATATGTAGTAAAAACCTGAGAAATCCGCCCGTGTTCGTCATTTGTTATCGAATCGACTTAAAGCCAGATCATCACATTGGCCACACTTCAGTCTGAAACGGTTACATTTATCGTCTGCAAAGCTATGTCGCGTGCTGCGGTTTACGCAGACAATAAAAGCACCATAGTAGAACACAGATGAAGCTTCTAAGTTTATTGTAATAGCCAGTAAGAAGTAGTACAATTCAAGTTGTAGGTATCGATTATTGATATTTTAGCTGGTTTTGGTGCCTTGGACATGAGCTAGGACCTTAAGATTCTGCATGAAAGGAGGACTAGCAGCCGAGTTGCTTGGGAGAATGTGAAAAGTGTTCATATGTAGTAAAAACCTGAGAAATCCGTCCGTCTTCGTCATTTGTCATCGAATCGACTTAAAGCCAGATCGTCACATTGGCCGCTGTTCTCTCTGAAACGGTTGTACTTATCGTCTGCAAAGCTATGTCGCGTGCTGCGGTATGCGGAGACACTAAAATCAATATAGTAGTACACAGATGAAGCTTCTAAGTTGAAGTATTAGCCAGTAAGAAGTAGTACAATTCAAGTTTTAGGTATCGATTATTGACTTTTTAGCTGGCTTTGGTGCCTTGGACATGAGCTAGGACCTTAAGAATCTGCATGAAAGGCGGACTATCAGCCGAGTTGCACAGGAGAATATGAAAAGTGTTCATATGTAGTAAAAACCTGAGAAATCCGTCCGTTTTCGTCATTTGTTATCGAATCGACTTAAAGCCAGGTCGTCACATTGGCCGCTCTTCTCTCTGAAACGGTTGTCCTTATCGTCTGCAAAGCTATGTCGCTTGCTGCGGTATGTGGAGACACTAAAAGCACCATAGTAGAACACAGATGAAGCTTCTAAGTTGTTGTTATAACGAGTAAGAAGTAGTAAAATTTAAGTTTTAGGTATCGATTATTGACTTTTTTTCTAGCTATGGTGCCTTGGACATGAGCTTGGATCTTAGGATTCTGGATGAAAGGAGGACTAGCAGCCGAGTTGCACGGGAGTATGTGAAAAGTGTTCATATGTAATAAAAACCTGAGAAATCCGTCCGTTTTCGTCATTTGTTATCGAATCGACTTAAAACCAGATCGACACATTGGCCCCCATTCTCTCTGAAACGGTTGCACATATCGTCTGCAAAGCTATGTCGCTTGCTGCGGTATGCGGAGACACTAAAAGCACCATAGTAGAACACAGATGAAGCTTCTAAGTTGATGTAATAGCCAGTAAGAAGTAGTACATTTCAAGTTTTAGTTATGGATTATTGACTTTTTACCCTTCTTTGATGCCTTGGACATGAGCTAGGAACTTAAGATTTTGCATGAAAGGAGGACTAGCAGCCGCGTTGGACTGGAGAATGTGAAAAGTGTTCATATGTAGTAAAAACCTGAGACATGCGTCCGTTTTCGTCATTTGTAATTGAACCGACTTAAAGCCAGATCGTCACATTGGCCGCTCTTTGCTCTGAAACTGTTACATTTATCGTCTGCAAAGCTATGTCGCGTACTGTGGCATTAGGAGACACAAAATGCACCATAGTAGTACACAGATGAAGCTTCTAAGTTGATGTAATAGCAAGTGAGAAGTACTACATTCACGTTTTAGGTATCGATTATTGACTTTTTAGCTGGCTTTAGTGCCTTGGACATGAGCTAGGACGTTAACATTTTGCATGAAACGAGGACCAGCAGCCGAGTTGCACGGGAGAATGTAGAAAGTGTTCATATGTAGTAAAAAAAATGAGAAATCCGGCCGTTTTCTTCATTTGTGATCGAATCGACTTAAAGCCAGGTCGTCACATTGGCCGCTCATCTCTCTGAAACGGTTTTACATATCGTCTGCAAAGCTATGTCGCGTGCTGCAGTATGCGCAGACACTAAAAGCACCATAGTACAACACAGATGAAGCTTCTAAGTTGATGTAATAGCCAGTAAGAAGTAGTACAATTCAAGTTTTAGGTATCGATTATTGACATTTAAGCTGGCATTGGTGCCTTGGACATGAGCTAGGTCCTTAAGATTCTGCATGAAAGAAGGACTAGCAGCCGAGTTGCATGGGAGAATGTGAAAAGTGTTCATATGTAGTAAAAACCTGAGAAATCCGTCCGTTTTCGTCATTTGTTATCGAATCGACTTAAAGCCAGATCGTCACATTGGCCGCTCTTCTCTCTGAAACGGTTTTACTTATCGTCTGCAAAGCTATGTCGCGTGCTGCGGTGTGCGCAGACGCTAAAAGCACCATAGTAGAACACAGATGAAGCTTCTAAGTTTATTGTAATAGCCAATAAGAAGTAGTACAATTCAAGTTGTAGGTATCGATTATTGATATTTTAGCTGGTTTGGGTGACTTGGACATGAGCTAGGACCTTAAGATTGTACATGAAAGGAGGACTAGCAGCCGAGTTGCACAGGAGAATATGAAAAGTGTTCATATGTAGTAAAAACCTGAGAAATCCGTCCTTTTTCGTCATTTGTTATCGAATCGACTTAAAGCCAGATCGTCACATTGGCCGCTCTTCTCTCTGAACGGTTGTACTTATCGTCTGCAAAGCTATGTCGCTTGCTGCGGTATGTGGAGACACTAAAAGCACCATAGTAGAACACAGATGAAGCTTCTAAGTTGTTGTTATAGCCGGTAAGAAGTAGAACAATTTAAGTTTTAGGTATCGATTGTTGACTTTTTAGCTGGCTTTGGTGCCTTGGACATGAGCTAGGACCTTAAGTTTTGCATGAAAAGAGGACTAGCAGCCGGGTTGCACGGGAGTATGTGAAAAGTGTTCAAATGTAGTAAAAACCTGAGAAATCCGTCCGTTTACGTCATTTGTTATCGAATCTACTTAAGGCCAGATCGACACATTGGCCGCTCTTCTCTCTGAAACGGTTGTACTTATCGTGTGCAAAGCTATGTCGCGTGCTGCGGTAGGCGGAGACACTAAAAGCACCATAGTAGAACACAGATGAAGCTTCTAAGTTGATGTAATAGCCAGTAAGAAGTAGTACAATTCATGTTTTAGTTATCGATTGTTGACTTTTTAACCTTCTTTGGTGCCCTGGACATGAGGTAGGACATTAAGATTTTGCATGAAAGGAGCACTAGCAGCCGAGTTGCACGGGAGAATGTGAAAAGTGTTCATATGTAGTAAAAACCTGAGAAATCCGTCCGTTTCGTCATTTGTTATCGAATCGACTTAAAGCCAGATCGTCACATTGGCCTCTCTTCTCTCTGAAACGGTTGTACTTACCGTCTGCAAAGCTATGTCGAATGCTGCGGTATACGGAGACACTAAAAGCACCATAGTAGAACACAGATGAAACTTCTAATTTGATGTAATAGCCAGTAAGAAGTAGTACAATTCAAGTTTTAGTTATGGATTATTGACTTTTTAACCTTCTTTGGTGCCCTGGACATGAGGTAGGACATTAAGATTTTGCATGAAAGGAGGACTAGCAGCCGCGTTGCACGGGAGAATATGAAAAGTGTTCATATGTAGTAAAATCCTGAGAAATCCGTCAGTTTTCGGCATTTGTTATCGAATCGACTGAAAGCCAGATTGTCACATTGGCCGCTCTTCTATCGGAAACGGTTACATTTATCGTCTGCAAAGCTATGTCGTGTGCTGCGGTATGCAGAGACACTAGAAGCACCATAGTAGAACACAGATCAAGCCTCTAAGTTGATGTAATAGCCAGTAAGAAGTAGTACAATTCAAGTTTTATTTATCGATTATTGACTTTTTACCCTTCTATGTTGCCTTCGACATGAGCTAGGAACTTAAGATTTTGCATGAAAGGAGGACTAGCCTCAGCGTTGCATGGTAGAATGTGTAAAGTGTTCATATGTAGTAAAAACCTGAGAAATCCGTCAGTTTTCGTCATTTGTTATCGAATCGACTTAAAGCCAGATCGCCATATTGGCCGCCCTTCTCTCTAAAACGTTTGTACTTATGGTCTGCAATGTTATGTCGCGTGCTACGGTATGTGGAGACACTAAAAGCACCATAGTAGAACACAGATGAAGCTTCTAAGTTGATGTAATAGCCAGTAAGAAGCAGTAGAATTCAAGTTTTAGGTATCGATTATTGATCTTTTAGCTGGCTTTGGTGCCTTGGACATGAGCTAGGACTTTAAGATTCTGCGTGAAATGAGGACTAGCAGCCGAGTTGCACGGAAGAATGTGAAAAGTGTTCATATGTAGTAAAAACCTGAGAAATCTCCCCGTTTCCGTCATTTGTTATCGAATCGACTAAAAGCCAGATCGTCACATTGGCCGCTCTTCTCTCTGAAACGGTTGTACATATCGTCTGCAAAGCTATGTCACGTGCTGCGGTATGCGAGGCACTAAAAGCACCATAGTAGAACACAGATGAAGCTTCTAAATTGTTGTAATAGCCAGTAAGAAGTAGTACAATTCAAGTTTTATTTATCGATTATTGACTTTTTAGCTGTCTTTGATGCCTTGGACATGAGCTAGGACCTTAATGTTTTGCATGAAAGGAGGAGTAGCAGCCGAGTTGCTCGGGAGAATGTGAAAAGTGTTCATATGTAGTAAAAACCTGAGAAATCCGCCGGTTTTCGTCATTTGTTATCGAATCCACTTAAAGCCAGATCGCCACATTGGCCGCTCTTCTCTCTGAAATGGTTGTACTTATCGTCTGCAATGCTATGTCGCATGCTGCGGTATGCGGAGACACAAGAAGCACCATAGTAGAACACAGATGAAGCTTCTAAGTTGATGTAATAGCCAGTAAGAAGTGGTACAATTGAAGTTTTATTCATCGATTATTGACTTTTTACCCTTCTTTGTTGCCTTCGACATGAGCTAGGAACTTAAGATTTTGCATGAAAGGAGGATTAGCGGCCGCGTTGCACGGGAGAATGTGAAAACTATTCATATGTAGTAAAAACCTGAGAAATCCGTCCGTTTTCGTCATTTGTTGTCGAATCGACTTAAAGCCAGATCGTCACATTGGCCGCTCTTCTCTCTGAAACGGTTGTACTTATCGTCTGCAAAGCAATGTCGCGTGCTGCGGTATGCGGAGACACTAAAAGCACCATAGTAGAACACAGATCAAGCTTCTAAGCTGATGTAATAGCCAGTTAGAAGTAGTACAATTCATGTTCTAGTTATCGATTATTGAATTTTTAACCTTCTTTGGTGCCCTGGACATGAGGTAGGACATTACGATTTCGCAGGAAAGGAGGACTAGCAACCTAGTTGCACTGGAGAATGTGAAAAGTGTTCATATGTAGTAAAAACCAGAGAAATCCGCCCGTTTCGTCATTTGTTATCGAATCGACTTAAAGCCAGATCGTCACATTGGCCGCTCTTCTCTCTGAAACGGTTGTACTTACCGTCTGCAAAGCTATGTCGCGTGCTGCGGTATGCGGAGACACTAAAAGCACCGTTGTAGAACAGAGATGAAGGTTCTAAGTTGATGTAATAGCCAGTAAGAAGTACTACAATTCAAGTCTTAGTTATGGATTGTTGACTATTTAGCCAGCTTTTGTGCCTTGGACATTAGCCAGGACCTTAAGATTATCCATGAAAGGAAGACTAGCAGCCGCATTGCACGGCAGAATGTGAAAAGTGTTCATATGTAGTAAAAACCAGAGAAATCCGTCCGTTTTCGTGATTTGTTATCGAATCGACTTATAGCCAGATCGTCACATTGGCCGCTCTTCTCTCTCAAGCGGTTACATTTATCGTCTGCAAAGCTATTTCGCGTGATGCGGTATGCGGAGACACTAAAAGCTCCATAGTAGAACACAGGTGAAAAGTTGATGTAGTAGCCAGTAAGAAGTAGTACAATTCAAGTTTTAGTTATCGATTATTGACTTTTTAGCCGCTTTAGTGCCTTGCACATGAGCTAGGACCTTAACATTTTGCATGAAAGGTGGACTAGCAGCCGCGTAGCACGGAAAATGTGATAAGTGTTCATATGTACTATAAACCTGAGAAATCCGTACGTTTTCGTCATTTGTTATCATATCGACTTAAAGCCAGATCGTCAATTACCCGTTCGTCTCTATGAAACGGTTACATTTATCGTCTGCAAAGCTGTGTCGCGTGCTGCGGTACGCAGAGACACTTAAAAGCACCATACTAGAACACAGATGAAACTTCTAAGTTGATGTAATAGCCAGTAAGAAGGAGTAGAATTCAAGTTTTAGTTATCGATTATTGACTTTTTTCCTTTGCTTGGTGCCTTGGTCATGAGCTAGGACCTTAAGACTTTGCATGAAAGGAGGACTAGCAGCCGTGTTGCACGGGAGAATGTGGAATGTGTTCATATAGAGTAAACCCTGAGAAATCCGTCCGTTTTCGTCATTTGTTATCGAATCGATTAATGCCACATCGACACATTGGCCGCTATTCTCTCTGATAGGGTCACATTATCGTCTGCAAAGCTATGTCGTGTGCTGCGGTATGCGGAGACACTAAAAGCACTATTGTAGAACATAGATGAAGCTTCTAAGTTGACGTAATTGCCAGTAAGAAGTAATAAAATTCAAGTTTTAGTTATGGATTATTGACTTTTTAGCCGGCTTTGGTGCCTTGCACATGAGCTAGGACCTTAATATTTAGCATGATAGGAGGACTAGCAGCCGAGTTGCATGGAAGGATGTGTAAAGTGTTCATATGTAGTAAAAACCTTAGAAATCCGTTCGATTTCGTAATTTTTTATCGAATCGACTTAAAGCCAGATCGTCACGTTGGCCGCTCTACTCTCTGAAACGGTTACATGTATCGTCTATAAAGCTATGTCGCGTGCTACAGTATGCGGTGACACTAAAAGCACCATAGTAGAACACAGATGAAGCTTCTAAGTTGATGTAATAGCGAGTAAGAAGTAGTACAATTCAAGTTTTAGTTATCGATTATTGACTTTTAACCCTTCTTCGGTGCCTTGGACATGAGATAGGACCTTACGATTTTGTATGAATTGAGGACTAGCAGCCGCGTTGTACTGGAGAATGTGAAAAGTGTTCATATGTAGTAAAAACCTGAGAAATCCGTCCGTTTTCGTCATTTGTTATCGAATCGACTTAAAGCCAGATCGTCACATTGGCCGCTCTTCTCTGTGAAACGGTTACATTTATCATCTGCAAAGCTATGTCGCGTGCTGCGGAATGCGGAGACACTAAAAGCTCCATAGTAGAACACAGATGAAGGTTCTAAGTTGATGTAATAGTCAGTATTAAGTTTTATAATTCAAGTTTTAGTTATCCATTATTGACTTTTCACCCTTCTTAGGTGTCTTGCACATGAGCTAGTACCTTAACATTTTGCATGAAAGTAGGACCAGCAGCCGCGTTGCACGGGAGAATGTGAAAAGTGTTCATATGTAGTATAATCCTGAGAAATCCGTCCGTTTTCGTCATTTGTTATCGAATCGACTTAAAGCCAGATAGTCATATTGCCCGCTATTCTCTCTGAAAGATTACATTTATCGTCTGCAAAGCTATATCGCGTGCTGCAATATGCAGTGAAACTAAAAGCGCCATAGTAGAACACAGATGAAGCTTCTAAGTTGATGTAATAGGCAGTAAGTAGTAGTACAATTCAAGTTTTAGTTATCGATTATTGAGTTTTTACCCTTCTTTGGTGCATGGGACATCAGCTAGGACCTTACGATTTTGCATGAAGGGATGTCTAACAGCCGCGTTGCTCGGGGGAATGTGAAAAGTGTTCATATGTAGTAAAATCCTGAGAAATCACTCCGTTTTCGTTATTTGTTGTCGAATGGACTTAATGCTAGATCGTCACATTGGCCGCTCTTCTCTCTGAAACGGTAACATATATCATCGGCAAAGCTATGTCGCCTGCTGCGGTATGCAGAGACACTAAAAGCAGCATAGTAGATCACAGATGAAGCTACTAAGTTGATGTAATAGCCAGTAAGAAGAGGTACAATTCAAGTTTTAGTTATCTATTATTGACTTTTTAGCCGGCTTTCATGCCTTGGGCATGAGCTACGACCTTAAGATTTTGCGTGAAAGGAGGATTAGCAGCCGCGTTGCACGGGAGAACGTGGAAAGTGTTCATATGTAGTAAAAACCTGAGAAATCCGTCAGTTTTCTTGATTTGTTATCGAATCATCTTAAAGCCACATCGTCACATTGGCCGCTCTTCTCTCTGAAACGGTTACATTTATCGTCTAAAAGCTATGTTGCGTGCTGCGGTATGCGGAGACACTAAAAGCACGATTGTAGAACATAGATGAAGCTTCTAAGTTGACGTAATTGCTAGTAACAAGTAATAAAATTCAAGTTTTAGTTATGGATTATTGACTATTTAGCCGGCTTTTGTGCCTTGAACATGAGCTATGACTTTAAGATTTTGCATGAATGCGGGACTAGCAGCCGCGTTGCATGGGAGAATGTGAAAAGTGTTCATATGTAGAAAAAACCTTAGAAATACGTCTGTTTTCGTCATTTGTTATCGAATCGACTTAAAGCCAGATCGTCACATTGGCCGCTCATCTCTATGAAACGGTTACATTTATCGTCTGCAAAGCTATGTCGCGTGCTGCGGTATGCAGAGACACTAAAAGCACCATAGTAGAACACAGATGAAGCTTCCAAGTTGATGTAATAGCCCGTAAGATGTAGTACAATTAGAGTTATAGTTATCGATTATTGACTTTTCACCCTTTTTTGGTGCCTTGCACATGAGGTAGGACCTTAAGATTTTGCATGAAAGGAGGACTAACAACCGCGTTGCACGTGAGAATGTGAAAAGTGATCATATGTAGTAAAAACCTGAGAAATCCGTACGTTTTCGTCATTTGTTATCGAATCGACGTAAAGCCAGATCGTCAATTACCCGTTCATCTCTATGAAACGGTTACATTTATCGTCTGCAAAGCTATGTCGCGTGCTGCGGTACGCAGAGACACTAAAAGCACCATAGTAGAACACAGATGAAACTTCCAAGTTGATGTAACAGCCCGTAAGAAGTAATACAATTCAAGTTTTAGTTATCGATTATTGACTTTTTACACTCCTTTGGTGCCTTGGACATGAGGTAGGACCTTAAGACTTTCCATGAAAGCAGGACTAGCAGCCGCGTTGCATGGGAGAATGTGAAAAGTGTTCAAATGTAGTAAAAACCTTAGAAATCCGTCAATTTTCTTCATTTGTTATCGAATCGACTTAAAGCCAAATCGTCACATTGGCCGCTCTTCTCTCTGAAACGGGTACATTTATCTACATCTACTCTACATCCGTACTCCGCAAGCCACCTGACGGTGTGTGGCGGAGGGTACCCTGAGTACCTCTATCGGTTCTCCCTTCTATTCCAGTCTCGTATTGTACGTGGAAAGAAGGACTGTCGGTATGCTTCTGTGTGGGCTCTAATCTCTCTGATTTTATCCTCATGGTCTCTTCGCGAGATATACGTAGGAGGGAGCAATATACTGCTTGACTCTTCGGTGAAGGTATGTTCTCGAAACTTCAACAAAAGCCCGTACCGAGCTACTGAGCGTCTCTCCTGCAGAGTCTTCCACTGGAGTTTATCTATCATCTCCGTAACGCTTTCACAATTACTAAATGATCCTGTAACGAAGCGCGCTGCTCTCCGTTGGATCTTCTCTATCTCTTCTATCAACCCTACCTGGTGCGGATCCCACACTGCTGAGCAGTATTCAAGCATTGGGCGAACAAGCGTACTGTAACCTACTTCCTTTGTTGTCGGATTGCATTTCCTTAGGATTCTTCCAATGAATCTCAGTCTGGCATCTGCTTTACCGACGATCAACTTTATATGATCATTCCATTTTAAATCACTCCTAATGCGTACTCCCAGATAATTTATGGAATTAACTGCTTCCAGTTGCTGACCTGCTATTTTGTAGCTAAATGATAAGGGACCTATCTTTCTATGTATTCGCATCACATTACACTTCGCTACATTGAGATTCAATTGCCATTCCGTGCACCATGCGTCAATTCGCTGCAGATCCTCCTGCAATTCAGTACAATTTTCCATTGTTGCAACCTCTCGATACACCACAGCATCATCTGCAAAAAGCCTCAGTGAACTTCCGATGTCATCCACCAGGTCATTTATGTATATTGTGAATAGCAACGGTCCTATGACACTCCCCTGCGGCACACCTGAAATCTATAAAGCTATGTTGCTTGCTGCGGTATGCGGAGACACTAAAAGCACCATTGTAGAACACAGATGAAGCTTCTAAGTTGACGTAATTGCCAGTAAGAAGAAATGCAATTCAAGTTTTAATTATGGATTATTGACTTTTTAGCCGGCTTTGGTGCCTTGGACATGAGCTATGACCTTAAGATTTAGCGTGGTAGGAAAACGAGCAGCCGCGTTGCATGGGAGAATGTGAAAAGTGTTCATATGTAGTAAAAACCTGAGAAATCCGTCCGTATTCGCCATTTGTTATCGAATCGATTTAAAGCCATATCGTCATATTATCCCCTCTTCTCTATGAAACGGTTACATTTATCATCTGGAAAGCTATGTCGCGTGATGCGGAATGCGGAGACACTTAAAAGTACCACAGTAGAACACAGAGGAAACTTCTAACTTGATGTAATAGCCAGTAAGAAGAAGTACAATTCAAGATTTAGTTATCGATTATTGACTTTTTACCTTTGTTTGGTGCCTTGGACATGAGCTAGGACGTTAAGATTTTGAATGAAAGAAGGACTAGCACCCGCGTTGCATGCAAGAAGGTTAAAAGTGTTCATATGTAGTGAAAACCTGAGAAATCCGTCCGTTTTCGTCATTTGTTATCGAATCGATTAAAGCCACATCGTCACATTGGCCGCTATTCTCTCAGAAACGGTTACATTATCGTATGCAAAGCTATGTCGCATGCTGCGGTATGCGTAGACACTAAAAGCACCGTAGTAGTACACAGATGAAGCTTCTAAGTTGATGTAATAGCCACTAAGAAGCAGCACAATTCAAGTTTTAGTAATGGATTATTGACTATTTAGCCGGCTTTTGTGCCTTGAACATGAGCTAGGACCTTAAGATTTTGCATGAAAGGAGGAGTATCAGCCGCGTCGCTCGGGAGAATGTGGAAAGTGTTCATATGTAGTAAAAACCTGAGAAATCCGTCCGTTTTCGTCATTTGTTATCGAATCGTCTTAACGTCACATCGTCACATTGGCCCAACTTCTCTCTGAAACGGTTACATTATCGACTGCAAAGCTATATCGCGTGCTGCGGTTTGCGGAGACACTAAAAGCTCCATAGTAGAACACAGATGAAGCTTCTAAGTTTATGTAATAGCCAGTAAGAAGTAGAACAATTCAAGTTTTAGTTATCGATTACTGACTTTTTAGCCGGCTTTCATGCCTTTGGCATGAGCTACGACCTTAAGATTTTGCGTGAAAGGAGGACTAGCAGCCGCGTTCCACGGGCGAATGTGAAAGGTGTTCATATGTAGTAAAAAACTGTGAAATCCATCCGTTTTCGTCATTTGTTATCGAATCGATTTAAAGCCAGATCGTCACATTGGCCTCTCTTCTCTCTGAAACCGTTACATTTATCGTCTGCAAAGCTATGTCGCGTGCTGCGGTATGCGGAGACACTAAAAGCACCATAGTAGAACACAGAAGAAGCTTCTAAGTTGATGTAATAGCCCGTAAGATGTTGTACAATTCGAGTATTAGTTATCGATTATTGACTTTTTACCATTCTTTGGTGCCTTGGACATGAGCTAGGACATTAAGATTTTACATAAAGGAGGACTAGCAGCCGCGTTGCACGGGAGAATGTTAAAAGTGTTCATATGTAGTAAAAACCTGATAAAAACGTCCGTTTTCGTCATTTGTTATCGAATCGACTTAAAGCCATATCGTCACACTGGCCGCTCTTCTCTCTGAAACGTTTATATTTATCATCTGCAAAGCTATGGCAAGTGCTGCGGTATGCGGAAACACTAAAAGCACCATAGTAGAACATACATGAAGCTTCTAAGTTGGTGTAATAGCCTATAAGAAGTAGTACAATTCATTTTTAGTTACCGATTATTGACTTTTTACCCATATTTGGTGCCTTGTACATGAGCTAAAACCTTAAGATTTTGCATGAAAGGAGGACTATCAGGCGCATTGCAAGGGAGAATGTGAAAAGTGTTAATATAGAGTAAAAAACTGTGAAATCCATCCGTTTTCGTCATTTGTTATCGAATCGATTTCAAGCCAGATCGTCACATTGGCCTCTCTTCTCTCTGAAACCGTTACATTTATCGTCTGCAAAGCTGTGTCGCGTGCTGCGGTATGCGGAGACACTAAAAGCACCATAGTAGAACACAGAACAAGCTTCTAAGTTGATGTAATAGCCCGTAAGATGTTGTACAATTCAAGTTTTAGTTATCGATTATTGTCTTTTTACCATTCTTTGGTGCCTTGGACATGAGCTAGGACCTTAAGATTTTACATGAAAGGAGGACCAGCAGCCGCGTTGCACGGGAGAATGTGAAAAGTGGTCATATGTAGTATAAACCAGAGAAATCCGTCCGTTTTCGTCATTTGTTATAGAATCGACTTAAAGCAAGATCGTCACATTCGCCGCTCTCCTCTCTGAAACGGTTACATTTATCGTATGCAAAGCTATGTCGCGTGCTGTGGTATGCAGAGACACTAAAAGCACCATAGTAGAACAAAGATTAAGCTTCTAAGTTGATGTAATAGCCAGTAAGAAGTAGTACAATTCTAGTTTTAGTTACCGATTACTGACTTTTTACCATTCTTTGGTGCCTTGGACAAGACTTAGGACCCTAAGATTTTGCATGAAATTAGGAATCGCAGCCGCGTTGCACGGGAGAATGTGAAAAGTGTTCAAATGTAGTAAAAACCTGAGAAATCCTTCCGTTTTCGTCATTTGCTATCGATTCGACTTAATGTCAGGTCGTCATATTGGCCACTCTTCTCTCTGACACGGTTACATTTATCGTCTGCATAGCTATGTCGCGCGCTGTGGTATGCAGAGACACTAAAAGCACCATAGTAGAACACAGCTGAATCTTCAAATTTCATGTAATAGCCAGTAAGAAGTAGTAAAATTCAATTTTTAGTTATCGATTATTGTCTTTTTAGCAGGTTTTGGTGCCTTGGACATGGGCTAGGACCTTAAGATTTTGCATGAAAGTAGGACTAGCAGCCGCGTTGCATGGGTGAATGTAAAAAGTGTTCATATCTAGTAAAAACCAGAGAAATCTGTCCGTTTCGTCATTTGTTATCGAATCGACTTAAAGTCAGATCGTCACATCCGCCGCCCTTATCTCTGATACTGTAACATTTATCGTCTGCATAGCTATACCGCGCGCTGCGGTATGCAGAGACACTAAAAGCATTATAGTAGAACACAGCTGAATCTTCAAATTTGATGTAATAGCCAGTAAGAAGTAGTAAAATTCAAGTTTTAGTTATCGATTATTGCCTTTTTAGCAGGTTTTGGTGCCTTGGACATGGGTTAGGACCTTAAGATTTTGCATGAAAGTAGGACTAGCAGCCGCGTTGCATGGGTGAATGTGAAAAGTGTTCATATGTAGTAAAAACCAGAGAAATCCGTCCGTTTTCGTCATTTGTTATCGAATCGACTTAAAGCCAGATCGTCACATTGGTCGCTCTTCTCTCTGAAACGGTTACATTTATCGTCTGCATAGCTATGTCGCTCGCTGCGGTATGCAGAGACACTAAAAGCACCATAGTAGAACACAGCTGAATCTTCAAATTTGATGTAATAGCCAGTAAGAAGTAGTAAAATTCAAGTTTTAGTTATCGATTATTGTCTTTTTAGCAGGTTTTGGTGCCTTGGACATGGGCTAGGACCTTAAGATTTTGCATGAAAGTAGCACTAGCAGCCGCGTTGCATGGGTAAATGTGAAAAGTGTTCATATGTAGTAAAAACCAGAGAAATCCGTCCGTTTCGTCATTTGTTATCGAATCGACTTATAGTCAGATCGTCACATCGGCCGCTCTTCTCTCTGATACGGTTACATTAATCGTCTGCATAGCTATGTCGCGCGCTGCGGTATGCAGAGACACTAAAATCACCATATTAGAACACAGCTGAATCTTCCAATTTGATGTAATAGCCAGTAAGAAGTAGTAAAATTCAAGTTTTAGTTATCGATTATTGCTTTTTAACAGCTTTTGGTGCCTTGGACATGGGCTAGGACCTTAAGATGTTGCATGAAAGTAGGACTAGCAGCCGCGTTGCATGGGTGAATGTGAAAAGTGTTCATATGTAGTAAAAACCAGAGAAATCCGTCCGTTTTCGTCATTTGTTATCGAATCAACTTAAAGCCAGATCGTCACATTGGTCGCTCTTCTCTCTGAAACTGTTACATTTATCGCCTGCAAAGCTACGCCGCTTGCTGCGGTATGCGGAGACACTAAAACCACCATGGTAGAACACAGATGAAGTTTCCAAGATGATGTAAAAGCCAGTAAGAAGTAGTATAATTCAAGTTTAGTTATCGATTATTGAATTTTTACCCTTCTTTGGTGTCTTGGACATGAGCTAGTACCTTAAGATTTTTCCAGAAGGGGGGACTAGCAGCCGCGTTGCACGGGAGAATGTGATAAGTGTTCATATGTAGTATAAACCAGAGAAATCCGTCCGTTTTCGTCATTTGTTATCGAATCGACTTAAAGCCATATCGTCACATTGGCCGCTCTTCTCTCTGAAACGGTTACATTTATCGTCGGCAAGTTATGTCGCGTGCTGCGGTATACGGAGACACTAAAACACCATAGTAGAACACAGATGAAGCTTCTAAGTTGATGTAATAGCCAGTAAGAAGTAGTACAATTCAAGTTTTAGTTATCGATTATTGACTTTTTACCATTCTTTGGTGCCTTGGACATGAGCTTTGACCTTAAGATTTTACATGAAAGGAGGACCAGCAGCCGCGTTGCACGGGAGAATGTGAAAAGTGTTCATATGTAGTATAAACCAGAGAAATCCATCCGTTTTCGTCATTTGCTATAGAATCGACTTAAAGCAAGATCGTCACATTCGCCACTCTCCTCTCTGAAACGGTTACATTTATCGTATGCAAAGCTATTTCGCGTGCTGTGGTATGCAGAGACACTAAAAGCACCATAGTAGAACAAAGATTAAGCTTCTAAGTTGATGTAATAGCCAGTAAGAAGTAGTACAATTCTAGTTTTAGTTACCGATTACTGACTTTTTACCCTTTTTGGTGCCTTGGACAAGACCTAGGACCCTAAGATTTTGCATGAAATTAGGAGTCGCAGCCGCGTTGCACGGGAGAATGTGTAAAAGTGTTCAGATGTAGTAAAAACCTGAGAAATCCTTCCGTTTTCGTCATTTGCTATCGATTCGACTTAATGTCAGGTCGTCATATTGGCCACTCTTCTCTCTGACACGGTTACATTTATCGTCTGCATAGCTATGTCGCGCGCTGTGGTATGCAGAGACACTAAAAGCACCATAGTAGAACACAGCTGAATCTTCAAATTTCATGTAATAGCCAGTAAGAAGTAGTAAAATTCAAGTTTTAGTTATCGATTATTGTCTTTTTAGCAGGTTTTGGTGCCTTGGACATGGGCTAGGACCTTAAGATTTTGCATGAAAGTAGGACTAGCAGCCGCGTTGCATGGGTGAATGTGAAAAGTGTTCATATCTAGTAAAAACCAGAGAAATCTGTCCGTTTCGTCATTTGTTATCGAATCGACTTAAAGTCAGATCGTCACATCCGCCGCCCTTCTCTCTGATACTGTAACATTTATCGTCTGCATAGCTATACCGCGCGCTGCGGTATGCATAGACACTAAAAGCATTATAGTAGAACACAGCTGAATCTTCAAATTTGATGTAATAGCCAGTAAGAAGTAGTAAAATTCAAGTTTTAGTTATCGATTATTGCCTTTTTAGCAGGTTTTGGTGCCTTGGACATGGGATAGGACCTTAAGATTTTGCATGAAAGTAGGACTAGCAGCCGCGTTGCATGGGTGAATGTGAAAAGTGTTCTTATGTAGTAAAAACCAGAGAAATCCGTCCGTTTTCGTCATTTGTTATCGAATCGACTTAAAGCCAGATCGTCACATTGGTCGCTCTTCTCTCTGAAACGGTTACATTTATCGTCTGCATAGCTATGTCGCTCGCTGCGGTATGCAGAGACACTAAAAGCACCATAGTAGAACACAGCTGAATCTTCAAATTTGATGTAATAGCCAGTAAGAAGTAGTAAAATTCAAGTTTTAGTTATCGATTATTGTCTTTTTAGCAGGTTTTGGTGCCTTGGACATGGGCTTGGACCTTAAGATTTTGCATGAAAGTAGCACTAGCAGCCGCGTTGCATGGGTAAATGTGAAAAGTGTTCATATGTAGTAAAAACCAGAGAAATCCGTCCGTTTCGTCATTTGTTATCGAATCGACTTAAAGTCAGATCGTCACATCGGCCGCTCTTCTCTCTGATACGGTTACATTAATCGTCTGCATAGCTATGTCGCGCGCTGCGGTATGCAGAGACACTAAAAGCACCATATTAGAACACAGCTGAATCTTCCAATTTGATGTAATAGGCAGTAAGAAGTAGTAAAATTCAAGTTTTAGTTATCGATTATTGTCTTTTTAACAGGTTTTGGTGCCTTGGACATGGGCTAGGACCTTAAGATGTTGCATGAAAGTGGGACTAGCAGCCGCGTTGCATGGGTGAATGTGAAAAGTGTTCATATGTAGTAAAAACCAGAGAAATCCGTCCGTTTTCGTCATTTGTTATCGAATCGACTTAAAGCCATATCGTCACATTGGCCGCTCTTCTCTCTGAAACGGTTACATTTATCGTCGGCAAGTTATGTCGCGTGCTGCGGTATACGGAGACACTAAAACACCATAGTAGAACACAGATGAAGCTTCTAAGTTGATGTAATAGCCAGTAAGAAGTAGTACAATTCAAGATTTAGTTACCGATTATTGACTATTTACCCTTCTTTGGTGCCTTGGACGTGAGCTAGGTCCAAAAGATTTTGCATGAAAGGAAGACCAGCAGCCGCGTTGCACGGGAGAATGTGAAAAGTGTTCATATGTAGTAAAAACCTTTGAAATCCGTCCGCTTTCGTCATTTGTTATCGAATCGACTTAAAGCCAGATCGTCACATTGGCCGCTCTTCTCCCTGAAACGGTTGTTCTTATCGTCTGAAAGCTATGTCGCTTGCTGCGGTATGCGGAGACACTAAAAGCACCATAGTAGAACACAGCTGAAGCTTCAAATTTGATGTAATAGCCAGTAAGAAGTAGTAAAATTCAAGTTTTAGTTATCGATTATTGTCTTTTTAGCAGGTTTTGGTTCATTGGACATGGGCTAGGACCTTAAGATTTTGCTTGAAAGTAGGACTTGCAGCCTCGTTGCATGGGTGAATGTGAAAAGTGTTAACATGTAACAAAAACCAGAGAAATCCGTCCATTTTCGTCATTTGTTATCGAATCAACTTAAAGCCAGAACGTCACATTGGTCACTCTTCCCTCTGAAACGGTTACATTTATCGCCTGCAAATCTACGTCGCTTGCTGCGGTATGCAGAGACACTAAAAGCACCATAGTAGAACACACATGAACCTTCTAAGTTGATGTAATAGCCAGTAGGAGGTAGTACAATTCAAGTTTTAGTTATCGATTATTGACTTTTTACCCTTCTTTGGTGCCTTCGACATGATCTAGGACCTTAAGAATTAGCACGAAAGCAGAACTGGCAGCCGCATTGCACGGCAGAATGTGAAAATTATTCATATGTAGTAAAAACCTGAGAAATCAGTCCGTTATCGTCATTTGTTATCGAATCGACTTAAAGCCAGATCGTCAAATTGGCCGCTCTTCTCTCTGAAACGGTTACATTTATCGTCTGCAAAGCTATGTCGCGTGCTGCGGTATGCCGAGACACTAAAAGCACCATAGTAGAAAACAGATGAAGCTTCTAAGATGATGTAATAGCCAGTAAGTAGCAGTACAAATCAAATTTTAGTTATCGACTATTGACTTTTTACCCTTCTTTGGTGCCGTGGACATGAGCTAGGGCTTTCAGTTATTGCATGAAATGAGGACCAGTAGCTGCGTTATACGGGAGAATGTGAAAAGTGTTCATATGTAGTAAAAAAACCAGAGAAATCCGTCCGTTTTCGTCTTTGTTATCGAATCGACTTAAAGCCAGATCGTCACATTTGAAGCTGATCTCTCTGAAACGGTTACATATATCGTCTGCAAAGCTATGTCGCGTGCTGCGATATGCGGAAACACTTAAAGCACCATAGTAGAACACAGATGGAGCTTCTAAGATGATGTAATAGCCAGTAAGAAGTAGTACAATTCAAGTTTAGTTACCGATTATTGACTCTTTACCCACATTTGGTGCCTTGTACATGAGCTAGGACATTAAGATTTTGCTTGAGAGTAGCACTAGCAGCCGCGTTGCACAGGAGAAAGTGAAAAGTGTTAATATGTACTAAAAACCTGAGAAATCCGTCCGCTTTCGTCATTTGTCATCGGATCGACTTAAAGCCAGATCGTCACATTGGCCGCTCATCTCTCTGAAACGCTTACATTTATCGTCTGCAAAGCTATGTCGCGTACTGCGGTATGCGGATACACTAAAAGCACCATAGTAGAACACAGATGAAGCTTCTAAGTTGATGTAATAGCCAGTTAGAAGAAGTAAAATTCAAGTTTTAGTTATGGATTATTGACTTATTACCATTCTTTGGTGCCTTTGACATGAGCTAGGACCTTAAGATTCTGCATGAAAGGAGGACTAGCAGCCGAGTTGCATGGGAGAATGTGAAAAGTGTTCATATGTAGTAAAAACCTGAGAAATCCGTCCGTTTTCGTCATTTGTTATCGAATCGACTTAAAGCCATATCGTCACATTGGCCGCTCTTCTCTCTGAAACGGTTACATTTATCATCTGCAAAGCTATGTCAAGTGCTGCGGTATGCGGAAACACTTAAAGCACCATAGTAGGACGCAAATGAAGCTTCTACGTTGCTGTAATGGCCAGTGAAAAGTAGTACAATTCAAGTTTTAGTTACCGATTATTGACTTTTTACCCCCATTTAGTGCCTTGTACTTGAACTAGGACCTCAAGATTTTGCATGAAAGGAGTACTAGCAGCCGCGTTGTACAGGAGAATGTGCAAAGTGTTCATATGTAGTAAAACCTGAGAAATCCGTCCGTTTTCGTCATTTGATATCGAATCGACTTAAAGCCATATCGTCACATTGGCCGCTGTTCTCTCTGAAACGGTTATGTTTAACAGCTGCAAAGCTATGTCAAGTGCTGTGGTATGCGGAAACACTAAAAGCACCATAGTAGAACAAAGATGATACTTCTAAGTTGATGTAGTAGCCAGTACGAAGCAGTGCAATTCAAGTTTTAGTTATCGATTATTGAATTTTTAGACGGCTTTGGTGCATGGGACATCAGCTAATACCTTAAGATTTTGCATGAAGGGAGGTCTTGCAGCCGCGTTGCACGGGGGAATGTGAAAAGTCTTCATATGTACGGAAAACCTGAGAAATCCGCTCGTTTTCGTCATTTGCTGTCGAATCGACGTAATGCCAGATGGTCACAATGGCCGCTCTTCTCTCTGAAACAGTTCCATTTATCGTGTGCAAAGCTATGTCGCGTGCTGCAGTATGCGGATACACTAAAAGCATCATAATAGAACACAGAAGAAGCTTCTAGGTTGATGTGATAGCAATTACGATGCAGGGCAATTTAAGTTTTAGTTATCGATTACTGACTTTTTAGACGGCATTGCTGCCTTGGACATGAGCTAGCACCTACATTTTTTGCATGAAGGGAGGCCTAGCGGCCACGTTGCATGGGAGAATGTGAAAATTGTTCATATGTATTGAAACCTGAAAAATCTGCCCGTTTTCGCCATTTGCTAACGAATCGACTTAATGCCAGATCGTCATATTGACACCAAAAGCACCATTATAGACCACAGAAGAAGCTTCTAAGTTGTTGTAAGAGCCAGTACGAAGAAGTGTAACTCAAATATTAGTTATCGTTGATTGACATTTTAGACGGCTTTGGTGGGTTGGATATGAGCTAAGACTTTAAGATTTTGCATGATGGGAGGTCAAGCAGCCACGTTGCACGGGAGAGTGTGAAATATGTTCATATGTAAAGAAAACTTGAGAAAGCCGCCCGTTTCCGTCATTTGCTATCGAATCGACTTAGCGCCACATCGTCATATTGGCCGCTCTTCTCTCTGAAACGGTTACATTTACCGTGTGCAAAGCTATGTCGCGTGCTGCAGTATGCGGAGACACTAAAAGCATCATAATAGAACACAGATCAAGCCTTTAAGTTGATGTGATACCCAGTACGAAGCAGTAGAATTCATGTTTTGGTTATCGATAATTGACTTTTTAGACGGCTTTGGTGGCTTGGACATGAGCTAGGACCTTAAGGTTTTCCATGACGGGAGGTCTAGCAGCCGCGTTGCGCGGAGGAATGTGAAAAGTGTTCATATTTAGTGAATACCTCGGAAATGCACCCGTTTTCGTCATTTGCTATCGAATAGACTGAATGCCAAATCGACATATTGGGCGCTCTTCTCTCTGAAACGTTTACATTTATCGTGTGCAATGATATATCGCGTGGTGCGATTTGCGGAGTCACTAAAAGCACCATAATAGAATAGAGAAGAAGCTTCCAAGTTGATGTGATAGCCAGTTAGAACGTACAATTCGAGTTTTAGTACTCGATTATTGACTTTTTAGACGGCTTTTGTGCCTTGGACATGAGCTAGGACCTTAAGCTTTGGCATGAAGGGAGGTCGAGCAGCCGCGTTGCATGGGGCAATTTGATAAGTGTTCATATGTAGCAAAAAGCCGAAAAATCCGCCCGTTTTCGTCATTTCCTATCGAATCGACTTAATGCCAGATCGTCATATCGGCCGCTATTCTCTCTGAAACGATTACATTTAGCGTGTGCAAAGCTATGTCGCGTGCTGCGGAATGCCGGCACACTAAAAGCACCATAATAGAACACAGAACAAGTTTCTAAGTTGATGTGATAGCAAGTACGAATCAGTACAATTCACCTTTCAGTTATCGATTATTGACCTTATAGACGGCTTTTGTGTGTTGGGCATGAGCTAGGACCTTAAGATCTTGCATGAAGGGAGCTCTAGCAGCCGCGTTGCTTGGGGGAATGTGAAAAGTGTTAATACGTAGTGAAAACCTGAGAAATCTGCCCGTTTTCGTCATTTGCTATCGAATCGACATAATGCCAGATCGTCATTTTGGCCGCTTTTCTCTCTGCAACGGTTACATTTATCGCGTGCTAAGCTATGTCGCGTGCTGCGGTATGCGGAGGCACAAAAAGCACCATAACAGAACACAGAAGAAGCTTCTAAGTTGATGTGATAGCCAGTACGAAGTAGTAAAATTCAAGTTCTAGTTATCGATTACTGACTTTTTAGACGGCTTTGGTGGCTTGGACGTGAGCTAGGACTTTACGATTTTTCATGAAGGGAGGTCTATCAGACGCGTTGCCCGGAGGAATGTGAAAAGTGTTCATATTTAGTGAAGACCTGAGAAATCCGCCCGTTTTCGTCATTTGCTATCGAATCGACTGAATGCCAGATCGTCATATTGGGCGCTCTTCTCTCTGAAACGGTTACATTTATCGTGTGCAATCTGTGTCGCGTGCTGCGGTATGCGGACACACTAAAAGCACCATAGTAGAACACAGAAGAAGCTTCTAAGTTGATGTGATAGCCAGTACGAAGCAGTACAATTCAAGTTTTAGTTGTCGATTACTGATTTTTAGACGGCTTTATTGCCTTGGACATGAGCTAGGACCTTAAGATTTTCCATGAAGGGAAGTCTAGCAGCCGCGTTGCACGGAGGAATGTGAAAAGTGCTCATATGTAGTGAAGACCAGAGAAATCCTCCCGTTTTCGTCATTTGCTATCGAATCGACTGAATCCCAGATCGTCATATTGGGCGCTCTTCTTTCTGAAACGGTTACCTTTATTGTGTGCAATGCTATGTCGCGAGCTGCGGTATGCGGAGACACTAAAGGCACCATAATAGAACACAGAAGAAGCTTCTAAGTTGATGTGATAGCCAGTACGAAGCAGTACAATTCAAGTTTTAGTTTACAATTATTGACTTTTTAGACGGCTTTATTGCCTTGGACATGAGCTAGGACCTTAAGATTTTCCATGAAGGGAGGTCTAGCAGGCGCGTTGCACGGAGGAATGTGAGAAGTGTTCATATGTAGTGAAGACCAGAGAAATCCTCCCGTTTTCGTCATTTGCTATCGAATCGACTGAATCCCAGATCGTCATATTGGGCGCTCTTCTTTCTGAAACGGTTAAATTTATCGTGTGCAATGCTATGTCGCGCGCTGCGGAATGCCGAGACACTAAAAGCACCATAATAGAACACAGAAGAAGCTTCTAAGTTGATGTGATAGCCAGTACGAATCAGTACAATTCACGTTTTAGTTATCGATTATTGACTTTATAGACGGCTTTCGTGCGTTGGGCATGAGCTGGGACCTTAAGATCTTGCATGAAGGGAGCACTAGCAGCCGCGTTGCTCGGGGGAATGTGAAAAGTGTTCATATGTAGTGAAAACCTGAGAAACCCGCCCGTTTTCGTCATTTGCCATCGAATCGACTTAATGCCAGATCGTCAGATTGGACGCTCTTCTCTCTGAAACGGTTACATATATAGTGTGCAAAGTTACGTCGCGTGCTGCGGTATGTGGAGACACCAATAGCACCATAATAATACACTGATGAAGCTTTTAAAATGATGTGATAGCCAGTACGAAGCACATTAACTCATGTTTTGGTTATCGATTATTGAATTTTAGACGGCTTTTGTGCCTTGGACATGAGCTAGGACCTTAAGATTTGGCATGAAGGGAGGTCTAGCAGCCGCGTTGCACGGGGGAATGTGAAATGTGGTCATATGTAGTGAAAACCTGAGAAATCCGCCCGTTTTTGTCATTTGCTATCGAATCGTCATAATTCCAGATCATCATTTTGGCCGCTCTTCTCTCTGACACGGTTACATTTATCGTGTGCAAAGCTATGTCGCGTGCTGCGGTATGCGGAGACACTAAAAGCACCATAGTAGAACACAGAAGAAGCTTCTAAGTTGATGTGATAGCCAGTACGAAGCAGTACAATTCAAGTTCTAGTTATCGATTACTGACTTTTTAGACGGCTTTGGTGGCTTGGACGTGAGCTAGGACTTTACGATTTTCCATGAAGGGAGGTCTATCAGCCGCGTTGCGCGGAGGAGTGTGAAAAGTGTTCATATATAGTGAAGACCTGAGAAATCCGCCAGTTTTCGTCATTTGCTATCGAATCGACTGAATGCCAGATCGTCATATTGGGCGCTCTACTCTCTGAAACGGTTACATTTATCGTGTGCAATGATATGTCGCGTGGAGCGGTTCGCGGAGACACTAAAAGCACCATAACAGAATAGGGAAGAAGCTTCTAAGTTGATGTGATAGCCATTATAAGGTACAATTCAAGTTTTAGTTATCGATTATTGACTTTTTAGACGGCTTTGGTGCCTTGGACATGAGCTAGGACCTTAAGATTTGGCATGAAGGGAGGTCTAGCAGCCGCGTTGCACGGGGGAATGTGAAATGTGTTCATATGTATTCAAAACCTGAGAAATCCGCTCGTTTTCGTCATTTGCTATCAAATCGACTTAATGCCAGATCGTCATATTGGCCTCTCTTCTCTCTCAAACGGTTACATTTATCGTGTGCAAAGGTACGTCGCGTGCTGCGGTATGCGGAGACACTAATACCACCATAATAGAACACAGATGAAGCTTTTAAGTTGATGTGATAGCCAGTACGAAGCAGATTAATTCATGTTTTGGTTATCGATTATTGACTTTTTAGACGGCTTTGGTGCCTTGGACATTAGCTAGGACCTTAAGATTTTGCATGAAGGGAGCTCTAGCAGCTGCGTTGCGCGTGGAAATTTGAAGAATGTTCACATGTAGTAAAATCCCGAGAAATCCGCCCGTTTATGTCATTTGCTATCGAGTCGACTTAATGCCAGATCGTCATATCGGCCGCTCTTCTATCTGAAACGATTACATTTATCGTGTGCAAAGCTATGTCGCGTGCTGCGGAATGCCGAGACACTAAAAGCACCATAATAGAACACAGAAGAAGCTTCTAAGTTGATGTGATAGCCAGTACGAAGCAGTACAATTCAAGTTTTAGTTTACAATTATTGACTTTTTAGACGGCTTTATTGCCTTGGACATGAGCTAGGACCTTAAGATTTTCCATGAAGGGAGGTCTAGCAGGCGCGTTGCACGGAGGAATGTGAGAAGTGTTTATATGTAGTGAAGACCAGAGAAATCCTCCCGTTTTCGTCATTTGCTATCGAATCGACTGAATCCCAGATCGTCATATTGGGCGCTCTTCTTTCTGAAACGGTTAAATTTATCGTGTGCAATGCTATGTCGCGCGCTGCGGAATGCCGAGACACTAAAAGCACCATAATAGAACACAGAAGAAGCTTCTAAGTTGATGTGATAGCCAGTACGAATCAGTACAATTCACGTTTTAGTTATCGATTATTGACTTTATAGACGGCTTTCGTGCGTTGGGCATGAGCTGGGACCTTAAGATCTTGCATGAAGGGAGCACTAGCAGCCGCGTTGCTCGGGGGAATGTGAAAAGTGTTCATATGTAGTGAAAACCTGAGAAACCCGCCCGTTTTCGTCATTTGCCATCGAATCGACTTAATGCCAGATCGTCAGATTGGACGCTCTTCTCTCTGAAACGGTTACATATATAGTGTGCAAAGTTACGTCGCGTGCTGCGGTATGTGGAGACACCAATAGCACCATAATAATACACTGATGAAGCTTTTAAAATGATGTGGACGCCAGTACGAAGCACATTAACTCATGTTTTGGTTATCGATTATTGAATTTTAGACGGCTTTTGTGCCTTGGACATGAGCTAGGACCTTAAGATTTGGCATGAAGGGAGGTCTAGCAGCCGCGTTGCACGGGGGAATGTGAAATGTGTTCATATGTAGTGAAAACCTGAGAAATCCGCCCGTTTTTGTCATTTGCTATCGAATCGTCATAATTCCAGATCATCATTTTGGCCGCTCTTCTCTCTGACACGGTTACATTTATCGTGTGCAAAGCTATGTCGCGTGCTGCGGTATGCGGAGACACTAAAAGCACCATAGTAGAACACAGAAGAAGCTTCTAAGTTGATGTGATAGCCAGTACGAAGCAGTACAATTCAAGTTCTAGTTATCGATTACTGACTTTTTAGACGGCTTTGGTGGCTTGGACGTGAGCTAGGACTTTACGATTTTCCATGAAGGGAGGTCTATCAGCCGCGTTGCGCGGAGGAGTGTGAAAAGTGTTCATATATAGTGAAGACCTGAGAAATCCGCCAGTTTTCGTCATTTGCTATCGAATCGACTGAATGCCAGATCGTCATATTGGGCGCTCTACTCTCTGAAACGGTTACATTTATCGTGTGCAATGATATGTCGCGTGGAGCGGTTCGCGGAGACACTAAAAGCACCATAACAGAATAGGGAAGAAGCTTCTAAGTTGATGTGATAGCCATTATAAGGTACAATTCAAGTTTTAGTTATCGATTATTGACTTTTTAGACGGCTTTGGTGCCTTGGACATGAGCTAGGACCTTAAGATTTGGCATGAAGGGAGGTCTAGCAGCCGCGTTGCACGGGGGAATGTGAAATGTGTTCATATGTATTCAAAACCTGAGAAATCCGCTCGTTTTCGTCATTTGCTATCAAATCGACTTAATGCCAGATCGTCATATTGGCCTCTCTTCTCTCTCAAACGGTTACATTTATCGTGTGCAAAGGTACGTCGCGTGCTGCGGTATGCGGAGACACTAATACCACCATAATAGAACACAGATGAAGCTTTTAAGTTGATGTGATAGCCAGTACGAAGCAGATTAATTCATGTTTTGGTTATCGATTATTGACTTTTTAGACGGCTTTGGTGCCTTGGACATTAGCTAGGACCTTAAGATTTTGCATGAAGGGAGCTCTAGCAGCTGCGTTGCGCGTGGAAATTTGAAGAATGTTCACATGTAGTAAAATCCCGAGAAATCCGCCCGTTTATGTCATTTGCTATCGAGTCGACTTAATGCCAGATCGTCATATCGGCCGCTCTTCTATCTGAAACGATTACATTTATCGTGTGCAAAGCTATGTCGCGTGCTGCGGAATGCCGAGACACTAAAAGCACCATAATAGAACACAGAAGAAGCTTCTAAGTTGATGTGATAGCCAGTACGAAGCAGTACAATTCAAGTTTTAGTTTACAATTATTGACTTTTTAGACGGCTTTATTGCCTTGGACATGAGCTAGGACCTTAAGATTTTCCATGAAGGGAGGTCTAGCAGGCGCGTTGCACGGAGGAATGTGAGAAGTGTTCATATGTAGTGAAGACCAGAGAAATCCTCCCGTTTTCGTCATTTGCTATCGAATCGACTGAATCCCAGATCGTCATATTGGGCGCTCTTCTTTCTGAAACGGTTAAATTTATCGTGTGCAATGCTATGTCGCGCGCTGCGGAATGCCGAGACACTAAAAGCACCATAATAGAACACAGAAGAAGCTTCTAAGTTGATGTGATAGCCAGTACGAATCAGTACAATTCACGTTTTAGTTATCGATTATTGACTTTATAGACGGCTTTCGTGCGTTGGGCATGAGCTGGGACCTTAAGATCTTGCATGAAGGGAGCACTAGCAGCCGCGTTGCTCGGGGGAATGTGAAAAGTGTTCATATGTAGTGAAAACCTGCGAAACCCGCCCGTTTTCGTCATTTGCTATCGAATCGACTTAGTGCCACATCGTCAGATTGGACGCTCTTCTCTCTGAAACGGTTACATTTATAGTGTGCAAAGCTACGTCGCGTGCTGCAGTATGCGGAGACACCAATAGCACCATAATAGAACACTGATGAAGCTTTTAAGTTGATGTGATAGCCAGTACGAATCTGATTAATTCATGTTTTGGTTATCGATTATTGAATTTTAGACGGCTTTGGTGGCTTGGACATGAGCTAGGACCTTAAGATTTTCCATAAACTGAGGTCTAGCAGCCGCGTTGCGCGGAGGAATGTGAAAAGTGTTCTTATTTAGTGAATACCTGAGAAATCCGCCCGTTTTCGTCATTTGCTATCGAATCGACTGAATGCCAGATCGTCATGTTGGCCGCTCTTCTCTCCGAAACGGGTACGTTTATCGTGTGTAAAGCTATGTCGCGTGCTGCGGTATGCGGAGACACTAAAAGCACCATAGTAGAACACAGAAGAAGCATCTAAGTTGATGTTATAGCCAGTACGAAGCAGTGCAATTCAAGTTTTAGTTATCGTTTATTGACTGTTTAGACGGCTTTAGTGCCTTGGACATGAGCTAGGACCTTAAGATTTTGCATGAAGGGAGGTCTGTCAGCCACGTTGGATGGGAGAATGTGAAAAGTGGAATCGACTTAATGCCAGATCGTCACATTGGCCGCTTTTCCCACTTCAACGGTTACATTTATCGTCTGCAAAGCTATGTCATGTGTTGCGGCAATGCGAAAGAACTAAAAGCACCATAGTAAATACAGGGGAAGCTTCTAAGTTGGTGTAATCGGCCAGTAAGAAGCACTACAATTCTAGTTTTAGCTATCGAATTTTGACTTATTAGCCGGTTCTGGTTCCTCAAACATGAGCTAGGACCTGAACCGAGGTCTGTCAGCCACGTTGCACAGGAGAATAAGAAACGTGTTTATATTTAGTAATAAACTGAGAAATCCGCCCGTTTTCGTCATTTGCTATCAAATCGACTTAACGCCAGATAGTCACGTTGGCCGCTTTTCTCTCTGCAATGGTTACATTTATCATCTGCAAAACTATATCGTGTCCTTCGCTATGCTTAGACACTAAAAGAACCATAGAAGAACACAGAAGAAGACTCAGAAGATGTAATCGGCCAGTACGAAGCAGTACAATTCACATTTTACTTATAGATTATTGACTTAGTAGCCGGCTTTGGTTATTTGGACATGCTCTATGACCTTGAGATTGTTCATGAAACGAGGTCTGTCTGCCACGTTACGCGGGAGAATGTGAAAAGTGTTCATTTGTAGTAAAAACCTGAGAAATCCGACCGTTTTCGTCATTTTCTATTTAATCGACTTATTGCCAGATCGTTACATTGGCCGCTTTTCTCTCTGAAACTGTTACATATATCGAATACAAGCTTATGTCGCGTGCTGCGTTATGCGGAGACATTCAAAGCATCACATTAGAACACAGATGAAGCTTCTCTGTTGGTGTAATCGGCGAGAAAGAACCAGTAAGAAGCAGTACAATTCAAATTTTAGTTATCATTTATTTACATATTAGCCTGCTTCGGTACCTTGGACATGAGCTAGGGCCTTAAGATTTTGCATGAAACGCGGTCTGGACGCCACGTTGCACGGGAGGATGTTAAAAGTGTTCATTTGTAGTAAAAACCTGAGAAATCCGACCGTTTTCTTCATTTGCTGTCGAATCGACTTATTGCAAGATCGTCACATCGGCCGTTTTACTCTCTGAGACGGTTACATTTATCGTCTGCAAACTTATGTCGCCTTCTGCGGTTTGCGGAGACACTAAAAGCACCACAGTAGAAGACAGAAGAAGGTGTTAAGAAGATGAAACCGGCCAGTAAGAAGCAGTACAATTCAAGTTTTAGTTATCGATTACTGACTTATTAGCCGGCTTTGGTGCCTTGGACATGATCGAGGACCTTAAGCTTTTGCAGCAAACGAGGTCTGAACGCCACGTTGCAGGGGGAAATGTGAAACATGTTAATATGTAGTAAAAACCTAAGAAAACCTTTCCCATTTCTTTAAAGTCAGTTAGTACAATAAGAATCTGTTAAAAAACTGACTACAATAATCATAATCTTGCTGTACAAGTTAAGTAACTACTATTATTAACAGTATTTATCAACAGCAAATATAATAAAAGCTAAAACAGAAAGATTATCAAACGTCTAAAGGCACAGTAACGAAACTGAAAACAGTTCGCGACAATTTCTTCTGAAATTATTGCACCAGTAAACAACAAGAACACCGATTGAAGACTACTAAAGTTCCAAAATAAACCACTATACACAAACAACTAATTAGTACTTAGCTTTGGATGCGCCGCTACAGCTGCAACTGGTCAGCGCGGAATGTAAACACAGGTAAGAGGTTACGTTCCTCGATACGAAACACTCACAAATATCAGGTCACAACACAAGAAACGCGGAGGTGAATAAAGAAACCACTAATAAGTATCTTGTATAGTAAATATTATCACAAAAACCGTTAAAATATGTATCTGAAACCTATAAATGTATGAAAACTTAGAGAGCGATTTCACACGCACTCACGCGCCTAATCGTAATGCCAGATCGTCGCAGTGGCAGCTTTGCTCACGGAACTGTTTACATATACATCTGGAAACTTACGTCATGTGCTGCGGTATGCGGTCGCACCACAAACAACAAAATAGGGGCTTCTAATTTGATGCAAGCGGCAGGTAAGAAGTAGTACTACTCAAGTTTTAGGTATCGAAAATTCAACTGTAGGCCGGTTCTGGTGTCTTGCAGTTGATAGAGGACCTTGGAACATGTCTGTCTTTTTACCCCCCCCCCCCCCCTCGTAAGATGACTGTCTACGTACACCCGCCCCCCCTCGTAATATGTCTGTCTACCTACTCACGCCTTCCGAAAATGTGTGTCTACCCACTTCCCTCTCAGAAGATGACTCTCTACTTATCCCCCCAACCGGAAAACGTCAGTTTTCCCACCCCCTCCCCCCCTCAGAAGATGACTGTCTACCTACACACCCTCGGAAGATACCTGTCTACCTAAACCCCCCCCCCTCGTTTGGAACATGTCTGCCTACCTACCACCCTCTCAAAATATGTCTTTCTATCTACATCCCCCACCCCCCTCAGAAGATCACTCTCTACATACTCCGCATGTGGATGATGTCTGTCTCCCTAACCCACCCTTCAGAAGATGTTTGCCTACATACCCCTTCTTGGAAGATGTCTGTCTACCTACACACCTTTGGAAGAGGCCTGTCTACCTACCCCCTCCCCACCCCTTGGAAGATGTCTGCCCAGCTATCCTCCATCTAAGAAAATATTTCTCTACATACACCCCCTTCGGAAAATGTCTGTCTACCTACTACTGCTCTGATGATGTCTGTCTCCCTACCCCACCCTTCAGAAGATGTCTGCCTACCTACTACTCCATGGAAGATGTCTCTATACATACCACCTATCGGGTGATGTTTGTCTACTCGCCCCCCCCCCACCCCATAAGATGCCAATTTAACATCCCCCCCTGTGAAGATGCCTATCTACCACCTAGATCGGAAGCTACCCCAACTCAGAAGATTCCTATCTACCTGCACTTGGAAGATGACTATCTCTCCATCATCTTCAGAAGACTCTTATCTACCCCCTCAGAAGATGGCTGTCTACATACCCCACCCTCAGAATATGACTGTCTCTGATCTCCCACCCTAGGATTCTGTCTGTCTACCATTCTCACACATCGAGAGAGGTGGCACAGTGGTTAGCACACTGGACTCGCATTCGGGAGGACGACGGTTCAATCCCATCTCCGGCCATCCTGATTTAGGTTTTCCGTGATTACCCTAAATCGTTTCAGGCAAATGCCGGGGTGGTTCCTTTGAAAGGGCATGGCCGATTTCCTTCCCAATTCTTCCCTAACCCGAGATTGCGCTCCGTCTCTAATGACCTCGTTGTCGACGGGACGTTAAACACTAACCACCACCACCACCACCACCACCATTCTCACAATCAGAAAATGTCTGTCTACCTACCTCCCCCCCCCCCGGAAGATGTCTGCCTATCTGCCCAGGTACCGCCATTTAGAAGGTGTCTGCCTACCTACACCCACTTCAAAAGATGTGTAACTGACTACCCCACCTCCGAAGATCTCTGTCAAACCCTCCTCCCATCCCTGGAGGATGTATGTGTGCAGACCCCCCTCTTGGAAGACATTTGACAACCGAAAAAACCGCTTTGGAAGATGTATGACTTCCTGTCACTACCCTCGGAAGGTGTATGTCTACCTAACACCCCCTCGAAGATGTCTGTCTATCTACCGAACCGCGGTATATGCCTGCCTCACCCCGTCAGAATATGTCTGTCTACATACCCCACATGGAATATGTCTGTCTACTTACCCCCCCCCCCCCCCCCTGGGAAGATGTTTGTCTACCTAGCCCCTCATGGAAGATGTCTGCCCACATAAACACACACTCGGAATATGTATGACTAGCCACCACTCCCTCAGAACATGTATGTCTACCTACCCCACCTCCGGACATGTCTCTCTACCTACACCCCCACTCATAAGTTGTGTGTCTACCAACCCCCCATTTGAAGATGTCTGTCAACCTGGCCCTCCCTCAGAAAATGTCTGTCTACCTGCCCACCTTGGAATATTTATGTCTACCAAAACCTGGGGGATGTCTGTCTACCCAACACCCCCCCCCCCTCTCAGAAGATGATTGTCTACCTACCCCCAGAAGATTTCAGTCTACCTGCACCTCTCACTTCAGAAGATGCCTGTCAATCTACCCCTCCAACAGAAAATGTCTGTCTACCTACCGCCCCTCGAATGTTGTATGTCTACCACCTCTCCTCGGGAGATGTCTGTCTACCTACCCCCATTCAGAAGATGTCTGTCTACCTACCCCCCCCCCCCCCCTCGGTAAATGCCTGTCTACCCAACCCCCTCTCGGGAAAAGTATGTCTACCTATCCCCACTCGGAAGATGGCTGTCTACCTACCACCTCCCTCGGAATATGTCTGTATATCGAACCCGACCTCGGAATATGATTTTCCACCTACTGCATGAGAGATGTCAGTCCACCTGCACCCCACTTTGTAAAATGCCTGTCTACTTTCCACCCCTTTGGAAGATGTCTATCATCCCACCTCGGAAGATGTTTGTCTACCTAGCCCCCTCGGAACATGATTGTCTACTGAACCACAACTCAGATGATTGTCTACTGACCACCCAGAAGATGGAAGCCTATCTGCCCTCTCCCACTAAAACAGAAGATGACCATCCATCTAACCCCTTTGGTGGATGTCTGTTCATCTCCCCCCCCCCCCTTGGAGGCCTTTGTCTTCCTACCCCCTCGGAAGATGTCTGTATTTCCAGCCCCCCTCAGAAGAAGTATGTTTACCAACTTTACATCAGGAGAAGTCTGTCCAACTAACCCCTAGGAAGGTCTCTGTCTACCTACCCCCTCTTGGAAGATACCTCTCTACCTACAAAACCCCTCAGAAAATGTCTGTCTACCTACCCCCTCAGAAGATTTCTGTCTACCTACACCTCCTCAGATGATGTCTATCTACGTACACCCCCCCCCTCCATCCACGGAAGACGTATGTCTACCTACCATCCTCAGAAGATGTCTGTCTACATAACCACCCCCCAGAAGATTTCTGTCTATCTACTGCCTCCCTTAGAAGAAGTCTGTTACCAACACACCCATCAGAGGATGTCTGTCTACCAATCCCACCCTCAGAAGATGTTAGTCTAACCCCGCCCCCTCAGATGAAGTCTATTAACCTCCCTCATAAGATGTCCATCTACCACCCCATCAGAAGATGTCTGTCAACATACCCCCACAGATGGCAGTTTTCCCAACCACAATCAGAAGATGTCTACTGCCCTTCTGCTATAGGAAGATTACGTATCAGGCCTCAGAATATGTCTACCTAAATCCCCTCAGAAGATGTCTTACTACCAACCATCCCCCCTAAGGAGAAGTCTGTCTATCTACCCCCCCCTCGGAGGAATTTCTATCTAACCCCTAACTAGAAGTCTGTCTACCTATACCCCCTATCTAAGGTGTCTGTCTACATACCCAACCTCCAAAGATGACTGTCTACCTCGCCCCCTCAAAAACGTCGGTGTACCCATCCCCCCCTCAGAAGATGATTGTCTACCTACTCCCGTGTGCTAGATGTCCCTCTACCTGCCTCCCTTTGGAAGATGTCTGTCTAACTGCCCGCTCCACCCACAAAGATGCCTTTCTAATACTGGCAGAAGATGTCTATCAACCCCCCCTCAGATGATGTCTGTCTACCCACCCCCCGGAAGAGGTCTGTGTACACACCCCCCTCAGAAGATGATTGTCTACCTACCCCCGTATGGAAGATGCCAGTCTACTTACACCCCTTTCAGAAAATGTCTGTCTACCTACCCCATCCACGCACGGAAGATTCCTATCTACCCACCTTGGACAATGCCTTTCTACCCCAACTCAGAAATGTCTATCTACCACCATCTCAGAAGATGTCTGTCTACCTACCCCCCATTGAATATATCTGCCTACACAACCCATCTTTGGAAGATGATTGGCTACCTACCCCACGGAAGATGTCAGGCAACCTGCCCACTCACTTAGGAAGATGCCTACCTCCCCCTTGGAAGTGGTCTATTTTCCACCACTCAGAAGATGTCTGTCTAACTACCCCCTCCGAATATATATGTCTATCAACCATGTCTGTTTACCTACTCCCATAAGATGTCTATCATCCCCCTCAGAAGGTATCTTCCTATATACTCCCTCCCCTTGGAAGATGTGTGTCTACATAGCCAAACTAAGATGATGTCTGCCAACCTACACCTTCACAAACGATGTCTGTCTACCTACCACCCTTGGAACATCTATGTCTTTCTACTCCCCGGAAGATGTCTGTCAGTCTGCCCAACTTGGAAAATGTCTGTCTACGTGCCCTCCTTCGGAAGATGTCTATCATCCCCAGCCTCAGAAGAATTATGTCTATTTGTCCCGCACCAACAGTAGATGTCTGTGTACCTACCCCCTTAAGAAGAAGTCTGTTTACCAACCCCCATCAGGAGATTCTCAAACCACCCACCAGGAAAGTCTCTGTCTACCTACCCCCCCCCCCCCCTTTGGGAGATATCTGTCTACCTACAACACAACTCGGTAAATGTCTGTCTACCTACCCCTCACAAGATGTCTGTTTATCCACACCTCCACAGATGATGTCTATCTACCTAACCCCTGCCCCCATCCTCCGAGGATGTCTGTCTACCTACCCCCTCAGAAGATGTCTGTCTACCTAATCTGTCTCGCGTGTGTTGGTCTACTTACCCCTCTAGATGATGTCTGTCTAAGTACGCCCCTCAGAAGATGGCTGTCTACCAACCCACCAATGGGAGATGTCTGTCTACAAACCCCCTCGAAAGGTGCCTTTCTGCCGACCCCCTCAGAAGATTGTCTACCTACGAACACTCAGAAAATGTATGTATACCTACCCCCCCTCGGAAGAAGTCTGTCTAATTATTCCCCACCCCTTGGTAATTTCTGTCTACATACCACTTCCTTGCAAGATGTCTGTCTACCTACTCCCTCTTGATAGATATCTGTTTACCTACAAAACCCCTCAGAATATGTCTGTCTACCTACCCCCTCAGAAGATTTCTGTCTACCTACACCTCCTCAGATGATGTCTATCTACGTACACCCCCCCCCCCCTCCATCCACGGAAGACGTATGTCTACCTACCATCCTCAGAAGATGTCTGTCTACATAACCACCCCCCAGAAGATTTCTGTCTATCTACTGCCTCCCTTAGAAGAAGTCTGTTACCAACACACCCATCAGAGGATGTCTGTCTACCAATCCCACCCTCAGAAGATGTCAGTCTAACCCCGCCCCCTCAGATGAAGTCTATTAACCTCCCTCATAAGATGTCCATCTACCACCCCATCAGAAGATGTCTGTCAACATACCCCCACAGATGGCAGTTTTCCCAACCACAATCAGAAGATGTCTACCTGCCCTTCTGCTATAGGAAGATTACGTATCAGGCCTCAGAATATGTCTACCTAAATCCCCTCAGAAGATGTCTTACTACCAGCCATCCCCCCTAAGGAGAAGTCTGTCTATCTACCCCCCCCCCCCTCGGAGGAATTTCTATCTAACCCCTAACTAGAAGTCTGTCTACCTATACCCCCTATCTAAGGTGTCTGTCTACATACCCAACCTCCAAAGATGACTGTCTACCTCGCCCCCTCAAAAACGTCGGTGTACCCATCCCCCCCTCAGAAGATGATTGTCTACCTACTCCCGTGTGCTAGATGTCCCTCTACCTGCCTCCCTTTGGAAGATGTCTGTCTAACTGCCCGCTCCACCCACAAAGATGCCTTTCTAATACTGGCAGAAGATGTCTATCAACCCCCCCCTCAGATGATGTCTGTCTACCCACCCCCCGGAAGAGGTCTGTGTACACACCCCCCTCAGAAGATGATTGTCTACCTACCCCCGTACGGAAGATGCCAGTCTACTTACACCCCTTTCAGAAAATGTCTGTCTACCTACCCCATCCACGCATGGAAGATTCCTATCTACCCACCTTGGACAATGCCTTTCTACCCCAACTCAGAAATGTCTGTCTACCACCATCTCAGAAGATGTCTGTCTACCTACCCCCCATTGAATATATCTGCCTACACAACCCATCTTTGGAAGATGATTGGCTACCTACCCCATGGAAGATGTCAGGCAACCTGCCCGCTCACTTAGGAAGATGCCTACCTCCCCCTTGGAAGTGGTCTATTTTCCACCACTCAGAAGATGTCTGTCTAACTACCCCCCTCCGAATATATATGTCTATCAACCATGTCTGTTTACCTACTCCCATAAGATGTCTATCATCCCCCTCAGAAGGTATCTTCCTATATACTCCCTCCCCTTGGAAGATGTGTGTCTACATAGCCAAACTAAGATGATGTCTGCCAACCTACACCTTCACAGAAGATGTCTGTCTACCTACCACCCTTGGAACATCTATGTCTTTCTACTCCCCGGAAGATGTCTGTCAGTCTGCCCAACTTGGAAAATGTCTGTCTACGTGCCCTCCTTCGGAAGATGTCTATCATCCCCAGCCTCAGAAGAATTATGTCTATTTGTCCCGCACCAACAGTAGATGTCTGTGTACCTACCCCCTTAAGAAGAAGTCTGTTTACCAACCCCCATCAGGAGATTCTCAAACCACCCACCAGGAAAGTCTCTGTCTACCTAACCCTCCCCCCCCCCTTTGGGTGATATCTGACTACCTACAACACAACTCGGTAAATGTCTGTCTACTTACCCCTCACAAGATGTCTGTTTATCCACACCTCCACAGATGATGTCTATCTACCTACCCCCTGCCCCCATCCTCCGAGGATGTCTGTCTACCTACCCCCCTTGGAAGATGTTGGTCTACTTACCCCTCTAGATGATGTCTGTCTAAGTACGCCCCTCAGAAGATGGCTGTCTACCAACCCACCAATGGGAGATGTCTGTCTACCAACCCCCTCGAAAGGTGCCTTTCTGCCGACCCCCTCAGAAGATTGTCTACCTACGAACACTCAGAAAATGTATGTATACCTACCCCCCCTCGGAAGAAGTCTGTCTAATTATTCCCCACCCCTTGGTAATTTCTGTCTACATACCACTTCCTTGCAAGATGTCTGTCTACCTACTCCCTCTTGAAAGATATCTGTTTACCTACATCTTCTGTGGGGAGGTAGGAAGACACACATCTTCCGCGAGGGGTAGGTAGACAGACATATTCCGAAGCAGGGTACATGGTCAGACATCTTCTGAAGGGTGGTAGGTAGACAGACATCTTCCAAGGGGGGGGGGGGGGAGACATCTTCTGTGGTGATAATGGTAGACAAGCAATTCCAAGGAGGGGTAGTTAGACAGACATCTTCTGAGGGGTTGTTTATTAGTCAGACGTCTTCCAGGAGGAGGCTTGGTAGACTGACATTTTCCCAGGAGGGAGACATTTTTCGATTGGGGCCAGATAGGTAAACAGATATCCTTTGAGAGGGAGGTAGACATTTTCCGGGGGGGGGGGGAGAGATATTTTCGAGAGTGAGAGTAGATTGACCTGTTCTGGGAGGGGGGGAGATAGTATTCTTCCATGGGGGGAGGTGAGTAGTCAGATATCTTCAAAGGTTGGGGGGGGGGGGAGGTTGGTAGACAGACATCTTCCAAGAAATGTCAGTAAGTAGACAGACATCTTCTGTGGGGAGTGATGGTATGTACACTTACATCTTCTGATGAGTTCGGGTAGAAAAACAGGCATCTTTCATGAAGGGGGGGATAGAGCTCCTTGAAGATGGGGTGTAGATATCTTTTGTGAGGAGGGTAGATAGACATATTCCGAGAGGGGGTTAGATAGATTTCTTCCATAGCGGGGATAGATAGACTTGTCCCGAGTTTGTAGGTAGACAGACTTACAGACATCTTAATAGAATTTGGAGGTAGACAAACACATTCAGAATGGGCGGTAGACACATTCCAAATAAAGGGAGGCTGTAGAAATCATCTGAGTCTAGGATAAATGTTCTCTGAGAGGAGGGGCTAGATGGAAATCTTAACAGGGGTGGGGTAGGTAGACAGACATATTCTGAGAGGAGGGGGTTGGTAGACAGGCATCTTTCATGAGGTGAGTTATAGACATCCGCCTGGGGGATAGACATCTTCTGAGGTGGGGATAGGTATCATCCAGTGGGTGTAGATGTCATCCGAGGGTGGGGTAGATAGACATCTTCCGAGGTGTTGGTTGATAGTCACCTTCCGAGTGGAGAGATACAGATATTTTCCGCCTGGGCTGGGTAGATAATCTTCTGAAGGGGTGGTAGATATCTTCCAAGGGGGGTAGAGAGACAGCTTCTGAGGGGGGTAGATAGACATTTTCCAAGGATGGGGGCAGATACACATCTTCTGAGGGGGTAGATACACCTCTTCCGGGGAAGGAATGGATAGATAATCTTATGAGGTGGGTGTGGGTAGGCATCAGCTGAAGGGGGCTAGATTGGCATCTTCCGATGTGGAAGGGTTTAGGTAGGCATTTTTATAGGGAGGGATATCTTCCCAGGGGTTTAGATAGGCATCTTCCAAGGGGGTGTAGAGAGACATCTCAGAGAGGGGGTAGACAAAATCTTCCGAGAGGGGGTAGGCAGACAGACATCTTTGGATGGGAGAGTAAGTAAGCAGACATCTTTTGAGTGGGGTTGGTAAACTGACATCTTCCAAAGGGGCAACGTAGACAGATAGTTTCTGAGGGTGGGGCATAGGTAGACTGACACTTTCCGATGTGTGGTAAGTAGAATTACATCTTCTGAGGTGATGGGGTAGGTAGACAGACATTTTCCGAAGGGGTGTAGGTATACAGACATATACCTAGGGGAAGGTACACAGACATGTCCCGAGTGGTGGTAGGTAGACAGCCATCTTCCAGTTGGGTAGGTACACAGACATCATCCAAGGGGGTTAGAAGGACAGACATTTTCCATGTGGGGGTTGGTAGACATAAATCATCTGAGGGGGGAGGGACATCTTTTGAGAGGAGGGTACATAGACAGACATCTTCAGAGAGGAGGTAGTCATCCTCCGAGAGGGAGATAGTCATCCTCCGAGAGGGGGAGTAGATGTCTTCCGAGATGGGAGGCAGTTGTACATCTTCCACTGGTCTTAGCTAGGCAGACATATTCTGAGGGAGAGTATGTAGACAGACATCTTCTGAGGGGGGATAACGTTGACAGTCATCTTCTGATCGGGGGTGGGTGGGTAGACAGACATCTTCCGAGTGGTGGTAGGTATGGAGATATCTTCTGAGGCTGGATTCGGTAGACAGGCATCTTCCAAGGGGGGGGGGGGGGGTGTTGGAAGTTAGATATCTTTCAAGGGGTGGGAAACATCTTCTAAAGGATGCAGTTTGGTAGACAGTATCCTCCGAGAGGGGCATAGACATTCTGTGAGAGTGATAAAGTCGACAGTCATCTTCTGATGGGGGTGGGTAGGTAGAAAGACATCTTCCGAGGAGTGTTAGGTATGGAGACATCTTCTGAGCCTGGGTGCAGTAGAAAGACATCTTCCAAGGTGGGGGGGGGGGGTGTTGGAAGACAGACATCTTCCAAGGGGTGGGAAGCACCATCTAAAGGATGCAGTTTGGTAGACAGACATCCTATGATAGAGGATGTAGACATTCTCAGATGGGGAGTGTATATCTTCTGAGAGGAGTGGTAGATTGACATCTTCTGAGAGGGGGGAGATACTTTTCTTCCATGGCAGCAATAGATAGATATCTTCCGAGAGGAGGTACATAGATAGACATGTTCTAATGTGTGGTGAATGTAGACTGACAACTTTCGAGAAGGGGGGTAGGTATACAGACATCCTCAGAGGTGGTGGGTTGGGAGACAGACATCTTCCGAGGTAGGGATAAGATAGAGACAAATCATTCAGGGTGTGGTACATAAATATACAGATTCTGAGGGGTTTAGGTAAACATTCATATTATGACGGTGTTGTGGGTGTAGGTAGACAGAAACCATCCGAGGTGGGGGTATTTAGGCAGATAACGTCTGAGAGGGGTTACGTAGACTGACATCTTCTGAGGGGTTGTAGGAGGACAGACATCTTCCAAGTGGAGGGTTGGTAGACAGACATCTTCAGAGGTGGGGTGGGGTAGGTAACCAGACATCTTCCAATAGGGGGTTGGTAGGCAGACATATTCTGTGAGGGGATGGTAGTAGACAGCCTTCTTCTGATTGGGTGGGTGGGTAGACTGACATTTTCCATGATGGGGCATAGGCAGAGAGACATTGTCCGAGGTAGGGTGACTATAGACATTTTTCGAGAGGGGGTAGTTAGACAGACTTCTTCTGGGGGTTTGTAGGTAAACTGACCTCTTCAGAGGGGTGGTGTAGAATGACATTTGCCAAGAGGGGATAGGTAGAGAGACATTTTCTGATGGTGATAAGTAGACAACATCTTCTGATGAGTGTAGGTAGACAGACATCTTCCGAGGGGGATGTGTAGGTGGACATACATCTTCCGATGGTTGGTGGGTACATAGACAGACATATTCCAATGGGGCGTCATAAATAGACAACATACAAAAGTTCACGTAGGTAGACACACATCTTCTGAGGGGGTGTAGGGAGACAGACATTTTCTGAGGGGTGTACATAGACATACATTTTCCAAGTGGGGTCTAGGTAGACAGACATCTTCAGATGAGGGGGTAATTAGACAATCATCTTCTGGGGTAGGTAGACAGACATATTCAGATGTATGGGTTGGTAGACAAACTTTATGACTGGAGGAACATAGAGACATCTTCCAAGGGGTGTAAGTAGGTAGACAGACCTCTTCTGTTGTGGGATTTGTAGGTAGGCAGACATCTTCTGAAGCAGAGGTGTTGGTAAACAGACAATTATCATGGACAGGGTTAGGTAGGCAGACATCTCCCCAGTGAAGTTTTGTAGACAGACATCTTCCGACGAGGGGTTAGGTAGACTGTCACCTTCTGAGGCAGGGTAGGTAGATAGTCATCTTTGGAGGGGTGTTTGGTATACAGACATCTTCTGAACGGGAGTAGGTATACAGACATATACCTAAGGGGGAGGTAGACAGACATCATGGGAGTGGGGGTACGTAGACAGACAGGTGGGTAGGTATACAGACATCTTCCAAAGGGGATTAGGAGGACAGACATTTTCCATTTGAGGGTTGATAGACTTACATCATCTGAGGGAGGAGAAATATCTTTCGAGAGGAGGGTATGTAGACAGACATCTTCAGAGAGAGGGTAGACATCATCCGAGAGGGAGGTAGTCATCCTCCAAGACAGGGGTAGATATCTTCCAAGAGGGGTGTAAATAAATATCTTCCAAGATGGGATGTAGATGGACCTCTTCCGAGGGTTTTAGGTAGGCAGACATGTTCCGAGGGGTGGCATGTAGACATACACCTTCTGAGGGGAATAAGGTAGACAGTCATCTTCTTATGGGAAATGGGTAGGTAGACAGACATATTCCAAGGGGGGTAGGTAAGGAGGAAATATATTCTGAGGGTGAGTTCAGTACACAGACATCTTCCGAGAGGTGTTCATGGTAGACAGACATCTTTCAAAGGGGGGAGACATCTTCCAAAGTATGCGTTTTGGTATACAGACATCCTCCAAGAGGGTTGTGGACATTCTCTGATGTGGGAGTAGATATCTTCCCAGAGGAGTGGTAGTTTAACAACTTCCGAGAGGGGGGTAGGCAGAAAGATAGAGGTAGGGGTAGGGAGACAGATATCTCCCACAGGAGGGATAAAATCGAATCATTTGAAGGGGGGTAGATAGGCATACATCTTCTGAGGGGTTTAGGCAGACATTCATCTTATGACAGGGGAAGGGGGTAGGTAGACAGATCATGTGGGGGGGGGGGGAGATATGTAGACAGATTTCTTACGAGAGGGGGGTAGGTAGGTAGACATATTCTGAAGAGTTGTAGGAGGACGTACATCTTCCAAGGGGTTGGTAGACAGGCAACTACAGGGGGGTTAGGTAGACAGTCGTCATCAGAGGTGTATAGGTAGACAGACATCATCTAAGGGGGTTTGTAGACCGACATTTCCTAAGGAGTGGCAGGTAGACAAACTTCTTCCGAGTGTGGGTAGGTATGTAGACAGACACCTGTAAGGAATTGTAGGCTGACAGACATCCTTTGTGATAGAGGGTAGGTAGGCAGAAATCTGAAGAGATGGTTGAAAACCATACATCTTCCAATGGGAGGGATAGGTAGTCATACATCTTCTGAGGGCTGGGTTTAGGTATACAGAGATCTTTCCAAGGGAGGGCAGGTAAGTAGACAGATATAGGGTAGGGGGATAAGAGACAGACATTTTCCGAGGGGGAGGGGTAGGTAGACAGACATCTTCTGATGGTTGGGTAGGTAGAGAGACATCTTCCGGGGTGGATAGCTAATCGGACATGGTTTGAGGGAGCTTAGGTAGACAGACATCTCCGATGGGGAGTGTAGGTAGACAGACATATTCCAAGGGTGGGGAGATGAGAGACAGACATTTTCTGATGTGGAGATAGGTAGACAGACGTCTTCTAAGGGGGTTGTAGGTAGACAGACATCTTCCAAGCAGGAGCCGTAGGTAGACATCTTCAGAGGGAGATTGTAGATTGATGGACATATTTTGTGCAGGTAATGATAGATAAACAAATTCCAAGGGATGGTAGTTTAACAGACATCCTCCCAGGGGGGCTGAGTAGATAGACAGGCATCATCCAACGTGGGTAAACAGACATATTCCAGGTGGAGTAGACTTCCTCCAAGGGGTGGTGAGGGTAGGTAGACAGCCATCCTATGAGAGTGGGGTTAGAGATTCTCTGAGAGGGGGGTGTAGACAGCTACCGAGAGTGGGGGTAGATAGACATATTCCGAGTGGGGGGGTTGGATAGAAATCTTCCGGGGGTTGAGATTTGGCAGTTGGTAGACTGGGCTTTTCTGAGACTGTGTTTGGAAGACATTTTCCGAGGTGGGGAGTAGATATATTCCGAGGCAGTTGGTAGGTAGACAGACTAATTCCAGGGCGGTTGGTATGCTGACAGACATCTTCTGAGGGGGGGGGGGGGTAGGTAGACAGACATCGCCTGATGGGCTGGAAGACACCTTTCGAAGTTCGGGGGTCTCTAGACATCTTCCGAGACAGGGGTAAACAACTTCCGAGTGAGGAGCTGAGTAGGGGTTGGGATGGGATTGGTAGACAGACAAATTCCGAGAGGGTAGGCAGGTACATAGACATCTGCTTAGCGAGGGGGGCGGGAGAGACATCTTTCAGGGTGATAGACATCTTACGAGATGGGGAGAGAGTTTTTCTGGGGGTGTAGATAGACATCTTCACAGGGTGAGATAGGTGGACAAACATCTTCCTTAGGGGGTGAGGTAGGCAGACATCTGCCGAGGGGGCAGGTAGACAGACATCTCCTGTGGGGAGTTACGTAGACTGACATTTTCTAAGGAGGCAAGTAGGTAGAATTACATATTAGGTGGTGGGGCGATGAGAGACAGACAGCTTTCGATGGGGGAGAGGTAGAATGAAATCTTTCAATGTGGGAGGTGTAGGTAGATATCTTCTGAGAGGGGTAGGTACACAGACATTTCCCGAGGGGTGGGGTAGGTAGACATTCATATTCCGAGGGGAGGGGTTGGTAGTCACACATATTCTGAGGGGGGGGGGGGGTTTAGGTAGACAGACATGTTCCAAGGGTGTGGGTAGGTACACAGACATCATCTGAGGGGGGGGGGGGGGTAGGTGCAGGTTGACAGAGATCTTCCATGGAGGGGTAGCTCGGTAGATATCTTCTGAGAGGGATAGATAGGCATATTTCGTAGGTGGCGTAGATAGGCACCTTCCCAGGGGAGGGGGGGGGGGGGGGGCAGATCATCATGGGTGTGACGTCACGTGAGCTGCACTGCTGCTGAAATAGCTTGTTAATGTTTTATAAATTTTAGACTTCATTTACGTACTTTAAAGTTTATTTGTGTTATTATTTTTGTTGTAAAAGCGACTTATTAGTGGATATTCATTTATCTCAGTCTTTCTTCCTGTGGTATTGACTCGAGTGCTCTATTATTTGCGAGTGTGCTTTCATGGTTCGTCTAAGCCTCGCGCCTCATCAGTGTGTTTACGTTTTGCGGCGTGCACTGCATCTGTAGCGGTTATAAGCTAAGTACTGACGAACTTGTTTGTGCTCTGTAATACAGTTATTAAAGTGAATAGATTGCAGTGGTGTTGCTTGCCATTTTTGGCGAAATAATGACTTAATAAACTCTTGTAATCGTTCGCTCGCTGTGTTTTATAGAGTTTTCAGTGTGTTGAAGTCGTTCAATAAATTTCGTGCTTTAGTTTTCAACTTCGTTTAGTTTTAATTTTTTGGTTGTAGCCAACAATTTTGTGAAGCTTTGCTGGTATTGGTATCGGCTGTGTTGTAGTAGTATTAATACAAGTAGCTGCTTTCTTAGTAGGCAGAGAATTTCGAGACCATAGTTGTTAGTTCTTAAATAGTGCTGCTTTTGTAACTGAACTTTGGTAACGTAGACGTATAGTTTTTTTTAGTAACTGTAAAATTTTATCATGAGTGAGAAGTGATGGCTATGTCGTAGGTTTGTGAATAGTGAATTACGCTGTGGGATTTGTTCAAAGTATTTTCATTGATCTGTCTCGCGTGTGTAAGCCAGTGGTCATTTGAGGGTGATCCTGTCCTGGGAATGTAGAATCTGTAGTAGAAACAAGTTAATAGAGGAGCAGGAGCGTAAGGTCTGTGCCCTTCAGGTACAATTACAATGCGCAAAGGAGGAACTAGATAAGTTGAGGAAGGTGAAGGGTGCTGGGGAATGGGAACTGGCAGTTTACAAGAAGATAGATAGGAAAAGTAGGTAGTCAGACAGTTTTACTTTGCATACATGCAATAGATACGACAAACTGTCAAAGTTGAGCGGAGAGGATCCTCGTGTAGCTGTATATGGAGGAAACTTGCAGCCGTCCTCAGCAATTAGGAGGTCTAGATTCTGCTGCTAGGTAGTTACCGGGTAGAGGTTTGGGCCAGCATTTGCAGGAAGTTTTGTGGAGTGAGTACCAGGTCACAAGCATTGTGAAGCCTAGTGCAGGGTTGGCTCAGGTGGCTGAAAGCATAGGGGAGTTACGTAAGAATTTTACAAAGGAGGATCAGGTAGTGATAGTGGGTGGTGCTGGGAGCAGTCGCAATAGGGACAGGGGGTATGATGTCAGTGGTGACTTGGTTAAGATAGCTACTCAAACTGGTGGCACTAATGTGCTTTTCGTGCAACTGTTTCAGCATAATGATCGGCCACACCTTAATGCGGCTGTTGGGGGCGTAATTGTGGGGCTGGGGAGTGCAGTGATGGGAGAGGGCATGGATCACATCTCAGTGGTGCCAGTTGGGTCTATCAGTAGATGGGGTTTCACTAGGCATGGCCTGCACCTCAATAGGTATGCGAAGGAGAGGCTACCTAAGCTTATAGGTGACAGTGTAGTGGGTGGTGGTGGCGGTAGTGGTGTCACTCATGGAAAAATTCCTGTAGTATTTGGTGTTAGAGCTGCACCTTTTTAATACTGAAGTCAGCTGATTGGTATACCTGCTTAAAGGAAGTGCCTCTAAGGTTCAAAAATGGTTCTAATGGCTCTGAGCACTATGCAAATTAACATCTGGGGTCATCAGTCGCCTAGAACGTAGAACTAATTAAACCTAACTAACCTAAGGACATCACACACATCCATGCCCGAGGCAGGATTCGAACCTGCGACCATAGCAGTCGCGCGGTTCCGAACTGAGCGCCTAGAACCGCAAGACCACCGCGGCCGGCGTGCCTCTAAGGGCTCTCCTCCAGAGGATGTAATGTTTCCAAGTAGAGAAGGAATTGGCATATTTCATCAGAATATAAGAGTTATTAGAGATAGAGTTAGTGAACTGCTAACAGATGTTTACGCTGAAATTATTTGTATATCAGAGCACCACTTCAATAAATTGATAATTTATAGGCTTCCTTTACCAGGCTACATATTACCTGGCTGTTTCTCAAGGAGTTCCTTGCGGGATGGGGAGGTGTCTCCGTACATAAAAAACAGTATGTTATTCGAGTCCATAGACTTATCACAACACTGCACTGAACAGATATTTGAATGTTGTGCAGCATTTGTTGAATTTAGTGAAACTCAGCTTCTAATTGCTGGTGTTTATAGGGCCTCTAACTCCAACTTCAGAGCACTTTTGCTTAAGCTAGAGAGGGTTCTTGACTCACTTTGTAGGAAGTACCAGAAAGTAGTTATATGTGGGGACTTCAATATTAATTTTGTATATGATTGTGCAAGAAAAAGGGGGGTTGGGTTGTTTGGGGAAGGAGACCAGACAGCGATGTCATTGGTCTCATCGGATTATTGAAGGATGGGGAAGGAAGTCGGCCATGCCCTTTGAGAGGAACTAACCCAGAATTTGCCGGGAGTGATTTAGGGAAATCACGGAAAACCTGAATCAAGGTGGCTGAACGCGGGACTGAAACGTCGTCTTCCCGAATGTGAGTCCAGTGCCTTAACCACTGCGCCACCTCGCTCGGTCCCAAGAAAAATGATGTTGGTAGATCTCCTAAATTCATATGATCTGATGCCAACTGTGTTTTTTTTTTTTCAAACTAGGGTGCAGGCGAATAATATCACAGTCATAGACAATGTTTTTATTCGTTCTTCAATACTAGATGGGCATCCTGTTATTAAAAGAGTGAATGGCCTTTCAGACCATAATGCACAAATTTTAACACTAAAAGGTTTTTGTACTCAACCCAATGTCATATTTAGTTACAAAGAACGTAGGAAAGTCAATCCAACAGCAATAGAGTGTTTTTTAAAACTTGTCAAGGAACAAGAGTGGCAAGATGTTTATAGTGCCAATAATACAGATGATAAATACAATGCTTTCCATGGCACATTTTTCATGCTCTTTCAGAGTTGTTTTCCATTAGAACATTCTGAATGGGGTACTAGCAGTAATAGACAGCACAGTTGGCTGACTAGTGGGATAATGATTTCATGTAGAACATAGCGCGAATTATATCAAAACGTTAGAATTAGTCACAATCAAGCTAAATAAAAATTTAGTTTCAACAGGAAATCATACAAATTTCTTAGCAAATACCTTTCTGAGACTGACGTCTGAAATACTCCTCTGTGATACAAGCAAGAGAGAGATTGAGTCAATAACTATATCACTGAAGACTAAGGACTCTCATGCATATGATGGAGTGCCTAGCAGAATATTAAAGCACTGTGCTACACATGTTAGCCCTGTATTTAGCAATATTTGCAATTTTTCCTTTAGAATTGGTCAGTTTCCTGAGCGATTAAAGTACTCAGCAGTAAAGCCGCTTTATGAAAAGGGAGAAAGGGATAATGTAGATAATTTTAGACCTACTTCTATGCCATCAGTGTTTCCAAAAGTTACCGAAAAGGCTGTGCATGTAAGGTTAATTGATCATTTTATATCACACAATTTGCTGTCAAATGAACAGTTCGGTTTTAGAAGCCTTTTGACAACTGAAAATGCTGTATTCTGGCGTACAGACGTACTTTCATGCAAAATCGTAAGGTCCTAGCTCTTGTCCAATGCACCAAAGCCGGCAAATAAGGGAATAACCGATAACTAAAACTTGAATTGTACCTTACTGCTTCTTACTGGCTATTACATCTTCTTAGAAGCTATTTCTGTGTTCTAATATGATGTTTTCAGTTTTTTCCGCATACCGCAACACGCGACATAATTTTGCAGACGATAAATATAACGTTTTCAGAGAGAAAAGCGAGCAATATGACGATCTGGCATTAAGTCGATTCGATAGCAAGTGTCGAAAACGGGCGGATATCGCATGTGGTAACTACATATGAAACCTTTCTCATTCTTCCGTGCAACGTGGTGTACAGACGTACTTTCGTGCAAAATCTTAAGGTACCAGCTCATGTCCAATGCGCCAAAGCCGGCAAATGAGTGAATAACCGATAACAAAAACTTGAATAATACAGCTTGTTACTGCCGATTACATCTTCTTAGAAGCTTTTATTGTGTTCTAATATGTTTGCAGTTTTTTTCGGATACCGCAACACGCAACATTATTTTGCAGACGATAAATCTAACCGTTTCAGATAGAGAAGCGACCAATGTGACGTTCTGGCATCAAGTCGATACGATGGCAAATGACGAAAGCGAGCGGATCTCTGAAGGTTTTACTACATATGAACAGTTTCCACCTTCCCCCGTGCAATGTGGTTTGCAGACGTCGTATCACGCTAAATCTTTAGGTCGTCGGTCACGTCTAATGAACCAAATCCGGCAAATAAGTGAATTACCGATAGCTAAATCTTGAATAGTACTGCTTCTTATTGGCGATTACATCTTCTTAGAAGCTTTTTCTGTGTTCTAATATGATGTTTTCATTTTTTTCTGCATACCATAACACGCGACTTACTTTTGCAGACAGTAAATGTAACCTTTTCAGAGAGAAAAGTAGCCAATATGACGCTCTGGCATTAATTCGATTCGATGGCAAATGTAGAAAACGGGCGGATTTTTCATGTGGTTACTACATATGAACACTTTTTACATTCTCCCGTGCAACGTGGTTTCCAGACGTCGTTTCATGCAAAATCTTTAGGTCGTCGGTCATGTCCAATGTACCAAAGCCGGCAACTATGTGAATAACCGATAACTAAAACTTAAATAAGACTGCTTGTTACTGGCCGATTACATTTTCTTAGAAGCATCCTCTGTGTTCTACTATGGTGCTTTTAGTGTCCCCGCATACCGCGGCAATCGACATAACTTTGCAGACGATGAATGTAACATTTTCAAAGAGAAAAGCGGCCAATGTGACGATCTGGCAATTAATTCGATTCGATAGCAAATGACGAAAGCGGGTGGATTTCTGAGGTTTCTACTACATATGAACACTTTCCAGATTCTCGCGTGCAACGTGGCGTACAGACGTAATATCATGCAAAATCTTAAGGTCCTAGCTCAAGCCCAATGCACCAAAGCCGGCAAATAAGTCAAAGAGTATATTTCTGTTTGCTATTTTCGATTATATCTTCTTAGAAGCTTTATTTGTGTTCTAATATCATGTTTTCAGTTTCTGCCGCATATTGCAATACGCGACATACATTTCCAGACGATAAATCTAACTGTTTCAGAGAGAAAAGCAGCCAATCTGAAGGTGTTGCAATAAAATAGATTCGGTAGCAAATGACGAAAGCGGGCGGTTTTTTCGAGTTTTTACTACATATGAACAGCTTCCACATTTCCCCGTGCAATGTGGTTTCCAGACGTCGTTTCATGCAAAATCTTTAGGTCGTCGGTCATGTCCAATGTACCGAAGGCGACAAATAAGTGAATAACCGATAACTAAAACTTGAATAGTACTGCTTCTTATTAGCGATTACATCTTCTTAGAATGTGCTTGTGTGTTATCCTATGTTGCTTTTAGTGTCTCCACATACCGCGGCAAGCGACATATCTTTGCAGATGATGAATGTAACCGTTTCAGAGAGAAAAGCGGCCAATGTGACGATCTGGCGTTAAGTCGATTCGAATGCAAATGACGAAAAGGGGCGGATTTCTCATGTTGTTACTATTATGTACACCTTTTACATTGTCCCGTACAACGTGGCCTTCAGACGTACTGTCATGCAAAGTCTTAGGGTCCTAGCTCATGTCCAATGCACCAAAGCCGGTAAATAAGTGAACCACCGATAACTAAAACTTGAATAGTACTGCTTCTTACTGGCGATTACATCTTCTTAGAAGCTTTTTCTGTGTTCTAGTATGATGTTTTCATTTTTTTCCGCATAATGCAGAACGCGACATAAATTTCCAGACGATAAATGTAACTGTTTCAGAGAGAAAATCGGCCAATGTGGAGATATGTCAATACATTCGATTTGATAGCAAACGACGAAAGCGGGCGGATTCCTCATGTTGTTACTATTATGTACACTTTTTACATCCTCCCGTACAACGTGGCCTACAGACGTACTTTAATGCAAAATCTTAACGTCCTAGCTCATGTCCAATGCACCAAAGCCGGAAAATAAGTGAATAACCGATAACTAGAACTTGACTAGTACTGCTTGTTACTGGCCAATTACATCCTCTTAGAAGCTTCTTCTGTGTTCTACTGTAGTGCTTTTAGTGTCTGCGCATACCGCGGCAAGCGACATAACTTTGCATACGATAAAAGTAACCGTTTCAGAGAGAAAAGCGGCCAATGTGACGATCTGGCATTAAGTCGATTCGAACGCAAAAGACGAAAACGGGCGGATTTCTCATGTTGTTACTATTATGTACACCTTTCACTCCCTCCCGTGCAACGTGGCGTACAGACGTACTTTCATGCGAAATCTTAAGGTTATAGCTCACGTCCAATGCACCAAAGATGGCAAATAAGTAAATAACCGATAACTAAAACTGGAATAGTTCTGCTTCTTACTGGCGATTATTTCTTCTTAGAATCTGCTTCTGTTTTATACAATGGTGCTTTTAGTATCTCCACATACCGCGGAAAGCGACATTTCTTTGCAGACGATGAATGTAACCGTTTCAGAGAGAAAAGCGGCCAATGTTACGATCTGGCATCATGTCGATTCAATGGCAAATGACGAAAGCTTGCGGTTTTCTCTAGTTTTTACTACGTATGAACAGCTTCCACATTCCCCCGTGCAATGTGGTTTCCAGATGTCGTTTCATGCAAAATCTTTAGGTCGTCGGTCATGTCCAATGAACCAAAGCGGGCAAATAAGTGAATTACCGATAACTAAATCTTGAATAGTACTGCTTCTTATTGGCGATTACATCTTCTTAGATGATTTCTCTGTGTTCTAATATGATGTTTTCAGTTTTTTCCGCATACCGCCACACGCGACATAATTTTGCAGACGGTAAATGTAACCTTTTCAGTGAGAAAAGCGGGCAATGTGACGCTCTGGCATTAATTCGATTCGATGGGAAATGTAGAAAACGGGCGGATTTTTCATGTGGTTACTACATGTGAACACTTTTCACATTCTCCCGTGCTACGTGGTTTCCAGACGTCGTTTCATGCAAAATCATTAGGTCGCACGGTCATGTCCAATGTACCAAATCCGGCAAATATGTGAATAACTGATAACTAAAACTTGAATAACACTGCTTGTTACTGGCCGATTACGTTTTCATAGAAGCATCCTCTGTCTTCTACTATGGTGCTTTTAGTGTCTCCGCATACCGCGGCAATCGACATAACTTTGCACACGATGAATGTAACAGTTTCAAAGAGAAAAGCGGCCAATGTGACGACCTGGCATTAAGTCGATTCGATGGCAAATGACGAAAACGGCGGATTTCTTATGTGGTTACTATATAGGAAAACTTTTCACATTGTCCCGTGCAACGAGGCGTACAGACGTACTTTCATGCAAAATCTTAAGGTCCTACGCTCATGTCCAATGCACCAAAGCCGGCAAATAAGTGAAAAACCGATAACTAAAACTTGAATAATACTGCTTGTTACTGCCGATTACATCTTCTTACAAGCTTTTATTGTGTTCTAATATGTTTGCAGTTTTTTTCGGATACCGCAACACGCAACATTATTTTGCAGACGATAAATCTAACCGTTTCAGATAGAGAAGCGACCAGTGTGACGTTCTGGCATCAAGTCGATACGATGGCAAGTGACGAAAGCGAGCGGATCTCTGAAGGTTTTACTACATATGAACAGTTTCCACCTTCCCCCGTGCAATGTGGTTTGCAGACGTCGTATCACGCTAAATCTTTAGGTCGTCGGTCACGTCTAATGAACCAAATCCGGCAAATAAGTGAATTACCGATAACTAAATCTTGAATAGTACTGCTTCTTATTGGCGATTACATCTTCTTAGAAGCTTTTTCTGTGTTCTAATATGATGTTTTCATTTTTTTCTGCATACCGTAACAAACGACTTACTTTTGCAGACAGTAAATGAAACCTTATCAGAGAGAAAAGTAGCCAATATGACGCTCTGGCATTAATTCGATTCGATGGCAAATGTAGAAAACGGGCGGATTTTTCATGTGGTTACTACATATGAACACTTTTTACATTCTCCCGTGCAACGTGGTTTCCAGACGTCGTTTCATGCAAAATCTTTAGGTCGTCGGTCATGTCCAATGTACCAAAGCCGGCAACTATGTGAATAACCGATAACTAAAACTTAAATAAGACTACTTGTTACTGGCCGATTACATTTTCTTAGAAGCATCCTCTGTGTTCTACTATGGTGCTTTTAGTGTCCCCGCATACCGCGGCAATCGACATAACTTTGCAGACGATGAATGTAACATTTTCAAAGAGAAAAGCGGCCAATGTGACGATCTGGCAATTAATTCGATTCGATAACAAATGACGAAAGCGGGCGGATTCCTGAGGTTTCTACTACATAGCAACGTGGCGTACGGACGTAATATTATGCAAAATCTTAAGGTCCTAGCTCAAGCCCAATGCACCAAAGCCGGCAAATAAATCAAAGAGTATATTTCTGTTTGCTACTTTCGATTATATCTTCTGAGAAGCTTTTTCTGTGTTCTAGTATGATGTTTTCAGTTTTTTCCGCATATTGCAGCACGCGACTTAAATTTCCAGACGATAAATGTAACTGTTTCAGAGAGAAAATCGGCCAATGTGGAGATATGTCAATACATTCGATTTGATAGCAAACGACGAAAGCGGGCGGATTCCTCATGTTGTTACTATTATGTACACTTTTCACATTGTCCCGTACAACGTGGCCTACAGACGTACTTTAATGCAAAATCTTAAGGTCCTAGGTCATGTCCAATGCACCAAAGCCGGTAAGTAAGTGAATCACCGATAACTAAAACTTAATAGTACTGCTTCTTACTGGTGATTACATCTTCTTAGAAGTTTTTTCTGTGTTCTAATATAAAGTTTTCAGTTTTTTTCACATACCGCAACACACGACATAGTTTTGCAGACGATGAATGTAACCTTTTCAGAGAAAAAAGCGGCCAATGGGATGATCTCGCATAAAGTCGATTCGATGGATAATGTCGAAAACGGGCAAATTTCTCATGTTGTTACTACATATGAACACTTTTTACATCCTCCCGTGCAACCTGGTGTAAAGACGTACTTTCATGCAAAATCTTAAGGTCCTAGGTCATGTCTAATGCACCAAAGCCGGCAAATATGCGAATACCCGATAACTAAAGATTGAATAGTACTGCTTCCTACTTTCGATTACATCTTCTTAGAAGCTTTTTCTCTGTTCTAATATAATGTTTTCAGTTTTTTCCGCATACCGAAACACGCGACATAACTTTACAGACGATATATGTAACCGCTTCAAAGAGAATAGTGGCCAATATGACGATCTGACAATAAATCGATTCAATGGAAAATGTAGGAAACGTGCGGATTTCTCATGTTGTTACTACATATGAACACTTATCACATTCTCCCGTGCAACGTGGCGTAGAGACGTACTTTCATGCATAATCTTAAGGTTCTAGCTCATGTCCAATGCACCAATGCCGGCAAATACGTGAATAAACGATATCTAAAACTTGAATAGTACTGCTTCCTACTTTCGATTACATCTTCTTAGAAGCATTTTTGTGTTCTAATATGATGTTTTCAGTTTTTTCCGCATATTGCAATACGCGACATACATTTCCAGACGATAAATATAACTGTTTCAGAGAGAAAAGCGGCCAATGTGAAGATCTGGCAATACATTCGATTCGATAGCAAATGACGAAAGCGATCGTATTTCTCAGGTTTTCACTACATATGAACACTTTCCACATTCTCCCGTGCTACGTGTCGTACAGACGTACTTTCTTGCAAAATCCTAAGGTCATAGCTGATGTCCAATGCACCAAAGCCGGAAAATAAGTGAATAACCGATAACTAGAACTTGACTAGTACTGCTTGTTACTGGCCAATTACATCTTCTTAGAAGCTTCTTCTGTGTTCTACTGTAGTGCTTTTAGTGTCTGCGCAAACCGCGGCAAGCGACATAACTTTGCACACGATGAATGTAACAGTTTCAAAGAGAAAAGCGGCCAATGTGACGATCTGGCATTAAGTCGATTCGATGGAAAATGACGAAAAATGGCGGATTTCTCATGTTGTTACTACATATGAACATTTTTTACATTCTCCCGTGCAACGTGGCGTACAGACGTACTCTCATGCAAAATCTTAAGGTCCTTGCTCATGTCCAATTCACCAAAGCCGGCAAATAAGTGAATAACCGATAACTAAAACTTGAATAGTACTGCTTCCTACTTTCGATTACATCTTCTTAGAAGCTTTTTTTGTGTTCTGATATGATGTTTTCAGTTTCTTCGACATATTGCAATACGTGACATAAATTTCAGGACGATAAATGTAACTGTTTCAGAGAGAAAAGCGGCCAATGTGAAGATCTGGTAATACTTTCGATTCGATAGCAAACGACGAAAGCGATCGAATTTCTGAGGTTTTTACTACTTATGAACACTTTCCACATTCTCTTGTGCAACGTGGCGTACAGACGTACTTTCCTGTAAAATCTTAAGGTCCTAGCTCATGTCCAACCGTGCGACTGCTAAAGTCGCAGGTTCGAATCTTGCCTGGGGCATGGATGTGTGTGATCTCCTTAGGTGAGTTAGGTTTAAGTAGTTCTAAGTTGTAGGGGACTAATGACCTCAGCAGTTGAGTCCCATTGTGCTCAGAGCCATCTGAACTGATGTCCATTGTACCAAAGGCGGCAAACAAGTGAATAACCAATAACTAAAACTTGAATAGTACTGCTTCTTACTTGCGATTACATTTTCTTAGAAGCTTTATCTGTGTTCTAATATGATGTTTTCAGTTTTTTCCGCATACCGGAAAACACGTCATAATTTTGCAGAAGATAAATGTAACCGTTTCAGAGCGAAAAGCGGCCAATGTGACGATATGGAATTAAGTCGATGCGAACGCAAATGACGAAAACGGGCGTATTTCTCATGTTCTTACTATTATGTAAACCTTTCACATTCTCCCGTGCAACGTGGCGTACAGACGTACTTTCATGCAAAATCTTAAGGTTATAGCTCATGTCCAATGCACCAAAGCTGGCAAATAAGTGAATAACCGATAACTAAAACTTGAATAGTATTGCTTCTTACTGGCTATTATTTCTTCTTAGAATCTGCTTCTGTGTTATACAATGGTGCCTTTAGTATCTCCGCATACCGCGGAAAGCGACATTTCTTTGCAGAAGATGAATGTAACCGTTTCAGAGAGAAAAGCGGCCAATGTGAAGATCTGGCATCATGAAGATTTGATGGCAAATGACGAATGCGAGCTAATCTCTCAAGTTTTTACTACATATGAACAGTTTTCACATTCCCCAGTAAAACGTGGTTTACAGACGTCGTTTCGTGCAAAATCTTTAGGGCGGCGGTCATGTCCAATGTACCAAAGGCGGCAAATAAGTGAATTACCGGTAACTAAATCTTGAATACTACTGCTCCTAATTGGCGATTACATCTTCTTAGCGGATTCTTCTGTGTTCTAATATGATGTTTTCAGTTTTTTCCGCATACCCAAACACGCGAAATAATTTTGCAGACGATATATGTGACCGTTTGAGAGAAAAAAGCGGCCAATATGACGATCTGGCATTAAGTCGATTCGATGGCAAATGACGAAAACGCTCGGATTTCTCATGTGGTTACTACATATGAACACTTTTCACATTCTCACCTGCAACGTGGCGTACAGACGTTTTTGATGCAAAATCTTAAAGTGCTATTTCATGTCCAAAGCACTAAAGTCGGCAAATAGGTAAATAACCGATAACTAAAACTTGAATAGTACTGCTTCTTACTGGCGATTACATCTTCTTAGAAGTTTCTTCTGTGATTTACTATGGTGCTTTTAGTGTTTCCACATACCGCGGCAAGCGTCTTATCTTTGCAGACGATGAATGTAACCGTTTCAGAGAGAAAAGCGGCCAATGTGATGATCTGGCATGACGTCGACTCGATGGCAAATGACGAAATCGGACGGATTTCTCATGTGCTTACTACATATGAACACTTATCAGATTCTCCCGCGCAGCTGGGCGTACACATGTACTTTCATGCAAAATCTTAAGGTTCTAGCTCATGTCGAAGGCACAAAAGCCGGCTAAAAAGTCAATAATCGTTGACTTAACTTAAAGTGTACTGCTTCTTACTTTCTGTTACATCTTCTTAGAAGCTTCTTCAGTGTTCTACTGTGGGACGTTTAGTGTCTCCGCATACCTCAGCACGCGGCAAAGCTTTGCACACGATAAATGTAACCGTTTCATAGAGAAGAGGGGCCAATATGACGATCTAAGTCGATTCGATAGCAAATGACGAAAACGGGCGGATTTCTTAGGTTTTTAATACATATGAACACTTTTCACATTCTCCCGTGCAACGTGGCTGCTAGTCCTCCCTTCATGCAAAATCGTAAGGCCATAGCTCATTTCCAAGGCACCAAAGCCTGCTAAAAAGTCAATAATCGATAAGTGAAACTTGAATTGTACTGCTTCTTACTTGCTATTACATCAACTTAGAAGCTTCTTCTGTGTTCTACTATGGTGCTTTTAGTGTCCCAGCATACCGCAGCACGCGACATAGCTTTGCACAAGGTAAATGTAACCGTTTCAGTGAGAAGAGCAGCCAATGTGACTATCTGGCATTAAGTCGATTCGGTAGCAAATGACGAAAACGGGCGGATTTCTCACGTTTTGACTATATATGAACACTTTTTACATTCTCCCGTGCAACGTGGCTGCTAGTCCTCCATTCATAAAAGATCTTAATGTCCTAACTCATGTCCAAGGCACCAAAGCCGGCTCAAAGGACAAAAACCGATAACTAAACTTGAATTCTACTGCTTCTTACTGGCTAGTACATCAATTTAGAAGCTTCTTCTGCGTTCTACTATAGGGCTTTTAGTGTCTCAGCATTCCGCAGCACGCAACATAGCCTTGCACACGGTAAATGTAACCGTTTCAGTGAGAAGAGCAGCCAATGTGACGATATGACATTAAGTCGATTCAAAATCAAATGACGCAAACGGGCGGATTTCTCAGGTTTTTACTACATATGAACACTCTTCACATTCTCCCGTGCAACGTGGCTGCTAGTCCTCCATTCATGTAAAATCTTAATTTCCTAGCTCATGGCCAAGGCACCAAGGCCGTCTAAAAAGTCAAAAATCGATAACTAAACTTGAATTGTACTGCTTCTTACTGGCTATTACATCAACTTAGAAGCTTCTTCTGTGTTCTACTATGGTGCTTTCAGCGTCTCCGCATTCCGCAGCACACGACATAGCTTTGCACACGATAAATGTAACCGTTCAGAGAGAAGAGCGCCCAATGTGACCATCTGACATTAAGTCGATTCAATAGCAAATGACGAAATCGGGCGGATCTCCTAGGTTTCTACTACATATGAACACTTTTCACATTCTCCCGCACAACGTGGCTGATAGTCCTCCCTTCATGCAATATCTTAAGGTCCTAGCTCATGTCCAAGGCACCATAGCCGGCAAAAAGTCAAAAATCGATAATTAAAACTTTAATTGTACGCTACTTACTTGCAATTACATCAACTTAGAAGCTTCTTCTGTGTTCTACTATGGTGCTTTTAGCGTCTCCGCATTCCGCGGCACGCGACATAACTTTGCACACGACAAATGTAACCCTTTGAGAGAGAAGAGCGGCTAATGCGACGATCTGACATTAAGTCGATTCGATAGCAAATGACGAAAACGGGCAGATTTATTAGGTTGTTACTACATATGAACCCTTTCCATTTCTCCCGTGCACTGCGGCTGCTACTCCTCCCTTCATGCAAATCTTAAGGTCCTACCTCATGTCCAACGCACCAAAGCCGGCTAAAAAGTCAAAAATCGAAAGCTAAACTTGAGTTGTACTGCTTCTTACTGGCTATTATATCAACTTATAAGCTTCTTCTGTGTTCTACAATGGTGCTTTTAGTGTCTCCGCATCTAGCAGCACGCGACATAGCGTTGCACACGATAAATGTAACCGTTTCAGAGAAAAGAGCGGAAAATGTGACATTAAGTCGATTCGATAGCAAATGTCGAAAACGGGCGGATCTCTCAGGTTTTTACTACATACGAACAATTTGCACATTCTCCCCTGCAACGTGGCTGCTAGTCCTCAATTCATGAAAAATCTTAATGTCCTAGCTAATGTCCAAGGTACCAAAGTCGGCTAAAAAGCCAAAAATCAATAACTAAACTTGAATTGTACTGCTTCTTACTGGCTATTACATCAACTTAGAAGCTTCTTCTGTGTACTACTATGGTGCCTTTAGTGTCTCCGCATATCGCAGCATGCAACATAGCTTTGCACACGATAAATGTAATCGTTTCAGAGAGAAGAGCGGTTAAAGCGACGATCTGACATTAAGTCGAATCGATAGCAAATGACGAAAACGGGCGGATTTCCTAGGTTTTTACTACATATGAACACTTTTCACATTCTCCCGTGCAACGTAGTTGCTAGTCCTTACTTCCTGCAAAATCGTAAGGTCCTAGCACATGTCCAACGCACCAAAGCCGGCTAAAAAGTCAAAAATCGATAACTAAACTTGAATTGTAGTGCATCTTACTGGCTATTACATCAACTTGGAAACATCTTCTGTCTTCTTTTATGTGGATTTTAGTGACTCCGCATTCCGCAGAAGGCGACATAGCTTTGCACACCATAAATGTAACCGTTTCAGAGAGAAGAGCGGCCAATGTGACGACCTGTAATGAAGTCGATTCAATAGCAAATGACGATAACTTGCGGATTACTCACGTTTTTACTACATACGAAAAATTTTCACATTCTCCCGTGCAACGTTGGCTGCTAGTCCTCTATTCATGAAAAATCTTAATGTCCAAGCTCATATCCAAGGCACCAAAGCCGGCTAAAAAGCCAAAATCGATAACTAAACTTGAGTTGTACTGCTTCTTACTGGCTATTACATCAACTTATAATCTTATTCTGTGTTTTACTATGGTGCATATCGCATATCGCAGCACGCAACATGGCTTTGCACACGATAAATGTAACCGTTACAGAAAGAAGAGCGGCCAATGTGACCATCTGACATTAAGTCGATTCGATAGCAATTGACGAAAATGGGCGGATGTCCTAGGTTTTAACTACATAATAACACTTTTCACATTCTCCCGTGCTACGTTGGCTGCTAGTACTCTATTCATGAAAAATCTTAATGTCCTAGCTCATGTCCAAGGCACCAAAGCCTTCTAAAAAGTCAAAAATCAATAACTAAACTTGAATTCTACTGCTTCTTACTGCCTATTACATTAACGTAGAAGCTTCTTCTGCGTTCTACTATGGTGCCTTTGGTTTCTCCGCATTCCGCAGCACGCGACATAGCTTTGCACACGTTAATTGAAACCGTCTTAGAGAGAAAAGCGCCCAATGTGACCATCTGACATTAAGTCATTTCGATAGCAAATGACGAAAACGGGCAGATTTATTAGGATGTTGCTACATATGAACACTTTTTACATTCTCCCGTGCCACGTGGCTGCTAGTCCTCCCTTCATGCAAAATCGTAAGGTCCTAGCTCATGTCCAACGCACCAAAGCCGGCTAAAAAGTAAAAAATCGATAGCCAAATTTGTGTTGTACTTCCTCTTACTGGCTATTACATCAACTTAGAAGCTTCTTTTCTGTTCTACTACGGTGCTTTTTGTGTCTCCGCATATCGCAGCACGCCACATAACTTTGCACACGATAAATGTAACCGTTTCAGAGAGAGGGGCGGCCAATGTGACGATCTGACATTAAGTGGATTCGATAGCAAATGACGAAAACGGGCGGATTTCTCACGTTTTTACTATATATGAACACTTTTTACATTCTCCCGTGCAACGTGGCTGCTAGTCCTCCATTCATAAAAGATCTTAATGTCCTAACTCATGTCCAAGGCACCAAAGCCGGCTCAAAGGACAAAAACCGATAACTAAACTTGAATTCTACTGCTTCTTACTGGCTAGTACATCAATTTAGAAGCTTCTTCTGCGTTCTACTATAGGGCTTTTAGTGTCTCAGCATTCCGCAGCACGCAACATAGCCTTGCACACGGTAAATGTAACCGTTTCAGTGAGAAGAGCAGCCAATGTGACGATATGACATTAAGTCGATTCAAAATCAAATGACGCAAACGGGCGGATTTCTCAGGTTTTTACTACATATGAACACTCTTCACATTCTCCCGTGCAACGTGGCTGCTAGTCCTCCATTCATGTAAAATCTTAATTTCCTAGCTCATGGCCAAGGCACCAAGGCCGTCTAAAAAGTCAAAAATCGATAACTAAACTTGAATTGTACTGCTTCTTACTGGCTATTACATCAACTTAGAAGCTTCTTCTGTGTTCTACTATGGTGCTTTCAGCGTCTCCGCATTCCGCAGCACACGACATAGCTTTGCACACGATAAATGTAACCGTTCAGAGAGAAGAGCGCCCAATGTGACCATCTGACATTAAGTCGATTCAATAGCAAATGACGAAATCGGGCGGATCTCCTAGGTTTCTACTACATATGAACACTTTTCACATTCTCCCGCACAACGTGGCTGATAGTCCTCCCTTCATGCAATATCTTAAGGTCCTAGCTCATGTCCAAGGCACCATAGCCGGCAAAAAGTCAAAAATCGATAATTAAAACTTTAATTGTACGCTACTTACTTGCAATTACATCAACTTAGAAGCTTCTTCTGTGTTCTACTATGGTGCTTTTAGCGTCTCCGCATTCCGCGGCACGCGACATAACTTTGCACACGACAAATGTAACCCTTTGAGAGAGAAGAGCGGCTAATGTGACGATCTGACATTAAGTCGATTCGATAGCAAATGACGAAAACGGGCAGATTTATTAGGTTGTTACTACATATGAACCCTTTCCATTTCTCCCGTGCACTGCGGCTGCTACTCCTCCCTTCATGCAAATCTTAAGGTCCTACCTCATGTCCAACGCACCAAAGCCGTCTAAAAAGTCAAAAATCGAAAGCTAAACTTGAGTTGTACTGCTTCTTACTGGCTATTATATCAACTTATAAGCTTCTTCTGTGTTCTACAATGGTGCTTTTAGTGTCTCCGCATCTAGCAGCACGCGACATAGCGTTGCACACGATAAATGTAACCGTTTCAGAGAAAAGAGCGGAAAATGTGACATTAAGTCGATTCGATAGCAAATGTCGAAAACGGGCGGATCTCTCAGGTTTTTACTACATACGAACAATTTGCACATTCTCCCCTGCAACGTGGCTGCTAGTCCTCAATTCATGAAAAATCTTAATGTCCTAGCTAATGTCCAAGGTACCAAAGTCGGCTAAAAAGCCAAAAATCAATAACTAAACTTGAATTGTACTGCTTCTTACTGGCTATTACATCAACTTAGAAGCTTCTTCTGTGTACTACTATGGTGCCTTTAGTGTCTCCGCATATCGCAGCATGCAACATAGCTTTGCACACGATAAATGTAATCGTTTCAGAGAGAAGAGCGGTTAAAGCGACGATCTGACATTAAGTCGAATCGATAGCAAATGACGAAAACGGGCGGATTTCTTAGGTTTTTACTACATATGGACACTTTACACATTCTCCCGTGCATCGTGGCTGCTAGTCCTCCCTACATAGAATTTCGTAAGGTCCTAGATCATGTCCAAGGCACCAAAGCCGGCTAAAAAGTCAATAATCGATAGTTAAACTATTATTTTACTGCTCCTTACTGGCTATTACATCAACTTAGAAGCTTCTTCTGTGTTCTACTATCGTGCTTTTAGTTTCTCTGCATTCCGCAGGACGCGACGTAGCTTTGCACACGATAAATGTAACCGTTTCAGAGAGAAGAGCCGTCGGCGTGACCATCTAATATTGAGTCGATTCGATAGCAAATGACGAGAACAGCCCGATTTCTTAGGTTTTTACTACATATGAACACTTTTCACATTCTCCCGTGCAAAGTGGCTGCTAGTCCTCCCTTCATGCAAAATCTTAAGGTCCTAGCTCATGTCCAAGGCACCAAAGCCAGCTCAAAAGTCAAAAATCGATAACTAAACTTGAATTGTACTGCTTCATACTGGCTATTCCAACAACTTAGAAGCTTCTTCTGTGTTCTACTATGGGGCTTTTAGTGTTTCCGCAAATCGCAGCACGCGACATAACTTTGCACACGACAAATGTAACCCTTTGAGAGAGAAGAGTGGCCAATGTGACGATCCGACATTAAGTCGATTCGCTAGCAAATGACGAAAACGGGTAGATTTCCTAGGTTTTTACTACATATGAACACTTTTCACATTCTCCCGTGCAACGTAGTTGCTAGTCCTTACTTCCTGCAAAATCGTAAGGTCCTAGCACATGTCCAACGCACCAAAGCCGGCTAAAAAGTCAAAAATCGATAACTAAACTTGAATTGTAGTGCATCTTACTGGCTATTACATCAACTTTTAAACATCTTCTGTCTTCTTTTATGTGGATTTTAGTGACTCCGCATTCCGCAGAAGGCGACATAGCTTTGCACACCATAAATGTAACCGTTTCAGAGAGATGAGCGGCCAATGTGACGACCTGAAATGAAGTCGATTCAATAGCAAATGACGATAACTTGCGGATTACTCACGTTTTTACTACATACGAAAAATTTTCACATTCTCCCGTGCAACGTTGGCTGCTAGTCCTCTATTCATGAAAAATCTTAATGTCCAAGCTCATATCCAAGGCACCAAAGCCGGCTAAAAAGCCAAAATCGATAACTAAACTTGAGTTGTACTGCTTCTTACTGGCTATTACATCAACTTATAATCTTATTCTGTGTTTTACTATGGTGCATATCGCATATCGCAGCACGCAACATGGCTTTGCACACGATAAATGTAACCGTTACAGAAAGAAGAGCGGCCAATGTGACCATCTGACATTAAGTCGATTCGATAGCAATTGACGAAAATGGGCGGATGTCCTAGGTTTTAGCTACATAATAACACTTTTCACATTCTCCCGTGCTACGTTGGCTGCTAGTACTCTATTCATGAAAAATCTTAATGTCCTAGCTCATGTCCAAGGCACCAAAGCCTTCTAAAAAGTCAAAAATCAATAACTAAACTTGAATTCTACTGCTTCTTACTGCCTATTACATTAACGTAGAAGCTTCTTCTGCGTTCTACTATGGTGCCTTTGGTTTCTCCGCATTCCGCAGCACGCGACATAGCTTTGCACACGTTAATTGAAACCGTCTTAGAGAGAAAAGCGCCCAATGTGACCATCTGACATTAAGTCATTTCGATAGCAAATGACGAAAACGGGCAGATTTATTAGGATGTTGCTACATATGAACACTTTTTACATTCTCCCGTGCCACGTGGCTGCTAGTCCTCCCTTCATGCAAAATCGTAAGGTCCTAGCTCATGTCCAACGCACCAAAGCCGGCTAAAAAGTAAAAAATCGATAGCCAAATTTGTGTTGTACTTCCTCTTACTGGCTATTACATCAACTTAGAAGCTTCTTTTCTGTTCTACTACGGTGCTTTTTGTGTCTCCGCATATCGCAGCACGCCACATAACTTTGCACACGATAAATGTAACCGTTTCAGAGAGAGGGGCGGCCAATGTGACGATCTGACATTAAGTGGATTCGATAGCAAATGACGAAAACGGGCGGATTTCTTAGGTTTTTATTACGTACGAACACTTTTCACATTCTCACGTGCAACGTGGCTGCTAGTCCCCGATTCATGAAAAATATTAATGGCCTAGCACATGTCCAAGGCACCAAAGCCGGCTAAAAAGTCAAAAATCGATAACTAAACTTGAGTTGTACTGTTTCTTACTGACTATCACATCATATTAGAATCTTCTTCTGTGTTCTACTTTGGTGATGTTGGCGTCTCCTCATTCCGCAGCACGCGATATAGCTTTGTACACGATAAATGTAACCGTTTCAGAGAGAAGAGCGGCCAATGTGACCATCTGACATTGTCGATTCGATAGCAAGTAACGAAATAAATGTAACCGTTTTATAGAGATGAGCGGCCAATGTGACCATCTGCCATTGTCGATTCGATAGCAAATGACGAAAACAGGCGGATTTCTTAGGTTTTTACTACATTTGAACACATTTCACATATTCCCGTGCAATGTGGCTGCTAGTCCTCCCTTCATGCAAAATCTTAAGGTCCTAGCTCATGTACAAGGCACCAAAGCTGGCTAAAAAGTCAAAAATCGATAACTAAAACATAAATTGTACTGTTTCTTACATTCTATTACATTCCGTGTTCTACTATGGTGCATTTAGCGTCTCCGACTTCCGCAGCACGCAACATAGCTTTGCACACGATAAATGTAACCGTTTTATAGAGATGAGCGGCCAATGTGACCATCTGCCATTGTCGATTCGATAGCAAATGACGAAAACAGGCGGATTTCTTAGGTTTTTACTGCATTTGAACACATTTCACATATTCCCGTGCAACGTGGCTGCTAGTCCTCCCTTCATGCAAAATCTTAAGGTCCTAGCACATGTCCAAGGAACCAAAGCCGGCTAAAAATTCAAAAATCGATAACTAAATTTGTGTTCTTTTGCTTCTTACTGGCTATTATATCAACTTAGAAGCATTTTCTGTCTTCTACTATGGTGCTTTTAGTGTCTCCGCATATCGCAGCCCCCAACATAGCTTTGCACACGATAAATGTAACCGTTCCAGAGAGAAGGGCAGCCAATGTGACAATATGAAATTAAGTCGATTCGATAGCAAATGACGAAAATGGGCGGATTTCTCAGGTTTTTACTATATCTGAACACTTTTCACATTCTCCCTTGCAACATGGCTGCTAGTCCTAACTTCATACAAATTCTTAAGGTTCTAGCTCATGTCCAAGGCACCAAAGCCGTCTAAAAAGTCAAGTATCCATAGAAAAAACTATTATTTTACGGCTTCTTATTGGCTATTACGTAAACTTAGAAGCTTCTTCTGTGTTCTGCTATGGTGCTTTTAGTGTCTCCGCAATCCGCTGCACGCGACATAGCTTTGCACACGATAAATGTAACCGTTTCAGAGGGAAGAGAGGCCAGTGTGACGATATGACATTAAGTCGATTCGACAGCAAATGACGAAAATGGGCGGATTTCTTAGGTTTTTACTACATATGAACACTGTTCACATTCTCCCGTGCAACGTGGCTGCTGGTCCTCCCTTCATGCAAAATCTTAAGGTCCTATCTAATGTCCAAGGCACCAAAGAACGCTAAAAAGTCAAATATCGATAAATAAACTTGAATTGTACTGCTTCTTACTACCTATTACATCAACTTAGAAACTTTACCTGTGTTCTACTATGGTGCTTTTAGTGTCTCCGCATATCGCAGCACGCGACATAGGTTTGCACACCATAAATGTAACCGTTTCAGAGAGAAGAGCGCCCAATGTGACGATCTGACATTACGTCGATTCGATAGCAAATGACGAAAACCTACGAATTTCTTAGGTTTTTACTACATATGAACACTTTTCACATTCTCCCGTGCAACGTGGCTGCTAGTCCTCCCTTCATGCAAACTCTTAAGGTCCTAGCTCATGCCCAAGTCACCGAAGCCGTCTAAAAAGTCAAAAATCGATAGCTAAAACTTGAATTGTTATGCTTCTTACTGTTTATTACATCAACTTAGAAGCTACTTCTGTGTTCTACTTTGGTACTTTTAGTGTCTGCGCATTCCGCAGCACGCCACATAGTTTTGCACAAGATAAATGTAACCGTTTCAGAGAGACGAGCGGCCAATGTGACGATCTGACATTAAGTCGATTCGATAGCAAATGACGAAAACGGGCGGATTTCTTAGGTTTTTACAACATTCGAACACTTTTCACACTCTCCCGTGCAACGTGGCTAATAGTCCTCCCTTCATTCAACATCTTATATTCCTAGCTCATGTCCAAGGCACCAAAGCCGGCAAAAAGTCAAAAATCGGTAACTAAAATTAGAACTGTACTGCTTCTTACTTGCTATTACATCAACTTAGAAGCTTCTTCTGCGTTCTACTATATCGCTTTTAGTGTCTGAGCATATCGCAGCACGGGAGATAGCTTTGCACACGATAAATGTAACCGTTTCAGTGAGAAGAGCTGCAATGTGACGATCTGACATTAAGTCGATTCAATAGCAAATGACGGAAAAGGGCAGATTTCTCAGGTTTTTACTACATATGTACACTCTTCACATTCTCCCGTACAACGTGGCTGATAGTCCTCCCTTCATGCAAAATCTTAAGGTCTTATCTAATGTCCAAGGTACCAAAGCCTGCTAAAAAGTCAAAAATCGATAACGAAAACTTGAATTGTACTGCTTCTTACTTGTTATTACATCAACTTAGAAGCTTCTTCTGTGTTCTACTATGGTGCTTTTAGTGTCTCCGCATGCCGCAGCACGCGACGTAGTTTTGCACACGATAAATGGAACCGTTTCAGAGAGAAGAGCGGCCAATGTGACCATCTGACATTAAGTCGATTCGATAGCAAATGACGAAAACGGAAGGATTTCTTACATATGAACTCTTTTCCCATTCTCCCGGACAACGTGGCTGATAGTCCTCCCTTCATGCAACATATTAAGGTCCTAGCTCATGTCCAAGGCACCAAAGCTGGCTAAAAAGTGAAAAATCGTGAACTAAAACATGAATTGTACTGCTTCTTATTGGCTATTACATCAACTTAGAAGCTTCTTCTGTGGTCTACTATGGTACTTTTAGTGTTCCGCGTTCCGCAGCACGCGACATAGCTTTACACACGTTAAATGTAACCGTTTTATAGAGATGAGCTGCCAATGTGACTATCTGACATTAAGTGGATTCGATAGCAAATGATGAAAACGGGCGGATTTCTTAGGTTTTTATTACGTACGAACACTTTTCACATTCTCACGTGCAACGTGGCTGCTAGTCCTCGATTCATGAAAAATATTAATGGCCTAGCACATGTCCAAGGCACCAAAGCCGGCTAAAAAGTCAAATTCGATAACTAAACTTGAGTTGTACTGCTTCTTACTGACTATCACATCAACTTAGAATCTTCTTCTGTGTTCTACTATGGTGCTTTTAGCGTCTCCGCATTCCGCAGCACGCGATATAGCTTTGCACACGATAAATGTAACCGTTTGACAGAGAAGAGCAGCCAATGTGACGATCTGACATTAAATCGATTCGATAGCAAATGACGAAAACGGGCAGATTTCTTAGGTTTTTACAATATAAGAACACATGTCACACTCTCCCGTGCAACGTGGCTGCAAGTCCTCCCTTCATGCAAAATCTTAAGGCCCTAGCTCATGTACAAGGCATCAAAGCCGGCTAAAAAGTCAAAAACCGATAACTAAACTTGAATTGTGCTGGTTCTTACTGGCTATTACATCAACTTAGAAGCTTCTTCTCTGTTCTACTATGGTGCTTTTAGTGTCTCCGCATTCCGCAGCACGCGACATAGCTTTGCACACGATCAATGTTACCGTTTCAGAGAGAAGAGCGGCGAATGTGACGATCTGACATTAAGTCAATTTGATAGCAAATGACGAAAACGGACGAATTTCTCAGGTTTTTACTACGTATGAACACTTTTCACATTCTCCCGTGCAACGTGGCTGCTAGTCCTCCCTTCATACAAATTCCTAACGTCCTACCTCATGTCCAAGGCACCAAAGCCGGCTAAAAATTCAAAAATCGATAACTAAATTTGAGTTCTTTTGCTTCTTACTGGCTATTATATCAACTTAGAAGCATTTTCTGTCTTCTACTATGGTGCTTTTAGTGTCTCCGCATATCGCAGCACGCGACATAGGTTTGCACACCATAAATGTAACCGTTTCAGAGAGAAGAGCGGCCAATGTGACGATCTGACATTAAGTCGATTCGATAGCAAATGACAAAAACCTACGAATTTCTTAGGTTTTTACTACATATGAACACTTTTCACATTCTCCCGTGCAACGTGGTTGCTAGTCCTCCCTTCATGCAAACTCTTAAGGTCCTAGCGCATGCCCAAGTCACCGAAGCCGTCTAAAAAGTCAAAAATCGATAGCTAAAACTTGAATTGTTATGCTACTTACTGTTTATTACATCAACTTAGAAGCTACTTCTGTGTTCTACTATGGTACTTTTAGTGTCTGCGCATTCCGCAGCACGCCACATAGTTTTGCACAAGATAAATGTAACCGTTTCAGAGAGACGAGCGGCCAATGTGACGATCTGACATTAAGTCGATTCGATAGCAAATGACGAAAACGAGCGGATTTCTTAGGTTTTTACAACATTCGAACACTTTTCACACTCTCCAGTGCAACGTGGCTAATAGTCCTCCCTTCATTCAACATCTTATATTCCTAGCTCATGTCCAAGGCACCAAAACCGGCAAAAAGTCAAAAATCGGAAACTAAAACTAGAATTGTACTGCTTCTTACTTGTTATTACATCAACTTAGAAGCTTCTTCTGTGTTCTACAATGGCGCATTAAGTGTCTGAGCATATCGCAGCACGCGAGATAGCTTTGCACACGATAAATGTAACCGTTTCAGTGAGAAGAGCTGCCAATGTGACGATCTGACATTAAGTCGATTTAATAGCAAATGACGGAAACGGGCAGATTTCTCAGGTTTTTACTACTTATGTACAGTCTTCACATTCTCCCGTACAACGTGGCTGATAGTCCTCCCTTCATGCAAAATCTCAAGGTCTTATCTAATGTCCAAGGTACCAAAGCCTGCTAAAAAGTCAAAAATCGATAACGAAAACTTGAATTGTACTGCTTCTTACTTGTTATTACATCAACTTAGAAGCTTCTTCTGTGTTCTACTATGGTGCTTTTAGTAGTCTTCGCATGCCGCAGCACGCGACGAATTTTTTCACACGATAAATGGAACCGTTTCAGAGAGAAGAGCGGCCAATGTGACCATCTGACATTAAGTGGATTCGATAGCAAATGACGAAAACGGGCGGATTTCTTAGGTTTTTATTACGTACGAACACTTTTCACATTCTCACGTGCAACGTGGCTGCTAGTCCTCGATTCATGAAAAATATTAATGGCCTAGCACATGTCCAAGGCACCAAAGGCGGCTAAAAAGTCAAAAATCGATAACTAAACTTGAGTTGTACTGCTTCTTACTGACTATCACATCAACTTAGAATCTTCTTCTGTGTTCTACTATGGTGATTTTGGCGTCTCCGCATTCCGCAGCACGCGATATAGCTTTGCACACGATAAATGCAACCGTTTCAGAGAGAAGAGCGGCCAATGTGTCCATCTGACATTGTCGATTCGATAGCAAATGACGAAAACAGGCAGATTTCTTAGGTTTTTACTACATTTGAACACATTTCACATATTCCCGTGCAACGTGGCTGCTAGTCCTCACTTCATGCAAAATCTTAAGGTCCTAGCACATGTCCAAGGCACCAAAGCCGGCTACAAAGTCAAAAATCGTTAACTAAAACTGGAATTGTACTGCTTCTTATTGGCTATTACATCAACTTAGAAGCGTCTTCTGTGGTCTACTATGGTGCTTTTAGTGTCTCCGCATTCCGCAGCACGCGACATAGCTTTGCACACGATAAATGTAACCGTTTCTGAGAGAAGAGCGGCCAATGTGACGATCTGACATTAAGTCGAATCGATAGCAAATGACGAAAACGGGCGGATTTCTTAGGTTTTTATTACGTACGAACACTTTTCACATTCTCACGTGCAACGTGGCTGCTAGTCCTCGATTCATGAAAAATATTAATGGCCTAGCACATTTCCAAGGCACCAAAGCCGACTAAAAAGTCAAAAATCGATAACTAAACTTGAGTTGTACTGCTTCTTACTGACTATCACATCAACTTAGAATCTTCTTCTGTGTTCTACTATGGTGCTTTTAGCGTCTCCGCATTCCGCAGCACGCGATATAGCTTTGCACACGATAAATGTAACCGTTTGAGAGAGAAGAGCAGCCAATGTGACGATCTGACATTTAATCGATTCGATAGCAAATGACGAAAACAGGCAGATTTCTTAGGTTTTTACAATATAAGAACACATGTCACACTCTCCCGTGCAACGTGGCTGCTAGTCGTCCCTTCATGCAAAATCTTAAGGTCCTAGCTCATGTACAAGGCATCAAAGCCGGCTAAAAAGTCAAAAACCGATAACTAAACTTGAATTGTACTGGTTCTTACTGGCTATTACATCAACTTAGAAGCTTCTTCTCTGTTCTGCTATGGTGCTTTTAGTGTCTCCGCATTTCGCAGCACGCGACATAGCTTTGCACACGATCAATGTAACCGTTTCTGTGAGAAGAGCGGCCTATGTGACGATCTGGCTTTAAGTCGATTCGATAGCAAATGACGAAAACGGGCGGATTGATTAGGTTTTTAGTACATATGAACACTTTTCACATTCTCCAGTGCAACGTGGCTGCTAATCCTCCATTCGTAGAAATTCTTAAGGTCCTACCTCATGTCCAAGGCATCAAAGCCGACTAAAAAGTCAATAATCGATAGCTAAAACTATTATTTTACTGCTTCTTACTGCCTATTACATTAACTTAGAAGCGTCTTCTGTGTTCTACTGTGCTGCTTTTAGTTTCTCCGCATTCCACAGCACGTGACATAGCGTTGCACACGATAAATGTAACCGTTTCAGAGAGAAGTTCCGTCAACGTGACCATATGACATTGAGTCGATTCGATAGCAAATGACGAAAACGTGCGGATTTCTTGGGTTTTTACTACATATGAACACTTTTCACATTCTCCCGTGCAACGTGGCTGCTAGACCTCCCTTCATGCCAAATCTTAAGGTCGTAGCTGATGTTCAAGGCAACAAAGCCGGCTAAGAAGTCAATAATCGATAACTAAACATTAATTGTACTGTTTCTTACTGGTTAATTACATCAACTTACAAGCTTCTTCTGTGTTCTGCTATGCTGCAATTAGTGCTTCTGCATACCGCAGCACGCAACGTAAGTTTGCAGACGATAAATTCTATCGTTTCAGAGAGAAAAGCGGCCATTGTGGCGATCTGACATTTCGTCGATTCGATAGCAGATGCCGAAAACGGGCGGATTTCTTAAGTTTTTACTACATATGATCAGTTTTCACATATTCTCGTGTAACGTTTCTCCCAGACCTCGTTTCATGCGAAATCGTAACGTCGTCATTCATGTCCCTGGCGCCAAAGGCGGCTAATAAGTCAATAATCGATAGCAAAAACTTGAATTGTACTGCTTCTTACTGGCCGATTACATCAACTTAGAGCCGGCCGCGGTGGTCTAGAAGTTCAGGGGTTCAGTCCGGAACCGCTGGACTGCTACGCTCGCAGGTTCGAATCCTGCCTCGGGCATGGTTGTGTTTGATGTCCTTAGGTTAGTTAGGTTTAAGAAGTTCTACGCTCTAGGGGACTGATGACAACAGATGTTAAGTCCCATAGTGCTCAGAGCCATTTGAACCAATAACTTAGAAGCTTCTTCTGTGTTCTATGGTGTTGCTATTAGTGCCTCCGCATGCCGCAGCCCGCGACATAAGTTTCCAGACGATAAATGTAACTGTTTTATAGAGAAAAGCGTCCAATGTGACGATCTGTCGTTACGTCGATTCGACGGCAATTGACGAAAACGGGACGATTTCTTAGGTTTTTACAACACATGAACACTTTTCCAATTCTCTCGTGTAACGTGTCTTCCAGACTTCGTTTCATGCCAAATCTTAAGGTCGTCGGACATGTCTGAGGCACCAAAGCCGGATAATAAGTCAATAATCGATTACTAAAACTTGAATTTTACTGCTTCTTACTGGCTGATTACATCAACCTATAAGCTTCTTCTGAGTTTTACTGTGTTGCTATTAGTGCCTCCGCATACCCCAGCACACAACATAAGTTTGCAGACGATGAAGGTAACCGCTTCACAGAGAAATTTCAAATTCTGTGTCTGTGTCTATTGCCTGATCATATTGTTAAAAGCAGGTTGCTCTAAATGCCCAGTAGATCTGATTCCCTTGATACCCATTCAAAACAAACTCGGAATGGGAAAGACCAAGCTCTGCTTATACTTATAGCCTGGGAAGTTGACATATCTTAGACAGTAAAATATGATGGTTAAAGATGTCCACTGAGTATTCCCATATACACTGAAGTTAGCTTTGAACAACAAATTATTAATTGGCCACCAACTCTTGACTCAATAGCTACTAAGATCTTTCACTGGTGAAGGAGGTGACGACGTTGTTATGTCTATTAGAGGCTTCTGTAGTTTGCTGAAAATGATGTGATATAATTGTGCCTTGTGATTTTCTGTGGAGTTCCAGAGTAAGTTCTATACTGGTGCAGGACATTCATTCCTGCTGTTCTCATTCGAGGCAATCCTGGATTCTGAATCTCAAGCACCAGAGGATTATAAACAGCAATGCAACCTCTGTCTTCCTGGCTGTGCACTATTTCAAAGTGCTCTGGTTGTCAGTCTCTTCTCATTGTGCAGTGCTTGTAGATTATTGTAAATGGATTATCTGTAATATTTAGAACATCTCATTCTAAACTTTCTAAAGAACGAGACTTTTCTGTCATGACCACTTTTTGTGTGAGGTGATAAATACCAGGAATTTTGTTGCATTTTGAGAACCTAATGGTGACTGACATTAGTGTCTGTGTAAATTAATGGAACTGGATTTTTCCTCAGGTCGGCAGTTTTCCGAAGGTCGGCGTTTTTCCTGAGGTCGTCGTTTTTCCCAAGGTCGGCGTTTTTCCCCGAGGTCGGCGTTTTTCCCCGAGGTCGGCGTTTTTTCCCAACGGCGGTGTTTTTCCCCGACGTCGGCGTTTTTCCACGATGACGGTGTTTTTCGCCAAGGTCGGTGTTTTACCCCGAGGTCAGCGTTTTTCCCTGAGGTCGGCGTATTTTCCCAACAGCGGCGTTTTTCTCCGATGTCGGCGTTTTTCCACGATGTCGTCGTTTTTCCCCGAGGTCGGCGTTTTTGCCCCGAGGTCGGCGTTTTTTCCCGAGGTCTGCGTTTTTGCCCCGAAGTCGGCGTTTTTCCCCGAGGTCGGCGTTTTTTCCCGAGGTCTGCGTTTTTGCCCCGAGGTCGGATTAGAGAATTTTTTCCCAAGGTCTAGAAATCTATCGATATATTGAAAATCCAAAGTATTTTCATGTATGTACACTATACTGATATGTCATGTCATCTTGAAACATATATCCGACCACTAGATAACGGTATTTATCAAGATAGCGATATATTTCGTTATATCTATTTATTTCGAGAATCGTTTTCTTAGGGGTACAGGTTTATTTCCAGACGTCCATACATTTCCCATTATCGATTCAATTCGATATATCGACTTACGTAGATGCGCACATTATATCATGATGTCGATTTATTTCGAGATATCTATCCATATTGAGGAGTCTATTTATTTCGAGGTATCGATTGATTTCGAGTATCTGTTTATATGAGATATCGATTTATTTTGATACACCGACACAATTCAGGTTCTCTATATATTTCGAGGTATAGATATATTTCCAAGTTTTGGTGTACTTCAGATATCGATTCTTTTCGAGATATCGATATATTTCAAGATACCTCTATATCTCAAGTAATCCATAAATTTCTAGATATCGCTATTTTTAGAGATATCTTTATATTACTAGGTACCAATATATTTCAGGAAATCTATATATTCCTATACCTCGATTTATCTCGATATGTCGACTAGCTTCGAGATTTCGATCTAATTGTAAGTCGAAATGTGTCCAGATGTCGATATATTTCGGGATATCGACTCATTTCGATGTAGCGGTTTCTCGGAGGTGTCGATTTATTTCGAGGTTTCGATTTATTTCGCGGTGTCGATTTATTTCGAGGTAGCGATTTATTTCGAGGTGGCGATTTATTTCGAGGTGTGGATTTATTTCGAGGTGTCGATGTATTTCTTGGTGACGATATATTTCGATGTTACTTGTCGACTGCATCAGCTTAGAACCTTTTTCATACAGAGTTGTGCGACTGCATACCTCAGCAGGCGACATTGATATCCAGACGATGAATTTTACCGTTTCCGAGAGAAAAGCGTGCGATGTGACGAATTGGCACTACTTCATTATGAAAACAAATGACGAAAACGTGAGGTTTTCTTCGGTTTTTCTGCCACTGCTGCCAACTTTCAGCCCACCCCCTCCTCCACTTCCCCAGTCGTGGCGATCAGCTGGTGTGATGGAAATGGACACAGGAAAGTAATAACGTTCCATGAAATCCCATTCTAGGGACGTTAAAGGGTAAATGTTCCAGACGGTTTATTTGCATTAAGACACGCATACTGGACATCTACAATGTCACATCTGCCAGATCGTTTCTATTGTCAACAGTGGAAAACAAAACAGCGTACTGAAGAAGCCATAGTGAGACACGGTTTTTGGTAGACGAAATAATAGAAATACTCTAGCCACTGATAATGATGATCTAATGAGATTTCTGTTATTGTTTTGAAAGATGCATTTAAATATCCATTCAACGTAGATCCAAATTATTTTGAGAATTATAATTGCGGTATTATGAATCTACATTGGAGATTTTGTAATGCAAAACATTTCGATCTGAGAATACTTTACGTGATAGTACGGTATTGACCTTGTGTGTCATTAGGGTAAAGTTAATTTGCCGCCATTAACACAAAATTTATCCGCCATTAACGTAAAATCTATTTTTCAGCGTACTGCAATAAGGATTCACTTCAGATGATTGGACAATTGAAGAGAACTCAAACCGTTATTTTAATAGTATTCGTAGGTCCAATGCAGCATTTACCGTAGACAGTCCCTGAGCCTAGACTGTCAGTTTTATGTAGGGAGTACTACTTTAAAAAAGCACTCCGTGTTCAGGTCACAAGTGGCCAATCAGGACCATCCGACCGCCACGTCATTCTCACTGAGGGTGGAGGAGGAGCTGGCTCTCCCACTCGTTGTGGTAGTTTCCTTTGACTGGAGCCGCTACTATTCGGACGAGTAGTTCCTCAATTGGCATCGGAAGGCTGAGTGCAACCCGAAAAATGCCAACAGCGCATAGCGGCCCCGATGGTCACCCATCCAAGTGCCGACCAAGCCCGGAAGTGCTAAACTTCAGTGATCTGATGGGAACCGGTGTATCCACTGCGGCAAGACCATTGCCCCTACCACTTTAACATGATATTTTTGATCGTAGTTCAGGTCAGATGGCTGGAAAGAATGGACGTTTACCATGTTATGCACATTTATATTTTCACTACGTCGACACAGCTGGTCCAATTACGACCACAGGTGATGGTAGCCATAATGATCGTGCCAAGCATCCTGTGTACATTAGTTACACCCTAGTGTGTGGGCATCACAGCATTCGTGACATTTAAGTTTGTTACTTCTTTGCTACTATATTCGCAATAAATTTTGCAGACAGTATCCGCATATGACGCTCAATGTACCTACAAAATTATATCATCGTACGATACATGTTTCAGGAGATACGTCATAAAAACTCAGGACAAGGCCAGACGCTGCATAGTACGGACGTGGACGCACAGCTGTAAATAAATGCCTGGTCAACACCAAGCTTTTCCGCTAGTCATCTATAAAGATAAAAATCCCCAATATTGCCTACCAGCGTATTTTTGAAAAACCTTTATTTTGTCATCCATTTTTTCCTGTAAAAATCGTAAAAGCCGTGCATCATTGTGTTTTCAAAAATCGTTTCTTATTGTCATCTCTTTTTATGTATTTTAAACCATCTATCGCTTGTGTAACCTGTGGCTACAAGTCCATTCCGTTTATGGGGTAATCGAAATAATAAACAACGGAAAATGTGTGGGTCAATTTCTTCCTCATTTTTCGGAACTTCTGATAATAGTAAATCGTTGGCTCTTTGAGGGTGTGATAGGTACATACAAGAGATTAGTGTAAGATTAGAATTTGTTTTAGATACAGTGCCAGGAGGTTCTGTTTCTATCTGGCTAGCTTCAGAGTACTTCACCATCTACTAAGTGATGCGTTTCATTGTGAATGGTGTGTTCTGTGCTAGGTCTACCCTTTACTGCACAATGCTGTTCCTTCGATGCTATTAAAACCAGGATGTTATCAAAATATATGCACAGTGGCAGACTGGAGTCTGCATAAATATTTCAAGTGGTGGGGAGGGGGAAAGGCGCGTCGGGGCTGGAGTGCATGATTCTGAAACTGGCACTCTATCTACAAATCAGCTGGTCAGTTACGAGGTGCATCAAGCTACAAGACCCTAACTCTATAAGCGCTACAACTGGTCAAAGCTAAGGTTTAGCAGTATTGTGGAGAATTCTTATCTGGAAGAGTATGAGTATACTGTAACGAATAAAAACTCTTTACTCCAGATTCCAGGGAGGGTTGGGGGCGATGGGTGAAAGTGCCCTTTTGCCTATCCTCCACTCCCCACCTCCTCCCCACCCTCCCCTCCCCCTCCCCTCCCCCTCCCCTTCGTCTCCCCTCCCCTCCCCTCCTCCTCGCGGACGCCAATGGCTGGCCCGTTCATTTTGAGAACATCAGATCTGCAGTAACCTTACTGAGAAACTGTTCTTCATGTCCTTGTCTGTCAATCTTACCACTCAGAACACCAGTGGGAATGTTGGTTACCGCTGAAACAACTGGTTTTCGGCTGTTATCAGTTTCCCAGACTCACTTTAAGCTAATTGTTAAAACCCGTCACAATACCAGTTTTTGTAATAACCGATTTTCAGTCTTTTATTTACATTATTTCCTCTAGTAAACGTAGAAATCAAACAAAGATTAAAAAAATTTTACTTTCTCAGTTTCTTGATAAATGGAATCAAAATGTCAAATTAAATACCTATATGATGACCTGCAGCCGTTCAGAACGAAATTAGAATTATATTAATACCGTCAGCTGCTCACGGGTGTCGATATATATCAACGGGGACAGGTGACAATGTGTGCAAGTCTGGGACTCGAACCCGGGATCTCCTGCTTACATGGCAGGCGCTCTGCCCATCTGAGCCACCGAGGGCACAGACGATAGTGTGACTGCAGGTACTATCTCGCGCACGCCTCCCGCGAGACTCACATTCTCACCTTGCATGTCCACACACTACATTCGTAGTGTCCCACACCAACACACTCATTACTCGTGGAACACATTCGTACCAAGTCCCGTAACAGTTCCGGGAATACGTGTACATCTTCACAGAAGAAGGTCATGGCTGGTATTGCCAGAACCATATACTTATATGGATATGGACATGTCTTCCACGAGGAATGAGTGTGTTGGAGGGGGACTCTACGACTGTAGTGTATGGACATTCAAGGTGAGAATGTGAGTCTCTCAAGATGCGTGCGCGAGATAGTCCCTGCAGTCGAACCATACACTGTGTCCTCGGTGCCTCAGATGGATAGAGCGTCTGTCATTTTAGCAAGAGATCCCGGGTTCGAGTCCCGGTCGCGGCACACATTTTCACTTGTCCACGTTGATATTTATTAACGCCCGCGAGCACTGACTGTATTAATATAATTCTAATTTCTTTAAATTAAATAGTCAAATATGTCCGATCTTCGCTTCTGGCGAGTGCTCCTATACTACAGAAAACTGCCAGTATTATCCTACTGATTTTAGTTTTTAGTAGCTCTGCTCAAAATTTATATTGTAATCGGTTATCACAGCACTATGCGGGCATTACGTATAGTCCAGCGATATAGAGTGAAAACTGCGGCAGGAGAACTCTCTTTTTCGTTTTAATTTCTCCGTTTTTAAGGGCTAAAAGCAGATAACGGCATACTACGTAGACACAGGCAGCAGATCAGGCACTTTCTATTTTTATCCCGAACTATGAATGATTTGTAAAATTTTAACTTTTTTCCTTGTATGATGTCGCAAGTGACCAAATCGACCATTGTGCTTCACTCGTACTGCATATCGTAAAATACTTCCAGGCTTCCAGATGGTGCCATTTTGTGTTACAACTGACGTTCGACAACAGCGAGAAACTGCGTCCATTCTCGCGCACTGCTTGTATAACAGGCACAGTATTGTCTCGGCAATGTTGGACCAATCCATTTGTTGCTCGTTTCTATCAGCAGTGTTATTAAAGTGGCATACATAACTTTTCCCATTTTTTTCTGTAATAACGCCGTATTTCAGTGCTATGGAAATCTTACGAATAAAAATTACTAGTCTTTTTTAAAAAAGGTTTATTTGAAAACTAAAAATTTTACTACGACTGCTGTGGCTAATTGATATATCTGTTTTTACGTGGTTATCAGGAAAAAATAAAAAAATACTTGTTATAACCGAGAGCAAACAAATACCGAAAGACATCGGTTATTCAGAACTAAAATACCCATATCGTTTTAACTGATCGGTTTTTCTATCTCTAAACTGCAATGTCGCCATAGAAAAGTGTGTCGTTTCATCAATGTCCATAGCAACTTTGAGATATGTGTTTATGCGCAATATCGGCAAATGGAAACACGAAGAGGTAATAAGCACCTGAGCGATAGAATTTATTTCACAGTCAGAAAAGTCGAGTGACAGACAAGACTGAATCACTGTAATAGAAATTATATGGAAAGCTGTGTAAAGGAAAATTTCCAGTTCTTTCGTGGATTCCAAAATTGAAGCAAATTCCGGGACATCAAGGTGACATAGTCTTATACGGATAGTATTCCATGACTAACGTAATTGGCCCACATACTGTACTGGTATACGGATAATATTACACGACTAACGTAATTTACCTGAAATAATTTACAAACATGTTACTGTACATTCGCTACTACTCATTACGCTAATTGACCTTCAGCCATTAAGCGCAAGCGCAGATCTCAGTTATGATACATGCGCCATCCAAAAATTTATCAAGGTGGTAACTCAACACAACTACAAACGATCATTGTGTGTAAAATAAATAGAACACCTCATAAGAAGAACATGACGGGTTTGAATCATTCCCACCGCAAAGGATGAAAAATTCAGGCTCGCACACAAGACCACTTGATAACTAACCAGAAATTCAGATTAGTTGTAGCTTCGGTGACAATCGCCTTTTTTTACATTTTCCCCGTAAACTAGATAATTATGAAACGTAAGCAACTACTCTAAAATATCTGCGGCAACGGCGTTGCCGCGGAGGTTGCATCGGTTCACGTGAGATCACCGAAGTTATGTGCGTTGTCGGGCGTTGAAGGCACTTGGATGGGTGATCATCCAGGTCGCCATGCACTCTTGCCATTTCTCGGGGTGCACTCAGCCTCATGATGTCAATCGAGGAGCTACTCGACCGAATAGTAACGGCTCCGGTCAAAGAATACCAACATAACGACCGGGAGAGCTGTGTGCAGACCCCCGCCCCTCCTTTTCGCATCCTCCACGGATGATGACACGGCGGTCGGATGGTCCCGTCCAGTAGGCCACTCGTGGCCTGAAGACGGAGTGCTTACAAAGCAACTACTCTCCAATGCATGGCCGTACTACTGAGACCTTGATGCCTGGCATCAACAACAGATGGCAGCACACGAGGTTGGCTTACGCCTACTGCCGAATTTTGCGATCTGTCGTAAGCCTGCGTAAGCACGTAGGGCCTTCCGTCTTAAGTGCAAGCATATCCATTGCGTTTTCTGTCACGCGACTTGAGTGGAATGTTTAATTATTTCTGAAATTTTATAGAAATATTTTTCGTTGTATATCCTCACCATCGGTACTGAATTTACTGTAAAATTACTTGCTCACTTTTCGGAACTTCCGTTCATAGCAAATCGATACTATTTGAAGCCGTGGTAGACACGAGTCTAGTGTGCTTCACCTTCAGCACCTTCTGTGTCAGTCTCGGTTAATATGTCGCTGATTTCACAACGAACAGTTCGTTGTCTACTGAGTATACTGTTTGTTGCACGACACTATCCCTCCCACGCTGCTAAATGTAGGTCGTCGGCAAAATATGACTGCAGTGGAACAAGGGCGTCTGCAGAAATTTCCCCAGGAGGTGGTGGTGGCATTGGTAGTAGTGTGTGTGTGTGTGTGTGTGTGTGTGTGTGTGTGTGTGTGTGTGTGTGTGTGTGTGGAGGCCATTACTATGAAATTCACACAGTCCAGACCGCCAAGGAAAATAAACCTTGAGATTTGGAAAGGGTGTTGATCTTATACCGCTTATACTGCATATTTCGAAATTCCACCTCTAAGGGGGAGACACAGGAAATGAAAGGATTTTTGAAACATGTAGCTATTAAGGTAATTTGTATCTGGTTTCTAGGTCAGAAATAAAGAAATATGTTTTCCAGTATTATTGGGAATTTAACCTCTATGAGGTGAAATAGTGGGTGAACATTTTATTTTAAGATAAATAATTATGGAAGAACTATGAAAGTATTTTTAAGGATACATCTACGAAAATTGGTATTTGACTTCGAAGTTACAAATAAGAAAATATGTGTTTCGGTGTTTTTAGAAGTTCAACCCCTAAGGGGATGAAATAGAGTGAGCTGGTGCGTTTCTGGCGCCAGTTTCCGTCGATCGTTGTTTCGATCTTTGAGTCGCGGCCCAGAGGACACTGCTCCCTAAGCGACTGTAGTAGTTCTCTGTGCGGCCCCACATCGGACTTACCGCGCTTACACTGGACACAGTTGCCAACAAATCGCCTGCCATCGCCATATAGGTTGGGCCAAAACATATGTTCCCGAACTCGGTTCAAGGTCTTGTAGAACCACAAATTGTCCCCTACCGCCGAATCGTGGAAATATCTGAGTGCCATGCTAACTCGTTCCTGTGGAATACAGACCTTCCCTTCACCACGGTTGTCTTCCCCTTTACACAAGACCCCCCCCCCCACCCCACCCCCCGAAGACCTCGCCATCCGCCAACTGCTGCCGTATCGGTCCCCACCCGGGGTCCTCGGCCTTTTGCCGGCTAAGTCGCAGAAGAAGCCGAGTGTCTCGGAGAGAAGGAAATTCACCCCAAGATCCGGCTCCACGTGGCCCTTGCTTTCCCCAGACTCTGCCGCGAACATACGGCTGAGAGCGTAACCAATTCATTGTCTCTGCCACTAATATTCCGTACCTGGAGATAAGTCTTCTCATCTTAACTTCGGTATGATTTTTAGCGATCTTATTAATCAAAGTTTAATGGCTGGCACTGGCCAAGTAACTCACGGAGGCTCATTGGTTTCATTCCAGTTGTATTGCTCACCTGTTCTCCATATAAGGTTGTGTAGTTTATGTCTCAGAAAAGTGTCTGCCCTTGATGTGTGTTGTGTTAGAGATAATTGGCAGCGGTCGACGCTAGCATACTGGGAGCACAGCACCACGGGGGCAGAGAGATATTTAAGGCCATGTCCTCTCCTTTACATCTTGGGTTATGTTGTCACTTTTGCGTGATTCCATCTTTCCGGTGGAGAACTATAGCATCCAAAGTTCAATTGCATTGCCAAGTTGAGTATATTTCTATGTCATTCTCTGCCTCGTGGATCTCTTGTATTGATTTGAATCCTTGGTCTGCTCGCGTCTATCGCCCATTCATACGAAATTTTGAAGCAACCTTATTTTAAGGGTATTGTCACATAGTCATGTTCTAGTTGTAATCATTCTAAGAATATTGTTGATTAATCAACTGAGTAACTAAATTTGAAGGTCCGTTTGGTCAAAATTAAAGGACCCCCTTAATTGTTTTAGTCATTTTTTATATAGTTTTGTTTAGGAAAGTTGGCTAGCCGAACTTTAAATATCTGTATTCTTACGCTTAATCTGTTTCTCCCCTGATTGCAAGTAGTGAGAGTTCTGCTATGAATTTTATGGACATTTGTGCTATTTAAGTAAAGCTTTACCTAAGTATATTTACCTAGTCATATTCAAATTTCACGTTTTACAGGTCTCGTTCAGCTTAACGAAATTTATTTATTATTTGTCCAACTGATCTGCCCTTGTAAGGCAGTCTCCTCTATTACTGTGATTGTGATTTTATAATGTTTTTGATTGTAATAAAATATGTAGCAACTACAACGGATTACTATTGTGATTTTGGTGTGTCACTACCATACCCCATTTCATAGAGGATGAAATGTTTCATGAAATATATGAAAACCTGTTTTTGATACATTCAACCATTAAGGGGGGTGGAATATAGGATGCAATGTTTTATGAAAGTATTTCAGTGCGAAAGAATTTTTAAAGCGAAATCTATGAAAATTGTGTTATTGAAAAATACGTGTTTCACTGTTTTTGGAACTACAACCTCCAAGAAGGTGCAATAGTGGCACATGTTTCACTGACCCATAGCCTTCCACCCAACCTGCAAAGTATACGGACTTGCTGAAAGCATCGTTTAAGAAGAGATTGTTCGAAATTTCACTCCTAAGGGGGTGAAAAATGGGTTGAAAGTTTTTTTTTAAATATTTCCCTATGTCCCTATTGAAGCTATAACTACAAAACTACGAAAATTGATATTTGGTGTCTCAGTCAGAAACAAAAAAGAAACAGGTTTTTAGCATTTTCCGAAATTCTTCCATTGGGGGATAAAATAATTAGTGAAGGTTTTTGAAAATAAATCATTATTAAAGAACTACTGAAGCATATTTAAAGCTAAATCTATGAAAATAGGTATTTGACATCTCGGTTCGATGTAAAAAAAAGTGTGTTTCGTTACTTTTGGAAATTTAACTCACTAATAGAGTGAAATAAGGGATGAAAAGTTTTATGAAATATTTCACTATGAAAGCATTTTTAGAATTAAATGGATGAAGATTTGAATTTGGCTCCTCGGTTCTAAATAGAAGAATACGTGTTTAATTGTTGTTGAAAACCCAACCCCTAAAGGGTGTGAGATGTTTCAGAAAATGGTTCATTATGAAAGCATTACTAAATATATCTGACAATTCGTATTCGGCTAATCTTTTACAATTTTTAAAAACTACGTGTTTCACTGGTTTTGGAACTTCGAGCATAAGGGGATGAAAATTTTAATGAAATATTTATTGCGTTATATTAAAATATTTTAAATTTGCATCTATGAAAACCGGTATTTCACTTCTCAATTAGATATAAAGAAATATGCGTTAGGGAATGAAAGACTCTACGGAGATATCACCACAAAAATACAAACGGCTTGATTAACAAAAACCTTGGACTCCAGCAGTCAGTAGTGCTTTTTGGTCCTTCAGTAAAAGACCATGCTTCAATGGCGTTAAGTTTAGAAAGTTTAGAAAGTGTTGCAGTTTATAAAAGACATAAAAAACGATAAAAAAAATTCTTTGCAGACCATGAAAGGTCTACGCAAGTAAAGAAGCGAATGATAAGCTAGCTCTTTATGCAAATGAGTTGGTCAGTTTAAGTTCCGAGACATGTCATGCAGCAGGAACGGAATCCTATAGTTGCTACGATTGGCTAAAGGAAAAGTTTTGCAAAATCACGCGAAATCACTTCTGCAAGTGGCTGAGAATCTCGTAATGAATAAAAATTCTGTAGTGAGAATTCGAAGGTGGGAGATGCAAGATTCCCCCCCCCCCCCCTTCCCCCTCCTCACAATGCTATCCTTCTTTCCCTACAGCAAAATAAATAATTAAATAAATAAATAAAACTAGAGAAATTTCTACTGTGAAACTATTTGCATACAAGAGAACGGCCCTTGAAATTTAACGCTTCAAAGTTTTAAGCCCTGCTCATTCCGGATATTGATTAGAAAGTGTTAATCCACATGTGAAACCTGAGTACATAATCCCTGTGACATTTGATCAACGGTGTTCCATAAGGACAGGTTCTCATTCAAAACGTTCGAAAATTCTATTTCTTTGTAGTTGCATTTTTAAAGGTGTAGTTGTCTAGACTCTAGGAACGGAAAGTTTTTTTTTTTTAGTCCGTGCTTTACAAAAGTTTCTGCAGCCCATTGTTTGAAGCAGTGTCACGGCTGCCGTGAGCCGCGCGGGCTACCCGCCATGTCTCCAACGCCTTGTCACGGTTCGCGCGGCTCCCCCCGTTGGAGGTTCGAGTCCTCCCTCGGGCATGGCTGTGTATGTGTTGTCCTTAGCATAAGTTACTGTAAGTAGTGTGTAAACATAGGGACTGATGGTTCAAATGGCTCTGAGCACTTTGGGACTTAACATCTGAGGTCATCAGTTTCCTAGAACTTAGAACGACTTAAACCTAACTAACCTAAGGACATCACACACATCCATGCTCGAGGCAGGATTTGAAGCTGCGACCGTAGCGGTCGCTTGGCTCCCGACCGAAGCGCCTAGAACCGCTGGGCCACATCGGCCGGTCTATCATGTATTCTAGAAGAGCTGCACGGTCGTCAGTGGCGCCTGTTGTTTCGAGAACAGTTACTATCTTCATATCTATGGTTAAACGTTACCCAGCCATTGACCTTCGTCTGTGCGAATGCGCATAGGTTGCTCGAACTCTTACGGGAATCGTCACCTTAGTGTGAGCCAGTAATGAGTGGATGGACAAGTACCTATTAAGTACATTACGTATGCGGATTGTGGACGGTTGGGGATGTGAGTCTCACGGGAAACGTGCGAGGGATAAATTCCTGCTGTCGTGCTGTTCATTTGTGTCCTCGATGGCTCAGATGGATTGAGCGTCTGCAATGTAAGCAGGAGATCCTGGGTTCGAGTCCCAGTAGGGGCACACATTTTCAGCTGTCCCCATCGAAGTATATCAACAACACCTGTCGGCTGTTGAGGGTTTCAATTAATTATCAGTTGTGAAGGTGATTCGATGAACCCTTTGCCAGGCACTTAAATGTGTTTTGCAGGGTATCCATATAGATGTAGATGAAAACTCGTCCCGTGTCGCACGTGCTCAAAATGATTCATACTGCAGAATGCATGCAAACATACTCACCGAAAATACGGACGAATATCAAGTGCAGGCTGCCAAGTGCTGCATATCCAGCTTAGACAGATCGGCTTTTCCTGCCAAGAAGAACAGGAAGTTGCTGTCTAGGAACAATCAGAGCTCGAGGAAGGGTTGATAAATACTCCTTGAATTGCAGACTAAAAGTAAATAACGAAAATACATTTTTGGTAAAAATTGGTCAAAACATAATCGTTTGCCCTCCGCATTGGATTAGCTGTTTTGAATATTGAAAATCTGACTTCAGATTCGTTTTCACTGACATTGAAAATATATATGTATCACTCAGTTCATGCAAGTCGAAGTAATAATGTAACTAAATGTTTTCCCTAAACTTTGAACACTTTTTTTTCGAGTAACGATTTTCTCAGAACGGCATGCAGCATAAATTAAAAGTGGTTCGATCTCTTAACTTCTACCTCTGACCCCTAAAAGTACACTTTTCTTAGGAGCTTATAGCTATAATATGACATTTGTTAATATTAACTAATTTTTGTGTAGGCATAAGGAGTGAAACAAACTCACAAAAATTGAACTCAAAGTTCGAATTAGCACTGTATTGTTAAATTTAAGGTTGTTTCATTGCGGTTAGGTATGCGCTCCCATAAATTTTATGTATTATCGACTGATGTAATCCATTTTCAATTTCAGAGAAATAATGTAGTATCAACTGATGTTACCCATTTTTGAATTCAGGTAACATCTGAGGTGCAACACTGCACGCACTCTGCGTACTCCAGTCTCGCAGGCCCTTGATCTAATCATAATTACCGGCGCCATTTTTTTATTGAAAATCTAAAATTAAGCTCATAGTATGATCACTCGTAATTCATAAACAGATCATTCGAATGTATTTTCATTGTCTCAAAAAAAAATTTCAAATGTACCCTTTTTTGCTCATTTGTATGAGAACCTGGCCGTAACGCCGGAATATAGTCACGAGATTTTTTTTCAGAGACGCTGTACGTTCGCGAGAAGAATTTCGTTCTGTGCGTGTCGAAGGACATTCCTCAGATATTACTGTGTGTGTGCTACTCAGTCGTACCATTCGAGTGTACATCTTTGCATAGTTTTCCTTTCACGATGTAAACAGTGCTCGGCTCAGTTGCTAACTGGCCAGAGAGTGGTTCCGAAGGTGTATGTGCGGTGCGTTCGGTCTGCTAGGACAACAGCAGACTGGCGTGGTGCGATGGCAGAAGCTGACACTGAGGGAGCTAGCTGCTGGGACGCCAGCGAACAATTTATGCCAAGTAAGACGAAGAGGACTATTCTAAAATTATGAGCCGTCTCAAAAGTGTTTATCAATAGTAAATCTAGAAGTTAAGACTGACAATAAGTCTACAATAACTGACAGTTTTGTCTAGAGAGAGAGATACAGGAAATCCCCCCACCCCCCTCAATGAAATTTTGGTTGTGATGACAGGCCGATTGGTAGTGTAGCCCGAGATCTAAGTTAGGTTGGAAGTGGGTAATTTGATGGAGAGTTGTTTACGCCAACGATTATGAATGCCGACTAAACGTTGTGCGAGCAGATTGCCCTGTAGCGTAGCCTAGTGTTTCCGTCCGCGCCACATTCAACATTCTTTCTCTAGCTGTGTACAAAAGTCTCACAATAGCCACGATAACTTCGTTTCTGGTGGGGGGATGGTAGAGTCCACTATGTAACTTTCACTGCAAATTTTAGTAACCGCCGAAACTAACCGAAATAGAAACGTAATTTTAACTATATTTCCTTTTATGGGAAAGAATGGTTCCCCTCTTTCGGCAGCAACTGTAATATGTAGGCGACTTATTAGTTTTTTTTAACTCTGAATCATGATCTCAATAGACGCAGTGCTTTTTTTACGTTACTTGATTTGTGGTCTATAGTAAACAATGCAACGAATTGGTAAATTCTTTGAAGTTTCACGTGTGTTACATAGACGACGTCTGCAATGTTCGTAAGGCCAAGTTTGCATATATTCGGTGTCTGTTTTTTTTGGCCATGTACTGTATAATTAAGGGGAGGAGGATTATGTTCAAGGAGCAGTGCAGTAGCAGTCTATGGAGAAATTGAGAATTTGGATCTTGCGAACGGCATGCTCGGGCTGTTCGTGCTATTCTGTTGACCACTGTGTAATTCGGACACAGTGATCATTGCCTCTCCCTAGTAACCAGGGGACTCGGGTGCTAATCCTGGTCTGGCACAAATTTTCAACAGTGCCCATTGACTAAAGTCTGTGCCCATTGTCAGCTAATATCATTGTTTCGGTGTTAAATTGTATTTTGTTCACGATACGTCGTTTAGCTTTTTCATGGATAACAGCTTTGAAGCGTACAGGTTATATTGATATTCGCTCGTCGTTACTCCAAGGCAACTATAGCGATTTATAAATACAGTTGTAGTTTGTATTAAGCCTACATACGTAATTGTGTCCTGTGTTTCTTTACCAAGAACTACTTCGTAAGTAATTCCCCTGTAGTGGTATTTTGTTTTAGTATTTTGTTTAAATACTTATAGACTGCAGGCTTGGATGAAATATGAAACACATGTCCGAAGTTCCTGTTGATACTGAGGATACTGTTTCATCCGTACTAGGGGCCAAAAAATTTCATCTAATACAGAAGGACACAATTTGTCTCGAGATTTAGCAATTTTTCGTAATAGAGGCCTTGCTTCGATATATTTTTCTCTAATTCTTGTTTGGATTTAATCTTAAAACACACTAACTCTTCCACCAGTTATTCGATATGTGGTTTCATTCCTTTCGTAGCCTAGAGTTCTTAAACGGTCGATAATATTAATAATTTCCTTTCTCAATTTTATTATCTGTAAAATCTCCTGCTTATGGTTATTGCTAACATGTTTCATGTTCTCACTTTTATTATTTTTATTTTTCTAGTTTTGTGACTGGTAGCCAAATTTTCTTTGAATCTGGTTTCTAATTCTGAAATAGTAACAGATGAAGGTCAAGAGAAGATTGCGATCTATTTGAGGAGAGTGGCTTGGAGATTTTTTTATAATAGACGTACACAGGTCATGGGGATCCTTACCTATATAAATTTACTTCGAGTGTGATGTAGCCCATTCTCTTGTCATGATCTCGGCTGTATCGTAGCGCATTGTCTCGTTTAGGTTGGAGATTTTTCTTGAGAGTTGCCGAAGTCAACGAAAGTGATTACAAAGTAAAGACTGTGCTAACAGAACGATCTGTAGCGTAGTCCAACACGTTCTTTCTGTCCTTTTAAAGCCTCTTTGAATTAAAAATAACTAAAGCTGCAAGATACAATCACAAAAACTGTGTTACGTAATAGAGTAATCCCAGATTATTGTGGTGTAAGTTGTGTGCATACACCATTTTTTTTTTCAATGAGTGTACATTATTTTACTCATTTGCTGGGTTTCAGTTTTCCGCGTTTTCCGGCGAAAAACCTTTTCCTGTGAAGGGCCCATTAGCTTGTCGGTTATATTCGTGACTTTCTCGACGGTCAGTAATTTCGTGACAGTTCATCCACCGGCGTCATTGTTAACATCGAATGTAGATTTAAGTATTAGGAAGGCTAATATGAAGCTAATGCATGAGTGGGTCTAATAATTAATAAAAATAAGAATGCGGGTAAGCTACTACAAACAGCATAGTGAACGCATTGTTGTGGCCAAGATAGCCACGAATCCCATGCCTACCAAAGTCGTAAAAGAAGTCCGCAGACGATGAAGAAATTGATGGAATGTGTGATGAGATAAAAGAAATCATTCAGATAGTGATGGGAGATGAAAATTTAATATTAATGGGTGACTGGAATTCGACAGTAGGAAATCGAAGAAAAGGAAACGTAGTAGGTGAATATGGAATGGGGGTAAAAAATGAAAGAGGAAGCCGCCTGGTAGGTTTTTGCACAGAGCATAACTTAATCATAGCTAACACTTGGTTCAAGAATCATGGAAGAAGGTTGTATATGTGGAAGACACCTGGAGATACTGCAATATTTCAGATAGATTATATAATGGTAAGACAGATTTTTAGGAACCAGATTTTAAATTGTAAGACATTTCCATGGCCAATGTGGACTCTGATCCCAATATATTGATTATGAACTGTAGATTAAAACTGGAAAAAGGTGGGAATTTAAGGAGATGGGACCTGAAAGAACTGACAGAATCAGAAGTTGTAGAGTGTTTCAGGAAGAGCATTAGGGAACGATCTACAGGAATGGAGGGAAAGTAATACAGTGTGATGGAGGATCTGAGTGGTGTACTGTCAAGGGGGAGGGGGTTCCTCAGGGATCAGTGTTGGGGCCGCTCCAGTTCCTTATTTATATAAATGATATGCCCTCAAGTATTATGGGTAACTCTAAAATATTTCTGTTTGCTGATGACACTAGCTTGGTCGTAAAGGATGTTGTGTGCAACATTGACTCTGTTTCAAGTAGTGCAGTACATGACCTCAGTTCATGGCTTGTAGAAAATAAACTAACGTTAAATCACAGTAAGATTCAGTTTTTACAGTTTCTAACACACAATTCAACAAAACCTGACGTTTTAATCTCACAGCATGGGCATATGATTAGTGAAACTGAACGGTTCAAATTCCTAGGTGTTCAAATAAATAGTAAGGCTTTGTGGAAAGCCCACGTTCAGGATCTTGTTCAAAGACTTAATACTGCCATTTTCACTATTCGAATGGTACCGAAAGTGAGTGATACTTCGACAAGTAAATTAGTCTACTTTGCTTATTTCCATTCACTTATGTCGTATGGTATTATGTTTCTGGGTAACTCTTCCCATTCTAGAAGGATATTTTTGGCTCAGAAACGGGAGGTTCGGGCAAAAAGTGGTGTGAGTTCACGATCCTCTTGTCGACCTCTGTTCAGGGAGTCTGGGTATTTTGACATTGGCCTCTCAATATGTATATTCCTTATTGTCGTTTCTTGTTACCAATATTAGTTTATTTCCAACAATAAGCAGCTTTCACTCGGTTAATACTCGGGAGAAATCAAACCTCCATTTGGATCGGACTTCCTTAACTCTTGTGCAAAAATGTGTGCAGTATACTGCTGCATCAATTTTCAATAAGCTGCCACTCGAATTCAAAACTCTTAGCAGTAATCCACGCGCTTTCAAATCGAAACTGGAGTGTTTCCTCATGGGTCACTCCTTCTATTCTGTCGAGGAGTTAATTGAAAAATTAAGCTGATTCTCATTGTACTGCTGATAGCGTTTGCTTAAACTTATCCACTGACTTTCTCTCAGGTTCATGAATATGTATTTTTATCTGTTATTACTTTTATGTTGTAAGTTCATGTGTCGCCCTAACCGCCGTCTGCTTCACGTCTTCTGTGCAGCGAGCTACCTTAATTTAAGTATTAACTGTATTTTTCTTACTTGTCACTTCTTCTTCCGTGTGTTTTTGCTTTTAGGAAGCTTTAATTGTCGAGTGCTAGTAATAGAGTTACATAGATTTCGTGTTTGTTTTGGATACAGTCAGAGAGAATCCCTGTAGTCAGCCATAGTGCCAGTAGTGCTTGTGTTTGTTTTGAATACAGTCCAGAGACAGGTAGTGCTATTTTCATTGTTTTCTACAAGAAGTGGTTAGCAATCACAGTTTAGTCAGTAATCAGCCGCCTTTAGTGAATTAGCAGTCTAGTTAAATGTTGATTAAGTCTCTCCAGTAAATTGATTCCTTAGGACGGATAGGATGTGTGACTGCTGTGTACGGACGCAGGAGGAGCTGGCCATTCTTCGCGAACAGCTGAGCGTGTTGATGGCCGCGGTCAGCCGTCTTCAGGCTGCTGCCTCGGAGTGTAGCGGCAGTGGGGAGCCTGTTGCGTCGCATGGTGCATCCCTGGTGTTAGGTGCTTCACCCACTGTCCCTGCTGTCGAGACACCTTCGCGGGTTCCAGACGCGGTTGGGCCACCCTCTCCCCAAGGGGAGTGGCGGGTTCAGCGGCGTGGAGGCTGGCCGTGTGGCATCGCCCGCTCTGCCTGTGAATGGACATGTGGCTGCTCCTTCAGCAAGGTCCGAGCAGGCACACGGGGGGAGGGGTTTATAAGTTACTGGGAGCTCCAACGTTAGGCGGGTGATGGAGCCCCTTAGGGATATAGCGGAAAGGTTGGGGAAGAAGGCCAGTGTTCACTCTGTCTGTTTGCCGGGGGGTCACATCCGAGATGTGGAGGAGGCCCTACCGGCGGCGATAGAGAGCACTGGGTGCACCCGACTGCAAATTGTTGCTGATGTCTGCACCAATGACTCCTGCCGTCTGGCTTCAGAGGTCATCCTCAGTTCGTACAGGCGGTTGGCCGAGTTGGTGAACGCGGAAAGCCTAGCTCGCGGGGTGGAATGAGAGCTAACTATTTGTAGTATCGTTCCCAGAACCGATCGCGGTCCTCTGGTTTGGAGCCGAGTGGAAGGCTTAAACCAGAGGCTCAGACGATTCTGCGGAGAGCTGGGGTGCAAATTTCTCGACCTCCGCTATCGGGTGGAGAAATGTAGGGTCCCCCTGAATAGGTCAGGCGTGCACTGCACGCCGGAAGCGGCTACGAGGGTAGCGGAGTACGTGTGGAGTGCACATGGTTTTTTTTTTTTTTTAGGTTAGAGAATTCCCTCCCTAGGCCCGACAAGACGACTCCTGAGGCGCGGCAAGGCAGGAGTAGGCAAAATGCAACAGGGATTAACAATATTAATGTGCTAATAGTAAACTGTAGGAGCGTCTATAGAAAGGTGCCAGAACTGCTCTCATTAATAAACGGTCACAACGCCCATATAGTACTAGGGACAGAAAGTTGGCTGAAACCACATGTAAACAGTAATGAAATCCTAAACTCTGATTGGAATGTATATCGCAGAGAAAGGCTAGACAGTGAGGGGGATTCGTTTTTATAACGATAAGAAGTGCAATAGTATCGAAGGAAATTGACGGAGATTGTAATTGTGAAATGATTTGGGTGAAGGTCACGGTTAAAGCAGGCTCAGACATGGTAATTGGATGTCTCTATAGGCCCCCGGGCGCAGCAGCTGTTGTGGCTCAGCACCTGAAGAATAATTTCCAAAATATTTCGAGTAGATTTCCCCACCATGTTATAGTTCTGGGTGGAGATTTTAATTTGCCCGATAATGACTGGGAGACTCAAACGTTCATAACGGGTGGCAGGGACAAAGAATCGAGTGAAATATTTTTAAGTGCTTTATTCGAAAACTATCTTGAGCAGTTAAACAAAAAACCGACTCGTGGCAATAACATATTAGACCTTCTGGTGACAAACAGACCCGAACTATTTGAATCAGTTAATGCAAAACAGGGAATCAGCGATCATAATGCGGTTACTGCATCGATGATTTCAGCCGTAAATAGAAACATTAAAAAAGGTAGGAAGATTTTTGTGTTTAGCAAAAGTGACAAAAAGCAGATTACAGAGTACCTGACGGCTCAACACAAAATTTTGTCTCAAGTACAGATAGTGTTGAGGATCAGTGGACAAAGTTCAAACCACCGTACAATATGCGTTAGATGAGTATGTGCCAAGCAAGATCGTAAGAAATGGAAAAGAGCCACCGTGTTTCAACAACCGAGTTAGAAAACTGCTGCGGAAGCAAAAGGAACTTCACAGCAAACATAAACATAGCCAAAGCCTTGCAGACAAACAAAAATTACGCGAAGCGAAATGTAGTGTGAGGAGGGCTATGCGAGAGGCTTTCAATGAATTCGAAAGTAAAGTTCTATGTACTGACTTGGCAGAAAATCGTAAGAAATTTTGGTCCTATGTTAAAGCGATAGGTGGATCAAAACAAAATGTCCAGACACTCTGTGACCAAAATGGTACTGAAACAGAGGATGACAGACTAAAGGCCGAAATACTAAATGTCTTCTTCCAAAGCTGTTTCACAGAGGAAGACTGCACTGTGCTTCCTTCTCTTGAAGTCGCACAGTTGACAAAATGGTAGATATCGAAATAGAAAACAGAGGGATAGAGAACAATTAAAATCGCTCAAAAGAGGAAAGGCCTCTGGTCCTGATGGCATACCAGTTCGATTTTACACAGAGTACACGAAGGAACTTGCCCCCCTTCTTGCAGCGGTGTACCGTAGGTCTCTAAAAGAGCGAAGCGTTCCAAAGGATTGGAAAAGGGCACAGGTCATCCCCGTTTTCAAGAAGGGACGTCGAACAGATGTGCATCTCTAACGTCGATCAGTTGTAGAATTTTGGAACACGTACTATGTTCGAGTATAATGTCTTTTTTGGAGACTAGAAATCTACTCTGTAGGAATCAGCATGGGTTTCGAAAAAGACTGTCGTGTGAAACCCAGCTCGCGCTATTCGCCCACGAGACTCAGAGGGCCTTAGACACGGGTTCACAGGTAGATGACGTGTTTCTTGACTTCCGCAAGGCGTTTGACACAGTTCCCCACAGTCGTTTAATGAACAAAGTAAGAGCATACGGACTATCAGATCAATTGTGTGATTGGATTGAGAAGTTCCTAGATAACAGAACGCAGCATGTCATTCTCAATGGAGAGAAGTCTTCCGAAGTAAGAGTGATTTCAGGTGTGCCGCAGGGGAGTGTAATAGGACCGTTGCTATTCACAATATTCATAAATGACCTGGTGGATGACATCGGAAAGTCTCTGAGGCTTTTTGCAGATGATGCTGTGGTGTATCGAGAGGTTGCAACTATGGAAAATTGTACTGATATGCAGGAGGATCTGCAGCGAATTGACGCATGGTGAACGGAATGGCAATTGAATCTCAATGTAGACAGGTGTAAAGTGATGCGAATACATAGAGAGATAGGTCCCTTATCATTTAGCTACAAAATAGCAGGTCAGCAACTGGAAGCAGTTAATTCCATAAATTATCTGGGAGTACGCATTAGGAGTGATTTAAAATGGAATGATCATATAAAGTTGATCATCGGTAAAGCAGATGCCAGACTGAGATTCATTGGAAGAATCCTAATGAAAGGCAATCCGACAACAAAGGAAGTAGGTTACAGTACGCTTGTTCGCCCACTGCTTGAATACTGCTCAGCAGTGTGGGATCCGCACCAGACAGGGTTGATTGAAGAGATAGAGAAGATCCAACGGAGAGCAGCGCGCTTCGTTGCAGGATCATTTAGTAATCGCGAAAGCGTTACGGAGATGATAGATAACCTCCAGTGGAAGACTCTGCAGGAGAGACGCTCCGTAGCTCTGTATGGGCTTTTGTTGAAGTGTCGAGAAATTTCCTTCACCGAAGAGTCAAGCAGTGTATTGCTCCCTCCTACGTATATCTCGCGAAGAGACCATGAGGATAAAATCAGAGAGATTAGAGCCCACACAGAAGCATACCGACAATCCTTCTTACCACGTACAATACGAGACTGGAATAGAAGGGAGAACCGATAGAGGTACTCAGGGTACCCTCCGCCACACACCGTCAGGTGGCTTGCGGAGTACGGATGTAGATGTAGATACTGACACGTTCCATGACCTTGAAGATTTGCTCCTCAATTTGGGCCTACGGAACTTGACATGCGCAAAAAAAAGAGGGTAACAGAAGATATATTGATTTTAATTTGCGAAAGGAGAAAATACAAAAATGCAGTAAATTAAGCCGGCAAAAAGAAATGCAAACGTCTCAAAAATGAGATCGACAGGAAGTGCAAAATGGCTAAGCAGGGATATCTAGAGGACAAACGTAAGGATGTAGAGGCGCATACCACTAGGGGCAAGATAGTGACTGCCTACAGGAAAATTAAAGAGACCTTTAGAGAAAAGAGATTCACTTGTATGCATATCAAGAACTCAAATGGAAACCCTGTTATCAGCAAAGAAGGGAATGCAGAATGGTGGAGGGTGGATATAGAGGATCTGTACAAGGGCAATGTACTTGAGGACAATATAATGGAAATGGAAGAGGATGTAGATGAAGATGAAATGGGAGATGACGTACTGCGTGAAGAGTTTGACAGAGCACTGAAAGACCTTAGTCGAAACAAGGTTCCGGGAGTAGGCAACATTCCATTAGAACTACTGACAGCCTTGGGAGACCCAGCTCTGACAGAACGTTACCGTCTGATGAGCAAGATGCATGAGACAGCCGAAATACCGTCAGACTTCAAGAAGAATGAAATAATTCCAATTTCAGAGAAAGCAGGTGTTGACAGATGTGAAAATTACCGAACTATCAGTTTAATAAGTCACAGCTGCAAAATACTAATGCCATTTCTTTAGAGACGAATGGAAAAAAATGGTAGAAGCCGACCTCAGGGAATTTCAGTTTGGATTCCGTAGAAATACTATAACATGTGAGGCAATACTGACCCTACGACTTACCTTATAAAGTAGATTAAGGAAAGGAAAACCTACGTTTCTAGCATTTGTAGACTTAGAGAAATCTTTTGACAATGTTGACTGGAATACTCTCTTTCAAATTCAGAAGGTGGCAGGGGTAAAATACAGGGAGCGAAAGGCAATTTACAATTTGTACAGAAAGCAGATGGCAGTTATAAGAGTCGAAGGATATGAAAGGGAAGCAGTGGTTGGGAAGGGAATGAGACAAAAAAAATGGCTCTGAGCACTATGGGACTCAACTGCTGTGGCCATCAGTCCCCTAGAACTTAGAACTACTTAAACCTAACTAACCTAAGGACATCACACGCATCCATGCCCGAGGCAGGATTCGAACCTGCGACCGTAGCAGTCTCACAGTTCCGGACTGCACGCCTAGAACCGCGAGACCACCGCGGCCGGCGGGAATGAGACAGGGTTGTAGACTATCCCCAATGTTATTCAATCTGTTTATTGAGCAAGCAGTAAAGGAAATAAATGAAAAATTCTGAGTAGAAATTAAAATCCATGGATAAGAAACTAAAACCTTGAGGTTTGCCGATGACGTAATTCTGTCAGAGACAGCAAAGATTCTAGAAGAGTAGCTGAACAGAATGGAGTGTCCTGAAAGGATGATATAAGATCAGCATCAATAAAAGCAAAACGAGGATAATGCAATGTAGTCGAATTAAGGTGGGTGATGCTGAGGGAATTATATTTGGAAATGAGACATTTAAAGTAGTAAAGGAGTTTTGCTATTTAGGGAGCAAAATAACTGATGACGGTCGAAGTAAAGAGAATATAAAATGTAGACTGTCAATGGTAAGGAAAGTGTTTCTAAAGAAGAAAAATTTGTTAACATCGAGTATAGCTTTAGGTATCAGGAAGTCTTTTCTCAGAGTATTTGTATGGAGTGTAGCCGCGTATTGAAGTGAATAATGAACAATAAATAGTTTGGACAAGAAGAGAATAGAAGCTTTCGAAATGTGGTGCTACAGAAGAATGCTGAAGATTAGATGGGTAGATCACGTAACTAATGTGGAGGTATTGAATAGGATATGGGAGAAGAGAACTTTGTGGCACAACTTGACTAGAAGAAGGGGTCGGTTGGTAGGACACGTTCTTAGGCATCAAGGGATCACCAGTTTAATATTGGAGGGCAGCGTGGAGGATACAAATCGAGGACGGAGACCAGGAGATGAATACACTAAGCAGATTCACAAAGATGTAGGTTGCAGTGGGTACTGGGAGATGAAGCTTCCACACGATACAGTAGCATGGAGAGCTGCATCAAACCAGTCTCTGGACTGAAGACAACAACAACAACAACATTAAGGTATTTGTCTGGTGTGTAACCTCCAACAGAAGTGGGACAGACAAGAGGGTAAGATTATATTACATGTACTTTCCATTGAAATTAATCCATAATGGGGAGATACTCAATGGGAAAATGATATGCTAATTTACTTTCCACAGATCGCCAGTGGACTGATCATGAACGAGGAATGAAAATTTAGTCACACTTCTGATTGTACTCGTATTATTTGACCCCCCCCTCTCTCTCTCTCTCTCTCTCTCTCTCTCTCTCTCTCTCTCTCTCTCTCTCTCTCTCTCTCTCTCTCTCACTCACACACACACACATACAATTACCCACTCTCAATCGCGCGCGCTAGTTCTACTAAAAAATTCAATTCATTAATGGTGTCTGAAGAGATCGTTAGCAAGAAATCCTTTAGGCCCCTCGTAAACTGAAATCTGTCAGTAGTAAAGCTTTTTATGGCTGCCGGCAAGTTATTGAAAACATCGTTCTCTTTAATGATGGAGACTTTCTTCCACCAAAGTAATTAACTTACCAATTTTTGTGGAGATTATTCACGTTTCTAGTAATGACTTCATGAAATGAGAAGTTGATTTGGAAATATTCATTTGTTTTTAACACAATTTTCACGGGGAGAACGTATCTTCTATCTCCACCATGTTAAACTGATCTATTTATATGATCCTTATCCTAAGTTGTGTTATATTAACTTTAAAACACAAAACATTTTTTACATGCATTTTCACTATTTTCCAACAAGCTGAAAATTTTTCATGAATAATATATTAATAGTGAAATTTTTAGAAAAATTTTGAAAGACAGGTTTTGCGGGCAAATTTAAAAATAAAAAGACGATAGTGTTCTTTATAATACAACTTCTCCATGGTTTTTAATTCCTACTCCGAAGTTTTCTTTTGTTTCCTTTACTGCTTGCTCAGCAAACAGATTGAATAACATCGGGGATAGGCTACAACCCTGTCTCACTCTCTTCCCAACCACTGCTTCCCTTTCATATCCCTCGACTCTTCATGCCCTCGAGTAAGAAAACTGACCGTTAGATTTCCATGGTTCTTGGATAAATGGTTTGAGAGGAAAGGTACAGTTAGTTAGAAAAGTTACGGAAAATTTAAAGTTGTATTGCACTTAACGTCGTACATGCACTCATTTAAATTCATAGTTTCTTTCACTTTCCAATAGTACGCATGCTGTACATAAACATAAAATTTGTTTCATGATATTTACTTTTTTAATTTTTTGCAAGTCTTCTAGAACTTCTCTCGAAAACTTTGTGCGTAGATCTTGGCATTTGTTTTGTTCAGAAACGTTATTACTGTAGCAAACAACTGACTACGAGAGAAGAAAAAATGTATTCAATATGTGAAAGCTCAAAGCTACGGGTAAAATGTCCCTAGGCTTATCTCAAAGAAGAGCTGGCACAGGGAAACAAGTGGGCATGTCTTACATAGCAAGCTGCCATTTAAACCGACATTTAGGACCTTCAAATAAGGATTTGGACTAAAATACTTTCATATTCGCACTAAGTGTAAATCAAACTGGTACAATCACCAATAAACAAAATTATTTTCATTGTTTTCGGGGATCCTTTTGCCTTTCGGAATAAATATATTGCGAATCAGTAGTTAACATGCCTGGTTCCCCAAAGAGGAGACGATTCGAAACTTCCGAAATGTGGTGATGTAGAAGAATGCTAAAAAAGTTTTGATCGAATAGCTGATGGGGAGATACGATATCAGATTAGGGAGCAGAGAAATTAATGGCACAAATTGACAAAAAGAAGCGATCGTGGGTAAATGTCATATTTCGATTCCACCCATCCGCTGTGACCCATGACGTTCTGCATGACGTTGATTAGTTTGCATTTCGAAGGATACCAGCGGCCTTATTAAATGTTAACTGTGATTGCCTTCGTTTCTAGATCAATTTATAATGTTCGTTAACTATGATTTTTTTCGGAATATATCGTGATGAACTCTGGGTGGAACCACAGAACACAGCTTAAATTGTCGTTGAAGAAACGAGTAGTGATTGTATTTTTATCTTTCTTATCCGACACGTTGCGGTATCCAAGGTATAATGGGGTACACAGTTGAAAACTTTGATTAAATGTACAAAATTGATAAATAAGAGAGTTACAAATCTTTATATTAACACATTATGATGTATTAATCACAAAAATACAAGAACATTGCCATAAAATAAAACAACAATATTTTCTCACTCAAAAACAGAAATTTATATCATTTGCACGCGGCAGAATGGGGTGGTAAATACAAGTGATTACAAAAACGTATAAAATTATCGGAAATGCAGAAAATATTGGCTTGCTCGGTATTTTTTTTTTAGTTTAAAGTGAGTATTAATGTCAAACTACAGTTTTCATGTATCGTATCCTTTTCTTGAGGCTGTTTACAAAATTCACACACGGGGAGACACTCATAATCTTCGCTATCTATTCCTGCACAAGAATCGTGTGTCCATTTTTTGCACGTGGAACAAGCGACCCAACCTTCAACTGATTTTGAATATAACCCACCACAATATACACATTGACAGTCAGAACTTTCCTCATAATCACTCTCGTTAGTATAGTATTATTTCTCCTTTTTCCATTTATCTTCAGGCTCTTTCTCTCGTTTTTGAGTTCTTAATTTTATTCTCTTTCGCAAAAAGTTTTCTTTTTGCTCTTTCTTCTTTGTCAAAGTTCTTCTGTTTCTCCCATTAATGTCTTTTAACTCTTTTTTTTTTTTTGTACGGCGAATCAGTTAAAACAACGTTGTTCCCCCTTTTCAGTCTCGCTCTTTTCTTGCTTTCGTTAACTTTTGACAAGAAAATCAGAATCTCAGGTGAAATATGAAATGAGGAGGTTGTGTTGTCAGTTGTCATCAAAGAACACCCAAGATTAGAACAATTAGCCTCAATAACTTTGTTATTCTTAGGCGGCAGTTCATTGTAACAATTCGCTGAAACCTCGTCCCCTTGATTATCCAGCCAGTTTGAGTCGTCTTTTTCAGCTGGTGTGCTAGTTGGAGGCAATTCCAATTGTTCAGATATAATAATTCCTTCATCTGACGGCCTATCACGTCCGCTGTCAGTTGTGTGTGCCGATAGGAAGTGTGCGTCTTGAATATGGATGGGTCCGTGGGCCATATTGCAGTAGCTTCGAAACCTTTAATAGCGGTTTTCATTGTTGCGCTTTAGACGAAAGCTGAACCAAAAAGCGTTGAAATTTGAAAGGTAGTTACGACTTTTCCTGCGTGGCTCCGCAGCCATTTTCGAAGTTAATCCCTATAACGAGGATTTATAAAACAAACATCAAGCGGCTGAAGTCTGTGAGAGCAATGTGGTGGTGAAGAAACGCCACTCTCCTTCGCGTAGTCCATAACGTCAGTGTTCGTGGTATGAGCTGAGTGGCCATCTGATATAAGGAGAACTGGGACGTGCTTTGATGCCTTAGAAAATACCACATATTGTGAAAACCATACAAAGAATGACTCTGTGGCCATCCATGCGGTGCTGTGGACCTTAGCGCAACCTCCTGCTGCCAGTCCTAACTCAAATTCTTTCTGCTTCTTCTTTCGTGGAAAAATAATCGTAGGAGGAATGTCAGCTCCGCTTGCTGACGTACTAATGAGAATGGTTGCAGTTTCGCCCGTTTCTGCAGATGTTAACGATCACACTGGACGGTTCCCTTTGCAAGCTGAGATGTTCGATTGGTTTTTAGGATTAACCGACACGCCTGTTTCATCACAATTAGTTATTTGAGAAGTCATTAGTTTGTGATTGTCACATTTGTTAGCAACGAAAAAAACCTATCGACAGCTACTTTATTAAAATCCTTGATTCTTGTACCAGATGTTGCTTCGGGCTTGAGAACAAACCCTCATTTGCTTCTTCATTGTTTCATGATGTAATAAAGATTTCGATTTGTTTTGCTCGAAATTTTCGAAAAGGTATCTGCGAAACATGCAAAAATTGAAATGGCAAAACTGTGCACCTGCCGAAATACAAGTACGTATACTCATTTGAAAAAATGTTCCTAAACTGCTTCTGATACGCTAGAGGTTACCGCACAGTAAACAGCAATTCTAGTTGACCGTTTACCAGCACCGTATAAAGTACGGCCAATTAAATATTTTTGTAGGGAGGACACATCATCTCATCCTGAATGGAGAGTTCATCTATACGTGTAAAAGTAACCACTTGTGCCAGAGGGAAGTGTGTTGGGAGCATTACTGTTCATGTTGTATATTAACATTACAGATAATATAAGTAAGCTCACATATTTCGAAAATGATGCAGATATCGACATTGAGGTAAAAAAGTTCGTGTGAAGCGATATGCACATACAGGGGATAGTAAAAATGTGACCACCTATACTTGCATCTACATGGATACTCTGCAAATCACATTTAAGTGCCTGGCAGATTGTTCATCGAACCACCTTCACAAGTCTCTATTATTCCAATCTCGCACAGCACACGGAAAGAATGATCACTTGTGTCTTTCCATACGAGCTCTGACTTTCCTTATTTTATCGTTATCGTTTCTCCCTACGTAGGTCGTTGTCAACAAAATATTTTCGCATTCTTAGGAAAACGTTGGTGATTGGGATTTCGTGAGAAGATTCCGTCGCAACGAAAAACGCTTTTCTTTTAAAGATGTCCAGCCAATATCCTGTATCATTTGATTGACACACTCTCTCATATTTCGCGATAATAGGAGGACGTGCTGCCTTTCTTTGGACTTTTTCGATCTACTCCGTCAGTCCTATCTTGTAAGGATCCCACATTTCCCAGCAGTATTCTAAAAGAGGACGGACAAGCGTAGTGTAGGCAGTGTCCTTTGTAGGTCTGTTACGTTTTCTAAGTGTTGTGCCAATAAAACGCAGTCTTTGGTTAGCCTTAACCGCAACATTTTCTATGTGTTCTTTCCAATTTAAGTTGTTCGTTATTGTATAATAATAATGGCGGTTGACGAGGGCCTCCCATCGGGTAGACCGATCGCCTGGTGCAAGTCTTTCGATTTGACGCCACTTCGGCGACTTGCGCGTCGATGGGGAAGAAATGATGATTAGTACAACACAACACCCAGTCCCTGAGCGGAGAAAATCTGCGACCCAGCCGGGAATCTAACCCGGTCTTTTAGGATTGACAGTCTGTCGTGCTGACCACTCAGCTACCGCGGGCGGACGTTAGTTATTGTAACACCTAGTTAGTTAGTTGACTTTACGGCTTTTAGATTAGACTGCAACTTCTCTGATAGTGATTCGTCCATTCTGCTTCACCAGCAATATTGCGGGATCAGTAACGACCTGATTTGCGGATATTGCGGGCGTACCTTAACTGGCTTCTGTCTTCATTGATTAGCGGCTACCACTCCTTTAGCCCTGCAGTACCCATTACTTTGTCCACAAACACACGATGGTTTCAACTTGAGAATCGCCAAGCTTGGAGCCAAATGTGATGTAAAGACGTCATTTTGCTCAGAATACTAAATCCAACGTGTACGACTTGCAAGTGTTCCGAAGTAGTGGAGAAAATCAGGTATGTGTGCTAAATATGCCTGAAAACATGAACGCATGCGCGCCCTGACACCATTGTTGATTTCAACAATTAAAAAAGGTCGGATATGTTTTGAACAGCTCATGTATATAAGCCATCGCCAGTGATGTCGAAAGAGCAAGATAACCCTAACTACGCCAGTTGATTAGGTAGTTCGAATGGAGCGGTCTATTGTCTGACGTATCTCCATAACAGCTCCGAACCGAATACCCCAAAGTTCGACGAATGGTTCAAATGGCTCTGAGCACTATGGGTCTTAACATCTATGGTCATCAGTCCCCTAGAACTTAGAACTACTTAAACCTAACTAACCTAAGGACATCACACAACACCCAGCCATCACGAGGCAGACAAAATCCCTGACCCCGCCGTGAATCGAACCCAGGAACTTAGACGCGGAAAGCGAGAACGCTACCTTCACGTCAGGAATCAAGCTGAGCTCAGTAGGGCGCAAGTCCGGGGCTGTCTCAGGCCGATACTGATCTTCGGCCTGACGTGGCTGCTTGTCCTGTTCCAGGGGTTGCCCCTCAGTCTGCAAGATCCGAGCAGTCGCAGAGGGTGGTCTTACTGGTAGTTGGGAGCTCCAACGTCAGGCGCGTAATGGGGCCCCTTAGGGATATGGCAGCAAGAGAGGGGAAGAAAACCAATGTGCAATCCGTGTGCATACCGGGGTGAGTCATTCCAGATGTGGAAAGGGTCCTTCTGGATGCCATGAAGGGTACAGGTTGCACCCATTTGCAAGTGGTCGCTCATGTCGGCACCAATGATGTGTGTCGCTATGGATCGGAGGAAACCCTCCCTGGCTATCTGATTTGGTGAAGACTGCCAGTCTCGCTAGCCGGATGAAAGCAGAGCTCACCATCTGCAGCATCGTCGATAGGACTGACTGCTGACCTTTGGTAAAGAGCTGAGTAAAGGGTCTGAATCAGAGGCTGAGATTGTTCTGCGACCGTGTGGGCTGCAGATTCCTCGACTTGAGCCATAGGGTGGTGGGGTTTCGGGTTCCGCTGGATAGGTCAGGAGTCCACTACACGCAACAAGCGGCTACAAGGGTAGCAGGGATTGTGTGGCGTGGGCTGGGCGGTTTTTTAGGTTAGATGGCATTGGGCAAGTACAGAAAGGGCGGCAGCTTCAATGAGTTCGGGGCAAAGCAGGACATGCGGGGACCAAGCAGCAATCGGTATTGTAATGGTAAACTGTCGAAGCTGCGTTGGTAAAGTACCGGAACTTCAAGCGCTGATAGAAAGTACCGAAGCTGAAATCGTTATAGGTACAGAAAGCTGGCTGAAACCAGAGAGGAATTCTGCCGAAATTTTTACAAAGTTACAGACAGGTAGAAAGGATAGATTGCATGCAACCGGTGGTGGAGAGTTAGTCGCTGTTAGTAGAAGTTTATCCTGTAGTGAAGTAGAAGTGGATAGTTCCTGTGAATTATTATGGGTGGAGGTTACACGCAACAGCCGAGCTAGGTTAATAATTGGCTCCTTTTACCGACCTCCCGACCCAGCAGCATTAGTGGCAGAACAACTGAGAGAAAATTTGGAATACATTTCACATCAATTTTCTCAGCATGTTATAGTCTTAGGTAGAGATTACAATTTACCAGATACAGACTGGGACACTCAGATGTTTAGGATGTGTCGTAGGGACAGAGCGTCGAGTGACATTATACTGAGTGCGCTATCCGAAAATTACCTCAGGCAATTAAACAGAGAACCGACTCGTGGAGATAACATTTTGGACCTACTGATAACAAACAGACCCGAACTTTTCGACTCTGTATGTGCAGAACAGGGATTAGTGATCATAAGGCTGTTGCAACATCCCTGAATATGGAAGTTAATAGGAATATAAAAAGAGGGAGGAAGGCTTACGTGTTTAGCAAGGGTAATAGAAGGCAGATTTCAGTCTACCTAACAGATCAAAACGAAAATTTCTGTTCTGACTCTGACAATGTTGAGTATTTATGGAAAAAGTTCAAGGCAATCGTAAAATGCGTTTTAGACAGGTACGTGTAGAGTAAAACTGTGAGGGACGGGATAAACCCACCGTGGTTCAACAACAAAGTTAGGAAACTACTGCGAAAGCAAAGACAGCTTCACTCCAAGTATAAACGCAGCCAAAACCTCTCAGACAAACAGAAGCTAAACGATGTCAAAGTTAGAGTAAGGAGGGCTATGCGTGAAGCGTTCAGTGAATTCGAAAGTAAAATTCTATGTACCGACTTGACAGAATATCCTAGAAAGTTCTGGTCTCACGTTAAATCAGTAAGTGGTTCGAAACAGCATATCCAGACACTCCGGGGTGGTGATGGCATTGAAACAGAGGATGACACGCGTAAAGCTGAAATACTAAACACCTTTTTCCTAAGATGTTTCATAGAAGAAGACCGCACTGCAGTTCCTTCTCTAAATCCTAGCACAAACTAGAAAATGGCTGACATCGAAATAAGTGTCCAAGGAGTAGAAAAGCAACTGGAATCACTCTACAGAGGAAAGTCCACTGGACCTGACGGGGTACCAATTCGATTCTACACAGTACGCGAAAGAACTTGCGCTCCCTTCTAACAGCCGTGTACCGCAAGTCTCTAGGGAAACGGAAGGCTCCAAATGATTGGAAAAGAGCACAGGTAGTCCCAGTCTTCAAGAAGGGTCATCGAGCAGATGCGCAAAACTATAGACCTATACCTCTGACGTTGATCTGTTGTAGAATTTTAGAACAGGTTTTTTGCTCGAGTATCATGTAGTTTTTGGAAACCCAGAATCTACTCTGTAGGAATCAACATGGATTCCGGAAACATCCATCGTGTGAGACCCAACTCACTTTATTTGTTCATGAGACCCAGAAAATATTAGATACAGGCTCCCAGGTAGATGCTATTTTTCTCGACTTCCGGAAGGCGTTCGATACAGTTCCGCACTGCCGCCTGATAAATAAAGTAAGAGCCCACGGAATATCAGACCAGCTCTGTGGCTGGATTGAAGAGTTTTAACAAACAGAACACAGCATGTTGTTATCACTGGAGAGACGTCTACAGACGTTAAAATAATCTCTGGCGTGCCACAGGGGAGTGTTATGGGACCATTACTTTTCACAATATATATAAATGAGGTAGTAGATAGTGTCGGAAGTTCCATGCGGTTTTTCGCGGATGATTCTGTAGCATACACAGAAGTTGCAGCATTAGAAAATTGTAGCGAAATGCCGGAAGATCTGCAGCGGATAGGCCGTTGGTGCAGGGAGTGGCAACTGACCCTTAACATAGACAAATGTAATGTATTGCGAATACATAGAAAGAAGGATCCTTTATTGTATGATTATATGATAGCGGATCAAACATTGGTAGCAGATACTTCTGTAAAATATCTCGGAGTATGCGTGCGGAACGATTTGAAATGGAATGGTCATATAAAATTAACTGTTGGTAAGGCGCGTACCAGGTTGAGATCCATTGGGAGAGTCCTTAGAAACTGTAGTTCATCAACAAAGGAGGTGGCTTACAAAACACTCGTTCGACCTATACTTGAGTATTGCTCATCAGTGTGGGATCCGTACCAGATCGGGTTTGCGGAGGAGATAGAGAAGATCCAAATAAGAGCGGCGCGTTTTGTCACAGGGTTATTTGGTAACCGTGATAGCGTTACGGAGATGTTTGACAAACTCAAGTGCCAGACTCTGCAAGAGAGCCGCTCTACATCGCGGTGTAGCTTGCTCGCCAGATTTCGAGAGGGTGCGTTTCTGGATGAGGTATCGAATATATTGCTTCCCCCTACTTATACCTCTCGAGGAGATCACGAATGTAAAATTAGAGAGATTAGAGAGCGCACGGAGGCTTTCAGACAGTCTTTCCTCCCGCGAACCATACGCGACTGGAACAGGAAAGGGAGGTAATGACAGTGGCACGTAAAGTGCCCTCCGCCACACACCGTTGGGTGGCTTGCGTAGTATAAATGTAGATGTAGATGAGTGTGGTGCGTGATGCGGCGCTCCCCATCCCCATATACCGATCAAATCAGTCACGACTTGAACTGAGCGTGCCCGAACATTGTCCTACAAAATGATGGCCGCCTCCTGCAGAAACCGACGCCGCTTCTTTCTCTCAGTTGCTTTTCTACTTTGTAACACAGTCTGTTTCGTTTTAGAGTCCAAACCGCTTAACAGATATTGTTCAATGGAGACAGTTTGAACCCTGAGAAAGAACATAGCCCACTTTAAAAAGCAAGAAATATTTTTTTTTGCATCAGTGAACGTAAACTACATTAAAACTTACTATTTTGGTTGTATAACTTAAGAATTCTATAATGTATAAGTACTTCAGTAGTCGCCGCGCGGGATAGTCTCTCAAACGAAATTGCTCCCACGTCCGAGGCCTTTCAATATCACGTCTTCCATTCCGCTTGTAGTTCAGAATATTTTGGGGAAGTCTGGGACGTAGCATTCTCACCAGTCTTCACGATATTTTTGTATTTTTTAGTTTCTGTTGAAAATACTTAACTTTTCTCTAGTATCTTCATTCCTAGTCATTTCTTGTTGTGCATCTCTTCGAATTTCTTAGGAACCTCATCTCTGCCGTGTGATTTTTTTTTGCTTTTTTTAAACCATGTTTTCGCTTTCATAGCATAATACAGGAACCGCGACCACGTTATAGAATTTCGGGACAATCTTTTTGTACTTTATTGCCCAATATTCAGATAATAGTGTCACAGACAGCTTAGAATTTGTGTAATTTATTTTAAGTATCAGAGTAAAAATCAGATCTTACAGCGTAGCCTAAATGAAAGATTAAGAGACCAGTTCTAATGCAGGATTATCCAAAACTAGTTTTAAACTGACTGAGTATTTTCCTCGGAGTGCACTTATTTTCGTTTTATTACTAGAAATTTTAAAGTTGTATTCATTGCATGTTTCGTTCAGGTGGTATATAGATCTTTGGAGGTCATTTCGTGAACGTGAATCATGTCATCTACAAGCAAAAGCAGAATCAGGTATTTCTCATTCGTTATCCCAATTCCTTTGTCTTGTCGTAGTTCCTTCTTTCATTTATGAAGAACGAAGTCAATGTAAATACTAAAAATGCTGACTTAATCTGCTCATTTAAATGTATACCGAACGAGCTGCCGCAGTGGTTAGTACATGGTATGATGATGGTGATGATGTTTGGTTTGTGGGGCGCTCAACTGCACGTTTATCAGCGCCTGTACAAAGCCCCAACCTTTACACAGTCCAGTTTCGCCACCTTCACGAATGATGATGAAATGATGGCACCACAGAGACCTACTTCCCGGGCGGAGAAAGCAACCCAGCCGTGAATCGAACCCGGAATCCCATCACCAGCAACGCTAGCTTCTACACGACGAGCTGTCAACTAGTACACTAGACTCGCATTCGGGAGAATGACGTTTAAATCCGCATCCGGCCATCTTGATACGTTTTCCGTAACTTTCCTGAATCGCTCCACGCAAATGCTGGGATGGTTCCTTTGAAAGGGAACGGCGGACTTCTTTTACCCTTCCCTGACGCATTGCCAACTCCTGCTCCGTCTCTAATGACCTCGACATTGATAGCACATTAAATGCAATCCTCCTTCCGTCCTTCATTTAAAGGCATAGGTTTACGCAATAAGTCGGGCGTTAAAAGTTAAAAACTGCGTACTCGTCTAAGGCAGCATAATTTCATGGCGCGCAAATTATCGAGACTATATTCACCGAGCATTTGTGAAAGGCAGCACGTGGCGACTTCCAACAAACTTCACACATAATTTCGAAACTTGGCGAAACTTTTTTTCCCTCTGACATCCCTGACAGAATGATGAAAGGAAAAAGACTTTTATCACTTCTACATTTTCGCTGTTCGTGCAGTAAGGTGTCAGCATCAGGCTTGATGTTTCATTTTATTACTTCTTTACTACTCACTTTATTCGCAACACATTTGTCAGACAGTATCCACATACGTCGCCGAATGCACCTGAAAATTATAGAATTGTACAACACTTAGTTCAGTACAAAAATATTGAGATGTTTTCGAAAAACTAGCTTCTCTTACAACAGAGCGTCTTCAACTGCAAAGGGTTATGTTTCTTCAGGTCAAGTTTTTAACACATTAACTGATACGGAAAGTGAACGAACTTGTGAAGGTGGTTTACATATGGGACTTTCCGTTTTCAGACAGCAATTTGGAGAGGAGAAGGGGGCGGTGGTTACGCGGTCTATTTGGAACTTCAGTGTTTCCGCAAATGATGCTGTTGCCTGTAATAAAGTTCTGTTTGAAAGAAGCCACGCCCTCATAAGATTTCAGTGTAATGCAAAGCATGACAACTTAGTTTAAATGTTCCCGAAATGTAAAATTGTTCGGTTCACAAAACGATATAACCTTATCCTACGAGTATAGTGCAGCGAGACAAATTCGCTATCGCTCAACCCACATGAATACCTGGGTGTAAAAATTTCTAGAGATTTGAAATGGAACCGTCACATAGTCGCAGTCTTAGGGAAATACGGTGGATGGCTGCAATTCGTTGGTAGAATTCTAGGAAAATACAATCAGTGTACAAAAGAAATTGCTTACAAATCACGCTTGCGACCCATCCCCCAATATTGCTCGAGATTCTTGGATCCTAATCCGATACAACTGCCAGGCGATACTGAGTGTATACAGAGAAGGGCGGCACGAATGGTCACAGGTTTTTTGACCCGTTGGAAAATGTCACACAGTTTCTGATCAAATTGAACAGGCAGGCGCTTGGAAACAAACGTAAAATATCCAGAGAAAGTCTACTTGGAATATTTCCGGAGGAATCCTTAACTGTTGAATATAGGCGAATGGTAGTCAATGGAGGTAATGACTGCGAATGCTCGTTCGATTTGCGTTCTCTTCCGTAGGCTGCGATGCAAACTAATCCTGGTAATATTCCCGGTGTGAGATGTAGTTGGCAGCTCTGTAAATGCTGACCGGTGAGTCGCTTAAAGCCCAGGTAAATTAATCTCGGAGGGACACATCACGCTCTCAACCGATGAAGCATATCCCCTAAGGATCGCCCAGTGCCTGTGACTAGTGCATTGAATGTAAATACGGAAAACTGCAAAAACTCACTTTTTGAAGTATTTGTAATTCCATTAACTAGTTTTGTAACCTTTACAGACTCATCTTCAAATGTGGCACACAGAATTTCCGTCTCTCTGACGTGGAGACAGAGCGACAGTTACATGGCGACATGTGCCGGAAAACCAGTTATTCCACTTACTGACTAACGGACAGTTCATGGTAGACACAGACTATCCCGTGGAAGAGTAAAGTATCTCGAGGAGACCTAATTAGAAAGTTTCTAGAACTGACGTTACATGATGAAAGTAGGAATGGAATATACTGAAACCGCCTACGTATTGTAACTGTAGGAAGCGTGAAGACCAGAAGAGAGTAAGCACAGCACGCACAGAGGCTTTTAAGCAGCCACAGATCGCACGCTCCATACGTCAGTGGAGTGGGAATAAGTCCTAATAACTGGTATACTGGCAAGTTCCATCTGTCACGCAATTCACGGTCGTTTATAGACTACAAATTATAAGCTGCCTATGTTTTGTTTAAATTTGGATTACAAGAAAATGGGCGTTTTGCAAAATGTCCTACATAAGTCTCCTCTTCACCACCACCACCACCATGAGTGTTCTGCCCTAAGGCAGGTCTTCACATGTAGCTCTCCATGCAGTCCCATCATTTGTTACCCTCTTGTTTTCTCACAATTATTTTCTGTTCTTACGCTGTCCGCCACCTGGTATGTTCTGCGTCTTCTTCTTCTTCTTCTTCTTCTTGTATTCACCATTTCCTCCATACCATCAATAAACAATCTCTTCTCATTCAGTGTCCACGCCAATTGTATTTGCTCATCCTGCCACGTTTAAAATTTCTCTCTGTTCTCCCACTCAACACCACCTCATTTCTCACTGTGCCTGCCTATTTTATCCCCTATCAACGGACCCACATAAAAGCCTCCTGTTATGAAGCGTCTCATTGGCAATAGCTATACGTATTTTCACCTCCTTATTACTTCCAATGTCGTCCATAATAGCACGTCGCAGTTATCTAAAAACACTAAATTGTTGTGTATCGTCCTGCCTAACATTATAGTTGTTCTTGCTTTTCTTGCACCTATCACCGGACATTTTGCGTTTTTCTTATTATTACTCATTCCAATTTACTCACGTCTCTTGTTGAATTCTTTTAACATGTCATTCCTACTTCTTTCGCTCTCTGCCAATAACACCACATGATCCGCGAGTCTAATACATTCTGCTCTCCTAACAACAACCCGCTCCAGTCTATGTCGTTTCAAACGTTTTTGAATGACATGTTCCAAATATATTTACACACTAAGGAGAATAAACGTATCCCGGAGGACTTACACCAGCGCGATGGAAATCGATACACGTGATGTTCATTCATGCCCAATAGTACCGAACGACCTGAATTGAATTTCACCTGATTCACATGCAACGCACATAACGCAACTGTCTAGCAGGTCTCCTTATCGCTTGGTACAGTCGTTTAACTATTGAAAGTGGTTCCAACAAGTCACCACGAGAAAAAACTGTTCTGTATCGCAATAACTCAAGATGCAAAGTAATACCACGATACTACAAATATCACGGAACACCTTATCACAGATAAGACTGCCCTTAAGGTTTGTAGCTCACATTTATTACAATAGACATTTTACCACTCTCATTATTACGTCAGATAGGTAATGCACGTAGTAAATTCGTCGTATTCATGATTTACTCTTCAAAGTAACATACCGTACTTATTATTTAACACAAAATAAGATTAAAAATTAAAGGTATTCACGAGCAGCTAATTGAGAATATTTATGAACTTCAAATGACACGACGAACCGTCTCGTTCTGCATATGGATGCAAACTCAGGTCATGCAGACTAAGCAATGATTTCGTGCCTGACGGATACTAACTGTCACTCCTGATTAGGCATACAGAGAGTGATATACCTCGATTTTAGACAGAGCCAGTTTGCAAATTTCAACTTTAAATTACATATCGCAAGTATTTTTGCCGGACGCGAATTCCTACCCAGCACCTATTGTCCCTGTTAACGAACGACGAGAGATGTAGAATCTTGGTTCTTAACAAGTAACTTACTTGAATTGCCGTGAGGTAAGGCATTGTATTGGGCAGGGATTCGAACTCAGAACTTAATCAGATAGATATCGACGCACAATCACTGTGACATTTCGGATTTTCTCGGCAGTAGCTAGATGTTTTAACTGAAATGACGAGACGAAACATTTTTTTTCCTTCCCAAGACTCCAACCCGGCATCTGTCGCTGTTATATTCTAGAGAAAAAGAACGTTAAATATGGGTTTGTTGCACCAGCAGCGACATGTGAGCGTGTTTGATCTAGAAATAATATGACGAAGAGTTCAGTGCTCACTGGGAATACAGCTCCACACATCATATCGCTTTTGACTACATACAAAGATACGTCAGCTTCCGAATTTTTGTACAGCTCGGACTAACATCTTGAACTTACAGTGATCTCGCAAATAGTTCTGTGTCTCACTGGGTGTCTAAAACGTCACATACATTAAACATTAAAATAATTATCCACCAGCAGATAGGTGTTCTCATGCTAGAGCTTGATAATACATAATGAAATCTATAGTGCCGGGCCAGGATTCGAATCCATTCACGCGCAGTATGTGGAGATGTTGAGGAATCTGCAGTTCTGAACAAACAACAAATAGTAGCCGTGCTGTATTCTCACGAAGGGATCAAATTGAGCGTTAAGTACGGACTAAGTTGCATTCCAAGATCAGAACCGATTTTACCGACATACAGAAGCTCAGATAAAATATGGACTAAATGTCCTGTGAGCCTACATAGCATTTGTTTCGTCACTAGAAATAAATAACTAGTATAAGAAAGGTTTCTTCGTGTCGCCGCTCCAGTCTAATTGTGATTCATCCTAACGTCTACTTTGTAGAAAAGGAATATCATTTTTCATATTAATTTCAGACCACAATGTCATTATATCTTCTTCACTTGGTGTAGCCAGAAGAGAATGGAATCTCCTTATCTAAAATCATTGACAGAAGTTGGAATCGAACCCAGTCCATAGATATACAAGCATATCATAAGTATGTGGCTCATTTTTCTATCGTAACGCCGTTGCACCACACTGGATGATAATTCTGACACACAGGCTTCCTGTAGTAATTTGCAGCAGGTTCAGTAAATTCATTTACTTGGTTGACCGAATCACAATGAACTAGCTGCCTCGACTACCCAGTGCATACATTCGACTTTATTTTGTAATCACCGAAATAAAATCACGTACCTGCCACCTACACAGAACAGCCAACAGTCTAGGATGCGCAAATTTAAATAGGAAGTGTTTCTTTCCACTTGAACTACTGTATTGCGCCATCTCTTTGTTGAAAACGTCGTGCAGTGCAAATGTCGCATTTCATAAGTAAAGTTTTGTATTCCTAGAAACCCAAAATTTTCTTGTCAGCGGCGGGAAGAGGAGTTACCTGTTGTGCAGCATTGTAAGTTTTCACCATTGCACTATGAGCCGAAAGTATGTTTTTGCGATTTCGTTATCGATATTTTATCTGACTGCTTGTAGCTCTTTCACAGAAGGGATAAAAACGTTACAGTCAGTGAGACTGGAAGTGCGAACCATAACAGATGCTATTTCTCAGGTCAGCGCATTACCATAGTGCTGGCGTAGAAGTACGTGTCTTAGCTTACTCTTACGAGTTCGATAATGTCTAGCACTCGTAAACCGCTTTTTGAAGGACGAGATTAGTTGCGATTTCCACGTGCAACGACTTTCCTGGGCTGAAAACCGTAAATTTACAATCTTTTGTTACACCTAACGTGATAATAAATCAGATTATTCAATGGAAATGACAGGTAAAATCAAGTGAACTTTGAGGATAAATTCCGTGCGCACCAGGAAGGAACTCGTCGATCACAGAGTTGAAAAACATACGTTGCCTTGTTGTCAAATCTCAGTTACAGTACCAGCAGAAAGAAGACGAACCGATGTGATCGTACAGCGGGCTGGGAAGTGACCATAGCTGGTGTCTCCAAGTCGCGGCTGCTACGGCCTGGAATACGTAATGCGTCTGATTCGCATTTCTGTAACTAGGTTTAGGGACTGAAGCGTGGTTACTAATAATACTCCGAACTGACTGAAAACTAAGCATTATATATCAGTAACTCTCACAGTTGTTTTTATACTTATTTCGTATTTGTACTAAAAACTAAGAACCTCATTCAGAGGCGTTTTCATGCCTCGCCGATAGTCGAACAAAACAAACAAATAAAGAAAAAAAGAATGTGTGTATGTATGATAGAGAGAGAGAGAGAGAGAGAGAGAGAGAGAGAGAGAGAGAGAGAGAGAGAGAGAAATCAAAAAGAATGAGAGAGAGTAAGAAATTGTTGTAAAGAAATTGAATCATGGTATGTAAAGAAATCTTTCATTAAAATGACACGTTACACATCATTACGAAATATCGTATTCATGATCTATGAAACAAGAATTGATCTAATGTAATCTAATCATATCATATTGATGGCTATCCATGAAGAGTCATGAATTACCAAAATTTTTGCCAATACCAGTAATGAAATCTAAACTTGAAAATAAAAGAGGACAATTTTTGTAATAAACCGGGACTCCTAACAAGACCCTTTCGTCCCTGTTAACTAACCACGAAAGATGTCTGATATACCTCCATGCTCAAGTAACAAAGAGCGCATGCATTTAAAGATTAAGTGCATGATGTGAAGTTATATGACGGAGATACGAACCCAACACGTAATCGTATTGTTAATTAAGTAAAATCAAATGTTACGTGTCGGTTTTTCTTACCAGCTGCTAGGTGTTTTAATCTAAACTAAGGATACAAACTTTTGTACCTAAGCGACAATCTAACTGCACGCCTACCGTGCATCCACAAATATAACTTAAATATCAGTTGCTTACTCACCAACGGTAAGGTGTGTGCGTGTTTGACCAGAAATAATGACAACTATTGCGATTGCTGGCAACACATGAATAGACATTAAAAGCGTACGTTGGTTTTCACTAGCGGGACGGTGTGCACGTTATAGGGCTTGAACTGAAACTATGAATATTTTGGTATTGGATCAGGATTCGGACCCACATACTTACCTTTGGAGGAGACCTAGAGAAGGTTGCAGTCTTGCGAAAAGGAACGAAATGGTTGAACTATAATGTTCCGAGAGATTCAGATCCTCGAAAGAGGAGAAACGAATTCGAATCACAGTCCAGCACCAAATTTTTCAACGTCTTTAGTTCAATAAATTACAAGTAAAATAAGAGCCCCATCCTTTAAATGGCTATCGGTTCATAAAATAAAATAAAGTTTTCTAATGTAAGTAAGTTTACTGGCGACTGTATATCTGTTTACGATGACTTCCGCTATGTCATTTCCCAACGTAACCTGGCTCTGCCCAGTTGGTAATGATGGAACGTGATTTGTATTGCGAATTCTGGATTATAACGTCTTTCTCTTGAGGTTACCAGACGCAAAGTAAATCTGATTGTGCTTCTTAAAAGTAAATGTCTGAACCCACGCATTGCTCCTGTGATAGTTCCACCAGACCATTGTGCCCACATTTCCCAGACCCAGGAGTATTCTGCAACGGATGATGTGCTGAGCTTACAAAAGTAGTCACGGTGGAAAAAACGCGAGTCTATTAAATGGTTAGGTAGAAACAAGTTTCTGATGCGGAGATTATGCTATTCTCATGTCAGCAGGATGTAAAGACCCTTGTAGGCATCATAGGCTCGATGTGAAGCCATTTTGAAATGTTCACAAATTCAGATATTTTCTTAGTTCGTGAAGATCCACTGGGAAGTGTGAAGTTACCGGATAATTGGATTGTTACCGTCATTATTACTATCATTTTCTTCTTGCCGCTGCTGGAACACTGTACTTGAATATCAGTTCGTGCCTTTTGGTCACTATACAAGTAGTTTCCCAAGAAGAGGTTCTTTCTCTGTCTACAGAATTCTTTTCATGTTAATATCAAACATCAGTAATTACTCGTAGATTACATTAAAACTAAAGTAATCGATGAAGACGTTACTTGATAACAATAACGCTCTGCCTTTCTTCTATTACTTGCGCCTAGAAATGGCTGTCGAGTACTGCCAAACCAAAAGCCAAGAGATCTTACTGTTTGCCGATATACGACGCTGTCAATTATTCCATTAGATTTGGTCGACGTGACCTATTTCAAGTTGTGTATGACAGAGAATGTTTTAGAAAATCAATTGTTTTCCTTTGCAATAAAGAAAAAGATTTTCATTCTAAGCTATCCAAGTTCAAAATTTTTGGAATATTAGTTCCAGTTAAATATTCGGTTCTATAATGTAGGAAAGTATTTCGCACATGCAAAACTCGGATCCGGCCCACTGACCTTACACTCAGCCGCCGGCCATAAATTCTGGCTCAGAGTGACACCAGATTAAGTAACCTAATATAGCGAAGACTATTTGCCAGTGCTCTCTCTCACCGGAAAATACGCAGTTCACTCATTAATTGGGCTCCATTAGTACACTGTAACAGTAATTTCTGTGTGTCTGCAATGCATACGGATTGTAGAATTTAGCGGTGCTCTCTCTCCCACTTCTGTATACAATATGACTGACCTAAACGGGCCCTTTATCGTTACAGGCCCTGGACAGTGCTACATCATACTGACAACAGTAATGTTCTTATACTGACAATCTGACTGGTCGTTTTACCTGATTTTGTAATCATTTAAATAAGACAGGTTGATCTTTTCGTCTGATAGCACTGCCTAAGTATCACAAGAAGTGTCCCTGTAGCTGTGGGAATCATTGGTTAATAACGAGTTTAACACCAATGGGTATAGTATTGCTAAATATTCAAATTAATTATCAACCTAAGTCTGAGTTCATCCGCAGACTGTAGCGAATTTATAATACTGAAGCTAGACTTTGCATCCTTGTCCTCCTTGAGTGGGCATTGGAAGGCTTTTGCACACACGTACACAACACTATGAATACTTCGAACGCCATAGTTAACGTTGCTCTCATAAACTACTTTTGTTTTTTTAATTCTTCTAGGTGTTCAGGATGCAATATGTGTTGTAGATACAGCCTTAGAGCAAAACATTGACCGCCGAGCCGTCCACATAAGGTGGACAACACAGTCGTGCTCCTCTCAGGATCCTGTGTCCGGCAGTAAGCTCGATCTGCAACATTGTAGACTGCGGCACTTCCCAGAGGAAGTCTTGAGTTCAGTCTTAGTACATTATTCTTGACTAAGGCCGTAGTCTTGAGGTAAAACGCGAGACTAGCTAATATGACGTCTGGCGACCGGAAGCAGACAACGACAAAATTTTTATCGCCCCTTTCCTCTCGGTGCTGAAGCTATGCGTGTAATTCAAGCGAATCTACAATATATTTCGCTTTGTGTCACACTGGTAATAATAGTTTGGTTCAACAATGTTTTAGCGAAAGATTTCTTTACCGAGCATCTGCCTCTGAACACCGCATGCGTCTGAGTTCTCTGGGACCCGTTTGCTGCCTACCGGCGGGGGCTGAGGCACTGCGCTGCCTTCTGCCGACAACATCTGCTCCACTCCACACTCTCAACCATGTAAAATGCTTTAATGTTGTTGAGTAGTGACCCATAAAATCTGCCTACGATTTGTGTTTCACTCTTGATAGCAAAGGAGGCACAAAACCGTTTTTATTTGATGATTACTTTATTACATTAGAATGCAGTACATCAATGTGACACAGAATTAATTTCATTGTTTCTGATCCAGTGCGCTATAATTAAAGCGTCACATTCTGTTCTTTTCCTTGCACAGGAGATTCTTCAAATAATCTATTATTGTCATGGATTCATGTGTGTTACTCAAGGCACAGGGAGTAAATGCAATGTAATGTGTTTGGTTTCTTTCTTTGATTTTCTATGGTAAATGGATGAAAAAGATTGCGTCAATACCTATCAGTACCTGCTCTATAGCTACTAAGGCAAATTGATTGTTTTGAGGTCCATAAATTAATTAATGGAGAAGTGAACGCTGTTCACAAATGATATTAAGAATATTCAATTGGATTTAAGGCGAAAAAATTGCCCATATTTGAAGCTACCCAGAGAAAAAGTAAGTTGCTAGAGACACTGTCAGCACATGTCTGCAGGGAAGTTTAGCATAGAGTAATCAAGAGGCTCATTTCCTTCATACTTATCACCCTGGCATGTGAGTCTTTAAGTGAAGAACAATATTGAAATTCGTATCGTTGATGGTCGATTCGAATTTCTTCAGAGACGCTGGTATTGCGAAGCAGCTTGGAAGTCAAAACGCCATGATCTATGACGATTAACACAACTTACTGAGTCGAGCTACCAAGAAGATTTGATGTGTAAAGGTTTTCTTCCGATTTCGATACAGAATTTTTTCTGGAAATTCGCAGCTCCTTAAAAAAAAAAAGCTCGCACACGATGGTCCCTACCTCAATTGGAACTGACGACTGATTGAGCCGTTCTGACACGAGACATGGGCGGTACCACCGGGTTACAGACACACTGCTACCTTTGCACCACTCTCATCATGGTATTGGTCGCTCAGCCTCATAACGCATCGTGAAAGATAATAAAAGTTGCCACTTATGTGAAGAATAGCATTTCTTTAGCCAAAAAATTGAATTTTCTGCCTCAGTATCTTAGTTTACGTAAGGATTATACAGCATGAGCCATTCAAATGGAAAGGTAATATCAAGTAAATTTAGTGAGCCAATTCAGTACCATAGGCGGAAGTGATTGCACTGTCACAGTTTGCCTAATGTTTGTGACGATGTTGCCAAATCTCAGGTGTGCTAGGAACAGCTGTGTAGCGGTATGCGTGGAGAATACCCTGCTCGTGTCTTACGGGGATATGGAGAGGAACCGCAGGGTTTGGTTAGGATGCAGCGTTTTCTCCTAGCAGTTGTGTCAAACATTAAGGTGTATAATCTTCCATCACGATTACAGTTTCCTACAAAATATATACAAATAAAACACTTACCTTGTTTCTTTCCGACAAAAGATTATTTCAGTACGATAAAAAGTTTTTGGAAATCTCTTATGCCCACCTGTCACCAAAGTAAGATAAACACTTTGCACCTCGAAAACGATTGCATGTATGTGCAGTCTTGTGATGCTTAAATAACGCTCAAAGGACATTAAGTCCATATTTTATCTGAGCTTCTGTATGTCCATAAAATCGGTTCTAAACTGGGAATGCAACTTAGACCGTACTTAACGCTGAATTTGATCCCTTCGTGAGAATACAGCACGGCTACTATTTGTTGTTTGTTCAGAACTGCAGATTCCTCAACATCTCCACATACTGCGCGTGAATGGGTTCGAATCCTGGCCCGGCACTATAGATTTCATTATGTATTATCAAGCTCTAGCATGAGAACACCTATCTGCTGGTGGATAATTATTTTAATGTTTAATGTAATTTCATTCGTTGTCAACACTAACGATATGTGACGTTTTGACACCCAGTGAGACACAGGACTATTTGCGAGATCACTGTAAGTTCAAGATGTTAGTCCGAGCTGGACAAAAATTCGGAAGCTGACGTATCTTTGTGTGTAGTCAAAAGCGATATGATGTGTGGAGCTGTATTCCCAGTGAGCACTGAAATCTTCGTCATATTATTTCTAGTTCAAACACGCTCACATGTCGCTGCTGGTGCAACAAACCCATATTTAACGTTCGTTTTCTCTAGAATATAACAGCGATAGATGCCGGGTTGGAGTCTTGGGAAGGAAAAAAATGTATGTTTCGTCTCGTCATTTCAGTTAAAACATCTAGCTACTGCCGAGAAAATCCGAAATGTCACAGTTGATTGTGCGTCGATATCTATCCGATTAAGTTCTGAGTTCGAACCCCTGTCCAACACAAAGCCTTACCTCACGGCAATTCAAGTAAGTTACTTGTCAAGAACCAAGATTTAACATCTCTCGTCGTTCGTTAACAGGGACAATAGGTGCTTGGTAGGAATTCGCGTCCGGCAAAAATGCTTGCGCTTTGTAATTTAAAGTTGGTATTTGCAAACTGGCTCTCTCTAAAATCGAGGTATTTTCACTCTCTGTATGCCTAATCAGGAGTGATTGTTATTTTCCGTCAGGCACGAAATCTTTGCTTAGTCTGCATGACCTGGGTTTGAATCCATATGCAAAACGAGACGGTTTGTCGTGTCATTTGAAGTTCATACATATTCTCAACTGGTTGCCCGTGAATAACTTCAATTTTTAATCTCATTTTGTTTTCAATGATAAGTACGGTATGTTACTTTGAAGAGTAAATCATGAATACGACGAATTTACTACGTGTATTACCTATCTGACGTAATAATGAGAGTGGTAAAATGTCAGGTATGTCATTTATTGTAATAAATGTGAGCTACAAGCCTTAAGGGCAGTCTTATCTGTGATAAGGTGTTCCGTGATATTTGTAGTATCGTGGTATTACTTTACATCTTGAGTTATTGCGATACAGAACAGTGTTTTCTGGTGGTGATTTGTTGGAACCATTTTCAATAGTCAAACGACTGTACCAAGGAGCGATAAGGGGGCCTGCTAGACAGTTGCGTTATGTGGGTTGCATGTGAATCAGGCGAAATTCAATTCGGGCGTTAGGATAGTTTTGAGCATGACTGTACGTGTAGGGGCAAATGAATGATTAGAGTTGAAGAAAAACTGGATGATTAATTCAAGACAAAGAGCTTCACAAATTGATAAGTCGATAACGTGTTGGGCCACCTCTGGCCTTTCCGCAGGCAGTTACTAGCTTGACATTCACTGATAAAGTTAGTGGATACCCTTCTGACGGATATCGTACCAAATTCAGTTCAGTTGGTTCGTTACATCCTCAAAATCGCGACCTGCTTTAAAGAACCTGCCCATTGTGCTCCAGATGTTGAAAATTGGTGAGAGATATGGCGATCTTGCTGAGCAATGTATTGCCTTGCGTGTACAAACACGTAGGTACGATATCCGTGTGTGGTGCGTAAATTGTCGGTAGGCACCTCACTTAGTGTCCCGAGCAGAGTTCAAGCCGCCATAAAGACAAAGGGTGGACGCACTGCATATTAATGTCCACTAATAGGTGTCTGTACACTCACTGATAGGATAGTGTATTTCGAAATGTTAGCAGAGGCCAGAAGTTGGAGCATTTGGTCTTCCTGTTAAAGCTTACGTGGGGCGAGTCGTAGAATCTCTAAAAAGAGACACCTCTGGCAACACTAGTTCAAAGTGGCCTTCAAACTAGCCGTCAGAACTGCCGTAGCCGAGACGCCCCCTGGGTAAACGCTACGGACTTCTGCAGTCGCGCCTCGCGATCTGTCACGAATTATGGAATGTATTCGCAGATACCAATTGTAATACGACAACGGCTATACAGTTTGCTGGAAACGTACAGGATGTTCTGAAATTCCCATCACTACCTGCTACAACTTGTAGAGGGGACTGAATACATAATACTCATATTTTAAATTGTAACCTGTCTCCCGAGACGTACCGTATACTAGAACCACTTGAAAACATGTTGGTAACGCTGTCACTTTGACAAGTAATTTGTTACATTGAGGAGCCAAAGAAATATCGTTTATGGTCCCCGCGAGCACGCAGAAGTGCCTCAACACGCCGTGGCATGGACTCTACTGATGGCTGAAGTCGCGCTGCAGGGAACTGACACCATGAAACCTGCAGAGCTGCCCATAAATCCGTAACGGTAAGAGGGAGCAGAGATCTCTTCTGATCAACACGTTGCAAGGCATTCCAGATATGCTAGTTAATGCTATAAAATTTACTAGAAACGTACAGTATGTTTGGGGAGTTCTGGTGGCCAGCGAAAGTGTTTAGGTTCGGAAGAGTGTTCCTGCAGCCACTCTGTAGCAACTGTGGTTGTGTGGGCCTCTCCATTGTCCTGCTGGAATTACCCACTTCCGTCGGAATCCACAATGGACACGAATGGATGCAGGTGATCAGACAGGATGTATCTAGACGTGTCAGGGATCCCACATCACTCCGAATGCGCACGCTCTACAACGTCACAGAGCCTCCACCAGATTGAACAGTCCGCAGTTGACATGCGGGGTCCATGGAGTCATGATGTTGTCTTCATACCCATACACGTCCATACTGTATATACATTTTGAAATGAGACACGTCCAACCAGGGATTATGTTTCGAGTCATCAACAGTCCAATGTTCGTACCGATGGGCCCAAATGAGGCGTAAAGCTTTGTGCTGTGCAGCCAGCAAGGGTACACGAGTGGGCCTTCGGCTCTGAAAGCCCATGTAGATGATGTTTCCATGAATGGTTCGCATGCTGATACTTGTTGATGGTCAAGCATTGAAATTTTCAGTTATTTTCGGAAGGGTTGCACTATCGCCACTCTGAACGATTCTCTTCAGATTTTTTTTTGGCCACAGAGATGTTGGAAATTTATTGTTTTACTGGACTGCTGATATTCAGGGTGCCCTCGTGATATGGTCGTACAGGAAAATCCCCACTTCATCGCTACCTCGTAGATGCTGTGTCCCATCGGTCTTGCGCCAAGTATAAAACCACGTTCAAAGTCATTTAAATCTTGATAACCTGCCATTGTAGCAGCAGTAACCGATCTAACAACTACGGTAGACACATGTCTTACATAGGCGTTGCCGGCGGCAGCACCACATTAAGCCTGTTTACATATCTCTGTATTTGAATACGCATTATTATAATAGTTTCTTTGGCATTTCAGTGTAGATGTGGCCGAGTACATCTATTGTTCTACAGTTTCACTCTTTAATAACCAAAGAATCAAAAAAATCGGTCTTCAGAGACACTGGTTTTACAGGAGGGCGTTTTCCAATTTGAAATTAGAATGATATTTCCTTCAGCTGCTGATGGGCGTTGATAGATATCAACGAAGACAGGTGAAAATGTGTGCCCCGACCGGAACTTGAACCAGGTATCTCCTGCTTACATGGCATTCGCTCTATCCATCTGAGCCACCGACGGCACAGAGGATAGTGAGACTACAGGGACTGTCTCGCGCACGCCTCCCGCGAGACCCACATTCTCACCTTTGTATGTCCACACACTACATTCGTAGCGTCCTTTCGCACATGTCCGGAAGAACAGACACAATATCCATATAAATATATTTTCCAATTCGCGTGCGCTGCGTCTCCACGGGGCACCACAGACGCACCTGCTGACGGTGAAGGCACCCTTACTCGAAGACGTTGCGCAATGCTAACGAAAAGCGTGTGGGGAGGAGTCAGACGTTGTGGACAACCATCTTGATAAAGGCGACCAGCAGCTCTTCCAGTACTGTGCGCTTTGGCCACACAGAATACTCGTGTCGGTGTATTCGGCAAAAGTGTGCTCAGAAATGTTGCTCTAACACTCACAGACACATGAACGAGACTCGATCCAGGTCAGAGAGGAGACAGCCGTCAAATGACAGCATAGGATCAGACGTAAGTAACCCCCCCCCCCCCTCCAGTGATTATAACCCTGTTGCATACCACATTAGCGAAGGTGTATTTATACGGCTGTAGCACGGATATACCTTTCCATACATGGGCTCCTCTTCAAAATATCGTCACTCAGTTCCCTAGAAGTTTTTAACGGGAATTTTGCAACATCCTGTATCTCTCCACTAACTATACAGTTCTTTCCAGAATTAGATCCCTCTGCAGTGGAGTGTGCGCCGATATAAAACTTCCCGGCAGATTAAAACTGTGTGCGGGACCGAGACTCGAATTCGGGACCTCTGCCTTTCGTGGGCGAGTGCTCTACCATCTGAGCTACCCAAACACGACTCACGCCCCGTCTAAACAGCTTTACTTCTGCAGTACCCCGTCTCCTACCTACAGCTGTTGTACGACATTCGAAATATACGGATGTATTTCAGAATTTCGGCGTAATGCAACTTCGCAGAAACATGGCTGAATTTTCCTGTATATTGTTATCATTAAAACTAAGCACCGTCTCAGTACCTAATACTTTTTGATATGGAGACAATTTTCATCATTTCAAGCACTATTAAAGTTCGTAGGTGTAGGGAAAAAAATACCAGTACCATACTGAAAATATCGGTGAGAAGCGATAGAATTCCTACAAACAACTTGGAGAAAATCATTTTGGGTTCTAGGCCATGTCATTATAAAACAGTGAAACAACTAAAATAACTACATTCCGACCATCGTTTAAACGATCCTCTTCAGAGCGAATAAATGCCACGAAATTTCAAATCAGCAGCAGCGAAATGAAAGGTCGATTTGGAAACAGTTTCTATTTCTTCTTTCTAATCTTCGATTAATTTCCCAAATATCTCGTTCGTTTCGTATGTTGCTTTCTTTATACAAGGTGTTTCACATTTCTAGAGCTTGCAATTTTACCTAGTAACTCATGCATGCAAACGTCATCTAACGAGGCTACAGAGCATCAAAATACAGGCGCCAGCTCCGGCAAATGTATGTAAGTAGAGTGTGATGCCGTGATCATGTATCAATTTGATCATGTATCATGATCCGGAAACGAATGAGTCGAAAGTTACATACCTCTGACGGCGGAATACAAGTACTGGTACTGTTGTTGCTAACTTTCAAAGGTGGTAGTATGGATCAAAGTAAGAAAAAATGTCCGGTAAACATGGGCTACAAAATGCATACCTGAGGAGCTATGAGCACTTGTTCAGCAGTGGAGATATGTTTTATGCTAGTGAACAAGTCCTCACAGCTCTTAAGGTATGCATTTTACAGCCCATGTGTACTGGACATTCGGTCCATACTACCACCTCTGAAAGTTTCCTGCCCTACATCTCAGCTACAACACTACCGGTAGATCCTGTCACACGTAACAGGAATGTCTTCTCTTCCAATTTTCCGTTATAGGGACATAACCTCAAATTTATAGATTTATCCATCTCCATCATCATAGAAAATTGGTAACATCTTCATTGAATCTTTCTGTGTACACATATTTTACAGACTCCAGCGCCTGTAACTTCGATACCCTGTAGCGTCGCTGGATGACGTTTCCAGACATCGATTCCTATGTAAAACTTCATCTGGTAGGTCCCCTCTACAGACGCGATAAGTGTGTAGCACGACGTGTGAAACATTCTGTATGCAAAGTGAATAACATGGGTGAATGGGCTAGAACCGAAGCCCCCCCCCCTCCCATTATCTCTCTCTCTCTCTCTCTCTCTCTCTCTCTCTCTCTCTCTCTCTCTCTCTCTCTCTCTCTCTCTCTCTCACTTTCATTCTCTCACTCTCTCTTCTCAACTATCAACTGCCAGCTTTCCTTTATGTCTTTTAAGTCTTAAAACTGTTGTCTGATTTCTGGCAGAGCTCTAGATAACATGCCCCTCACTGTATTTTATCGCTGGTTGCATCATCTTAAATTCAAACTGTATATTTTGCTCAAAATTGTCAGAAGTTATTTTGTAACATCTATAGATGTTATAAATATGGGTTGAATTTCTTCAACCGATCTCTAGCGGCTAGTGTGTTCTCTCAAAATCGATTTTCCTCTAGCTCGTCTCCTCTAATTCCTGTGTAAATATTTTGGATCAGTATTTTCAGCCAGGACGTATGAAAGTGATGGTTCGATAGTATCCGCAATTATCACTATTTGCCTTATTTGGTGTTGGTGTTATTTTTTTCGTTTAGTCTGAAAATTTAGCAGTCACGTCAGTTAGCATAGATGTTGAGGAGTGAAGCAGCAAACGTCGATAGAATGAGTCCTCGCCAGTGCTGATAGAGCCTTCTGGTGGCGAAGCCCTGCACTACAGACAACTGAGTGTGTGAGGAACTAGTAGCGACATCTAGCAGCGAAGTGATGAACAGCAAAATGGCCGCGAAAATTGAGTGACTTAAATGTCTAGTTGCTGTTTATTTCTTCCTTTAGACTATTATTACAAAACAGATTACGGCATCACTGCTCGGTTAGTCTGTTACCGTATTTTTGTGTATTTCACACATTACAAAATAATTCTGTTCTGGTAACATATAATGCAAACTACATCTCGAGCGACATTAACGTACGCAGCATGTTACATTCATCATTCCCTCTTCGTAATTTAGTATTACTAATAGTTTTGTCCACACTTTTAAGCATTAAAAATGGATATGTGGCTCGAAACAGGACTACTGTTACATTAAATGTTAACAACATAATCGCAGGGTATAGTGAGTTAAAGAATATTGAACAGCAACGAGAACTGTAAGTAAGTTTATGCAATGCAACGTTAGTGATATAATAGTACAACAGTAATAGGCGTTTGTCAGCCCTTTTTTCTATTTTACAGTTTCACTCATTAGTGATGGCAAATGCCTTGCAGAGAACGTAATATTCTGCATCTTCGGCACGGCCTTTAAAATCTCTTTCATTGAACTGCACTTAACCTGGAGAGGTAGTAATACAATTTTTTCTCTGATCTACAAGATACTTTTACAAAAAGTAGAGGCAGAGAGGTAGTCATGTAACTATTAATCGAAATATTATATGAACTATATGGGCGTGTTAGTAAAATCACCAAGAAATTCCTCTTATTAATTTTAAGTGTTATCTGTTTGATTCAGCATTCAGCTCACAAAAACCACGAGAAATATCGTTTTTATAAAAAAAACAGTTTATGTCATTAGTGACCTGTGTAATATCAAACATCTCATTTTGACACTAGAATAATTTGAGAAAAAAGGCCTGTTTTAGTTTTTGAAAATGCAATAAGTGAAAACAATGTATTTTTAAAAGGTATTGTCAATTGTTACGAAACGATTTATTATACAGAATTTATTAATCGCATAGTAAATCATGATACTAAAAAGAACACCTTGTTGGCTTGTGATACAATATTTTGCATTTTTTTATGACTTTGAAATAATTACTGCTTTTTCAACACTGAGAATGAGTAAAATACATTATGTAATATATGAATCAGTATGATAAACTTTTTTTCGAATATTCATTGTTAACTACAAGAAAATGGCAGATGTTTGGGTACCTCAGAAGTATTCAGCACACGAAGGATAACAAAAATCATTTTTTTGGTAAGGTTTTTGTTTCATAGTTTCCTACAAATATTACTGATACCACAGTGAGATATATTAAGTACCTTAAAATATATGTAGATGTGGTCTGGTGAAGAAAGTGTGTGAATTAAAATTTAAAATGCTTGCACCAGCATAATCAGGTTTAGTTTGTAGTGTGGGAGTGAGCTCCACGTGGGACCCGAAGCACGGACCCCACGGGGGTGCCCGGCATGCGCCACATGCCAAGGCAGAGGTGGAGGCTAGTGTTTGGAAGTCTGAAAATTCCAGCGCCGGCCGGGGATTGAACCCCGGCCCGGCTGGGGCGAATAGCCCCAGCCGAGGCGCTGGAACGTTCCAGACCCCCTTACCACTAGACCACCGGGGACCCCGGCTGTTTCTTGCTCCATAGTCCAGCTAGTGGTCGTAGAGCACTTCCTGTTGTCCTCCGTGTTTACACCGAGGCAGCAGTGGCGTGGTGTAACAGGAAGTGTTTACTTGCGTCCGCTGGATGTCCACTTAGTGTACGACTTATTTACCCGGCTGACGTTCGTGTCGCTATAATCTCCTTAGTTGCGTTACAATTATATGCAGGGAATGAAAATCTGCCTATGCAGTTGCACGCAGTCGCAACTCACTATTTGAACCTCTGTAATTCGATCGTGTTGTCAAGACCCATGTCAGAACTGTTTATCGAAGAAAGCTCATGTGTTCGGTACATTTCATAAACGGAAGCGACTGGGATAACAGACAGCCCGTAAACATTTTGTAATGAAGCGTCAGCCGGTACGTAATACTCGATATCTGGAGTTGTTTTATCGGTTATTAAGATAATCGTTTCACCCCTACACACTTAAAAAAATTCCCGTGTTTTCTCAATAAAGCATAAGCACAGTACATAAATCCCTCACGAAAATGACATCGGAGAAGTTCAAGTGTTCGAGTTCCACAGAAAACAAGTGGGTCCATGAAGGTGTGGAACGGAGAGCAGAACTAAAATAAGATGTAACGTTTCGGGATTCCCTTATAGTCGCGTAGACACTCCAGAAGCAGGAAGATCCGTTTGATGACGTCTCTTGAGGAGCGAGGAAAAAATTCACTCTCAAATAACTACTGTACAAGATGCCTCGCCGCCTCTTGAAGGGTGTCATGGGATTCTGCAGCCGTGGACTCGGCGACCCGTGAGCCAACGCGGTGTTTCTGACCACATACATTTTAGCTGCGGGTTCTCCGACGTGCAAAGGAAGCCGCGACAATGGGGAGGCTCTGCGTGCCGTTTTGTAATAAGAACGCCTCTCCACATTTTATCGTAGGAATGATATAAATTTTAAACTTCTTAGATCCACCGAGTCATTATGTATTCTTAAAATATCTTTAACTCTTTTTCAACACATATGTATCTTTTACCTCTTTCACTGAAGAAGCTGACCAACAGATTATTTTTCAATTTCAGGTATTGGTTTTATTGCATTCTCCTTTAGCGTATTGATCAGAAATTGTAGGTTAAGATATCTTTGCCTTATTGAGTATCGTTTGCTATGCCAAACTTAGACAGCATTCATTGTCCTGTGCATCGAATTGATGACGGTAGATAGCTGACCGAAATCACTTTGAAATAAATTCTCTGAACGCAGATAACTTTGATACAGTAGTGTTAGGTATCGAGGTATTATCTAACGCAACTGAAGCCAACCTAAGAGTGAATTTATTTCGAAATAATTTCGGTCGACTGTCTGTCTTCACCAATTCCACATTTCAGGTTGTGTACTAGCATTTTCCATCTATTGACTGATTAAATAGTCTACGCCACTGGGCACTTGCTACGCTGTTACTCTCCATGCTTCATCAAGGCAGTCCGGTGGAAGATGGACTCTACAGCACACGTGCGGCAAGACAAACGAACTACTTCTTCATCCCTGTATTGCTCCACTAATCGCAGTTCTTGTATGTCTTCCACAGGCATTGCTTGAAATGAAAATTACAACTGGAAAATAAATGTCTCGGATAACACTGTTTTCATAGCTTAATTTGCAGCCATTTCGAAGTAAAGCAATGCAGTTTTAAATGACAACCAAGTTATGACATTTCTCGGTTGAGAAAAAATATTTCACAATTATTTTGACTTTCCTCTGGTAAAAAAGCTAGTCTTCCGTGCTTCAGGTATCAACAAGTTGTTTCCAACACCTCTGAAATGTCCGTCCATAAGAAGAGCTTTATTTTCAAACATTTTCTCCCATTCTTCGTAACTGATCACCAGGATTCATTTGTCAGGAACAGGGTTATTATCAGTCTCCTTAAAAACTTCAGTCACTTTCAAAATATCTTCGTGCTGCCGAATCCCTGAACTACTGCCGTCTTTCTCACAATTCGTTATACTTGCGACGTAATCTAAACCTTTATCTCGCAAATCTTGAAATTGCTCTTTAAACCCTCCGAAAAAAGGCACTGTCTACTCACCGCAGACTGTTTCCCAGCAGTTATGCATTCGTTTCTCAATATCCACATCTGTTTCGTCAGGTTGGGCGAGAAACTTACTGTTGAGCCGTGATTCTACCATTTACAATTTTTAAACTGCCGCTGCTCCTATTCCGTTCGGAGTTCCTGTACAAGCAATTCGTATAATTACCACATTTCCGGTGCTCCTGGCACCGCTTACCATCCTTTCCCCTTTCTGTTTCCTTTTCCTTTCCTTTTTCTAACCACAGGCTCCAGTCACATTAACGTGATCACCGCCTGTGTCCGACGCTAATGTGTAGGGTATGCGTAACGCGGAAACTCAGCCACTTATGTGACATCCAAAAGGACGTGATCATTGCCTTTCGGGCCACAGGTGGATGCATTTTCGAAACGGCAGAGTTCGTAAAATGTTGGCGTGTTGCCATATTTAAAGCACTCCGCGCATGGCGCTGTCGAGAGCCGACGCTGAGGCCGTTGTGGTGCCCCACGGTCCACAGAGGACAGGAGTTAAAGGAGACCGCAGGTGAATAACGTGCAACTGCTGAGCAACTGACCATGCACGTGAACCGAAGAGCCTACCGACAATGTCTCCTGTAAGACCACTCAGCGAAAAATGCTATGTGTGGGTCTCCACAGCAGACTCCTGGTCCACACACCTATGCTGACTGCTGTTCGTCCGCGACGAAGGCTGGAATTTTCACGCCAGTTCTGCGACTGGGCTTCCACTGAACGGTGACCTGCGGGCTTTCCAAGTGACAGACAGGCGTTGGCGTGTAGGGCGCGATTCACCTGAAAGTGAACACCCTGCAACAGTCGGCGGCAGGGTTAGGACAGGAGGAAGGATCGTTACGATCTCACAAACGTTATCGTGACACTCCCGTCGTTCTGGAAGGCACAGTGGATGAGCAGAAATATCGGTCGGAACCGTTGCCACACCTACATCGAGTCTTTTTTCCCTCGGAATCTACCAGCAGAACAACTAAATCTGTGACACAGCTTGCAGTGTGAAAAGCACCAGGATGAGTTTGCTGTACTCCGCCGACCACCAGGCTTCCCGGGCTTAACGGAATCGAGAATATGTGGGACCACCTCGATGAAGCTCTTCGTATCCTGGGTCCTCAACCGAAAAACGTAGCGCAGCTAACTAAGGCACCGGCGTCGGCATGGCTCAGTACCTCACTGACTCCTACGCGTTTCTCAGTTGTCCGCGCTTCCCGTTAATCTTATCCCCCTACAGTGACTCAATAACGACACTCTCCCGTACACGACAGCATCATCAACAGCCGCAGACTGCTGTTCACTCTGCCTGTCACCTCATTTATGTCTATACAGTATAACAGCTGTCTGTTACACTTCCTGGGACACTCCTGACGATGCCCTTGTGTCTGATCAACGCTCGCTGTCGAGAACGTACTGGTATCTGTTGTAGACTTTAAGCCGCTCTCATATCTGGGAACCGACTCCGTATGCTCATACGAGGCCCTTGGTTAACAGTGTGCAGTGGAGCACCGTGCCAAAGGCTTTTCTCAAATATAGGAGAGTGCAATGTGCTTGGGACCCTTCATCCGTGGTTCGCAGTATATAATGTGCGAAAAGGGCAAGCTGCGTTTCACACGAGCTTTCTAAAACCGTGCTGATTTCTGGACGTAAGCTTTTCGGTGTCTAGGAAATGTATTATAATCATATTCAGAATACGTTCTAGGATTCTGCAGAAAATCGATGTCTGTAATTTTGCACATCTTTTCTTTTACTCTTCTTGTACACGAGTGTCACCAGCGATTTTTTAAACTGCCTTAGGTTGGACCCATTACAGGTGTAATATTCAGAAGGCAAATGTATATTGATCTCGTTATATACGGCTGCAACTTGCGCTTTTGCCAGTCCTTTGCGAAATACTGCTGGGCAAGAGAAAGGCGATAAATGCGAATGAAGTAAGTAAAACTGAAATTGTTTTAACTTCTTCGCTGTCGCCGAATCCTTTCCAAGCGATGCGTCCTTGAGCGGGTCAAACAGGTAGCAATAAATGCTCTACAAGTGAGGTTGACTTTTGAAGTTTTTCTTACCAGTCAAGTACAATGCAGACAGCTTCCATTCTGAATAATATCAGCAATATGAAAATGAAAATTCACGAAAGTCAAATCTGGACTGTAGCTATAATGACGCAGAGTCTCCCAACCCATTACTGTTTCTTTTCCCTTCCAGTGGTTTCTTGGATCAGCTGCGCTATGTTTGGGCGAGCGTTGTTGTGTAATAGTATCACGTCTTTTCTTTGACATTGGCGACCCTTTCCTCTAGTTTTCGGCTTTACTTTGCTCATCACTATGTGTGAGTGGTCAGCGCTGCATCCTGTACGCTGATCTTCCAAATAATCACCAAAATACAACTACTTTGGCATCCAAATGATGGTCAGCATCACTTTCCTCGCTGATGGTCGAGTTTGAATTCCTTTCGGACAGGTGAACTAGTGTGCTTCCATTTCACTCCTTGTCTTTTCGAGTCGGGTTCCCCATTTTGAACGAAAGTTTAATCACACGTTAAAATCTCGTTCGAAAAAGGTTCACCTTCACGTTCATAGCACTCTTTGTTTCCTTGTGTTGTGTGAATTCTCTCGGGACCCACGTTGGACTTGTTTCGCTGTACTTGAGCATGTCAATGACGACGTTATGGACTGTGCCACTACCTGTTGCAGCTATTTTGCTATTCAGTTCTACTGCAACACGTCGGCCATCAGGAGTAATGTCAGAGCCGGCTTTAAGCGAAGGAGGAGACAGTTCAATTGGCCGGCCACGGTGTTTTTTATTAGTCACTGAAGTTAGATTGTTTTTGAACTGTCCTACGTATTTATCAAAAATTTCCGTCGTTCGCACAGCTTCGACCATACTGAAAAAACGTTAGAGAAAATATTTCGGCCGTTTTCCGTCTTCTGAAAGGGAAAACGCATCGTTGAACGTTGTTCAGTTAATGTGGAAACTTCAACCGGACACGCCATTCTCAATTGCAACATTAAGGGTATAAATAAAACAATTATTTTTTGTCAGCCGCTCTTAGCTCATCACAGTCATGCCATCCTAAAGTCATGAAACTACAAAAAGTCTTCCTACGGGCTATTCGACTTCATTAATTTGCTTTGCAGGGGAAACTCACGAAGGAGTATGTGCTTAGTATTTAGTCGGTCATTTCTAGTTGATGAGAAAGTTAAAACAAACAAGTAGCAAACCATTGCTCATTTATTTAGGAACAACATTTATCAGATACAGCTGAGTAACGTTTAACCCAAACCTTAAATGCCATATATATGACACTGCTCGTAGCTGCATCATCTGGCAAGAGTACGCACTAACACCAATAACAAGAAAATGCACCATGACTTTCGTAAACTGTGCATTCTTCATGCCACTGTTGGGAGCAGACATCACACTCAATACAGTCTTCCGTGACAGACTCGTTTTAGTCTTCACCACACCTTGGGCAGTTCAAAACATGAAGTTGGAATAATAGACAATTGTGAAGGTGATTCGATAAACCCTAAGCCTGGCACTTAGATATGATTTGCACAATATCCATGTGGGTGTAGATCCCTCCTTGGATTGTGCCCTGGTTGTTGCTGAAGATGATGGAGCAGTTTAATCCAGATTAGCCACAGAGATTCTACGTTGTTCGTTACTGATATTTTGTCCCTCCTTGGTTTAGTTTGTTTTCCTAACAATGCATTTTTGTACGTAGAATCAAACAGAATTCCGGATGTTTTTGCAGCTTGCTTTAGATGTTCGAAAACCTAAAATTGTGCAGTTCACAAAACGAAAAATCATAGTATCCTATGACTACAGCATCAATAACTCTCATTTTCAATCGGTCAGCTCACACAAATACCTCGGTGTAACACATTGTAAGGATACGGAATGGAAGCAGGACTGAATGAAACTCAAGACGCATTCATACGATTTCTACACCTGGATAAGCGTTCGACAATGTAAAATGGTGCAAGATCGAAGTTGTGAAGAAAATAGCTCTAGGCAGAGACGGGTATATATTAGTACAAGACCCAAGAGGAAATAAGAGTGGAAGACCAAGAACGAAGTGCAAGGATTAAAAAGAGAGTAAGACTTTGATATAGTTATTCGCCTATACTGTTCAATGTTTGCATCAAAGAAGCAATGAAGAAAATAAGAGAGAGGTTCAAGATTCGCACTGAAATACGGGTTGAAAGGATACCAGTGACAATGTTTGCTGATAATATTATCGTTGTCAGTGAAAGTGAATTACTACAGGATCTGATGAATGAAATATACAATATAATGAGTGTAGAAGTAGGGGTCAGAGTAAATCAAAGACAATAGTGATGAGATGAAGCATAAACGGGAAAAGCGAGAGTCTTAACATTGGTGATAACGAAGTAAGAAATGGAACCATCACATCGTGTCAGTCAAAGATAAAGGTGGTGGCGAACTGTAATTTATTGTTAGAATTAAAGAGAAATATAATCAGTGCACAAAGATGATCTTTTTTGAACTATTGGTGCGACCAATACTCTAATATTGCTCCATGGTGTGCGACCTGTCCCATATACGAGTAGCAGGGGATATTGAACTGTTCATAATAAAGTCAGCACATGTTTGTTTGGCTCACATGAGAATGTAACAGAGATGCTGAAGAAATTGGGAGATGCCTGAAAATACACATAAGCTATCCCGAGAAAGCTTACTTGCCAAATTTCTAGAACATACCGTAAATTTTGAATATACGAGGTGTGTTAAAAAAAAATTGGGAACGTTCGTAATTTCGCGCCAATGACGTGTTGGGGCGAAATGCAGTTGACATCCCTGCACGCGCGTGTGCTTAATGTGTAACTGCGGGAAGTTTCACTGTTGTATGTCTGTTAGCTTATTGTTCAGTGCTGTATTGACTAGAACGTTGTGTCGCACAGTTGGCGAACTTCGAGAGTGTATAGTTAGAGGAGCAATGCGCCTGCAATAAATTTTGCGTGAAACTCAAGAAAACCGCCGCTCGGGGTAGCTGCGCAGTCTAGGGGCCTTGCCACGGTTCGTGTGGCTCCCCTCTGTCGGAGGTTAGAGTCCTCCCTCGGGCGTGGGTGTGTGTAAGTGGTGCAAGCCTAGGGACTGATGACATCAGCAGTTGGTCCCATACGAACATAAGAGCTAAACTCAAGAACACCTCTACAGAGACACGCCAAATGATGCAGGAAGCCTACGGTGATGAGTGCTTAAGCCGCACTCGGTGTTACGGATGGTTCACACGGTTTAAGAATGGCCGGACGGAAGCTAAAGACGACGCTCGTCCTCCGACTTCTGCCAGCAACGCTTGTGTCAGGAACGTCAACGATCCTGTGCGTGCTGAACGAAGACTGACTGTCCGTGAGATTGCAGAAGAATGTAACATTGCAGTTGGATCGTGAAATCCTAATACAGCATCTTGCAATATATTGTGTTGCCGCCAAGTTCGTGCCACGGCTCACGAGTCAAGAGCAGAAAGACCTCCACCTCCCAATCTGAGAAGAGCCTTAGGATCACCCAAATGAGAACGAGATGTTCCTTAAGAAAATTATAACTGGTGATGGGTCTGCAGTTATGACGTTGTCATGAAGGTTCAATCTTCACAATGTGTAGGGAAATGTTCTGAACGATCAACATATAAAATAGCTTGTCAGGTCAGCTTGGCCCTTGCAGACATTTATTTTCAAAGTTGAAAACCAAGTTGAGAGGACGAAGATTTGTAACGATAGACGCACGGTCCAGCGAAAGGCGAACCAAGTCTGCTCCCAGAAGTGGAAACGGTTTATCAGTCGTGGGGGTGATCATATACAAATATGTGAAGGTAAGCGTAGAAACTTTTTGTGGACAAAGTTCCGGAATTTTTTAAACAGACCTCTTAGACGAAAGGTAATGAATACAGGCAAGTGGTCTGCAAATGTTCGTACGCTTGAGTTCGCTTCCATTCGCTGCTGTTGAAACTGGGCTTAATAATAATATTCCCTGTGTGAGATGTAATTGGAAAACTATGTAAACGCTGAGCTGTGCGCCGCTTACAGCCCACGCGAAATTATTTTCGGAGGGACACATCATTATCCCCTTCGTGCCTAAAGTTGCTTCGGCCAAACTCAAACTCAATTGCCAGGCCGATAGCTCGTTATCCTACTGCTCTGCAAGTAACACTTGGTCTGAAACCATCTGTACGGTTATGTAGGTTAAGACACTGCAGCCACTCAAAATGGTGGCTCCACGTTTGCGAGTAACTGACGAGAAAAGAAATTCTGAATTTTGTGTGACACTCCGTAGCATTAAGAAAGCTGAGTGACGTTAGTTGGTTGTGAGGTGTAATGGAAAGGATAATAGCTTCACATGTTGTGTTCGGATACCAAGATTTAAAAGCCTGAAGTCTTATATTTCAGAAGCAAGGAGCGTAACAATCAAGTGATTTATGAACAGTACGTGCACACATTTTTGCTCGGTTGATTTTAATTGAGGTTGCAACGTGCAGATCAAGCAAGTACCGTACTGTAGAGAGGTTGAGCAAGAGAAGCGTTTGGAACATGTGTTTATCCTTATTTTGGATAGTTAGCTTTCTTATCTGAGAAGTAATTGTGGCTAGCCCTTGACATGCATCACGAATTCCTTCGTCGTTCAGTCTAATATCGCCTTCCCCCCCCCCCCCCCCCCCCCCCCACACAATACCATCCACCTCTCATGATTTTGAAAATAAAAGTGTTCCTAGAAAAGTTGTTCACTGTACAGTTTATTTATGTGCCAAAGTTAGTGATAATGTGGGGGAGGGAAGGCCACAGACCTCAGGGAGGGGGGGGGGTAGGACAGGGGGTACTGGCAAATGTCTGATGACAGTCAGGAGCAACGGTCTAAGAAAGGCTGGGAACCACTGTTCAACTGCCTGTGAATGTATACTGAACATAAATGTGGAAAACTGACACAACCCACTTTTTGATTTTTTTTTAATTCGAGTTAACTAGTTTTGGAACTTTTTGAGGGACATCTGAAAATGTGGCGCACAGAATTCGCGTCTTTATGTCTTTAGAGTGAATCTGGGTACTGGCTCTTTGACAATAAGACAGAGCACTCTTTAATGTATCGCCACGAGCGGCAGTTAAACGGCGACATGTATCGCGAAACCAAAACACCTACTTACCGTGGCAGCGTGGGCGCTATTGCAGTTAATATCCATCTAGCAACTTGCGTTTTAGTTGTCTGTTGGCCACTGGTCAATCTCTTTCCATTGTAAATATAAATACGAATTGTCACCATATATCACAAGCATAACGCTTACCACAGATGTACGTTACAAAGATCTTCACTTAAAAATACAGCATACTTTGCTCTGAAACAATTTTTTGGATTTTTGTGCTTATAACACGACGGCGTGCTGAGAAGATAATGACTCGGTCTGTTTTATTTGAAGTCAGTAACATTCTACATCTTTACTATGGATATCTGCAGCCCTCTGCTTCGTACCGCGTTACATAGCGGTGTGTGACGTGACTATGTTGGGGGTGAGAAAGAGCTCACAACACTAAAAGCACGAATTCGAAGACTTCGTCCGCATGTGGAGCACACTCTCCTTGAGCACGGCAGTGCCAAACTACACACGATCGCTGCGGCATCTGCAGCAAGCCGACGTCCTTGGTTCACTGCCGTCGATCATCCTACACACAGTCTCGATTTTCGTCTATGTGCAAAACTAAGAAAACCTTCGAGCACTTCAATTATTTCAAGTGGTGCAAGCAGAGGTAAGGTTGTGGCTCTGTTAACATAGTCAAACAATATACTGTGACGGTGTCAACAAAATAGTATCTAGTTGGGGAAATTGTGCTGGTTCCGAGGGTGAGTGTGTTGAAAACTAAATTTATTGACGTGAAGAATACCGATGCAGAATGTTCATGAAGTTTGTTTTATTTAAAAATCTTTGTGACTTTTCACTCAAAACATGTCAACATTACTTTTCTGTACGTCCTCGTACAATGGATGTCGCAAAAAATACGTACATTGATCAAAATAAGTGTTAACATGAATGCTTTTAACAGCACTAGGTTCAAAAAATTTTAACTGTATGCCAATTGCAGATTAATTTTAATGGCAGCTAGCGCGATTATATGAGTGGACTATTAGAATTGCAGATTAATTTTAATGGCAGCTAGCGCGATTATATGAGTGGACTATTAGATTTAATGGTGAGCATTTATGTAATTTTTAAACATTCTCTGTCTTGTCATTCTTCCTCTCTTAAGTGCCTCGTCTTCCAGTAACACTGTCGATCGATAGCATGATCTGTTGTCCGTCCATGGTTTTTCAGACCATTGATTCAGTGCTGAACCCAAACTGCTGGTCTGAGTTATTTAGCCTAGATAATCCTGTGCGTCGTGGGTCACGTATGCCATTAATCTTTCAAAGGAATGGTTCAAATGGCTCTGAGCACTATGGGACTTAACATCTGAGGTCATCAGTCCCTTAGAACTTAGGTTTAAGTAGTTCTAACTAACCTAAGGACATCTCACACACACACACACACACACACCACACACACACACACACACACACACACACACACACACACACACACACACGCCCGAGTCTGTATTCGAACCTGCGACCGTAGCGGTCGCGCGGTTCGAGACTGAAGCGCCTAGAACAGCTCGTCCACAATGGCCGGCCATTAATGTTTCATTGAATTATTAATTTCAACAAGTTTTATTTATTGTTGCGAAATTGCGCTACCAAAACAATCGAGTTTTGCTATGTGGATGCTGTTGAGAATTTCTGCATTTTCGTACCGCTATATTTTTGACTATATCTGTCGATGGTGTTGTTGTTGTCTTCAGTCCTGAGACTGGTGTGATGCAGCTCTCCATGCTACTCTATCCTGTGCAAGCTGCTTCATCTCCCAGTACCTACTGCAACCTACATCCTTCTGAATCTGCTTAGTGTATTCATCTCTTGGTCTCCCTCTACGATTTTTACCCTGCACGCTGCCCTCCAATGCTAAATTTGTGATCCCTTGATGCCTCAAAACATGTCCTACCAACCGATCCCTTCTTCTAGTCAAGTTGTGCCACAAACTTCTCTTCTCTCCAATCCTATTCAATACCTCCTCATTAGTTACGTGATCTACCCATCTAATCTTCAGCATTCTTCTGTAGCATCACATTTCGAAAGCTTCTATTCTCTTCTTGTCCAAACTAGTTATCGTCCATGTTTCACTTTCATACATGGTTACACTCCAAACAAATACTCGGAGAAACGACTTCCTGATACATAAATCTATATTCGATATTAACAAATTTCTCTTCTTCAGAAACGCTTTCCTTGCCATTGCCAGTCTACATTTTATATCCTCTCTACTTCGACCATCATCAGTTATTTTACTTCCTAAATAGCAAAACTCCTTTACTACTTTAAGTGTCTCATTTCCTAATCTAATCCCCTCAGCATCACCCGATTTAATTTGACTACATTCCATTATCCTCGTTTTGCTTTTGTTGATGTTCATCTTATATCCTCTTTTCAAGACACTGTCCATTCCGTTCAACTGCTCTTCCAAGTCCTTTGCCGTCTCTGACAGAATTACTATTTCATCGGCGAACCTCAAAGTTTTTACTTCTTCTCCATGAATTTTAATACCTACTCCAAATTTTTCTTTTGTTTCCTTCACTGCTTGCTCAATATACAGATTGAATAACATCGGGAGAGGCTACAACCCTGTCTCACTCCTTTTCCAACCACTGCTTCCCTTTCATGCCCCTCGACTCTAATAATTGCCATCTGGTTTCTGTACAAATTGTAAATATCCTTTCGCTCCCTGTATTTTACCCCTCTGTCGATGGTATCCTTAATATTTTTCGATACGATCGCATTTCAAATGCCTAATACAGTCCATGACTCAGCTCCATAGAGTAGGACACCGAACGTGTAACATCGAAGTAGTCGAGTGCGAATCCTAATGACTACTCTGAAGGTTCTCAGCAGTCGCCGCGGACTAAATGACTGCAGGGGACTCGATGCATTGGCCATAAGTTTTCTAGTAATTCTGGAGATTTTCCTTTGGACTAAGTATGAAGTCGTTCCTTGTTGCTTAGATCGTGCAGGTTTCAGACCGATTGTGTTAGTATTGCTACACTACTAAATGTGTATCCACCACCATATCAGGGTATATAATGAAACGGCGGCCCTCTTTCGTCATGCCTTACAAGGAGATATCTCCAGCGGTAGGATCGACTTTTTGGAACCATCTATACGGTTATGTAGGTTAAGCACCCAAGTATCGCACACTGCAGCCATTCATCCTGGTGAGTCGACGTTAGCGAGGAAGTGACGAGAAAAGAAATTCGGAATTTTGTGTGAGACTCGATAGTATGAAGAAAGCCGAATGACATAAGTTGGTTATGAGGATAATTGAAAGGATACTAGCTTCACATGCATGAGGTTGTGGGTTCGAATCTCACCAGAGAAATAAATCTATTTTAGGTCTTTATCGAAGTGACATTGATAATCATATTCCTTCAACTGATGTATATATATATATATATATATATATATATATATATATATATATATATATATATATATATATATATATTTAGTTCCACTCCTGGATCACGTGATTCAATAGTGATATGAACTTCTTCATTTGGTCTAGTTTTTCTTCTTATAATCCCTTCTCCACTGGAAATATTTGTTTGTGAACTTTTAATTATCTTCATGTATCAATTCCGATTTAATGCCTCCTGTTTTTATTACCCTGTATTTTCGTCTACGTTATTGTGTACAATATATCGATTTCTCACTTTGCTTGAATTTTATTTTACTTAGAAAACATTCTCTCATTTATGTCCTCATCTACACTATAATTTCCATAGTGCACAAAGATTTTATGTTATGTTTTAAATATTTGTATGTCGATTACCATGCAAAAAAAGGCACGTCTCCCAAAGAAAAACGTTTTTCACATTAATGTACAGTCTTTTGTTTTTTAATTCATTTATCGGAGTTTTGAAGTAATTCAATAGTCAAACAGATAGGTATAATAAATTACACATTCACAAAAATTCCGATTGGAAGAAAAATTAAACAAATGGAAAAGTTCATACGGTGACTAAAACGATGTGACAAAAGAATAGAACGAAAGAAATTACATTTAAACCAATAAACAGAGTACAAATAAACATCAAAGTCATTTCGATAAAGATTTTTAAAAAAATTTACTGCACCTGACGAGGCATGGTTAAGCTTCTATCGTAACCATTATGACACGTAACCAGACTGTGGAATACGACTTCCTTCACGCTATGTAGCATCAGGCAAAATTTTGAAATCTTTTCCGTCAGTTACTTTCAATCCGAGGGCCACCTGGATGCAGGGATCTTAAGTTGCACTACGGCTTATTTGGATTCAAAAAGTCGATCCCACCGCTGGGGGCTCTCCTTGTTAGTTTTAAGAGTAACAAACGGCACATTTTGAAATAACAGTAATATCGCAGTCCAGTAGCGCCGGACCCTGCAAACTTGAAAGACAACTCCAGCAAAGGCAAAGAAAATGTTACTGTAGCAAGTAAATTACTGTAGGCAACTGAACAACAACGAAATAATAACAATAATTGGTTCGCAGGAGAGCTTCTGTAAAGTTTGCAAGGTAGGAGACGAGGCACTGGTAAAGCTGTGAGGACAGGGCGTGAGTCGTGCTGGGGTGGCTCAGTTGGTAGAGCACTTGCCCGCGAAAGGCAAGGGTCCCGAGTTCGAGTCTCGGTGCGGCACCCATTTTCAATCTGCCAGGAAGTTTCAATAATAATAATAATAGATCCAGTCATATTAATATGACCAACTCCTATTTTCGAGGTCAACGTGTAATAACCCATAGACTCCAGGAGATAGCATTAGTAGGTGATGAATGGGGGTGGGGGGAGGAGGCTGGAAACAGTGAAGTCGTTGTCATAATGCGTAAAAGGGGCGATTTATGTGACGTCCAACAGGGCATAATCGTTGGCTTTCTTCCCAAGGGTGGAAGCATTTCCGAAACGGCAAAATCTGTAATCTTTTCACATGCCACTGTATGTAAAGTAAACCGTGAGTGGCAAAATCTAGGTATTCTAATCCGGCTCCAAGGCAAGTGTGTTGGACTACGGGCAGTAGGCGACACAGGTGAACGATAGCTGCAGATGTGTGTGCTGGCGAGAAGACGTGCAACTTTTGTGCAGCTGACAGCCCAGGCGAACCGAGGGCTGCCACCAATGTTTCCTCAACAACTTATGGGCTTCCGCAGTGGGCACCTGGTCCCTGCACCCACGCTGACTGCTCTTCATTAGCGTTGAAAGCTTGCATTTGCACGCCGGTACCACAACTGAAAGTCCACTGAGTGCTACAGGTGGCCTCTCCATATTCATCACATTTTGTGCTCCATCGGACAGATTGAAAGCAAACGCCCTGCAACCCTGAGGGAGTGTTATGGTGTGGGCAATGTTTTCGTGGCACTCCCTGGGTGATCTCGTTGTTCTGAAAGGCACAATGGATCAACCCTAGTACGCACCTATCCTTGGGGACCAAATCCACCCCTAGATGCACGTGTAACATAGCTCGCAGTGTATGTGCGTGGTTCTGAAAGCTCTAGGATGAATTTACCGTACTGCCCTCACCACCAAATTTTCCGCCTTTAAACCCAATCGAGAATCTGAAAGGTCACCTCGATCGAGTAGTTTGTGCCACGGATCCTCAATCGATAGAATTCTATCGCAGCATGACAAGTACTGGGGTAGGAATGGCTTCTTATGACTGTCGTTACATCATTGACTCTATTCCTGTGCGTCTCGTGCTGCAGAAGGTGTTTATTGCGTATTTTAACACGTGGTCAGATTACTGCGACTGGACAGTGTAATAATAATATTAAATTTCGCTTATTTCAGTGCCCTCGTTTAAGTCTTTCAATTGGACGGCACTTTGAAGACATGCTTATCATTAACGTACTCCAGTTGTCCAACCGGGGAAAGGGAATCGGCAGTTTAACGTGGAATCCGCACCACATGTTGTTTCTACCGACTCCTCATATCATTGAGAGGTGAAGGCTGTATTAAAAGCAGACAGAAAAATTTATTTGTTCATCTGGGATTCGATCCCGAGATTCTCGATTTGCAGGCACGCGCTGTGCCGGTAGACCACCAGGTCCAACAGTTACGAGACGGTAATCGAACTGTATTGGCAGAGTATTTCGTCGTATTTTGCGTCAAGTAAATGTTCTGTGGTGCAAGCCAAAGTACATTCACGCTAAGGGCATCAGTTCCGATCCCAGAAAAATGTGCAGCCAGAGCAGTATTGTAAGTAAAAATCAAACTCTTCCATTTTTCTTACCGAATTGCTATACATCTAGAAAACAAACCAAAATTGTGAAAACATTTCATACAAGATTACTGACAAATTTTTATGAGTAAAAATAAACGGGTATGGTAATATACATGGAGGTGAATGAAAAATAGTGGCAGTTTGGCTATAATTCATGTCAGTCTTCATTGACTAAAATTCACTTTATCACATTTCCGTCTCGCGTCTCGATCACTTTCCACACCCACATGAAAGATTTCATACACTGTCTGTGCATCCATCTGTGATGATGTCTCGCTAGGACCGCCATATGGTGTCTTATCATTTGCTGTAAGACGTGCCACGAAATACTTCGTTCATTTGGGTGATCAGGCCATAATTGGGGGGACTCTACCGGATGAATACGGTGGATGTCCCAGTATGTCCCGCTGCCACGTATGCGGTGCTCCTGCACAGGGCTCGTCGTTTGGCGTCGTGTAAGTTGGTAGAATGCAGCACTGGAAGGAAAGATTGTTGCGCGCTCCGACCACGTGCCCTTCCAGTCTGCACACAAGCACGTTTTTCGTGTTTCCCAAACATACTATTAAGGCACTCGAGCTAGCTTCTCCATCTCTGAGAGAGTACACACTGCAACTGACTCAAACACGACTTGTGCTGCTGACTTTACTACTTCAGCCCACCATCTGTCAGCAACAGAAAGTGTGCGTACCGAATGACTCACATCCGTCATATTATGGCATTGTGCTACCACTTTTTATCCAACACATGCAAAGACGCATGTGTGACTACTTGTTGTCTCCCATCTTGGTAGTGGCCTAATTATTGGGAGGTTTTGAAGTGCATTATCTATACGTGGTGTATCAAAAACAATCATCCGACCTGGGCCGTCTATATTTCTGGAACTAAGAAACATATACAATGAATACAATGAATTTTGTCCTTTGATGTACGAAAACTAAAAAAGTTATTTTCATCCTTTTCATTGGTGTTCAATATGCATCGTTGAGATGCACGGAACATGTCAATGCGGTGTTCAAATTGTACCAACACTGCAGCAAGCATGTCTGGAGTTACAGTTTCCACAGGTGCTGTGATGCGATGTCTCAGTTCATTTATTGCTGTTGGTAATGTAGGTACATAAAGAGTCTCTTACAAAACCATACATATATAATCACATATAGTCGGGTGCGGTGACCTTGGAGTCTAGTAGTCTAAGGGTGAGTGATTTAGTCCAGTGTGAACGATCCATCGTTCAGCAATCGTTTGATTTAGAAATTCCCACACTTCCAGATGCCACTGTCGCGGTGCCCCATCGCATTGGAAAATGAAGTCGTTCGAATCAAACTGTGGGAAGAGAAAGTTTTCAGGCATATCGAGATATATGCTTACTGTAACAGTGTTTCCGGCAAAGAAATATGAATCATACACATTTTCCCTCTAAACTGTACAAAATACATTAAATTTAGGAGAGTCTATTTTATGTTGTACACCTTCATGTGGTTGTCCCGTACCTCATATTGTCACATTATGACAGTTCACCTCTCTGTGTAAATGGAGAGTTGCCTCGTCACTAAACACTAACTGTGGGAGAAAACGGCCATCCTCCACCTTGACAAGAGTGAAATTATGGAACTTCACACGATGTTATCGCCCTCACGAACATCTCGCATTAGCTGAATTTAATATTGTTTGATGCATAAACGTCGACGCAGAGACGCCAGACGGACATCGGGGACGTGCTGAGCTCTCGAGCTGCACGGCGAACGGATTTCTGCGGACCCCTCGTGAAACTGTGGCGGATGCGTTTGACGTCTGTGTCAGGCATTCGGGGACGGCCCGGCGATTCGCCTTTCCGCAAACCTTCTATTTCTCTTAATCGTTGATGCCATCATCTAATGCTCTGTGCTGTAGGAGGATCATCATCGTACCTTGTACGAAAGTCACGTCGAACACTTATTACTGCCCACACTGCGCAAAATGCAGAACACAAAACGCTTCCTGTCGCCGCGACACCATTTTTACTAGGACTGAAATGGTCGGACAGTGCTGCTGCCAAGCGGTAACCATGTAAAGCCGTAGGGTTTGCTCTTTCCAGCAGTACACTATTCACGCACATATGTCGAATAACATAATAGTTACTTTTTTAAAAAAAAATCGGTTGATCCTTTTTGATACACCCTACATATTTACACCCTAAGCAGTACCACCAATAAATTATCCCAGTGTGAAGGAAATCGTTAGATGTGATGTACGTGTAAAGGCAAACAAATGATAACAATTGCTGTTAAATTGGGTGACTCATTCAGGAGAAAGTCATAACGCGTTGGGCCACCTCTGGCGCTTAAGGAAGCAGCTATTCGACTTGATCTTTATTGATAAAGTTGGTGGATGTCCTCCTGACGGATGTCGTACCATATTCAGTTCAATTGATTTGTTACATCGTCAAAATCTCGACCTGGTTGCAAGGATAATCCCATATAGCTCCAAAATTGGGGAGAGAGGTGGAGATCTTGTTGGCCAGTGTATTGTCACGTACGTACACACAGATGAAACTCTCAACATGTGTGATGCATAAAATATCGTCTACACTGAAAGCGTTCCCAGCAGAGGTTAACCCCTCGTAATGGCAAAAGGTGGTCATACCGCATATTGAAGTCCACTACCAGGTGTCTGGATACTTTTGATCCGATAGTGTATTTCAGAATGTTAGCAGTGGCCAGAATTTGGGACATTCGGCTTTGAGCTTAAAGCTGGTGCGAGGCGGTTCAAGATACCTCTAAAAATAGACACATCTGGCAGCATTAGAGTGAAATGTCCATCAAAGAAGCTGTGTTGCGCTCTCTACCTACAGTTGTTCTCGTGGGCGTCAGAGCCCCCGTACGCAAGAGGCCCCCTGGGTTTTATACTGCGGACACGGTAGTCGCGCCTGATGAGTTCTCAGAAATTATGAAATGTATTCGAAATTTCTATTATGGTGGAACAACAACTGTACAATATACCGGAAACATGCACGATGTTCCGAAATTTCCGTTACAAACTCCTAGTGTAGATGGGGAATGAGTACACAATACTCGTATTCTGAATTGGAACCCATCTCCTGTAACGCACCGTTTCCTCGCTACAGCCGTCGGAAAACATGTTAGTAACGCGACCACTTGTACAAGTAAGTCATTAGCTGTGACCCAGTACATCGATAGTTCCACAATTCCACTCATTGAAAGGAAACTTGATAAGTTTTTAGAAACACTCTTCTTTACAATACGGCCTTTTGAAACTTAGGTGCGCTGCGTCTCTTTGTAGCACTGCAGTCACCCGTGCTGACGGTGAACGCACCATTATCTCAAAGTCGTTGCGCAGTTGTGGCGAAAAGCGTATGCCGTGAAGTTGGACGCTGCTGAGAACGAGCTTGATAAAGGCGACGAACTTCGCCATACAGTAGGATCATATCGGTGTATTCGGCAAAAGTGCACTCCGCAATATTGCTCTAATACTGACAGACACTTGAGTGACGCACGAGCCTTGTCAGAGTGGCAGGGCTGACGGTGAATGACATCCGACGTAAGCATCTTCCCCCACCCCTTCCGCCATCCCACGATGGCTACCCTGTTGCATACCCACCTAGCAAACATGTATTCAAACGGCTGTAGCACGGAAAGTATACGTTTCCGTACGGGGTTCAAATTAAAAATATTGTCGCTTAGTTCCCTCTAAAAGTGCTAGAATTTCGGAAAACTCTGTATCTGTCCAGTAAACTGTACAGCTGGTGTCGTACCACATTCGAAATATCCGATTATGTTTCAGGATTTGGGTGTTATGGCATTTTGCAGAAACATTACTGAATTTTGCTGTATATTGTTATCATTAAAGTGAACTACCGTTTCTGTCTCCATACCATAAATCATAAGTACCATTTATATCGTTTCAAGCACTATTCAGCTGCTAGGTTTTAGGAAAAAATAATTGTATCATTCTCAAAATATCGGACAGAAGCGATATAGTTCCTACAAAGAACGCTAGCGAAGATGAACAAGTGCTCATGGTTCCTGATGTATGCATGTAACAGCCTATGTGTACTGCACATTGTTTTCTTCTCTCGTTCCGTACCACCACACCTGAAAGTTTCCTGTCCTACATCTTAGCAACAACGATAACGGTACATACTGAGGTAACAGAAAGGTTCTCTGTTATAATTTTCCGGTACAAGGACATAATCTCAAATTTATGCATTTTTCCATCTGCATCATCTTAGAAAGGTTGTAACATCTTCGTGGGATCCCTCTATTTTTGTAGGCACCGGTATCTATAACTTTGACGCTCTGTAGCGTCGCTGGCTGACGTTTTCAGAAGTAGATTCCTATGTAAAACTTCATCAGTTACGTCCCCTGAACAGCCCTGAGTAGTGTGAAGCATGATTTGTGAAACACCCTGTATAAAGAATGAATAACATCAGGGAATGGACTAGAATCCTGTCTCACTCACTTGTCACGTATTTCCTTTCTTTCATGTCCTTCAACTCGTACAGCTGCTGTCTCGTTTCTGGTGGAGTTCTAAGTAATGCTTCGCTCGCTATATTTTATTCCTGGTTGCATCTTAAATTCAAACTGTATATTCTGGTCAACATCGTCAAAAGTTTTTTCTGTATCGAAAGATGTTATAAATATGGGTGCTGTACCCTCCAAATTGATTTTCCTCTAAATCAGCTTCTGTAAGGTGCTCCATTCCTCTGCAAATAGTTTGTATCAGTATTTTCAGCTAGGAGTTATCATAGTGGTGGTTTGAAAATATTCGCACTGACCACGAGTTGCCTTATTTGTTATTGGTGCTATTACGCTTCTCGTTTAGTGTGAGGATTTAGCGGGTATTTCAGCCGGCGTACTCGTTCAGGAATGAAGCAGCAAATCCCGGCAGAGTGAGTCGTCGCCAGCTCCGCTAGAGCCCTCTGGTAGCGAAGCCCTGCGCTACAGACAACTGACTGTGTGAGGGACCAGTAGCGACACCTAGCAGCGATGTGGTGAAAAGGAAATAGTATTGCTAAAAGTTTATCCACGATTTTTAGCATTTAGAATGGAGTTATGGCACGGAATTTCATAGAAAAAGAAAACAGCTATAGTAGCAGTCTCTCTCTCGCAATGCAACAATAGTACAACAACAATAGACCAACTGAATCTGTAGAGGTAGTAATAAAATTTATTTTCTGACCTGCAAGATACTTTCATATAAAGCTCAGCCTGAGAGGATGTCAGCTAACTACCGTCAGAAATATAATATGAAACATGTAGACCTGTCAGTAAAACCGTCAAGAAATTCGTATTTAAATGTTAAATGTTATCTGTTTAATTTAACATTCAGCTCACATAAAACCAGGATAATTATCCTCTTTCATACAAAGAAAGAGAGTACCTCATTAGTGACCTGTGTCATATCATAATCTCATTTTGACTCTTGAATAATTAAAAACAATTTGATATAATATTTTGCATTTCTTTTGACATTGAAACAATTTATCCTGTTCCTGCACTGAGAATGCACTAAGTAAATATGTATCAGTATTATAGCCAAATTTATTTTTCTAATTACTGATTATTAAATACCAAAACAGCTTCCAATTTCTTGTAGTTATCTTAGCAGCATTTAGAACAAAAACGAAAATAAAACGTATTAGTTTTTTTAGTAAGGATATTATTTCATTGTTGTAATCCTACAAATGTTCATGATACTATGCTGTTTCTTTTGACAGTGAGATATAATATGTAGAAAGTACCTGGAAAATATATGAAGATGTGGTCTGGTGAAGAAAGTGTGCGTATTAAAATTTAAAATAAGTGATTGCAGCAGCATAATGAGGTATATTTTGTAGTGTGGGAGTGAGCTCCACGTGGGATCCGAAGCACGGACCCCACGGGGGTGCCCGGCATGCGCCACATGCCAGGGCAGAGGTGGAGGCTAGTGTTCGGAAATCTGAAAATTCCAGCGCCGGCCGGGGATTGAACCCCGGCCCAGCTGGGGCGAATAGCCCCAGCCGAGGCGCTGGAACGTTCCAGACCCCCTTACCACTAGACCACCGGGGACCCCGGCCGTTTCCTGCTCTGAACTCGGTCTGGTAGTCCTGTCACACTTCCTGTTGTCGGCTGTGTTTACATCGGACGCTGAGTGGCATAGTGTAGCCGGCAACATTAGAACGCTGTGAGGGGGAAGTGTTTACCTCCGACTGGTAGCTGTCCCCCCTACCCAGGTGAAGTAGCTTTACAGTTACCAAAGACATTTGAAATCAACCTTTGCGACTGTATGCAGTCGACGGTTGTTAATCGTTTGTTTCAACCTGTTCCCAAATGCCTCGAGAAAACCGAAGCAACTTCTTCACTAATCGAGTCGACTGTCATAACAGAGCGACCCGCAGACATTCTGTAATTACAAGTCAACGCCTAGCTTACACCAGATAATTCTGTCTGTTTCATCAGTTGTTTTAACAGTGCACGAAATACCACAGCATATTATTAATCCGTTGCAAATAAATTTCTGTGTGTGCAGTTCAGGTCTGCGCCGTAGAATTTTCGTGAAAACGTCGGGATAAAATCGTAACATTTGTTTCATATTAATATGAAATTTAGTTATCAATATCTTTATCACAGTGGTCACACTCACAATTTTGGACTTTTCAGTGGCTGGGGTACGATATAGCCTTTGAGTACGTTATCGCGTTGCGCAATTTCTTCCTTTTTTTCCGACTCTGAGGGAGCTGTCGCCTTCTCTCAGCGCTGCCCTTTTTAGGCTTTTCTCGCGTTTTCTGTAATTTAGAGCATATTTACAAGTCCTGAGACGAACTCTTCCTGTGTGTCGTAGGTTTAAACTCAATATAGATTTTCGTTTATATTCCGGCAAATACTTTTATTTTCTATTACTCCTAGCGGCGCTCCCTAAGCTGTTCATCGCAATGACACACGAATGAGAATCCTAGCTTACAACTTTACACAAAGATGATTCCTAACAATGACCCGCATATGCCAACACAGGCAATAAGCGACAACCACGTGACTTAACCTTTGTTTGCGCACTGTCGGTCTCGTAATTAATAGTGATTCAAATCTGACGCCATTTTGTCATATAAGAAACTCCGACCAAGGAGAAACTAGACGTTTTCACGTCAGAATACCTTCCAGGAAGTTTTCGACTTTCGTAAAACAGAAACGAGTTTCGACGCTGTGGAATGCTTCGAGAAGTAGTAGGTGACGAATTGTTTCGGGATTTTACTATCCATGCTGCAAACGATCATCGAGCAGAAAGATAATGTTGCTGATAATTGTTAAAAGGCGGGAGCAAGCAGACCGGCGAGGCGAGTTCCCGCCTCTTGCTGAAAGCTTATGGAATTGGCTTACTCAGTGCAGGGTAGCAAGGGTATTTGTCTGAGGTTATAGCTTAACGGAACGCTAAATCATTAACGGTTAGTCTGGGAACCGAAGTCTCAGATACAAATAAGAAGTGACACGCTAAATCCAAAGACATAAGGTGGTTTATAAGAAATTTAGTTCACAAAATGCATCCATTCGCAACAGTTTGTTCAATATTGAAAAATGAATAAAGCTGAATTTATGTATTTTTGAAGATTTGTGCGTGCCTTCCGTTTCAAATACAAAAGGAAATAACATGTAAGAAAACTGGGGATACAATAGAAAAAAAGTCGCAATTTTATTTCGATTTTTCCTGATTCCATCTGGAATAAAGGCGAGTTAAATAGAATAATTAATTCTAACTTTTTCTTACATCCTTCGAATTGTGCGGACTCGATTGTAACTGGCCCTTGGGCTTCGAATTTTCTAGAGTCTGCAAAGTAAAAATAAATCTCCTCGTGCTACTATCCACTTTTCAGCGGATGCTGATTTGGTTGTCCTTCTTAGTATATCAATATGATTCTAGAGTCCTAATCCACGTACGCAACGCTGTTACGGTATAAACGTACGTTTATTTTTACCAAATTTGCGTAAGAATGCGCTTTTGCTATGCATACCCACTCCTTAAATCCGCCATCAGGCAAAAGAAAGTGAATACCCTTTCCTTTGTTTTTCACCCTTCATCGATGACAAGTGATAATGACTTGGCAGCAGAGACCTGTTTAGCTTGAGTGAGTGCTTAAACGAAAGGCATGGACGAATAAAAATACAAAACAGATATATACGTAACGTCACGTAACCATGAAGAAAAGCAGACTTGGTTTATTTTACCATATAAGTTAATTCTTTTAGAATCTCATAAGTGGAATTAACAATTTCGGTCGCTTTCTACATCTAGGAACGTTCTTTATAATAGATAAGTCTCTGATATTCACTTACAGCATTGTTGTGTCTTTTCCCCTTGCATTGTGAATTGTCTTCTCAGACTGCAGATTTCTGAGCAGCACTGGTGCCATTAGCCTAAATTTATGTTGGTCTACAGCGCTGAGGTTGATCCCTCACCTGTGGTCGAGTGAGAGATCATTCCAAAGTGTGGCAGGCAGCGAACGACTCTGCGAGGGGCTGATCGTAGGGCCTCCAGAGGAAGCTTCTTGGAACGCAAATTCTGGGCGTTCACAGAAGGTGAATTTGCTGGTAGTTCGGAACTCCAATAATAGGCGAGTAATTGGGCCCCCTTAATAACATGGCTGCCAAGGAGGGGAAGGACGGCAGTGTGCACAAGGTGAGGGAGTCATTCCTGATTTGTAAAGTGTGTTCCGGATGCCATGAAGAGTACAGGACGCAGCCAATAGCAGGTGGTGGCCCCAGTCGGTTCCAATGGCGTGTGTCGCTTTGGATTGGAGGAGATTCTCTCTGGTTTGGTTTAGCGGATATGGTTAAGCGAGTTTAAGGCGGAGCTCACAATCTGCACCATCATCGACAGAACTGACTGTGATCTTTCGGTGCAGAGCCGAGTGAAAGGTATGAACCATAGGCTCGGGTGGTTATCTTACTGTGTAGGCCTCAGAGTCCTTGACTTGTGCCATAGGGTAGTGGGTTTCTGGATTCCGCTTAATAGGTCAGGAGTCCACTATACACAGGAAGCGGCTACACGGGTAGCGGGGGCGGATTTGTAGGTTAGAGGGTCTCAGGAAAACATAGAAATGGCGTCTGTCTAAAAGGGGGCAGGTAACACACAGTAAGCTGGTTGTAGAAACGATCGGTGTTGTAAATTATCGTAACTGTGTTGGGAAAGAACCAGAGCTCCAGGCCCTAATAGAAAGAACTGAAGCTCTCAAACAGTTATAGGTACGGAAAGCTGGCTAAAGCCGGAAATAAGTTAAGCCGAAATTTTTTCAAACGACCTAACAACGTTCAGAAGGGATAGATTAAACATAGTTGGTGCTGGAGTATTTATTGCTGTCAGAAGTAGTTTACCTTGTAGTGAAACTGAAGTAGATAGTTCCTGCGAAATAGTTTGGGTAGAGGCTGTACTTGTCAATCGGACTAAACTGGATCGTTTTACCGACCCCCGAGTGAGAGGATATAGTTGCTGAACAGTTCAAAGAAAACGTGAGTCTCATTTCAAAAGGTACCCCACTCGCACAATTATAGTCGGTGGTGATTTCAATGTATCCTCGATATGCTGGAAAATTTACACGTTTAAAGCCGGCGGCAGGCTTAAAACGTCACCTGAAATAGTACTGAATGCTTTCTAAAAAAAGTATTTTGAACTATTAGTTCGTGAGCCCACTCGAAGCATAAATGGTTACGAAAGCGTACTTGACGAATACAGGGATTAGCGACCCCAAGTCAGTTGCCCGTACACTGAATAGTGTAATACCTACAGCCATCAAAAAGAAACTTAAAGTACATCTGTTTAAAAAAAGCTGACAATGCTCTTAACGATTTTTAAGGAAACAGCCTCCACTCCTTCCGATCTGATCATGTAAGCGTAGAAAAGGTGTGGAATGATTTCAGAGAAATAGTATCGATTGCAATTGAGAGATATATATACCACATAGATTAATAAGTGATGGTACTGATCCCCCATGGACAAAACGGGTGAAATCGCTGTTGCAGAAGTAACGAAAAAGCATGCCAAATCTAAAAGAATCCAAAATCCGGAAGACTGGCAATGTTTTGCAGAAGTTCTAAATATAGCGGTTACTACAGTGCGAGATGCTCTTGATAATTTCCGCAACAAAACTCTGTTTCGAAATCTGGCGAAAAACCCAGAGATTCTGTTCATGCATAGAGTACACCAGTGTCAAGACGCAATCCGTACCTTCACTGCGCGAAAGTAACGGTGGAGTTACTGATGACAGTGCCACTAAAGTAGAGTTAAGAAACGTGGTTTTCCGAAACTCCTTCAGCAAAGAATACGAAGTAAGCCTTCCCGAAGCCCAGTCAACAGAAAGTGCCAAAATGAGAAGCATATGTCCTCGGTGTAGCAAAGCAGCTTAAATCACTTATTAAAGGCAAGGTTTCCGTTCCAGATTGTATACCAGTCAAGTTCCTCTGAGTGTGCTGATACAATAGCTCCATGTTTAGTAATTATATACAACCGCTCACAGAAAGATCCGTACCTAAAGACTGGAAAATTGCTCAGGCCACACCAATTTGTTAAAGTACTGCCTTTTGTGATGTTTAACAATACTGTTGGCAAGCGTACTTGTTATACAAATGGGCACGGCATAGGCTTACGGTCGTAAAAAAAATTTCAGCGTTAAACTGGAAATAGTTGTAGGAGAGTATCAGAAGTAATAACCTAATGAGATCTTTAATTTCTTGTACATTAGGTTTATGTGTTGGAGAAGATTCTCATCAGTAATTTTAATAGTCTCAAAAATGTGAATGTTAGCAAGTAAATTAACTACGTTAAAGGATACGAAATTACCATCATTAGGAATTGGAAATGTTTTTAATTTTAGCTGTTAGTTAAAGGGAATTTTTGACAGTGTAGTTTTCTTCAAAGACATAATACTCTTTAAATGGTGTATGAGATTTTTTGCCGATTTCATAGAAGCGCCGTCTGTATAGTTAACACTGTGGACAGGAAGCGAAGGCGGTGTGCAGTCGGAGGCGATGCTGGGTTCGTAGCGGTGGGCACCAATTGTCGGCTACGACGGGACTGCCCGGGAGGCACACTCACGTGGCCGCACGTGTCACGGTGGATGCAGCAGAAGGTCCATAGCAGCAGTGACCCTGTCGCGGATGCGTGCACCACCTGTTCTAGTGTCTCGTGTACACGAAGGACCTCTGCGGACCGAGCTGCAACTTTCTTAGCTCGCTGGACTGTGCAGTTACTGATATACAGGGTCTATGCTCTATGCAGCCTGCCTGGCAGAGGTGTGTTGCAGGGTGGCATTAGAGCCTGACGGCTTCCGCGACTGGACAAATGAACTGGCGATAAAAAAAAATCATAGCAACAAACGAACAAAAAATCATGTAGAGTAATGAAATTTCGGGAATACGTCTGTCTATGTAGGATATTTAAGTAATTAACATTGCAGCATCACAGGGCAACGTAAGCGCGAAATAAGCCGTTGCAAAAGTGACATGCTGGTAAGTTAATAACAGATGTAACGATCAGAATGTTGAATGCAAGCATTGAAACGGGCACGCATTGTGTTGTAATGGTGTGCGATGTCAGTTTTGTGTCGCAAATGCCGGTGGTTTGGGGGTCAGTGAAATGCATGCTACTGGGCGCCTTGGCTCGGGGCTGTCCCTGAAGTAATCGATTATTATTTCGTTATGTCGTCGACTGCTGTTCGAATTGCTACTGCAGAAGAAATGTGATGTGCCAGAGACGTACGCCAGACACGACTGCCTTCCCTCTTGGTAGCGCCACGTGACCGGTCGGAGCTCGAGCTTTTTGCGACCGTACATTCTCGCGGTCACCGCTGCCAGTATACAGTGCTAAATTTCTGCCAAGTCTCCTGCGAAATCGCTGGAGGAACATCCAGCTTCTCGTGGCCCTATTACACGACCTCGTTCAAACTCATTAAGATGATCGTAATGGCGCCTCTGTCTCCTCAAAGGCATTCTTGGCTAAGATCAAACCACCACGTCCAATCTAGAAGGTAACTAACGCTCACAACCGCCACGGCGTGTATTTACAGCAGACCTGATCTGCACCCTCACAGTGCCCCTACTAACACCATTCTTATGCGACTGGCGCGAAATTTAAATCGACACCATTTTTCAATTGTAGAAACACGCCTACCAACTTTCGTTTATCTCTCACAACTGCTTGTGGTGTTGCGATTTTTTCCGTAGCTGTATGTTCAAGAATTCTGCAGCAAATGGATGTCAACGATATTGGACTGTAATTTTGCAGGTCCGTCCTATTACTGTTCTTATACACTACTGGCCATTAAAATTGCTACAGATGATTAACGGGTATTCATTGGACAAATATATTATACTAGAACTGACATGTGATTACATTTTCACGCAATTTGGGTCCATAGATCCAGAGAAATCAGTACCCAGAACAACCACCCCTGGCCGTAATAACGGCCTTGATACGCCTGGACATTGAGTCAAACAGAGCTTGGATGGCGTGTACAGGTACAGCTGCCCATGCAGCTTCAACACGATACCACAGTTCATCAACAGTAGTGACTGGAGTATTGTGACGAGCCCGTTGCTCGGCTACCATTGACCAGACCTTTTCAGTTGGTGAGAGATCTGGAGAATGTGCTGGCCAGGGCATCAGTCGAAAATTTTCTGTATCCAGAAAGGCCAGTACAGGACCTGTAACATGTGGTAACTATTTGCCTGAAATTCTTTACATTGTATGCTATAGCATACAACTGTAGCTATTGTTATTTTCCTTGTTACCTTACTCGCTCACCTACTCGGTTTAAACTGCCGAGAGAAATATCGCAATCACTATTATTGTAGTAATTCCTAACTTGTTGGCATTCTTCGTTAATTTTATAGCGAACTGCTTTTCGTCCCCTGACACATCGTATCTATTCTCGACGGCACCCCTTCACAACGAATACTCTCCGCTCCTCTGTACTCCGTACTGTAACTGGGTTTTCTCTGTTTGTGATGGTCATCTGTCAGGATGAGCACTACTGCAAAGGGCATTTGATTCTAAAGCATTATGTCAGGGTGAAAAACACTAAATACATTACTTTTTCTCTCTTAACAACATTTTTGCAGGGTGGGTTCATCCTTGCCTCAGGTATGAGGTAGAATGAAACAGCAGTTTTACATAAGATAACTTTTATTGAAAGTTTTGTACAAGGGTTTCTGGCTGGGATACTGGCAACTGTGTCGTTTGCGAAGCCTTCTGCTTGCGTGAGCGGCGGCGTCTGATTACGCACGGCGGTGTGTATCTCGTGTCGCCGTTTCGCCCAGTTGACTGGAGACGCGCATCGCGAGGTGGTCCGTTTAATTATTGAGGAAGAAGTCGTGAATCGGACGGTGACGACTCGGATGTGCGCTGTCTCCTTCCCGTCCTCACGAGTCATTCGGGTACATAAAATCTGGCCTCAAATACCTTCTGTCTTCTGGCGCCGAGGCTGCTGCTTGCTATTCCATTACAGCGGCGGACTCGGTGCTTCTGTGTACGATGTAGTATCTTCCTGCATGACGGTCTTGAGCACCGACTGTACCGGAACTGAACTGAAAGCTACTCCTGTCGGGCCCACTGCGTCTCTCGCGTACTTCTTCATTTCACTGGAGGTGAACAACATCGCTGTCGTTGCCTCTTCTGTCACGTCCAAAAGCTTCGCGAAGAATCTTCTTAACGTCGTTCATTGGCTCTCGGAATGTAGGCGAGGGCCTTTGATCACGTGTGACAATTGTGAAACACGTGAGCCGGACGGGCGATGCCCTGACGGCTGAATCGACAGCTTCTGCTTACGTGGGGGAGGACGATAGCTTCTCCTGAATGTGCTGACTTCGCGGTCATTGCCTCTTCTGCTCTGCCCGTTGTTTGCCAGAGTGTAACTCTTCTAAGCTAAACGAAGTTTCTCATTAATTTTAAATTTCTACTTCACTTCACCTTGATTTCACTAATTTATTTCCCTATCTTAAGTACCACTCAACAGTATTTGCGCCGATCTCCGTGCACTGTTTTAGGAAAGTGTAATGCCGTCATTACACGGACGGTGTTGTGAACGTCAGTCTTGAGCGTGCCAAGTTGAAAGTGCTGCCGAACGCTCTGACTTGTGCATACAGCATGTGCGTGTCAACGTGGTACACGCGACCGCAGCGGCAGCATCTGGGTCACACATCACCCGGTTGTCCGCCCCGGTAGCTGAGTGGTCAGCGTGACAGACGGGTTCGATTCCTGGCTGGGTTGGAGATTTTCTCTGCTCAGGGACTGGGTGTCGTGTTGTCCTAATCGTCATCATTTCATCTCCAACTACGCGCATGTCACCGAAGTGGCGTCAAGTCGAAAGACCTGCACCAGGCGAGCGGTCGGGAGGCCCTCGTCACACGTTTCTCTCTATCACCCACTTTACAAAATGCATGGGCGTAAAATTCTTAAGCTAGCGCTATTAAAACGCGCCTTTCCTCTCTTGTCCACGTGAGAGTCACGTTGTTCTGCGTGTAGTGTCCACGGACATGTTATAAGGCAGAAAGAGAAGCTCCGTAACAAATAGCGCGATTCAAAGCCTTACTTTATATTTGTTCCTATTCAGCAGCAGAATCTTCACAACATGTGAAATAAAAAAGAATTGTTTTACACTTTCTTGTTATATCTTACTGCATGTAGTGCAATCTGTCTTGTAGATTAAACCATTCGAACAAACTCCATCCTCAGATGGAACGTACATATGTAACATCGAATATTAGAGAATATACTTTCTTTTCGGTGCAATCAAAGTATCAGATCCTAACAGAAAAAGCGAAGACTAGTAATAAAAATATTCGGATCCACTGAGGCGCAAACAAGAATCACATTACCAGCTACCTCATCATTTCGCTCTACCGACTGTGACTTTCGAATGGCCATACATTGAATCTGACCGACTGAAAGTTTTAATGGTAGATACGTTATTAACTGACACTGAAATATGACAGATTGTATCAACGACAATGCGTTTCTTATGGATCCTCACTGTGCCCGTTTACAGTCCGTCCCCACTCTGGCTACCCAGCCACGTCACGGGGCGCCTTTACAGGCTGTCTCACGACGCAGTACCGCCCTGCCGCGGAACGCGCTTTAAATCGGCAGCGACGCCGTCTGCATACACGGCCCGGCAGCGTTAATTTTTAGACAAGTGTTTTAGTACCGTAAAGAATACAAAAGACGATAGCTTCTTCCGAAACATAACGCTATAGAGTAAATAATATTAACATATGAACGTAAGTCGGGATTATACTACAAACATGGAACCGAATGCCTATTCATGTGAATGTACGTTCCTCTACTGCTACCCCTTAAAGCGCAATGAAACTGTAGAATTTAAGAATTATTCTCACTTTGTGTTTCTACTAAAGGATAGAAGTTTCCTTTGAAGGATTGCGTTGAAACTTAACAGGTCTTGCAACACGATGAATGTTTAAAAAGTAACAAGAAATTTACAATTTCTTGTGTTGTACTAGTCCGATTTGCACTACATTTTTTGTCACTGCCTTCGTAAACGTACGTGAAAAGTATGTGGACAATGTTATACGCATTGGCTATTTGCTCTATTATCAGCTGTCAAAAAGGATACATGTGTTTTGGTAGCATCAACGATTATTTGTTTTGTGTAAAAACAGATTAGAGAATCTTTCTTACATAAAGAGTATGGAATTTTAGAAAAGTTAAATATTCCTTTTGGCGAGCCTGTTACGAGTAAAACTGGAGTTTTTTGTTTCACGACAATTTGTAGTTTCCGTAATGTCGGCACTATTTTTTGGTTTAAGTAAAAGTCGTCCATCGTTTGTGGAAGGATCGATTTTATGAAATTGTCTACGACGACGGGTTTCCTCCCAAAATTACTAGTTTTCCTTCGTGGCGATCCCTGTAAACCACGCGTTCCTTCCTTAGGCGTGACAGACGTTTGCATAAATTGGAGCCCTTTGCTTGGAACGGGTAACAGTTCTTTTCGTGTCACCTCCTTAACACACGCTGTAACGTAACAGACGATCGAACGCTCGTTACATCTACATCTACATCCATTATCTGCAAGCTACCTGACGGTGTGTGGCGGAGGGTACCTTGAGAATCTCTATCAGTTGTCCCTTCTATTCCAGTCTCGTATTGTTCGTGGAAAGAAGGATTGTCGGTATGCCTCTGTGTGACCTCTAATCTCTCTGATTTTATCCTCATGTCTCTTCGCGAGACATACGTAGGAGGGAGCAATATACTGCTTGACTCCTCGGTGAAGGTATGTTCTCGAAACTTCAACAGAAGCCCATACAGAGCTACTGAGCGTCTCTCCTGCAGAGTCTTCGAGTTTATCTGTCATCTCTGTAACGCTTTCGCGATTACTAAATCGTCCTGTAACGAAGCGCGCGGCTCTCCGTTGGATCATCTCTATCTCTTCTATCAACCCTATCTGGTGCGGATCCCACACTGCTGAGCAGTATTGAAGCAGTGGGCGAACAAGGGTACTGTAACCTACTTCCTTTGTTGTCGGATTGCATTTCCTTAGGATTCTTCCAATGAATCTCAGTCTGGCATCTGCTTTACCGACGATCAACTTCATATGATCATTCCATTTTAAATCACTCCTAATGCGTTCTCCCAGTTGCTGACCTGCTATATTGTAGCTAAATGATAAGGGATTTATCTTTCTATGTATTCGCAGCACATTACACTTGTCCACATTGAGATTCAATTGCCATTCCCTGCACCATGCGTCAATTCGTTGCAGATCCTCCTGCATTTCGGTACAATTTTCCATTGTTAAAACCTCTGGATATACTACAGCGTCATCCGCAAAAAGCCTCAGTGATCTTCCGATGATATCCACAAGGTCATTTATGTATATTGTCAATAGCAACGGTCCTATTACACTCCCCTGCGGCACACCTGAAATCACTCTTACTTCGGAAGACTTCTCTCCATTGAGAATGACATGCTGCGTTCTGTCATGTAGGAACTCTTCAATCCAATCACACAATAGGTCTGATAGTCCGTATGCTCTTACTTTGTTCATTAAACGATTGTGGGGAACTGTATCGAAAGCCTTGCGGAAGTCAAGAAACACGGCATCTACCTGTGAACCCGTGTCTATGCCCTTCTGAGTCTCATGGACGAATAGCGAGAGCTGGGTATCACACGACCGTCTTTTCCGAAACCCGTGCTGATTCCTACAGAGTAGATTTCTAGTCTCCAGAAAAGTCATTATACACGAACATAATACGTGTTCCAAAATTCTACAACTGATTGACGTTAGAGATATAGGTCTATAGTTCTGCACATTTGTTTGAAGTCCCTTCTTGAAAACGTGGATGACCTGTGCCCTTTTCCAATCGTTCGGAACGCTACACCGCTTCAAGAAGGGGGCAAGTTCCTTCGCGTACTCTGTGTAAAATCGAACTGGTATCCCATAAGGTCCAGCGGCCTTTCCTCTTTTGAGCGATTTTAATTGTTTCTCTATCCCTCTGCCGTCTCTTGCGACATCTACTATTTTGTCATATGTGCGACAGTGTAGAGAAGAAACTACAGTGCAGTCTTCCTCTGTGAATTAGCCATTTAGTAGTTCGGCCTTCAGTCTGTTTCAGTACCATTTTGGTCACAGAGTGTCTGAACATTTCGTTTTGCTCCACCTACTGCTTTGACATAAGACCAAAATTTCTTAGGGTTTTCTGCCAATCAGTACATAGAGCTTTACTTTTGAATTCATTGAATGCCTCTCGCATAGCCCTCCTCACATTACATTTCGCTTCGCGTAATTTTTGTTTGTCTGCAAGGCTTTGGCTATGTTCATGTTTGCTGTGAAGTTCCCTTTGCTTCCGCAGCAGTTTTCAAACTCGGTTGTTGTACCACGGTGGCTCTTTTCCATTTCTTACGATCTTGCTTGGCACATACTCATCTAACGCATATTGTACGATGGTTTTGAACTTTGTCCACTGATCCTCAACACTATCTGTACTTGAGACAAAACTTTTGTGTTGAGCCGTCAGGTACACTGTAATCTGCTTTTTGTCACTTTTGCTAAACAGAAAAATCTTCCTACCTTCTTTAATATTTCTACTTACGGCTGTAATCAGTGATGCAGTAACCGCTTTATGATCGCTAATTCCGTGTTCTGCGTTAACTGTTTCGGGTCTGTTTGTCGCCAGAAGGTCCAATATGTTATCGCCACGAGTCGGTTCTCTGTTTAACTGCTCAAGGTAGTTTTTCAGATAAAGCACTTTAAAAAAATTTCACTGGATTCTTTGTCCCTGCCACCCGTTATAAACGTTTGAGTCTCCCAGTCTAACGGGTGATCAAAAAGTCAGTATAAATTGGAAAAAGTGATAAACCATGGAATAATGTAGATAGAGAGTTAAAAATTGAGACACATGCTTGGAATGACATGGGGGTTTATTAGAAAAAACAAATTAACAAAATGTCTGACAGATCTCTTATGCGCGTCGTTTGGTGATGATCGTGTGCTCAGCCGCCACTTTCGTCACGCTTGGCCTCCTAGGTCCACAGACCTCAGTCCGTGCTATTATTGGCCTTGGGGTTACCTGAAGTCGCAAGTGTATCGTGATCGAGTGACATCTCTAGGGATGCTGAAAGACAACATCCAACGCCAATACCTCACCACATACTCCGGACATGCTTTACAGTTCTTTTCACAACATTATTCCTCGATTACAATTACTGTTGAGGAATGATGGTGGACATATTGAGCATTTCCTGTAACGAACATCATTTTAGCTTTGTCATGCTATTCTGATCTGATAAAGCGCCACCTGTCGGACATTTTTTGAGCATTTGTATTTTTTTTTTTAATTCTAATCAAATCCCATGTCATTCCAAGCATGTGTGTCAATTTGTACCTCCCTATCTACATTATTCCGTGATTTATTCAGTTTTCAAATTTATACTGACTTCTTGGTCACCTGGTGTATCTGGCAAATTAAAATCTCCACCCAAAACTAGAACATGGTGGGGAAATGTACTCCGCAAATAGCTCCTCTTCGTCTTCTGCAATTTTCTTGCAATGCGACGCTGTTATCCAGCACTTCCAGATACCGAAGTATGTCAGTGACTGATGCTGGCAACAAGGATCTCACGAACAGAAACGACGTATTGTACACCACTGCACGCCGATCTACGCGGCTAGACAAGTAACAGGCAACTGATTTTGGGTGCCCCTGTAGGCCAGTGGCAGGGTTATCCCGGAAAAGGCCGCTTCCCCCACCAAAAGCGCTGCTCGCTCTTGAGTTTACAGACAGACTATACCTTGAAACCAACACCAACTGAAAGCCAGTATGGTGTATGGCGAGTCTGTACTGAAGAAAGATGGCGTGCATATGGCGTACAAGGCGTTCTTCCATCTCTTTGGTCAATGTTCGAACACACTTTCAGAATATCTGTCTTGCTTGATATTGCGCTGCACGTTTGGAAAGACTCCCCAGCGTGCGTTTTCCATGCTATGACGATATAAACTCGGCCTTCTCAAAGCTCTACGTTCGAATGAACAGTCCGGGTGCCGATGGCATAACCGACACGTGCCCTTAGCGCCAGGATGTCACCCAGAACAAAGCATAGTCCTCCCCGTATTGAAACCTGGCAAGAACCCGCTGGAGGTGGACAGCTATCGCCCCATAAGCCTCACCAACGTTCCTTGCAAGTTGCTGGAACGTATGGTGAGCCGGAGGTTGAGTTGGCTCCTCGAGTCTCGGGGCCTTCTGGCTCCGTCTCAGGGTGGGTTCCGTAAAGGCCGCTCTGCCGTCGATAATCTGGTCTCCCTGGAGTCTGCCATCCGTACAGCCTTTGCGCGCCGCCAACATCTGGTTGCCGTCTTCTTCGACATGCGGAAGGCATACGATACGACTTGGCGCCATCACATCCTGGCCACACTTCATGGGTGGGGCCTTAGGGGCCCGCTCCCGATTTTTATTCAGAATTTTCTTTCGTATCGTTCCTTCCGCGTGCAAGTAGCTGCGTCGCATAGTTCCTCCCGGGTCCAGGAGAACGGGGTCCCACAGGGGTCTGTCCTCAGTGTGTCCCTGTTTTTAATTGCCATCAATGGGCTCGTTGAGGCGGTGGGGTCGTCCGTCGCGGCTTCTTTATATGCGGACGACTTCTGCCTATATTACAGCTCCGGTGGCATCGCCGCTGCTGAACGGCAGCTTCAAGGTGCCATCCGCAAGGCGCAGTCATGGGCTGTAGCGCACGGCTTCCAGTTTTCGGCCGCGAAGACCTGCGTTATGCATTTCTGCCGGCGTCGCACGGTTCACCCTGAGCCGCGCCTTTACCTTGACGGTGAACCTCTTGCTGTGGTCGCGACGCATCGGTTCTTGGGACTGGTATTCGATACCCGGTTGACTTGGCTGCCCCATATTAGGCAGCTGAAGCAAACATGCTGGCGGCACTTAAACGCTCTCCGTTGCTTAAGCCACACCAGGTGGGGTGCCGACCGGTCCACCCTCCTCCACCTATATCAAGCGCTGATCCAGTCCCGCCTTGATTATGGGTGTGTGGCGTACGGTTCTGCCTCGCCTTCAGCATTGCGATTGCTGGATCCCATACACCACTGCGGGATCCGCCTCGCCACGGGAGCGTTCCGGACAAGCCCCGTCGACAGCATACTTGTGGAGGCTGGTGTCCCTCCATTGCGGTTCCGGCGTGACCGCCTTCTGGCCGCCTATGCCGCGCACGTTTATAGCATGCCAGGGCATCCAAACTACCGTCTCTTGTTCCCGCGCTCGATCATCCATGTTCCAGACAGGCGGCCCCGGTCAGGGTGTCCCATTGCGGTTCGCCTCCGGGACCTTCTCCGTGGCCTTGACTTTTTTCCTCTGCCGCCTGTTTTCCGGGCCAATCTCCGTCTGCCCCCGTGGAGTGTGCCCCGACCGTGCCTTCGGCTCGACTTGGCACAGGGTCCGAAGGTCTCAGTGCCTCCGGAGGCCCTCCGCCGCCGCTTTCTTTCCATCCTGGCCGAGTTTCCGAACGCGGCGGTGGCCTACACCGACGGTTCGGTGGTCTCTGGTCACACTGGTTACGCTCTCACTCTACGGGATTATTGTGAGCAACGGTCATTGGCAGCTGGCTCCAGTGTATACACTGCCGAGTTGGTTGCCATCTATCGTGCCCTAGAGTTTCTCCGCTCCCGCTCAGGTGAGTCCTTTGTCATCTGTAGTGACTCCCTGAGCGGTTTACGAGCTCTTGACCAGTGTTTCCCTCGTTCCCGTCTGGTGATGGCCATCCAGGAGTCCCTCCATACTCTCGTCCGTTGCGGCCGCTCTGTCACCTTTGTCTGGTCCCCGGGTCACGTCGGCATCCCGGGTAACGAGCGGGTTGACGAACTGGCGAAACAGGCGGTCAGTTCCCCGGCCATGGAGATCGGTCTTTTAGAGAGTGACGTCCGATCCGTATTGCGGCAGAAGGTCCTTGCTGCTTGGCGTGATGAGTGGCGCACCCTGCCCTCTCCCAACAAACTTCGGGCAGTCAAGGAGACAACCAGTGTGTGGCGCTCCTCCATGCGGGGGTCTCGCAAGGACGCTGTCGTCCTCTGCCGGCTCCGCATAGGACATACCCGGCTCACGCACGCGTATCTCTTGTGCCGTGACGACCCGCCTCTCTGTCGCTGCGGATTGGCCCTGACCGCGGTACACGTCTTACTAGACTGCCCAATTTTAACTGCCCTCAGGCAGACGTTCGTGCTGCCTGATACACTCCCTGCTCTTTTAACCGATGACTCTACTATGGCTGACTTAGTTCTCCGTTTTATTCGAGCAGGGGGTTTTTATCATTCAATATGAGAGTCCCTTTTTATTTTTATTTTTTTTTTTTTTTTAGTGTCGACTGTGGCTTTTGGCCTGGGGTTTTAGTTTGTGGTGTTTTAATGTGTCCCTTGGTTGTTGGCCTTTCCAGTTTTATTTTCTTGGTCGGCCAATGACCGTCGCACTCTGTGTGTCTTTTAATCTCTTTTCTCTGGTCTTCGTCTATGTCTTTCTTGTACTGTGTCGTCCCTTGTCGTCTCCGTTATGTGTTTATTGCTTGTTGGACTTTTCTTCGTGTATTATTATGGTCGTGGAACAAGGGACCGATGACCTAAGTAGTCTGGTCCCTTTAACCCCCACAAACCAACCAATCACCCAGAACAAGTCCGGCCCAAAGGGCCTCCCCTAAACAGCCGCCAGTTCCGCAAACTGGAAGCTGTATCAAAGTTGTTACCGTATCGTCACAGTCCAACACATGTTAGACTGTGTTGAAATTCAAGTTTTTCTGGATATTAATATAATATGAATGTGCTTGAAGGTCTCTCGGGCATGCAGCTGTAGGCAGTATCTATCTTACCCCTGGTGAGACAAGACTCTACATCCTTACATTTGTCCTCTATCCATCCCTGCTTAGCCATTTTGTACTTCCTGTCGATTTCATTTTTGAGACGTTTGTATTCCTTTTTGCCTGCTTCACTTACTGTATTTTCATATTTTCTCCTTTCTTCAGTTAGATTCAACATCTCTTCTGTTACCCAAGGATTTCTACTAGCCCTCGTCTTTTTACCTACTTGATCCTCTGCTGCCTTCACTATTTCATCTCTGAAAGCTACCCATTCTTCTTCTACTGTATTTCTTTCCCCCATTACTGTCAATTGTTCCTTTATGCTCTCACTGAAACTCTGTACAACCTCTTGTTCTTTCTCTTTATCGAGGTCCCATCTCCTTAAATTCCCACCTGTTTGCAGTTTTAATCTACAGGACATAACCAATAGATTGTGGTCAGAGTCCACATTTGCCCCTGGAAATGTCTTACAATTTAAAACCTGGTTCCTTAATCTCTGCCTTACCATTATATAATCTATCTGATACCTTTTAGTATCTCCAGGGTTCTTCCATGTATACAACCTCCTTTCATGATTCTGAAACCAAGTGTTAGCTACGATTAAGTTGTGCTGTGTGCAAAATTCTACCAGGCAGCTTCCTCTTTCATTTCTTAACCCCAATCCATATTCACCTACTACGTTTCCTTCTCTTCCTTTTCCCACTATCGTGTTCCAGTCACGGCGTAGCGTGCCATCATCATCAGATTACTCCTGTTGACTGACGTCCTATGCCGGCGGGCGGTGTGGTATATATACCTGTCGCCTCTCCCCTCCAACGACTCCGCGTATGGACCGAGGGATGTGCAGGCCGCGGTGGTCTTTCAAATTTCAACGCTTTTTTCATCAAAAGTGCAACAATGCTATTTGCTATTAAAGGTTTGAAAGCTACTGGAGTATGGCCCACGGACCAGTCCGTATTCACCGATGCAGATTTCCTGCCGGAAGACAAAACTGACATCGGAATTGAGAGGCCGTCAGATAAAGAGGTTATTGTATCTGGAGCTGAACAGGTAAAAAAGACGACGCCAACAGGTTGGGTGATCAAGCTGGCAGGTTTCAGCGAATTGTAACTATGAACTGCCGCCCAAGAATGACGAAGTTATTGAGGCTAATTGTTCTAGTCCTGCAACTGTTAGATCGTACATTTATGGGTGCACTTAAGACTCACTACAGCGAGAATATTTGGCAGTGGATGCTCCATGAAAGCAAACTTGTTGGATCCTATGATATAGTGTGTTTCTTTGGCAAGGGAAGGAAATACAGTAGAAGTAGTGAAGGCAGCAGAGGATCAAATAGGTAAAAAGACGAGGGCTATTAGAAATCCTTGGATAACAGAAGAGATATTGAATTTAATTGATGAAAGGAGAAAATATAAAAATGCAATAAATGAAGCAGCCAACAAGGTACACAGACGTCTCAAAAATGAGATCGACAGGAAGCGCAAAATGGCTAAGCAGACATGGATGGCTAGAGGACAAATGTAAGGATGTAGAAGCTTATCTCACTAGGGGGTCTTTGGCAAAGTTCTTTTCCTCTCTTTTCTTTAATAATGACTTCTAACTCTTTTTTGTACAGCAAATCAGTTGAAACAATGGTCTTTCCCCTCATCCATTCTCGGGAATACGAACATCAGGGCAACATAAGAACCTCCTGCACTCAGCAAACAGACGACCATTACTAGAGACCCACACTCAGCAGCAGTCAGAGAACAAATTTGGCGTTTACCTCTGCTTGCAGTATCAGTCTGAACTACACTAAGGCCTGTTTTCTAAACGTTCCATACACGATCTTCTGGATATTTATGTTTCCAGAATTCAGCTTATAGCAAGTCGTAGAATGAGTTAACTCTCTCATGCGAAAAGCGTTTTGCTCGAGCATATGATGTTCCATTTGGCTTTCTAATTGAAAGCTTATCTTGATGACATCGAAGAAAATGGTCAAGACAAGGCCTTCCAGCAATTTCATTTCTGAAGTTTGTTGCAATTCCATTCCCAACTGCAAGTTGGTAGGCCATTTTTCTAACATCCATACTAGTAAAAGCATAGAATTTGGCCTCCATATAGTGTATGTAAACCACTAGTTCTCTTTCCAGGGCAGCTGGTTTTCTTCCAAACTTTTTAGTTTCAACATCTGTCAGGTATTAGCCTCATACACATACTGGCACAGAGTTGTTTTTGGGACAGCGCAATGTTTGCTTTTTTAACTCCCATGATTTTTACTACAACAGCAGACACTGCCTCTCGCATTTTGTTTTTATCCCACACCTGCCTTTTACGGGTTCATTTAGGTGCCAGATTAGTCCTAGGCATCTGAAAACAGAAATAAAAACATTTTACGGTCTGCTTATAATATGGACCCTGAGGTCCACATTACACTTACACCTTGTAAACTAGTGTAGACAGCCTAAAAATGCAATAATACCATACTTTTAATCTATTTGAAACTGTTGCCAATACTTAGTAGGTTGCATCTAAGTATTAACCAATAATGGTATGTTAATACACTACTAGAGTTCAGCTAAATATTATTAAGATATTAAGGGGGGGGAGTGCATATTACCACCACTTACTCTACATGGTAATGCAAAGCAGGTGAAACATTTGGATAAAGGTGTACTTGCATTCACGTTGCTTGTAACAGCAAATCTGTTTGACAGGCTCATTGTCATTGTGAAAGAAAAACTAACAAGCAAAATGAAAACATCCACCATAAGCACGAATCCAGTATTTTGATGAATAAGGACTCAACTAGAAAGGTAGGCAGAGGTTGGAAAGTACCAGCCACAAAATCACTTGAAGTTTACCTTGTGGAAGAAAATATTATCCACTGTAACTCCAAATTAGTGTGCACTGACTGTAAAGTAAGAATTCATAGATATTACTATGCATGTATTGATTATAGCATTAAGTTAAATACGTGCAAGCATATACATAATGTTTATGAAGTAGAGAGTATAGCAGAAAAACCGTTTGAAATTTCTGAATTACCAGATGTACTACTTATGAATGTTGGAGAGGAAAATTCTGAAGCCAGCATGTTCCTGTGACACAGAGGTACTGGCAGAAATTGTTTCTGGTATTTCAGTTACTGAAGTTTAGCTGGCCAACAAAATGGTAACTTCACTGAAGGCTAGTGTAGGTGCTGTTCATGCCAGTAGTGGCGTCTCTTTCAATAGCCCACAAAGGAGTCACAAGAGAAAACTTGCAGTACAGAGGAGACTGTTTTGAGCAAAGAAAACAAATTCCTCAAGCTGCATACTCATGGCAGTTCCTGATACAGAAGAAACTGTGAACACTTCTGGATGAAGGTTTACACCACATTAGCTAGTGTGTTGATCTCACATTCAGCAACATGATGGCTTTATTCCGTGTCCTGCCATCCAGTTTTAGGTTTTCCATTATTTCCCTAGATCAATCAAGGCAAATTCTGGGATGGTTCCTTTGAAAGGCCAAGGCCAATTTTCTCCCCCATCCTTGAAACAGTCAGAGCTTATGCTCTGTCTCTGACGGCCTCACTGTTGACAGAATGTCAGATGTCGATATTCCTTCCTTCTTCACTGGCCTCTGGTGCGGCAGTTCTGCTGACACATGGGACCACCAGAAACTGCTGCGGCTTGTGCCAGCAGCCTAGAATGCTGGCATCACTGGGTCAGCCCCCTCCCAAGCCGTGCTGGGCAGTGATGACTGTGACTGAGGCTCAGCGCACTGCTGGTGATGGCCACACATTTGACAACTGTCCCAACGTGACAACAGAGTGAGTTGCAATCGTCAACTTGTAATATATATTTATTTTTGATCTAGCTAGATGGTTAACACTAGTGCAACTGTTAAACAGATTAAATATTTTCATATTCTAGCAAAGAATACACTAACATCTGATTGTTCACAATCAATTTTCCTGATAATGTAACTCATTTACCAAAAAATAAATTTGGTGAATAAATAATAATTTCAGTATCAGTACAAACACATGCAGTTGGAATTAGGAATGAGTAATTATGAATTAGCAATATAACCCAACTGAAAGCCTTTCACGTTCCAATTTGCAGTATAATTTTACTTTTTAAAAAAATCCCCCTTTTTGAAAAGTTATCTGTAACCAAATAACTCATATTCCAGAATTTTCTGTTTTTAGCGGGCCATTATTTCCTAAATTTAAGCATATAATTTTGTAGTTCTAGTTCACCAGGTCACTAAAGTGGCTGTTTTTATTTGGAAACAAGTAATAATTTCAAACTTGTCATTAATGCTAGTAACACCCTGACACAGATGCTAAGAGAGCAGATACCAAGTCTCACTGCTTGCCTGCTGGCTGCAGATGTTGATTGATTGTCTGAATGAGGAGAGGAATGAAACAGTGACATCATTTGTCCCAAGATCCAAAGTGGCAGAGACTGTGGGAGCAGCAAACCAACAGCACAATCTATTTGATGGCGAAGCAAAACAGGCAAATGAAGATGGAACACTGGGGTGGCAGGAAGAGTAAAGAACTGGAGGGAGGAAGGGGGAGATCATAAGACACCCCAATGGTGCTATGTGTGACATGGTGCTGGAATCACTGCTAACCCACCCCAGTTCCCACTTCATACCATGATTGCGACACAAGAAGAGGGGGTGGTGATGAAACAGCACAAAATGGAGAGGAAAACCTGACCAGCATGAAAGCAATGATGAAAGCCTTCAATTGTGGAAGAGAATTCAGGTACTTAAATCTAGGGAACAAACCACTTTTATGATGAAAACCAAAGACAGATGTAACTATGTAAGGTTGTATGCTACCATCTGTGATAATGGAGAATGGAAGAGTGTGTTTAGTGCAAAAGGCCAAATGGTAGGGGAGTCTCATAAAATGTGGGGGTTACAGATCATTATGGAGTAAGAGGCTTAGATTCAACCTTGTATGACCAATACGAAGTTCGCAGAGGATGGTAGATCCCCAGTGGGCCATGTGGCAAGAGTCCCCTTATCGCAATAAGTTTATTAGCCAGGGGGTTGGCCTCCAAGGGTCAGCTCAAGGCTGAGCAAAAAGGAATTGGACATGAGGCTGCAAACCCAGCACCAGAGAGGTCACACAAAAGGGGCACACCCTCCAGCCACAGGATCAGCAGTTGATTACCTGGGATACCCACATGAGTGGGAACCCAAAGAAAGTCAACTGAACAACCAGCATGGTCAAGATTGGTAAGGTGGTCTTAGATGTCATAGACCAAGAAGAGGGAGGGAAAACCACTGTCTGATAGCCTCAAGGGCAGTTATCGAGTCTGCACATAACGTGGGTGGGAGAGGACTGTTAAACATACTAAAGAACCTGGTAAGTGGCCATTAGCTATGCAGTACACATGCTACATGGGGCAGGTAAGAGATGGTGTTACTTGCCAGCAGAAGGCACATTCCTTCTAATTAGCAGATTTAGAGCCTAGAGCCATTCCATTAAAACACAACAGCAGCCTGAAACTCCCATAAAAGCTGGCAGAACAAACAATGAAACACAGACCCCTCTGAATCTGGGATCAAGGAACTAACCAAGGAGGAGGAGGTTTTTGGAGAGAACGGGGAACAGGACAAAGAGGGAAGATAAAAATCATGGCAAAGGACTGCAAGCTGGAGCCCAACTGTTAAACTCACCTGAAGAGTGAGCAATTTCCTGCTGCTAAAGTATAAAATATAAGGGATGTGTGGGGAAAGAGAAGATGGTGATGGCATAGGAAACAAGAAGCTTAGACTGTTGAACCAGAAGGGCAGTGAGTGGGGGACAATCCCAGCTTCAACCAGGAAACAATACGGTTAGTGCAAAAGGTACTGATGATCAGACGGATACCACAATGGTGGACCTGCTCCAAGAGGATCAGTATGGAAGGAGCAACTGAGCCCTAAATTTGGCTACCATGCCACCCCCCCCCCCCCTCCCCACACACACACACACAAGTAAATGTCATAAGACGACCCAAGAAATGGAAGTGGTGGACCACAATCAGAAATTGGGTCTCGAGATAGAGCTCCAGTAGGTATCGTACACAATATGGTGACAGAAATGCACCACCCACAATTTAAGAGGAGAAAACTGAAAACTGTGTGAGAAGGTCCATGCAGAAGCATACCACATGGCACCCTGGAACTGTCACTTCACAAAAGCCACCAAGTGTTAAATAACTCAGACACAGAAGTCATCCACATGCAGAGCAGGGGTGACCAACAACAGTTTGACGGAGGTCACAAGTCGTTTAATAGTGATGAGGAAAAGGATACTTAACACTGAACCCTATGGAATGCCATCCTCCTCAGCAATGGAGTATCCTCATCCCAGGACTTATGTCCCTTCTTCTCTTTCATAAGTAGAGGAGGACACACGCTAGATGCCAGAGAGGTAAGGGGGGAGAGAGGCTTCTGCTAGTTCTATAAAGAGAGACCAGGCAACCTTGGGGATGCTAGAGCTGACGGTTCCATGGCCAATGTGTACCAGCAGACTCTTGGACTGAGAGGAGGCCCTAATGGCAGCAGACACCAGAGAAGAGGCACTTCTCTGGTGGATGAAAGGAGCAACAGTTGGAGGGGAGGAAGATGTAAGTTGAGGGGAGAGGGAGAGAAGAGTGAGGCATCACTGGGATAAGGTGGGGGAAAGGATGTAACAGAGTCAATAGTAGATTTTTGTAGACACAAGGCGAAGCTGATCGTAAACCCCAATATATTCTTTCCTTCTTACAAACCAGCGACAGTTGTGACAATGAATACATGTGGTCAGTAGAACAAAGGCACACCTGGGCATCCTCATTCATTGCATACAGGATTAATACATGTGTACAAATCATAAACACCAAAAACATTTTAGCAGTGGCAGGACATACATCACAGTGCACAGTGATAAGCCATAACCTTGACCTTGTCTTGGGGGTATACCCTTCAAAGACCAGAATAAAGTGGTCATTATCAGTGTGGTTGTCCTTAGTGCCTTTCTGAATATGATGAACAAAATGAATGCCTTGCCACTCCAGACTGGCCCACGCTTCACCAGTTTGGAAGATGAGGTCTCTATGAAAAAGACACCCTGAAGCATATTCAAAGGCTAGTGAGGAGTAATGGTTTGCCAAACTTGTCTTTGATAGTTTCTACCAAAATAATGGGTTCATGGTGGGAAGGTGTCCTTGTCAGTCTTGATGCAGACCAGGTAATGGGGAAAAGATTTGACCCCAAGCAAGCGAGTCTGACCCTCCTCCCATGAGGGGATAGTTGTAAGTTGAAAAGGGGTACCATGAAAAGTCGTTCCTGACTAAAGGTCAGCCAAAGACGGCCGGTTTTTTAAGTCTGATATGTTTGATACAAAGTGTAGACCCTAATAGCACCAAAACCAATCAGGGGCTCTCCCCTTGTGCACTACTCAGCCACAACAAGGGCCAATGCCATAGGGGCTGTTGCTGGGAGTTCCAATGCTTCAGAATGACAAGCCACTACTCCTAGGCATACACAGGGAGGTAGCAGCTCATGTATCAGAACTGTCATCCCTGTTTTCAGAGGACTCCATCAAAAGAGTACATAACACCCCAAGCACACGAAATGACTACTGTGCTAGCTGTACAGCACAAAAAGGGCAATGGCTTCCGGTAAAAAATGGAAGAGGTGGTAAGCCCACATGCCAAAGACTTCATGTATGGTGTTGTTCCACAGCTGGCTCACACCATGGAGACAAAATTTAGAGTAGTTCAATCCCCAAAGAGGGACCAAAATTTCCAAAAAGGGAATTGTAAAGCAAGAGGAATAATACTGTAAGGGATATCAACGAAAAAAAGATAGCCAGGCCAATGTAAGCAAGGGAAAGGATTGAGGACAGGGATGGATGAGCACGGGAAAGTTAATGCAATTTTGAAAAGTAGAAAGGATCCAATTGCTAGCAGCCTCATGTGCACAAAATAATTGTGACCCTCTTCCACTGGGGAATGGGGATGGAGCAGATATAGAAACATGATTCTGTGATGTTAAAGATAAACGAATCTTCATATGTGAGTATTACTGGATTTGCTCCAAGTACCCACTGGCCAACATGCAAACATGTAGTACTGAGGTCAGACTGGCCATCGTGACAGCTCTATTTCTCATGCAGTGAAGTAGACAACACTACCCAGTGCTGTTGGCACTGTTGCAGTCGCATGTTGTATTGCCATGCTAGGTGACACGACAACTCACCATAGTGCACACAACTACACACTGCTTACTCTAGAGCCCTGCAAATTAATATTAAACCGACTGAGCATATACAAATTAAGAGATGACTCACAATTCAATAATGTGCATATCAGAGAATCAGTTTCATACCTAGCGTGAAATGAAATGACAGTATGGCATTTCTGGCCGGGAGATTGTATGCAGGAGAAATCGGCTGCGTACTGCAAGTCTACATCATTTGATACTGCTTATTTTTGCATCTAAAGAAATGGTAAAATGGTGATAAGCACAACACAACACCAAACCTCTGAGAGGATAAATTCTCAAATTGGCCAGGAATTGCACCTGGAGCCCCTGCATAGCTGTTGGTCTCTCTATCAGACAGCCACAGTGATGGAAGAGCTGGCCTCCAACACACTCATTTACTGACAGTCCTGTAAGGCATTGTGTATCGGAAGAGGAAAGCAACATTGGGCATATGAATATAGGGATGACTCACAAGGCATTTCAGTATTGTGCTTACACACAATCAGTTGCATATATGGTGTGCTGTTTGGATGCTCTTGCTGCTATGGTATGCCAAAAGCTTATCCCTCACACCCAATGACAGGTCCTGTAAGCAAATAAGTAAACACTAAATCAGACTGCAGGCATTGTGTATTGAAACAGGAAAGTAACATTGAGCATATTTGAATTTATAGACGTCTCACAAGGCATTTCAGTATAGTGCATATTACATAATTAATCTCATACCTGGTGTGCTGTGTGGAATCTCCAGCTACTTTTTTTAAGCCAAAAGCTTACCCTTCACGCCCAGTGACAGGCCTTGTAAGTAAACAAACATTAAAACAGACAGGAAGACAAGATGTCCAGCGAGTGAGATCACAGGTGTTTTCTTCGTCCACTAAAAGAACTTATTTGAGAGGAAATAGTGTCAAATTTAAATTTCCTTTGTTTTGTATATTTGCTGTAGTGTCCATTCTTGTCACAAAACTGAATATTTGCGTCCCCATAGAGATTGTTCCTGAAAAAAAAAAAAAAAAAAAACTTTGTGTAATCTGAAGTCACGATAATTGTGACATAATGCGAAATTTTGCATTCCAAAACACAAAAAATTGTATTAAAATTTTCTTGATAGCGGAAAATTCGTTTAAGAAAGGCAGCTACTAGTTTCATCAGTGCCTATTGTTACAATAAAAGTATAATTAAAAGTTTTTTAAATTTTATTCAACTAACACATTTCATATTGTTCACTAGTTAGAGGCGATCTAGGCATAAATTTAAAACCTGACCAAACACTAAAGTAAATTCTCTAAAAGCAAAGTAATTACTAATTCACTCTCCTGTCATTGTATCTCTAAATCAGTACAAAAACAACAACAATGGCATGTAAGACCTCCATGTCATTTTTGCATACATATAGCCAATCTCGTGTCCTGGACAAATTTAAAACTTAATTATTCTTTTGAAACTGATCATGAGTGGGAAATGTGGAAGCTGTTATAGCATTGTGAGTAGAGGGATTTGTTGCTAACCTTGTAGGAAATATTTTCACTGGGGGAGGGAGAGGTGGGGGGAGAATCTTGGGAGAACAGAAGAGGCTCTCTCCTGGAACTGCAGAGTATGCAGTAGGAACATTTTGGTTGGGGTACAGGAAAGGAAAATCTGTGCCCTTGGGCCACAGTTGAAGGAAGCAAGGAAGGAACTGATAAGGATCAAGAGAGATAGGGAGGTTGTGAACTGGCAGCTTGTAGGAGGGTAGGAAGAAAGAGAACATGATCTGATGTTTTTGGGGTTGATGATAAAACTGTGTGTCTACCACTGCCAGAGCCTCTGGTAGAACACGGAGCAAGAAATGTGCAGCACACTTCAACTGAGGCCAAGAAGCTTAGAAATATACAAAATGTTAGGAAGAAGAAAGTGCTGCTGCTAGGTATTAGGCATGGGTGAGTTGTAGGCCCCGAGTTACAGGAATGTTTAGGGGCAACATACCAGGCCACCAGTATGTTCCAGCCAAATGCAGGGCTAAGTCATGTGATAGAGGACTTAAGGTCTTTACAAAATAAGACCATGTAGTGATAGTGGGTGGGGCAGGAAACAGTTTACACAGGGATAGGGCACATGACATAGGTGGTGACCTGGGCAAGATAGCTTCCCTGACTTGTGGCAGTACACTTTGTTGAGCTGTTCCGGTGTCACGATTGGCCAAACCTTGATGGAGATGTGAGGCGAATCAATTTGGGGTTAGGGAAGCCAACTTTGCTCACATGCACGTCGGGACTATCGACAGATGGGGTTTCACTGGGTGTGGCCTATACCTAAACAGGACTGGCAAAGGAAGATTGGTACAGCTGATTCGTGAAAGTATAGGGGGTGGATCTCGGGCCACACATGGTCAAATACCTGTTGTCATCAGTATGAGAAGTAGGTCTTTTTTAGGATAAATCCAGACAACAGGTTCCCCTGCCTAAAGAGTGTCTCCAGCAGTTTGAATTAACAGGGCTTGATATCACCAAGATATTAATAATTTTGTGTTTGTATGGATCTCCCAGAGATAGTGTGGACACTGTTTTTCAATAAATTAACAGAATTTCTATATAAAGTCTCAAGTACAAAGCTCAGCACAATTCTGTGTGGGGACATTAAAATCAACATGAATATCATAAATGAATCCAGCAGCACCTTCATAAATATACTTCAAAGTTTTGGCCTCTCCCTATTGGTCAATAGTGCAACAAGGGTTGCTACAATGACTTCATCAGTAATTGACCATGTTGCCACAAATATGGGCAGGGAAAAATGTGATGTAGCTGTAAAAGATCTCGGATTATCAGACCATCTCTGTCAAACAACAACAGTAATATGTGACATGAAATCATCCCATAAACTACAAGCCTACAAATGACATCCATTGGAAATGAAAATAAAAGATTTTTCAAAGGAACTAGCAAAAAAAAAAAAAAAAAACGCTGGGATGAAGTGTATAGGGAAACCAATGTGAATAAGAATCCACATTATTTAAATTGAACTTTGAAAAGGCATTTCCAAAAGTATGCATGTCTGTATCAACGTCACACAAAAGTAGATGGATAACAGCAGGTACTAAGAAGTCCTCCCAAACAATTAAATACCTCACTTCCATGGAAAAGAGTCACAATGATCCATAGGAAGGTGCTGATAGCTGCAACAAAATCGTTTAATGACACAGTAATATATAATGCAGGGAATAAAAGCAAAGCAGTCTGGGATGTTATAAAAACGGGAACGGGAACAGGGAGAGGCAAAGAAAGACAGACAGAATAACATATTCCTAAGGGAGGAGGATAAGGTAATAAATAAGCCACAACACTTATCAAAGTATGTAAATGAGCATTTTTCAAGTATTTTAGGGAAGTTACGGCAAGAATTCCCCAAAACAAATATAACCCCTGTAAAAAATGTTGCACTAAATACAATGATGTTACTTCAAATCACAGATAATGAAGCCAGTAAAACTGTTGAAAAACTAAAAAGCCAGTAGGCTTATATGAAGTATCAATGTGTGTACTAAAACAATGCATAGAGGTTGTACAAGGTCCCTTAACACACATAATAAATGAATCCTGTACACCAGGGACATTTCCACAGCAGTTAAAACAGGCAAGAGTTGTGCCTTTGTTTAAGAAAGGTAATGCAGAAAATTACAAGCTGTCACCATTCTCAAAAATAATAGAAGCAATTATGAAAAACAGATTAATGAATTACCTGAATAAATACAATCTTTTAAGTGAATCACAGTTTTGTTTGTGATGTGGCAAAAATACGGAGTCAGCTGTCGTAGAATGCACAAAAGTTGTACTTGATGCTCTTCTTTATCAAGAGTCTGTCAGAGGGTTCCTTTATGATCTTTCTAAGCCCTTTGATGCAGTCGACCACAAGATTCAATTAAATCAATTAGAAGCACTAGGAGAAAGAGTGGTAGCTAAGGACTGGTTTTGATCATACCTAGCAGATAGGGTACAAAGAATAGTGATAACACATACTTCAAATAGAGCTTAACATTTAGTAAAACACTTACCCGAACAAATGTAAGCACATTACACACATCCATGCCCGAGGCAGGATTTCAACCTGCGACCGTAGCAGTCGTGCGGTTCTGGACTGAACTGCTCGGCCACCACGGCCGGCGAAAAATACATTAATATGGGGTTTCCGCAAGGTATCAAATGAGGACCAATAGTATTCCTGATGTACATCAATGACTTTCCCAGTAGTGTTACTCATGGTGAAAAAATTCTTTTCACTGATGACAGCAATATTATAGTCAGTGAGAAAACAAGAGAACTCCTCTAAGAGAAAGCAAATGAAACGCTCAAGGAAGTCTACAATTGATTGATTTTTATTGTTGTAGACACCTCGGAGATCATCTGAGGCATTACAAAACAGAGAAACTTCTGGTACAAATTGATATTGCATAGTAAATTTAGCCAATTACAGACGTACTCATATATAGAAGCATGTAAAAACTGATCACAAAGTGTGGTCATACCATATTCTTTGCCACCCTTCAAAATTCATCCGTTTCATAAATGTTGAGTTCAAGAAGAAATTCTTTTACTTTTTTTTTTATTGGAAGATCTGTGATATGTTGGGGTATGGCATTAAAAAATTTTATGGGCTTGTATAAAGAGCACTTTTGTGTTTTTTTATAGTTACATCAGAAAGAAACTAGGTCTTGCTTGTTTCTTGTGTTATAATTATGCCGCATGTCATACTGTTGATACTTCGGATAGATTTCCTTGGTATACATTACACACTATGGTATAAATATTGACAGCAGGGTCATAATCTGTAATTTTTTAAAGCTTGGTCTACAGTGAGCTCTGGGTGCCAAGCTACATATCAGTCTTATTGCCTTATTTTGTAGTTTGAAGACATTAGCTGCCTTGCTTTGATGTCCCCACAGTAAATGTGACTGTGGTTTCTTTTGCTTTAAGTACTGGCACATTTAGACAAAGACACAGCTTCCTTGGAGAAAATATTCCTTTGCTAATGCTGCTTCCCACCTTTTTGAATCAATTGAGATTCCTAGGAAATCAACAGCATTTGAGCTCTGCTCAAGTTCAGTGTTATTATTCCACGATACATACAGGTCTTGATTTTTTTTTTTTGACACAAAGGGAATTAGCTTTACACCAGTTTTCAACTTTGACAGTGCACTGGTCTGCTTAATATTTGACCTTCTGTGCTGTTTCTGCAGTTATACAGACTGCAAGATCATCTGCAAATAAGTAACTCCTAGCTGATGGCCCAACTATGTTACATGATAAGTCATTTATATAAATAATAAATAGAATTGGGCCAAGTACAGAACATGCCCACAAGTAAGTAATCTGATTCTGTACCATTAAAAACCACCTTCTGCACTCTATTACTTAGATAGGATTTTATCAATTCCCGAGCACTTCGTGTAAAGCCATAGAATTGCATTTTGTTCAATAAGATTTCATGAGACACAGTGTCAAAAGCTTTTCATAAATCACAGAGTTTATTATGAACCATGAGCTTGCTTTCTAGTTGCTTCACACACTGTGTTAAAAGTGATAAGGCAGATTTAACAGTTCCTAACCCTGATCTGAAGCCAAATTGTCTATCACTGAAGATATAGTTTCCTTCAAAGTATTTTACTATTTAATATAGCTTCTATCACTTTAGACAAGACTGGCACAATTGAAACAGGCCTAAAATTATCACAACTTTGGAGGCTGCCTTTTTTGTGTTTTCGAGTGACTTTACTGCCCTGGGGAACTGAGCCTCCAAAATACATGTATTTACTACATGTGTTATCAATTCTGGCAGCTGAACTGAATCACATTTAACATGGCTGAACGTAAACCATAAACGTCATTACTAAAACTGTTCTTCATTTTCCTCAGTATATAGGTAACATCCTGTACCTTGACCAATTTAAAGCTAAATGTACTTTCAGGTTTTGTGGTGTTTCTCAGGCAGTATTTATGGTCAGTGACTATATTGTAAGTGCCAATCACCTTCTCAGTGAAGGATGTATTTAACTGTGCAGCATTCAGATTGCTGCCTTCAGCCTGTGAAGTCATTTTCCTGTTGCATTGACTGTTAATGATATTATTTTCTGATGTTAGTATTATATCTTCATTTTTTCATACACCTAGCTTCCTTTAAGGCCTGTCTTAATCTTTCCTTTTTCACTGTGAGCATGTCTTTAAATACTTGAGAACCTGTACTTTTGTACAGGCATAATATTGATCACACTCCCTCTTGATCTCCAACACCTTTTCACCCTTGACCTTATTTACTCTTAGTGCCTTTTTATTATTTGGTACGTTAATGGGAAACAACATCTTAGCATATACAGAAAGAGTAGATATGAGTTCTTCCACCTTTATACCTATTGCATGTTCTCGATAAACTTGCAACCAATAACTTTTATCAATATTAGACTTAAACATATTTAGATTATCATAATTGACCACACATACACTCTTTCCTGCCATGTGCACTGAGTCAGTGGCCAGATACCCAGGTCTTAATTACGTCTGACTTCAGATGCACTAACTCATTTGATACAAATATATTGTCAATACATGTACCAGTACCTTTATAATGAAGCCTTGTTATTTCAGTGGTTGTAATATAAAGACAAAATGAATTTAATAAATTATTTGCATATGAGTTACAGATAGTGGCAACTGAAAATTCAAATTGAAATCTCCACAGACTGTCAGTATTGCCTCACGTGTTCCAATATTTCTACGGAATCCAAACTGACCTTCCCCAAGGTCGGCTTCAACTAGTTTTTCCGTTTGTCTGTAAAGAATTCACATTAGTATTTTGCAGCAGTGACTTATTAAACTGATAGTTTGGTAATTTTCTCATCTGTCAACGCTTGCTCTCTTTGGGATTGGAATTATTATACTCTTCTTGAGGTCTGTGGGTATTCCGCCTGTCTCATACACCTTGCTCACCAGATGGTAGAGTTCTGTCAGGACTGGCTCTGCCAAGGCCGTCAGTAGTTCTAATGTAATGTTGTCTACTCCTGGGGCTTTGGTTCGACTCAGGTCTTTCAGTGCTCTGTCAAACTCTTCACACAGTATCATATCTCCCACTTCATTTTCATCTACATTCTCTTCCATTTCCATAATATTGTCCTCAAGTACATTGGCCTTGTATAGACCCTCTATATACTCCTTCCACCTTTCTGCTTAGAACTGGGTTTCCATCTGAGCTCTTGATGTTCATACAAGTGGTTCTCTTTTCTTCAAAGGTCTCTCAAATTTTCCTGTAGGCAGTATCTATCTTACCCCTAGTGAGATCAGCCCCTACAGCCTTACATTTGTCCTCTAGCCATCTTGCACTTCCTGACAATCACATTTTTGAGACGTTTGTATTCCTTTTTGCCTGCATTTTTATGTTTTTTCCTTTCATCAATTAAATTCAATATTTCTTCTGTTACCCAACGGTTTCTACTAGACCTCTTCTTTTTACATATTTGATCTTCTGCTGCCTTTACTGTTTCATCCCTCAATGCTACCCATTCTTCTTCTACTGTATTTCCTTCCCCCATTGGTTCCCTTATGCTCTCCCTGAAACTCTGTACCACCTCTGGTTCTTTCAGTTTATCCAGGTCCCATCTCCTTAAATTCCCACCTTTTTGCAGTTTCTTCAGTTTTAATCTACAGGTCCTAACCAATAGATTGTGGTCAGAGTCCACATCTGCCCCTGGAAATGTCTTACAATGTTTCCTTTCCTCCCTACCGAATTCCATTCACCCATGACTATTAAATTTTCGTCTCCCTTCACTACCTGAATAATTTCTTTTACCTCATCATACATTTTATCAATTTCTTCATCATGTGCAGAGCTAGTTGGCATATAAACTTGTACTACTGTAGTAGCGTTCACTATGCTGTTTGTAGTAGCTTACCCGCATTCCTATTTTCCTATTCATTATTAAACCTACTCCTGCATTACCCCTATTTGATTTTGTGTTTATAACCCTGTATTCAACTCACCAAAAGTCTTGTTCCTTTTGCCACCGAACTTTACTAATTCTCACTATATCTAACTTTAGCCTATCCATTTCTCTTTTTAAATTTTCTTACATATCTGCCCGATTAAGGGATCTGACATTACACGCTGCGATCCGTAGAATGCCAGTTTTCTTTCTCCTGATAATGACATCCTCGAGTAGGCCCCTCCTGGAGATTATAATGGGGGACTATTTTACCCAAGAAGACACCATCATTTAACCATACAGTAAAGCTGCATGCCCTCAGGAAAAATTATGGCTGTAGTTTCCCCTTGCTTTCAACTGTTCGCAGTACCAAGACAGCAGGGCCATTTTGATTAGTGTTTCAAGGCCAGATCATTCAATCATCCAGACTGTTGCTCCTGCAACTACTGAAAAGGCTGCTGCCCCTCTTCAGGAACCACACGTTTGTCGGGCCTCTCAACAGATACCCCTCCGTTGTGGTTGCTCCTACAGTACGGCTATCTGTATCACTGAGGCACGCAAGCCTCCACACCAATGGCAAGGTCCATGTTTCTTGGGGGGTGGGGGTGGGGGGTGTACTTTTCATTAATAATCCAAATTATTAGCATTGAGATTGTTGTGTCTTAACGTATTATTATAATACATTATTAATGTTAGTGTTATTATTATTTTGTTTTCTGTGTAATATTGTTCCTGGTCATGTGTAAGTTAGCGCCTGAAGCATCTAATCTAGTCAGGGTAAATAAGCCATAAATAAATAAGTTTGGGAATTTTGTTGCAAAAACTACAACAGTTAACTGATAAAATTTGTCAAAGTGTCTTCACTCTGAATGCTGTCTGATTTTGTTATCTGTATGTCAACTGCTTTGTGTTCATCAGAGTATCTCAGACTACCATGTAACCTAAAAACCACCATGTGCACCCCGCAAGTACTTACCGAACTGAGTAGCTGCTTCCTTTGTGTAGTGTACCCTGACCTGTCTAGGAGAGTCCTACAATTATCCACCCAATAATGGAGGTCCAGCCAAGACTGTCAAACTCAACAAAGCCTCTGGCCGAGATTGTCCACTCGGCTCCAGACCTTGGGACCCCAATCAACTCTGGAAACTGTGCTGCAAATCGTGAGCTGTTCTTGCACTCGATATGAGAGGCCAGCAGCCTCCACCAGTCATCTGAATGAACTGAGGATGACCTCGGAACCCTCGCAAAAGGCACTGTCAGAACTGATGCCACTCCTCGGAGATGACTGCACCCTGCAAGCTCGATAGCCACAGGCAAAGATGCCCCATCTCGGATGAGGCTCCCTGACAGACCTACTGAGTGCATATTGGCTATCTTTCTGGCTCTGAACAATATTTCCCTAATGTGTCCAACACTTGTGAACCCCTCCTCCAGTGAGCTCGCTCAGATGCCGTCGGAGGAGTGACTCACAGACGAGTGGGCATGGCCGGACAGCCAGCCTCCACATGCCTAACCTAGTAGTGTAGTTAGTCGTTCAAGAGAAATGACGACTATGCTACACACTACTTGAATTTCCACTTTAAAGTTACAAAAATGTGAGACTACACCTCTTAAATACAAGAAAACTCATGGAATTTAAGAATTAATCTATGAAGAAAACAGAAAAATCTAAAGACATAACTAGCTGTTGTCCACATCTGGAACCAGTGTGTAACTCAGCTTTACTTGTTTCTTGTCAAGACAAGATTTAAAAAAGATTGTGCTCTGGGTTGATCTATATTTATTTTTGTCGTTATGAAATTTTGAACTTTATTTATAAGCCAGTCAGTGCCCCATTGTGAATTTACGGAAAAGCTGAATAATGCAGCAATACTGAGCATTAGCTGAAGTTTAGATATATTAGGAACCTGTGCATACTGTCAGTCTTTTAGCCTCCTTCTTTTAGAGAGTCTTTGTACATATGATGGACTACAAGCACACTTTTATAACAACAGCTTAATAATCATATATTTTACTCTTCCATAAAAAAAAAAAAAAAATTTAAATAACAATCAGTACTTTTCAGCCATGACTAGAACCCCCCAAAAAAAGATCTATGCAAAGAGGCATCGGACGTCTCAACAGTGATGACTGACAACTGTGTCATCCTCAGCTAACCAAATTAATTGGAGGGGCACGTGGTCAGCACACCTCTGTCCCAGACCTTGCCAGTTTTTGGCAACGGCGATGCTACTTCTCAGTCGAGTAGCTCCTCAGTTGGCCTTACAAGGACTGCGTGCACCCTTATTGAACCTTGCCCACACAGCACAGTACAGAGAGCTTCACTCACAATGTTTCATCGAGATGTGCGTCGGTTAAAATCACACGTGGTTTCTTACAGGGCTTAGAATTTTGCTGCCAAGCTGGATAACAGACATGTCTAATCCCACAACCATAGTTTTTTATTACAGTCCCAATGTATTTGACTACATTGCTCACTAACAAATGAATACTTCACTTACCAACATTTACAGGCTTTGTGAAAATTGGCTACATCTTTCAACAGAACTTTGCCCACTTCATCATAGCTTGATGTGAGGAGTAAGAATATCGTGGTCAAAATTTTGTGTTTGCTTCCAATAACAGTATGCTATTAATCACTTAACTTAAACCATATGCTAGTACATTTGTATGTCATCCTGATACCAAGTTCCCACCATATATTTCATTCCTTTGAGAATCAGCTAGCAAATCTCCTTACACTCTATTCGTGCATGGTACAACGTATGACCAGCTGTCTGCTATCCTGAATGGACTCTTCCAAACTGTGACCAACAACCACCTAAACTGACTCGTGTGATGGAATGGGGCATTTACACAACATTTTAAAATATTTCACATTCCAAGCTAAAATTTCAATTGAAACAGGAACTTTCTTTCTGTGGCCATAAAATGATGTAGACCTAACTATGAAGCTATTATATTCGTTACAGGACAACTTTTCAACACTGTCATACAACATACACAAGTTCTTGTGAGTTCATAGTAGAGGTCCACCTTGAGCCGTGCAATTAATTACGAATGAAGCACGGTATTGATATTAAATGTCTGAGTGATAGTCAGTTTAGAGAGTAATTTAAAACAGATTTGTACAATAGCTGGGAATAAGGGGATCTGGCTGAGCTCGTCTGGAAAGCGGCGGTGAGGGGAAACTTTCACTGTGGCAGCCTGGCCCAGTAAGTGTCTTTGTGATCCCTAATGGCACCACCGTGCAGATGGACAAGAGTCAAGACATTCTGCATTGTTCACTCACACAAATATTTTACGTGTTGGAGTGAGAAGTAATGTTTGTGAAAGATGCAATTGACTGCCAAATGCAGAAAATCTGGCTTTGGGATGTGTGCCAGAGATTGCTGTCTTACAGGTGAACTCCCAGCTAGGCCTTTTAAATGCCACCAAACACATAACTCTTACAAAAATTTTGTTTAGGGATTTAAGACCTTTGGACAGTGGTTCATCTTGATGTTTTTCAGAGTGACAGAGAGCTAAAAGGAAGCTGCCTCACTGACACGGGAGAGAGATACGAATAGTGAGGCATGACTTTTTCCAAGGGGTATAGCAGAAATGGAAGCAATGGTTGCCTGAGTAAAACATAGCCCAGGGAAGGGGAGTTGTGCTCTCTGAGGAGCATTTTTCCCAGTCAGAGCTTGGAAGATCCAGAGCACAGCCAGTAAAATTAAGCACATATAGAAAAATTTGGCAATTTGAGGTTTCTCTCCTCACAGTTGCTACACTGATGTGTAAGGAGACTTGTCAAATATTTGGCCAGCCACAGAAGTGGTCTGCTGCTACTGAATGGTATCAAGGGAATTTCAAGTCATCTTGTAAATACAATCTCAGAGATTCATTCGGAATATTTGTATTGCAAAGTCGTTAACACTCTGCTTCTAAAATCCACAAAAAGTGTGACAAATTACCTCCAATAACTTATGAGTTTCAGTAGTTCTATTCTGTGCTCATAAACCAACTAATCACAATACATGTTCCACAGTCGTAAAACACTCCTTCCCACCCAAACACACAACCTCTCAAAGCTTCCAGAATGAAATTTTCTCTCTGCAGTAAAGTGTACACAGATTTAAAACTATGTGCTGTACTGAGACTCTATCTCAGTACCTTTGCCTTCTGTGGGAAAGTGCTCTACCAACTGAGCCACCTAAGCATGACTCATGACCCATCCTCACAGCTTTACTTCCTCCAGTACCTCATCTCCTACCATCCAAACTTCAGAGAAGCTGTCCTGCAATGCTGGAAGAAAGGATATAGCAAAGACATGGCTTGTCACAGCGTGGGGGATGTTTACAGAATGAAATTTTCACTCTGCAGTGGAATGTGTGCTGATGTGAAACTTCCTGGCAGATTAAAACTGAGACTCAAACTCAGATCCTTTGCCTTTAGCAGGCAAGTGCTCTCAAAGCTTGTCACAGTTTGGAGCTACCATGTACACAAAGCCATTGCTGCTAATTTTGGCTAACAATAAAAGACAAGCTGCTCCATTACACTCAGTCCAATACATTATTGATAGAGTAGTTTGTATTAGGAAACCTGCAATAAAGTTCTATGCATGCACACGGATTAGCATTTTACTTAAGTGTCAGTGTACACCATTTTCCCAAAACTGCGAAAAAGAGAATAATGTATCATGTAATAAAATGTACTGTAGCCTGTTTGATGCATCAGTCCATTTGTCACAAGCAACTGGAGTTGAGTAAAATAGTGTTAATAGCAGACTAAGTGTGAAATGGTATATTGAAACTTACTTAACATACTTGTAGACAGAGTGTCAGGGACACAGATTATTAATAACAACTTTTTCATTTATGGTCTTGTGCTGGTATGAACTACCAATTTTCTTTTGGTTCCAGCTGTATGGAATTGAATTCTCACAAGCTTTTTGTTGAGTACTCGTAAACCGATGTCAGATGGTAGCTGACTCTCATACCAAACACGACCTCATCCACAGCCATGTTGCCAGCACTATCATGAAGATGGCTGCAGTATAATTGGATAAATAAGATGATCTACACACCACACTGGTGGCAGCAGAAACTATATGTAAAGGATATAGAAATGTGGAAGCTTTCAGAGCCAATGGCTCTTCCTTCTAGCAGAAGATTTGAAGGGAAAGAAAGAAGACTGGCAAAACTTAAGAAAGGGAGAGAGTTATGGAAAAGTTGTCCAAAACCATAGGTCAGAGGAGACTTACCAGACAGGATGAGAAGGAAAGACTGATCCTTGGTGCCTGCGCTGGATGAGATTTGAAAACCTGAGAGCTTAACGATGGAAGATGCGGTAATCAGCAAGACACAATTTACTGGAAAAAAAAAAGTCATTTGGAGTCAATATGACTGAAAGCTAACTGCATTGTACATGATAGGCATATATGGGGAGGGGGAAGATGGTGGTGATGTGGGGGGGGGGGGGGGGGGATAGATGGACTGCAAAATGAAAGGGGAGCAAAGAAAAAGAATAGTTACTGAGAATAAATTCTGAGAACACTATGATGCAATTTTACTTTTTTAAGCTGAAGTTTCTCATTGATTGTGTAAACAAAACAAACGGATCACATACTTTTGGACATATAAATACAGACTGATTATTGGCTCCAGTGTCCAAGGTTGTTGAATAAGTCAGTTTGCAGTCTGCTTGTTTCTATTAAATCATTGTCCACCCACGTTAGCTGAGTGGTGAGTGTGACATACTGTCGATCTTAAGGGACTGCATTTGATCCCCAGCTGGATAAGAGATTTTCTCCACTCAGGGACTGGGTGTTGTGTTGTCCAGATAATCACCTATTCATCCCCATCTGAGCACAATTCGCCAAAGTGGTGTGAAATTAATTAGTTTGTTTATTTTCATTCATTTTAGAAACACATCTGTCTGTCTCTAATTTGATTGTCTTGGCCATGGTTTCTAAATCTGCCTCTACTTGTGTGACACGACTCGTGATGCCATCATGAGGAGTAACGCACTTTCCTACTTTTGTCATCATGTGCTACTTAAAGGTTTGACATTGATTTCATTATGTTTTGCTAAAACTGTTAGTTTTGAAAACTAGGTGGCCATTTGAGTGATACTTTTGTTCAAGTCAGTACCAATTTTGGTTAATTTAGCATCATTACTGTCAAGTTTTTTCTGTTTATTGTTGTTACTAAGTATATACTACAGGTCAAAATTATTCGATCACCTATGAAAAAAGCTGTGCACTTTATTTTAATAGACAACTACACTCTTCATACTAAATAGGCTAACAATACAAATATTTTCTCTCTCTCTGTCATTAAGTACCCTTCGTGCTAAGAACAGCTGCGCAGACTGTTGGCATTATGGAGATAATATTTTTGCAGAGATTACAGTCCCATGCATCTGTAATCCATAGATTTTCAACATTAGATGATGCCAGTTCTCTGATCTCTCTGCCATGTTCATCCCAGTGGGTGAGGTGGAGCAGTGGTTAGCACACTGGACTTGCATTCGGGAGGACAACGGTTCAAACCCATGTCCAGCCATCTTGATTTAGGTTTTCTGTGATATCCCTAAATCACTTCAGGCCAATGCCGTGATGGTTCTTGTGAAAGGGCAGAGTGGACTTCTCTCCCCATCCTTCCCTAATCCAAGCTTGTGCTCCGTCTCTAATAACCTTGTTTTCAATGGGACATTAGTGTTTAATCTCCCTTCCTCAAGTTCATCCCGTAAGTATTCGATGGGATTTAAGTGAGGCGGCTGACTTCACCAGACCATATTCTTCAGTTTCCCAAATTTCTTTCCTCTATTGACTTACTATTGGCACAATTTGGAAGTCTGTCTGAGATCATTGTCTTGCTGCAGATCAACCCACAACTAATATGCCTCTTGGCAGATTGAACTGAATTGTTGATCGTATGAAGTCAGTACTGTTCTCCACGATGTCAATGAGTAAACATTCAGTGAAGGCTTACAAATTTAAAACTCGATTAATCCTTGGACCACTGCTGCACCCATTGCAATCAATTCAACTTCTCTCTATCCATCCATGTAAGTCATGGTCACACAAATGGCATTGCTCTGCTGAGACAAAGGTTGGAGCTTCTCACATATTGTTTACTTTATTATTAATTATAGGTGCAGGAGGATTCTTCACATTTACTCTGTACACATAGGAACTAATCTTTGCTTTACCGTGTTACTCAGGGTCTTCCAGATTGTCAAACACTTGAGCTGGCACCAGAGCAATGTATACACTACTGTAGGCTTGGTTAGGCCAAAATTTGTTACTATTGCCTTGCTAGAATAGCCTTTCTGATGCAGAGCTACAATTACAGCACTTTTTTCAATTCCGACCTCCTCCTTCCATCTTATTAGGATGCAATACAGCATGAACTTGAACAAGTATAGAAACTCACTTCTAGGTACACACAGTGTACAAAGGCAGCAAAAGAAATGAGACCTATTTAAATGGAACCCTCTTAGGTAAAGGCCACCAGTGTTGTGGAGACTCACCAGCACCTCTCTGGGTGAAGAATGAGCTTAGTTTTTGCATGTTTTACTATCAAAACAGGTTTATGGTGCAATACTCAAAGTTAAATCCCTGTGTTAACGCAAATCAATAGCTGTGACTGAAAACTTTTCTTCACTTTAGCGTCTAAAATTCGCAGACAATGTGTGTGATCATCTGGACCACAGCCCTTGGACACCCAAAAAGATCAAAATGCATCTGACAGCAAGCCATCCGAGTCATTGGCACATCTCAAGGGCCCAAGTAGCATGTACGTGGTTTTATAGTGATCCCAACATAAACTGCTTCCAAACCTCAGAAATGGAATTCTGTGATTGAAATTCAACCTTTGTAAGAGATTAGAATGTATGCCACTTACTACTAGCACAGACATACTGCTATTTTAAGTGTTCTCTCTGTCAAGGTAACTGTAACTGAATTGGCAGAGATGTGACTAAACACAGAAATGATATTGAGTTGCTACAACAAAATCAGGGATCTTCTCTTTATAACAGTATCTAATTTTGTAATACGTTTCTGCTGCTGAATCGTGTTCCATCTGTGTAATACAGTGCCTATGTAGCACCAAAATGTTCCATCTTCAAAATTTGAATTCAGAATATTTTCATGTGCTTTTGGAAGGTGTGAAATGTCACAACTCGTATCCCTAGAAGTGTTGGTATTATAATTGCCAGCTCAGAGACATGGTTATTCATTACAAATGATGGGGGAAAAAGCCTCCAATTGAATACAAAGCTGATATATAAATGAGTGAGTGAACGTACAATTGCTCATTGGATTACACTGTGTCTGTTATTGTTATATTTCCAATTCTTAATTTTCTGCATTCAGTTACAGTTATCATTGTACAGCTTGCTACATTGAAGCATGGAAATCACCCCAAGACAGTGAAGATCACATGGAACGAGTGTCTGAACTGAAATGATTCCAAGCAAGCTACCCTGGGAATTGATTAATACTAAAAGTGTGTACTGCTTGGAGTATCTGACAAATTGTGCAGGGTCAGAAACACATACATTTTACAGAAAAAGTACAAGATGTGGTGAACATTCTGTCTGCAGTCTGGTATAGTGAACTGCTATGGGTGAAACAGAGTACAGTACTGCTCAAAGTAGAGGTGCTAGTTCTTGGAGTGCATTTACAGTAACCAGGATGAAATGTTTGTCGCTTTGCTTGCCTGTGTGAGAAGGACTGTTGCTAAAGAAAAAATCCATTTTATTTTGCCAAATGTGTTTAAAAGTAAAAAATAATACATATATTGACTGAATTATAAAGGTAACTAATGATAATGGTGTTTCAGACATTCCAGACTACATCTTGGGTACAGTTACAAGAATTATCAGGTGCTGTGAAAAATGGTATTGGCTGCTAAACATTTACATGTAATGCTGTGGTAATTTAGGATCAAGAAACTGCCTTGAAAAAAATGTTTATGTCTCCTTATTCGTATATTTTTTAAGTTGAAGTGACTGTACATCATGTGGCAATAGCTGAAACAAATTGGCAACAAATTTAAATGAAATGTATATCACTTTTATGGTTCATATAGAAGATAACATGTTTAATAAACAATTCTGTTTTTAACAATAGTATAATGAATACTATGCCTTATCTTACGATAACATTAGAATAATATTTAAATACCTAAATTTGGGAGTTGTTATAGCCACTAGTGTCTGCAACACATCAAACAGAGCTTTTCGTTAGCTACCATTGTATGTTTCAGCACCATGTTAACAAGCCTGCCACTCCTATCATACTTTATGTACACCCTATATAAAGTCCAGGAACACTTTCAAGTAATTACTGCACAAGAACTAAACATTGTACAGATATCATACATATTGCAATTTGAAGCGAAACTGTAAAAAAACTTCCAAACAAACGGGGCACTGCTTCATCATGTGGTAGAGGCAGTACATACACCAGATCTTTAATGCGTCCCCACAGAAAAAAGTCACATGGAGTGAGATGTGGTGATTGGGGAACCATTTAGTGAAACACCTGTCCTCTTCTGTAGCAAGGCCGATCCATCGATGCAGCAGCTCTGTGTTCAGACACCCACAAACTTCAAGATGAAAATGGGTTGGAGTTCCATCCTGCTGAAAAATGAATGAAGGGTCCAGTTGCATTTGAGGTATCAGCCATTGCTGCAACACATCCAAGTAGGAATATCCAGTAACAGTGCTCTCAGTGAAGAAGAATTGCCTGTACTGTTTTTGGTACGACAAGGCACAAAAAACATTTACTTTTGGGGACTCATGCTCAAATTCAATGCATTCGTGTGGATGCTTTGTACCCCCAGATATGACAATTATGCCTGTTCACCTTCCCATTAGTGTGAAAAGTGGCTTCCCTGCTAAATATTATGTAATCAAAGCCATTACCATCCCCATTCAGTTTTTGCAACTCTGAACAAAACTCAAAGAGAAGCGTTTTGTCATCATCATTGAGTTCCTGCACTAGCTCCAGTTTGAATGATTTCATTGACACCTTCTGTAGCAGGACTTTTCACTATGTCATTGGAGCTATTTTGAGATCATGGGATGCACGACGCACAGATTTTCTCGGACTCCTTATAGATGACTCTCGTATGCACTCCTCATTCACTTCACTCACACTGGGACGTCTGCTTCTCTTTCCCGGGCACAAGCAACCCATCATAACAAATTTGTTGTGCCAGTGGTAAATGGCCTTCCTTGTTGGTGGCTCCTTACCACACTAGTTTTTGTTGGACGCCAACACACCACGTTTGTGACTTTTGGTGACTATCCTCAAGTTACGAAACTACACTGTGGTGGTATACATTAAAAAAAAACTTTCAGTGTCTCTTTGAAATGACACATGTATGATAGCTGCACACTGTTTGGTTCTTGTGCAATAAATAATTGAAAGTGTTTGAGGACTTTATGTACGCCTCATATTTTTTTATACATGGCAAAATCATGATATTCTCAACATTAGAAATGTTCATAATGTAACCATATGCATAAATTAATTTGCAAATGAATGTAAAATGACTCATTCCTCATCATTATGATCCATAGAACATGTATCCTACTAACTAAATTGGATTAGATGATGATGCATCACTATTAAATCATTTGCCTGTACTCTCTCTGTCGCCAAAAAGTGTATTATTAAGGGAGATAAGACTATTAGTTTGTTCTTTCAGTTGTCACTTGAAACTGAAAATAACATTGATATGAATGATCATCAAAAAGAAAAGAAACTTTATGGTTCCATGGACCTTTACAAGTCTCAACCAACTATGCAGTATACATGTAGACTGAAGAGATGAATGAAAATTTGAACCCAGATCCTCTGCTCACTGGGCAGATGCACGAACCACAACACCACCCTGGCACAGTGGCTCTGCACTGTTTGCCCCAGCATGCCTCCCTCCTCAGTCCCCTTATTCCCCCAAAACACAAAGAACACCACAGAGGTTGTCAAACTGTCATGGAATAGCACCTCAGTTTTGAATGAAATGGAACAATATAGTTTCATTTAATGAAAGCAGCTATACCTGGGTCTCAGGCAGGACCTCCTGTTTAGTTTGATTCTGAGGTACTATTCCAATACTGTTGGACATGTTCCACACCCAGGAGGATACCCTCTTTTGTGGGTCTGTGGAATAAATAATTAATGTAATCTAGTCTGAGAGCCCCTCCTCTTGTGGCAGTTTATTGTATATCACTGGAGCAACAAGGCATTGTGACTAAAAAGGACACACCATTCCCATTTTCTGGAATGGTTGCAAGGCAAATGCACTTAATTGCAGGCCTATATTATGGATAACAATCTGTTGAAGCATTAAAGAACACAGTTAACATTTCTGAATTGTGACACTCTTTGTAGACCAGAATTGTCTTCTCTAGGTCTCAACATGAATTTGATGAAGGGTAATTGCCTGAAACTTTACTGATAAAGGCAAAATAGTTCTCTTAATTCACCTCAAAAGCACGATAACCGACCTCGATATCAGATGGAGCAATAAATGAAATATTCGAAAGTGTCTTTCATTGGTTCTCAATAAATGGTCTAGCACATCATTTACAATGAAAATGCATCTTATTCAGTTTTGTACAAGGAAAGACAAATCATCACTAATAATGAAGCATTACGGAAACGAAATATGTGAAGACTGATTGTTAAAAATACGTGGGGGTACATAGTGATGAGAACAAGAATTAGAAAACTGAGTGCAGCAACATTTGCTCTAAATTTGATTGCCATAAGTGGCAATGACATCACTAGAAAATTTAACTTCCTTCTTTCATTGATGTCATATTTAGAATGGGGGCCTCTGACCCCTCCCCATCCCCCTAAACACACGCACAGTGCCTATCCTCAAACTTCACATAGATAAAGAAATTAGGTAGCCTTGCAACACATACACTCTTATGAAGTTTGTTTTGAAGGATCAGCACAATTTGAAAATAATACTAGCATTCATAAATACAATACTAGGAGGAAAACAGTGGGACTTAATCTTGTTGTAGCACAGAAAGAAGCATATCATGCAGCCATAAAAATATTTGTCAACCTCCCTTTAATTAACAAGGTGCTGGCTGATAATGAAAGTTGACAAGTGCTATTCCATAGATGAATTTCTGAGAAGGAAACAACAGGTTACCCACGAGCACTGATGTGCTGCTTCCTGGACTTGGGTAGGCGCGCCGGCCCCGGACTGAATCAGCCCAGCAGGTTAACAACGAGGCACGGCATGCCTGAATGTGGTTTTTAGGCAGTTTTCCACATCCCACATGGTAAATACTGGGCTGGTCCCCATGTACCACCTCAGTTACACAACTTACAGACATCTGAAAAACATTCACACTATTTCATGGCTTACATTAGACGCAGACAGCTAGGGTACATTACTTCTGTCCTGGGGGGGTACATGATGGTGACAAGAAGGGCATCTGGCAACAACACTCTGTGACACTAACATTGCCAACTCTATAGTAACAGGGTCAACCCCGTGTTGAAGCGGGGCAAAGGCCCAAGCAAATTATGAGAAGGTGACATCCAAAAATGAACATATCTACTAAATGCAATTTATCACAGTCAACATGAAACTTATTTTGGGCATACATAAGAAGGAAAATAGCATACTGCAGTGTGAATGCCTTTTACTTTTAGGCCAAAAGGCAGTTCATATCTGTAAATCAAATCAAGAATGAAAATATTCCTTTAAAAAGAGCATTTAAATATTCATTACATGAACCATGAGCGATTTTCAAAACCAAAAATCTTCTTCTTTCTTTCAAAATAACTTACCTCTTACTGAATAATGCTTGTTATACCATATCATTTCACATATTTTTATAGTGTAGTATGTGATACCATAGAAAAAAACTGTACTTCACAATAATTTGAAATGTTTCAGATCACCATGCCAGAATAAAATGACGTAACTGTGGCATTAACTATCTTTAGAAGTATTCTTTGACGTAAATGTTACATGCAAAAAAGAATAATTTTCTTAACAGTCACAAGCAACATGGAAATATCATCGGTGATGGTTGTGTTCCAACTTAAGTACTAGTGATTTCGGCAGGCTTCTTAAAAAATAGTTTACTGTAAACCATCAACATCTTTTTTCCTATTATCTTAGACTGGATGGCTGAAAAGTACTTGGGCTTTTGTCCAAGGAAAGGGTTTTGTAGTGGTTCATCTGCTCTTTTACATCTAGAATGCATTTGTCTCAACATCAGTATGAGTGTTTCCCATAGCTTTGTACTTGTGTATGGAAATGCATTTTATTTCACATATTTAATGTGAAATCCCTATCTAAGGACCTACAAGATGTACATCGGCGAGCAAGGTTTCTTAGCTGAGTCACTGATTGTAGATCTCATTGTATTCCTCTTTTGTTACAATTGTTGGCCTTTTTCTTAGATTAGGAAAACTTCTATCAAAAGTGGAGTCAGTGCATAAGTAACTGTGTCCTTTTAATAATAATAAAAAGTAGTGCTATGCAACATATTATGAGGGAGCACGGAAGCACAAACAGTTGCTCTGCATTAGAGAAACAGTGTGACTGGAATGGAAATCACTCGACTGGATGTAATGGATTAGTTATCCTTCACACAAAATGTGTATGTGAACACAGATGTATTTTCCTAGGCTTGTATCTTGGCAAATGTTTGATTTCACTTAAATTGTATGATTATCTAGGTTCTGCTTATCCTGTTTGTTTTGTTCCATTCTGTGTCTCATTTATTTTAAATTCCTGACATGTTTGCTTTTGTGTGTAAGCTCCTCATATAAAATTTTGTTGAGGATTAAGGCAGCAACAAAGTTCAGTAAATAGTCAGCATGAACTAATTCTGTGCAATGGGAACCCCAGAAAAGCAGATGATAAAAGCTCTCAGTTTACAATTGCCTTCCTCATCTTCCAGAAAACACGCTACTTTTGATTTTTGGGTCATGACAAATGTTGACCATCCTGATGAGATCAGTCTCATTGACTGGGTGCACATTTGTCAAACATGGATTTCATGAGCTGGGGACTTGTTAACACGAACAGTGGATTACTACTCTAAGCTCTGGACATGCTTTTGCCTGCCATCCAATGACACAGTAATGGAACATTGTACGCCATAGTGCATGGGATTTTGATCTTATTGGCTGAACTGTGAACATTGTAGGAGAGAAATAATTTTGAAAATGCACCATTTGTCAATAAGGGTTGAGGGGAGTGAAACAATCATTACTGAGTAAGTGCTATGGAATATGCTGTACTGGGGCAAGCAGGGTTCTGTTTGGGTGGGCCCCAAATAGGCTTGTGATTATCTCACTGTATAAATTTCCAGAGGGTTATTGGTTGACCCTACCACCCGATCAGCAAACAAACGTTTAACAGTAAAAATGTGATAGTAACACAGTATCAGGAGAATTATTAAATAATGTTGCACTAGTTACAGAACACAGATTTGAACCGTTGCCTCATGACTCACACACATGAATGTATCTTCTTCTGCTTCTACACAATGAGCACTGATCCAAAGGAATTGCTGAAGAAATGGTCTTGGATGGTTATTGATTCATTCAAGAGACATACTTTAGGTATAGGGACTTCTGAAATTAAGTTACGCAACAGGCACGGCACCCTTTCAGAAGAGTGGGCATGTTACCAATTTCCTGAGAGACAATTCTGCTGCAGTACGGACAACAGGTTCATCACATTATGGGAGTGAAATGGCACTCCAAAGTTGAGGTACAAGGAACAGTAAGTTTCTTGTTAGCCAAACATATAAATTGCACACAAATTCGCCATGAAATTCTTGCAGTGTATGGTGCAATGCAATGTAGCATCCAGTCGTAGTGAAACAGCGCCAACAATTTGATGAAGACCATTCAGTCTTTCCAGCAAGCTCAGTGCATATTTGACAGGAAAGAGATTTTCCATCAAAGAGGAAATTCACACAGCAGTCCTCAAATTGTTCCATGACTGAGGCGCACGTTTATATTTTCAAGAAACTGAACAGTTTGTGGGATGTTACAATTGTTGTTTACAGGTTTTAGTGACTGTAGTGAAAAGTAGTATCTGCATCACTTTGAATTGTATTGCAGCATACAGTAAAAGTTACTCAGTCTGCCATAGTAACAGGTAACTTTCTTTCTGAAGTCTCATAGTTTCCTGCTGCTTTCACACCTTTCTTTGACAATCATCAGATGTCAGGTTACTCCTGGATGCATCAGTGAATGGAATCCTACTCTGCTGACTGAGTACCCATTCTGTGTTTTCCCATACCCAACTCCACAGACCAATGCTTTGGGGGAGGGATGCTAGTGCTATCTGAGGCCACATTGATAATGTGGAGACTTGGATCCTGTCTTGACCATAGTTGCCTGATATCCCAGATATCTGGTTGGAAACCCAACTCCCAACTGTACTTTGTTGGGATAGATACAATTCCTGGTTACATAAAAATGGACAACATTATATAAAATGATGTGGTCTTCACTTCAAATTGCTCATTACCAATTTCTAATGAGGGGCAGTCTTGTATGAGTTACTGACTTAAACTCCTCCTTTTATTAACAGCGCTAAGTGGCCATACTTGACTAAATAGCCATTGTTTTCGAGTAGTGCATCAGAGGTCAATCGTGACAGTGCTTTGTAATTCTCTGCTGAAAAAATTGAATAGGGTTGTGCAGTTTCCTTCCCCTGTGGCAGCCTTAGTCGTCATGATGATCTTATCAAAACATTCGAAAGAGAAATTGTGACGAAGGAAGCTGGGATAATTTTTTAATTTTTACTTCCCCCTTGTTTTGCAATATGCCTCCTTCAAATTTGTTTCTTCACTTTCAACTAATTACCATTAACATATGTGAATTGTAATCTGCATTTTCATAAAAGAGAAAGGCAGCCCCCTCAGGTTGAATTTTGTCTGTGTAATTGATTTTCTAATTTATATTGAGTATTCCTAGTTAGTATCTTTTATTATAGGGCAAAATCAGTCATTTTTATGTAACTTTAATTCCGATGTGGACTTATAAACAAATATAAATGGGAAGTTGTGCACTGGCCATACATAACTGTGTATTATTGGGAGGATGTGAAAAGTGAAAGTAGAAGACTGTGAAACGCAAGTGTGCATCTGTCGGCTACATCATTTACAGTAGACAGTACTGCACACCCCTATGTTTTCAGCCAGTATGTAGACACCGAGGACAACAAAGGAACAAAGTAGGCAAACCACAACAAAATGGCAGTTTACTTGCAGCACAGTCTAAACTATGTTGAAAAATGATTTGACTTTGAAGAAAGTGTCTACAGGACTTTCAAACCATTTCCACTGACAGTGAAACAGAGCTCAGTTTCAGAATATCTAGAAGTTATTTCTTGCAGATGGGGATTTGATGTTTGAAGAATGTGTGCAGTTAAAGAACTTTCTCAAGGATGAAGAGAAGAACTTTTCAAGCTGAAATCTGATTAGTGGAAGGAATTTTTTTTCATTGTTATGAAAACTATGACAACTTCTTAAAACTTTTCCATTTTGTTTCAGATGATGGTGAACACTTGGTGAGCTGAGAGGAACCTTTTCCCAGCAGCAACATTAGAAGCTGAAATAATAATAATAATAATAATGAAGATGGTTTAGTGATTTACATGTCTCCAGTTTTATTGAGGAAGAAGAGAAGATTCTATGAAGGAGATTGAAAAGTGAGCAAAAATCTCAATAAGGTAAAAAAAAAAAAAACATGGAATTGTAGCCTGTGTGTGTTTAGTCTTGGTTTTTTAAAAAATATCCCGATTTAGTTCAGAAAAAACTTGGTGTCTGGTCTGTACTAATACAGCTGCCTTCTAAATGGGCAGTGCACAGCTCTTTTGCATTTTCTTGTGGGTGCCTATGAGCCACAACTCTTATGCTCTAAACAGGTTGTCGACTCCAGGCTACCACTGGAAGATGGTTTGTCTCACAGTAGTGGTTCTCTGTTTGAATGATGTCACTGTGGTGTATGACAAATTGACAGGCAACTTATCATGCTGCTATACACTCACAATGTAGATAAGCCTGAAATGATCCTTCAGAGCATGTTTACAGACAACACAGTTGAAGATTTTAATGAATCTGTCTCACAGAGACTTCTGTTCAATAGTAGATTATGATAAATATTCTGGCCAACAAAGTATCTGATTCCATTAAATTTTCAGCTATGTTTTTTCAATAATTGCAAATCTGCTGTTCAAAAATGGAAGCCTTTTGGATTGATATTTTGTTTGAAATTTCTTTCTGTTTCTTTGATGTTTGAGATTATAAATTTCATGTGTTTCAAATTATTTGGTTATGAAAATGCCTCATAGCACTTCTGTGTCAAATAGGAACTGTTATAATTTTTCATAACCACTAGAACAGTTCCTGAAGTTAATATTGTAAAAATGTACCTTTGATGCTTTGCACCCGTGAGTTGAGTTGTGCTATCGTTGTTAACTTTCTCAATAGTTTTAGTGAGGTTACTGAATGAGAGTAGTTGTCTTGGACTTGATGTCACATGGAACCAAGTGCAGTTTTATCTGTTGGACTGAGTAATGTGAACTCAGTGTATATCATGAACTGTAATTTGCTTTTATACTTCTGCAACTTTGAAATCAGTGACTCTTTTTTAGCCAGTTGCCAAAGCTTTAGAAATGTGGTTTAGCTGTTGATTACATTTGGAGAATTGGGCTTATCAAAAGCTACAATGTTGTTTCATCAGCAAGTCAAGATATTAACTGAAACTATATGACCTAGAGCCCACATGAATTGTACTTCTAAATATATTTGGATGGTGAGCTGAGCCACAAAATACTTCAAATCATGTCGATGATTGTTGATACTGTTTTCTAGGTTATGCAACAAATGTAATTGGAACTCTATCCTACAGTGTCATATCCCAACATTACACTTCAGACAGTTCTGACAAACAAGTGTTACATCGTTTCAATATTTTCTTGTTGTTTGGAGTGAGTAACGGGACTCTTATAATACACAGGAAGAGAGAAGAAATAAAGCTCTTGATATCAGAGGCAGGAAGGGTCTTGGAAGATAAATTGAATGGAATGGAAGGGATAAAAATCAGAAATTTTTGACATTCCTACCTGGAATTTCCGTTGGTTGTTTTAAAAATGCTAAAATTCCACCAACCAACATATTGCCCCCTGCCAGTGGTGTGGTGTGATGTGATGCAACATGGAGGGGCAGCTGGTCAGCACACCTCTGTCCTAGGATTTTTTTTACTGTGAAACCACTACTACTCGGTCAAGCAGCTCCTCACAAGACTGACTGCATTTTGTACCAGTCACAGTCCCCCCCCCCGAGGAAAAATCGCTGGCAGATAGTCGAATGGCGCAGCTAAGGAGGCAGACAGTGGAATGGGTAGTGTGTTAAAGAGCAGTTCTAAGATGAACATAAGACAAGAATAATGGAATGTAGTCAAGTTGAATCAGGAGATGCGGAATGAATAACGAGGGATGATCAGCGAGTTTGCGTTTGAAAGCTGTACGAGGAGGGGTGAAAAAGCTTCTACCCTAACAAATAAAGATTGAAAGAAATTTCATAATATAAATTTATTTGTATATATAATACCTGTGTACACCAATACACTTGGAGGCATGCTCAGATAACTTCTGCAAACCATTCAAAGAAAAGATCTTTGATTTCAATTGCAACAAAGCATCAGTCACTGCATCATCATCATCATCCTTTGAGGTATTTTTTTTCGGTTTGGGACAAGGAAAAAGTCTGACCCAGTCAGATCTGGAGAATATGGCAGGTGACACGTTCCACATCATTACGAAAGAATCGTGTTCATGATCCATGGAACAACTAATATAACTAACTAGAATTGGAAGTTTTTCATTGTCCATTATACGAGGTTTGTCCGGAAAATACGTATAAAGGTTGAATAATGTCTTTATGTTACAGGTTGCAGTCACCATCAGGTGAGACTACTGCAGTAATCAATCAAATCAATGCTCAGTTCGAGTCAGAGCACTCTGCGTGAAGGTGGGAGTGTGCAGCAGCTTGTGTTCTTACAGACCGTGGATTGACAGAATGATTGCTGACAAGCTGTCAACCCTCAAAACAATTGTTCACAAAAACTTGAAATGAAGAAATTGTACCGAAGCTCTTGACACCAGAACAGAAAGCAAAGAGGGTTGAGTGCTGTAGGGATTGGTTGGAAGCAGAGGAATGAGGTGACTTTCTCAACCGAGTCATCACTGAAGACGTGTCCTGGTATTAGAAATTCGATGTGGAGCTCAAAGCAAGGAATGGAAACTAGCAGGAGAACCGAGAACAAAAGAGTCGCGAAAATCAAGGTCCAGTGTGATGACAGTGTTGATTCTTGGAGCATTGTTCACAAGGAATTTGTCCCTCCCAGCAAGAGAGTGAACGGAAATTTTTACGTTGAAGTTCTGACACGTCTCGGAGCTCTTGTGGCAAGAGTTTGACCCTTCATCACAAGAATGCACCCGCACACATGTCGCTCGTTGTGTTTTTGGCCCGAAGCTCAATCACCACTGGATTTAATCCCGTGTGAGTTCTTCATGTTCCCAAAAATGCGTAATGGTGTGGCATTGGGAGATGTGGAAACGACATGGCAACTAAACAACATCACAACTGAAGACTTTCAGCAATGTTATCAACAGTGGAAATGGCGTTGGCAGAAGTGTATCACGTCTCAGGGTGAGCACTTTGAAGGAGACCATATTGTAATACCTGAATAATTGTAAAATAAAGTTATTATGCAACTTTTATATGTATTTTTCGGACAAACCTCGCAGATTAGGAAATGAGACACTGAAGATAATAGAAGTGTTTTGTTATTTGGGTAACAAAATAATTGATGATGGCTGACACAGAGAGGATATAAAATGCAGGCTGGACTGTATATCTGAGAAAGAGGAATATGTTAGGAGTGGATGTAAATGTTACGGAGTCTTTTCTGGAGGTATCTGCGTGAAGTGTAGCCTTGCTCCGAAACGAGATGTGAACAACAAGCAGTTGAAGCTAGAAAAGGATGGTATCTTTTGAAATGTGTTTCTAGGAAGAAATTTTGATGATTACGTGGATAAAACATAAGGTAAACTCTGTCCATCGGTACTGGCCGACCACCGTGTCATCGTTTACCAATGACGTCCAGCACACCACTATCCTGCCTGTGTCAGTTTTCTTGTCCTCGAGTTCCTCAGTTGGCATCACAAGGGTGAATGTACACTTTCCCAATCCTCTCACCCAGAAAAATCCCTGGCAGTACAGGGAATCTAAACCTGCGTCCTCGCCATGATAGGCAGCAGCAGTGAACACTAAGTTACAGAGGTAGTCAATAAGTGGATAGATGACTACTACTGGCACTCGACACCCTCTGCACTGCACCTAGAGGTGGCTAATGGAATAATTATGCAGTTGCAAATCAAATTACCAGGGACATAGTATTGAAAGAAATTTTCAGCACAACATGAGTAAAAGAAGGAACTGGTTGATAAGACATACGCTGATGCATCGAGGAATCATCAATTTGGTGTTGGTGGGATTTGAGTGAGAGGAGGAAAAACTGTTGAAGGGGAAATACAGTAAGCAGGTTCAAATAGATGTAGGCTTGCATAGAGAGCTGCATCAAACCAGTCTTTGGACTGAAGACCACAACAACAAAAACAGTTGGCTGTGTGTAGGAATTTTCTGTGGTCAGGAAAGCAATGAGAAATGATTTTCTGATTAAGAAAAGTGCAAACACTATACATTAATGTGGTGTAAAATGTTTCTTGAGCTGTTTATGAAGCCAGAGAAATCTTATATTAGTTCTTTTGGCATGATAAACCTGTACACGATGATTAAACTACACCTACCCATGGGTTTTATGCAACTTGCAATGCCTACAAATGTCATGGGCAAGATTTTCATTTCTCTCACCCACTACATGCAAATTACTAGTCCTACATAAAAAAATGAACAGGATCTTTTTGTTTGAAATTTAATGTAGTCATTTCTTTTTGGGAGGGAAGGGGATACATTTTTACTAGAAGCCATAGTTTTTGAATTATTTAACAAAAAGTACAAGACAGGCATTCAAATGCCTTTTTTCTTGAATGCCACAGAAAGTGTGGTGTCCAACAAAGTACAAAATGTAATGTAGTTAATTTTGATACAAAAAGGTTCTGTTCATTGTTTTTGCAGGACTAACAGTGAGCATGTAGGGAGGAGAGAAGATTAAAATCATGGGTGTGGTTCTTGAAGATGTTGCAGGTTCCATAAAACTTTATGGCAGGTGCAGCTGAATAACCCTGTGTATGATCCAGAAGATTCAACAACATGCTGATCAAACCTCATGGTCAAACATGGCTGCTGATAGAAAATAGGTGGTTCATATTGGCTTGAGTATCCCCATTATGTGACTGCTGTAAAGAAGAGGATGTGGGGTGTTCTCCGTCAGCTTTTATACCCACACTGGTAAGCCAAAAGGCATTAAAATATACAAGGCATGCCAGAAAAGTAAGTACCATTGTGGGAAAGGACTCATGAAAACATTTCTTCAGACCGTAACAGCCACCACTGTTCAGACATTTGTCATAGCAGTAATCCAACTTTTCTATGCCCTTTTCATAGAAAGATAATACCAGTTAAGACCTCCAATACTGATCACACTTGCTTACATCATCATAGGTGTTCAAGCACCTTCATCCTGACTGATGATGAAGTAAAAGTGGTAGTCCGAAGATGTGAGATCAGCACTGATTGGCAGGTGGTCTCACTGTTCCCAAGTGAATTGTTTAGTAAGGATTTCAGTGCCACCAGCAGAAATGAAGCATCATAATGATTCGATTGAGAGTTTTGCATCTTTTGTTTTGAATAGTGTGATGGAGTTCTCTCGGTGTTTTGCAGTATCATACCGCTTTCATGGTTTCAGCTCTGAGAAGGAACTCAACAAGCAGAATGCCTTGTTGGTCGCAGAATCCATTTCACCTGACATTTTGCACTTGCAACTTCATTATGATTTCTTTTTTGGGGGTGGTGGAGGATTGTCGGACTGTCAGTTCCTTCACTCCATAGATTGTTGATTTTATTTTGGAGTGTCATGAAGACCCCAAGTTTCATCACCAGTCACGATTCTATTTAAGAACTCATCTTCCTCATCACTGTATTCAGTGCTGAAATGTCAAAACTCTGCCAAGGTACATAATTTTGAAAGCATTTTTCAAACGCAATTCACAAAAATTTAAGCAATTTATGACTGAGTCATGCAAAACAGTTTTTGAAATACATTCTTATTGTGAACCATGTGTTTTCTCACCCATACCATCAGTGACAACAGAAGGCTGTCCAACACATGCTTCGTCATGAGTGTTTCTTCAACTGTCTCATCCACTTTCTCACCGTAAATGTCTACAAGTTGATGAATTTCAGCTGGCTTAATGTTCTGTGTGTTGGAACTAAACATAACAGAGCACACTTCACAGTCACTGGGCTCAGAGGTTGTCCTAAAGATTTTGACTGATCACTAACAAATATAAATACCACAAAATTGAGCTGCAGTGTCAAGACAATGAACCAGAGAAATGTGTGAACCTACAACACAAGTGCTGCAGTGGCAGTAGAATGATTTGGCAATTACTTTCAGGATGCACCTCATACTTAGGACTTCAATGGAAGTGCCTGTCGCCTTTTAATGTAAATTTTTGCTTATGATGGTAACTATGTTTAAGCAGTGTGTGTGTGTGTGTGTGGCAAGGGGGTAATTAACAGTTGAACTATCTTTGTTTTGTTTATCTCTCTCTAGTCATGACAGGTAATGTGAATCAAGGACAAAGGTACTTTCTGAGTTACCTTAGTCAAGCTCCAACCCTTCTGTCCTGTACAGCTACTTGCTTTTATCCTGAGGTTGTTACTCTCTGGTCAGCAGGTGCTCCTAAAAAAGTTGCATACATTGTGTACAAAAATCTACATTTACAAAGAATTTGTGGGGCCAGACATGTTAGTAATGCTCAAGATATGGTGTGACTATTGGTATAGGGGTAATTCAGAAAATATCACCTGTCTACATTATGGCGCAACTGGAATATGCTTGCTCAAATAGTGACAATGCATTCAGCTGAACTGGTAACCAGTGCTTCATATACCAACATCGTCTCCCCCTATAAAAAAAGAAATTTAGAGGCAGTCACATAAAAAAAAAGCTGCTTTTCCTCTCCTAAACACTCGAAAATTGTGTGTATGTAGTTTGTTTTCATGTACAGGGTGTATTAAAAGAGCTGTCACCATTACCTACACTGCTTGCATGGTGTTAATTTGCACACAGATTTCTGGTTGTTCCACTGGAAAGCTTACCAAGACATTTACAGCATAAAACTGATACCTGCTTGTATTTTAAAAAATGTACACAGCTCAAAGGTAGTGCAACTGCAGCTCTGTAGAATTACCATGCCTTTCATGCAGTACAACATTTTTAACCTCTGGGATTTGCTATGAAGTAATTACTCAATGCCATACGAAAAAACAAAACACCCTCACTGCTAATATTTCTCACATACGTAATAGGTGATGGGAACAATGGAACCAACAAAATTAAGAAGACCATTAGCATTTTTTTTAAATTCATCTATCTTTTACAGTAAATTTCAACCATAAATGTTTCGTAGGCACATTACAACATTAACAAACACTGCATTATAAATATAATTTGGGACTTCAGTGTGCAACTATATACATGACCATTTTTATTACTTAAGGGTTAATTTTATCAACTTACAGAAACAGTTAGTTTAAGAAACATTTAATCATGCCGATGGTCACCTGTTATCTCACTGCTACATAGTGTTAAACCATAAGCTAGGTGGAAGACTCACTGGACGAAAAATTGTTAGAACTACCTACATACATTGGTTAAAAGCACTTCTGCTGGTCTCAAAATACTTTATTGTGCGCTTCTGTTCCAAATGACAACTTCACAGCTACAGTAATTTCACCAATAAGGTGGGCTACAAATAGGTTGTAATATTCTGACCTGAGTAGCTCTTCAGCAAATAGAGCTACATAATATGTGCTACTGTTTTTACATGACCACTAATGCTAGTCATGTTTACAATAGAAACAATAATTAGGCCCAATACATTTAAAATTGTATGCCTACAGCCAGAATGTACTACTTGTTGAAAATGAAAATTCATCAAAATACTTGTAGTACACACTGAAATACCTTGCATCCATTCTCTCTTGCTGCAATAAAGCTAAATCTCATAGCCAAAGGCAGTTGTACATTGTTGAGGGGAACTAGAACAGCTAGTAAATGTAACTAAATAATATCTGTATTCATTTGAGTTTGTTTCACCAAGATCCAGATTATGTTGTCACTTATGTCCCCTTGTTCTCACATTAACCGATTAGTTTTCAATTTTGGCCAATTGATACAAGACAGACTTATAACTCCTTCATGTTCATTGTTATTGGCAATAACTTTATTAGCTCTGATGACAATACAAAACTTGATAAACAAGTCAATGCAATCTGTGCCAGCACTTACCTCTTTCAAATTTTGTTTACATTCAGTGCTATTCATTTTGTTCTAAGGCTTGTGTTTAGTATAAATAACCAATGGTGCATCTGTAGGCCATACCAGGTCCAATATTAAAACTGCCTCAATTTGATCCCATAGATTGCCACTTTACTGATGTGGCATTTAATAAATTAAAAAGAGCATCTCTCTTGAAATATTTACAAACTGAATACTGCTGAACAAGATGTACGTACATTTTGACACAGTTATACAATTGAAAACGTTGACAGATGCTCCAAAAATTTCTTTTGCAACCTGAATACTGAAACATGTTCTAGGAACTACTTTAAAATGTTAAAATTCTACACTGGAAGACACTCTGTTTCATTTTTATATTACTGCAGAAGGGCAGGAGCAAGATAATGTACTTTCAGGTTCCAGTACTGACCATGGTCTTACTGTCATCCAGTTAGAAACATTCACACAATGTTAGTCATAGCAGAAGCACTTCCACTACAATGGTTGTGACAAGTATGCTCCTAAACCCTATTATTCTCATTTACTTTTTTGTGGTTTACATTGTTCACTGATAAACAATGGCATCCTAGCAGACACTGTAGAAATAAACTTCTTTGGACCAAATACATGTTAAATGTTTATTAGTATTTCTGTCACAACAATAGAAGGTAAGTAAGGTTGCTCCACACCAAAATTATAAAATTTTTTACTGCCAACACCAGTTGTTCTGCTCCAAAATCAAACTAAATTTTCAGGTCTTCTGTGTGGTCTGCAAGTTCCTTTATGTTGGGAGCATATGTTTTACTTAATAGGCAAGTTTTCTAGAACTTGTGATTTAGTAGAAAAAACTAAAAGGCGATGAAATGAGAAATTAGAATGTGTGAGAATCACTCCAATTAGGCCAGTGGCTATATAATCTTGGTGGTGCACGGAACTGGGTTCTCAAGGCTGAGAAGAGACAGAAAAATGAAGTGAGATGTTTATGTTCCTTTGAAAGATCTAGAGACACTAGGAAGGATTATGTATGCCAATCAAGGACTATTTAAGACCATGACAGTTGGTCCTCTTGACTAGGGGTGTGAGAGAACAAACCACCACAGAAGAAAGGGAAAAATATTGTGAACTGCTATGCCAGATAGACAAATGTGTAAATTCATTAACTGAACACATAACAGGTATTGACTAGTAATAAGTTTCGCCAAAGCTAGTTGTCATTGGTTAGGTCAATACATGCCTAAGATGTCATTTTTCATGAGTAACACTGTGTGAACAAAGAACAGCTCTCAAGCATACTAAACATCAATGACCCGCTGCCTACTGGAATAACAAAGTTTCTTTATGGACCACATTTTGATTACTTGGCAGAAGCAATCTCTAGTTTATAGTGGGCTGTAATGATATCAAGCATAATATCTCACATCACCTCATAACTTTGGCATTCTGCTGTTTTTAGGGCAGTGCTTAACAAATCAAAGAAGTTCGCCAAGATATGGCACCGTTTTTTATAATACCTGCCACTCTGCTTGTGTCATGTTAATGGAAACTGACAATCATAGCACCCACAATGGTTCAATTTTCACTTTCACAAAAAGAAAACCAGACTGTCTGTGGGTTTGGTGTTCAGCAGGGGGCAAAACCTTGTTAGTGGTCTCGCTGCGAGACTCAAAAGCATTCTAATGCCCGTGCTTACATCACCGGGTTTTGAGAGAACTGTCGGAAGGCAGCAGTGTTATTCTTGGCAGGTCCTGGCAAAAATTACTATTGGGACAGCAAATGCATTAAATCACTAGAAACTGCTGTCAGGTAGAACCACTATACTCAATAACAACCAGAATCATTTCTATAAGTATCGCATATGAGTGCAGCTTATGGAAACTATATGGACATGAGTTCAAAATCCCTTTCTTATCTGCAGGAATTTACACTAGATTATCACACAACAGCTGTAGGGGCCTAGAATAAGTTTATTCATTGAGAATACAGAAAATTGCGACACTCTCATTCCGTTATTTTCAACAGAACAACCAAAGGAAATGGAAAATCTAGCTGAAGAAATTAATAAATTACACCACAAAATTCAATTCATTTCATGTCACTGTAGGAATGAAACATTAACAAAACTTTTTATATAAAATTCTGAAATTTCCAGGAAGCCAACAATTACCAGGGTTACCATCCATATCAATATAAAAATGTGTTCTTCAGAAGAATGTTTAATCACATGCGTAATGATCCAATGGATACAAGTGAAATATAAAAAGAAACACAAATTGTAAAATCAGCTGCCTCCAGTTATGAATACATTCCCACTGTAATACATAAATTAAACCAACCACCCACAAACAGGAAGACCATCTTTGTAATAAGCTGACCTTCCTCAAGGAAGATTTCATGCCAACCTCTTCAAGTTGTATGACATAAAAATAAGCTTCTTCACAAGCAACACAATACTGAAAGCACTAAGCAAGAATATCACAAGTCAGGTATGTCCAAACTTCTGCAATAAACAAACTGGTAGAAGCACAGGGATGCACTCTGTCTTAACATCCAAAACAAATCTGACTTTGCAGAATAAGTTACTGGGCAAGAATTGTGGCAATCAGTGTAGAAAAGAACCAGGCAAGAAATCTGACTTTCTTGAAGGAACTGAAATATCTTTCAACAGAGATACAGCACCAGTCTACTTGCTCAATGACAAATCTTGCCTTCACAACTATGAAGGCTTTATATTTCAAAAATAATTAAATAAAAAAAAACCCTGCCCCCCCTCAATCTCTCTTTACATCTTACCTACATTGATATCACTATAAATAATCTTGCATGATATATCTAAGCCTTCTACTCTTGTTTTAAAAGTAAACTTCATCTACATAGCAAGAGCTGCAAATATTGGAACTTAACTCTATTTTTGGGCATTCATGTTCAGTTTTGATAAAAGTATTTACCCACACACTTTTATTGTCTCTGAGCAAAGTATGTTATATCTTCATAACACGCATCAGTTGTACAGTGCTGGCTAAGTTTAGTAATCAATTGTGCCTCATGGGCATGACTATTGTCTGAAGTAGTGATGGAAGGAATTGACACTTTGAATGCTGCATAGAGGGCTATGTGAGTGTCTTTTCTGAGCAGCACATTGCAAATCATACCAGATAAGCTCAATGTTCAAATCTGGGGAGTTTAGTGGCCAGTGGAAGTGTTTAAATTTAGAAGAGTGTTCCAGGAACCACTTTGTAGCAATTCTGGACCTGCCAACTGTATCATTGTCCTGCTGGAATTGACCGAGTCCATCAGAATTCCCAATGGACAGGATGCTTATGTATGTGTCACCTTTCAGGGTCATACCTAGCCATATACTCCAACTGCATGCCTCCTACATCATTACAGAGCCTCCACCAGCTACAACTGTCCCCTACTGACATGCAGTGTCCATAGATTCAAGAGGTTGTCTCCATGCCTGTACGTGTCCAACTGCACGACACAGTTTGAAATGAGACTTGTCCGACCAGGCAATGCGTTTCCACTCATCAACAGTCAAATATCGTTGTTGATGGACCCAGGTGAGGCATAAAGCTTTGTGTCGTTCAGTCATCAAGGGTACACAAGTGGACCTTCCGCTACAAAAGTTCATATCGGTGATGGTTCACACTCTGACACTTGTCCATGGCCCAGCATTGAAATATGCAGAAGGGTTGCACTTCTGCCACTTTGAATGATTCTCTTCAGTTGTTGGTCCTGTTTTTGCAGGATCTTTCTTCGGCTGCAATGATGTCGGAGATCTTATGTTTTACTAGATTCCGGATATTCACTAAATGCTCATGAAAATAACCACTTCATTCTTACGTTGGAGATGCTTTGTCCCATTGCTCATATGCCAACTATAACACCACATTCAAATTCACGTAAATCTTGATAAGCTGCCATTGTAGCAGCACTAAGCAATCTAGCATCTGTGCCAGAAAAATGTTGTCTTATATAGGCATTGCCGACTGCAGTGCCATAATCTGTATGTTTACAAATCCCTGTATTTGAATACGCATGCCTAAGCCAGTTTTGTTGGCAATTCAGAGTATATACATATCCAGTGAGAAGATAATGTTATGTTACCAATCCACATACTGTGATGGAAGAGGTACATGGCAGGGAATGTGTTCTGTTGTTTGGTGGTTGATGGTATTCTGGGACCATTTTATCCTCAGAAAAAAAACCTCTTACCTTGATATGCTCAGGCTGTTACTATGACTGGCTGACTCCCGAGACACAGTCTTTTTCCAGCAATATGGTGCACTGTGGCAGATGTTGCGGACCAGGTGTTACGAGGTATGCTGAAATGGCAGGGGTGGTCCTATTCCCTGGTGTTCTAGGCCAACAGGCATTAGAAACGTGGGCTTCTTTCTGTGAGCACATACCAAGGACAGATTCTAACAAGCAGCTGTCAACCACATCAAAAATTTAATGAACAAAATCATTTCTGTCCTTGCCACAGGTGATGCAGATATAATGTGCTGAATGTGGATCGATCCTGATAACAGACTGGAAATTGTGCCCACCACCACTGGTGCACACATGTTGAAATTGATTAAACTGCATAAAACTTTGTGACAATACCTTAGGTCTAATTTGTTTGCATGCTGTTACACAACATAAGTGTTCTGTAACTTTTGAGACACTCTGTTTATCCTCTGCCCATTGCAGGTTAAAAACCTTATTGTGCTGTCAGAGCCCTTGATATGTTCTCAGAAAGAGGCTAAACCACCACACATTTCAAGTCACCTGCTGTCCAGTTTATGTGGTGTTTGCTCCACTGACAACATATACATTTTTATGCCTCAATAGTCAACACGCGATCTAGTGTTGCATGCAACTTGGCATCACAATATGTGGTTGAAAACTAGTAGACATGGGTCTGCAGTGATTCCTGTTGTGTTTGAGACTGACTGTCAATGGCAACTTACAATGTTCATCTCGATGACTAACTACGAGTTAGGATCTTAATGTGGCCACATTGTGTGGTACAACATTCCTTGTAGACAAGCATTTGGGAGAGAATAATCCCATACGAGGAGGGTTGAGGAAAGAGCATGTAAGAGGCACATTATAAAATATGTGATGAAGGGAGGCAAATAACGTTGAGTAGCATCTATCGACCCACTTCACTGAGTGGTCAGCATATCTGACTGCCATGCAGTTCATTTCCAGTCATGTCGCACCTTCTCTCTGCTCAGGGAGTGGGTGATATGTTGTCCTTATTATTGATTCATCATCGCCAGCATGAAAGTCACCCACCGTGGTGTCAACAGAAAAGACCTGCTACTTGTCAGCCAAACTTACCCAGCAAGTGACTCCCAGGTATCAATGTCCATATGACCACTTCATTCCACCTAGAGCATTAGAAAGGGAAACGTACCAAAGAGGAACAGTGACTAAATATGCTAAATGTGTTGGGCTATAAACAAACAAAGATACTATTTCAAAATTTAAAAGCTTTTGTCTACCTTGGTCACCAAAGTCTGAACATTATGGCCTTTCCTCAGAAACATACAGTGATCAGAAGTCCAAAGTAGCAACCGAAAAAAGATATCTTATCAGTGTACTATCAGATATGAGGCTCCTCTGAAATTGTCTATGGAGGTTTTTTACTTTCTCCTACATAAAGGGTGAGATGAACTCCACTGATAAAATTCAATTGGTGGTTCAAAGATGTTTTATGAGTATTTTGGTACAATGGACCTTGGTCTCCTGTGGCTCACTGCAAAGTAATAATGTAATTATGATTTATTTAGTTTGTTACCTTCATTTCTTCTGAAAATACACTGTCCAGACACGTTAATGTGACTACCCGTCAAGACCTCGAATAACCTCTTTTTGCAGTGCACACCGTTGCGAGACATGCAGGAGGAGATTCATGGAAATGATCATATGGCATTAATGACTGGCAGACCCCATCCAGGCTCAATCAGTTGCCTACTGCAATTCTTTTCATTTTATGCTGCTTTTGAGACATGCTTGTTGATGACAAGAACAACACAATGCCCACTTTCCAAGTACACAAAAATCCCGTATCAAACTGGGCTCCCCCACGTGGCTGTGAGGTTCTGTATTAACAGGGGTGTGGAGCCATTACGATTTCATTGCCAAGTCCAGGTGTTCTAGGTTTCTCATGTGAGGATCCACGGACAATACACCCTCGCAGGGGGGTTCCCACAGATTCTCAGTTGGTTTATATCCGAGTCTTTGGTGGTTAGAGGCATGTGATAAACTCGTCCTGTTGCTGTTTGAACCACACATGAGCTGCGAGCTGTGTTGCATTGTACTGCTGGTAAATGTCACTATGCTGAATAAAAACAAACGGTGTGTACGGGTGGACACGGCCCTCGAGGACAGACGGATACATCTGTTGATCCTTTGTGCCTCCCAGAATATCATCACCACCCAGGGAATGCCACAGACTCCCTCCCCTGTCGTGCCCCATTCTGAGAGTTGTTGCAGTGTGTTTTGCTTTCAGACATTTAACAATGTGCATTCCAATAGCCATCTGTCATTTGAAATGCCTCTCAGTTCATTTGGGTGGTCAGTTGTTTAACAGATGCACGCCTCTGCAGCTGACATTCACCCCTGTCATCTGTGGCCCACGACTACACCACAGTATCCTCGGCACCAATTCTGAATAGCGCAATTTTGCTGAGCACAGTATACTTTAACCACACTGACATGCAAACAGTTTACAGACTTAGTCATTCCCAAATGCTTCCACCCTTTCCCCAAAAGCCAATGACAGTGCACATTTTGTCTCCTCCTTACAGTGACAACTGCACTGTTTTCTGTGGCTCCCAACATGCTTTGTATACCCTTCACTGCTAGTGGTGTTGTCTGTGAGTGGTTACTGCATGTTGATTTTGATTGCAGGCAGTGGTCACATTAATATTATGGACCAGACCATGTATCTACACAATAAAGAAAAAACCCAGTGTAGCATATCAACTGTATTTTGTCAAAAAATATGCAAGTTTTTTCCACAGAAACGGAAAATTTCTAAATTCGTTCCCCTGTTGAAAAAGAGTGATAATCTTGAAACAGAAAACTGCAGACCTGTCTCACTTCTCCCAACTTTCTCTAAGGTTTTGGCGATACTAATCAAATATAGAGTGACACATTATCTTAATTATGGAATCTGATAAACAGTAATCAGCATGGATTTCTAGCTGGGAGTGGTAGCGAAACAGCTGTACTGGAAAAAACCCAAAGGAAATAATTAGTAAATTGGGAGAGGGAAAAAGTGTTGTCAGGATAAATCTAGAGCTTTCAAAAGCCTTTGACACTGTTGACCACAGCATATGTTTGGAAAGCTTGAAGCTATAGGTATCAGAGGACCGGACCAAAAAGTGGCTTGAGTGGTATCTGAAAAAGAGGATGCAGGTGGTTGGAATTACAGCACCAAAAGAAGTGTATTAGGCCCCTTGCTGTTCCCCATTTACATTAATTATATTCATGTGCCAGAGAGAAAAGCTAGAATCAAGTTGTTTTGCTGAAGATACTAGTTTAATTGTTTGTTTTATGAAGCAGTCATTGCACACTATTGTGGACCATGTCCTACAAGATACACAAAAATGGCTCAGTGCAAACAAGCTAACACTGAATGCAACAAAAGAAACTAATTATGTGCAATATGTAAGAATAAGTGAACATGACGACCTACATCTCACTATGGAGGGAAACAACTTGAAAGAGTTCAGTGAGCAAAATTCCTGGGTATGCACATTGATGAGAAGATAAACTGGAAGGACCATGTGGTGAGCTTAGCACTAAAACCCAATTCAGCATGTTTTGTACTTGGAATAATTTCAAGAGTTTGTAGTAATGACTGTACCAGATTAGTATATTTTGGCTATTTCCAGTCAATTGAGGCCTATGGGATAGTATCCTTGAGGAAAAACAAATTGTTGTTTAAATGAGATTTTCAAATTACAAAAACACCCTTTTCAGATAATGACCCAGAGCCCACATCAAACACGTTGTAGGCCCCTTTTTAAAGCATTGGAAATTTTTGCAATTCCATCATTATACATTCTGAAATGTCTGTCGGTGATCAAACAAAATCGCGACAAAATGAAAAACCAATACAGGTTACCATTCACGGCAATGTAAAAATCTCCACTTACAGGCTGTAATAAGGACCCAAAGTCAGAAACATGTATGTAATCAAGGAATCAAAATTTTTAATGCACTACCAAAACATATCAAAGAGCTGGAAAATTAGGATAAATTTAAAACTCTTATAAAGAACCACATGCTTGACAAATGTTATTACAGCATAAGTGAATAGCTGTGCACAAATGTATAAGGATTTAATTTCATGTGAAGAACAAAATTTCATCAGTGAATGTGTCTGGCAAGCCCATAAGAAGATCAATAACCACATGCTTAAAAAATGTCACTAAAGTATAAGTGAATAGCTCTGCTCAACTGTAGAAAAATATATGATGTGGCAAATGAAATCACAACTTCAAGGAATAGGTCTGTCCAGCACATAATTTCTTGTGTCATAAAAACAGTTATTTGTTGTATATTGTAATAAAAATGAGATAAATTAATATGAATACAGCACAAATTTGATCATTGGGATGTTGTGGTCTTAAGTCCTGATACTGGTTTGATGCAGCTCTCCATGCTACTCTATCCTGTGCAAGCTGCTTCCTCTCCCAGTACCTACTGCAACCTACATCCTTCTGAATCTGTTTACTGTATTCCTCTCTTGGTCTTCGTCTACGTTTTTACCTTCCCTGCTGCCCTCCAATACTAAATTGGTTATGTCTGAGAACATGTCCTACCAACCGATCCCTTCTTCTACTCAAGTTGTGCCACAAACTCGCCTTCTCCTGAATCGTATCCAATACCTCCTCATTAGTTATATGATCTACCCATCTAATCTTCAGCATTCTTCTGTAGCACCACATTTCGAAAGCTTCTATTCTCTTATTGTCCATGTTTCACTTCCATACCAGGCTACACTCCATACAAATACTTTCAGAAACGACTTCATGACACTAATCTATACTCGATGTGAACAAATTTCTCTTCTTCAGAAACGCTTTCCTTGCCATTGCCAGTCTACATTTTATATCCTCTCTACTTCTCATCAGTTATTTTGCTCCCCAAATAGCAAAACTCATTTACTACTTTAAGTGTCTCATTTCATAATATAATTCCCTCAGTACCACCTGACTTAATTCAACAACATTCCATTATCCTTGTTTTGCTTTTGTTGATGTTCACCTTATATCCTCCTTCCAAGACACTATTCATTCCGTTCAACTGCTCTTCCAGGTCATTTGCTGTCACTGGCGAACCTCAAAGTTTTTATTTCTTCTCCATGGCTTTTAATACCTACTCCGAACTTTTCTTTTGTTTCCTTTACTGCTTGCACAATATACAGATTGAATAACATCGAGGAGAGGCTACAACCCTGTCTCATTCCCTTCCCAACCACTGCTTCCCTTTCATGTCCCTCGAATCTTATAACTGCCATCTTGTTTCTGTACAAATTGTAAATAGCCTTTCGCTCCCTGTATTTTACCCCTGCCACATTTAGAATTTGAAAGCAAGTATTCCAGTCAACATTGTCAAAAGCTTTCTCTAAGTCTACAAATGCTGGAAATGTATGTTTGCCTTTCCTTAATCTAGCTTCTTAGATAAGTCGTAGGGTCAGTATTGCCTCATGTGTTCCAATATTTCTACGGAATCCAAACTGATCTTCCCCGAGGTTGGCTTCTAGTTTTTCCATTCATCTGTAAAGAATTCGCGTTAGTACTTTGCAGCTGTGACTTATTAAACTTATAGTTTGGTAATTTTCTCATCTGTCAACGCTTGCTCTCTTTGGGATTGGAATTATTATACTCTTGTTGAGGTCTGAGGGTATTTCGCCTGTCTCATACACCTTGCTCACCAGATGGTAGAGTTTTGTCAGGACTGGCTCTCCCAAGGCTGTCAGTAGTTCTAATGGAAGGTTTTCGACTCAGGTCTTTCACTGCTCTGTCAAACTCTTCATGCAGTATCATATCTCCCATTTCATCTTCATCTACATCCTCTTCCATTTCCACAATATTGTCCTCAAGTACATCACCCTTGTATAGACCCTCTATATACTCCTTCCAACTTTCAGCTTTCCCTTCTTTGCTTAGAACTGAGTTTCCATCTGAGCTCTTGATATTCATACAAGTGGTTCTCTTTAATTTTCCTGTAGGCAGTATCTATATTACCCCTGGTGAGACAAGCCTCTACATCCTTACATTTGTCCTCTACCCATCCCTGCTTAGCCATTTTGCACATCCTGTCGATCTCATTTTTGAGACATTTGTATACCATTTGCCTTCTTCATTTACTGCATTTTTATATTTTCTCCTTTCATCAGTTAGGTTCAATAACTCTTCTGTTACCCAAGGATTTCTAGCAGCCCTCATCTTTTTTCCTACTTTATCCTCTGCTGCCTTCACCACGTCGTTCCTCAAAGCTACCCATTCTTCTTCTACTGTATTACTTTCCCCCATTCCTGTCATTTGTTCCCTTATGGTCTCGTTGAAGCTCTGTACAACCACTGGTTCTTTCAGTTTATCCAGGTCCCACCTTTTTGCAGTTTCTTCAGTTTTAATCTACAGGTCATAACCAATAGATTGTGGCCAGAGTCCACATTTGCCCCTGGAAATGTCTTACAATTTAAAACCTGTTTCCTAAATCTCTGTCTTACCATTATATAATGTGAAATTTTGCAGTATCTCCAGGTCTCTTCCACATATACAACCTTCTTTCATGATTCTTGAACCCAGTGTTAATCATAGCTAAGTTATGATCCGTGCAAAATTCTACAAGATGGCTTCCTCTTTCATTTCTTCCCCCCCCCCCCCCCCCCCAATCAATATTCACCTACCACGTTTCCTTATTTCCCTTTTCCTGCTACCGAATTGCAGTCACCAATGACTATTAAATTTTCGTCTCCTTTCACTATCTGAATAATTTCTTTTACTTCATCATACATTTCTTCGTCATCTGCAGAGCTAGTTGGCATATAAAGTTCTACTACTGTGGTAGGCGTGGGCTTCGTGTCTATCTTGGCCACAATAATGCGTTTACTATGCTGTTTGTAGTAGCTTACCCACACTCCTATTTCTTTATTCATTATTTAACCTACTCCTGGTTACCCCTCATTGATTTTGTGTTTATAACCCTGTAGTCACCTGACCAAAAGTCTTGTTCCTCCTGCCACCGAACTTCACCAATTCCCGCTATATCTTACTTTAACTTATCCATTTCCCTTTTTAAATTTTCTAACCTACCTGCCCGATTAAGGGATCTGAAATTCCACGCTCCGTTTCGTAGAACGTCAGTTTTCTTTCTCCTGATAACGACATCCTACTGAGTAGAGCTCGCCCAGAGATCCGAATGGGGGATTATTTTACCCCCGAAATGTTTTACCGAAGAGGACGCCATCATCATTTAACCATACAGTAAATGTGCATGCCCTCGGGAAAAATTTCTGCCATAGTTTCCCCTCGCTTTCAGCCATTCGCAGTACCAGCACAGCAGGGCCGTTTCGGTTCGTGTTACAAGGGCAGATCAGTCAATCATCCATAATGTTGCCCTGCAACTACTAAAAAGGCTGCTGCCCCTCTTAAGAGTCACACCTTTGTCTGGCCTCTCAACAGATACTCCTCCGTTTTGGTTGCCCTATGGTACGTCTATCTATATCACTGAGGCAAGCAAGCCTCCCCACCAACGGCAAGGTCCATGGTTCATGGTTCATTGGGATGATGATAAATAAAAGTGGCGAGTGGATGAGTGTGTTATGCATTGCAAGGCAAAACACAGCCAACTGGGCACGGTATAGCAAGAGCCAACGCTGCAGCACACTACTGGAACAGAAACCTTTCATCATTTTCCACTATGGAAGTGTTTAGAGAACGTGAGCTTAAGTCCTAAACGAACATAGTGTGGATGTGTAAGCCCTCAGCCTTCGTGCACTAAATTCTTCTCATCTCAGTACCACAGCCTTCGCCATCGGCGTAACCGTGGAATGCAGTAAGGGGTTGGCTGTTCGACCACAAGAAGCGGCAGCCTGCCCTGAGTTACAAGGGGCTAGCGGAAATTCGCGGGGATTGTCAGCTGCATTGTTTTGCTGCTTTACCTACAACTCAGACTATTGTGGTCGTGACATTTCTTGTACCTATTAAGTGTTGCAACAATGTATTTGTATGATTTCAGCTGTTACAACTGCGACTCTTTGGCATCACGGTAATAGGGTACGGCATTTAACTGCACAGTTTTATTTTTCGCTATCGATTTGCTGTAGTACCTTAGAACATATTCTGAGGTCAAACAGAACGACCTCAACGCGAGCCAGCATGAATTTCGAGAATATAGATCATGCAAAACCCAATTCACTTAAACAGCACAGTTGTCCTGGTGAGTGAAATGCGTTTCGGAAATCAGTAAACACCGTTTTCCCCTGTCTGCCTTGATCTCTGGTTTTCAGACTGTCGTTCGAGTCGGGTTGCACGTAGTCGATGTTTTCGGAATCCATGCTGCTTAGCAGGGGGGAGCTCATTCAGTCTGAGGTAACTCGTTACGCCTGAGTTCAGAATTATAAATTTTCTGCTTGACCAAGATTTCGTGCCACCGTGAAGACCAGCCTAGACTTCAGGGTGGCTCTAATGCCACTCTTGATTCCTTGTGGATAGCTTGGAAGTTAATGCTGATAATCTCTGAGAACTGTACACAGTCGTATGCGTGAATACAAGGTGCGCTGATAAAAAGTAAAACATTTATTAACTGTCGGCTGCTACTTGGTAATCAGCACGTGATTACCGACGCAAAAGGTAATACAGAGTTTGACAGTAGGCGTACAAAAAATATCTCGTGACCAAAGACGTAAGCGTAGTTATGGCGATTCGCTTCTTAAAAGTTTACACAAGTACAGATGGAAATTGTGCTCGAATATCTGATACAAATAAAGCAATATACTGATGTGAGTTGGGCGTTTTACTGCTCTGTAACTGGCAACAGGATCGCGTTTACGTGTATGTTATCTGGCCATCACAACCAATTAAAATAAATCCTCCCCCCCCCCCGCCCCCCATAAGCATAAAAAAGCAAATGTCGGGCTTGGTAGTCTAGCGATAATGAGCGTGCAGGAACAGTAGAAGTCGCTAGTTCGAATCTCGGTGCCTTTCTTTTTTGTATTTTTAAGTGCAGTGTGCCATGTTTTTGGCTAAATATACCACTTAATCTTTTACCCTTGTTTTCGTCTGTCTGTTGCAGATCCTTTGCTTCGGGAACGGGGAGATGTATCAAGTTGAAATTTTTTTCACATACAGAGGTCGTGTTCCCTTCACGGTGTAAAATATACAGACCTAGAGGGCACTTTCTGTTGACCTACACTAATGAAAATTAGCAAGGAGCAAGGTTTTACAGTACACGTAAAGGAAAAATCCGAAAACTGGCAATTTGTTATTATATCACACGGAAATTGTTATCCAACATCGAACTTCAAATTACAACATCAGTAGTTCTGCGTTCATGTTGACTGGGTCCCAATACTAAACGTCAAATATCGCGCAAGAAATGGCAGTATTGTGTTTCGGAATGTAGCCGTCATCAGATATCCATATGCGATTACTGCATGTGCATATGTCGTTCAAAGTTGCATGTGAAGCAAAATTTCGCAGAATAGACGCAGTTAGCCTCAATGCAAAACTTCTAATTACTCTAATAACAGTAATACTTAAATATCTTCAACATTTCGCGGTCCTGTCACCAACTGTATAAACATTAATTTTAATAATGAACAGTCTCAGTTGCACCGTTTATCTAGAATTTACCTGTGTTTCAGTCGGGATAACCCAACCTTCTTCACAATAACATATCTACTGTCTGTCCATAGTGGACATCGCCAAGTTAATACTACTAATTCATAAACTATCGCCAGACTGTAAAACTTATCTGGCACTGCCTCGGCCCCACTTCGCGACCGCGATACGGCAGCCACGAGTGCTGTACTGGATCTCCACTATGAACACACAGTAAACACTGTTATTCTGAAGAAGGTTGAGTTATCCCTACTGAAACCTGGGTAAAGTCTAGGTAAGCGGTGCAACAGAGGCTGTTCATTATTAAAATAATAATACTGGTCGCCTGCTTCCTGCATGACTTTGTCACATTTATACTATTAAAATGAAAACATTCTCGAAAATCTTTTAATCCGTGGGATCGGTATCTTGCCAGGATCAATGTCGATAACGGGTGAAAATAGTCGAGATTCTCTACTCCCGGAACGTATGAACTGTCTACATACATAATTAAGTTTGTATAACATCCTCACCGAGCGAGTCCATTTTTTCGTTTTTTTTTGTATATTATGCAATGTACCTTTTTTCTCTTTTGAAAATGTGTCTTAATGACGTGTAAGATTTGGCAGTTCATGGATGACTGACATGCAATGATTCAAACCCATTACATTCTTATGCCTTGTCTTAAATAACAATGCTGCAATGAGACTGAAAATTGAAACCTATTACAGGGTTGCCACAACTTTCCCCCAAGTGAAAGACGTAAATTGTAAAAAAAAAAAGTAATGACATCTGTGTTTCTGAACGTGTGAACAAAAATCTTAAGTACTAACATCAAAATGTTGTGTAATGAACTGCTTGTAGATGGAGAAAGGAAGCCCAATATAGATATGTTTAATTAAGATCACTGATTTTATTTTCATAAAGCGAAACCTATTTGGTGACGAAAATATGCATTTTCTTGGAGTTGCGAGACACATTCCTGAAAGCAGTGATGGTATTTAAAATAATCTCAGAAAAAAAGTAGGCCTCTCGAAATAAATGTACAAGGTGGGGAAGAGGTGTATCAACCAACACTGTAGGTGACTGCTAATAAAATTATGCTTCTATGTTCGTAATTGTCGGTTATTACTCACTGAGTTATGTCTATTATCTACAGGTATTGTGTGATTCTTTTTCTTTCAATAAATACATGACTTCATAGTGTACAAACTGCCTGCGATTGCCACAATTTTTTTTTTTCTTATCGTCCATTCTTTCAAATATATAAACTACTTTCGAAGTGCCAAAATATACTATAATAAATAAATTTTGTATCAAACGCCGCACTGTACAATGTACTTGCTGTGAGACAGTCACGATTCCCGAAATACATCGCCTGGGGCCGAGGAGGGGCACCACAGTCCTAGGTCCATGGTAGTACCCGCACATTAGTGGCGAACTATGGGCTTTGGATCGGCAGGCCCGATCCGTTAGAGAGACCCACAGAAATGGCCTGCAATTTTTGCCCGCCACGAAAGTCCATTCATGTGGCCAGCCATTCACATGTCACAGTCACCACGTCGATGAAATGAGACCGCGGCGATAACACACGCAACGGGTAACTCGAGCAAATACTCTGAGAGTAGTCAGCAACTCACCGTAATGATGATCGCCCAGGCACATAGAAAAGACCATCAATCTCTATAACTAAATTTTTGGCTACAGCCTTTGTCAGAAAACGAAAGTTGTTGTGACTTTTTTTTACTGCCAGTTCATTTGTCCAGTTGCGGAAGCTGTCAGGCGCTGACGCCACGCTGCAACACACCACTGCCAGGCGGGCTGCATCGAGCACAGCCCCTGTAAATCAGCAACTGCACAGTCCAGCGAGCTAAGAAAGTTGCGACTCGGTCTGCAGAGGACCTTCGTGCACACGAGACACTAGAACAGGTGGTGCACACAACCGCGACAGTATCACTGCTGCTGCGGACCTTTCGCTGCATCCACCGTGACTCGTGCGGCCACTGGAGTGTAAGTGTGCCTCCCGGGCAGTCCCGTCGTAGCCGACAATTGGTGCCCAGCATCGACTCCGACTGCACGCCGCCTTCGCTTCCTGTCCACAGTGTTAACTATACAGACGGCGCTTCTACGAAATCGGCAAAAAATTATATACACCATTTAAAGAATATTATGTTTTTGAAGAAAACTACACTGTCAAAAATTCCCTTTAACTAACAGCTAAAATTAAAAACTTTTCCATTTCTGATGATGGTAATTCCGTATCCTTTAACGTAGTTAATTTACTTGTTAACATTCACATTTATGAGACTATTAAAATTACTGATGAGAATCTTCTCCAACACAAAAACCTAATGTACAAGAAATTAAAGATGTCATTAGGTTATTACTTCTGATACTCTCCTACAACTATTTCCAGTTTAACGCTGAAATTTTTTTTACGACCTTAAGCCTTTGCCGTGCCCATTTGTATAACAAGTACGCTTGCCAACAGTTTTGTTAAACATCACAAAAGGCAGTACTTTAAGAAATTGGTGTGACCTGAGCAATTTTCCAGTCTTTAGGTACGGATCTTTCTGTGAGCGGTTGTATATAATTACTAAACATGGAGCTATTGTATCAGCACACTCAGAGGAAATTGACTGGTATACAATCTGGAACGGAAACCTTGCCTTTAATAAGTGATTTAAGCTGCTTTGCTACACCGAGGATATATGCTTCTCATTTTGGCACTTTCTGTTGACTGGGCTTCGGGAATACTTGCTTCGTATTCTTTGCTGAAGGAGTTTCGGAAAACCACGTTTCTTAACTCTACTTTAGTAGCACTGTCATCAGTGACTCCACCGTTACTTTCGCGCAGTGAAGGTACTGATTGCGTCTTGACACTGGTGTACTTCATGCATGACCAGAATCTCTTTGGGTTTTTCGCCAGATTTCGAAACAGAGTTTTGTTGCGGAAATTATCAAGAGCATCTCGCTGTAGTAACCGCTATATTTAGAACTTCTGCAAAACATTGCTAGTCTTGCGGATTTTGGATTCTTTTAGTTTTGGCATGCTTTTTCGTTACTTCTGCAACAGCGATTTCACCCGTTTTGTCCATGGGGGATCAGTACCATCACTTATTAATCTATGTGGTATATATATCTCTCAATTGCAATCGATACTATTTCTCTGAAATCATTCCACATCTTTTCTACGTTTACATGATCAGATCGGAAGGAGTGGAGGCTGTTTCCTTAAAAATCGTTAAGAGCATTGTCAGCTTTTTTTAAACAGATGTACTTTAAGTTTCTTTTTGATGGTTGTAGGTGTTACACTATTCAGTGTACGGGCAACTGACTTGTGGTCGCTAATCCCTGTATTCGTCATGATACTACCTATTCATCCAGGAATATTTGCTACTATGAGGTCAAGTACGCTTTCGTAACCATTTATGCTTCGAGTGGGCTCACGAACTAATTGTTCAAAATAATTTTTTTAGAAAGCATTCAGTACAATTTCGGCAGACGTTTTATGCGTACCGCCGCCTTTAAAGGTATAAATTTTCCAGCATATCGAGGATAGATCGAAATCAACACCGACTATAATTGTGGGAGTGGGGTACCGATTTGAAATGAGACTCACGTTTTCTTTGAACTGTTCAGCAACTATATCCTCTCAGTCGGGGTCGGTAAAACGATCCAGTTTAGTCCGATTGACAAGTACAGCCTCTACCCAAACTATTTCGCAGGAACTATCTACTTCAGTTTCACTACAAGGTAAACTACTTCTGACAGCAATAAATACTCCAGCACCAACTATGTTTAATCTATCCCTTCTGAACGTTGTTAGGTCGTTTGAAAAAATTTCGGCTTAACATATTTCCGGCTTTAGCCAGGTTTCCGTACCTATAACTGTTTGAGCTTCAGTGCTTTCTATTAGGGCCTGGAGCTCTGGTTCTTTCCCAACACAGCTACGATAATTTACAACACCGATCGTTTCTACAACCACCTTACTGTGTGTTACCTGCCCCCTTTTAGACAGACGCCATTTCTATGTTTTCCTGAGACCCTCTAACCTAAAAATCCGCCCCCACTACCCGTGTAGTGGACTCCTGACCTATTAAGCGGAATCCGGAAACCCACCACACTATGGCTCAAGTCAAGGAATCTGAGGCCTACACAGTCACATAACCGCCTGAGCCTATGATTCATACCTTCCACTCGGCTCTGCACCGAAGGACCACAGTCGGTTCTGTCGATGATGGTGCAGATTATGAGCTCCGCCTTAAACTCGCTTAACCATATCCGCTAAACAAAAGGAGAGAGAATCTCCTCCAATCCAAAGCGACACAAGCCATTGGCACCGACTGGGGCCACCACCTGCAGTTGGGTGCACCATGTACTCTTCATGGCATCCGGAAGCACTCTTTAGAAATCAGGACTGACTCCCCCACCTTGTGCACACTGCCATCCTTCCACACCTTGGCAGCCATGTTACTAAGGGGGCCCAATTACGCGCCTATTATTGGAGTTCCGAACCACCAGCAAACTCACCTTCTGTGAACACCACGAATTTGCGTTCCAAGAAGGTTCCTCTGGAGACCCTACGATCGGCCCCTCGCAAAGTCTTTCGCTGCCTGCCATACTTTGGAATGATCTCTCACTCGACCACAGGTGAGGGATCAACCTGAGCGCTGCAGACCAACATAAATGTAGGATAATGACATCACTGCTGCTCAAAAATCTGCAGTCAGAGAAGACAACTCCAAATGCAAGGGGAAAAGACACAAGAATGCTATAAGTAAATATCAGAAACTTATCTATTATAAAGAACATTCCTAGATGTTGAAAGCGACCGAAATTGTTAATTCTACTTACGATGTTTTAAAAGAATTAACTTATATGGTAAAATAAACCAAGTCTGCTTTTCTTCATGGTTACGTGACGTTACATATATATCTGTTTTGTATTTTTATTCGTCCATGCCTTTCGTTTAAGCACTCACTCAAGCTAAACAGGTCTCTGCTGCCAAGTCATTATCAATTGTCATCGATGAAGGGTGAAAACAAAGGAAAGAGTATTCACTTTCTTTTGCCTGATGGCGGATTTAGGGAGTTGGGATGCATGGCAAAAGCGCATTCTTACGCGACTTTTATTTTTACCAAAGTACTTTTATACCGTAACAGCGTTGTGTACGTTGATTATGACTCTATGATCATACTGATATACTAAAAAGGACAACCAAACCAGCATCCACTGCAACGTGGATAGTAGTACGAAAAGATTTGTTTTTACTTTTTAGACATTACTCCTGAGTAGAAAATTCGAAGCGCAAATGACCGTTACAATCGAGTCTGCACAATTCGAAGTTCGAATAATTAATTCTATTTAACTCGACTTTAGATGAAATCAGGAAAAATCGAAATAAAATTTTTATTTTCTTTTTACTAACGTATTTCCAGTTTTCTTACGTGTTATTTGCTTTAGTATTTGAAATGGAAGGTACACACAAATGTTCGAAAATACATACATTCAGCTTCATTCATTTTTCAATACTGAACAAACTGTTACGAATGGATGCATTTTGTGAACTAAATTTCTTATAAACCACCTTATGCCTTTGGATTTAGCGTGTCACTTCTTATTTGTATCTGAGACTTCGGTTCCCAGACTAACCGTTAATGATTTAGCGTTCCGTTAAGCTATAACCTCCGACAAATACCTTTTGTACCCTGCATTGAGTAAGGCAATACTATAAACTTTCGCCTCGCCCGGTCTGCTTGCTCCCGCTTTTTAATACTTATGAGCAACATTATCTTTCCGCTCGATGATCGTTTGCAGCTTGGATGGTGGAATCCCGAAACAATTCGTTACCTGCTACTTCTCGTTGCATTCCACAGCGTCGAAACTCGTTTCTGTTTTACGAATGTCGGAAACTTCCTGGAAAATATCCTAAAGTGAAAAACGTCTACTTTCTCCGTGGTCGAAGTTCCTTGTGTGACAAAATGGCGTCAGATTTGAATCACTATTAATTACGAGACTGACAGTGCGCAAACAAAGGTTAAGTCCACGTGGTTGTCACTTATTGCCTGTATTGGCATATGCGGGTCATTGTTAGGAATCATCTTTATGTAAAATTATAAACTGGTGAAGCTGTTAGCTAGGATTCTCATTTGTGTGTCATTGCGATGAACAGCTTAGGGAGCGCCGCTAGGAGTAACAGAAAATAAAAATATTCGCTGGAATATAAACGAAAATCTATATTGAGTTTAAACCTACGACACATAGGAAGAGTTCGTCTCAGGACTTGTAAATATGCTCTAAATTACAGAAAACGTGAGAAAAGCCCTCCCAGAAGCCTAAATAGGGCAGCGCTGAGAGAAGGTGACAGCTCCCTCAGAGTCGGAAAAAAAGGAAGAAATTGCGCAACGCGATAACGTACTCAAAGGCTATATCGTACCCCAGCCACTGAAAAGTCCAAAATTGTGAGTGTGACCACTGTAATAAAGATATTGTTAACTAAATTTCATATTAATATGAAACACATGTTACGATTTTATCCCGACGTTTTCACGAAAACTCTACGGCCCAGACCTGAACTGCACACACAGAAATTTATTTGCAACGGATTAATAATATGCTGTGGTATTTCGTGCACTGTTAAAACAACTGATGAAACAGACAGAATTATCTGGTGTAAGCTAGGCGTTGACTTGTAATTATAGAATGTCTGCGGGTCGTTTTCACATGACAGTCGCCTCGATTAGTGAAGAAGTTACTTCGGTTTTCTCGAGGCATTTGGGAACAGGTTGAAACAAACGATTAACAACCGTCGACTGCATACAGTCGCAAAGGCTGATTTCAAATGTCTTTGGTAACTGTAAAGCTACTTCACCTGGGTAGGGGGGACAGCCACTAGTCGGAGGTAAACACTTCCCCCTCACAGCGTTCTAATGTTGCCGGCTACACTATGCCACTCAGCGTCCGACGTAAACACAGCCGACAACAGGAAGTGTGACAGGACTACCAGACCGAGTTCAGAGCAGGAAATGGCCGGGGTCCCCGGTGGTCTAGTGGTAAGGGGGTCTGGAACGTTCCAGCGCCTCGGCTGGGGCTATTCGCCCCAGCCGGGCCGGGGTTCAATCCCCGGCCGGCGCTGGAATTTTCAGATTTCCGAACACTAGCCTCCACCTCTGCCTTGGCATGTGGCGCATGCCGGGCACCCCCGTGGGGTCCGTGCTTCGGATCCCACATGGAGCTCACTCCCACACTACAAAATATACCTCATTATGCTGCTGCAATCACTTATTTTAAATTTTAATACGCACACTTTCTTCACCAGACCACATCTGCATATATTTTCCAGGTACTTTCTACATAAGACATCTCACTGTCGCAAGAAACTGCATAGTATCATGAACATTTGTAGGATTGCAACAATGAAATGAAATCCTCACTAAAAAAACTAATAAGTTTTATTTTCCTTTTTGTGCTAAATGCTGCTAAGATAAATACCAAAACAGCTTTCATTTTCTTGTAGGTAATTATGAAAGTAAGTTTGGCTATAATACTGAATAAATTATCTCAATGTCAAAGAAATGCAAAATATTATATCAATACCATCACACAAGATATTTTCAGGTGTCTCAGTCTGCCTTTTCTTTTTATTATCCTGATTGATTATACGATAATAAATAAATTCTGTATCAGAAATCGTTTCGTAACCGTTCACACTCAGTGCCATTTATAAGTGTATATTGTCAGCAATTGTAGTTTCAAAACGAACACAGGCCTTTTTTTCAAATTATTCAAGTGTCAAAATGAGATTAAGATAGGATACAGGTCACTAATGAGATAAACTCTTTGTTTGTATGATACAGGATAATTCTCCTGGTCTTATGTCAGCTGAATGCTAAATTAAACAGTTAACATTTAAAAAAACGAATTTTACTGACAGGTCTACATGTCTCATATAATATTTCTGTTGGTAGTTTCATGACAACCTCTCAGGCTCAGCTTTATATAAAAGTATCTTGCAGGTCAGAAAAGAAATTTTATTACTATCTCTACAGATTCAGTTGGTCTATTGTTGTTGTACTATTGTTGCATTGCGAGAGAGAGACTGCTACTATAGCTGTTTTCTTTTGCTATTAAATTCCGTGCCATATCTCCATTCTAAACGCTAAAAGGCGTGGATAAACTTTTAGCAATACTATTTCCTTTTCACCACATCGCTGCTAGGTGTCGCTACTGGTCCCTCACACAGTCAGTTGTCTGTAGCGCAGGGCTTCGCTACCAGAGGGCTCTAGCGGAGCTGGCGACGACTCACTCTGCCGGGATTTGCTGCTCCACTCCTGAACGAGTACGCCAGCTGAGATACCCGCTAAATCCTCACACTAAACGAGAAGCGTAATAGCACCAATGCTACATAAGGCAAATCGTGATCAGCGAAACCACCACTATTATAACTGCTTGCTGAAAATACTGCTACAAACTATTTAGAGCGGAAGGGAGCAACTTACCGAAGCCGATCTAGAGGAAAATCCATTTGGAGGGAACAGAACCCATATCTATATCATCTTTAGATACAGAAACTTTTGACAATGTTGACCAGAATATGCAGTTTGAATTTAAGATGCAACCAGGAATAAAATATAGCGAGAGAAACATTACTTAGAACTCCACCAGAAATGAGACAGAGGCTGTACAAGTCGAAGGACATAAAAGTAAGGCAATACGTGAGAAGTGAGTGAGACAGCGTTCTAGTCCATTGCCTGATGTTATTCATTCTATATGCAGGGTGTTTCACACTACTCGGGACTGTACAGGGGATTTAACTGATCAAGTTTTACATAGGAATCTACTTCTGAAAACGTCATCTTGCGATGCTACAGAACGTCAAAGTTATAGGAACCGGCATCTACAAAAATAGATGGATCCCACGAAGATGTTACAAACTTTCTAAGATGATGCAGATGGATAAATGCGTACATTTGTGATTATGTCCTTGCACCGGAAAATTATAACAGAAAACCTTTCTGTTACCTCTGACAGCATGTAACGTTATCGTTGTTGCTAGGATGTAGGACAGGAAACTTGCAGAGGCGGTGGTATGGAACGAAAGAAGAAAACAATGTGCAGTACACATAGGCTGTAAGATGCATACATCATGAACCATGAGCACTTGTTCATCATCGCTTGCGTGAAAGCCATCTCCACTATTGAACAAGTGCTTACAGCTCCAGAATTATGCAGTTTAGAGTCCATGTTTACTGCACTTTTTTTCTTGTTTCGGTCTATACTGCCGCCTCTGAACGTTGCCTACCCTACAATCCTAGCAACAACAGTACCAGTACACGTATTCCACTGTCAGAGGCAGGATAACGATTTTCACTTACAACTTTCGACACGTTTGTTTCCGGTACAGGGGCCCTTACCTCAAATCGATACATTTGTCTGTTTCCATCATACTAGGAAGTTTGTAACACAATCACGGATCATCTTGCATATACATACATTTACCGGAGCTGGCGCCTGTGACTTTGATGCTCCACAGCGTCGGTGGGTGACGTTCGCAAGCATGAGTTTCTAAGTAAAACTGCAAGCTCTAGAAGTGTTGTGGCTCAGTGGTCTGAAGAAGATGATTCTTGCGAGGAAGGAAATATATTTGAAGATGCAAGTAGTGAAGAATTAGCCAATGAACCTGTAGATGTGAATATTGAGGCAGATGGCAGTCCTTCCGATAATATTACTTCATCAGAGTCTGAAAATGGAGCACAACCACAAAAGGTATAGAAGACCACACATACATTAGTCGGAATGGAGCGATTTGGAAATTAGATCCTCCTGCAACTTTTCGTACGCCTGTCCATAACATCGTAAAGAAGGCACCTAGTCCAGCCCTTGGTTTGAATACCTGTAAACCTAAGGATGCCTGGGACTATTTCATCTCCAAGGAAATGATCATCTGCACAAATATTGAAGGCAGAAGAGTGGCTGCTTTACGTGGAAAAACGTTTTGCTTCCTGGAATGGTGGGTTTTCTTGGTCTTTTACTGCTTTCTGGTGATGAGAAGACTTGGGATGTCCTTATTAGAGAATTATTCTAGGATGAAAAGGAAAATCCTACATAGAAGGCTACCTTGCCAGTAAATAGATTCGAGGATATAAGGAGAATGATTAGATTTGATGACAGGCGTACCCGTGAAGCTCGATCTGCAGATGACGCAGCAGTTCGCTATGTATGGGAACTATTTCTTGACAAGTGTAGAAATAGAATGAATCCCAATCATTCGCTCACAGTTGACGAACAGCTAGTCCTAATCCGTGGAAGATGCAGCTTCACCCAGTATATGCCCTCTGAACCAGCCAAGTGTGGCATAAAAATATTTTTGTTATGTGATCATATGCTTTAGAGGGAACTGTTTACACGAGAAGGAAGCCCCATGAATTTATTCAGAAAAATCTTGGATTGAATGTAGTGAAAGATCTTGCTAAAAGCATTCAATGATCATCAAAAAATATTACCGTTGACAACTTCTTTACTAGTGTGCTTCAGAAGCAAATTACAGTGGTGGGAACAATCAAACAAAATAAACCAGAAATTCCTAATGAGATGAAACCATCTGTCTCAAGAGCAATTCATTCCTCTTTGTTTGCATTTATAGGTGTCATTACAATGGTGAGTTATCTTCCCAATAAGAAGAAGTCTATAGTTCTCATTAGCACAATGCAATACGACAGAAACATTGATGAAACTCATGCAAAAAAGAAACCAGATGCAATAAACTTCTATAACTCTACGAAGGGTGGAGTAGATAAATGGACCAGAATATTCGTTATTACACTTGCAAGAGACGAACGAGAAGATGTCCATTTGCATTATGGATGAATATGATGGACATCGCAGCAATGACCACTGAAATTTTATTTTCCGCCCAACATCTGACATACCATAGTGGAAGAAGTAATAAAAGGCGTTTGTTCCTAAGAGGTTTAGCAGAGGAAATGGTAAGACCTCTAATGGAACTTCATATTCAGATCCCTAATCTTCCAAAGAAAATCGTTGATGATATGCGAAGATGTCATATTGCCAAACCAACTACATGTTTAGGGAAAAAGAAGAAGATGCAATTATTGTCCATATAAGAAACACAGGAAAAGTGCTATGACATGCATTAAGTGCAAACCCAACTTTTGTAAGGAACATAGTGGCGTTCTTTGTGCTTCTTGTTTGTCACATGTTGAAAACTAAGAAAGATGCAATTTTATGTGAACAATGAATAATAACTTTTTATAAAAATATTGCCTATACACATAATACTGTGAATAATGAGCATGTTTTAATTGAAGAAATTGGTTGTAATAAGTGTTTTAAAATGTAAACTGCAAGTTATAAGTGAATTAATAAAATAATTTGTATATGTTGTTTGTAAAGGAAAGTAACTAATAAAAATTCACTCTTAGAGTTTTATATATAAGAAATGTTAATCAGGCCCACCAGATCCTGTCACTGTCTCTTAGGAATCTTGCGATATGACAAAAAATTTGACAGAACGAAATTTAACTCCAAAGAATGAATATGTGGAAAGAGGAAAATTTTAAATTAGGTCAGGGCCTTGGAGGCCCTGCATATGCATTCACGTGTGTTTTCGGCACCATGCATCCTAGCGTTAAGAGAAACAGAATGTTTGCATAAAGTCAAACCGCCGGGCTGTCCCCGAGTGAATGATACAGACGTCGAACGCATCCGCCACAGTTTCACGAGGGGTCCGCAGAAATCCGTTCGCCGTGCAGCTCGACAGCTCAGCACGCCCCCGATGTCCGTCTGGCGTCTATGCGTCGACGTTTCTGCATCAAACAATATTAAATTCAGCTACTGCGAGCTGTTCGTGAGGGTGCTAACATCGTGTGAAGTTCCGTAATTTCACTCTTGGCAAGGTGGAGCATGGCTGTTTTCTCCCACAGTTAGTGTTTAGTGACGAGGCAACACTCCATTTACATGGAGAGGTGAACTGTCATAATGTGACAATATGAGGTACGGGACAACCACATGAAGTTGTACAACATAAAATATACTCTCCTAAATTTAATATTTGTCTTATGTATTCCTATTTTTTGTCTGCATCCTAGATATTTATAGGCATCTGATTATTCCAGCGCTTCTATGGAGTCGCTGTGGTTATCCAATATGTAATCTTCTTGTTTAGTGTGTTTTCCCTTGTCTATGCTATTTTTCTTACATTTGTCTGTTCCAAAAGCCATATTTATATAATTGCTGAATACTTATGTTATCTTTAGTAATTGGTTGAGTTGTTGATTTGTTGCTGCCAGTAGTTTTAGATCATCCATGTGTGGGTATGTTCCAGTAATATTGTATCCATAATTTGTATTATTTAGCATGTTGGATAGTGGGTTCAGAGCAAGGCAGAACCAGAAAGGACTTAATGAGTCTCCTTAGTATATTCGACGCTTAATCTGTATTGGCTGTGATGTGATATTATTTGAATTTGTTTGGATATTAAGTGTCGTTTTTCATTACTATGTTTAGGAACTGTATCAATTTAGGATCTACTTTGTATATTTCCAATATTTATAGTAACCATGAGTGGGGTACACTATCAAAACCTTTTCAGTAATCAATGTATGTGTAGTGTAGCGTCCTTTGTTTAGTTTTAGCTTGATATGTTACCTCTGCATCTATTATCAGGTGCTCTTTACATACTCGTGCTCCTTTGCAACAGCCATTTTGTTCTTCATTTATAATTTTGTTGTGTGTTGTATGTATCGTTATTTTCTGTGTAATGACTGAAGTTAATATTTAGTATATTGTTGGTAGGCATGTCATGGGGCAATAATTTGCTGGGTTTGCTGTGTGTGCTTGATCTTTAGGTTTCAGACAAGTTATTCCTTGTGTATGTGTATCAGGGAATGTGTATGGGTCTGCAATGTAACTGTTAAATTATTTAGTTAGATGTGAATGTGTTGACGTGAACTTCTTTAGGCAGAAATTTGCTATTTTATCTTTTCCAGTGGTTTTCCAATTGTGTGTAGAATTAATTGCTTTGGTCGCTTCATGTTGCAAAATTATCACTTCAGGCATTTGTGGTATCATCTTTTATGTCTCTGTTTTCGCTTGTATCCACCGTGCATGTCTTTTATGTTGTACCGGGTTTGACCATATGTTGTTCCAGAAGTGTTCCATGTCTGTTATGTTTGGTGGATTGTCTATTTTAATGCGTGTGTTATCTATTGTCTGGTAAAATTTCTTTTGGTTTGTGTTGAATGTTTGGTTTTGTTTCCTTCTATTTTCACTTTTTTTGTATGTTCTAAGTCGTTTGGCCAATGCTTCTAATTTCTGCTTCTTTTCATCTAATTGCTCTATCGCTTCTTGTTGTGAGATTTTACCTAACCTTTTTGGTTTTTTATATGATATTTCTTTTCTTAGAAATTGTGTTAGCTGTCTGATGTCTCCTCTCAGTTTTTCTATTCCGATCTGTAGCCTGTGTTGCCATGCAGGTTTTGTGGGTTTGTTCTGTGTGTTGGTTGGTTCTGATGTCTGTCTAGTGTGTAAATTTAGTGTAGAGAGTGCTCCTATTTAAACCAGTAGTTGTAACTCTCCCATAGTTGTGTTTCCATTTATTTTGTTGTGTATGATTGTGTTGATAGTTTTTATTGTTGTTTCGACTTGTGGGTTATTTGGCGGTGTATGCAAGAATGGTCTAATGTCTGTATTTGTGTCTTTGTATTCTATATATGTCAGCTGAAATTTTTCTTTTATATCTAACATGTGTGTCACTTCGTGTTCTATTTGTACTTGTTCTGGTGGCAGTCTTAAGATTTCGTTTTCCTCTGATTGTTTAATTGATGCGTGTTGTTCTTTGTTTGTTTGCTCTGGGATGTGTGAGTCCATTACTGTATTATTTTCTTCTTCTTCTGATTGGGCATTATTTTGTTCCAGTATTTGTTGTTCTCGTTGTTTGATGTTTTCTAATTCTGATTATTACACGGATCTGATCAGCTAGTCGTTGTTCTGTTAAAAATTTTAAATCTGGGCATCTGGTAGGAAATGTTGTGTATACTTGTGATCTGTATCCAGTTGTATTGGTTGCTAGGTTTGTTGCTTGGTATTATTATTATTTCGTTGTTGTTCTGTTGGTTAAACGTGTGTGTAGCGTTGCCAGGTTACTTACTACAGTAATTTTTTTTTTTTTTTTTGCCTTTGCTAGAGCCGTCTTTTAAGTTTGCAGGAGTCACCGCTAGTTGCTTCTTTTGGACTGCGACATTACTGTTCTTTCGAAATGTGCCGTTTGTTACTCTTAAAACCAACATGGAGAGCTCCCCAGCGGTGGGGTCGACTTTTTGAAACCAAATAAGCGGTAGTGTAACTCAAGACCCCCCAGTATCAGACCCTGCATCCAGGTGGGCCTCCGTTTGCAAGTAACTGACGCAGAAGAGTTTGGAATTTTGCGTCATGCTATATAGCGTTAAGGAAGTCTTATTCCATAGTCTTGTTGCGTGTCATAATGGTTAGGACAGAAGCTTAACCATGCCTCGTCAGGTGCAGTAAAATTTTTTTTAAATCCTTATCGAAATGACTTTGGTGCCTATTTTTACTCAATTTATTGTTTTAAATGTAATTTCTTTCGTTCTATTCCTTTGTCACATCGTTTTAATCACCGTATGAACTTTTCCATTTGTTTCATTTTTCTTTGCATCATTCTTCTTCCAATCGGAATTTTTGTGAATGTGTATTTTATTGTACCTATCTGTTTGACTATTCAATTACTTCAAAACTCCGATAAATTAATTAAAAAAACAAAAGACGAAATAATCTATTTATATTGACTGTGCATTAACGTGAAAAACGTATTTTTCATTACAAGACGTGCCTTTTTCTGCATGGTAATCGACATACAAATATTTAAAACATTACCTAAATTCTTTGTGTATTATGGAAATGTATGGTAGATGATGATATGAATGAGAGAAGGTTTTCTAAGTAAAACAAAATTCAAGCAATGTGAGAAATCGATATAATGAACACAATAACGAAAACACAGGGCCATAAAAATAGGAGAAATTAAATCGGAATTAGTACATGAAGATAATTAAAAGTTCACGAACAAATATTTCCAGTGGAAAATGGATGATAAGAAGAAAAATTAGACCAAATGAAGAAGTTCATATCACTATTGAATCACGTGACCGAGGAGCGGAAATAAAAAAAAATATATTTACATCAGTTGAATGAAAATGATTATCAATATCACTTCGATAAACACCTAGCACAGATTTCTTCCTCTGGTGAGATTCGAACCCACAACCTCATGCATGTGAAGCTAGTATCCTTTCCAATACCCTCACAACCTACCTAGGTCATTCGGCTTTCTTCACGTTATTGAGTCTCACACACAATTCCGAATTTCTTTTCTCGTCAGTTCCTCGAAAACGTCTACCCACCAGGATGAATGGCTGCACTGTGTGATACTTGGGTGCTTAACCTACATAACCGTATAGATGGTTACAGAAAGTCGATCCTACCCCTGGAGAAATCTCCTTGTAAGACATAACGAAAGAGTGCCGCCGTTTCATTATATCTACTGATACGGTGGTCGACACACAGTTAGTAGTGTAGCCATAGTAACACAAACGGTCTGAAAACTGCACGATCTAAGCAACGAGGGACTACCTCGCACTTAGTCCAAAGGAAAATCTCCAGAATTACTAAAAGACTTGTAGCCAATGAACCGAGTCCCCTGAAGTCATTTAGTCCGTAGCGACTGCTGAGAACCTTCAGAGCAGTCATTAGGATTCGCACTCTACTACTTCGATGTTACACGTTCGGTGTCCTACTCTATGGAGCTGAGTCATGGACTGTATTAGGCATTTGAAATGCGATCGTATGGAAAAATATTAAGGATACCATCGACAGATTTAGTCAAAAGTACGGCGGTACGAAAATGTAGAAATTCTCAACAGCATCCAGAGAGCAGAACTCGATTGTTTTGGTAGCGCAATTCCGCAACAACAAATAAAACCTGTTGAAATTAATAATTCAAGGAAACATTAATGGCCGGCAGTCTGGACGAGCGTTTCTAGGAGCTTCAGTCTGGAACCGTGCGACCGCTACGGTCGCAGTTTCGAATCCTGCTCCGGAAATGGGTGTGTGTGATGTCCTTAGGTTACTTAGGTTTAAGTAGTTGTAGGTTCTAGGGGACTGATGAGCTCCGATGTTAAGTCCCATAGTGCTCAGAGCCATATGAACCATTTTTTGAAAGATTGATGGAATATGTGATCCACGACGCATAGGATTAACCTGGCTAAATAACTCAAACCAGCAGTTTGGGTTCAGCACTGAATCAATGTTCTGAAAAACCATGGACGGACAACAGATCATGCTATCTGCAATTGGCATACAGTTAAAATTTTTTGAACCTAGTGCTGTTAAAAGCATTCATGTTAACACTTATTTTGATCAATGTACGTATTTTTTGAGACATCCATTGTACGAGGACGTACAGGAAAGTAATGTTGAGAAGTTTTGAGTGAAAAGTCACAAAGATTTTTAAATAAAACAAAGTTCATGAACATTCTGCATCGGTATTCTTCACGTCAATAAATTTAGTTTTCAACACACTCACCCTCGGAACCAACACAATTTCCCCAACTAGATACTATTTTGTTGACACCGTCACAGTATATTGTTTGACTATGTTAACAGAGCCACAACCTTACCTCTGCTTGCACCGCTTGAAACAACTGAAGTGCTCAAAGGTTTTCTTAGTTTTGCGATAGACGAAAATCGAGACTGTGTGTAGGATGATCGACGGCAGTGCAAGGACGTCGGCTTGCTGCAGATGCCGCAGCGATCGTGTGTAGTTTGGCACTGCCGTGCTCAAGGAGAGTGTGCTCCACATGCGGACGAAGTCTTCGAATTCGTTCTTTTAGTTTTGTGAGCTCTTTCTCACCCACCAACATAGTCACTCAGATAAGAGAGGTAACTATCCAAAATAAGGATAAACACTTGTTACAAAACGCTCCTTACGCAAAATCAGAGGGCTGCAGATATCCAAAGTAAAGATGTAGAATGTTACTGACTTCATCAAATAAAACAGACCGAGTCATTATCTTCTCAGCACGCCGTCGTGTTATAAGCACAAAAATCCAAAAAATTGTTTCAGAGCAAAGTATGCTGTATTTTTAAGTGATGATCTTTGTAATGTACATCTGTATTAAACGTTATGCTGGTGATATATGGTGACAATGCGTATTTATATTTACAATGAAGAGAGATTGACCAGTGGCCAATATACAACTAAAACCAAGTTGTCAGATGGATATTAACTGCAATGGATTAGTGGAGAAATACAGGGATGAAGAAGTAGTTCGATTGTCTTGCCGCATGTATGCTGTAGAGCACATCTTCCACCGGACTGCCTTGATGATGCATGGATGGTAACAGCGTAGTAAATGCCCGGTGACGAAAAGGTCATGAATTCGTAGACTATATAGTCAGTCAATAGATGGAAAATCCTAGTACACCATCAGAAATGTGGAATTGGTGAAGACAGACAGTCGACCGAAATTATATCGAAATAAATTCATTCTTAACTTGTCTTCAGTTGCGTTAGGTAACACCTCGATAGCTAACACATCTGCGTTCAGAGAATTTATTTCGAAGTGATTTCGGTCAGCTATCTACCGTCATCAATTCGATGCACAGGACCATGAATACTGTCGAAGTTTGGCATAGCAAACGATACTCAATCAGGCAAAGGTATCTGAACCTACAATTTCTGATCAATATGCTAAAGGAGAATGTAATAAAATCAATACCTGAAATTTAAAAAAATGTAATCCGTCGGTTAGCCTCTTCAGTGAAAGAGATTAAAAATAAATCCGTGTTGAAAAGGAGTTAAAAGATATTTTAAGAATACATAATGACTTGGTGGATTTAAGGAGTTTAAAATTTACGTCATTCGTACGAAAAGTTCGTAAAATAAGACAGAAGTAATGTTGTAGAACAGAAAATGTAAAAAATAATATTTTTTTTAAACACAGCCTTAAGCCTAGATAAAATGTGGAGGGGGCGATCTTATTACAAAACAACAGGCAGAGCCTCCCCATTGTCGCGGCTTCCTTTGCAGGTCGGAGAAACCGCAGCTAAAATGTATGTGGCCAGAAACACCACGTTGACTCACGGCCGCAGAAGCCCATGACACCCTTTAAGAGGCGGCGAGGCATCTCGTACAGTAGTTATATGAGAGTGAATTTATTCCTCGCTCCTCATGAGACATCATCAAACTTATTTTCCTGCTTCTGGAGTGTCTACAGCGAGTATGAGGGAATCCCGAAACGTGACATCTTACTTTTGTACTGCTCTTCGTTCCACACCTTCAAGGACGAACTTCTTTTCTGTGGCACTCGAACACTTGTACTTCTTCGATGTCATTTTCACGGCGGATCTATGTACTGTGCTTATGCTTTATTGAGAAAACACGTAAATTTTTCAAAGTGTTTAGAGATGAAACGATTATCTTAATAACCGATAAAACAATTCCAGATATCGAGTATTACGTACTGGCTGGCACTTCATTACGAAATGTTTACGGGTCTGTCTGTTATGACAGTCGCTTCCGTTTATGGAATGTACCGAACACAGGAGGTTTCTTCGGTAAACAGAAGTTCTTACATGGGTCTTGACAACACGATCGAATTACAGAGGTTCAAATAGTGAGACGCGACTGTGTGGAACTGCATAGGCAGATTTCGGTCTCTGGAAATAATTGTAACTCAACTAAGGACTTTATAGGACACGAACGTCAGCCGGGTAAATAAGTCCCACACTAAGTGGACATCCAGCGGACGCAGGTAAACACTTCCTGTTACACCACGCCACTGCTGCCTCGGTGTAAACACGGAGGACAGCAGGAAGTGCACGACCACTAGCTGGACTCCAGAGCAGGAAACAGCCGGGGTCCCCGGTGGTCTAGTGGTAAGGGGGTCTGAAACGTTCCAGCGCCTCGGCTGGGGCTATTCGCCCCAGCCGGGCCGGGGTTCAATCCCCGGCCGGCGCTGGAATTTTCAGACTTCCGAACACTAGCCTCCACCTCTGCCTTGGCATGTGGCGCATGTCAGGCACCCCCGTGGGGTCCGTGCTTTGGATCCCACGTGGAGCTCACTCCCACACTACAAACTGTACCTGATTATGCTGCTACAAACATTTAAAATTTTAATTCGCACACTTTCTTCACCAGACTTCATCTACATATATTTTAAGGTATTTAATATATCTCACTATCAAAAGAAACTGCTTGGTATATTTGTAGGATTACAACTATGAAATAAAACCCTTACAAAAAAAAAAAATTTTGTTTTCCTTCGTGTACTGAATACTGCTGAGGTTAATACCCAAACATGTGCCATTTTCCTGTAGTTACCAGTGAATATTCGAAAAAAAGGTTATCATACTGATTCATATATTACATACTGTATTTCACACATTCTCAGTGCTGAAAAAGCAATAATTATTTCAACGTCATAAGAAAATACAAAATATTACATCAATAGCAAATCACAAGCCAACGCTGTGTTATTTTTAGTATCATGATTGACTATGTGATAAATAAATCCTGTATAAGAAATCGTTTCGTAATAGTTGACAATATCTTTTAAAAATACTTTTCACTAATTGCATTTTCAAAAACGAACAAAGGCCTTTTTTCTCAAATTATTCTAGTATCAAAATGAGATGTTTGATGTGACACAGGTCACTAAAGTGATAAACTCTTTTTTGTATGAAAAACGTTATTTCTCGTGGTTTTATGTGAGCTGAATGCTGAATCAAACAGATAATACTTAACGTTAACAAGAGGAATTTCTTGGGGATTTCACTAAAAAGCCCATATATTTGATATAATATTTCGATTAATAGTTATATGAAAACCTCTCTGCCTCTAATTTATGTAAAAGTATCTTTTGGATCAGAAAAGAAATTATGTTACTACTTCTATGAGTTAAGTCTGGTTGAATGAAAGAGATTGTAAAGGCCTTAGCCGAAGATGCAGAATGTTACCTTCTCTGCTAGGCATTTGCCATCAGTAATGAGTGAAACTGTAAAATAGAAAAAATGGATGACAAACGTCTATTACTGTTGTACTATTATATCACTAACGTTGCATTGCATAAACTTACTTACAGTTCTCGTTGCTGTTCAATATTCTTTAACTCACTATACCGTGCGATTATTTTGTTAACATTTAATATAACAGTAGCCCTGTTCCGAGCCACATATCCATTTTTAATGCTTAAAACTGTGGACAAAACTATTAGTAATACTAAATTACGAAGAGGGAATGATGAATGTAACATGCTGCATACATTAATGTCGCTCGAGATGTAGTTTGCATTATATGTTACGAGAACAGAATTATTTTGTAATGTGTGAAATACACAAAAATACGGTAACAGACAAACCGAGCAGTGATGCCGTAGTCTGTTTTGTAATAATAGTGTAAAGGAAGAAATAAACAGCAACTAGACATTTAAGTCACTCAATATTCGCGGCCATTTTGCGGTTCATCACTTCGCTGCTACGTGTCGCTACTAGTACCTCACACACTTCGTTGCCTGTAGTGCAGAGCTTCGCTACCAGAGGGCTCTATCAGCATCGGCGAGGACTCACTCTGTCGGCGTTTGCTGCTTCACTGCTCAACATCTATGCTCGCTGATATGCTGCTAAAACTTCAGAATAAACGAAAAAAATAACACCAAATATGGCAAATAGTGATAATTGTGAATACTACCGAACCATCTCTTTCATACGTCCTGGCTGAAAATACTGATCCAAAACATTTACAGAGGAATGGAACACATTAGAGGAGACGAGCTATAGGAAAATCGAACACACTAGCCGCTAGAGATCGGTTGAAGAAATTCAACCCATATTTATAACATCTATAGATGTAGAAAATAACTTTTCACAGTTTTGACCAAAATATAGTTTGAATTTAAGATGCAACCAGCGATAAAATACAGTGAGCGGCATGTTATCTAGAGCTCTGCCAAAAATCAGCCAGCAGATGTAAGACTTATAAGAAAGCTGGTAGTTGATAGTTGAGGAGGGAGAGAGAGAGTGAGTTTGCATACAGAAAGTTTCACACGTCGTGCGACACACTTATCGCGTTTGTAGAGGGGACCTACCTGGGAATCGATGTCTGGAAACGTCATCCAGCGAGGCTACAGAGTATCAAAGTTACAGGCGCTGTAGTCTGTAAAATGTGTGTACACAGGGAGATCCAATGAAGATGTTAGCAATTTTCTGTGATGATGGAGATGGATAAATTTGAGGTTATGTCCCTATAACGAAAAATTGGAAGAGAAGACATTCCTGTTACGTGTGACAGGATCTACCGGTAGTGTTGCAGCTAAGATGTAGGGCAGGAAACTTTCAGAGGTGGTAGTATGGACCGAATGTCCAGTACACATGGGCTGTAAAATGCATACCTTAAGAGCTGTGAGGACTTGTTCATCTTCGCTAGCATAAAACATATCTCCACTGTTGAACAAGTGCTCATAGCGCCTCAGGTATGCATTTTGTAGCCCATGTTTACCGGACATTTTTTTCTTACTTTGATCCATACTACCACCTATGAAAGTTAGCAACAACAGTACCAGTACTTGTATTCCGCCGTCAGAGGTATGATAACGATATTCCCTTGTAACTTCCGGAACATGATACATGATCAAATTGATAAATAATCACGGCATCACACTCTACTTACATACATTCGCCGGGGCTGGTGCCTGTATTTTGATGCTCTGTAGCCTCGTTAGATGACGTTTGCATGCATGAGTTACTAGGTAAAATTGCAAGCTCTAGAAATGTTGAACACCTTGTATAAAGAAAGCAACATACGAAACGAACGAGATATTTGGGAAATTAATCGAAGATAAGAAAGAAGAAATAGAAATTGTTTCCAAATCGACCTTTCATTTCGCTGCTGCTGATTTGAAATTTCGTGGCATTTATTCGCTCTGAAGAGGATCGTTCAAATGATGGTCGAAATGTCGTTATTTTAGTTGTTTCACTGTTGTATAATGACATGGCCTAGTACCCAAAATGATTTTCTTAAATTTGTTTGTAGGAATTCTATCGCTTCTCAACGATATTTTCAGAATGATACCAGTATTTTTTCCTACACCTACCAACTTTAATAGTGCTAGAAATGATGAAAATATTACCTAATACTTTTTGATATGGAGACAGAGACGGTGCTTGGTTTTAATGATAACAATATACAGGAAAATTCAGCCATGTTTCTGCGAAGTAGCATTACGCCGAAATTCTGAAATACATCCGTATATTTCGAATGTGGTACAACAGCTGTAGGTAGGAGACGAGGTACTGCAGAAGTAAAGCTGTTTAGACGGGGCGTGAGTCGTGTTTGGGTAGCTCAGATGGTAGAGCACTTGCCCATGAAAGGCAAAGGTAGCGAGTTCGAATCTTGGTCCCGCAAAGAGTTTTAATCTGCCGGGAAGTTTCATATCGGCGCACACTCCACTCCAGAGGGAACTAATTCTGGAAACAGCTGTATAGTTACTGGAGAGATACAGGATGTTCCAAAATCACGTTAAAAACTTCTAGGGAAATGAGTAATGATATTTTGAAGAGGAGCCCATGTATGGAAAGGTATATCCGTGCTACAGCCGTATGAATACACCTTCGCTAATGTGGTATGCAACAGGGTTATAATCACTGGGGGGGGGGGGGGGAGGGGGGTTACTTACGTCGGATCGTATGATGTCATTTGACAGCTGTCTCCTCTCTGACCTGGTTCGAGTCTCGTTCATGTTTCTGTGAGTGTTAGAGGAACATTGCTGAGTACACTTTTGCCGAATATACCGACACGAGTATTCTGTGTGGCGAAGCTCACAGTACTGGAAGAGCTGCTGGTCGCGTTTATCAAGATCGTTGTCCACAGCGTCTGACTCCTCCCCACACGCTTTTCGTTACCATTGCACAACGTCTTCGAGTAAGGGTGCCTTCAACGTCATCAGGTGCGTGTGTGGTGCCCGTGGAGACGCAGCGCACGCGAATTGGAAAATATATTTATATGGATATGGTGTCTGTTCTTTCGGACATGTGCGAAAGGACGCTACGAATGTAGTGTGTGGACATACAAAGGTGAGAATGTGGGTCTCGCGGGAGGCGTGCGCGAGACAGTCCCTGTAGTCTCACTATCCTCTGTGCCGTATGTGGCTCAGATGGATAGAGCGACTGCCATGTAAGCAGGAGATCCCTGGTTCAAGTTCCGGTCGGGGCACACATTTTCACCTGTCTTCGTTGATATCTATCAACGCCGGTCAGCAGCTGAAGGAAATAATATCATTCTAATTTCAAATTGGAAAAGGCCCTCCTGTAAAAACAGTGTCTCTGAAGACCGATTTTTTTGATTCTTTGGTTATTAAAGAGTGAAACTGTAGAACAATAGATGTACTCGGCCACATCTACACTGAAATGCCAAAGAAACTATTATAATAATGCGTATTCAAACACAGAGATATGTAAACAGGCTTAATATGGTGCTGCCGCCGGCAACGCCTATGTAAGACATGTGTCTACCGTAGTTGTTAGATCGGTTACTGCTGCTACAATGGCAGGTTATCAAGATTTAAGTGACTTTGAACGTGGTTTTATACTTGGCGCAAGACCGATGGGACACAGCATCTACGAGGTAGCGATGAAGTGGGGATTTTCCTGTACGACCATTTCACGAGGGCACCCTGAATATCAGCAATCCAGTAAAACAATAAATCTCCAACATCTCTGCGGCCAGAAAAAAAATCCTGCAAGAATGGAATCTGAAGAGAATCGTTCAGAGTGGCGAAAGTGCAACCCTTCCGAAAATAACTGAAAATTTCAATGCTTGACCATCAACAAGTATCAGCATGCGAACCATTCATGGAAACATCATCTACATGGGCTTTCAGAGCCGAAGGCCCACTCGTGTACCCTTGCTGACTGCACAGCACAAAGCTTTACGCCTCATTTGGGCCCATCGGTACGAACATTGGACTGTTGATGACTCGAAACATATTGCCTGGTTGGACGTGTCTCATTTCAAAATGTATATACAGTATGGAAGTGTATGGGTATGAATACGACATCATGACTCCATGGACCCTGCATGTCAGCTGGAAACTGTTCAAGCTGGTGGAGGCTCTGTGACGTTGTAGAGCGTGCGCATTCGGAGTTATGTGGGATCCCTGACACGTCTAGATACATTCTGTCTAATCACCTGCATCCATTCGTGTCCATTGTGGATTCCGACGGAAGTGGGTAATTCCAGCAGGACAAAGGAGCGGCCCACACAACCACAATTGCTACAGAGTGGCTGCAGGAACACTCTTCCGAGCTTAAACACTTTCGCTGGCCACCAAACTCCCCAAACATACTGTACGTCTCTAGTTAATTTTATAGCATTAACTACCATATCTGGAATGCCTTGCAAAGTGTTGATCAGAGGAGATCTCTGCTCCCTCTTACTGTTACGGATTTATGGGCAGCTCTGCAGGTTTCATGGTGTCAGTTCCCTGCTGCGCGACTTCAGCCATCAGTAGAGTCCATGCCACGGCGTGTTGAGGCACTTCTGCGTGCTCGCGGGGGCCATAAACGATATTTCTTTGATTCCACAGTGTAACAAATTACTTGTCAATGTGACAGCCTTACCAACATGTTTTCAAATGGTTCTAGTATACGGTACGTCTCGGGAGACGGGTTACAATTTAAAATATGAGTATTATGTACTCAGTCCCCTCTACAAATTCTAGCAGGTAGTGATGGGAATTTCAGAACATCCTGTACGTTTCCAGCAAACTGTATAGCCGTTGTCGTGTTACAATTGGTATCTGCGAATACATTCCATAATTTGTGACAGATCGTGAGGCGCGACTGCAGACGTCCGTAGCGTTTACCCAGGGGGCGTCTCGGCTACGGCCGCTCTGACGGCCACGAGAATAGCCGGAAGTAGAGAGCGCAGCACGGCTAGTTTGAAGGCCACTTTCAACTAGTGTTGCCAGAGGTGTCTCTTTTTAGAGATTCTACGACTCGCCCCACGTAAGCTTTATCTGCTAACATTTCGAAATACACTATCCTATCAATGAGTGTACAGACACCTATTAGTGGACATTAATATGCAGTGTGTCCAACCTTTGTCTCTATGGCATCTTGAACTCTGCTCGGGACACTAAGTGAGGTGCCTGCCGACAATTTACGCACCACACACGGAGATCGTATCTACGTGTTTGTACATGCAAGGCAATACATTGCTCAGCAAGATAGCCATATCTCTCACCAATTTTGAACATTTGGAGCACAATGGGCAGGTTCTTTAAAGCAGGTCGCGATTTTGGCGATGTAATGAACCAACTGAACTGAATTTGGTACCATATCCATCAGGAGGGTATCCACTAACTTTATCAGTCAATGTCAAGCCTAGTAACTGCCAGAGGTGGCCCAACACATTATCGACTTATCAATTTGTGAATCTCTTTGTCGTGAATTAATCATCCAGTTTTTCTTCAACTCTAATCATTCATTTGCCCCTACACGTACAGTCATGCTCAAAACTATCCTAACACCCGAATTGAATTTCGCCTGATTCACATGCAACCCACATAACGCAACTGTCTAGCAGGTCCCCTTATCGCTCCTTGGTACAGTCGTTTGACTATTGAAAATGGTTCCAACAAATCACCACCAGAAAACAGTGTTCTGTATCGCAATAACTCAAGATGTAAAGTAATACCACGATACTACAAATATCACGGAACACCTTATCACAGATAAGACTGCCCTTAAGGCTTGTAGCTCACATTTATTACAATAAATGACATACCTGACATTTTACCACTCTCATTATTATTACGTCAGATAGGTAATGCACATTGTAAATTCGTCGAATTCATGATTTACTCCTCAAAGTAACATACCGTACTTATTATTTAACACAAAATAAGATTAAAAATTAAAGGTATTCACGAGCAGCTAATTGAGAATATTTATGAACTTCAAATGACACGACGAACCGTCTCGTTCTGCATATGGATGCAAACTCAGGTCATGCAGACTAAGCAAAGATTTCGTGCCTGACGGAAACTAACAGTCACTCGTGATTAGGCATACAGAGAGTGATATACCTCTATTTTAGACTGAGCCAGTTTGCAAATACCAACTTTAAATGACATAGCGCAAGTATTTTTGCCGGACGCGAATTCCTACCCAGCACCTATTGTCCCTGTTAACGAACGACGAGAGATGTTGAATCTTGGTTCTTAACAAGTAACTTACTTGAATTGCCGTGAGGTAAGGCTTTGTACTGGGCAGGGATTCGAACTCAGAACTTAATCGAATAGATATCGACGCACAATCAACTGTGACATTTCGGATTTTCTCGGCAGTAGCTAGATGTTTTAACTGAAATGACGAGACGAAACATACATTTTTTTCCTTCCCAAGCCTCCAACCCGGCATCTATCGCTGTTATATTCTAGAGAAAACGAACGTTAAATATGGGTTTGTTGCACCAGCAGCGACATGTGAGCGTGTTGGAACTAGAAATAATATGACGAAGAGTTCAGTGCTCACTGGGAATACAGCTCCACACATCATATCGCTTTTGACTACACACAAAGATACGTAAGCTTCCGAATTTTTGTCCAGCTCGGCCTAACATCTTGAACTTACAGTGATCTCGCAAATAGTCCTGTGTCTCACTGGGTGTCAAAACGTCACATATCGTTAGTGTTGACAACGAATGAAAATACATTAAACATTAAAATAATTATCCACCAGCAGATAGGTGTTCTCATGCTAGAGCTTGATAATACATAATGAAATCTATAGTGCCGGGCCAGGATTCGAACCCATTCACGCGCAGTATGTGGAGATGTTGAGGAATCTGCAGTTCTGAACAAACAACAAATAGTAGCCGAGCTGTATTCTCACGAAGGGATCAAATTCAGCGTTAAGTACGGTCTAAGTTGCATTCCCAGTTCAGAACCGATTTTATCGACATACAGAAGCTCAGATAAAATATGGACTAAATGTCCTTTGAGCGTTATTTAAGCATCACAAGACTGCACATACATGCAATCGATTTCGAGGTGCAAAGTGTTTATCTTACTTTGGTGACAGGTGGGCATAAGAGATTTCCAAAAACTTTTTATCGTACTGAAATAATCTTTTGTCGGAAAGAAACAAGGTAAGTGTTTTATTTGTATATATTTTGTAGGAAACTGTAATCGTGATGGAAGATTATACACCTTAATGTTTGACACAACTGCTAGGAGAAAACGCTGCATCCTAACCAAACCCTGCGGTTCCTCTCCATATCCCCGTAAGACACGAGCAGGGGATTCTCCACGCATACCGCTACACAGCTGTTCCTAGCACACCTGAGATTTGGCAACATCGTCACAAACATTAGGCAACACTGTGACAATGCAATCACTTCCGCCTATGGTACTGAATTGGCTCACTAAATTTACTTGATATTACCTTTCCATTTGAATGGCTCATGCTGTATAATCCTTACGTAAACTAAGATACTGAGGCAGAAAATTCAATTTTTTGGCTAAAGAAATGCTATTCTTCACATAAGTGGCAACTTTTATTATCTTTCACGATGCGTTATGAGGCTGAGCGACCAATACCATGATGAGAGTGGTGCAAAGGTAGCAGTGTGTCTGTAACCCGGTGGTACCGCCCATGTCTCGTGTCAGAACGGCTCAATCAGTCGTCTGTTCCAACTGAGGTAGGGACCATCGTGTGCGAGCTTTTTTTTTTTAAGGAGCTGCGAATTTCCAGAAAAAATTCTGTATCGAAATCGGAAGAAAACCTTTATACATCAAATCTTCTTGGTAGCTCGACTCAGTAAGTTGTGTTAATCGTCATAGATCATGGCGTTCTGACTTCCAAGCTGCTTCGCAATACCAGCGTCTCTGAAGAAATTCGAATCGATCATCAACGATACGAATTTCAATATTGTTCTTCACTTAAGACTCACATTCCAGGGTGATAAGTATGAAGGAAATGAGCCTCTTGATTACTCTATGCTAAACTTTCCTGCAGACATGTGCTGACAGTGTCTCTAGCAACTTACTTTTTCTCTGGGTAGCTTCAAATGTGGCAGTTTTGTCGCCTTAAATCCAATTGAATATTCTAAATATCATTTGTGAACAGCGTTCACTTCTCCATTAATTAATTTATGGACCTCAAAAGAAGCAATTTGCCTTAGTAGCTATAGAGCAGGTTGTGATAGGAATTGACGCAATCTTTTTCATCCATTTACCATAGAAAATCAAAGAAAGAAACCAAACATTACATTGCATTTACTCCCTGTGCCTTGAGTAACACATGTGAATCCATGACAATAATAAATTATTTGAAGAATCTCCTGTGCAAGGAAAAGAACAGAATGGGACGCTTTAATTATAGCGCACTGGATCAGAAACAATGAAATTAATTCTGTGTCACATTGATGTACTGCATTCTAATGTAATAAAATAATCATCAAATAAAAACGGTTTTGTGCCTCCTTTGCTATCAAGAGTGAAACACAAATCGTAGACAGATTTTATGGGTCACTACTCAACAACATTAAAGCATTTTACATGGTTGAGAGTGTGGAGTGGAGCAGATGTTGTCGGCAGAAGGCAGCGCAGTGCCTCAGCCCCCGCCGGTAGGCAGCAAACGGGTCCCAGAGAACTCAGACGCATGCGGTGTTCAGAGGCAGATGCTCGGTAAAGAAATCTTTCGCTAAAACATTGTTGAACCAAACTATTATTACCAGTGTGACACAAAGCGAAATATATTGTAGATTCGCTTGAATTACACGCATAGCTTCAGCACCGAGAGGAAAGGGGCGATAAAAATTTTGTCGTTGTCTGCTTCCGGTCGCCAGACGTCATATTAGCTAGTCTCACGTTTTACCTCAAGACTACGGCCTTAGTCAAGAATAATGTACTAAGACTGAACTCAAGACTTCCTCTGGGAGGTGCCGCAGTCTACAATGTTGCAGATCGAACTTACTGCCGGACACAGTATCCTGAGAGGAGCACGACTGTGTTGTCCACCTTATGTGGACGGCTCGGCGGTCAATGTTTTGCTCTAAGGCTGTATCTACAACACATATTGCATCCTGAACACCTAGAAGAATTAAAATAACAAAAGTAGTTTATGAGAGCAACGTTAACTATGGCGTTCGAAGTATTCATAGTGTTGTGTTCGTGTGTGCAAACGCCTTCCAATGCCCACTCAAGGAGGACAAGGATACAAAGTCTAGCTTCAGTATTATAAAATCGCTACAGTCTGCGGATAAACTCAGACTTGGGTTGATAATTAATTTGAATATTTAGCAATACTATACCCATTGGTGTTAAACTCGTTATTAACCAATGATTCCCACAGCTACAGGGACACTACTTGTGATACTTAGGCAGTGCTATCAGACGAAAAGATCAACCTGACACAAACTGTGGGAAGTTTGTTTTACAAACTTCGTACCAGGATAATGAGCTTTTACGTATTTGGGATGTCTGTGAACGTTGCTGCTTGAGACGATTTAAGACGAAAGTAAATTCCTTTAGCAACGACTATGTTTGAAGAAACCGTCTTAACGGGACTAAATCGTGATTTGTAAATCGTTTACCGGCCGTACTCTACCGCATTTCGCTGATTGGAAGGCAAATAGATTACGGAAAAATGTCACAGAAGGAAAAGGGAGAACGAAATGTCTCCCACTGGAAGGTCATGTTGTCTTATTTAAATGATTACAAAATCAGGTAAAACGACCAGTCAGATTGTCAGTATAAGAACATTACTGTTGTCAGTATGATGTAGCACTGCTAAGGGCCTGTAACGATAAAGGGCCCGTTTAGGTAAGTCATATTGTATAAAGAAGTGGAAGAGAGAGCACCGCTAAATTCCACAATCCGTATGCATTGCAGACACACAGAAATTACTGTTACAGTGTACTAATGGAGCCCAATTAATGAGAGAACTGCGTATTTTCCGGTGAGAGAGAGCACTGGCAAATAATCTTCGCTAAATTAGGTTACTTAATCTGGTGTCACTCTGAGCCAGAATTTATGGCCGGCGGCTGAGTGTAAGGTCAGTGGGCCGGATCCGAGTTTTGCAAGTGCGAAATACTTTCCTACATTATAGAAGCGAATATTAAACTGGAACTAATATTCGAAAAATTTTGAACTTGGATAGCTTAGAATGAAAATCTTTTTCTTTATTGCAAAGGAAAACAATTGATTTTCTAAAACATTCTCTGTCATACACAACTTGAAACAGGTCACGTCGACCAAATCATATGGAAAAATTGCCAGCGGCGTATATCGGCAGGCAGTAAGATCTCTTGGCTTTTGGTTTGGCAGTACTCGACAGCCATTTCTAGGCGCAAGTAATAGAAGAAAGGCAGAGCGTTATTGTTATCAAGTAACGTCTTCATCGATTACTTTAGTTTTAATGTAATCTATGAGTAATTACTCATAGATATTAACATGAAAAGAATTCTGTAGACAGAGAAAGAACCTCTTCTTGGGAAACTACTTGTATAGTGACCAAAAGGCACGAACTGATATTCAAGTACAGTGTTCCAGCAGCGGCATGAAGAAAATGATAGTAATAATGACGGTAATAATCCAATTATCCGGTAACTTCACACTTCCCAGTGGATCTTCACGAACTAAGAAAATATCTGAATTTGTGAACATTTCAAAATGGCTTCACATCGAGCCTATGATGCCTACAAGGGTCTTTACATCCTGCTGACATGAGAATAGCATAATCTCCGCGTCAGAAGCTTGTTTCTACTTAACCATTTAATAGACTCGCGTTTTTTCCACCGTGACTACTTTTGTAAGCTCAGCACATCATCCGTTGCAGCTCACTCCTGGGGCTGGGAAATGTGGGCACAGTGGCCTGGTGGAACTATCACAGGAGCAATGCGTGGGTTCAGACATTTACTTTTAAGAAGCACAAACAGATTTACTTTGCGTCTGGTAACCTCAAAAGAAAGACGTTATAATCCAGAATTCGCAATACAAATCACGTTCCATCATTACCAACTGGGCAGAGCCAGGTTACGTTGGGAAATGACATAGCGGAAGTCATCGTAAACAGAAATACAGTCGCCAGTAAACTTACTTACATTAGAAAATTTTATTTTATTTTATGAACCGATAGCCATTTAAAGGATGGGGCTCTTATTTTACTTGTAATTGATTGAACTAGAGACGTTGAAAAATTTGGTGCTGGACTGTGATTCGAATTCGTTTCTCCTCTTTCGAGGATCTGAATCTCTCGGGACATTATAGTTCAACCATTTCGTCCCTTTTCGCAGGACTGCAACCTTCTCTAGGTCTCCTCCAAAGGTAAGTATGTGGGTCCGAATCCTGATCCAATACAAAAATATTCATAGTTTCAGTTCAAGCCCTATAACGTGCACACCGTCCCGCTAGTGAAAACCAACGTGCGCTTTTAATGTCTATTCATGTGTTGCCAACAATCGCAATAGGTGTCATTATTTCTTGTCAAACACGCACACACCTTACCGTTGGTGAGTAAGCAACTGATATTTAAGCTATAATTGTGGATGCACGGTAGGCGTGTAGTTAGATTGTCGCTTAGGTACAAAAGTTTGTATCCTTAGTTTAGATTCAAACACCTAGCAGCTGGTAAGAAAAACCGATACGTAAATTTGATTTTACTTAATTAACAATACGATTACGTGTTGGGTTCGTATCTCCGTCATATAACTTCACATCATGCACTTAATCTTTAAATGCATGCGCACTTTGTTACTTGAGCTTGGAGGTATATCAGACATCTTTCGTGGTTAGTTAACAGGGACGAAATTGTCTTGTTAGGAGTCCAGGTTTATTAAAAAAATTGTCGTCTTTTATTTTCAAGTTTAGATTTCATTACTGGTATTGGCAAAATTCATGACTCTTCATGGATAGCCATCAATATGATATGATTAGATTACATTAGATCAATTCTTGTTTCATAGATCATGAATACGATATTTCGTAATGACGTGTAACGTGTAATTTTAATGAAAGATTTCTTTACATACCATGATTCAATTTCTTTACAACAATTTCTTACTCTCTCTCATTCTTTTTGATTTCTCTCTCTCTCTCTCTCTCTCTCTCTCTCTCTCTCTCTCTCTCTCTCTCTCTCTCTCTCTCTCTATCATACACACACACATTCTTTTTTTCTTTATTTGTTTGTTTTGATCGACTATCGGCGAGGCATGAAAACGTCTCTGAATGAGCTTCTTAGTTTTTAGTACACTTACGAAATAAATATAAAAATAACTGTGAGAGTTACTGATATATGATGCTTAGTTTTCAGTCAGTTCCGAGTATTATTAGTAACCACGCTCCAGTCCCTAAACCTAGTTACAGAAATGCGAATCAGACGCATTACGTATTCCAGGCCGTAGCAACCGCGACTTGGAGACACCAGCTATGGTCACTTCCCAGACCGCTGTACGATCACATCGGTTCGTCTTCTTTCTGCTGGTACTGTAACTGAGATTTGACAACAAGGCAACGTATGTTTGGCAACTCTGTGATCGACCAGTTGCTTCCTGGTGTGCACGGAACTTATCCTCAAAGTTCACTTGATTTTACCTGTCATTTCCATTGAATAATCTGATTTATTATCGCTTTACGTGTAACAAAAGATTGTAAATTTACGGTTTTCAGCCCAGGAAAGTCGTTGCACGTGGAAATCGCAACTAATCTCGTCCCTTAAATAGCGGTTTACGAGTGCTAGACATTATCGATCTCGTAAGAGTAAGCTAAGACACGTACTTCTACGCCAGCTCTATGGTAATGCGCTGACCTGAGAAATAGCATCTGTTATGGTTCGCACTTCCAGTCTCACTGACTGTAACGTTTTTATCCCTTCTGTGAAAGAGCTACTAACAGTCAGATAAAACATCGATAAGGAAATCGCAAAAAAATACTTTCGGCTCATAGTTCAATGGTGAAAACTTACAATGCTGCACAACAGGTAACTCCTCTTCCCGCCGCTGACAAGCAAATTTTGGGTTTCTAGGAATACAAAACTTTACTTATGAAATGCGACATTTGTACTGCACGACGTTTTCAACAAAGAGATGGCGCAATACAGTAGCTCAAGTGGAAAGAAACACTTCCTTTTCAAATTTGTGCATCCTACACTGTTGGCTGTTCTGTGTAGGTGGCAGGTACGTGATTTTATTTCGGTCGAATTTATGCACTGGGTAGTCGAGGCAGCTAGTTCATTGTGATTCGGTCAACCAAGTAAATGAATTTACTGAACCTGCTGCAAATTACTACAGGAAGCCTGTGTGTCAATTCTCATCCAGTGTGGTGCAACGGCGTTACGATAGAAAAATGAGCCACATACTTATAATATGCTTGAATATCTATGGACTGGGTTCGATTCCAACTTCTGTCAATGATTTTAGATAAGAAGAGACAGATTCCATTCTCTTCTGGCTACACCAAGTGAAGAAGATATAATGACATTGTGGTCTGAAATTGACATGAAAAATGATATTCCTTTTCTACAAAGTAGACGTTAGGATGAATCACAATAAAGACTGGAGCGGCGACACGTAGAAACCTTTCTTATACTTGTTATTTATTTCTAGTGACGAAACAAACGCTATGTAGGCTCACAGGACATTTAGTCCATATTTTATCTGAGCTTCTGTATGTCGATAAAATCGGTTCTGAACTGGGAATGCAACTTAGACCGTACTTAACGCTGAATTTGATCCCTTCGTGAGAATACAGCACGGCTACTATTTGTTGTTTGTTCAGAACTGCAGATTCCTCAACGTCTCCACATACTGCGCGTGAATGGGTTCGAATCCTGGCCCGGCACTATAGATTTCATTATGTATTATCAAGCTCTAGCATGAGAACACCTATCTGCTGGTGGATAATTATTTTAATGTTTAATGTATTTTCATTCGTTGTCAACACTAACGATATGTGACGTTTTTGACACCCAGTGAGACACAGAACTATTTGCGAGATCACTGTAAGTTCAAGATGTTAGTCCGAGCTGGACAAAAATTCGGAAGCTGACGTATCTTTGTGTGTAGTCAAAAGCGATATGATGTGTGGAGCTGTATTCCCAGTGAGCACCGAACTCTTCGTCATATTATTTCTAGTTCCAACACGCTCACATGTCGCTGCTGGTGCAACAAACCCATATTTAACGTTCGTTTTCTCTAGAATATAACAGCGATAGATGCCGGGTTGGGGTCTTGGGAAGGAAAAAAATTAATGTTTCGTCTCGTCATTTCAGTTAAAACATCTAGCTACTGCCGAGAAAATCCGAAATGTCACAGTTGATTGTGCGTCGATATCTATCCGATTAAGTTCCGAGTTCGAATCCCTGCCCAGTACAAAGCCTTACCTCACGGCAATTCACGTAAGTTACTTGTTAAGAACCAAGATTCAACATCTCTCGACGTTCGTTACAGGGACAATAAATTCGCGTCCGGCAAAAATACTTGCGATATGTAATTTAAAGATGGAATTTGCAAACTGGCTTTGTCTAAAATCGAGGTATATCACTCTCTGTATGCCTAATCAGGAGTGGCAGTTAGTATCCGTCAGGCACGAAATCATTGCTTAGTCTGCATGACCTGAGTTTGCATCCATATGCAGAACGAGACGGTTCGTCGTGTCATTTGAAGTTCATAAATATTCTCAATTAGCTGCTCGTGAATACCTTTAATTTTTAATCTTATTTTGTGTTAAATAATAAGTACGGTATGTTACTTTGAAGAGTAAATCATGAATACGACGAATTTACTACGTGCATTACCTATCTGACGTAATAATGAGAGTGGTAAAATGTCAGGTATGTCATTTATTGTAATAAATGTGAGCTACAAGCCTTAAGGGCAGTCTTATCTGTGATAAGGTGTTCCGTGATATTTGTAGTATCGTGGTATTACTTTACATCTTGAGTTATTGCGATACAGAACAGTTTTTTCTCGTGGTGACTTGTTGGAACCACTTTCAATAGTCAAACGACTGTACCAAGGAGCGATAAGGAGACCTGCTAGACAGTTGCGCTATGTGGGTTGCATGTGAATCAGGCGAATTTCAATTCAGGTCGTTCGGATACTATTGGGCATGAATGAACATCACGTGTATCGATTTCCATCGCGCTGGGGTAAGTCCTCCGGGATACGTTTATTCTCCTTAGTGTGTAAATATATTTGGAGCATGTCATTCAAAAACGTTTGAAACGACATAGACGGGAGCGGGTTGTTGTTAGGAGAGCAGAATGTATTAGACTCGCGGATCATGTGGTGTTATTGACAGAGAGCGAAAGAAGTATGACTGAAATGTTAAAAGAATTGAACAAGAGGCGTGAGTAAATTGGAATGAGAAATAATAAGAAAATCGCAAAATGTCGGGTGATAGGTGCAAGAAAAGCAAGAACAACTATAATGTTAGGCAGGAAGATACACAACAATTTAGTGTTTTTAGATAACTGCGACGTGCTATTATGGACGACATTGGAAGTAATATGGAGGTGAAAATACGTATAGCAATTGCCAACGAGACGTTTCATAACAGGAGGCTTTTATGTGGGTGCGTTGATAGGGGATAAAATAGGCAGGCACAGTGAGAAATGAGGTGGTGTTGAGTGGGAGAACAGAGAGAAATTTTAAAGGTAGCAGGATGAGCAAACACAATTGGCATGGACACTGAATGAGAAGAGATTGTTTATTGATGGTATGGAGGAAACGGTGAATGCAAGAAGAAGAAGAAGAAGAAGAAGAAGAAGACGATGAACATACCAGGTGATGGACAGCGTAAGAACAGAAAATAGTTGTGAGAAAACAAGAGGGTAACAAATGATGGGACTGCATGGAGAGCTACATGTGAAGACCTGCCCTAGGGCAGAACACTCATGGTGGTGGTGTTGATGAAGAGGAGACTTATGTAGGACATTTTGCAAAACGCCCATTTTCTTGTAATCCAAATTTAAACAAAACATAGGCAGCTTATAATTTGTAGTCTATAAATGACCGTGAATTGCGTGACAGATGGAACTTGCCAGTATACCAGTTATTAGGACTTATTCCCACTCCACTGACGTATGGAGCGTGCGAACTGTGGCTGCTTAAAAGCCTCTGTGCGTGCTGTGCTTAGTCTCTTCTGGTCTTCACGCTTCCTGCAGTTACAATACGTAGGCGGTTTAAGTATATTCCATTCCTACTTTCATCATGTAACGTCAGTTCTAGAAACTTTCTAATTAGGTCTCCTCGCGATACTTTGCTCTTCCACGGGATAGTCTGTGTCTACCATGAACTGCCCGTTAGTCAGTAAGTGGAATAATTGGTTTTCCGACACATGTCACCATGTTACTGTCGCCCTGTCTCCACGTCAGAGAGACGGAAATTCTGTGTGCCACATTTGAAGATGAGTCTGTAAAGGTTACAAAACTAGTTAATGGAATTACAAATAGTTCAAAAAGTGAGTTTTTGCAGTTTTCCGTATTTACATTCAATGCACTAGTCACAGGCTCTAGGCGATCCTTAGGGGATATGCTTAGTCGGTTGGGAGCGTGATGTGTCCCTCCGAGATTAATTTCACCTGGGCTTTAAGCGACTCACCGGTCAGCATTTACAGAGCTGCCAACTACATCTCACACCGGGAATATTACCAGGATTAGTTTGCATCGCAGCCTACGGAAGAGAACGCAAATCGAACGAGCATTCGCAGTCATTCCCTCCATTGACCACCATTCGCCTATATTCAACAGTTAAGGATTCCTCCGGAAATATTCCAAGTAGACTTTCTCTGGATATTTTACGTTTGTTTCCAAGCGCCTGCCTGTTCAATTTGATCAGAAACTGTGTGACATTTTCCAACGGGTCAAAAAACCTGTGACCATTCGTGCCGCCCTTCTCTGTATACATTCAGTATCGCCGGGCAGTTGTATCTGATTAGGATCCAAGAATCTCGAGCAATATTGGGGGATGGGTCGCAAGCGTGATTTGTAAGCAATTTCTTTTGTACACCGATTGTATTTTCCTAGAATTCTACCAACGAATTGCAGCCAGCCACCGTATTTCCCTAAGACTGCGACTATGTGACGGTTCCATTTCAAATCTCTAGAAATTTTTACACCCAGGTATTCATGTGGGTTGAGCGATTGCGAATTTGACTCGCTGCACTATACTCGTAGGATAAGGTTATATCGTTTTGTGAACCGAACAATTTTACATTTCGGGAACATTTAAACTAAGTTGTCATGCTTTGCACTACACTGAAATCTTATGAGGGCGTGGCTTCTTTCAAACAGAACTTTATTACAGGCGACAGCATCATTTGCGGAAACACTGAAGATCCAAATAGACCGCGTAACCACCGCCCCTTCTCCTCTCCAAATTGCTGTCTCAAACGGTAAGTCCTATATGTAAACCACCTTCAGAAGTTCGTTCACTTTCCGTATCAGTTAATGTGTTAAAAACTTGACCTGAAGAAACATAACCCTTTGCAGTTGAAGACGCTCTGTTGTAAGAGAAGCTAGTTTTTCGAAAACGTCTCAATATTTATGTACTGAACTAGGTGTTGTACAATTCTATAATTTTCAGGTACATTTGGCGACGTATGTGGATACTGTCTGACAAATGTGTTGCGAATAAAGTGAGTAGTAAAGAAGTAATGAAGTGAAACATCAAGCCTGATGCTGACACTTTACTGCACGAACAGCGAAAATGTAGAAGTGATAAAAGTCTTTTTCCTTTCATCATTCTGTCAGGGATGTCAGAGGGGAAAAAAAGTTTCGCCAAGTTTCGAAATTATGTGTGAAGTTTGTTGGAAGTCGCCACGTGCTGCCTTTCACAAATGCTCGGTGAATATAGTCTCGATAATTTGCGCTCCATGAAATTATGCTGCCTTAGACGAGTACGCAGTTTGTAACTTTTAACGCCCGACTTATTGCGTAAACCTATGCCTTTAAATGAAGGACGGAAGGAGGATTGCATTTAATGTGCTATCGATGTCGAGGTCATTAGAGACGGAGCAGGAGTTGGCAATGCGTCAGGGAAGGGTAAAAGAAGTCCGCCGTTCCCTTTCAAAGGTATCATCCCAGCATTTGCTTGGAGCGATTCAGGAAAGTTACGGAAAACGTATCAGGATGGCCGGATGCGGATTTAAACGTCATCCTCCCGAATGCGAGTCTAGTGTACTAGTTGACAGCTCGTCGTGTAGAAGCTAGCGTTGCTGGTGATGGGATTCCGGGTTCGATTCACGGCTGGGTTGCGTTCTCCGCCCGGGAAGTAGGTGTCTGTGATGCCATCATTTCATCATCATTCGTGAAGGTGGCGAAACTGGACTGTGTAAAGGTTGGGGCTTTGTACAGGCGCTGATAACCGTGCAGTTAAGCGCCCCAAAAACCAAACATCATCATCATCATCATCATCATCATCATCATCATCATCATCATACCATATACTAACCACTGCGGCAGCTCGTTCGGCATACATTTAAATGAGCAGATTAAGTCAGCATTTTTAGTATTTACATTGACTTCGTTCTTCATAAATGAAAGCAGGAACTACGACAAGACAAAAGAATTGGGATAACGAATGAGAAATACCTGATTGTGCTTCTGTTTGTAGATGACATGATTCACGTTCACGAAATGACCTCCAAAGATCTATATACCACCTGAACGAAATATGCAATGAATACAACTTTAAAATTTCTAGTAATAAAACGAAAATAAGTGCACTCCGAGGAAAATACTCAGTCATTTTAAAACTAGTTTTGGATAATCCTGCTTTAGAACTGGTCTCTTAATCTTTCACTTAGGCTACGCTGTAAGATCTGGTTTTTACTCTGATACTTAAAATAAATTACACAAATTCTAAGCTGTCTGTGACACTATTATCTGAATATTGGGCAATAAAGTACAAAAAGATTGTTCCGAAATTCTATAACGTGGTCCCGGTTCCTGTATTATGCTATGAAAGCGAAAACATGGTTAAAAAAAAAGCAAAATAAATCACACGGCAGAGATGAGGTTCCTAAGAAATTCGAAGAGCTGCACAACAAGAAATGATTAGGAATGGAGATACTAGAGAAAAATTAAGTATTTTCAACAGAAACTAAAAAATTCAAAAATATCGTGAAGACTGGTGAGAATGCTACGTCCCAGACTTCCCCAAAATATTATGAACTACAAACGGAATGGAAGACGTGATATTGAAAGGCCTCGGACGTGGGAGCAATTTCGTTTGAGAGACTATCCCGCACGGCGACTACTGAAGTACTTATACATTGTAGAATTCTTAAGTTATACAAGCAAAATAAGTAAGTTTTAATGTAGTTTACGTTCACTGATGCAAAAAAAAAATTTTTCTTGCTTTTTAAAGTGGGCTATGTTCTTTCTTAGAGTTCAAACTGTCTCCATGCCAAATTTGAACAATATCTGTTAAGCGGTTTGGACTCGAAAACGAAACAGACTGTGTTACAAAGCAGAAAAGCAACTGAGAGAAAGAAGCGGCGTCGGTTTCTGCAGGAGGCGGACATCATTTTGTAGGACAATGTTCGGGCACGCTCGGTTCAAGTCGTGACTGATTTGATCGGTATATGGGGATGGGGAGCGCCGCATCACGCACCACACTCATCTACATCTACATTTATACTCCGCAAGCCACCCAACGGTGTGTGGCGGAGGGCACTTTACGTGCCACTGTCATTACCTCCCTTTCCTGTTCCAGTCGCGTATGGTTCGCGGGAGGAAAGACTGTCTGAAAGCCCCTGTGCTCTCTCTAATCTCTCTAATTTTACATTCGTAATCTCCTCGGGAGGTATAAGTAGGGGGAAGCAATATATTCGATACCTCATCCAGAAACGCACCCTCTCGAAATCTGGCGAGCAAGCTACACCGCGATGAAGAGCGGCTCTCTTGCAGAGTCTGGCACTTGAGTTTGTCAAACATCTCGTTAACGCTATCACGGTTACCAAATAACCATGTGACGAAACGCGCCGCTCTTCTTTGAATCTTCTCTATCTCCTCCGCAAACCCGATCTGGTACGGATCCCACACCGATGAGCAATACTCAAGTATAGGTCCAACGAGTGTTTTGTAAGCCACCTCCTTTGTTGATGAACTACAGTTTCTAAGGACTCTCGCAATGGATCTCAACCTGGTACGCGCCTTACCAACAGTTAATTTTATATGATCATTCCACTTCAAAAAGTTCCGCACGCATACTCCGAGATATTTTACAGAAGTAACTGATACCAGTGTTTGATCCGCTATCATATAATCATACAATAAAGGATCCTTCTTTCTATGTATTCGCAATACATTACATTTGTATATGTTAAGGGTCAGTTGCCACTCCCTGCACCAAGGGCCTATCCGCTGCAGAACTTCCGGCATTTCGCTACAATTTTCTAATGCTGCAACTTCTGTGTATGCTACAGAATCATCCGCGAAAAACCGCATGGAACTTCCGACACTATCTACTACCTCATTTATATATATTGTGAAAAGTAATGGTCCCATAACACTCCCCTGTGGCACGCCAGAGATTATTTTAACGTCTGTAGACGTCTCTCCAGTGATAACAACATGCTGTGTTCTGTTTGTTAAAACTCTTCAATCCAGCCACAGAGCTGGTCTGATATTCCGTGGGCTCTTACTTTACTTATCAGGCGACAGTGCGGAACTGAATCTAACGCCTTCCGGAAGTCGAGAAAAATAGCATCTACCTGGGAGCCTGTATCTAATATTTTCTGGGTCTCATGAACAAATAAAGTGAGTTGGGTCTCACACGATGGATGTTTCCGGAATCCGTGTTGATTCCTACAGAGTAGATTCTGGGTTTCCAAAAACTACATGATACTCGAGCAAAAAACATGTTCTAAAATTCTACAACAGATCGACGTCAGAGATATAGGTCTATAGTTTTGCGCATCTGCTCTACGACCCTTCTTGAAGACTCGGACTACCTGTGCTCTTTTCCAATCATTTGGAGCCTTCCGTTCCCCTAGAGACTGGCGGTACACGGCTGTTAGAAGGGAGGGCAAGTTCTTTCTCGTACTGTGTAGAATCGAATTGGTACCCCGTCAGGTCCAGTGGACTTTCCTCTGTTGAGTGATTCCAGTTGCTTTTCTACTCCTTGGACACTTATTTCGATGTCAGCCATTTTCTCGTTTGTGCTAGGATTTAGAGAAGGAACTGCAGTGCGGTCTTCCTCTATGAAACATCTTTGGAAAAAGGTGTTTAGTATTTCAGCTTTACGCCTGTCATCCTCTGTTTCAATGCCATCATCACCCCGGAGTGTCTGGACATGCTGTTTCCAACCACTTACTGATTTAACGTGAGACCAGAACTTTCTAGGATATTCTGTCAAGTCGGTACATAGAATTTTACTTTCGAATTCACTGAACGCTTCACGCATAGCCCTCCTTACGCTAACTTTGACATCGTTTAGCTTCTGTTTGTCTGAGAGGTTTTGGCTGCGTTTATACTTGGAGTGAAGCTGTCTTTGCTTTCGCAGTAGTTTCCTAACTTTGTTGTTGAACCACGGTGGGTTTATCCCGTCCCTCACAGTTTTACTCTACACGTACCTGTCTAAAACGCATTTTACGATTGCCTTGAACTTTTTCCATAAATACTCAACATTGTCAGTGTCAGAACAGAAATTTTCGTTTTGATCTGTTAGGTAGACTGAAATCTGCCTTCTATTACCCTTGCTAAACACGTAAGCCTTCCTCCCTCTTTTTATATTCCTATTAAATTCCATATTCAGGGATGTTGCAACAGCCTTATGATCACTAATCCCTGTTCTGCACATACAGAGTCGAAAAGTTCGGGTCTGTTTGTTATCAGTAGGTCCAAGATGTTATCTCCACGAGTCGGTTCTCTGTTTAATTGCTCGAGGTAATTTTCGGATAGCGCACTCAGTATAATGTCACTCGATGCTCTGTCCCTACGACCCATCCTAAACATCTGAGTGTCCCAGTCTATATCTGGTAAATTGAAATCTCTACCTAAGACTATAACTTGCTGAGAAAATTGATGTGAAATGTATTCCAAATTTTCTCTCAGTTGTTCTGCCACTAATGCTGCTGGATAGGGAGGTCGGTAAAAGGAGCCAATTATTAACCTAGCTCGGCTGTTGCGTGTAACCTCCACCCATAATAATTCACAGGAACTATCCACTTCTAATTCACTACAGGATAAACTTCTACTAACAGCGACTAACTCTCCACCACCGGTTGCATGCAATCTATCCTTTCTACCTGTCTGTACCTTTGTAAAAATTTCGGCAGAATTTCTCTCTGGTTTCAGCCAGCTTTCTGTACCTATAACGATTTCAGCTTCGGTACTTTCTATCAGCGCTTGAAGTTCCGGTACTTTACCAACGCAGCTTCGACAGTTTACCATTACAATACCGATTGCTGCTTGGTCCCCTCATGTCCTGCTTTGCCCCGAACTCATTGAAGCTGCCGCCCTTTCTGTACTTGCCCAATGCCATCTAACCTAAAAAACCGCCCAGCCCACGCCACACAATCCCTGCTACCCTTGTAGCCGCTTGTTGCGTGTAGTGGACTCCTGACCTATCCAGCGGAACCCGAAACCCCACCACCCTATGGCTCAAGTCGAGGAATCTGCAGCCCACACGGTCGCAGAACAATCTCAGCCTCTGATTCAGACCCTTTACTCAGCTCTTTAACAAAGGTCCGCAGTCAGTCCCGTCGACGATGCTGCAGATGGTGAGCGGTGAGCTAAGCTTTCATCCGGCTAGCGAGACTGGCAGTCTTCACCAAATCAGATAGCCAGGGAGGGTTTCCTCCGATCCATAGCGACACACATCATTGGTGCCGACATGAGCGACCACCTGCAAATGGGTGCAACCTGTACCCTTCATGGCATCCAGAAGGACCCTTTCCACATCTGGAATGACTCACCCCGGTATGCACACGGATTGCACATTGGTTTTCTTCCCCTCTCTTGCTGCCATATCCCTAAGGGGCCCCATTACGCGCCTGACGTTGGAGCTCCCAACTACCAGTAAGACCACCCTCTGCGACTGCTCGGATCTTGCAGACTGAGGGGCAACCCCTGGAACAGGACAAGCAGCCACGTCAGGCCGAAGATCAGTATCGGCCTGAGACAGCCCCGGACTTGCGCCCTACTGAGCTCAGCTTGATTCCTGACGTGAAGGTAGCGTTCTCGCTTTCCGCGTCTGGGTTCCCGGGTTCGATTCACGTCGGGGTCAGGGATTTTGCCTGCCTCGTGATGGCTGGGTGTTGTGTGATGTCCTTAGGTTAGTTAGGTTTAAGTAGTTCGAGGGGACTGATGACCATAGATGTTAAGACCCATAGTGCTCAGAGCCATTTGAACCATTCGTCGAACTTTGGGGTATTCGGTTCGGAGCTGTTATGGAGATACGTCAGACAATAGACCGCTCCATTCGAACTACCTAATCAACTGGCGTAGTTAGGGTTATCTTGCTCTTTCGACATCACTGGCGATGGCTTATATACATGAGCTGTTCAAAACATATCCGACCTTTTTTAATTGTTGAAATCAACAATGGTGTCAGGGCCCGCATGCGTTCATGTTTTCAGGCATATTTAGCACACATACATGATTTTCTCCACTACTTCGGAACACTTGCAAGTCGTACACGTTGGATTTAGTATTCTGAGCAAAATGACGTCTTTACATCACATTTGGCTCCAAGCTTGGCGATTCTCAAGTTGAAACCATCGTGTGTTTGTGGACAAAGTAATGGGTACTGCAGGGCTAAAGGAGTGGTAGCCGCTAATCAGTGAAGACAGAAGCCAGTTAAGGTACGCCCGCAATATCCGCAAATCAGGTCATTACTGATCCCGCAATATTGCTGGTGAAGCAGAATGGACGAATCACTATCAGAGAAGTTGCAGTCTAATCTAAAAGCCGTAAAGTCAACTAACTAACTAGGTGTTACAATAACTAACGTCCGCCCGCGGTAGCTGAGTGGTCAGCACGACAGACTGTCAATCCTAAAAGACCGGGTTAGATTCCCGGCTGGGTCGCAGATTTTCTCCGCTCAGGGACTGGGTGTTGTGTTGTACTAATCATCATTTCATCCCCATCGACGCGCAAGTCGCCGAAGTGGCGTCAAATCGAAAGACTTGCACCAGGCGATCGGTCTACCCGATGGGAGGCCCTCGTCACACGCCATTATTATTATACAATAACGAACAACTTAAATTGGAAAGAACACATAGAAAATGTTGCGGTTAAGGCTAATCAAAGACTGCGTTTTATTTGCACGACACTTAGAAAACGTAACAGACCTACAAAGGAGACTGCCTACACTACGCTTGTCCGTCCTCTTTTATAATACTGCTGGAAGATGTGGGATCCTTACAAGATAGGACTGACGGAGTAGATCGAAAAAGTCCAAAGAAAGGCAGCACGTTTTCTATTATCGCGAAATATGAGAAAGTGTGTCACACAAATGATACAGGATTTGGGCTGGACATCATTAAAAGGAAAGCGTTTTTCGTTGCGACGGAATCTTCTCACGAAATCCCAATCACCAACTTTTTCCTAAGAATGCGAAAATATTTTGTTGACAACGACCTACGTAGGGAGAAACGATAACGTTATAATAAGGGAAGTCAGAGCTCGTATGGAAAGACACAAGTGATCATTCTTTCCGGGTGCTGTGCGAGATTGGAATAATAGAGACTTCTGAAGGTGGTTCGATGAACAATCTGCCAGGCACTTAAACGTGATTTGCAGAGTATCCATGTAGATGCAAGTATAGGTGGTCACATTTTTCATTTCCCCTGAATGTGCATATCGCTTCACACGAACTTTTTTACCTCAATGTCGATATCTGCATCATTTTCGAAATATGTGAGCTTACTTATATTATCTGTAATGTTAATATACAACATGAACAGTAAGGGTCCCAACACACTTCCCTCTGGCACAAGTGGTTACTTTTACACGTATAGATGAACTCTCCATTCAGGATGAGATGATGTGTCCTCCCTACAAAAATATTTAATTGGCCGTACTTTATACGGTGCTGGTAAACGGTCAACTACAATTGCTGTTTACTGTGCGGTAACCTCTAGCGTATCAGAAGCAGTTTAGGAACATTTTTTCAAATGAGTATACGTACTTGTATTTCGGCAGGTGCACAGTTTTGCCATTTCAATTTTTGCATGTTTCGCAGATACCTTTTCGAAAATTTCGAGCAAAACAAATCGAAATCTTTATTACATCATGAAACAATGAAGAAGCAAATGAGGGTTTGTTCTCAAGCCCGAAGCAACATCTGGTACAAGAATCAAGGATTTTAATAAAGAAGCTGTCGATAGGTTTTTTTCGTTGCTAACAAATGTGACAATCACAAACTAATGACTTCTCAAATAACTAATTGTGATGAAACAGGCGTGTCGGTTAATCCTAAAAACCAATCGAACATCTCAGCTTGCAAAGGGAACCGTCCAGTGTGATCGTTAACATCTGCAGAAACGGGCGAAACTGCAACCATTCTCATTAGTACGTCAGCAAGCGGAGCTGACATTCCTCCTACGATTATTTTTCCACGAAAGAAGAAGCAGAAAGAATTTGAGTTAGGACTGGCAGCAGGAGGTTGCGCTAAGGTCCACAGCACCGCATGGATGGCCACAGAGTCATTCTTTGTATGGTTTTCACAATATGTGGTATTTTCTAAGGCATCAAAGCACATCCCAGTTCTCCTTATATCAGATGGCCACTCAGCTCATACCACGAACACTGACGTTATGGACTACGCGAAGGAGAGTGGCGTTTCTTCACCACCACATTGCTCTCACAGACTTCAGCCGCTTGATGTTTGTTTTATAAATCCTCGTTATAGTGATTAACTTCGAAAATGGCTGCGGAGCCACGCAGGAAAAGTCGTAACTACCTTTCAAATTTCAACGCTTTTTGGTTCAGCTTTCGTCTAAAGCGCAACAATGAAAACCGCTATTAAAGGTTTCGAAGCTACTGCAATATGGCCCACGGACCCATCCATATTCACGACGCACACTTCCTCCCGGCAGACACAACTGACAGCGGACGTGATAGGCCGTCAGATAAAGAGGTTATTACATCTGAACAATTGGAATTGCCTTCACCTAGCACACCAGCTGAAAAAGACGACTCAAACGGGCTGGATAATCAAGGGGACGAGGTTTCAGCGAATTGTTACAATGAACTGCCGCCTAAGAATAACAAAGTTATTGGGGCTAATTGTTCTAATCTTGGGTGCTCTTGGATGACAACTGACAACACAACCTCCTCATTTCATATTTCACCTGAGATTCTGATTTTCTTGTCAAAAGTTAACGAAAGCAAGAAAAGAGCGAGACTGAAAAGGGGGAACAACGTTGTTTTAACTGATTCGCCGTACAAAAAAAGAGTTAAAAGTCATTAATGGGAGAAATAGAAAAAAGAACATTGACAAAGAAGAAAGAGCAAACAGAAAACTTTCTGCGAAAGAGAATAAAATTAAGAACTCAAAAAAGAGAGAAAGATTCTGAAGGTAAATGGAAAAAAGGAGAGAGAATACAATACTAACGAGAGTGATTATGAGGAAAGTTCTGACTGTCAATGTGTATATTGTGGTGGGTTATATTCAAAATCAGTTGAAGGTTGGGTCGCTTGTTCCACGTGCAAAAAATGGACACACGATTCTTGTGCAGGAATAGATAGCGAAGATGATGAGTGTCTCCCCGTGTGTGAATTTTGTAAACAGCCTCAAGAAAAGGATACGATACATGAAAACTGTAGTTTGACATTAATACTCACTTTAAACTAAAAAAAATACCGAGCAAGCCAATATTTTCTGCATTTCCGATAATTTTATACGTTTTTGTAATCACTTGTATTTACCACCCCATTCTGCCGCGTGCAAATGATATAAATTTCTGTTTTTGAGTGAGAAAATATTGTTGTTTTATTTTATGGCAATGTTCTTGTATTTTTGTGATTAATACATCATAATGTGTTCATATAAAGATTTGTAACTCTCTTATTTATCAATTTTGTACATTTAATCAAAGTTTTCAACTGTGTACCCCATTATACCTTGGATACCGCAACGTGTCGGATAAGAAAGATAAAAATACAATCACTACTCGTTTCTTCAACGACAATTTAAGCTGTGTTCTGTGGTTCCACCCAGAGTTCATCACGATATATTCCGAAAAAAATCATAGTTAACGAACATTATAAATTGATCTAGAAACGAAGGCAATCACAGTTAACATTTAATAAGGCCGCTGGTATCCTTCGAAATGCAAACTAATCACCGTCATGCAGAACGTCGTGGGTCACAGCGGATGGGTGGAATCGAAATGTCTTTTACCCACGATGGCTTCTTTTTGTCAATTTGTGCCATTAATTTCTCTGCTCCCTAATCTGATTTCGTATCTCCCCATCAGCTATTCGATCAAAACTTTTTTAGCATTCTTCTACATCACCACATTTCGGAAGTTTCGAATCGTCTCCTCTTTGGGGAACCAGGCATGTTAACTACTGATTCGCAATATATTTATTCCGAAAGGCAAAAGGATCCCCGAAAACAATGAAAATAATTTTGTTTATTGGTGATTGTACCAGTTTGATTTACACTTAGTGCGAATATGAAAGTATTTTAGTCCAAATCCTTATTTGAAGGTCCTAAATGTCGGTTTAAATGGCAGCTTGTTATGTAAGACATGCCCACTTGTTTCTCTGTGCCAGCTCTTCTTTGAGATGATAAGCCTAGGGACATTTTACCCGTAGCTTTGAGCTTTCACATATTGAATACATTTTTTCTTCTCTCGTAGTCAGTTGTTTGCTACAGTAATAACGTTTCTGAACAAAACAAATGCCAAGATCTACGCACAAAGTTTTCGAGAGAAGTTCTAGAAGACTTGCAAAAAAATTAAAAAAGTAAATATCATGAAACAAATTTTATGTTTATGTACAGCATGCGTACTATTGGAAAGTGAAAGAAACTATGAATTTAAATGAGTGCATGTACGACGTTAAGTGCAATACAACTTTAAATTTTCCGTAACTTTTCTAACTAACTGTACCTTTCCTCTCAAACCATTTATCCAAGAACCATGGAAATCTAACGGTCAGTTTTCTTACTCGAGGGCATGAAGAGTCGAGGGATATGAAAGGGAAGCAGTGGTTGGGAAGAGAGTGAGACAGGGTTGTAGCCTATCCCCGATGTTATTCAATCTGTTTGCTGAGCAAGCAGTAAAGGAAACAAAAGAAAACTTCGGAGTAGGAATTAAAAACCATGGAGAAGTTGTATTATAAAGAACACTATCGTCTTTTTATTTTTAAATTTGCCCGCAAAACCTGTCTTTCAAAATTTTTCTAAAAATTTCACTATTAATATATTATTCATGAAAAATTTTCAGCTTGTTGGAAAATAGTGAAAATGCATGTAAAAAATGTTTTGTGTTTTAAAGTTAATATAACACAACTTAGGATAAGAATCATATAAATAGATCAGTTTAACATGGTGGAGATAGAAGATACGTTCTCCCCGTGAAAATTGTGTTAAAAACAAATGAATATTTCCAATTCAACTTCTCTTTTCATGAAGTCATTACTAGAAACGTGAATAATCTCCACAAAAATTGGTAAGTTAATTACTTTGGTGGAAGAAAGTCTCCATCATTAAAGAGAACGATATTTTCAATAACTTGCCGGCAGCCATAAAAAGCTTTACTACTGACAGATTTCAGTTTACGAGGGGCCTAAAGGATTTCTTGCTAACGATCTCTTCAGACACCATTAATGAATTGAATTTTTTAGTAGAACTAGCGCGCGCGATTGAGAGTGGGTAATTGTGTGTGTGTGTGTGTGTGTGTGTGTGTGTGTGTGTGTGTGTGTGTGTGTGTGTGTGTGTGTGAGAAAGAGAGAGAGAGAGAGAGAGAGAGAGAGAGAGAGAGAGAGAGAGAGAGAGAGAGAGAGAGAGAGGGGGGGGGGTCAAATAATACGAGTACAATCAGAAGTGTGACTAAATTTTCGTTCCTCGTTCATGATCAGTCCACTGGCGATCTGTGGAAAGTAAATTAGCATATCATTTTCCCATTGAGTATCTCCCCATTATGGATTAATTTCAATGGAAAGTACATGTAATATAATCTTACCCTCTTGTCTGTCCCACTTCTGTTGGAGGTTACACACCAGACAAATACCTTAATGTTGTTGTTGTTGTTGTCTTCAGTCCAGAGACTGGTTTGATGCAGCTCTCCATGCTACTGTATCGTGTGGAAGCTTCATCTCCCAGTACCCACTGCAACCTACATCCTTGTGAATCTGCTTAATGTATTCATCTCCTGGTCTCCCTCCTCGATTTTTACCCTCCACGCTGCCCTCCAATATTAAATTGGTGATCCCTTGATGCCTAAGAACGTGTCCTACCAACCGACCCCTTCTTCTAGTCAAGTTGTGCCACAAAGTTCTCTTCTCCCATATCCTATTCAATACCTCCACATTAGTTACGTGATCTACCCATCTAATCTTCAGCATTCTTCTGTAGCACCACATTTCGAAAGCTTCTATTCTCTTCTTGTCCAAACTATTTATTGTTCATTATTCACTTCAATACGCGGCTACACTCCATACAAATACTCTGAGAAAAGACTTCCTGATACCTAAAGCTATACTCGATGTTAACAAATTTTTCTTCTTTAGAAACACTTTCCTTACCATTGACAGTCTACATTTTATATTCTCTTTACTTCGACCGTCATCAGTTATTTTGCTCCCTAAATAGCAAAACTCCTTTACTACTTTAAATGTCTCATTTCCAAATCTAATTCCCTCAGCATCACCCACCTTAATTCGACTACATTCCATTATCCTCGTTTTGCTTTTATTGATGCTGATCTTATATCATCCTTTCAGGACACTCCATTCTGTTCAGCTACTCTTCTAGAATCTTTGCTGTCTCTGACAGAATTACGTCATCGCCAAACCTCAAGGTTTTAGTTTCTTATCCATGGATTTTAATTTCTACTCAGAATTTTTCATTTATTTCCTTTACTGCTTGCTCAATAAACAGATTGAATAACATTGGGGATAGTCTACAACCCTGCCTCATTCCCGCCGGCCGCGGTGGTCTCGCGGTTCTAGGCGTGCAGTCCGGAACTGTGAGACTGCTACGGTCGCAGGTTCGAATCCTGCCTCGGGCATGGATGCGTGTGATGTCCTTAGGTTAGTTAGGTTTAAGTAGTTCTAAATTCTAGGGGACTGATGGCCACAGCAGTTGAGTCCCATAGTGCTCAGAGCCATTTTTTTTGTCTCATTCCCTTCCCCTTTCATATCCTTCGACTCTTATAACTGCCATCTGCTTTCTGTACAAATTGTAAATTGCCTTTCGCTCCCTGTATTTTACCCCTGCCACCTTCTGAATTTGAAAGAGAGTATTCCAGTCAACATTGTCAAAAGATTTCTCTAAGTCTACAAATGCTAGAAACGTAGGTTTTCCTTTCCTTAATCTACTTTATAAGGTAAGTCGTAGGGTCAGTATTGCCTCACATGTTATAGTATTTCTACGGAATCCAAACTGAAATTCCCTGAGGTCGGCTTCTACCATTCTTTTTTCCATTCGTCTCTAAAGAAATGGCATTAGTATTTTGCAGCTGTGACTTATTAAACTGATAGTTCGGTAATTTTCACATCTGTCAACACCTGCTTTCTCTGAAATTGGAATTATTTCATTCTTCTTGAAGTCTGACGGTATTTCGGCTGTCTCATGCATCTTGCTCGTCAGACGGTAACGTTCTGTCAGAGCTGGGTCTCCCAAGGCTGTCAGTAGTTCTAATGGAATGTTGCCTACTCCCGGAACCTTGTTTCGACTAAGGTCTTTCAGTGCTCTGTCAAACTCTTCACGCAGTACGTCATCTCCCATTTCATCTTCATCTACATCCTCTTCCATTTCCATTATATTGTCCTCAAGTACATTGCCCTTGTACAGATCCTCTATATCCACCTTCCACCATTCTGCATTCCCTTCTTTGCTGATAACAGGGTTTCCATTTGAGTTCTTGATATGCATACAAATGAATCTCTTTTCTCTAAAGGTCTCTTTAATTTTCCTGTAGGCAGTAACTATCTTGCCCCTAGTGGTATGCGCCTCTATATCCTTACGTTTGTCCTCTAGATATCCCTGCTTAGCCATTTTGCACTTCCTGTCGATCTCATTTTTGAGACGTTTGCATTTCTTTTTGCCGGCATAATTTACTGCATTTTTGTATTTTCTCCTTTAGCAAATTAAAATCAATATATCTTCTGTTACCCTCTTTTTTTTGCGCATGTCAAGTTCCGTAGGCCCAAATTGAGGAGCAAATCTTCAAGGTCATGGAACGTGTCAGTATCTACATCTACATCCGTACTCCGCAAGCCACCTGACGGTGTGTGGCGGAGGGTACCCTGAGTACCTCTATCGGTTCTCCCTTCTATTCCAGTCTCGTATTGTACGTGGTAAGAAGGATTGTCGGTATGCTTCTGTGTGGGCTCTAATCTCTCTGATTTTATCCTCATGGTCTCTTCGCGAGATATACGTAGGAGGGAGCAATACACTGCTTGACTCTTCGGTGAAGGAAATTTCTCGAAACTTCAACAAAAGCCCGTACCGAGCTACGAAGCTTCTCTCCTGCAGAGTCTTCCACTGGAGTTTATCTATCATCTCCGTAACGCTTTCGCGATTACTAAATGATCCTGCAACGAAGCGCGCTGCTCTCCGTTGGATCTTCTCTATCTCTTCAATCAACCCTGTCTGGTGCGGATCCCACACTGCTGAGCAGTATTCAAGCAGTGGGCGAACAAGCGTACTGTAACCTACTTCCTTTGTTGTCGGATTGCCTTTCCTTAGGATTCTTCCAATGAATCTCAGTCTGGCATCTGCTTTACCGATGATCAACTTTATATGATCATTCCATTTTAAATCACTCCTAATGCGTACTACCAGATAATTTATGGAATTAACTGCTTCCAGTTGCTGACCTGCTATTTTGTAGCTAAATGATAAGGGACCTATCTCTCTATGTATTCGCATCACTTTACACTTGTCTACATTGAGATTCAATTGCCAGTCCGTGCACCATGCGTCAATTCGCTGCAGATCCTCCTGCATATCAGTACAATTTTCCATAGTTGCAACCTCTCGATACACCACAACATCATCTGCAAAAAGCCTCAGAGACTTTCCGATGTCATCCACCAGGTCATTTATGAATATTGTGAATAGCAACGGTCCTATGACACTCCCCTGCGGCACACCTGAAATCACTCTTACTTCGGAAGACTTTTCTCCATTGAGAATGACATGCTGCGTTCTGTTATCTAGGAACTCCTCAATCCAATCACACAATTGATCTGATAGTCCGTATGCTCTTACTTTGTTCATTAAACGACTGTGGGGAACTGTGTCAAACGCCTTGCGGAAGTCAAGAAACACGGCATCTACCTGTGAACCCGTGTCTAAGGCCCTCTGAGTCTCGTGGGCGAATAGCGCGAGCTGGGTTTCACACGACAGTCTTTTTCGAAACCCATGCTGATACCTACAGAGTAGATTTCTAGTCTCCAAAAAAGACATTATACTCGAACATAATACGTGTTCCAAAATTCTACAACTGATCGACGTTAGAGATGCACATCTGTTCGACGTCCCTTCTTGAAAACGGGGATGACCTGTGCCCTTTTCCAATCCTTTGGAACGCTTCGCTCTTTTAGAGACCTACGGTACACCGCTGCAAGAAGGGGGGCAAGTTCCTTCGTGTACTCTGTGTAAAATCGAACTGGTATGCCATCAGGACCAGAGGCCTTTCCTCTTTTGAGCGATTTTAATTGTTCTCTATCCCTCTGTTTTCTATTTCGATATCTACCATTTTGTCAACTGTGCGACTTCAAGAGAAGGAAGCACAGTGCAGTCTTCCTCTGTGAAACAGCTTTGGAAGAAGACATTTAGTATTTCTGCCTTTAGTCTGTCATCCTCTGTTTCAGTACCATTTTGGTCACAGAGTGTCTGGACATTTTGTTTTGATCCACCTACCGCTTTAACATAGGACCAAAATTTCTTACGATTTTCTGCCAAGTCAGTACATAGAACTTTACTTTCGAATTCATTGAAAGCCTCTCGCATAGCCCTCCTCACACTACATTTCGCTTCGCGTAATTTTTGTTTGTCTGCAAGGCTTTGGCTATGTTTATGTTTGCTGTGAAGTTCCTTTTGCTTCCGCAGCAGTTTTCTAACTCGGTTGTTGAAACACGGTGGCTCTTTTCCATTTCTTACGATCTTGCTTGGCACATACTCATCTAACGCATATTGTACGGTGGTTTGAACTTTGTCCACTGATCCTCAACACTATCTGTACTTGAGACAAAATTTTGTGTTGAGCCGTCAGGTACTCTGTAATCTGCTTTTTGTCACTTTTGCTAAACACAAAAATCTTCCTACCTTTTTTAATGTTTCTATTTACGGCTGAAATCATCGACAAAGTAACCGCATTATGATCGCTGATTCCCTGTTTTGCATTAACTGATTCAAATAGTTAGGGTCTGTTTGTCACCAGAAGGTCTAATATGTTATTGCCACGAGTCGGTTTTTTGTTTAACTGCTCAAGATAGTTTTCGAATAAAGCACTTAAAAATATTTCACTCGATTCTTTGTCCCTGCCACCCGTTATGAACGTTTGAGTCTCCCAGTCATTATCGGGCAAATTAAAATCTCCACCCAGAACTATAACATGGTGGGGAAATCTACTCGAAATATTTTCGAAATTATTCTTCAGGTGCTGAGCCACAACAGCTGCTGCGCCCGGGGGCCTATAGAGACATCCAATTACCATGTCTGAGCCTGCTTTAACCGTGACCTTCACCCAAATCATTTCACAATTACAATCTCCGTCAATTTCCTTCGATACTATTGCACTTCTTATCGTTATAAACACGAATCCCCCTTCACTGTCTAGCCTTTCTCTGCGATATACATTCCAATCAGAGTTTAGGATTTCATTACTGTTTACATGTGGTTTCAGCCAACTTTCTGTCCCTAGTACTATATGGGCGTTGTGACCGTTTATTAATGAGAGCAGTTCTGGCACCTTTCTATAGACGCTCCTACAGTTTACTATTAGCACATTAATATTGTTATTCCCTGTTGCATTTTGCCTACTCCTGCCTTGCCGCGCCTCAGGAGTCGTCTTGTCGGGCCTAGGGAGGGAATTCTCTAACCTAAAAAAAAAAACCATGTGCACTCCACACGTACTCCGCTACCCTCGTAGCCGCTTCCGGAGTGCAGTGCACGCCTGACCTATTCAGGGGGACCCTACATTTCTCCACCCGATAGCGGAGGTCGAGAAATTTGCACCCCAGCTCTCCGCAGAATCGTCTGAGCCTCTGGTTTAAGCCTTCCACTCGGCTCCAAATCAGAGGACCGCGATCGGTTCTGGGAACGATACTACAAATAGTTAGCTCTCATTCCACCCCGCGAGCGAGGCTTTCCGCGTTCACCAACTCGGCCAACCGCCTGTACGAACTGAGGATGACCTCTGAAGCCAGACGGCAGGAGTCATTGGTGCAGACATCAGCAACAATTTGCAGTCGGGTGCACCCAGTGCTCTCTATCGCCGCCGGTAGGGCCTCCTCCACATCTCGGATGAGACCCCCCGGCAAGCAGACAGAGTGAACACTGGCCTTCTTCCCCAACCTTTCCGCTATATCCCTAAGGGGCTCCATCACCCGCCTAACGTTGGAGCTCCCAGTAACTAATAAACCCCTCCCCCCGTGTGCCTGCTCGGACCTTGCTGAAGGAGCAGCCACATGTCCATTCACAGGCAGAGCGGGCGATGCCACACGGCCAGCCTCCACGCCGCTGAACCCGCCACTCCCCTTGGGGAGAGGGTGGCCCAACCGCGTCTGGTACCCGCGAAGGTGTCTCGACAGCAGGGACAGTGGGTGAAGCACCTAACACCTGGGATGCACCATGCGACGCAACAGGCTCCCCACTGCCGCTACACTCCGAGGCAGCAGCCTGAAGACGGCTGACCGCGGCCATCAACACGCTCAGCTGTTCGCGAAGAGTGGCCAGCTCCTCCTGCGTCCGTACACAGCAGTCACACATCCCATCCATCCTAAGGAATCAATTTACTGGAGAGACTTAATCAACATTTAACTAGACTGCTAATTCACTAAAGGCGGCTGATTACTGACTAAACTGTGATTGCTAACCACTTCTTGTAGAAAACAATGAAAATAGCACTACCTGTCTCTGGACTGTATTCAAAACAAACACAAGCACTACTGGCACTATGGCTGACTACAGGGACTCTCTCTGACTGTATCCAAAACAAACACGAAATCTATGTAACTCTATTACTAGCACTCGACAATTAAAGCTTCCTAAAAGCAAAAACACACGGAAGAAGAAGTGACAAGTAAGAAAAATACAGTTAATACTTAAATTAAGGTAGCTCGCTGCACAGCAGACGTGAAGCAGACGGCGGTTAGGGCGACACATGAACTTACAACATAAAAGTAATAACAGATAAAAATACATATTCATGAACCTGAGAGAAAATCAGTGGATAAGTTTAAGCAAACGCTATCAGCAGTACAATGAGAATCAGCTTAATTTTTCAATTAACTCCTCGACAGAATAGAAGGAGTGACCCATGAGGAAACACTCCAGTTTCGATTTGAAAGCGCGTGGATTACTGCTAAGATTTTTGAATTCGAGTGGCAGCTTATTGAAAATGGATGCAGCAGTATACTGCACACATTTTTGCACAAGAGTTAAGGAAGTCCGATCCAAATGGAGGTTTGATTTCTCCCGAGTATTAACCGAGTGAAAGCTGCTTATTGTTGGAAATAAACTAATATTGGTAACAAGAAACGACAATAAGGAATATACATATTGAGAGGCCAATGTCAAAATACCCAGACTCCCTGAACAGAGGTCGACCAGAGGATCGTGAACTCACACCACTTTTTGCCCGAACCTCCCGTTTCTGAGCCAAAAATATCCTTCTAGAATGGGAAGAGTTACCCAAAAACATAATACCATACGACATAAGTGAATGGAAATAATCAAAGTAGACTAATTTACTTGGCGAAGTATCACTCACTTTCGGTACCATTCGAATAGTGAAAATGGCAGTATTAAGTCTTTGAACAAGATCCTGAACGTGGGCTTTCCACAAAGCCTTACTATTTATTTGAACACCTAGGAATTTGAACCGTTCAGTTTCACTAATCATATGCCCATGCTGTGAGATTAAAACGTCAGGTTTTGTTGAACTGTGTGTTAGAAACTGTAAAAACTGAAGCTTACTGTGATTTAACGTTAGTTTATTTTCTACAAGCCATGAACTGAGGTCATGTACTGCACTACTTGAAACAGAGTCAATGTTGCACACAACATCCTTTACGACCAAGCTAGTGTCATCAGCAAACAGAAATATTTTAGAGTTACCCATAATACTTGAGGGCATATCATTTATATAAATAAGGAACTGGAGCGGCCCCAACACTGATCCCTGAGGAACCCCCTCCCCCTTGACAGTACACCACTCAGATCCTCCATCACACTGTATTACTTTCCCTCCATTCCTGTAGATCGTTCCCTAATGCTCTTCCTGAAACACTCTACAACTTCTGATTCTGTCAGTTCTTTCAGGTCCCATCTCCTTAAATTCCCACCTTTTTCCAGTTTCTTCAGTTTAATCTACAGTTCATAATCAATATATTGTGATCAGAGTCCACATTTGCCCCTGGAAATGTCTTACAATTTAAAATCTGGTTCCTAAAAATCTGTCTTACCATTATATAATCTATCTGAAATATTGCAGTATCTCCAGGTGTCTTCCATGTATACAACCTTCTTCCATGATTCTTGAACCAAGTGTTAGCTATGATTAAGTTATGCTCTGTGCAAAAACCTACCAGGCGGCTTCCTCTTTCATTTTTTACCCCCATTCCATATTCACCTACTACGTTTCCTTTTCTTCGATTTCCTACTGTCGAATTCCAGTCACCCATTAATATTAAATTTTCATCTCCCATCACTATCTGAATGATTTCTTTTATCTCATCACACATTCCATCAATTTCTTCATCGTCTGCGGACTTCTTTTACGACTTTGGTAGGCATGGGATTCGTGGCTATCTTGGCCACAACAATGCGTTCACTATGCTGTTTGTAGTAGCTTACCTGCATTCTTATTTTTATTAATTATTAGACCCACTCATGCATTAGCTTCATATTAGCCTTCCTAATACTTAAATCTACATTCGATGTTAACAATGATGCCGGTGGATGAACTGTCACGAAATTACTGACCGTCGAGAAAGTCACGAATATAACCGACAAGCTAATGGGCCCTTCACAGGAAAAGGTTTTTCGCCGGAAAACGCGGAAAACTGAAACCCAGCAAATGAGTAAAATAATGTATACTCATTGAAAAAAAATGGTGTATGCACACAACTTACACCACAATAGTCTGGGATTACTCTATTACGTAACACAGTTTTTGTGATTGTATCTTGCAGCTTTAGTTATTTTTAATTCAAAGAGGCTTTAAAAGGACAGAAAGAACGTGTTGGACTACGCTACAGATCGTTCTGTTAGCACAGTCTTTACTTTGTAATCACTTTCGTTGACTTCGGCAACTCTCAAGAAAAATCTCCAACCTAACCGAGACAATGCGATACGATACAGCCGAGATCATGACAAGAGAATGGGCTACATCACACTCGAAGTAAATTTATATAGGTAAGGATCCCCATGACCTGTGTACGTCTATTATAAAAAATCTCCAAGCCACTCTCCTCAAATAGATCGCAATCTTCTCTTGACCTTCATCTGTTACTATTTCAGAATTAGAAACCAGATTCAAAGAAAATTGGGCTACCAGTCACAAAACTAGAAAAATAAAAATAATAAAAGTGAGAACATGAAACATGTTTGCAATAACCATAAGCAGGAGATTTTACAGAAAATAAAATTGAGAAAGGAAATTATTAATATTATCGACCGTTTAAGAACTCTAGGCTACGAAAGGAATGAAACCACATATCGAATAACTGGTGGAAGAGTTAGTGTGTTTTAAGATTAAATCCAAACAAGAATTAGAGAAAAATATATCGAAGCAAGGCCTCTATTACGAAAAATTGCTAAATCTCGAGACAAATTGTGTCCTTCTGTATTAGATGAAATTTTTTGGCCCCTAGTACGGATGAAACAGTATCCTCAGTATCAACAGGAACTTCGGACATGTGTTTCATATTTCATCCAAGCCTGCAGTCTATAAATATTTAAACAAAATACTAAAACAAAATACCACTACAGGGGAATTACTTACGAAGTAGTTCTTGGTAAAGAAACACAGGACACAATTACGTATGTAGGCTTAATACAAACTACAACTGTATTTATAAATCGCTATAGTTGCCTTGGAGTAACGACGAGCGAATATCAATATAACCTGTACGCTTCAAAGCTGTTATCCATGAAAAAGCTAAACGACGTATCGTGAACAAAATACAATTTAACACCGAAACAATGATATTAGCTGACAATGGGCACAGACTTTAGTCAATGGGCACTGTTGAAAATTTGTGCCAGACCAGGATTAGCACCCGAGTCCCCTGGTTACGAGGGAGAGGCAATGATCACTGTGTCCGAATTACACAGTGGTCAACAGAATAGCACGAACTGCCCGAGCATGCCGTTCTTTAGATCCAAATTCTCAATTTCTCCATAGACTGCTAATGCACTGCTCCTTGAACATAATCCTCCTCCCTTTAATTATACAGTACATGGCCAAAAAAACAGACACCGAATATATGCAAACTTGGCCTTACGAACATTGCAGACGTCGTCTATGTCACACGTCAAACTTCAAAGAATTTACCAATTCGTTGCATTGTTTACTATAGACCACAAATCAAGTAACGTAAAAAAAGCACTGCGTCTATTGAGATCATGATTCAGAGTTAAAAAAAACTAATAAGTCGCCTACATATTACAGTTGCTGCCGAAAGAGGGTAACCATTCTTTCCCATAAAAGGAAATATAGTTAAAATTACGCTTCTATTTCGGTTAGTTTCGGCGGTTACTAAAATTTGCAGTGAAAGTTACATAGTGGACTCTACCATCCCCCCACCAGAAACGTAGTTATCGTGGCTGTTGTGAGACTTTTGTACACAGCTAGAGAAAGAATGTTGAATGTGGCGCGGACGGAAACACTAGGCTACGCTACAGGGCAATCTGCTCGCACAACGTTTAGTCGGCATTCATAATCGTTGGCGTAAACAACTCTCAATCAAATTACCACCTTCCAACCTAACTTAGATCTCGGGCTACACTACCAATCGGCCTGTCATCACAACCAAACATTCATTGAGTGGGGGTGGGGGGATTTCCTGTATCTCTAGGAAAAACTGTCAGTTTTGTCAGACTCAACAGCAAGATTTACCAATGGTAAACACTTTTTAGACGGCTCGTAATTTTAGAATAGTCCTCTTCGTCTTACTTGGCATAAATTGTTCGCTGGCGTCCCAGCAGCTAGCTCCCTCAGTGTCAGCTTCTGCCATCGCACCACGCCAGTCTGCTGTTGTCCTAGCAGACCGAACGCACCGCACATCCGATACCTTCGGAACCACTCACTGGCCAGTTAGCAACTGAGCCGAGCACTGTTTACATCGTGAAAGGAAAACTATGCAAAGATGTACACTCGAATGGTACGACTGAGTAGCAAACACACAGTAATATCTGAGGAATGTCCTTCGACACGCGCAGAACGAAATTCTTCTCGCGAACGTACAGCGTCTCTGAAAAAAAATCTCGTGACTATATTCCGGCGTTACGGCCAGGTTCTCATACAAATGAGCAAAAAAGGGTACATTTGAAATTTTTTTTTGAGACAATGAAAATACATTCGAAGGATCTGTTTATGAATTACGAGTGATCATACTATGAGCTTAATTTTAGATTTTCAATAAAAAAATGGCGCCGGTAATTATGATTTGATCAAGGGCCTTCGAGACTGGAGTACGCAGAGTGCGTGCAGTGTTGCACCTCAGATGTTACCTGAATTCAAAAATGGGTAACATCAGTTGATACTACATTATTTCTCTGAAGTTGAAAATGGATTACATCAGTCGATAATACATAAAATTTATGGGAGCGCATACCTAACCGCAATGAAACAACCTTAAATTTAACAATACAGTGCTAATTCGAACTTTGAGTTTAATTTTTGTGGGTTTGTTTCACTCCTTATGCCTACACAAAAATTAGTTAATATTAACAAATGTCATATTATAGCTATAAGCTCCTAAGAAAAGTGTACTTTTAGGGGTCAGAGGTAGAAGTTAAGAGATCGAACCACTTTTAATTTATGCTGCATGCCGTTCTGAGAAAATCGTTACTCGAAAAAAAAGTGTTCAAAGTTTAGGGAAAACATTTAGTTACATTATTACTTCGACTTGCATGAACTGAGTGATACATATATATTTTCAATGTCAGTGAAAACGAATCTGAAGTCAGATTTTCAATATTCAAAACAGCTAATCCAATGCGGAGGCAAACGATTATGTTTTGAACAATTTTTACCAAAAATGTATTTTCGTTATTTACTTTTAGTCTGCAATTCAAGGAGTATTTATCAACCCTTCCTCGAGCTCTGATTGTTCCTAGACAGCAACTTCCTGTTCTTCTTGGCAGGAAAAGCCGATCTGTCTAAGCTGGATATGCAGCACTTGGCAGCCTGCACTTGATATTCGTCCGTATTTTCGGTGAGTATGTTTGCATGCATTCTGCAGTATGAATCATTTTGAGCACGTGCGACACGGGACGAGTTTTCATCTACATCTATATGGATACCCTGCAAAACACATTTAAGTGCCTGGCAAAGGGTTCATCGAATCACCTTCACAACTGATAATTAATTGAAACCCTCAACTGCCGACAGGTGTTGTTGATATACTTCGATGGGGACAGCTGAAAATGTGTGCCCCTACTGGGACTCGAAACCAGGATCTCCTGCTTACATTGCAGACGCTCAATCCATCTGAGCCATCGAGGACACAAATGAACAGCACGACAGCAGGAATTTATCCCTCGCACGTTTCCCGTGAGACTCACATCCCCAACCGTCCACAATCCGCATACGTAATGTACTTAATAGGTACTTGTCCATCCACTCATTACTGGCTCACACTAAGGTGACGATTCCCGTAAGAGTTCGAGCAACCTATGCGCATTCGCACAGACGAAGGTCAATGGCTGGGTAACGTTTAACCATAGATATGAAGATAGTAACTGTTCTCGAAAGAACAGGCGCCACTGACGACCGTGCAGCTCTTCTAGAATAATGATAGACCGGCCGATGTGGCCCAGCGGTTCTAGGCGCTTCAGTCGGGAGCCACGCGACCGCTACGGTCGCAGCTTCAAATCCTGCCTCGAGCATGGATGTGTGTGATGTCCTTAGGTTAGTTAGGTTTAAGTCGTTCTAAGTTCTAGGAAACTGATGACCTCAGATGTTAAGTCCCAAAGTGCTCAGAGCCATTTGAACCATCAGTCCCTATGTTTACACACTACTTACAGTAACGTATGCTAAGGACAACACATACACAGCCATGCCCGAGGGAGGACTCGAACCTCCAACGGGGGGAGCCGCGCGAACCGTGACAAGGCGTTGGAGGCATGGCGGGTAGCCCGCGCGGCTCATGGCAGCCGTGACACTGCTTCAAACAATGGGCTGCAGAAACTTTTGTAAAGCACGGACTAAAAAAAAAAAACTTTCCGTTCCTAGAGTCTAGACAAGTACACCTTTAAAAATGCAACTACAAAGAAATAGAATTTTCGAACGTTTTGAATGAGAACCTGTCCTTATGGAACACCGTTGATCAAATGTCACAGGGATTATGTACTCAGGTTTCACATGTGGATTAACACTTTCTAATCAATATCCTTAATGAGCAGGGCTTAAAACTTTGAAGCGTTAAATTTCAAGGGCCGTTCTCTTGTATGCAAATAGTTTCACAGTAGAAATTTCTCTAGTTTTATTTATTTATTTAATTATTTATTTTGCTGTAGGGAAAGAAGGATAGCATTGTGAGGAGGGGGAAGGGGGGGGGGAATCTTGCATCTCCCACCTTCGAATTCTCACTACAGAATTTTTATTCATTACGAGATTCTCAGCCACTTGCAGAAGTGATTTGGCGTGATTTTGCAAAACTTTTCCTTTAGCCAATCGTAGCAACTATAGGATTCCATTCCTGCTGCATGACATGTCTCGGAACTTAAACTGACCAACTCATTTGCATAAAGAGCTAGCTTATCATTCGCTTCTTTACTTGCGTAGACCTTTCATGGTCTGCAAAGAATTTTTTTTCTTTAATCGTTTTTTTATGTCTTTTATAAACTGCAACACTTTCTAAACTTTCTAAACTTAACGCCATTGAAGCATGGTCTTTTACTGAAGGACCAAAAAGCACTACTGACAGCTGGAGTCCAAGGTTTTTGTTAATCAAGCCGTTTGTATTTTTGTGGTGATATCTCCGTAGAGTCTTTCATTCCCTAACGCATATTTCTTTATATCTAATTGAGAAGTGAAATACCGGTTTTCATAGATGCAAATTTAAAATATTTTAATATAACGCAATAAATATTTCATTAAAATTTTCATCCCCTTATGCTCGAAGTTCCAAAACCAGTGAAACACGTAGTTTTTAAAAATTGTAAAAGATTAGCCGAATACGAATTGTCAGATATATTTATTAATGCTTTCATAATGAACCAGTTTCTGAAACATCTCACACCCTTTAGGGGTTGGGTTTTCAACAACAATTAAACACGTATTCTTCTATTTAGAACCGAGGAGCCAAATTCCAATCTTCATCCATTTAATTCTAAAAATGCTTTCATAGTGAAATATTTCATAAAACTTTTCATCCCTTATTTCACTCTATTAGTGAGTTAAATTTCCAAAAATAACGAAACACACTTTTTTTTTTACATCGAACCGAGATGTCAAATACCTATTTTCATTGATGTAGCTTTAAATATGCTTCGGTAGTTCTTTAATAATGATTTATTTTCAAAAACCTTCACTAATTATTTTATCCCCCAATGGAAGAATTTCGGAAAATGCTAAAAACCTGTTTCTTTTTTGTTTCTGACTGAGACACCAAACATCAATTTTCGTAGTTTTGTAGTTATAGCTTCAATAGGGACATAGGGAAATATTTAAAAAAAAACTTTCAACCCATTTTTCACCCCCTTAGGAGTGAAATTTCGAACAATCTCTTCTTAAACGATGCTTTCAGCAAGTCCGTATACTTTGCAGGTTGGGTGGAAGGCTATGGGTCAGTGAAACATGTGCCACTATTGCACCTTCTTGGAGGTTGTAGTTCCAAAAACAGTGAAACACGTATTTTTCAATAACACAATTTTCATAGATTTCGCTTTAAAAATTCTTTCGCACTGAAATACTTTCATAAAACATTGCATCCTATATTCCACCCCCCTTAATGGTTGAATGTATCAAAAACAGGTTTTCATATATTTCATGAAACATTTCATCCTCTATGAAATGGGGTATGGTAGTGACACACCAAAATCACAATAGTAATCCGTTGTAGTTGCTACATATTTTATTACAATCAAAAACATTATAAAATCACAATCACAATAATAGAGGAGACTGCCTTACAAGGCCAGATCAGTTGGACAAATAATAAATAAATTTCGTTAAGCTGAACGAGACCTGTAAAACGTGAAATTTGAATATGACTAGGTAAATATACTTAGGTAAAGCTTTACTTAAATAGCACAAATGTCCATAAAATTCATAGCAGAACTCTCACTACTTGCAATCAGGGGAGAAACAGATTAAGCGTAAGAATACAGATATTTAAAGTTCGGCTAGCCAACTTTCCTAAACAAAACTATATAAAAAATGACTAAAACAATTAAGGGGGTCCTTTAATTTTGACCAAACGGACCTTCAAATTTAGTTACTCAGTTGATTAATCAACAATATTCTTAGAATGATTACAACTAGAACATGACTATGTGACAATACCCTTAAAATAAGGTTGCTTCAAAATTTCGTATGAATGGGCGATAGACGCGAGCAGACCAAGGATTCAAATCAATACAAGAGATCCACGAGGCAGAGAATGACATAGAAATATACTCAACTTGGCAATGCAATTGAACTTTGGATGCTATAGTTCTCCACCGGAAAGATGGAATCACGCAAAAGTGACAACATAACCCAAGATGTAAAGGAGAGGACATGGCCTTAAATATCTCTCTGCCCCCGTGGTGCTGTGCTCCCAGTATGCTAGCGTCGACCGCTGCCAATTATCTCTAACACAACACACATCAAGGGCAGACACTTTTCTGAGACATAAACTACACAACCTTATATGGAGAACAGGTGAGCAATACAACTGGAATGAAACCAATGAGCCTCCGTGAGTTACTTGGCCAGTGCCAGCCATTAAACTTTGATTAATAAGATTGCTAAAAATCATACCGAAGTTAAGATGAGAAGACTTATCTCCAGGTACGGAATATTAGTGGCAGAGACAATGAATTGGTTACGCTCTCAGCCGTATGTTCGCGGCAGAGTCTGGGGAAAGCAAGGGCCACGTAGAGCCGGATCTTGGGGTGAATTTCCTTCTCTCCGAGACACTCGGCTTCTTCTGCGACTTAGCCGGCAAAAGGCCGAGGACCCCGGGTGGGGACCGATACGGCAGCAGTTGGCGGATGGCGAGGTCTTCGGGGGGTGGGGTGGGGGGGGTCTTGTGTAAAGGGGAAGACAACCGTGGTGAAGGGAAGGTCTGTATTCCACAGGAACGAGTTAGCATGGCACTCAGATATTTCCACGATTCGGCGGTAGGGGACAATTTGTGGTTCTACAAGACCTTGAACCGAGTTCGGGAACATATGTTTTGGCCCAACCTATATGGCGATGGCAGGCGATTTGTTGGCAACTGTGTCCAGTGTAAGCGCGGTAAGTCCGATGTGGGGCCGCACAGAGAACTACTACAGTCGCTTAGGGAGCAGTGTCCTCTGGGCCGCGACTCAAAGATCGAAACAACGATCGACGGAAACTGGCGCCAGAAACGCAGCAGCTCACTCTATTTCATCCCCTTAGGGGTTGAACTTCTAAAAACACCGAAACACGTATTTTCTTATTTGTAACTTCGAAGTGAAATACCAATTTTCGTAGATGTATCCTTAAAAATACTTTCATAGTTCTTCCATAATTATTTATCTCAAAATAAAATGTTCACCCACTATTTCACCTCATAGAGGTTAAATTCCCAATAATACTGGAACACATATTTCTTTATTTCTGACCTAGAAACCAGATACAAATTACCTTAATAGCTACATGTTTCAAAAATCCTTTCATTTCCTGTGTCTCCCCCTTAGAGGTGGAATTTCGAAATATGCAGTATAAGCGGTATAAGATCAACACCCTTTCCAAATCTCAAGGTTTATTTTCCTTGGCGGTCTGGACTGTGTGAATTTCATAGTAATGGCCTCCACACACACACACACACACACACACACACACACACACACACACACACACCACTACCAATGCCACCACCACCTCCTGGGGAAATTTCTGCAGACGCCCTTGTTCCACTGCAGTCATATTTTGCCGACGACCTACATTTAGCAGCGTGGGAGGGATAGTGTCGTGCAACAAACAGTATACTCAGTAGACAACGAACTGTTCGTTGTGAAATCAGCGACATATTAACCGAGACTGACACAGAAGGTGCTGAAGGTGAAGCACACTAGACTCGTGTCTACCACGGCTTCAAATAGTATCGATTTGCTATGAACGGAAGTTCCGAAAAGTGAGCAAGTAATTTTACAGTAAATTCAGTACCGATGGTGAGGATATACAACGAAAAATATTTCTATAAAATTTCAGAAATAATGAAACATTCCACTCAAGTCGCGTGACAGAAAACGCAATGGATATGCTTGCAGGCTTACGACAGATCGCAAAATTCGGCAGTAGGCGTAAGCCAACCTCTTGTGCTGCCATCTGTTATTGATGCCAGGCATCAAGGTCTCAGTAGTACGGCCATCCACTGGAGAGTAGTTGCTTTGTAAGCACTCCGTCTTCAGGCCACGAGTGGCCTACTGGACGGGACCATCCGACCGCCGTGTCATCATCCGTGGAGGATGCGAAAAGGAGGGGCGGGGGTCAGCACACTGCTCTCCCGGTCGTTATGTTGGTATTCTTTGACCGGAGCCGTTACTATTCGGTCGAGTAGCTCCTCGATTGACATCATGAGGCTGAGTGCACCCCGAGAAATGGCAAGAGTGCATGGCGGCCTGGATGATCACCCATCCAAGTGCCTTCAACGCCCGACAACGCACATAACTTCGGTGATCTCACGTGAACCGATGCAACCTCCGCGGCAACGCCGTTGCCGCAGATATTTTAGAGTAGTTGCTTACGTTTCATAATTATCTAGTTTACGGGGAAAATGTAAAAAAAGGCGATTGTCACCGAAGCTACAACTAATCTGAATTTCTGGTTAGTTATCAAGTGGTCTTGTGTGCGAGCCTGAATTTTTCATCCTTTGCGGTGGGAATGATTCAAACCCGTCATGTTCTTCTTATGAGGTGTTCTATTTATTTTACACACAATGATCGTTTGTAGTTGTGTTGAGTTACCACCTTGATAAATTTTTGGATGGCGCACGTATCATAACTGAGATCTGCGCTTGCGCTTAATGGCTGAAGGTCAATTAGCGTAATGAGTAGTAGCGAATGTTACAGTAACATGTTTGTAAATTATTTCAGGTAAATTACGTTAGTCGTGTAATATTATCCGTATACCAGTACAGTATGTGGGCCAATTACGTTAGTCATGGAATACTATCCGTATAAGACTATGTCACCTTGATGTCCCGGAATTTGCTTCAATTTTGGAATCCACGAAAGAACTGGAAATTTTCCTTTACACAGCTTTCCATATAATTTCTATTACAGTGATTCAGTCTTGTCTGTCACTCGACTTTTCTGACTGTGAAATAAATTCTATCGCTCAGGTGCTTATTACCTCTTCGTGTTTCCATTTGCCGATATTGCGCATAAACACATATCTCAAAGTTGCTATGGACATTGATGAAACGACACACTTTTCTATGGCGACATTGCAGTTTAGAGATAGAAAAACCGATCAGTTAAAACGATATGGGTATTTTAGTTCTGAATAACCGATGTCTTTCGGTATTTTTTTGCTCTCGGTTATAACAAGTATTTTTTTATTTTTTCCTGATAACCACGTAAAAACAGATATATCAATTAGCCACAGCTGTCGTAGTAAAATTTTTAGTTTTCAAATAAACCTTTTTTAAAAAAGACGAGTAATTTTTATTCGTAAGATTTCCATAGCACTGAAATACGGCGTTATTACAGAAAAAAATGGGAAAAGTTATGTATGCCACTTTAATAACACTGCTGATAGAAACGAGCAACAAATGGATTGGTCCAACATTGCCGAGACAATACTGTGCCTGTTATACAAGCAGTGCGCGAGAATGGACGCAGTTTCTCGCTGTTGTCGAACGTCAGTTGTAACACAAAATGGCACCATCTGGAAGCCTGGAAGTATTTTACGATATGCAGTACGAGTGAAGCACAATGGTCGATTTGGTCACTTGCGACATCATACAAGGAAAAAAGTTAAAATTTTACAAATCATTCATAGTTCGGGATAAAAATAGAAAGTGCCTGATCTGCTGCCTGTGTCTACGTAGTATGCCGTTATCTGCTTTTAGCCCTTAAAAACGGAGAAATTAAAACGAAAAAGAGAGTTCTCCTGCCGCAGTTTTCACTCTATATCGCTGGACTATACGTAATGCCCGCATAGTGCTGTGATAACCGATTACAATATAATTTTTGAGCAGAGCTTCTAAAAACTAAAATCAGTAGGATAATACTGGCAGTTTTCTGTAGTATAGGAGCACTCGCCAGAAGCGAAGATCGGACATATTTGACTATTTAATTTAAAGAAATTAGAATTATATTAATACAGTCAGTGCTCGCGGGCGTTAATAAATATCAACGTGGACAAGTGAAAATGTGTGCCACGACCGGGACTCGAACCCGGGATCTCTTGCTAAAATGACAGACGCTCTATCCATCTGAGGCATCGAGGACACAGTGTATGGTTCGACTGCAGGGACTATCTCGCGCACGCATCTTGAGAGACTCACATTCTCACCTTGAATGTCCATACACTACAGTCGTAGAGTCCCCCTCCAACACACTCATTCCTCGTGGAAGACATGTCCATATCCATATAAGTATATGGTTCTGGCAATACCAGCCATGACCTTCTTCTGTGAAGATGTACACGTATTCCCGGAACTGTTACGGGACTTGGTACGAATGTGTTCCACGAGTAATGAGTGTGTTGGTGTGGGACACTACGAATGTAGTGTGTGGACATGCAAGGTGAGAATGTGAGTCTCGCGGGAGGCGTGCGCGAGATAGTACCTGCAGTCACACTATCGTCTGTGCCCTCGGTGGCTCAGATGGGCAGAGCGCCTGCCATGTAAGCAGGAGATCCCGGGTTCGAGTCCCAGACTTGCACACATTGTCACCTGTCCCCGTTGATATATATCGACACCCGTGAGCAGCTGACGGTATTAATATAATTCTAATTTCGTTCTGAACGGCTGCAGGTCATCATATAGGTATTTAATTTGACATTTTGATTCCATTTATCAAGAAACTGAGAAAGTAAAATTTTTTTAACCTTTGTTTGATTTCTACGTTTACTAGAGGAAATAATGTAAATAAAAGACTGAAAATCGGTTATTACAAAAACTGGTATTGTGACGGGTTTTAACAATTAGCTTAAAGTGAGTCTGGGAAACTGATAACAGCCGAAAACCAGTTGTTTCAGCGGTAACCAACATTCCCACTGGTGTTCAGAGTGGTAAGATTGACAGACAAGGACATGAAGAACAGTTTCTCAGTAAGGTTACTGCAGCTCTGATGTTCTCAAAATGAACGGGCCAGCCATTGGCGTCCGCGAGGAGGAGGGGAGGGGGAGGGGAGACGGAGGGGAGGGGAGACGGAGGGGAGGGGGAGGGGAGGGGGAGGGGAGGGGGAGGGGAGGAGGTGTGGAGGGGAGGATAGGCAAAAGGGCACTTTCACCCATCGCCCCCAACCCTCCCTGGAATCTGGAGTAAAGAGTTTTTATTCGTTACAGTATACTCATACTCTTCCAGATAAGAATTCTCCACAATACTGCTAAACCTTAGCTTTGACCAGTTGTAGCGCTTATAGAGTTAGGGTCTTGTAGCTTGATGCACCTCGTAACTGACCAGCTGATTTGTAGATAGAGTGCCAGTTTCAGAATCATGCACTCCAGCCCCGACGCGCCTTTCCCCCTCCCCACCACTGGAAATATTTATGCAGACTCCAGTCTGCCACTGTGCATATATTTTGATAACATCCTGGTTTTAATAGCATCGAAGGAACAGCATTGTGCAGTAAAGGGTAGACCTAGCACAGAACACACCATTCACAATAAAACGCATCACTTAGTAGATGGTGAAGTACTCTGAAGCTAGCCAGATAGAAACAGAACCTCCTGGCACTGTATCTAACACAAATTCTAATCTTACACTAATCTCTTGTATGTACCTATCACACCCTCAAAGATTTACTATTATCAGAAGTTCCGAAAAATGAGGAAGAAATTGACCCACACATTTTCCGTTGTTTATTATTTCGATTACCCCATAAACGGAATGGACTTGTAGCCACAGGTTACACAAGCGATAGATGGTTTAAAATACATAAAAAGAGATGACAATAAGAAACGATTTTTGAAAACACAATGATGCACGGCTTTTACGATTTTTACAGGAAAAAATGGATGACAAAATAAAGGTTTTTCAAAAATACGCTGGTAGGCAATATTGGGGATTTTTTATCTTTATAGATGACTAGCGGAAAAGCTTGGTGTTGACCAGGCATTTATTTACAGCTGTGCGTCCACGTCCGTACTATGCAGCTTCTGGCCTTGTCCTGAGTTTTTATGACGTATCTCCTGAAACATGTGTCGTACAATGATATAATTTTGTAGGTACATTGAGCGTCATATGCGGATACTGTCTGCAAAATTTATTGCGAATATAGTAGCAAAGAAGTAACAAACTTAAATGTCACGAATGCTGTGATGCCCACACACTAGGGTGTAACTAATGTACACAGGATGCTTGGCACGATCATTATGGCTACCATCACCTGTGGTCGTAATTGGACCAGCTGTGTCGACGTAGTGAAAATATAAATGTGCATAACATGGTAAACGTCCATTCTTTCCAGCCATCTGACCTGAACTACGATCAAAAATATCATGTAAAAGTGGTAGGGGCAATGGCCTTGCCGCAGTGGATACACCGGTTCCCGTCAGATCACTGAAGTTTAGCACTTCCGGGCTTGGTCGGCACTTGGATGGGTGACCATCGGGGCCGCTATGCGCTGTTGGCATTTTTCGGGTTGCACTCAGCCTTCCGATGCCAATTGAGGAACTACTCGTCCGAATAGTAGCGGCTCCAGTCAAAGGAAACTACCACAACGAGTGGGAGAGCCAGCTCCTCCTCCACCCTCAGTGAGAATGACGTGGCGGTCGGATGGTCCTGATTGGCCACTTGTGACCTGAACACGGAGTGCTTTTTTAAAGTAGTACTCCCTACATAAAACTGACAGTCTAGGCTCAGGGACTGTCTACGGTAAATGCTGCATTGGACCTACGAATACTATTAAAATAACGGTTTGAGTTCTCTTTAATTGTCCAATCATCTGAAGTGAGTCCTTATTGCAGTACGCTGAAAAATAGATTTTACGTTAATGGCGGATAAATTTTGTGTTAATGGCGGCAAATTAACTTTACCCTAATGACACACAAGGTCAATATCGTACTATCACGTAAAGTATTCTCAGATCGAAATGTTTTGCATTACAAAATCTCCAATGTAGATTCATAATACCGCAATTATAATTCTCAAAATAATTTGGATCTACGTTGAATGGATATTTAAATGCATCTTTCAAAACAATAACAGAATTCTCATTAGATCATCATTATCAGTGGCTAGAGTATTCCTATTATTTCGTCTACCAAAAACCGTGTCTCACTATGGCTTCTTCAGTACGCTGTTTTGTTTTCCACTGTTGACAATAGAAACGATCTGGCAGATGTGACATTGTAGATGTCCAGTATGCGTGTCTTAATGCAAATAAACCGTCTGGAACATTTACCCTTGAACGTCCCTAGAATGGGATTTCATGGAACGTTATTACTTTCCTGTGTCCATTTCAATCACACCAGCTGATCGCCACGACTGGGGAAGTGGAGGAGGGGGTGGGCTGAAAGTTGGCAGCTGTGGCAGAAAAACCGAAGAAAACCTCTCGTTTTCGTCATTTGTTTTCATAATGAAGTAGTGCCAATTCGTCACATCGCACGCTTTTCTCTCGGAAACGGTAAAATTCATCGTCTGGATATCAATGTCGCTGCTGAGGTATGCAGTCGCACCACTCTGTATGAAAAAGGTTCTAAGCTGATGCAGTCGACAAGTAACATCGAAATATATCGTCACCAAGAAATACATCGACACCTCGAAATAAATCCACACCTCGAAATAAATCGCCACCTCGAAATAAATCGCTACCTCGAAATAAATCGACACCGCGAAATAAATCGAAACCTCGAAATAAATCGACACCTCCGAGAAACCGCTACATCGAAATGAGTCGATATCCCGAAATATATCGACATCTGGACACATTTCTACTTACAATTAGATCGAAATCTCGAAGCTAGTCGACATATCGAGATAAATCGAGGTATAGGAATATATCGATTTCCTGAAATATATTGGTACCTAGTAATATAAAGATATCTCTAAAAATAGCGATATCTAGAAATTTATGGATTACTTGAGATATAGAGGTATCTTGAAATATATCGATATCTCGAAAAGAATCGATATCTGAAGTACACCAATACTTGGAAATATATCTATACCTCGAAATATATAGAGAACCTGAATTGTTTCGGTGTATCAAAATAAATCGATATCTCATATAGACGGATACTCGAAATCAATCGATACCTCGAAATAAATAGACTCCTCAATATAGATAGATATCTCGAAATAAATCGACATCATGATATAATGTGCGCATCTACGTAAGTCGAAATATCGAATTGAATCGATAATGGGAAATGTATGGACGTCTGGAAATAAATCTGTACCCCTAAGAAAACGATTCTCGAAATAAATAGATATAACGAAATATATCGCTATCTTGATAAATACCGTTATCTAGTGGTCGGATATATGTTTCAAGATGACATGACATATCAGTATAGTGTACATACATGAAAATACTTTGGATTTTCAATATATCGATAGATTTCTAGACCTTGGGAAAAAATTGTCTAATCCGACCTCGGGCAAAAACGCAGACCTCGGGAAAAAACGCCGACCTCGGGGAAAAACGCCGACCTCGGGGAAAAACGACGACATCGTGGAAAAACGCCGACATCGGAGAAAAACGCCGCTGTTGGGAAAATACGCCGACCTCAGGGAAAAACGCTGACCTCGGGGTAAAACACCGACCTTGGCGAAAAACACCGTCATCGTGGAAAAACGCCGACGTCGGGGAAAAACACCGCCATTGGGAAAAAACGCCGACCTCGGGGAAAAACGCCGACCTCGGGGAAAAACGCCGACCTTGGGAAAAACGACGACCTCAGGAAAAACGCCGACCTTCGGAAAACTGCCGACCTGAGGAAAAATCCAGTTCCATTAATTTACACAGACACTAATGTCAGTCACCATTAGGTTCTCAAAATGCAACAAAATTCCTGGTATTTATCACCTCACACAAAAAGTGGTCATGACAGAAAAGTCTCGTTCTTTAGAAAGTTTAGAATGAGATGTTCTAAATATTACAGATAATCCATTTACAATAATCTACAAGCACTGCACAATGAGAAGAGACTGACAACCAGAGCACTTTGAAATAGTGCACAGCCAGGAAGACAGAGGTTACATTGCTGTTTATAATCCTCTGGTGCTTGAGATTCAGAATCCAGGATTGCCTCGAATGAGAACAGCAGGAATGAATGTCCTGCACCAGTATAGAACTTACTCTGGAACTCCACAGAAAATCACAAGGCACAATTATATCACATCATTTTCAGCAAACTACAGAAGCCTCTAATAGACATAACAACGTCGTCACCTCCTTCACCAGTGAAAGATCTTAGTAGCTATTGAGTCAAGAGTTGGTGGTCAATTAATAATTTGTTGTTCAAAGCTAACTTCAGTGTATATGGGAATACTCAGTGGACATCTTTAACCATCATATTTTACTGTCTAAGATATGTCAACTTCCCAGGCTATAAGTATAAGCAGAGCTTGGTCTTTCCCATTCCGAGTTTGTTTTGAATGGGTATCAAGGGAATCAGATCTACTGGGCATTTAGAGCAACCTGCTTTTAACAATATGATCAGGCAATAGACACAGACACAGAATTTGAAATTTCTCTGTGATGCGGTTACCTTCATCGTCTGCAAACTTATGTTGTGTGCTGGGGTATGCGGAGGCACTAATAGCAACACAGTAAAACACAGAAGAAGCTTATAGGTTGATGTAATCAGCCAGTAAGAAGCAGTAAAATTCAAGTTTTAGTAATCGATTATTGACTTATTATCCGGCTTTGGTGCCTCAGACATGTCCGACGACCTTAAGATTTGGCATGAAACGAAGTCTGGAAGACACGTTACACGAGAGAATTGGAAAAGTGTTCATGTGTTGTAAAAACCTAAGAAATCGTCCCGTTTTCGTCAATTGCCGTCGAATCGACGTAACGACAGATCGTCACATTGGACGCTTTTCTCTATAAAACAGTTACATTTATCGTCTGGAAACTTATGTCGCGGGCTGCGGCATGCGGAGGCACTAATAGCAACACCATAGAACACAGAAGAAGCTTCTAAGTTATTGGTTCAAATGGCTCTGAGCACTATGGGACTTAACATCTGTTGTCATCAGTCCCCTAGAGCGTAGAACTTCTTAAACCTAACTAACCTAAGGACATCAAACACAACCATGCCCGAGGCAGGATTCGAACCTGCAAGCGTAGCAGTCCAGCGGTTCTGGACTGAACCCCTGAACTTCTAGACCACCGCGGCCGGCTCTAAGTTGATGTAATCGGCCAGTAAGAAGCAGTACAATTCAAGTTTTTGCTATCGATTATTGACTTATTAGCCGCCTTTGGCGCCAGGGACATGACTGACGACGTTACGATTTCGCATGAAACGAGGACTGGGAGAAACGTTACACGAGAATATGTGAAAACTGATCATATGTAGTAAAAACTTAAGAAATCCGCCCGTTTTCGGCATCTGCTATCGAATCGACGAAATGTCAGATCGCCACAATGGCCGCTTTTCTCTCTGAAACGATAGAATTTATCGTCTGCAAACTTACGTTGCGTGCTGCGGTATGCAGAAGCACTAATTGCAGCATAGCAGAACACAGAAGAAGCATGTAAGTTGATGTAATTAACCAGTAAGAAACAGTACAATTAATGTTTAGTTATCAATTATTGACTTCTTAGCCGGCTTTGGTGCCTTGAACATCAGCTACGACCTTAAGATTTGGCATGAAGGGAGGTCTAGCAGCCACGTTGCACGGGAGAATGTGAAAAGTGTTCATATGTAGTAAAAACACAAGAAATCCGCCCGTTTTCGTCATTTGCTATCGAATCGACTCAATGTCATATGGTCACGTTGACCGATCTTCTCTCTGAAACGGTTACATTTATCGTGTGCAACGCCATGTCACGTGCTGTGGAATGCGGAGAAACTAAAAGCAGCACAGAGGAACACAGAAGACGCTTCTAAGTTAATGTAATAGGCAGTAAGAAGCAGTAAAATAATAGTTTTAGCTATAGATTATTGACTTTTTAGTCGGCTTTGATGCCTTGGACATGGGGTAGGACCTTAAGAATTTCTACGAATGGAGGATTAGCAGCCACGTTGCACTGGAGAATGTCAAAAGTGTTCATATGTACTAAAAACCTAAGCAATCCGCCCGTTTTCGTCATTTGCTATCGAATCGACTTAAAGCCAGATCGTCACATAGGCCGCTCTTCTCACAGAAACGGTTACATTGATCGTGTGCAAAGCTATGTCGCGTGCTGCGGAATGCGGAGACACTAAAAGCCCCATAGTAGAACAGAGAAGAAGCTTCTAAGTTGATGTAATAGCCAGTAAGAACCAGTACAATTCAAGTTTAGTTATCGGTTTTTGACTTTTTAGTCGGCTTTGATGCCTTGTACATGAGCTAGGACCTTAAGATTTTGCATGAAGGGACGACTAGCAGCCACGTTGCACGGGAGAGTGTGACATGTGTTCTTATATTGTAAAAACCTAAGAAATCTGCCCGTTTTCGTCATTTGCTATCGAATCGATTTAATGTCAGATCGTCACATTGGCTGCTCTTCTCTCTCAAACGGTTACATTTATCGTGTGCAAAGCTATATCGCGTGCTGCGGAATGCGGAGACACTAAAAGCACCATAGTAGAACACACATGAAGCTTCTAAGTTGATGTAATAGCCAGTAAGAAGTAGTACAATTCACGTTTTAGGTATCGATTATTGACATTTTAGCTCGCTTTGGTGCCTTTGACATGAGCTAGGACCTTAAGATTCTGCATGAAAGGAGGACTAGCAGCCGAGGTAGATGGGAGAATGTGAAAAGAGTTCATATGTAGTAAAAACCTGAGAAATCCGTCCGTTTTCGTCATTTGTTAACGAATCGACACAAAGCCAGATCGTCACATTGGCCGCTCTTCTCTCTGAAACGGTTGTCCTTATCGTCTGCAAAGATATGTCGCGTGTTGCGGTATGCGGAGACACTAAAAGCACCATAGTAGAACACAGATGAAGCTTTTAAGTTGATGTAATAGCCAGTAAGAAGTAGTACAATTCAAGTTTTAGGTATAGATTATTGACTTTTTAGCTGGCTTTGGTGCCTTAAACATGAGCTAGGACCTTAAGATTCTGCATGAAAGGAGGACTAGCAGCCGAGTTGCACGGGAGAATGTGAAAAGTGTTCATATGTAGCAAAAACCTGAGAAATCCGTCCGTTTTCGTCATTTGTTATCGAATCGACTTAAAGCCAGATCGTCACATTGGCCGCTCTTCTCTCTGAAACGGTCGTACTTATCGTCTGCAAAGCTTTGTCGCGTGCTGCGGTATGTGGAGACACTAAAAGCACCATAGTAGAACACAGATGAAGCCTCTAAGTTGATGTAATAGCCAGTAAGAAGTAGTACAATTCAAGTTTTAGGTATCGATTATTGACTTTTTAGCTGGCTTTGGTGCCTTGGACATGAGCTAAGACCTTAAGATTCTGCGTGAAAGGAGGACTAGCAGCCGAGTTGCACGGGAGAATGTGAAAAGTGTTCATATGTAGTAAAAACCTGAGAAATCCGTCCGTTTTCGTCATTTGTTATCGAATCGACTTAAAGCCAGATCGTCACATTGGACGCTCTTCTCCCTGAAACGGTTGTACTTATCGTCTGCAGAGCTATGTCGCGTGCTGCGGTATGAGGAGACACTAAAAGCACCATAGTAAAACACAGATGAAACTTCTAAGTTGATGTAATAGCAAGTAAGAAGTAGTACAATTCAAGTTTTAGGTATCGATTATTGACTTTTTAGCTGGCTTTGGTGCCTTGGACATGAGCTAGGACCTTAAGATTCTGCATGAAAGGAGGACTAGCAGCCGAGTTGTACGGGAGAATGTTAAAAGTGTTCATATGTAGTAAAAACCCGAGAAATATGTCCGTTTTCGTCTTTTGTTATCGAGTCGACTTAAAGCCAGATCGTCACATTGGCCGCTCTTCTCCCTGAAAGGATTGTACTTATCGTCTGCAAAGCTATGTCGCGTGCTGCGGTATGCGGAGACACTAAAAGCACCATAGTAGAATACAGATGAAACTTCTAAGTTGATGTAATTGATAGTAAGAGGTAGTACAATTCAAGTTTTAGGTATCGATTATTGACTTTTTAGCTGGATTTGGTGCCTTGGACATGAGCTAGGACCTTAAGATTCTGCATGAAAGGAGGATTAGCAGCCGAGTTGCACGGGAGAATGTGAAAAGTGTTCATATGTAGTAAAAAACCTGAGAAATCCGTCCGTTTTCGTCATTTGTTATCGAATCGACTTAAAGTCAGATCGCCGCATTGGCCGCTCTTCTCTCTGAAACGGTTGTACTTATCGTCTGCAATGCTATGTCGCGTGATGCGGTATCCGGAGACACTAAAAGCACCATAGTAATACACAGATGAACCTTCTAAGTTGATGTAATAGCCAGTAAGAAGTAGTAGAATACAAGTTTTAGTTATCGATTATTGACTTTTTAGCTGGCTTTGGTGCCTTGGACATGAGCTAGGACCGTAAGACTCTGCATGAAAGGAGGATTAGCAGCCGAGTTGCATGGGAGAATGTGAAAAGTGTTCATATGTAGTAAAAACCTGAGAAATCCGTCCGTTTTCGTCATTTGTTATCGAATCGACTTAAAGCCAATTCGTCATATTGGCCGCTCTTCTCTCTGAAACGGTTGTACTTATCGTCTGCAAAGCTATGTCGCGTGCTGCGGTATGCGGAGACACTAAAAGCACCATAGTAGAACACACATGAAGCTTCTAAGTTGATGTAATAGCCAGTAAGAAGTAGTACAATTCACGTTTTAGGTATCGATAATTGACATTTTAGCTGGCTTTGGTGCCTTTGACATGAGCTAGGACCTTAAGATTCTGCATGAAAGGAGGACTAGCAGCCGAGTTAGATGGGAGAATGTGAAAAGAGTTCAAATGTAGTAAAAACCTGAGAATCCGACCGTTTTCGTCATTTGTTAACGAATCGACACAAAGCCAGATCGTCACATTGGCCGCTCTTCTCTCTGAAACGGTTGTCCTTATCGTCTGCAAAGATATGTCGCGTGTTGCGGTATGCTGAGACACTAAAAGCACCATAGTAGAACACAGATGAAGCTTATAAGTTGATGTAATAGCCAGTAAGAAGTAGTACAATTCAAGTATTAGGTATAGATTATTGACTTTTTAGCTGGCTTTGGTGCCTTAAACATGAGCTAGGACCTTAAGATTCTGCATGAAAGCAGGACTAGCAGCCGAGTTGCACGGGAGAATGTGAAAACTGTTCATATGTAGCAAAAACCTGAGAAATACGTCCGTTTTCGTCATTTGTTATCGAATCGACTCAAAGCCTGATCGTCACATTGGCCGCTCTTCTGTCTGAAACGGTTGTACTTATCGTCTGCAAAGCTATGTCGCGTGCTGCGGTATTCGGAGACACTAAAAGCACCATAGTAGGACACAGATGAAGCTTCTAAGTTGATGTAATAGCAAGTAAGAAGTAGTACAATTCAAGTTTTAGGTATCGATTATTGACTTTTTAGCTGGCTTTGGTGCCTTGGACATGAGCTAGGACCTTAAGATTCTGCATGAAAGGAGGACTAGCAGCCGAGTTTCACGGGAGAATGTGAAAAGTGTTCATATGTAGTAAAAACCTGAGAAATCCGTCCGTTTTCGTCATTTGTTATCGAATCGACTTAAAGCCAGATCGTCACATTGGCCGCTCTTCTGTCTGAAACGGTCGTACTTATCGTCTGCAAAAATATGTCGCGTGCTGCGGTATGTGGAGACACTAAAAGCACCATAGTAGAACACACATGAAGCTTCTAAGTTGATGTAATAGCCAGTAAGAAGTAGTACCATTCACGTTTTAGGTATCGATAATTGACATTTTAGCTGGCTTTGGTGCCTTTGACATGAGCTAGGACCTTAACATTCTGCATGACAGGAGGACTAGCAGCCGAGTTAGATGGGAGAATGTGAAAAGAGTTCATATGTAGTAAAAACCTGAGAAATCCGTCCGCTTTCGTCATTTGTTAACGAATCGACACAAAGCCAGATCGTCACATTGGCCGCTCTTCTCTCTGAAACGGTTGTCCTTATCGTCTGCAAAGATATGTCGCGTGTTGCGGTATGCGGAGACACTAAAAGCACCATAGTAGAACACAGATGAAGCTTTTAAGTTGATGTAATAGCTAGTAAGAAGTAGTACAATTCAAGTTTTAGGTATAGATTATTGACTTTTTAGCTGGCTTTGGTGCCTTAAACATGAGCTAGGACCTTAAGATTCTGCATGAAAGGAGGACTAGCAGCCGAGTTGCACGGGAGAATGTGAAAAGTGTTCATATGTAGCAAAAACCTGAGAAATCCGTCCGTTTTCGTCATTTGTTATCGAATCGACTCAAAGCCAGATCGTCACATTGGCCGCTCTTCTGTCTGAAACGGTTGTACTTATCGTCTGCAAAGCTATGTCGCGTGCTGCGGTATTCGGAGACACTAAAAGCACCATAGTAGGACACAGATGAAGCTTCTAAGTTGATGTAATAGCAAGTAAGAAGTAGTACAATTCAAGTTTTAGGTATCGATTATTGACTTTTTAGCTGGCTTTGGTGCCTTGGACATGAGCTAGGACCTTAAGATTCTGCATGAAAGGAGGACTAGCAGCCGAGTTTCACGGGAGAATGTGAAAAGTGTTCATATGTAGTAAAAACCTGAGAAATCCGTCCGTTTTCGTCATTTGTTATCGAATCGACTTAAAGCCAGATCGTCACATTGGCCGCTCTTCTCTCTGAAACGGTCGTACTTATCGTCTGCAAAGCTTTGTCGCGTGCTGCGGTATGTGGAGACACTAAAAGCACCATAGTAGAACACAGATGAAGCCTCTAAGTTGATGTAATAGCCAGTAAGAAGTAGTACAATTCAAGTTTTAGGTATCGATTATTGACTTTTTAGCTGGCTTTGGTGCCTTGGACATGAGCTAAGACCTTAAGATTCTGCGTGAAAGGAGGACTAGCAGCCGAGTTGCACGGGAGAATGTGAAAAGTGTTCATATGTAGTAAAAACCTGAGAAATCCGTCCGTTTTCGTCATTTGTTATCGAATCGACTTAAAGCCAGATCGTCACATTGGACGCTCTTCTCCCTGAAACGGTTGTACTTATCGTCTGCAGAGCTATGTCGCGTGCTGCGGTATGAGGAGACACTAAAAGCACCATAGTAAAACACAGATGAAACTTCTAAGTTGATGTAATAGCAAGTAAGAAGTAGTACAATTCAAGTTTTAGGTATCGATTATTGACTTTTTAGCTGGCTTTGGTGCCTTGGACATGAGCTAGGACCTTAAGATTCTGCATGAAAGGAGGACTAGCAGCCGAGTTGTACGGGAGAATGTTAAAAGTGTTCATATGTAGTAAAAACCCGAGAAATATGTCCGTTTTCGTCTTTTGTTATCGAGTCGACTTAAAGCCAGATCGTCACATTGGCCGCTCTTCTCCCTGAAAGGATTGTACTTATCGTCTGCAAAGCTATGTCGCGTGCTGCGGTATGCGGAGACACTAAAAGCACCATAGTAGAACACAGATGAAACTTCTAAGTTGATGTAATTGATAGTAAGAGGTAGTACAATTCAAGTTTTAGGTATCGATTATTGACTTTTTAGCTGGATTTGGTGCCTTGGACATGAGCTAGGACCTTAAGATTCTGCATGAAAGGAGGATTAGCAGCCGAGTTGCACGGGAGAATGTGAAAAGTGTTCATATGTAGTAAAAAACCTGAGAAATCCGTCCGTTTTCGTCATTTTTTATCGAATCGACTTAAAGTCAGATCGCCGCATTGGCCGCTCTTCTCTCTGAAACGGTTGTACTTATCGTCTGCAATGCTATGTCGCGTGTTGCGGTATCCGGAGACACTAAAAGCACCATAGTAATACACAGATGAACCTTCTAAGTTGATGTAATAGCCAGTAAGAAGTAGTACAATACAAGTTTTAGTTATCGATTATTGACTTTTTAGCTGGCTTTGGTGCCTTGGACATGAGCTAGGACCGTAAGACTCTGCATGAAAGGAGGATTAGCAGCCGAGTTGCATGGGAGAATGTGAAAAGTGTTCATATGTAGTAAAAACCTGAGAAATCCGTCCGTTTTCGTCATTTGTTATCGAATCGACTTAAAGCCAATTCGTCATATTGGCCGCTCTTCTCTCTGAAACGGTTGTACTTATCGTCTGCAAAGCTATGTCGCGTGCTGCGGTATGCGGAGACACTAAAAGCACCATAGTAGAACACACATGAAGCTTCTAAGTTGATGTAATAGCCAGTAAGAAGTAGTACAATTCACGTTTTAGGTATCGATAATTGACATTTTAGCTGGCTTTGGTGCCTTTGACATGAGCTAGGACCTTAAGATTCTGCATGAAAGGAGGACTAGCAGCCGAGTTAGATGGGAGAATGTGAAAAGAGTTCAAATGTAGTAAAAACCTGAGAATCCGACCGTTTTCGTCATTTGTTAACGAATCGACACAAAGCCAGATCGTCACATTGGCCGCTCTTCTCTCTGAAACGGTTGTCCTTATCGTCTGCAAAGATATGTCGCGTGTTGCGGTATGCTGAGACACTAAAAGCACCATAGTAGAACACAGATGAAGCTTATAAGTTGATGTAATAGCCAGTAAGAAGTAGTACAATTCAAGTATTAGGTATAGATTATTGACTTTTTAGCTGGCTTTGGTGCCTTAAACATGAGCTAGGACCTTAAGATTCTGCATGAAAGCAGGACTAGCAGCCGAGTTGCACGGGAGAATGTGAAAACTGTTCATATGTAGCAAAAACCTGAGAAATACGTCCGTTTTCGTCATTTGTTATCGAATCGACTCAAAGCCAGATCGTCACATTGGCCGCTCTTCTGTCTGAAACGGTTGTACTTATCGTCTGCAAAGCTATGTCGCATGCTGCGGTATTCGGAGACACTAAAAGCACCATAGTAGGACACAGATGAAGCTTCTAAGTTGATGTAATAGCAAGTAAGAAGTAGTACAATTCAAGTTTTAGGTATCGATTATTGACTTTTTAGCTGGCTTTGGTGCCTTGGACATGAGCTAGGACCTTAAGATTCTGCATGAAAGGATGACTAGCAGCCGAGTTTCACGGGAGAATGTGAAAAGTGTTCATATGTAGTAAAAACCTGAGAAATCCGTCCGTTTTCGTCATTTGTTATCGAATCGACTTAAAGCCAGATCGTCACATTGGCCGCTCTTCTGTCTGAAACGGTCGTACTTATCGTCTGCAAAAATATGTCGCGTGCTGCGGTATGTGGAGACACTAAAAGCACCATAGTAGAACACACATGAAGCTTCTAAGTTGATGTAATAGCCAGTAAGAAGTAGTACAATTCACGTTTTAGGTATCGATAATTGACATTTTAGCTGGCTTTGGTGCCTTTGACATGAGCTAGGACCTTAACATTCTGCATGACAGGAGGACTAGCAGCCGAGTTAGATGGGAGAATGTGAAAAGAGTTCATATGTAGTAAAAACCTGAGAAATCCGTCCGCTTTCGTCATTTGTTAACGAATCGACACAAAGCCAGATCGTCACATTGGCCGCTCTTCTCTCTGAAACGGTTGTCCTTATCGTCTGCAAAGATATGTCGCGTGTTGCGGTATGCTGAGACACTAAAAGCACCATAGTAGAACACAGATGAAGCTTTTAAGTTGATGTAATAGCCAGTAAGAAGTAGTACAATTCAAGTTTTAGGTATAGATTATTGACTTTTTAGCTGGCTTTGGTGCCTTAAACATGAGCTAGGACCTTAAGATTCTGCATGAAAGGAGGACTAGCAGCCGAGTTGCACGGGAGAATGTGAAAAGTGTTCATATGTAGCAAAAACCTGAGAAATCCGTCCGTTTTCGTCATTTGTTATCGAATCGACTCAAAGCCAGATCGTCACATTGGCCGCTCTTCTGTCTGAAACGGTTGTACTTATCGTCTGCAAAGCTATGTCGCGTGCTGCGGTATTCGGAGACACTAAAAGCACCATAGTAGGACACAGATGAAGCTTCTAAGTTGATGTAATAGCAAGTAAGAAGTAGTATAATTCAAGTTTTAGGTATCGATTATTGACTTTTTAGCTGGCTTTGGTGCCTTGGACATGAGCTAGGACCTTAAGATTCTGCGTGAAAGGAGGACTAGCAGCCGAGTTGCATGGGAGAATGTGAAAAGTGTTCATATGTAGTAAAAACCTGAGAAATCCGTCCGTTTTCGTCATTTGTTATCGAATCGACTTAAAGCCAGATCGTCACATTGGCCGCTCGTCTCCCTGAAACGGTTGTACTTATCGTCTGCAAAGCTATGTCGCGTGCTGCGGTATGAGGAGACACTAAAAGCACCATAATAGAACACAGATGAAACTTCTAAGTTGATGTAATAGCCAGTAGAAATAGTACAATTAAAGTTTTAGGTATCGATTATTGACTTTTTAGCTGGCTTTGGTGCCTTGGACATGAGCTAGGACCTTAAGATTCTGCATGAAAGGAGGACTAGCAGCCTAGTTGCACGGGCGAATGTGAAAAGTGTTCATATGTAGTAAAAACCTTTGAAATCCGTCCGTTTTCGTCATTTGTTTTCGAATCGACTTAAGGCCAGATCGCCATATTGGCCGCTCTTCTCTCTGAAACGGTTGTCCTTATCGTCTGCAAAGATATGTCGCGTGTTGCGGTATGCGGAGACACTAAAAGCACCATAGTAGAACACAGATGAAGCTTTTAAGTTGATGTAATAGCCAGTAAGAAGTAGTACAATTCAAGTTTTAGGTATAGATTATTGACTTTATAGCTGGCTTTGGTGCCTTAAACATGAGCTAGGACCTTAAGATTCTGCATGAAAGGAGGACTAGCAGCCGAGTTGCACGGGAGAATGTGAATAGTGTTCATATGTAGTAAAAACCTAGGAAATCCGTCCGTTTTCGTCATTTGTTATCGAATCGACTCAAAGCCAGATCGTCACATTGGCCGCTCTTCTGTCTGAAACGGTTGTACTTATCGTCTGCAAAGCTATGTCGCGTGCTGCGGTATTCGGAGACACTAAAAGCACCATAGTAGGACACAGATGAAGCTTCTAAGTTGATGTAATAGCAAGTAAGAAGTAGTACAATTCAAGTTTTAGGTATCGATTATTGACTTTTTAGCTGGCTTTGGTGCCTTGGACATGAGCTAGGATCTTAAAATTCTGAATGAAAGGAGGACTAGCAGCCGAGCTCCACGGGAGAATGTGAAAAGTGTTCATATGTAGTAAAAACCTGAGAAATCCGTCCGTTTTCGTCATTTGTTATCGAATCGACTTAAAGCCAGATCGTCACATTGGCCGCTCTTCTCCCTGAAACGGTTGTACGTATCGTCTGCAAAGCTATGTCGCGTGCTGCGGTATGAGGAGACACTAAAGGCACCATAATAGAACACAGATGAAACTTCTAAGTTGATGTAATAACCAGTAAGAAGTAGTACAATTAAAGTTTTAGGTATCGATTATTGACTTTGTAGCTGGCTTTGGTGCCTTGGACATGAGCTAGGACCTTAAGATTCTGCATGAAAGGAGGACTAGCAGCCGAGTTGCACGGGAGAATGTGAAAAGTGTTCATATGTAGTAAAAACCTGAGAAATCCGTCCGTTTTCGTCATTTGTTATCGAATCGATTTAAAGCCAGATCGCCGCATTGGCCGCTCTTCTGTCTGAAACGGTTGTACGTATCGTCTGCTAAGCTATGTCGCGTAATGCGGTATCCGGAGACACTAAAAGCACCATAGTAAAACACAGATGAAGCTTCTAAGTTGATGTCATAGCCAGTAAGAAGTAGTACAATACAAGTTTTAGTTATCGATTAATGACTTTTAGCTGGCTTTGGTGCCTTGGACATCAGCTAGGATCTTAAGATTCTGCATGAAAGGAGGACTAGCAGCCGACTTGCACGGGAGAATGGGAAAAGTGTTCATATGTAGTAAAAACCTGAGAAATCCGTAAGTTTTTGTCATTTGTTATCTAATCGACTTAAAGAAAGATCGTTACATTGGCCGCTCTTCTCTCTGAAACGGTTGTACTTATCGTCTGCAAAGCTATGTCGCGTGCTGCGGTATTCGGAGACACCAAAAGCACCATAGTAGAACACAGATAAAGCTTCTAAGTTGATGTAATAGCAAGTAAGAAGTAGTACAATTCAAGTTTTAGGTATCGATTATTGACTTTTTAGCTGGCTTTGGTGCCTTGGACATGAGCTAGGACCTTAAGATTCTGCATGAAAGAAGGACTAGCAGCCGAGTTGTACGGGAGAATGTTAAAAGTGTTCATATGTAGTAAAAACCTGAGAAATATGTCCGTTTTCGTCTTATGTTATCGAGTCGACTTAAAGCCCGATCGTCACATTGGCCGCTATTCTCTCTGAAACGGTTGTACTTATCGTCTGCAAAGCTATGTCGCGTGCTGCGGTATGCGGAGACACTAAAATTAATATAGTAGTACACAGATGAAGCTTCTAAGTTGAAGTATTAGCCAGTAAGAAGTAGTACAATTCAAGTTTTAGGTATCGATTATTGACTTTTTAGCTGGCTTTTGTGCCTTGGACATGAGCTAAGACCTTAAGATTCTGCATGAAATGAAGACTAGCAGCCGAGTTGCACGGGAGAATGTGAAAAGTGTTCATATGTAGTACAAACCTAAGAAATCCGTCCGTGTTCGTCATTTGTTATCGAATCAACACAAATCCAGATCGTCACATTGGCCGCCCTTCTCTCTGAAACGGTTGTACTTATCGTCTGCTAAGTTATGTCGCGTGCTGCGGTATGCTGAGACACTAAAAGAACCATAATAGAACACAGATGAAACTTCTAAGTTGATGTAATAGCCAATAAGAAGAAGTACAATTCAAGTTTTATGTATCGATTATTGACTTTTTAGCTGGCTTTAGTGCCTTGGACAAGAGCTTGGAGCTTAAGGTTCTGCATGAAAGGAGGACTAGCAGCCGCGTTGCACGGGAGAATGTGAAAAGTTTTCATATGTAGTTAAAACCTGAGAAATCCGTCCGTTTTCGTCATTTGTTATCGTATCGACTTAATGACAGATCGTCACATTGGCCGCTTTTCTCTCTGAGACGGTTACATTTATCGTCTGCAAAGCTATGTCACGTGCTGCGGTATGCGGAGACACTAAAAGCACCATAGTAGAACACAGAAGAAGCTTCTAAGTTGAAGCAATAACCAGTAAGAAGTAGTACAATTCAAGTTTTAGTTGTCGATTATTCACTTTTTAGACGGCTTTATTGGCTTGGACATGACCTAGTACCTTAAGATTTTGCATGAAAGGAGGACTAGCAGCCGCGTTGCACGGTAGAATGTGAAAAGTGTTTATATGTACTAAAAACCTGAGAATTCCGTCCGTTCTCCTCATTTGTTATAGAATCGACTTAAACGCAGATCGTCACATTGGCCGCTCTTCTGTCTGAAGCGGTTACATTTATCGTCTGCAAAGCTATGTCGCGTGCTGCGGTATGTGGACACACTAAAAGCACCATAATAGAACACAGATGAAACTTCTAAAATGATGTAATAGCCAATATGAAGAAGTACAATTCAAGTTTTAGGTATCGATTATTGACTTATTAGCTGGCTTTAGTGCCTTGGACATGAGCTTGGACCTTAAGTTTCTGCATGAAAGGAGTACTAGCAGCCGAGTTGCACGGGAGAATATGAAAAGTGTTCATATGTAGTAAAAACATGAGAAATCCGTCCGTTTTCGTAACTTGTTATAGAATCGACTTAAAGCCAGATCGTCACATTGGCCGCTCTTTGAATCGGTTACATTTGTCGTCTGCAAAGCTAATTCGCATGCTGCGGTATGCGGAGACCTTAAAAGCACCATAGTAGAACACAGATGAAGCTTCTACATTGATGTAATAGCCAGTAAGAAGTAGTACAATTCAAATGTTAGGTATCGATTATTGACTCTTTACAATTCTTTGGTGCCTTGGACATGTGCTAGGAACTTAACATTATGCATGAAATGAGGACTAGCAGCCGAGTTGCATGGGAGAATGTGAAAAGTGTTGATATATAGGAAAAACCTGAGAAATCCGTCCGTTTTCTTCATTTGTTATCGAATCGACTTAAAGCCAGATTGTCACATTGGCCTCTCTTCTGTCTGAAGCGGTTACATTTATCGTCTTCAAAGCTATGTCGCGTGCTGCGGTATGTGGGCACACTAAAAGCGCCATAGTAGAACACAGATGAAGCTTCTAAGTTGATGTAATAGATAGTAAGAAGTAGTACAATTCAAGTTTTAGGGATCGATTATTGACTTTTCACCCTTCTTTGGTGCCTTGGACATGAGCTAGAAACTTAAGATTTTGCATGATGGGAGGACTAGCAGCCGCGTTGCACGGGAGAATGTCAAAAGTGTTCATATGTAGTAAAAACATGAGAAATCCGTCCGTTTTCGTAATTTGTTATCGAATCGACTTAAAGCCAGATCGTCACATTGTCCGCTCTTCTGTCTGAAACGGTTACATTATTCGTCTGCAAAGCTATGTCGCGTGCTGCGGTATGCGGAGACACTGAAAGCACCATAGTAGAACACAGATGTAGCTTTTAAGTTGATGGAAAAGCCAGTAAGATGTAGTACAATTCAAGTTTTAGGTATCGATTATTGACTTTTTACCCTTCTTTGTTGCCTGTGACATGAGCTAGGAAATTAAGATTTTGCATGAAAGGAGGACTAGCAGCCAAGTTGCACGGGAGAATGTGAAAAGTGTTCATATGTAGTAAAAACCTGAGAAATCCGTCCGTTTTCGTCATTTGTTATCGAATCGACTTAAAGCCAGATCGTCCCATTGGCCGCTCTTCTGTCTGGAACGCTTACATTTATCGTCTGCAAAGCTCTGTCGCGTGCGGCGGTATGCGGAGACACTAAAAGCACCATAGTAGAACACAGAAGAAGCTTCTAAGTTGAAGTAATAGCCAGTAAGAAGTAGTACAATTCAAGTTTTATTTGTCGATTATTCACTTTTCAGCCGGCTTTGGTGGCTTAGACATGACCTAGGACCTTAAGAATTTGCATGAAAGGAGGACTTGCAGCCGCGTTGCACAATAGAATTTGAAAAGTGTTCATATGTAGTAAAAACCTGAGAAATCCGTACGTTTTCGTCATTAGTTATCGAAACGACTTAAAGCCAGATCGTCATATTGGCCGCTTTTCTTTCTGAAACAGTTACATTTATCATCTGCAAAGCTATGTCGCGTGCTGCGGTATGCGGAGACACTAAAAGCACCATAGTAGAACACAGAAGAAGCTTCTAAGTTGAAGCAATAGCCTGTAAGAAGTAATACAATTCAAGTTTTAGTTGTCGATTATTCACATTTTAGCCGGCTTTATTGGCTTGGACCTGACCTAGTACCTTAAGATTTTGCATGAAAGGAGGACTAGCAGCCGCGTTGCACGGGAGATTGTGAAAAGTGTTCATATGTAGTAAAAACCTGAGAAATCCGTCCGTTTTCGTCATTTGTTATCGTATCGACTTAAAGCCAAATCGTCACATTGGCCGTTTTTCTCTCGGAGACGGTTACATTTATCGTCTGCAAAGCTATGACGCGTGCTGCGGTATGCGGAGACACTAAAAGCACCATAGTAAAACACAGAACAAGCTTCTAAGTTGAAGTAATAGCCAGTAAGAAGTAGTACAATTCAATTTTTAGGCGTCGATTATTAACTTTTTAGCTGGCTTTGGTGGCTTGGACATGACCTAGGACCTTCAGATTTTGCATGCAAGGAGGACTAGCAGCCGCGTTGCACGGGAGAATGTGAAAAGTGTTCATATGTAGTAAAAACCTGAGAAATCCGTCCGTTTTCGTCATTTGTTATCAAATCGACTTAAAGCCAGATTGTCACATTGGCCGCTCTTCTCTCTGAAACGGTTGTACTTATCGTCTGCTAAGTTAAGTCGCGTGCTGCGGTATGCTGAGACACTAAAAGAACCATAATAGAACACAGATGAAACTTCTAAGTTGATGTAATAGCCAATAAGAAGAGGTACAATTCAAGTTTAGGTATCGATTATTGACTTTTTAGCTGGCTTTAGTGCCTTGGACATGAGCTTGGACCTTAAGGTTCTGCATGAAAGGAGGACTAGCAGCCGAGTTGCACGGGAGAATGTGAAAAGTGTTCATATGTAGTAAAAACATGAGAAATCCGTCCGTTTTCGTAATTTGTTATCGAATCGACTTAAAGCCAGATCGTCACATTGGCCGCTTTTCTCTCTGAGACTGTTACATTTATCGTCTGCAAAGCAATGTCGCGTTCTGCGGTATGCGGAGACACTAAAAGCACCATATTAGAACACAGAAGAAGCTTCTAAGTTGAAGCAATAGCCAGTAAGAAGTAGTACAATTCAAGTTTTAGTTGTCGATTATTCACTTTTTAGCCGGCTTTATTGGCTTGGACATGAGGTGGAACCTTAAGATTTTGCATGAAAGGAGGACTAGCAGCCGCGTTGCACGGGAGAATGTGAAAAGTGTTCATATGTACTAAAAACCTGAGAATTCCGTCCGTTCTCCTCATTTGTTATAGAATCGACTTAAACCCAGATCGTCACATTGGCCGCTCTTCTGTCTGAAGCGGTTACATTTGTCGTCTGCAAAGCTATGTCGCGTGCTGCGGTATGTGGACACACTAAAAGCACCATAATAGAACACAGATGAAACTTCTAAAATGATGTAATAGCCAATATGAAGAAGTACAATTCAAGTTTTAGGGATCGATTATTGACTTTTCACCCTTCTTTGGTGCCTTGGACATGAGCTAGGAACTTAAGATTTTGCATGAAGGGAGGACTAGCAGCCGCGTTGCACGGGGGAATGTGAAAAGTGTTCATATGTAGTAAAAACATGAGAAATCCGTCCGTTTTCGTAATTTGTTATCGAATCGACTTAAAGCCAGATCGTCACATTGTCCGCTCTTCTGTCTGAAACGGTTACATTATTCGTCTGCAAAGCTATGTCGCGTGCTGCGGTATGCGGAGACACTAAAAGCACCATAGTAGAACACAGATGAAACTTCTAAGTTGATGGAAAAGCCAGTAAAGTGTAGTACAATTCAAGTTTTAGGTATCGATTATTGACTTTTTACCCTTCTTTGGTGCCTTGGACATGAGCTAGGAAATTAAGATTTTGCATGAAAGGAGGACTAGCAGCCAAGTTGCACGTGAGAATGTGAAAAGTGTTCGTATGTAGAAAAAACCTGAGAAATCCGTCCGTTTTCGTCATTTGTTATCGAATCGACTTAAAGCCAGATCGTCACATTGGCCGCTCTTCTCCCTGAATCGGTTACATTTATCGTTTGCAAAGCTATGTCGCGTGCTGCGGTATGCGGAGACACTAAAAGCACCATAGTAGAACACAGAAGAAGCTTCTAAGCTGAAGTAATAGCCAGTAAGAAGTAGTACAATTCAATTTTTAGGTGTCCATTATTCACTTTTTAGCCGGCTTTGGTGGCTTGGACATGACCTAGTACCTTAAGATTTTGCATGAAAGGAGGCCTAGCAGCCGCTTTGCACGGGAGAATGTGAAAAGTGTTCATATGTAGTAAAAACCTGAGAAATCCGTCCGTTTCCGTCATTTGTTATCGAATCGACTTAAAGCCAGACCGTCACATTGGTCGCTTTTCTCCCTGAAACGGTTACATTTATCGTCTGCAAAGCTATGTCACGTGCTGCGGAATGCGGAGACACTAAAAGCACCATAGTAGAACACAGAAGAAGCTTCTAAGTTGAAGCGATAACCAGTAAGAAGTAGTACTATTCAAGTTTTAGTTGTCGATTATTCACTTTCTAGCCGGCTTTATTGGCTTGGACATGACATAGTAGCTTAAGATTTTGCATGAAAGGAGCACTAGCAGCCGCGTTGCACGGGAAAATGTGTAAAGTGTTCATATGTACTAAAAACCTGAGAATTCCGTCCGTTTTCGTTATTTGTTATCGAATCGACTTAAAGCCAGTTCGTCAGATTGTCCGCTCTTCTCTATGAAACTGTTACTTTCATCGTCTGCAAAGCTATGTTGCGTGCTGCGGTATGCGGAGACACTAAAAGCACCATAGTAGAACACAGAACAAGCTTCTAAGTTGAAGTAATAGCCAGTAAGAAGTAGTACAATTCAATTTTTAGGCGTCGATTATTCACTTTTAAGCCGATTTTGGTGGCTTTGACATGACCTAGGACCTTCAGATTTTGCATGAAAGGAGGACCTGCAGCCGCGTTGCACGGGAGAATGTGAAAAGTGCTCATATGTAGTACAAACCTGAGAAATCCGTCAGTTTTCGTCATTTGTTATCGAATCGACTTAAAGCCAGATTGTCACATTGGCCGCTCTTCTCTCTGAAACGGTTGTACTTATCGTCTGCTAAGTTATGTCGCGTGCTGCGGTATGCTGAGACACTAAAAGAACCATAATAGAACACAGATGAAACTTCTAAGTTGATGTAATAGCCAATAAGAAGAAGTACAATTCAAGTTTTAGGTATCGATTATTGACTTTTTAGCTGGCTTTAGTGCCTTGGACATGAGCTTGGACCTTAAGGTTCTGCATGAAAGGAGGACTAGCAGCCGAGTTGCACGGGAGAATGTGAAAAGTGTTCATATGTAGTAAAAACATGAGAAATCCGTCCGTTTTCGTAATTTGTTATCGAATCGACTTAAAGCCAGATCGTCACATTGGCCGCTTTTCTCTCTGAGACTGTTACATTTATCGTCTGCAAAGCTATGTCGCGTGCTGCGGTATGCGGAGACACTAAAAGCACCATAGTAGAACACAGAAGAAGCTTCTAAGTTGAAGCAATAGCCAGTAAGAAGTAGTACAATTCAAGCTTTAGTTGTCGATTATTCACTTTTTAGCCGGCTTTATTGGCTTGGACATGACCTAGTACCTTAAGATTTTGCATGAATGGAGGACTAGCAGCCGCGTTGCACGGGAGAATGTGAAAAGTGTTCATATGTAGTAAAAACATGAGAAATCCGTCCGTTTTCGTAATTTGTTATAGAATCGACTTAAAGCCAGATCGTCACATTGGCCGCTCTTTGAATCGGTTACATTTGTCGTCTGCAAAGCTAATTCGCGTCCTGCGGTATGCGGAGACCTTAAAAGCACCATAGTAGAACACAGATGAAGCTTCTAAATTGATGTAATAGCCAGTAAGAAGTAGTACAATTCAAATGTTAGGTATCGATTATTGACTCTTTACAATTCTTTGGTGCCTTGGACATGTGCTAGGAACTTAACATTTTGCATGAAATGAGGACTAGCAGCCGAGTTGCATGGGAGAATGTGAAAAGTGTTGATATATAGGAAAAACCTGAGAAATCCGTCCGTTTTCTTCATTTGTTATCGAATCGACTTAAAGCCAGATTGTCACATTGGCCGCTCTTCTGTCTGAAGCGGTTACATTTATCGTCTGCAATGCTATGTCGCGTGCTGCGGTATGCGAAGACCTTAAAAGCACCATAGTAGAACACAGATGAAGCTTCTAAATTGATGTAATAGTCAGTAAGAAGTAGTACAATTCAAATGTTATTTATTGATTATTGACTCTTTACAATTCTTTGGTGCCTTGGACATGTGCTAGGAACTTAACATTTTGCATGAAATGAGGACTAGCAGCCGAGTTGCATGGGAGAATGTGAAAAGTGTTGATATATAGGAAAAACCTGAGAAATCCGTCCGTTTTCTTCATTTGTTATCGAATCGACTTAAAGCCAGATTGTCACATTGGCCGCTCTTCTGTCTGAAGCGGTTACATTTATCGTCTGCAATGCTATGTCGCGTGCTGCGGTATGCGGAGACACTAAAAGCACCATAGTAGAACACAGACGAAGCTTCTACGTTGATGTAATAGCCAGTAAGAAGTAGTACAATTCAAGTTTTAGGAATCGATTATTGACTTTTTACCCTTCTATGGTTATTTGGACATGAGCTAGGAACTTCAGATTTTGCATGAAGGGAGGACTAGCAGCCGCGTTGCACGGGAGAATGTGAAAAGTGTTCATATGTAGTAAAAACCTGAGAAAAGAGTCTGTGTTCGTCATTTGTTATCGAATCGACTTAAAGCCAGATTGTCACATTGGCCGCTCTTCTGTCTGAAACGGTTAAATTTATCGTCTGCATAGCTATGTCGCGTGGTGCGGTATGCCGAGAGGCTAAAAGCACCATAACAGATCACAGATGAAACTTCTAAGTTGATGTAATAGCCAATAAGAAGAAGTACAATTCAAGTTTTAGGTATCGATTATTGACTTTTTAGCTGGCTTTAGTGCCTTGGACATGAGCTTGGACCTTAAGGTTCTGCATGAAAGAAGGACTAGCAGCCGAGTTGCACGGGAGAATGTGAAAAGTGTTCATATGTAGTAAAAACATGAGAAATCCGTCCGTTTTCGTAATTTGTTATCGAATCGACTTAAAGCCAGATCGTCACATTGGCCGCTTTTCTCTCTGAGACTGTTACATTTTTCGTCTGCAAAGCTATGTCGCGTGGTGCAGTATGCGGAGACACTAAAAGCACCATAGTAGAACACAGAAGAAGCTTCTAAGTTGAAGCAATAGCCATAAGAAGCAGTACAATTCAAGTTTTGGTTATCGATTATTGATTTTTAGCCGGTTTGGTGCCTTGGACATGAGGTGGAACCTTAAGATTTTGCATGAATTGAGGACTAGCAGCTGCGTTGCACGGGAGAATGTGAAAAGTGTTCATATGTAGTAAAAACCTGAGAAATCCGTCCGTTTTCGTAATTTGTTATCGAATTTATTTAAAGCCAGATCGTCACTTTGGCTGCTCTTCTCTCTGAATCGGTTACATTTATCGTCTGCAAAGCTATGTCGCGTGCTGCGGTATGCGGAGACACTAAAAGCACCATAGTAGAACACAGAAGAAGCTTCTAAGTTGAAGCAATAGCCAGTAAGAAGTAGTACAATTCAAGTTTTAGTTGTCGATTATTCACTTTTTAGCCGGCTCTATTGGCTTGGACATGACCTAGTACCTTAAGATTTTGCATGAAAGGAGGACTAGCAGCCGCGTTGCACGGGAGAATGTGAAAAGTGTTCATATGTACTAAAACCCTGAGAATTCCGTCCGTTCTCCTCATTTGTTATAGAATCGACTTAAACCCAGATCGTCACATTGGCCGCTCTTCTGTCTGAAGCGGTTACATTTATCGTCTGCAAAGCTATGTCGCGTGCTGCGGTATGTGGACACACTAAAAGCACCATAATAGAACACAGATGAAACTTCTAAAATGATGTAATAGCCAATATGAAGAAGTACAATTCAAGTTTTAGGTATCGATTATTGACTTTTTAGCTGGCTTTAGTGCCTTGGACATGAGCTAGGAAATTAAGATTTTGCATGAAAGGAGGACTAGCAGCCAAGTTGCACGGGAGAATGTGAAAAGTGTTCATATGTAGAAAAAAACCTGCGAAATCCGTCCGTTTTCGTCATTTGTTATCGAATCGACTTAAAGCCAGATCGTCACATTGGCCGCTCTTCTCCCTGAATCGGTTACATTTATCGTCTGCAAAGCTATGTCGCGTGCTGCGGTATGCGGAGACACTAAAAGCACCATAGTAGAACACAGAAGAAGCTTCTAAGTTGAAGCAATAGCCAGTAAGAAGTAGTACAATTCAAGTTTTAGTTGTCGATTATTCACTTTTCAGCCGGCTTTGGTGGCTTAGACATGACCTAGGACCTTAAGATTTTGCATGAAAGGAGGACTTGCAGCCGCGTTGCACAATAGAACGTGAAAAGTGTTCATATGTAGTAAAAACCTGAGAAATCCGTACGTTTTCGTCATTTGTTATCGAATCGACTTAAAGCCAGATCGTCACATTGGCCGCTTTTGTTTCTGAAACAGTTACATTTATCATCTGCAAAGCTATGTCGCGTGCTGCGGTATGCGGAGACACTAAAAGCACCATAGTAGAACACAGAAGAAGCTTCTAAGTTGAAGCAATAGCCAGTAAGAAGTAGTACAATTCAAGTTTTAGTTGTCGATTATTCACTTTTTAGCCGGCTTTATTGGCTTGGACATGACCTAGTACCTTCAGATTTTGCATGAAGGGAGGACTAGCAGCCGCGTTGCACGGGGGAATGTGAAAAGTGTTCATATGTAGTAAAAACATGAGAAATCCGTCCGTTTTCGTAATTTGTTATCGAATCGACTTAAAGCCAGATCGTCACATTGTCCGCTCTTCTGTCTGAAACGGTTACATTATTCGTCTGCAAAGCTATGTCGCGTGCTGCGGTATGCGGAGACACTAAAAGCACCATAGTAGAACACAGATGAAACTTCTAAGTTGATGGAAAAGCCAGTAAAGTGTAGTACAATTCAAGTTTTAGGTATCGATTATTGACTTTTTACCCTTCTTTGGTGCCTTGGACATGAGCTAGGAAATTAAGATTTTGCATGAAAGGAGGACTAGCAGCCAAGTTGCACGTGAGAATGTGAAAAGTGTTCGTATGTAGAAAAAACCTGAGAAATCCGTCCGTTTTCGTCATTTGTTATCGAATCGACTTAAAGCCAGATCGTCACATTGGCCGCTCTTCTCCCTGAATCGGTTACATTTATCGTTTGCAAAGCTATGTCGCGTGCTGCGGTATGCGGAGACACTAAAAGCACCATAGTAGAACACAGAAGAAGCTTCTAAGCTGAAGTAATAGCCAGTAAGAAGTAGTACAATTCAATTTTTAGGTGTCCATTATTCACTTTTTAGCCGGCTTTGGTGGCTTGGACATGACCTAGTACCTTAAGATTTTGCATGAAAGGAGGCCTAGCAGCCGCTTTGCACGGGAGAATGTGAAAAGTGTTCATATGTAGTAAAAACCTGAGAAATCCGTCCGTTTCCGTCATTTGTTATCGAATCGACTTAAAGCCAGACCGTCACATTGGTCGCTTTTCTCCCTGAAACGGTTACATTTATCGTCTGCAAAGCTATGTCACGTGCTGCGGAATGCGGAGACACTAAAAGCACCATAGTAGAACACAGAAGAAGCTTCTAAGTTGAAGCAATAACCAGTAAGAAGTAGTACTATTCAAGTTTTAGTTGTCGATTATTCACTTTCTAGCCGGCTTTATTGGCTTGGACATGACATAGTAGCTTAAGATTTTGCATGAAAGGAGCACTAGCAGCCGCGTTGCACGGGAAAATGTGTAAAGTGTTCATATGTACTAAAAACCTGAGAATTCCGTCCGTTTTCGTTATTTGTTATCGAATCGACTTAAAGCCAGTTCGTCAGATTGTCCGCTCTTCTCTATGAAACTGTTACTTTCATCGTCTGCAAAGCTATGTTGCGTGCTGCGGTATGCGGAGACACTAAAAGCACCATAGTAGAACACAGAACAAGCTTCTAAGTTGAAGTAATAGCCAGTAAGAAGTAGTACAATTCAATTTTTAGGCGTCGATTATTCACTTTTAAGCCGATTTTGGTGGCTTTGACATGACCTAGGACCTTCAGATTTTGCATGAAAGGAGGACCTGCAGCCGCGTTGCACGGGAGAATGTGAAAAGTGATCATATGTAGTACAAACCTGAGAAATCCGTCAGTTTTCGTCATTTGTTATCGAATCGACTTAAAGCCAGATTGTCACATTGGCCGCTCTTCTCTCTGAAACGGTTGTGCTTATCGTCTGCTAAGTTATGTCGCGTGCTGCGGTATGCTGAGACACTAAAAGAACCATAATAGAACACAGATGAAACTTCTAAGTTGATGTAATAGCCAATAAGAAGAAGTACAATTCAAGTTTTAGGTATCGATTATTGACTTTTTAGCTGGCTTTAGTGCCTTGGACATGAGCTTGGACCTTAAGGTTCTGCATGAAAGGAGGACTAGCAGCCGAGTTGCACGGGAGAATGTGAAAAGTGTTCATATGTAGTAAAAACATGAGAAATCCGTCCGTTTTCGTAATTTGTTATCGAATCGACTTAAAGCCAGATCGTCACATTGGCCGCTTTTCTCTCTGAGACTGTTACATTTATCGTCTGCAAAGCTATGTCGCGTGCTGCGGTATGCGGAGACACTAAAAGCACCATAGTAGAACACAGAAGAAGCTTCTAAGTTGAAGCAATAGCCAGTAAGAAGTAGTACAATTCAAGTTTTAGTTGTCGATTATTCACTTTTCAGCCGGCTTTGGTGGCTTAGACATGACCTAGGACCTTAAGATTTTGCATGAAAGGAGGACTTGCAGCCGCGTTGCACAATAGAACGTGAAAAGTGTTCATATGTAGTAAAAACCTGAGAAATCCGTACGTTTTCGTCATTTGTTATCGAATCGACTTAAAGCCAGATCGTCACATTGGCCGCTTTTGTTTCTGAAACAGTTACATTTATCATCTGCAAAGCTATGTCGCGTGCTGCGGTATGCGGAGACACTAAAAGCACCATAGTAGAACACAGAAGAAGCTTCTAAGTTGAAGCAATAGCCAGTAAGAAGTAGTACAATTCAAGTTTTAGTTGTCGATTATTCACTTTTTAGCCGGCTTTATTGGCTTGGACATGACCTAGTACCTTCAGATTTTGCATGAAGGGAGGACTAGCAGCCGCGTTGCACGGGGGAATGTGAAAAGTGTTCATATGTAGTAAAAACATGAGAAATCCGTCCGTTTTCGTAATTTGTTATCGAATCGACTTAAAGCCAGATCGTCACATTGTCCGCTTTTCTGTCTGAAACGGTTACATTATTCGTCTGCAAAGCTATGTCGCGTGCTGCGGTATGCGGAGACACTAAAAGCACCATAGTAGAACACAGATGAAACTTCTAAGTTGATGGAAAAGCCAGTAAAGTGTAGTACAATTCAAGTTTTAGGTATCGATTATTGACTTTTTACCCTTCTTTGGTGCCTTGGACATGAGCTAGGAAATTAAGATTTTGCATGAAAGGAGGACTAGCAGCCAAGTTGCACGTGAGAATGTGAAAAGTGTTCGTATGTAGAAAAAACCTGAGAAATCCGTCCGTTTTCGTCATTTGTTATCGAATCGACTTAAAGCCAGATCGTCACATTGGCCGCTCTTCTCCCTGAATCGGTTACATTTATCGTTTGCAAAGCTATGTCGCGTGCTGCGGTATGCGGAGACACTAAAAGCACCATAGTAGAACACAGAAGAAGCTTCTAAGCTGAAGTAATAGCCAGTAAGAAGTAGTACAATTCAATTTTTAGGTGTCCATTATTCACTTTTTAGCCGGCTTTGGTGGCTTGGACATGACCTAGTACCTTAAGATTTTGCATGAAAGGAGGCCTAGCAGCCGCTTTGCACGGGAGAATGTGAAAAGTGTTCATATGTAGTAAAAACCTGAGAAATCCGTCCGTTTCCGTCATTTGTTATCGAATCGACTTAAAGCCAGACCGTCACATTGGTCGCTTTTCTCCCTGAAACGGTTACATTTATCGTCTGCAAAGCTATGTCACGTGCTGCGGAATGCGGAGACACTAAAAGCACCATAGTAGAACACAGAAGAAGCTTCTAAGTTGAAGCAATAACCAGTAAGAAGTAGTACTATTCAAGTTTTAGTTGTCGATTATTCACTTTCTAGCCGGCTTTATTGGCTTGGACATGACATAGTAGCTTAAGATTTTGCATGAAAGGAGCACTAGCAGCCGCGTTGCACGGGAAAATGTGTAAAGTGTTCATATGTACTAAAAACCTGAGAATTCCGTCCGTTTTCGTTATTTGTTATCGAATCGACTTAAAGCCAGTTCGTCAGATTGTCCGCTCTTCTCTATGAAACTGTTACTTTCATCGTCTGCAAAGCTATGTTGCGTGCTGCGGTATGCGGAGACACTAAAAGCACCATAGTAGAACACAGAACAAGCTTCTAAGTTGAAGTAATAGCCAGTAAGAAGTAGTACAATTCAATTTTTAGGCGTCGATTATTCACTTTTAAGCCGATTTTGGTGGCTTTGACATGACCTAGGACCTTCAGATTTTGCATGAAAGGAGGACCTGCAGCCGCGTTGCACGGGAGAATGTGAAAAGTGATCATATGTAGTACAAACCTGAGAAATCCGTCAGTTTTCGTCATTTGTTATCGAATCGACTTAAAGCCAGATTGTCACATTGGCCGCTCTTCTCTCTGAAACGGTTGTGCTTATCGTCTGCTAAGTTATGTCGCGTGCTGCGGTATGCTGAGACACTAAAAGAACCATAATAGAACACAGATGAAACTTCTAAGTTGATGTAATAGCCAATAAGAAGAAGTACAATTCAAGTTTTAGGTATCGATTATTGACTTTTTAGCTGGCTTTAGTGCCTTGGACATGAGCTTGGACCTTAAGGTTCTGCATGAAAGGAGGACTAGCAGCCGAGTTGCACGGGAGAATGTGAAAAGTGTTCATATGTAGTAAAAACATGAGAAATCCGTCCGTTTTCGTAATTTGTTATCGAATCGACTTAAAGCCAGATCGTCACATTGGCCGCTTTTCTCTCTGAGACTGTTACATTTATCGTCTGCAAAGCTATGTCGCGTGCTGCGGTATGCGGAGACACTAAAAGCACCATAGTAGAACACAGAAGAAGCTTCTAAGTTGAAGCAATAGCCAGTAAGAAGTAGTACAATTCAAGCTTTAGTTGTCGATTATTCACTTTTTAGCCGGCTTTATTGGCTTGGACATGACCTAGTACCTTAAGATTTTGCATGAATGGAGGACTAGCAGCCGCGTTGCACGGGAGAATGTGAAAAGTGTTCATATGTAGTAAAAACATGAGAAATCCGTCCGTTTTCGTAATTTGTTATAGAATCGACTTAAAGCCAGATCGTCACATTGGCCGCTCTTTGAATCGGTTACATTTGTCGTCTGCAAAGCTAATTCGCGTCCTGCGGTATGCGGAGACCTTAAAAGCACCATAGTAGAACACAGATGAAGCTTCTAAATTGATGTAATAGCCAGTAAGAAGTAGTACAATTCAAATGTTAGGTATCGATTATTGACTCTTTACAATTCTTTGGTGCCTTGGACATGTGCTAGGAACTTAACATTTTGCATGAAATGAGGACTAGCAGCCGAGTTGCATGGGAGAATGTGAAAAGTGTTGATATATAGGAAAAACCTGAGAAATCCGTCCGTTTTCTTCATTTGTTATCGAATCGACTTAAAGCCAGATTGTCACATTGGCCGCTCTTCTGTCTGAAGCGGTTACATTTATCGTCTGCAATGCTATGTCGCGTGCTGCGGTATGCGAAGACCTTAAAAGCACCATAGTAGAACACAGATGAAGCTTCTAAATTGATGTAATAGTCAGTAAGAAGTAGTACAATTCAAATGTTATTTATCGATTATTGACTCTTTACAATTCTTTGGTGCCTTGGACATGTGCTAGGAACTTAACATTTTGCATGAAATGAGGACTAGCAGCCGAGTTGCATGGGAGAATGTGAAAAGTGTTGATATATAGGAAAAACCTGAGAAATCCGTCCGTTTTCTTCATTTGTTATCGAATCGACTTAAAGCCAGATTGTCACATTGGCCGCTCTTCTGTCTGAAGCGGTTACATTTATCGTCTGCAATGCTATGTCGCGTGCTGCGGTATGCGGAGACACTAAAAGCACCATAGTAGAACACAGATGAAGCTTCTACGTTGATGTAATAGCCAGTAAGAAGTAGTACAATTCAAGTTTTAGGAATCGATTATTGACTTTTTACCCTTCTATGGTTATTTGGACATGAGCTAGGAACTTCAGATTTTGCATGAAGGGAGGACTAGCAGCCGCGTTGCACGGGAGAATGTGAAAAGTGTTCATATGTAGTAAAAACCTGAGAAAAGAGTCTGTGTTCGTCATTTGTTATCGAATCGACTTAAAGCCAGATTGTCACATTGGCCGCTCTTCTGTCTGAAACGGTTAAATTTATCGTCTGCATAGCTATGTCGCGTGGTGCGGTATGCCGAGACGCTAAAAGCACCATAACAGATCACAGATGAAACTTCTAAGTTGATGTAATAGCCAATAAGAAGAAGTACAATTCAAGTTTTAGGTATCGATTATTGACTTTTTAGCTGGCTTTAGTGCCTTGGACATGAGCTTGGACCTTAAGGTTCTGCATGAAAGGAGGACTAGCAGCCGAGTTGCACGGGAGAATGTGAAAAGTGTTCATATGTAGTAAAAACATGAGAAATCCGTCCGTTTTCGTAATTTGTTATCGAATCGACTTAAAGCCAGATCGTCACATTGGCCGCTTTTCTCTCTGAGACTGTTACATTTTTCGTCTGCAAAGCTATGTCGCGTGGTGCAGTATGCGGAGACACTAAAAGCACCATAGTAGAACACAGAAGAAGCTTCTAAGTTGAAGCAATAGCCATAAGAAGCAGTACAATTCAAGTTTTGGTTATCGATTATTGATTTTTAGCCGGTTTGGTGCCTTGGACATGAGGTGGAACCTTAAGATTTTGCATGAATTGAGGACTAGCAGCTGCGTTGCACGGGAGAATGTGAAAAGTGTTCATATGTAGTAAAAACCTGAGAAATCCGTCCGTTTTCGTAATTTGTTATCGAATTTATTTAAAGCCAGATCGTCACTTTGGCTGCTCTTCTCTCTGAATCGGTTACATTTATCGTCTGCAAAGCTATGTCGCGTGCTGCGGTATGCGGAGACACTAAAAGCACCATAGTAGAACACAGAAGAAGCTTCTAAGTTGAAGCAATAGCCAGTAAGAAGTAGTACAATTCAAGTTTTAGTTGTCGATTATTCACTTTTTAGCCGGCTCTATTGGCTTGGACATGACCTAGTACCTTAAGATTTTGCATGAAAGGAGGACTAGCAGCCGCGTTGCACGGGAGAATGTGAAAAGTGTTCATATGTACTAAAAACCTGAGAATTCCGTCCGTTCTCCTCATTTGTTATAGAATCGACTTAAACCCAGATTGTCACATTGGCCGCTCTTCTGTCTGAAGCGGTTACATTTATCGTCTGCAAAGCTATGTCGCGTGCTGCGGTATGTGGACACACTAAAAGCACCATAATAGAACACAGATGAAACTTCTAAAATGATGTAATAGCCAATATGAAGAAGTACAATTCAAGTTTTAGGTATCGATTATTGACTTTTTAGCTGGCTTTAGTGCCTTGGACATGAGCTAGGAAATTAAGATTTTGCATGAAAGGAGGACTAGCAGCCAAGTTGCACGGGAGAATGTGAAAAGTGTTCATATGTAGAAAAAAACCTGCGAAATCCGTCCGTTTTCGTCATTTGTTATCGAATCGACTTAAAGCCAGATCGTCACATTGGCCGCTCTTCTCCCTGAATCGGTTACATTTATCGTCTGCAAAGCTATGTCGCGTGCTGCGGTATGCGGAGACACTAAAAGCACCATAGTAGAACACAGAAGAAGCTTCTAAGTTGAAGCAATAGCCAGTAAGAAGTAGTACAATTCAAGTTTTAGTTGTCGATTATTCACTTTTCAGCCGGCTTTGGTGGCTTAGACATGACCTAGGACCTTAAGATTTTGCATGAAAGGAGGACTTGCAGCCGCGTTGCACAATAGAACGTGAAAAGTGTTCATATGTAGTAAAAACCTGAGAAATCCGTACGTTTTCGTCATTTGTTATCGAATCGACTTAAAGCCAGATCGTCACATTGGCCGCTTTTGTTTCTGAAACAGTTACATTTATCATCTGCAAAGCTATGTCGCGTGCTGCGGTATGCGGAGACACTAAAAGCACCATAGTAGAACACAGAAGAAGCTTCTAAGTTGAAGCAATAGCCAGTAAGAAGTAGTACAATTCAAGTTTTAGTTGTCGATTATTCACTTTTTAGCCGGCTTTATTGGCTTGGACATGACCTAGTACCTTAAGATTTTGCATGAAAGAAGGACTAGCAGCCGCGTTGCACGGGAGATTGTGAAAAGTGTTCATATGTAGTAAAAACCTGAGAAATCCGTCCGTTTTCGTCATTTGTTATCGTATCGACTTAAAGCCAGATCGTCACATTGGCCGCTTTTCTCTCTGAGACGGTTACATTTATCGTCTGCAAAGCTATGACGCGTGCTGCGGTATGCGGAGACACTAAAAGCACCATAGTAGAACACAGATGAAGCTTCTAAGTTGAAGTAATAGCCAGTAAGAAGTAGTACAATTCAATTTTTAGGCGTCGATTATTCACTTTTTAGCCGGCTTTGGTGGCTTGGACATGACCTAGGACCTTCAGATTTTGCATGAAAGGAGGACTAGCAGCCGCGTTGCACGGGAGAATGTGAAAAATGTTCATATGTAGTAAAAACCTGAGAAATCCGTCCGTTTTCGTCATTTGTTATCGAATCGACTTAAAGCAAGATCGTCACATTGGCCGCTTTTCTCTCTGAGACGGTTACATATATCGTCTGCAAAGCTATGTCCCGTGCTGCGGTATGCGGAGACACTAAAAGCACCATAGTAGAACATAGAAGAAGCTTCTAAGTTGAAGGAATAGCCAGTAAGAAGTAGTAGAATTCAAGTTTTAGTTGTGGATTCTTCACTTTTTAGCCGTCTTTGGTGGCTTGGACATGACCTAGTACCTTAATATTTTGCATGAAAGGAGAACTAGCAGCCGCGGTGCACGGGAGAATGAGAAAAGTGTTCATATGTAGTAGAAACCTGAGAAATCCGTCCGTTTTCGTAATTTGTTATCGAATCGACTTAAAGCCAGATCGTCACATTGGCCGCTTTTCTTTCTGAAACAGTTACATTTATCGTCTGCAAAGCTATGTCACGTGCTGCGGTATGCGGAGACACTAAATGCACCATAGTAGAACACAGAAGAAGCTTCTAAGTTGAAGCAATAGCCAGTAAGAAGTAGTACAATTCAAGTTTTAGTTGTCGATTATTCACTTTTTAGCCGGCTTTATTGGCTTGGACATGACCTAGTACCTTCAGATTTTGCATGAAAAGAGGACTAGCAGCCGCGTTGCACGGGAGAATGTGAAAAGTGTTCATATGTAGTAAAAACCTGAGAAATCCGTCCGTTTTCGTCATTTGTCATCGAATCTACTTGAAGCCAGATCGTCACATTGGCCGCTCTTCGCTCTGAATCGGTTACATTTATAGTCTGCAAAGCTATGTCGCGTGCTGCGGTATGCAGAGACACTAAAAGCACCATAGTAGAACACAGAAGAAGCTTCTAAGTTGAAGCAATAGCCAGTAAGAAGTAGTACAATTCAAGTTTTAGTTGTGGATTCTTCACATTTTAGCCGTCTTTAGTGGCTTGGACATGACGTAGGACCTTAATATTTCGCATGAAAGGAGGACTAGCAGCCGCGGTGCACGGGAGAATGAGAAAAGTGTTCATATGTAGTAGAAACCTGAGAAATCCATCCGTTTTCGTAATTTGTTATCGAATCGACTTAAAGCCAGATCGACACATTTGCCGGTTTTCTTTCTGAAACAGTTACATTTATCGTTTGCAAAGCTATGTCACGTGCTGCGGTATGCGGAGCCACTAAAAGCACCATAGTAGAACACAGAAGAAGCTCCTAAGTTGAAGCAATAGCCAGTAAGAAGTAGTACAATTCAAGTTTTAGTTGTCGATTATTCACTTTTTAGCCGGCTTTATTGGCTTGGACATGACCTAGTACCTTAAGATTTTGCATGAAAGGAGGACTAGCAGCCGCGTTTCACGGGTGAATGTGAAAAGGGTTCATGTGTAGTAAAAACCTGAGAAATCCGTCAGTTTTCGTCATTTGTTATCGAATCGACTTAAAGCCAGATCGTCAAATTGGCCGTTTTTCTTTCTGAAACAGTTTCATTTATCGTCTGCAAAGCTATGTCACGTGCTGCGGTATGCGGAGACACTAAAAGCACCATAGTGGAACGCAGAAGAAGCTTCTTAGTTGAAGCAATAGCCAGTAAGAAGTAGTACAATTCAAGTTTTAGTTGTCAATTATTCACTTTTTAGCCGGCTTTATTGGCTTGGACATGACCTAGTACCTTAAGATTTTGCATGAAAGGAGGACTAGCAGCCGCGTTGCACGGGAGAATGTGAAAAGTGTTCATATGTAGTAAAAACCTGAGAAATCCGTCCGTTTTCGTCATTTGTTATCGAATCGACTTAAAGCCAGATCGTCACATTGGCCGCTTTTCTCTCTGAGACGGTTACATTTATAGTCTGCAAAGCTATGTCGCGTGCTGCGGTATGCGGAGACACTAAAAGCACCATAGTAGAACACAGAAGAAGCTTCTGAGTTGAAGCAATAGCCAGGAAGAAGTAGTACAATTCAAGTTTTAGTTGTGGATTCTTCACATTTTAGCCGTCTTTAGTGGCTTGGACCTGACGTAGGACCTTAATATTTTGCATGAAAGGAGGACTAGCAGCCGCGGTGCACGGGAGAATGAGAAAAGTGTTCATATGTAGTAGAAACCTGAGAAATCCGTCCGTTTTCGTAATTTGTTATCGAATCGACTTAAAGCCAGATCGTCACATTTGCCGGTTTTCTTTCCGAAACAGTTACATTTATCGTCTGCAAAGCTATGTCACGTGCTGCGGTATGCGGAGCCACTAAAAGCACCATAGTAGAACACAGAAGAAGCTCCTAAGTTGAAGCAATAGCCAGTAAGAAGTAGTACAATTCAAGTTTTAGTTGTCGATTATTCACTTTTTAGCCGGCTTTATTGGCTTGGACATGACCTAGTACCTTAAGATTTTGCATGAAAGGAGGACTAGAAGCCGCGTTGCACAGGAGAATGTGAAAAGGGTTCATGTGTAGTAAAAACCTGAGAAATCCGTCCGTTTTCGTCATTTGTTATCGAATCTACTTAAAGCCAGATCATCACATTGGCCGCTCTTCTCTCTGAATCGGTTACATTTATCGTCTGCAAAGCTATGTCGCGTGCTGCGGTATGCGGAGACACTAAAAGCACCATAGTAGAACACAGAAGAAGCTTCTAAGTTGAAGCAATAGCCACTAAGAAGTAGTACAATTCCAGTTTTAGTTGTGGATTCTTCACATTATAGCCGTCTTTGGTGGCTTGGACATGACCTAGGACCTTAATATATTGCATGAAAAGAGGACTAGCAGCCGCGGTGCACGGGAGAATGAGAAAAGTGTTCATATGTAGTAGAAACCTGAAAAATCCTACCGTTTTCGTAATTTGTTATCGAATCGTTTTAAAGCCAGATCGTCACATTGGCCGCTTTTCTCTCTGAGACGGTTACATTTATCGTCTGCAAAGCTATGTCGCGTGCTGCGGTATTCGGAGACACTAAAAGCACCATAGTACAACACAGAAGAAGCTTCTAAGTTGAAGCAATAGCCAGTAAGAAGTAGTACAATTCAAGTTTTAGTTGTCGATTATTGATTTTTAGCCGGCTTTGGTACCTTGGACATGAGGTGGGACCTTAAGATTTTGCATGAAAGGAGGACTAGCAGCTGCGTTGCACGGTAGAATGTGAAAAGTGTTCATATGTAGTAAAAACCTGAGAAATCCGACCGTTTTCGTCATTTGTTATCGAATCGACATAAAGCCAGATCATCACATTCGCCGTTTTTCTTTCTGAAACAGTTACATTTATCGTCTGCAAAGCTATGTCACGTGCTGCGGTATTCGGAGACACTAAAAGCACCATAGTACAACACAGAAGAAGCTTCTAAGTTGAAGCAATAGCCAGTTAGAAGTAGTACAATTCAAGTTTTAGTTGCCGATTATTCCCTTTTTAGTCGGCTTTATTGGCTTGGACATGACCTAGTACCTTAAGATTTTGCATGAAAGGAGGACTAGCAGCCGCGTTGCACGGGAGAATGTGAAAAGTGTTCATATGTAGTAAAAACCGGAGAAATCCGTCCGTTTTCGTCTTTTGTTATCAAATCTACTTAAAGCCAGATCGTCACATGGGCCGCTCTTCTCTCTGAATCGGTTACATTTATCGTCTGCAAAGCTATGTCGCGTGCAGCGGTATGCGGAGACACTAAAAGCACCATAGTAGAACACAGAAGAAGCTTCTAAGTTGAAGGAATAACCAGTAACAAGTAGTACATTTTAAGTTTTAGTTGTCGATTATTCACTTTTTACCCGGCTTTATTGGCTTGGACATGACCTAGAAGAATACTGAAGATAAGGTGGATAGATCACGTAACTAATGAGGAGGTATTGAATAGGATTGGGGAGAAGAGAAGTTTGTGGCACAACTTGACTAGAAGAAGGGATCGGTTGGTAGGACATGTTTTGAGGCATCAAGGGATCACAAATTTAGCGTTGGAGGGCAGTGTGAAGGGTAAAAATCGTAGAGAGAGACCGAGGGATGAGTACACTAAGCAGATTCCGAAGGATGTAGGTTGCAGTAGGTACTAAGAGATGAAGAAGCTTGCACAGGATAGAGTAGCATGGAGAGCTGCATCAAACCAGTCTCAGGACTGAAGACCACAACAACAATATGACCTAGTACCTTAAGATTTTGCATGAAAGGAGGACTAGCAGCCGCGTTGCACGGGAGAATGTGAAAAGTGTTCATACGTACTAAAAACCTGAGAAATCCGTCCGTTTCCGTCATTTGTTATCGAATCGACTTAAAGCCAGTCGGTCACATTGGCCGCTTTTCTCCCTGAAACGGTTACATTTATAGTCTGCAAAGCTATGTCGCGTGCTGTGGTATGCGGAGACACTACAAGCACCATAGTAGAACACAGAAGAAGCTTCTAAGTTGAAGTAATAGCCAGTAAGAAGTAGTACAATTCAAGTTTTAGTTGTGGATTCTTCACATTTTAGCCGTCTTTAGTGGCTTGGACATGACGTAGGACCTTAATATTTTGCATGAAAGGAGGACTAGCAGCCGCGGTGCACGGGAGAATGAGAAAAGTGTTCATATGTAGTAGAAACCTGAGAAATCCGTCCGTTTTCGTCATTTGTTATCGAATCGACTTAAAGCTAGATCGTCACATTTGCCGGTTTTCTTTCTGAAACAGTTACATTTATCGTCTGCAAAGCTATGTCACGTGCTGCGGTATGCGGAGCCACTAAAAGCACCATAGTAGAACACAGAAGAAGCTCCTAAGTTGAAGCAATAGCCAGTAAGAAGTAGTACAATTCAAGTTTTAGTTGTCGATTATTCACTTTATAGCCGGCTTTATTGGCTTGGACATGACCTAGTACCTTAAGATTTTGCATGAAAGGAGGACTAGCAGCCGCGTTGCACAGGAGAATGTGAAAAGGGTTTATGTGTAGTAAAAACCTGAGAAATCCGTCCGTTTTCGTAATTTGTTATCGAATCGACTTAAAGCCAGATCGTCACATTGGCCGTTTTTCTTTCTGAAACAGTTACATTTATCGTCTGCAAAGCTATGTCACGTGCTGCGGTATGCGGAGACACTAAAAGCACCATAGTGGAACGCAGGAGAAGCTTCTAAGTTGAAGCAATAGCCAGTAAGAAGTAGTACAATTCAAGTTTTAGTTGTCGATTATTCACTTTTTAGCCGGCTTTATTGGCTTGGACATGACCTAGTACCTTAAGATTTTGCATGAAAGGAGGACTAGCAGCCGCGTTGCACGGGAGAATGTGAAAAGTGTTCATATGTAGTAAAAACCTGAGAAATCCGTCCGTTTTCGTAATTTGTTATCGAATCGACTTAAAGCCAGATCGTCACATTGGCCGCTTTTCTCTCTGAGACGGTTACATTTATAGTCTGATAAGCTATGTCGCGTGCTGCGGTATGCGGAGACACTAAAAGCACCATAGTAGAACACAGAAGAAGCTTCTAAGTTGAAGCAATAGCCAGTAAGAAGTAGTACAATTCAAGTTTTAGTTGTGGATTCTTCACATTTTAGCCGTCTTTAGTGGCTTGGACATGACGTAGGAACTTAATATTTTGCATGAAAGGAGGACTAGCAGCCGCGGTGCACGGGAGAATGACAAAAGTGTTCATATGTAGTAGAAACCTGAGAAATCCGTCCGTTTTCGTCATTTGTTATCGAATCGACTTAAAGCCAGATCGTCACATTGGCCGTTTTTCTTTCTGAAACATTTACATTTATCGTCTGCAAAGCTATGTCACGTGCTGCGGTATGCGGAGACACTAAAAGCACCATAGTGGAATGCAGAAGAAGCTTCTAAGTTGAAGCAATAGCCAGTAAGAAGTAGTACAATTCAAGTTTTAGTTGTCGATTATTCACTTTTTAGCCGGCTTTATTGGCTTGGACATGACCTAGTACCTTAAGATTTTGCATGAAAGGAGGACTAGCAGCCGCGTTGCACAGGAGAATGTGAAAAGGGTTTATGTGTAGTAAAAACCTGAGAAATCCGTCCGTTTTCGTCATTTGTTATCGAATCGACTTAAAGCCAGATCGTCACATTGGCCGTTTTTCTTTCTGAAACAGTTACATTTATCGTCTGCAAAGCTATGTCACGTGCTGCGGTATGCGGAGACACTAAAAGCACCATAGTGGAACGCAGAAGAAACTTCTAAGTTGAAGCAATAGCCAGTAAGAAGTAGTACAATTCAAGTTTTAGTTATCGATTATTCACTTTTAAGCCGGCTTTGATGGCTTGGACATGACCTAGGACCTTAAGATTTTGCATGAAAGGAGGACTAGAAGCCGCGTTGCACGGGAGAATGTGAAAAGTGTTCATATGTAGTAAAAACCTGAGAAATCCGTCCGTTTTCGTCATTTGTTATCGAATCGACTTAAAGCCAGATCGTCACATTGGCCGCTTTTCTCTCTGAGACGGTTACATTTATAGTCTGCAAAGCTATGTCGCGTGCTGCGGTATGCGGAGACACTAAAAGCACCATAGTAGAACACAGAAGAAGCTTCTAAGTTGAAGTAATAGCCGGTAAGAAGTAGTACAATTCAAGTTTTAGTTGTGGATTCTTCACATTTTAGCCGTCTTTAGTGGCTTGGACATGACGTAGGACCTTAATATTTTGCATGAAAGGAGGACTAGCAGCCGCGGTGCACGGGAGAATGAGAAAAGTGTTCATATGTAGTAGAAACCTGAGAAATCCGTCCGTTTTCGTAATTTGTTATCGAATCGACTTAAAGCCAGATCGTCACATTTGCCGGTTTTCTTTCTGAAACAGTTACATTTATCGTCTGCAAAGCTATGTCACGTGCTGCGGTATGCGGAGCCACTAAAAGCACCATAGTAGAACACAGAAGAAGCTCCTAAGTTGAAGCAATAGCCAGTAAGAAGTAGTACAATTCAAGTTTTAGTTGTCGATTATTCACTTTTTAGCCGGCTTTATTGGCTTGGACATGACCTAGTACCTTAAGATTTTGCATGAAAGGAGGACTAGAAGCCGCGTTGCACAGGAGAATGTGAAAAGGGTTCATGTGTAGTAAAAACCTGAGAAATCCGTCCGTTTTCGTCATTTGTTATCGAATCTACTTAAAGCCAGATCATCACATTGGCCGCTCTTCTCTCTGAACCGGTTACATTTATCGTCTGCAAAGCTATGTCGCGTGCTGCGGTATGCGGAGACACTAAAAGCACCATAGTAGAACACAGAAGAAGCTTCTAAGTTGAAGCAATGGCCAGTAAGAAGTAGTACAATTCAAGTTTTGGTTATCGATTATTGATTTTTAGCCGGCTTTGGTACCTTGGACATGAGGTGGGACCTTAAGATTTTGCATGAAAGGAGGACTAGCAGCTGCGCTGCACGGTAGAATGTGAAAAGTGTTCATATGTAGTAAAAACCTGAGAAATCCGTCCGTTTCCGTCATGTGTTATCAAATCGACATAAAGCCAGATCGTCACATTGGCCGTTTTTCTTTCTGAAACAGTTACATTTATCGTCTGCAAAGCTATGTCACGTGCTGCGGTATTCGGAGACACTAAAAGCACCATAGTACAACACAGAAGAAGCTTCTAAGTTGAAGCAATAGCCAGTTAGAAGTAGTACAATTCAAGTTTTAGTTGCCGATTATTCCCTTTTTAGTCGGCTTTATTGGCTTGGACATGACCTAGTACCTTAAGATTTTGCATGAAAGGAGGACTAGCAGCCGCGTTGCACGGGAGAATGTGAAAAGTGTTCATATGTAGTAAAAACCGGAGAAATCCGTCCGTTTTCGTCTTTTGTTATCAAATCTACTTAAAGCCAGATCGTCACATTGGCCGCTCTTCTCTCTGAATCGGTTACATTTATCGTCTGCAAAGCTATGTCGCGTGCAGCGGTATGCGGAGACACTAAAAGCACCATAGTAGAACACAGAAGAAGCTTCTAAGTTGAAGGAATAACCAGTAACAAGTAGTACATTTTAAGTTTTAGTTGTCGATTATTCACTTTTTACCCGGCTTTATTGGCTTGGACATGACCTAGAAGAATACTGAAGATAAGGTGGATAGATCACGTAACTAATGAGGAGGTATTGAATAGGATTGGGGAGAAGAGAAGTTTGTGGCACAACTTGACTAGAAGAAGGGATCGGTTGGTAGGACATGTTTTGAGGCATCAAGGGATCACAAATTTAGCGTTGGAGGGCAGTGTGAAGGGTAAAAATCGTAGAGAGAGACCGAGGGATGAGTACACTAAGCAGATTCAGAAGGATGTAGGTTGCAGTAGGTACTAAGAGATGAAGAAGCTTGCACAGGATAGAGTAGCATGGAGAGCTGCATCAAACCAGTCTCAGGACTGAAGACCACAACAACAATATGACCTAGTACCTTAAGATTTTGCATGAAAGGAGGACTAGCAGCCGCGTTGCACGGGAGAATGTGAAAAGTGTTCATACGTACTAAAAACCTGAGAAATCCGTCCGTTTCCGTCATTTGTTATCGAATCGACTTAAAGCCAGTCGGTCACATTGGCCGCTTTTCTCCCTGAAACGGTTACATTTATAGTCTGCAAAGCTATGTCGCGTGCTGTGGTATGCGGAGACACTACAAGCACCATAGTAGAACACAGAAGAAGCTTCTAAGTTGAAGTAATAGCCAGTAAGAAGTAGTACAATTCAAGTTTTAGTTGTGGATTCTTCACATTTTAGCCGTCTTTAGTGGCTTGGACATGACGTAGGACCTTAATATTTTGCATGAAAGGAGGACTAGCAGCCGCGGTGCACGGGAGAATGAGAAAAGTGTTCATATGTAGTAGAAACCTGAGAAATCCGTCCGTTTTCGTCATTTGTTATCGAATCGACTTAAAGCTAGATCGTCACATTTGCCGGTTTTCTTTCTGAAACAGTTACATTTATCGTCTGCAAAGCTATGTCACGTGCTGCGGTATGCGGAGCCACTAAAAGCACCATAGTAGAACACAGAAGAAGCTCCTAAGTTGAAGCAATAGCCAGTAAGAAGTAGTACAATTCAAGTTTTAGTTGTCGATTATTCACTTTATAGCCGGCTTTATTGGCTTGGACATGACCTAGTACCTTAAGATTTTGCATGAAAGGAGGACTAGCAGCCGCGTTGCACAGGAGAATGTGAAAAGGGTTTATGTGTAGTAAAAACCTGAGAAATCCGTCCGTTTTCGTAATTTGTTATCGAATCGACTTAAAGCCAGATCGTCACATTGGCCGTTTTTCTTTCTGAAACAGTTACATTTATCGTCTGCAAAGCTATGTCACGTGCTGCGGTATGCGGAGACACTAAAAGCACCATAGTGGAACGCAGGAGAAGCTTCTAAGTTGAAGCAATAGCCAGTAAGAAGTAGTACAATTCAAGTTTTAGTTGTCGATTATTCACTTTTTAGCCGGCTTTATTGGCTTGGACATGACCTAGTACCTTAAGATTTTGCATGAAAGGAGGACTAGCAGCCGCGTTGCACGGGAGAATGTGAAAAGTGTTCATATGTAGTAAAAACCTGAGAAATCCGTCCGTTTTCGTAATTTGTTATCGAATCGACTTAAAGCCAGATCGTCACATTGGCCGCTTTTCTCTCTGAGACGGTTACATTTATAGTCTGATAAGCTATGTCGCGTGCTGCGGTATGCGGAGACACTAAAAGCACCATAGTAGAACACAGAAGAAGCTTCTAAGTTGAAGCAATAGCCAGTAAGAAGTAGTACAATTCAAGTTTTAGTTGTGGATTCTTCACATTTTAGCCGTCTTTAGTGGCTTGGACATGACGTAGGAACTTAATATTTTGCATGAAAGGAGGACTAGCAGCCGCGGTGCACGGGAGAATGACAAAAGTGTTCATATGTAGTAGAAACCTGAGAAATCCGTCCGTTTTCGTCATTTGTTATCGAATCGACTTAAAGCCAGATCGTCACATTGGCCGTTTTTCTTTCTGAAACATTTACATTTATCGTCTGCAAAGCTATGTCACGTGCTGCGGTATGCGGAGACACTAAAAGCACCATAGTGGAATGCAGAAGAAGCTTCTAAGTTGAAGCAATAGCCAGTAAGAAGTAGTACAATTCAAGTTTTAGTTGTCGATTATTCACTTTTTAGCCGGCTTTATTGGCTTGGACATGACCTAGTACCTTAAGATTTTGCATGAAAGGAGGACTAGCAGCCGCGTTGCACAGGAGAATGTGAAAAGGGTTTATGTGTAGTAAAAACCTGAGAAATCCGTCCGTTTTCGTCATTTGTTATCGAATCGACTTAAAGCCAGATCGTCACATTGGCCGTTTTTCTTTCTGAAACAGTTACATTTATCGTCTGCAAAGCTATGTCACGTGCTGCGGTATGCGGAGACACTAAAAGCACCATAGTGGAACGCAGAAGAAACTTCTAAGTTGAAGCAATAGCCAGTAAGAAGTAGTACAATTCAAGTTTTAGTTATCGATTATTCACTTTTAAGCCGGCTTTGATGGCTTGGACATGACCTAGGACCTTAAGATTTTGCATGAAAGGAGGACTAGAAGCCGCGTTGCACGGGAGAATGTGAAAAGTGTTCATATGTAGTAAAAACCTGAGAAATCCGTCCGTTTTCGTCATTTGTTATCGAATCGACTTAAAGCCAGATCGTCACATTGGCCGCTTTTCTCTCTGAGACGGTTACATTTATAGTCTGCAAAGCTATGTCGCGTGCTGCGGTATGCGGAGACACTAAAAGCACCATAGTAGAACACAGAAGAAGCTTCTAAGTTGAAGTAATAGCCGGTAAGAAGTAGTACAATTCAAGTTTTAGTTGTGGATTCTTCACATTTTAGCCGTCTTTAGTGGCTTGGACATGACGTAGGACCTTAATATTTTGCATGAAAGGAGGACTAGCAGCCGCGGTGCACGGGAGAATGAGAAAAGTGTTCATATGTAGTAGAAACCTGAGAAATCCGTCCGTTTTCGTAATTTGTTATCGAATCGACTTAAAGCCAGATCGTCACATTTGCCGGTTTTCTTTCTGAAACAGTTACATTTATCGTCTGCAAAGCTATGTCACGTGCTGCGGTATGCGGAGCCACTAAAAGCACCATAGTAGAACACAGAAGAAGCTCCTAAGTTGAAGCAATAGCCAGTAAGAAGTAGTACAATTCAAGTTTTAGTTGTCGATTATTCACTTTTTAGCCGGCTTTATTGGCTTGGACATGACCTAGTACCTTAAGATTTTGCATGAAAGGAGGACTAGAAGCCGCGTTGCACAGGAGAATGTGAAAAGGGTTCATGTGTAGTAAAAACCTGAGAAATCCGTCCGTTTTCGTCATTTGTTATCGAATCTACTTAAAGCCAGATCATCACATTGGCCGCTCTTCTCTCTGAACCGGTTACATTTATCGTCTGCAAAGCTATGTCGCGTGCTGCGGTATGCGGAGACACTAAAAGCACCATAGTAGAACACAGAAGAAGCTTCTAAGTTGAAGCAATGGCCAGTAAGAAGTAGTACAATTCAAGTTTTGGTTATCGATTATTGATTTTTAGCCGGCTTTGGTACCTTGGACATGAGGTGGGACCTTAAGATTTTGCATGAAAGGAGGACTAGCAGCTGCGCTGCACGGTAGAATGTGAAAAGTGTTCATATGTAGTAAAAACCTGAGAAATCCGTCCGTTTCCGTCATGTGTTATCAAATCGACATAAAGCCAGATCGTCACATTGGCCGTTTTTCTTTCTGAAACAGTTACATTTATCGTCTGCAAAGCTATGTCACGTGCTGCGGTATTCGGAGACACTAAAAGCACCATAGTAGAACACAGAAGAAGCTTCTAAGTTGAAGCAATAGCCAGTAAGAAGTAGTACAATTCAAGTTTTAGTTGCCGATTATTCACTTTTTAGCCGTCTTTATTGGCTTGGACATGACCTAGTACCTTAAGATTTTGCATGAAAGGAGGACTAGCAGCCGCGTTGCACGGGAGAATGTGAAAAGTGTTCATATGTAGTAAAAACCTGAGAAATCCGTCCGTTTTCGTCATTTGTTATCGAATCGACTTAAAGCCAGATCGTCACATTGGCCGCTTTTCTCTCTGAGACGGTTACATTTATAGTCTGCAAAGCTATGTCGCGTGCTGCGGTATGCGGAGACACTAAAAGCACCATAGTAGAACACAGAAGAAGCTTCTAAGTTGAAGTAATAGCCGGTAAGAAGTAGTACAATTCAAGTTTTAGTTGTGGATTCTTCACATTTTAGCCGTCTTTAGTGGCTTGGACATGACGTAGGACCTTAATATTTTGCATGAAAGGAGGACTAGCAGCCGCGGTGCACGGGAGAATGAGAAAAGTGTTCATATGTAGTAGAAACCTGAGAAATCCGTCCGTTTTCGTCATTTGTTATCGAATCGACTTAAAGCTAGATCGTCACATTTGCCGGTTTTCTTTCTGAAACAGTTACATTTATCGTCTGCAAAGCTATGTCACGTGCTGCGGTATGCGGAGCCACTAAAAGCACCATAGTAGAACACAGAAGAAGCTCCTAAGTTGAAGCAATAGCCAGTAAGAAGTAGTACAATTCAAGTTTTAGTTGTCGATTATTCACTTTTTAGCCGGCTTTATTGGCTTGGACATGACCTAGTACCTTAAGATTTTGCATGAAAGGAGGACTAGCAGCCGCGTTGCACAGGAGAATGTGAAAAGGGTTTATGTGTAGTAAAAACCTGAGAAATCCGTCCGTTTTCGTCATTTGTTATCGAATCGACTTAAAGCCAGATCGTCACATTGGCCGTTTTTCTTTCTGAAACAGTTACATTTATCGTCTGCAAAGCTATGTCACGTGCTGCGGTATGCGGAGACACTAAAAGCACCATAGTGGAACGCAGAAGAAGCTTCTAAGTTGAAGCAATAGCCAGTAAGAAGTAGTACAATTCAAGTTTTAGTTGTCGATTATTCACTTTTTAGCCGGCTTTATTGGCATGGACATGACCTAGTACCTTAAGATTTTGCATGAAAGGAGGACTAGCAGCCGCGTTGCACGGGAGAATGTGAAAAGTGTTCATATGTAGTAAAAACCTGAGAAATCCGTCCGTTTTCGTCATTTGTTATCGAATCTACTTAAAGCCAGATCGTCACATTGGCCGCTTTTCTCTCTGAGACGGTTACATTTATAGTCTGATAAGCTATGTCGCGTGCTGCGGTATGCGGAGACACTAAAAGCACCATAGTAGAACACAGAAGAAGCTTCTAAGTTGAAGCAATAGCCAGTAAGAAGTAGTACAATTCAAGTTTTAGTTGTGGATTCTTCACATTTTAGCCGTCTTTAGTGGCTTGGACATGACGTAGGACCTTAATATTTTGCATGAAAGGAGGACTAGCAGCCGCGGTGCACGGGAGAATGAGAAAAATGTTCATATGTAGTAGAAACCTGAGAAATCCGTCCGTTTTCGTCATTTGTTATCGAATCGACTTAAAGCCAGATCGTCACATTGGCCGTTTTTCTTTCTGAAACAGTTACATTTATCGTCTGCAAAGCTATGTCACGTGCTGCGGTATGCGGAGACACTAAAAGCACCATAGTGGAATGCAGAAGAAGCTTCTAAGTTGAAGCAATAGCCAGTAAGAAGTAGTACAATTCAAGTTTTAGTTGTCGATTATTCACTTTTTAGCCGGCTTTATTGGCTTGGACATGACCTAGTACCTTAAGATTTTGCATGAAAGGAGGACTAGCAGCCGCGTTGCACAGGAGAATGTGAAAAGGGTTTATGTGTAGTAAAAACCTGAGAAATCCGTCCGTTTTCGTCATTTGTTATCGAATCGACTTAAAGCCAGATCGTCACATTGGCCGTTTTTCTTTCTGAAACAGTTACATTTATCGTCTGCAAAGCTATGTCACGTGCTGCGGTATTCGGAGACACTAAAAGCACCATAGTAGAACACAGAAGAAGCTTCTAAGTTGAAGCAATAGCCAGTAAGAAGTAGTACAATTCAAGTTTTAGTTGCCGATTATTCACTTTTTAGCCGTCTTTATTGGCTTGGACATGACCTAGTACCTTAAGATTTTGCATGAAAGGAGGACTAGCAGCCGCGTTGCACGGGAGAATGTGAAAAGTGTTCATATGTAGTAAAAACCTGAGAAATCCGTCCGTTTTCGTCTTTTGTTATCGAATCTTCTTAAAGCCAGATCGTCACATTGGCCGTTCTTCTCTCTGAATCGGTTACATTTATCGTCTGCAAAGCTATGTCGCGTGCAGCGGTATGCGGAGATACTAAAAGCACCATAGTAGAACACAGAAGAAGCTTCTAAGTTGAAGGAATAACCAGTAACAAGTAGTACATTTTAAGTTTTAGTTGTCGATTATTCACTTTTTACCCGGCTTTATTGGCTTGGACATGACCTAGAAGAATACTGAAGATAAGGTGGATAGATCACGTAACTAATGAGGAGGTATTGAATAGGATTGGGGAGAAGAGAAGTTTGTGGCACAACTTGACTAGAAGAAGGGATCGGTTGGTAGGACATGTTTTGAGGCATCAAGGGATCACAAATTTAGCATTGGAGGGCAGTGTGGAGGGTAAAAATCGTAGAGGGAGACCGAGAGATGAGTACACTAAGCAGATTCAGAAGGATGTAGGTTGCAGTAGGTACTGGGAGATGAAGAAGCTTGCACAGGATAGAGTAGCATGGAGAGCTGCATCAAACCAGTCTCAGGACTGAAGACCACAACAACAATATGACCTAGTACCTTAAGATTTTGCATGATCGTCACATTGGCCGCTTTTCTCTCTGAATCGGTTACATTTATCGTCTGCAAAGCTATGTCGCGTGCTGCGGTATGTGGACACACTAAAAGCGCCATAGTAGAACACAGATGAAGCTTCTAAGTTGATGATATAGCCAGTAAGAAGTAGTACAATTCAAGTTTTAGGGATCGATTATTGACTTTTCACCCTTCTTTGGTGCCTTGGACATGAGCTAGGAACTTAAGATTTTGCATGAAGTGAGGACTAGCAGCCGCGTTGCACGGGAGAATGTGAAAAGTGTTCATATGTAGTAAAAACATGAGAAATCCGTCCGTTTTCGAAATTTTTTATCGAATCGACTTAAAGCCAGATCGTCACATTGTCCGCTCTTCTGTCTGAAACGGTTACATTATTCGTCTGCAAAGCTATGTCGCGTGCTGCGGTATGCGAAGACACTAAAAGCACCATAGTAGAACACAGAAGAAGCTTCTAAGTTGAAGTAATAGCCAGTAAGAAGTAGTACAATTCAAGTTTTAGTTGTGGATTCTTCACATTTTAGCCGTCTTTAGTGGCTTGGACATGACGTAGGACCTTAATATTTTGCATGAAAGGAGGACTAGCAGCCGCGGTGCACGGGAGAATGAGAAAAGTGTTCATATGTAGTAGAAACCTGAGAAATCCGTCCGTTTTCGTCATTTGTTATCGAATCGACTTAAAGCTAGATCGTCACATTTGCCGGTTTTCTTTCTGAAACAGTTACATTTATCGTCTGCAAAGCTATGTCACGTGCTGCGGTATGCGGAGCCACTAAAAGCACCATAGTAGAACACAGAAGAAGCTCCTAAGTTGAAGCAATAGCCAGTAAGAAGTAGTACAATTCAAGTTTTAGTTGTCGATTATTCACTTTTTAGCCGGCTTTATTGGCTTGGACATGACCTAGTACCTTAAGATTTTGCATGAAAGGAGGACTAGCAGCCGCGTTGCACAGGAGAATGTGAAAAGGGTTTATGTGTAGTAAAAACCTGAGAAATCCGTCCGTTTTCGTCATTTGTTATCGAATCGACTTAAAGCCAGATCGTCACATTGGCCGTTTTTCTTTCTGAAACAGTTACATTTATCGTCTGCAAAGCTATGTCACGTGCTGCGGTATGCGGAGACACTAAAAGCACCATAGTGGAACGCAGAAGAAGCTTCTAAGTTGAAGCAATAGCCAGTAAGAAGTAGTACAATTCAAGTTTTAGTTGTCGATTATTCACTTTTTAGCCGGCTTTATTGGCATGGACATGACCTAGTACCTTAAGATTTTGCATGAAAGGAGGACTAGCAGCCGCGTTGCACGGGAGAATGTGAAAAGTGTTCATATGTAGTAAAAACCTGAGAAATCCGTCCGTTTTCGTCATTTGTTATCGAATCTACTTAAAGCCAGATCGTCACATTGGCCGCTTTTCTCTCTGAGACGGTTACATTTATAGTCTGATAAGCTATGTCGCGTGCTGCGGTATGCGGAGACACTAAAAGCACCATAGTAGAACACAGAAGAAGCTTCTAAGTTGAAGCAATAGCCAGTAAGAAGTAGTACAATTCAAGTTTTAGTTGTGGATTCTTCACATTTTAGCCGTCTTTAGTGGCTTGGACATGACGTAGGACCTTAATATTTTGCATGAAAGGAGGACTAGCAGCCGCGGTGCACGGGAGAATGAGAAAAATGTTCATATGTAGTAGAAACCTGAGAAATCCGTCCGTTTTCGTCATTTGTTATCGAATCGACTTAAAGCCAGATCGTCACATTGGCCGTTTTTCTTTCTGAAACAGTTACATTTATCGTCTGCAAAGCTATGTCACGTGCTGCGGTATGCGGAGACACTAAAAGCACCATAGTGGAATGCAGAAGAAGCTTCTAAGTTGAAGCAATAGCCAGTAAGAAGTAGTACAATTCAAGTTTTAGTTGTCGATTATTCACTTTTTAGCCGGCTTTATTGGCTTGGACATGACCTAGTACCTTAAGATTTTGCATGAAAGGAGGACTAGCAGCCGCGTTGCACAGGAGAATGTGAAAAGGGTTTATGTGTAGTAAAAACCTGAGAAATCCGTCCGTTTTCGTCATTTGTTATCGAATCGACTTAAAGCCAGATCGTCACATTGGCCGTTTTTCTTTCTGAAACAGTTACATTTATCGTCTGCAAAGCTATGTCACGTGCTGCGGTATGCGGAGACACTAAAAGCACCATAGTGGAACGCAGAAGAAGCTTCTAAGTTGAAGCAATAGCCAGTAAGAAGTAGTACAATTCAAGTTTTAGTTATCGATTATTCACTTTTAAGCGGGCTTTGATGGCTTGGACATGACCTAGGACCTTAAGATTTTGCATGAAAGGACGACTAGAAGCCGCGTTGCACGGGAGAATGTGAAAAGTGTTCATATGTAGTAAAAACCTGAGAAATCCGTCCGTTTTCGTCATTTGTTATCGAATCTACTTAAAGCCAGATCGTCACATTGGCCGCTTTTCTCTCTGAGACGGTTACATTTATAGTCTGATAAGCTATGTCGCGTGCTGCGGTATGCGGAGACACTAAAAGCACCATAGTAGAACACAGAAGAAGCTTCTAAGTTGAAGCAATAGCCAGTAAGAAGTAGTACAATTCAAGTTTTAGTTGTGGATTCTTCACATTTTAGCCGTCTTTAGTGGCTTGGACATGACGTAGGACCTTAATATTTTGCATGAAAGGAGGACTAGCAGCCGCGGTGCACGGGAGAATGAGAAAAATGTTCATATGTAGTAGAAACCTGAGAAATCCGTCCGTTTTCGTCATTTGTTATCGAATCGACTTAAAGCCAGATCGTCACATTGGCCGTTTTTCTTTCTGAAACAGTTACATTTATCGTCTGCAAAGCTATGTCACGTGCTGCGGTATGCGGAGACACTAAAAGCACCATAGTGGAATGCAGAAGAAGCTTCTAAGTTGAAGCAATAGCCAGTAAGAAGTAGTACAATTCAAGTTTTAGTTGTCGATTATTCACTTTTTAGCCGGCTTTATTGGCTTGGACATGACCTAGTACCTTAAGATTTTGCATGAAAGGAGGACTAGCAGCCGCGTTGCACAGGAGAATGTGAAAAGGGTTTATGTGTAGTAAAAACCTGAGAAATCCGTCCGTTTTTGTCATTTGTTATCGAATCGACTTAAAGCCAGATCGTCACATTGGCCGTTTTTCTTTCTGAAACAGTTACATTTATCGTCTGCAAAGCTATGTCACGTGCTGCGGTATGCGGAGACACTAAAAGCACCATAGTGGAACGCAGAAGAAGCTTCTAAGTTGAAGCAATAGCCAGTAAGAAGTAGTACAATTCAAGTTTTAGTTATCGATTATTCACTTTTAAGCGGGCTTTGATGGCTTGGACATGACCTAGGACCTTAAGATTTTGCATGAAAGGAGGACTAGAAGCCGCGTTGCACGGGAGAATGTGAAAAGTGTTCATATGTAGTAAAAACCTGAGAAATCCGTCCGTTTTCGTCATTTGTTATCGAATCTACTTAAAGCCAGATCGTCACATTGGCCGCTTTTCTCTCTGAGACGGTTACATTTATAGTCTGATAAGCTATGTCGCGTGCTGCGGTATGCGGAGACACTAAAAGCACCATAGTAGAACACAGAAGAAGCTTCTAAGTTGAAGCAATAGCCAGTAAGAAGTAGTACAATTCAAGTTTTAGTTGTGGATTCTTCACATTTTAGCCGTCTTTAGTGGCTTGGACATGACGTAGGACCTTAATATTTTGCATGAAAGGAGGACTAGCAGCCGCGGTGCACGGGAGAATGAGAAAAATGTTCATATGTAGTAGAAACCTGAGAAATCCGTCCGTTTTCGTCATTTGTTATCGAATCGACTTAAAGCCAGATCGTCACATTGGCCGTTTTTCTTTCTGAAACAGTTACATTTATCGTCTGCAAAGCTATGTCACGTGCTGCGGTATGCGGAGACACTAAAAGCACCATAGTGGAATGCAGAAGAAGCTTCTAAGTTGAAGCAATAGCCAGTAAGAAGTAGTACAATTCAAGTTTTAGTTGTCGATTATTCACTTTTTAGCCGGCTTTATTGGCTTGGACATGACCTAGTACCTTAAGATTTTGCATGAAAGGAGGACTAGCAGCCGCGTTGCACAGGAGAATGTGAAAAGGGTTTATGTGTAGTAAAAACCTGAGAAATCCGTCCGTTTTCGTCATTTGTTATCGAATCGACTTAAAGCCAGATCGTCACATTGGCCGTTTTTCTTTCTGAAACAGTTACATTTATCGTCTGCAAAGCTATGTCACGTGCTGCGGTATGCGGAGACACTAAAAGCACCATAGTGGAACGCAGAAGAAGCTTCTAAGTTGAAGCAATAGCCAGTAAGAAGTAGTACAATTCAAGTTTTAGTTATCGATTATTCACTTTTAAGCGGGCTTTGATGGCTTGGACATGACCTAGGACCTTAAGATTTTGCATGAAAGGACGACTAGAAGCCGCGTTGCACGGGAGAATGTGAAAAGTGTTCATATGTAGTAAAAACCTGAGAAATCCGTCCGTTTTCGTCATTTGTTATCGAATCGACTTAAAGCCAGATCGTCACATTGGCCGCTTTTCTCTCTGAGACGGTTACATTTATAGTCTGCAAAGCTATGTCGCGTGCTGCGGTATGCGGAGACACTAAAAGCACCATAGTAGAACACAGAAGAAGCTTCTAAGTTGAAGTAATAGCCGGTAAGAAGTAGTACAATTCAAGTTTTAGTTGTGGATTCTTCACATTTTAGCCGTCTTTAGTGGCTTGGACATGACGTAGGACCTTAATATTTTGCATGAAAGGAGGACTAGCAGCCGCGGTGCACGGGAGAATGAGAAAAGTGTTCATATGTAGTAGAAACCTGAGAAATCCGTCCGTTTTCGTCATTTGTTATCGAATCGACTTAAAGCCAGATCGTCACATTGGCCGTTTTTCTTTCTGAAACAGTTACATTTATCGTCTGCAAAGCTATGTCACGTGCTGCGGTATGCGGAGCCACTAAAAGCACCATAGTAGAACACAGAAGAAGCTCCTAAGTTGAAGCAATAGCCAGTAAGAAGTAGTACAATTCAAGTTTTAGTTGTCGATTATTCACTTTTTAGCCGGCTTTATTGGCTTGGACATGACCTAGTACCTTAAGATTTTGCATGAAAGGAGGACTAGAAGCCGCGTTGCACAGGAGAATGTGAAAAGGGTTCATGTGTAGTAAAAACCTGAGAAATCCGTCCGTTTTCGTCATTTGTTATCGAATCTACTTAAAGCCAGATCATCACATTGGCCGCTCTTCTCTCTGAATCGGTTACATTTATCGTCTGCAAAGCTATGTCGCGTGCTGCGGTATGCGGAGACACTAAAAGCACCATAGTAGAACACAGAAGAAGCTTCTAAGTTGAAGCAATGGCCAGTAAGAAGTAGTACAATTCAAGTTTTGGTTATCGATTATTGATTTTTAGCCGGCTTTGGTCCCTTGGACATGAGGTGGGACCTTAAGATTTTGCATGAAAGGAGGACTAGCAGCTGCGCTGCACGGTAGAATGTGAAAAGTGTTCATATGTAGTAAAAACCTGAGAAATCCGTCCGTTTCCGTCATGTGTTATCAAATCGACATAAAGCCAGATAGTCACATTTGCCGGTTTTCTTTCTGAAACAGTTACATTTATCGTCTGCAAAGCTATGTCACGTGCTGCGGTACGCGGAGCCACTAAAAGCACCATAGTAGAACACAGAAGAAGCTCCTAAGTTGAAGCAATAGCCAGTAAGAAGTAGTACAATTCAAGTTTTAGTTGTCGATTATTCACTTTTTAGCCGGCTTTATTGGCTTGGACATGACCTAGTACCTTAAGATTTTGCATGAAAGGAGGACTAGCAGCCGCGTTGCACGGGAGAATGTGAAAAGTGTTCATATGTAGTAAAAACCTGAGAAATCCGTCCGTTTTCGTCTTTTGTTATCGAATCTACTTAAAGCCAGATCGTCACATTGGCCGCTTTTCTCTCTGAATCGGTTACATTTATCGTCTGCAAAGCTATGTCGCGTGCTGCGGTATGTGGACACACTAAAAGCGCCATAGTAGAACACAGATGAAGCTTCTAAGTTGATGATATAGCCAGTAAGAAGTAGTACAATTCAAGTTTTAGGGATCGATTATTGACTTTTCACCCTTCTTTGGTGCCTTGGACATGAGCTAGGAACTTAAGATTTTGCATGAAGTGAGGACTAGCAGCCGCGTTGCACGCGAGAATGTGAAAAGTGTTCATATGTAGTAAAAACATGAGAAATCCGTCCGTTTTCGAAATTTTTTATCGAATCGACTTAAAGCCAGATCGTCACATTGTCCGCTCTTCTGTCTGAAACGGTTACATTATTCGTCTGCAAAGCTATGTCGCGTGCTGCGGTATGCGGAGACACTAAAAGCACCATAGTAGAACACAGATGAAGCTTCTAAGTTGATGGAAAAGCCAGTAAGATGTAGTACAATTCAAGTTTTAGGTATCGATTATTGACTTTTTACCCTTCTTTGGTGCCTTGGACATGAGCTAGGAAATTAAGATTTTGCATGAAAGGAGGACTAGCAGCCAAGTTGCACGGGAGAATGTGAAAAGTGTTCATATGTAGAAAAAAACCTGAGAAATCCGTCCGTTTTCGTCATTTGTTATCGAATCGACTTAAAGCCAGATCGTCACATTGGCCGCTCTTCTCCCTGAATCGGTTACATTTATCGTCTGCAAAGCTATGTCGCGTGCTGCGGTATGCGAAGACACTAAAAGCACCATAGTAGAACACAGAAGAAGCTTCTAAGTTGAAGTAATAGCCAGTAAGAAGTAGTACAATTCAAGTTTTAGTTGTGGATTCTTCACATTTTAGCCGTCTTTAGTGGCTTGGACATGACGTAGGACCTTAATATTTTGCATGAAAGGAGGACTAGCAGCCGCGGTGCACGGGAGAATGAGAAAAGTGTTCATATGTAGTAGAAACCTGAGAAATCCGTCCGTTTTCGTCATTTGTTATCGAATCGACTTAAAGCTAGATCGTCACATTTGCCGGTTTTCTTTCTGAAACAGTTACATTTATCGTCTGCAAAGCTATGTCACGTGCTGCGGTATGCGGAGACACTAAAAGCACCATAGTAGAACACAGAAGAAGCTCCTAAGTTGAAGCAATAGCCAGTAAGAAGTAGTACAATTCAAGTTTTAGTTGTCGATTATTCACTTTTTAGCCGGCTTTATTGGCTTGGACATGACCTAGTACCTTAAGATTTTGTATGAAAGGAGGACTAGCAGCCGCGTTGCACAGGAGAATGTGAAAAGGGTTTATGTGTAGTAAAAACCTGAGAAATCCGTCCGTTTTCGTCACTTGTTATCGAATCGACTTTAAGCCAGATCGTCACATTGGCCGTTTTTCTTTCTGAAACAGTTACATTTATCGTCTGCAAAGCTATGTCACGTGCTGCGGTATGCGGAGACACTAAAAGCACCATAGTGGAACGCAGAAGAAGCTTCTAAGTTGAAGCAATAGCCAGTAAGAAGTAGTACAATTCAAGTTTTAGTTGTCGATTAATCACTTTTTAGCCGGCTTCATTGGCATGGACATGACCTAGTACCTTAAGATTTTACATGAAAGGAGGACTAGCAGCCGCGTTGCACGGGAGAATGTGAAAAGTGTTCATATGTAGTAAAAACCTGAGAAATCCGTCCGTTTTCGTCATTTGTTATCGAATCTACTTAAAGCCAGATCGTCACATTGGCCGCTTTTCTCTCTGAGACGGTTACATTTATAGTCTGATAAGCTATGTCGCGTGCTGCGGTATGCGGAGACACTAAAAGCACCATAGTAGAACACAGAAGAAGCTTCTAAGTTGAAGCAATAGCCAGTAAGAAGTAGTACAATTCAAGTTTTAGTTGTGGATTCTTCACATTTTAGCCGTCTTTAGTGGCTTGGACATGACGTAGGACCTTAATATTTTGCATGAAAGGAGGACTAGCAGCCGCGGTGCACGGGAGAATGAGAAAAGTGTTCATATGTAGTAGAAACCTGAGAAATCCGTCCGTTTTCGTCATTTGTTATCGAATCGACTTAAAGCCAGATCGTCACATTGGCCGTTTTTCTTTCTGAAACAGTTACATTTATCGTCTGCAAAGCTATGTCACGTGCTGCGGTATGCGGAGACACTAAAAGCACCATAGTGGAACGCAGAAGAAGCTTCTAAGTTGAAGCAATAGCCAGTAAGAAGTAGTACAATTCAAGTTTTAGTTGTCGATTATTCACTTTTTAGCCGGCTTTATTGGCTTGGACATGACCTAGTACCTTAAGATTTTGCATGAAAGGAGGACTAGCAGCCGCGTTGCACAGGAGAATGTGAAAAGGGTTTATGTGTAGTAAAAACCTGAGAAATCCGTCCGTTTTCGTCATTTGTTATCGAATCGACTTAAAGCCAGATCGTCACATTGGCCGTTTTTCTTTCTGAAACAGTTACATTTATCGTCTGCAAAGCTATGTCACGTGCTGCGGTATGCGGAGACACTAAAAGCACCATAGTGGAACGCAGAAGAAGCTTCTAAGTTGAAGCAATAGCCACTAAGAAGTAGTACAATTCCAGTTTTAGTTGTGGATTCTTCACATTTTAGCCGTCTTTGGTGGCTTGGACATGACCTACCACCTTAATATATTGCATGAAAAGAGGACTAGCAGCCGCGGTGCACGGGAGAATGAGAAAAGTGTTCATATGTAGTAGAAACCTGAAAAATCCTACCGTTTTCGTAATTTGTTATCGAATCGTTTTAAAGCCAGATCGTCACATTGGCCGCTTTTCTCTCTGAGACGGTTACATTTATCGTCTGCAAAGCTATGTCGCGTGCTGCGGTATGCGGAGACACTAAAAGCACCATAGTAGAACACAGAAGAGGCTTCTAAGTTGAAGCAATAGCCAGTAAGAAGTAGTACAATTCAAGTTTTAGTTGTGGATTCTTCACATTTTAGCCGTCTTTGGTGGCTTGGACATGACCTAGGACCTTAATATATTGCATGAAAAGAGGACTAGCAGCCGCGGTGCCCGGGAGAATGAGAAAAGTGTTCATATGTAGTAGAAACCTGAGAAATCCGTCCGTTTTCGTCATTTGTTATCGAATCGTTTTAAAGCCAGATCGTCACATTGGCCGTTTTTCTTTCTGAAACAGTTACATTTATCGTCTGCAAAGCTATGTCACGTGCTGCGGTATGCGGAGACACTAAAAGCACCATAGTGGAACGCAGAAGAAGCTTCTAAGTTGAAGCAATAGCCGGTAAGAAGTAGTACAATTCAAGTTTTATTTGTCGATTATTCACTTTTTAGCCGGCTTTATTGGCTTGGACATGACCTAGTACCTTAAGATTTTGCATGAAAGGAGGACTAGCAGCCGCGTTGCACGGGAGAATGTGAAAAGTGTTCATATGTAGAAAAAACCTGAGAAATCCGTCCGTTTTCGTCATTTGTTATCGAATCGACTTAAAGCCAGATCGTCACATTGGCCGCTTTTCTCTCTGAGACGGTTACATTTATAGTCTGATAAGCTATGTCGCGTGCTGCGGTATGCGGAGACACTAAAAGCACCATAGTAGAACACAGAAGAAGCTTCTATGTTGAAGCAATAGGCATAAGAAGCAGTACAATTCAAGTTTTGGTTATCGATTATTGATTTTTAGCCGGCTTTGGTGCCTTGGACATGAGGTGGAACCATAAGATTTTGCATGAATTGAGGACTAGCAGCTGCGTTGCACGGGAGAATGTGAAAAGTGCTCATATGTTGTAAAAACCTGAGAAATCCGTCCGTTTTCGTCATTTGTTATCGAATCTACTTAAAGCCAGATCATCACATTGGCCGCTCTTCTCTCTGAATCGGTTACATTTATCGTCTGCAAAGCTATGTCGCGCGCTGCGGTATGCGGAGACACTAAAAGCACCATAGTAGAACACAGAAGAAGCTTCTAAGTTGAAGCAATGGCCAGTAAGAAGTAGTACAATTCAAGTTTTGGTTATCGATTATTGATTTTTAGCCGGCTTTGGTACCTTGGACATGAGGTGGGACCTTAAGATTTTGCATGAAAGGAGGACTAGCAGCTGCGTTGCACGGTAGAATGTGAAAAGTGTTCATATGTAGTAAAAACCTGAGAAATCCGTCCGTTTTCGTCATTTGTTATCGAATCGACATAAAGCCAGATCGTCACATTGGCCGTTTTTCTTTCTGAAACAGTTACATTTATCGTCTGCAAAGCTATGTCACGTGCTGCGGTATTCGGAGACACTAAAAGCACCATAGTAGAACACAGAAGAAGCTTCTAAGTTGAAGCAATAGCCAGTAAGAAGTAGTACAATTCAAGTTTTAGTTGCCGATTATTCACTTTTTAGCCGGCTTTATTGGCTTGGACATGACCTAGTACCTTAAGATTTTGCATGAAAGGAGGACTAGCAGCCGCGTTGCACGGGAGAATGTGAAAAGTGTTCATATGTAGTAAAAACCTGAGAAATCCGTCCGTTTTCGTCTTTTGTTATCGAATCTACTTAAAGCCAGATCGTCACATTGGCCGCTCTTCTCTCTGAATCGGTTACATTTATCGTCTGCAAAGCTATGTCGCGTGCAGCGGTATGCGGAGGCACTAAAAGCACCATAGTAGAACACAGAAGAAGCTTCTAAGTTGAAGGAATAACCAGTAACAAGTAGTACATTTTAAGTTTTAGTTGTCGATTATTCAATTTTATCCGGCTTTATTGGCTTGGACATGACCTAGAAGAATACTGAAGATAAGGTGGATAGATCACGTAACTAATGAGGAGGTATTGAATAGGATTGGGGAGAAGAGAAGTTTGTGGCACAACTTGACTAGAAGAAGGGATCGGTTGGTAGGACATGTTTTGAGGCATCAAGGGATCACAAATTTAGCGTTGGAGGGCAGTGTGGAGGGTAAAAATCGTAGAGGGAGACCGAGAGATGAGTACACTAAGCAGATTCAGAAGGATGTAGGTTGCAGTAGGTACTGGGAGATGAAGAAGCTTGCACAGGATAGAGTAGCATGGAGAGCTGCATCAAACCAGTCTCAGGACTGAAGACCACAACAACAACATGACCTAGTACCTTAAGATTTTGCATGAAAGGAGGACTAGCAGCCGCCTTGCACGGGAGAATGTGAAAAGTGTTCATACGTACTAAAAACCTGAGAAATCCGTCCGTTTCCGTCATTTGTTATCGAATCGACTTAAAGCCAGTCGGTCACATTGGCCGCTTTTCTCCCTGAAACGGTTACATTTATAGTCTGCAAAGCTATGTCGCGTGCTGCGGTATGCGGAGACACTAAAAGCACCATAGTAGAACACAGAAGAAGCTTCTAAGTTGAAGTAATAGCCAGTAAGAAGTAGTACTATTCAAGTTTTAGTTGTGGATTCTTCACATTTTAGCCGTCTTTAGTGGCTTGGACATGACGTAGGGCCTTAATATTTTGCATGAAAGGAGGACTAGCAGCCGCGGTGCACGGGAGAATGAGAAAAGTGTTCATATGTAGTAGAAACCTGAGAAATCCGTCCGTTTCCGTAATTTGTTATCGAATCGACTTAAAGCCAGATCGTCACATTTGCCGGTTTTCTTTCTGAAACAGTTACATTTATCGTCTGCAAAGCTATGTCACGTGCTGCGGTATGCGGAGCCACTAAAAGCACCATAGTAGAACACAGAAGAAGCTCATAAGTTGAAGCAATAGCCAGTAAGAAGTAGTACAATTCAAGTTTTAGTTGTCGATTATTCACTTTTTAGCCGGCTTTATTGGCTTGGACATGACCTAGTACCTTAAGATTTTGCATGAAAGGAGGACTAGCAGCCGCGTTGCACAGGAGAATGTGAAAAGGGTTCATGTGTAGTAAAAACCTGAGAAATCCGTCCGTTTTCGTCATTTGTTATCGAATCGACTTAAAGCCAGATCGTCACATTGGCCGTTTTTCTTTCTGAAACAGTTACATTAATCGTCTGCAAAGCTATGTCACGTGCTGCGGTATGCGGAGCCACTAAAAGCACCATAGTAGAACACAGAAGAAGCTCATAAGTTGAAGCAATAGCCAGTAAGAAGTAGTACAATTCAAGTTTTAGTTGTCGATTATTCACTTTTTAGCCGGCTTTATTGGCTTGGACATGACCTAGTACCTTAAGATTGTGCATGAATGGAGGACTAGCAGCCGCGTTGCACAGGAGAATGTGAAAAGGGTTCATGTGTAGTAAAAACCTGAGAAATCCGTCCGTTTTCGTCATTTGTTATCGAATCGACTTAAAGCCAGATCGTCACATTGGCCGTTTTTCTTTCTGAAACAGTTACATTTATCGTCTGCAAAGCTATGTCACGTGCTGCGGTATGCGGAGACACTAAAAGCACCATAGTGGAACGCAGAAGAAGCTTCTAAGTTGAAGCAATAGCCAGTAAGAAGTAGTACAATTCAAGTTTTATTTGTCGATTATTCACTTTTTAGCCGGCTTTATTGGCTTGGACATGACCTAGTACCTTAAGATTTTGCATGAAAGGAGGACTAGCAGCCGCGTTGCACGGGAGAATGTGAAAAGTGTTCATATGTAGTAAAAACCTGAGAAATCCGTCCGTTTTCGTCATTTGTTATCGAATCGACTTAAAGCCAGATCGTCACATTGGCCGCTTTTCTCTCTGAGACGGTTACATTTATAGTCTGATAAGCTATGTCGCGTGCTGCGGTATGCGGAGACACTAAAAGCAACATAGTAGAACACAGAAGAAGCCTCTAAGTTGAAGCAATAACCAGTAAGAAGTAGTACATTTCAAGTTTTAGTTTTTGATTATTCACTTTTTAGCCGGCTTTATTGGCTTGGACATGACCTAGTACCTTTAGATTTTGCATGAAAGGAGGACTAGCAGCTGCGTTGCACGGGAGAATGTGAAAAGTGTTCATATGTACTAAAAACCTGAGAAATCCGTTCGTTTCCGTCATTTGTTATCGAATCGACTTAAAGCCAGTCGGTCACATTGGCCGCTTTTCTCAGTGAAACGGTTACATTTATCGTCTGCAAAGCTATGTCGCGTGCTGCGGTATGCGGAGACACTAAAACCACCATAGTGGAACGCAGAAGAAGCTTCTAAGTTGAAGCAATAACCAGTAAGAAGTAGTACATTTCAAGTTTTAGTTGTCGATTATTCACTTTTTAGCCGGCTTTATTGGCTTGGACATGACCTAGTACCTTAAGATTTTGCATGAAAGGATGACTAGCAGCTGCGTTGCACGGGAGAATGTGAAAAGGGTTCATATGTAGAAAAAACCTGAGAAATACGTCCGTTTTCGTCATTTGTTATCGAATCGACTTAAAGCCAGATCGTCACATTGGCCGTTTTTCTTTCTGAAACAGTTACATTTATCGTCTGCAAAGCTATGTCGCGTGCTGCGGTATGCGGAGACACTAAAAGCACCATAGTAGAACACAGAAGAAGCTTCTAAGTTGAAGTAATAGCCAGTAAGTAGTAGTACAATTCAAGTTTTAGTTGTCGATTATTCAAATTTTAGCCGGCTTTGGTGGCTTGGACATGTCCTAGGACCTTAATATTTTGAATGAAAGGAGGACTAGCAGCCGCGGTGCACGGGAGAATGAGAAAAGTGTTCATATGTAGTAAAAACCTAAGAAATCCGTCCGTTTTCGTAATTTGTTATCGAATCGACTTAAAGCCAAATCGTCACATTGGCCGCTTTTCTCTCTGAGACGGTTACATTTATCGTCTGCAAAGCTATGTCACGTGCTGCGGTATGCGGAGACACTAAAAGCACCATAGTGGAACGCAGAAGAAGCTTCTAAGTTGAAGCAATAAACAGTAAGAAGTAGTACATTTCAAGTTTTAGTTGTCGATTATTCACTTTTTAGCCGGCTTTATTGGCTTGGAAATGACCTAGTACCTTAAGATTTTGCATGAAAGGAGGACTAGCAGCCGCGTTGCACGGGAGAATGTGTAAAGTATTCATATGTACTAAAAACCTGAGAATTCCGTCCGTTTTCGTCATTTGTTGTCGAATCGACTTAAAGCCAGTTCGTCAGATTGTCCGCTCTTCTCTATGAAACGGTTACTTTTATCGTCTGTAAAGCTATGTCGCGTGCTGCGGTATGCGGAGACACTAAAAGCACCATAGGAGAACACAGAAGAAGCTTGTAAGTTGAAGTAATAGCCAGTAAGAAGTAGTACAATTCAAGTTTTAGTTGTCGATTATTCAAATTTTAGCCGGCTTTGGTGGCTTGGACATGACCTAGTACCTTAAGATTTTGCGTGAAAGGAGGACTAGCAGCCGCGTTGCACGGGAAAATGTGAAAAGTGTTCATATGTAGTAAAAACCTGAGAAATCCGTCCGTTTTCGTCATTCGTTATCGTATCGACTTAAAGCCAGATCGTCACATTGGTCGCTTTACTCTCTGAGACGGTTACATTTATCGTCTGCAAAGCTATGACGCGTGCTGCGGTATGCGGAGACACTAAAAGCACCATAGTAGAACACAGAAGAAGCTTCTAAGTTGAAGTAATAGCCAGTAAGTAGTAGTACAATTCAATTTTTAGGCGTTGATTATTCACTTTTTAGCCGGCTTTTGTGGCTTGGACATGACCTAGGACCTTAAGATTTTGCATGAAAGGAGGACTAGCAGCCGCGTTGCACGGGAGAATGTGAAAAGTGTTCATATGTAGTAAAAACCTGTGAAATCCGTCCGTTTTCGTCATTTGTTATCGAATCGACTTAAAGCCAGATCGTCACATTGGCCGCTTTTCTCTCTGAGACGGTTACATCTATCGTCTGCAAAGCTATGTCGCGTACTGCGGTATGCGGAGACACTAAAACCACCATAGTAGAACACAGAAGAAGCTTCTAGGTTGAAGCAATAGCCAGTAAGAAGTAGTAAAATTCACGTTTTAGTTGTCGATTATTCACATTTTAGCCGGCTTTGGTGGCTTGGACATGACCTAGGACCTTAAGATTTTGCATGAAAGGAGGACTGGCAGCTGCGGTGCACGGGAGAATGAGAAAAGTGATCATATGTAGTAAAAACCTGAGAAATCCGTCCGTTTCCGTCATTTGTTATCGAATCGACTTAAAGCCAGTCCGTCACATCGGCCGCTTTTCTCCCTGAAACGGTTACATTTATCGTCTGCAAAGCTATGTCGCGTGCTGCGGTATGCGGAGACACTAAAAGCACCATATTAGAACACAGAAGAAGCTTCTAAGTTGAAGCAATAGCCAGTAAGAAGTAGTACAATTCAAGTTTTAGTTGTCGATTATTCACTTTTTAACCGGCTTTATTGGCTTGGACTTGACCTAGTACCTTAAGATTTTGCATGAAAGGAGGACTAGCAGCCGCGTTGCACGGGAGAATGTGAAAAGGGTTCATATGTAGTAAAAACCTGAGAAATACGTCCGTTTTCGTCATTTGTTATCGAATCGACTTAAAGCCAGATCGTCACATTGGCCGTTTTTCTTTCTGAAACAGTTACATTTTTCGTCTGCAAAGCTATGTCACGTGCTGCGGTACGCGGAGACACTAAAAGCACCATAGTGGAACGCAGAAGAAGCTTCTAAGTTGAAGCAATAACCAGTAAGAAGTAGTACATTTCAAGTTTTATTTGTCGATTATTGACTTTTTAGCCGGCTTTATTGGCTTGGACATGACCTAGTACCTTAAGATTTTGCATGAAAGGAGGACTAGCAACCGCGTTGCACGAGAGAATGTGTAAAGTGTTCATATGTACTAAAAACCTGAGAATTCCGTCCGTTTTCGTCATTTGTTATCGAATCGACTTAAAGCCAGTTCGTCAGATTGTCCGCTCTTCTCTATGAAAAGGTTACTTCTATCGTATGTGAAGCTATGTCGCGTGCTGCGGTATGCGGAGACACTAAAAGCACCATAGGAGAACACAGAAGAAGCTTCTAAGTTGAAGTAATAGCCAGTAAGTACTAGTACAATTCAATTTTTAGGCGTTGATTATTCACTTTTTAGCCGGCTTTTGTGGCTTGGACATGACCTAGGACCTTAAGATTTTGCATGAAAGGAGGACTAGCAGCCGCGTTGCACGGGAGAATGTGAAAAGTGTTCATATGTAGTAAAAACCTGAGAAATCCGTCCGTTTTCGTCATTTGTTATCGAATCGACTTAAAGCCAGATCGTCACATTGGCCGCTTTTCTCTCTGAGACGGTTACATCTATCGTCTGCAAAGCTATGTCGCGTACTGCGGTATGCGGAGACACTAAAACCACCATAGTAGAACACAGAAGAAGCTTCTAAGTTGAAGCAATAGGCATAAGAAGCAGTACAATTCAAGTTTTTGTTATCGATTATTGATTTTTAGCCGGCTTTGGTGCCTTGGACATGAGGTGGAACCTTAAGATTTTGCATGAAGAGAGGACTAGCAGCTGCGTTGCACGGGAGAATGTGAAAAGTGTTCATATGTAGTAAAAACCTGAGAAATCCGTCCGTTTTCGTCATTTGTTATCGAATCGGCTTAAAGCCACATCGTCACATTGGCCGCTCTTCTCTCTGAATCGGTTACATTTATCGTCTGCAAAGCTATGTCGCGTGCTGCAGTATGCGGAGACACTAAAAGCACCAGAGTAGAACACAAAAGAAGCTTCTAGGTTGAAGCAATAGCCAGTAAGAAGTAGTAAAATTCACGTTTTAGTTGTCGATTATTCACATTTTAGCCGGCTTTGGTGGCTTGGACATGACCTAGGACCTTAAGATTTTGCATGAAAGGAGGACTGGCAGCTGCGGTGCACGGGAGAATGAGAAAAGTGATCATATGTAGTAAAAACCTGAGAAATCCGTCCGTTTCCGTCATTTGTTATCGAATCGACTTAAAGCCAGTCCGTCACATCGGCCGCTTTTCTCCCTGAAACGGTTACATTTATCGTCTGCAAAGCTATGTCGCGTGCTGCGGTATGCGGAGACACTAAAAGCACCATATTAGAACACAGAAGAAGCTTCTAAGTTGAAGCAATAGCCAGTAAGAAGTAGTACAATTCAAGTTTTAGTTGTCGATTATTCACTTTTTAACCGGCTTTATTGGCTTGGACTTGACCTAGTACCTTAAGATTTTGCATGAAAGGAGGACTAGCAGCCGCGTTGCACGGGAGAATGTGAAAAGGGTTCATATGTAGTAAAAACCTGAGAAATACGTCCGTTTTCGTCATTTGTTATCGAATCGACTTAAAGCCAGATCGTCACATTGGCCGTTTTTCTTTCTGAAACAGTTACATTTGTCGTCTGCAAAGCTATGTCACGTGCTGCGGTATGCGGAGACACTAAAAGCACCATAGTGGAACGCAGAAGAAGCTTCTAAGTTGAAGCAATAACCAGTAAGAAGTAGTACATTTCAAGTTTTATTTGTCGATTATTGACTTTTTAGCCGGCTTTATTGGCTTGGACATGACCTAGTACCTTAAGATTTTGCATGAAAGGAGGACTAGCAGCCGCGTTGCACGAGAGAATGTGTAAAGTGTTCATATGTACTAAAAACCTGAGAATTCCGTCCGTTTTCGTCATTTGTTATCGAATCGACTTAAAGCCAGTTCGTCAGATTGTCCGCTCTTCTCTATGAAAAGGTTACTTCTATCGTATGTGAAGCTATGTCGCGTGCTGCGGTATGCGGAGACACTAAAAGCACCATAGGAGAACACAGAAGAAGCTTCTAAGTTGAAGTAATAGCCAGTAAGAAGTAGTACAATTCAAGTTTTAGTTGTCGATTATTCACTTTTTAACCGGCTTTATTGGCTTGGACTTGACCTAGTACCTTAAGATTTTGCATGAAAGGAGGACTAGCAGCCGCGTTGCACGGGAGAATGTGAAAAGGGTTCATATGTAGTAAAAACCTGAGAAATACGTCCGTTTTCGTCATTTGTTATCGAATCGACTTAAAGCCAGATCGTCACATTGGCCGTTTTTCTTTCTGAAACAGTTACATTTTTCGTCTGCAAAGCTATGTCACGTGCTGCGGTATGCGGAGACACTAAAAGCACCATAGTGGAACGCAGAAGAAGCTTCTAAGTTGAAGCAATAACCAGTAAGAAGTAGTACATTTCAAGTTTTATTTGTCGATTATTGACTTTTTAGCCGGCTTTATTGGCTTGGACATGACCTAGTACCTTAAGATTTTGCATGAAAGGAGGACTAGCAACCGCGTTGCACGAGAGAATGTGTAAAGTGTTCATATGTACTAAAAACCTGAGAATTCCGTCCGTTTTCGTCATTTGTTATCGAATCGACTTAAAGCCAGTTCGTCAGATTGTCCGCTCTTCTCTATGAAAAGGTTACTTCTATCGTATGTGAAGCTATGTCGCGTGCTGCGGTATGCGGAGACACTAAAAGCACCATAGGAGAACACAGAAGAAGCTTCTAAGTTGAAGTAATAGCCAGTAAGTACTAGTACAATTCAATTTTTAGGCGTTGATTATTCACTTTTTAGCCGGCTTTTGTGGCTTGGACATGACCTAGGACCGTAAGATTTTGCATGAAAGGAGGACTAGCAGCCGCGTTGCACGGGAGAATGTGAAAAGTGTTCATATGTAGTAAAAACCTGAGAAATCCGTCCGTTTTCGTCATTTGTTATCGAATCGACTTAAAGCCAGATCGTCACATTGGCCGCTTTTCTCTCTGAGACGGTTACATCTATCGTCTGCAAAGCTATGTCGCGTACTGCGGTATGCGGAGACACTAAAACCACCATAGTAGAACACAGAAGAAGCTTCTAAGTTGAAGCAATAGGCATAAGAAGCAGTACAATTCAAGTTTTTGTTATCGATTATTGATTTTTAGCCGGCTTTGGTGCCTTGGACATGAGGTGGAACCTTAAGATTTTGCATGAAGAGAGGACTAGCAGCTGCGTTGCACGGGAGAATGTGAAAAGTGTTCATATGTCGTAAAAACGTGAGAAATCCGTCCGTTTTCGTCATTTGTTATCGAATCGGCTTAAAGCCACATCGTGACATTGGCCGCTCTTCTCTCTGAATCGGTTACATTTATCGTCTGCAAAGCTATGTCGCGTGCTAAGGTATGCGGAGACACTAAAAGCACCATAGTAGAACACAGAAGAAGCTTCTAGGTTGAAGCAATAGCCAGTAAGAAGTAGTAAAATTCACGTTTTAGTTGTCGATTATTCACATTTTAGCCGGCTTTGGTGGCTTGGACATGACCTAGGACCTTAAGATTTTGCATGAAAGGAGGACTGGCAGCTGCGGTGCACGGGAGAATGAGAAAAGTGATCATATGTAGTAAAAACCTGAGAAATCCGTCCGTTTCCGTCATTTGTTATCGAATCGACTTAAAGCCAGTCCGTCACATCGGCCGCTTTTCTCCCTGAAACGGTTACATTTATCGTCTGCAAAGCTATGTCGCGTGCTGCGGTATGCGGAGACACTAAAAGCACCATATTAGAACACAGAAGAAGCTTCTAAGTTGAAGCAATAGCCAGTAAGAAGTAGTACAATTCAAGTTTTAGTTGTCGATTATTCACTTTTAACCGGCTTTATTGGCTTGGACTTGACCTAGTACCTTAAGATTTTGCATGAAAGGAGGACTAGCAGCCGCGTTGCACGGGAGAATGTGAAAAGGGTTCATATGTAGTAAAAACCTGAGAAATACGTCCGTTTTCGTCAATTGTTATCGAATCGACTTAAAGCCAGATCGACACATTGGCCGTTTTTCTTTCTGAAACAGTTACATTTGTCGTCTGCAAAGCTATGTCACGTGCTGCGGTATGCGGAGACACTAAAAGCACCATAGTGGAACGCAGAAGAAGCTTCTAAGTTGATGCAATAACCAGTAAGAAGTAGTACATTTCAAGTTTTATTTGTCGATTATTGACTTTTTAGCCGGCTTTATTGGCTTGGACATGACCTAGTACCTTAAGATTTTGCATGAAAGGAGGACTAGCAGCCGCGTTGCACGAGAGAATGTGTAAAGTGTTCATATGTACTAAAAACCTGAGAATTCCGTCCGTTTTCGTCATTTGTTATCGAATCGACTTAAAGCCAGTTCGTCAGATTGTCCGCTCTTCTCTATGAAAAGGTTACTTCTATCGTATGTGAAGCTATGTCGCGTGCTGCGGTATGCGGAGACACTAAAAGCACCATAGGAGAACACAGAAGAAGCTTCTAAGTTGAAGTAATAGCCAGTAAGTACTAGTACAATTCAATTTTTAGGCGTTGATTATTCACTTTTTAGCCGGCTTTTGTGGCTTGGACATGACCTAGGACCTTAAGATTTTGCATGAAAGGAGGACTAGCAGCCGCGTTGCACGGGAGAATGTGAAAAGTGTTCATATGTAGTAAAAACCTGAGAAATCCGTCCGTTTTCGTCATTTGTTATCGAATCGACTTAAAGCCAGATCGTCACATTGGCCGCTTTTCTCTCTGAGACGGTTACATCTATCGTCTGCAAAGCTATGTCGCGTACTGCGGTATGCGGAGACACTAAAACCACCATAGTAGAACACAGAAGAAGCTTCTAAGTTGAAGCAATAGGCATAAGAAGCAGTACAATTCAAGTTTTTGTTATCGATTATTGATTTTTAGCCGGCTTTGGTGCCTTGGACATGAGGTGGAACCTTAAGATTTTGCATGAAGAGAGGACTAGCAGCTGCGTTGCACGGGAGAATGTGAAAAGTGTTCATATGTAGTAAAAACCTGAGAAATCCGTCCGTTTTCGTCATTTGTTATCGAATCGGCTTAAAGCCACATCGTCACATTGGCCGCTCTTCTCTCTGAATCGGTTACATTTATCGTCTGCAAAGCTATGTCGCGTGCTGCAGTATGCGGAGACACTAAAAGCACCAGAGTAGAACACAAAAGAAGCTTCTAGGTTGAAGCAATAGCCAGTAAGAAGTAGTAAAATTCACGTTTTAGTTGTCGATTATTCACATTTTAGCCGGCTTTGGTGGCTTGGACATGACCTAGGACCTTAAGATTTTGCATGAAAGGAGGACTGGCAGCTGCGGTGCACGGGAGAATGAGAAAAGTGATCATATGTAGTAAAAACCTGAGAAATCCGTCCGTTTCCGTCATTTGTTATCGAATCGACTTAAAGCCAGTCCGTCACATCGGCCGCTTTTCTCCCTGAAACGGTTACATTTATCGTCTGCAAAGCTATGTCGCGTGCTGCGGTATGCGGAGACACTAAAAGCACCATATTAGAACACAGAAGAAGCTTCTAAGTTGAAGCAATAGCCAGTAAGAAGTAGTACAATTCAAGTTTTAGTTGTCGATTATTCACTTTTTAACCGGCTTTATTGGCTTGGACTTGACCTAGTACCTTAAGATTTTGCATGAAAGGAGGACTAGCAGCCGCGTTGCACGGGAGAATGTGAAAAGGGTTCATATGTAGTAAAAACCTGAGAAATACGTCCGTTTTCGTCATTTGTTATCGAATCGACTTAAAGCCAGATCGTCACATTGGCCGTTTTTCTTTCTGAAACAGTTACATTTGTCGTCTGCAAAGCTATGTCACGTGCTGCGGTATGCGGAGACACTAAAAGCACCATAGTGGAACGCAGAAGAAGCTTCTAAGTTGAAGCAATAACCAGTAAGAAGTAGTACATTTCAAGTTTTATTTGTCGATTATTGACTTTTTAGCCGGCTTTATTGGCTTGGACATGACCTAGTACCTTAAGATTTTGCATGAAAGGAGGACTAGCAGCCGCGTTGCACGAGAGAATGTGTAAAGTGTTCATATGTACTAAAAACCTGAGAATTCCGTCCGTTTTCGTCATTTGTTATCGAATCGACTTAAAGCCAGTTCGTCAGATTGTCCGCTCTTCTCTATGAAAAGGTTACTTCTATCGTATGTGAAGCTATGTCGCGTGCTGCGGTATGCGGAGACACTAAAAGCACCATAGGAGAACACAGAAGAAGCTTCTAAGTTGAAGTAATAGCCAGTAAGTACTAGTACAATTCAATTTTTAGGCGTTGATTATTCACTTTTTAGCCGGCTTTTGTGGCTTGGACATGACCTAGGACCTTAAGATTTTGCATGAAAGGAGGACTAGCAGCCGCGTTGCACGGGAGAATGTGAAAAGTGTTCATATGTAGTAAAAACCTGAGAAATCCGTCCGTTTTCGTCATTTGTTATCGAATCGACTTAAAGCCAGATCGTCACATTGGCCGCATTTCTCTCTGAGACGGTTACATTTATCGTCTGCAAAGCTATGTCGCGTACTGCGGTATGCGGAGACACTAAAACCACCATAGTAGAACACAGAAGAAGCTTCTAAGTTGAAGCAATAGGCATAAGAAGCAGTGCAATTCAAGTTTTTGTTATCGATTATTGATTTTTAGCCGGCTTTGGTGCCTTGGACATGAGGTGGAACCTTAAGATTTTGCATGAAGAGAGGACTAGCAGCTGCGTTGCACGGGAGAATGTGAAAAGTGTTCATATGTACTAAAAACCTGAGAAATCCGTACGTTTTCGTCATTTGTTATCGAATCTACTTAAAGCCAGATCGTCAAATTGGCCGCTCTTCTCTCTGAGACGGTTACATTTATCGTCTGCAAAGCTATGTCGCGTGCTGCGGTATGCGGAGACATTAAAAGCACCATAGTAGAACACAGAAGAAGCTTCTAAGTTGAAGCAATAGCCAGTAAGAAGTAGTAAAATTCACGTTTTAGTTGTCGATTATTCACATTTTAGCCGACTTTGGTGGCTTGGACATGACCTAGGACCTTAAGATTTTGCATGAAAGGAGGACTGGCAGCCGCGGTGCACGGGAGAATGAGAAAAGTGATCATATGTAGTAAATACCTGAGCAATCCGTCCGTTTTCGTAATTTGTTATCGAATCGACTTAAAGCCAGATCGTCACATTGGCCGCTTTTCTCTTTGAGCCGGTTACATTTATCGTCTGCAAAGCTATGTCGCGTGCTGCGGTATGCGGAGACACTAAAAGCACCATAGTACAACACAGAAGAAGCCTCTAAGTTAAAGCAATGGCCAGAAAGATGTAGTACAATTCAAATTTTAGTTGTCGATTATTCACTTTTTAGCCGGCTTTATTGGCTTGGACATGACCAAGGACTTTAAGATTTTGCATGGAAGGAGGACTAGCAGCCGCGTTGCACGGGAGAATGTGAAAAGTGTTCATATGAACTAAAAACCTGAGAAATCCGTCCGTTTTCGTCATTTGTTATCGAATCGACTTAAAGCCAGTTCGTCAGATTGGCCGCTCTTCTCTATGAAATGGTTACTTTTATCGTCTGCAACGCTATGTCGCGTGCTGCGGTATGTGGAGAACCTAAAAGCACAATAGGAGAACACAGAAGAAGCTTCTAAGTTGAAGTAATAGCTAGTAAGAAGTAGTACAATTCAATTTTTAGGCGTCGATTATTCACTTTTAGCCGGCTTTGGTGGCTTGGACATGACCAAGGACCTTAAGTTTTTGCACGAAAGGAGGACTTGCAGCCGCGTTGCACGGGAGAATGTGAAAAGTGTTCATATGTAATAAAAACCTGAGAAATCCGTCCGTTTTCCTCATTTGTTATCGAATCGACTTAAAGCCAGATCGTCACATTATCCGTTTTTCTTTCTGAAACAGTTACATTTATCGTCTGCAAAGCTATGTCACGTGCTGCGGTATGCGGAGACACTAAAAGCACCATAGTAGAACACAGAAGAAGCTTCTAAGTTGAAGCAATAGCCAGTAAGAAGTACTACAATTCAAGTTTTAGTTGTCGATTATTCACTTTTTAGCCGGCTTTATTAGCTTGGACATGACCTAGTACCTTAAGATTTTGCATGAAAGGAGGACTAGCAGTCGCGTTGCACGGGAGAATGTGAAAAGTGTTCATATGTAGTAAAAACCTGAGAAATCCGTCCGTTTTCGTCATTTGTTATAGAATCGACTTAAAGCCAGATCGTCACATTGGCCGCTTTTCTCTCTGAGACGGTTACATTTTTCGTCTGAAAAGCTATGTCGCGTGCTGCGGTATGCGGAGACACTAAAAGCACCATAGTAGAACACAGAAGCAGCTTCTAAGTTGAAGCAATAGCCATAAGAAGCAGTACAATTCAAGTTTTGGTTATCGATTGTTGATTTTTAGCCTGCTTTGGTGCCTTGGACATGAGGTGGAACCTTAAGATTTTGCATGAAAGGAGGACTAGCAGCTGCGTTGCACGGGAGAATGTGAAAAGGGTTCATATGTAGTAAAAACCTAGGAAATCCGTCCATTTTCATCATTTGTTATCGAATCGATTTAAAGCCAGATCGTCACAATGGCCGCTCTTCTCTCTGAAACGGTTACATTTATCGTCTGCAAAGCTATGTCGCGTGCTGCGGTAAGCGGAAACACTAAAAGCACCATAGTAGAACACAGAAGAAGCTTCTAAGTTGAAGCAATAGCCAGTAAGAAGTATTACAATTCAAGTTTTAGTTGTCGATTATTCACTTTTTAGCCGGCTTTAATGGCTTGGACATCACCTAGTATCTTAAGATTTTGCATGAAAGGAGGACTAGCAGCCGCGTTGCAAGGGAGAATGTGAAAAGTATTCATATGTACTAAAAACCTGAGAAATCCGTCCTGTTTCCTCATTTGTTATCGAATCGACTTAAAGCCAGATCGTCAGATTGGCCTCTCTTCTCTATGAAACGGTTAATTTATCGTCTGCAAAGCTATGTCGCGTGCTGCGGTATGCGGAGACACTAAAAGCACCATAGGAGAACACAGAAGAAGCTTCTAAGTTCAAGTAATAGCCAGTAAAAAGTAGTACAATTCAAGTTTTAGTTGTCGATTATTCACTTTTCAGCCGGCTTTAGTGGCTTAGAGATGACCTAGGACCTTAAGGTTTTCCATGAAAGGAGGACTTGCAGCCGCGTTGCACGGGAGAATGTGAAAAGTGTTCATATGTAGTAAAAACCTGAGAAATCCGTCCGTTTTCGTCATTTGTTATCGAATCGACTTAAAGCCAGATCGTCACATTGGCCGTTTTGCTCTCTGAGACGGTTACCTTTATCGTCTGCAAAGCTATGTCGCGCGCTGCGGTATGCGGAGACACTAAAAGCACCATAGTAGAACACAGAAGAAGCTTCTAAGTTGAAGTAATAGCCAGTAAGAAGTAGAAGAATTCAAGTTTTAGGCGTCGATTATTCACTTTTCAGCCGGCTTTGGTGGCTTAGACAAGACCTAGGACCTTAAGATTTTGCATGAAAGGAGGACTTGCAGCCGCGTTGCACGGGAGAATGTGAAAAGTGTTCATATGTATTAAAAACCTGAGAAGTCCGTCCGTTTTCGTCATTTGTTATCGAATCGACTTAAAGCCAGATCGTCACATTGGCCGCTTTTCTTTCTGAAACGGTTACATTTATCGTCTGCAAAAATTTGTCACGTGCTGCGGTATGCGGGTACACTAAAAGCACCATAGGAGAACACAGAATAAGCTTCTAAGTTCAAGTAATAGCCAGTAAGAAGTAGTACAATTCAAGTTTTAGTTGTCGATTATTCACTTTTCAGCCGGCTTTGGTGGCTTAGACATAACCTAGGACCTTAAGGTTTTCCATGAAAGGAGGACTTGCAGCCGCGTTGCACGCGAGAATGGGAAAAGTGTTCATATGTAGTAAAAACCTGAGATATCCGTCCGTTATCGTCATTTGTTATCGAATCGACTTAAAGCCAGATCGTCACATTGGCCGCTTTTCTCTCTGAGACGGTTACATTTATCGTCTGCAAAGCTATGTCGCGTGCTGCGGTATGCGGAGACACTAAAAGCACCATAGGAGAACACAGAAGAAGCTTCTAAGTTGAAGTAATAGCCAGTAAGAAGTAGTACAATTCAAGTTTTAGGCGTCGATTATTCACTTTTTAGCCGGCTTTGGTGGCTTGGACATGACCTAGGACCTTAAGATTTTGCATGAAAGGAGGACTTGCAGCCGCGTTGCACGGGAGAATGTGAAAAGTGTTCATATGTAGTAAAAACCTGAGAAATCCGTCCGTTTTCCTCATTTGTTATCGAATCGACTTAAAGCCAGATCGTCACATTGGCCGCTTTTCTCTCTGAGACGGTTACATTTATCGTCTGCAAAGCTATGTCGCGTGCTGCGGTATGCGGAGACACTAAAAGCACCATAGTAGAACACAGAAGAAGCTTCTAAGTTGAAGCAATAGGCATAAGAAGCAGTACAATTCAAGTTTTGGTTATCGATTATTGATTTTTAGCCGGCTTTGGTGCCTTGGACATTAGGTGGAACCTTAAGACTTTGCATGAAGAGAGGACTAGCAGCTGCGTTGCACGGGAGAATGTGAAAAGTGTTCATATGTAGTAAAAACCTGAGAAATCCGTCCGTTTTCGTCATTTTTTATCGAATCGACTTAAAGCAAGTTCGTCAGATTGTCCGCTCTTCTCTATGAAACGGTTACTTTTATCGTCTGCAAAGGTATGTCACGTGCTGCGGTATGCGGAGACACTAAAAGCACCATAGGAGAACACAGAAGAAGCTTCTAAGTTGAAGCAATAACCAGTAAGAAGTAGTACAATTCAAGTTTTGGTTATCGATTATTGATTTTTAGCCGGCTTTGGTGCCTTGTACATGACCTAGGACCTTAAGATTTTGCATGAAAGGAGGACTAGCAGCCGCGTTGCACGGGAGAATGTGAAAAGGGTTCATATGTAGTAAAAACCTGAGAAATCTGTCCGTTTTCCTCATTTGTTATCGAATCGACTTAAACCCAGATCGTCACATTGGCCGCTCTTCTCACTGAATCGGTTACATTTATCGTCTGCAAAGATATGTCGCGTGCTGCGGTATGCGGAGACACTAAAAGCACCATAGTAGAACACAGAAGAAGCTTCTAAGTTGAAGCAATAGCCAGTAAGATGTAGTACAATTCAAGTTTTAGTTGTCGATTATTCACATTTTAGCCGGCTTTGGTGGCTTGGACATGACCTAGGACCTTAATATTTTGAATGAAAGGAGGACTAGCAGCCGCGGTGCACGGGAGAATGAGAAAAGTGTTCATATGTAGTGAAAACCTAAGAAACCCGTCCGTTTTCCTCATTTGTTATCGAATCGACTTAAAGCCAGATCGTCACATTGGCCGCTTTTCTCTCTGAGACGGTTACATTTGTCTGCAAAGCTATGTCGCGTGCTGCGGTATGCGGAGACACTAATAGCACCATAGTAGAAAACAGAAGAAGCTTCTAAGTTGAAGTAATAGTCAGTAAGAAGTAGTACAATTCAAGTTTTAGTTGTCGGTTATTCACTTTTTAGCCGCCTTTGGTGGCTTGCACATGACCTAGGAGATTAAGATTTTGCATGAAAGGAGGACTAGCAGCCGCGTTGCACGGGAGAATGTGAAAAGTGTTCATATGTAGTAAAAACCTGAGAAATCCGTCCGTTTTCGTCATTTGTTATCGAATCGACTTAAAGCCAGATCGTCACATTGGCCGCTTTTCTTTTTGAAACAGTTACAATTATCGTCTGCAAAGCTATGTCACGTGCTGCGGTATGCGGAGACACTAAAAGCACCATAGTAGAACACAGAAGAAGCTTCTAAGTTGAAGCAATAGCCAGTAAGAAGTAGTACAATTCAAGTTTTAGTTGTCCATTATTCACTTTTTAGCCGGCTTTGGTGGCTTGGACATGACCTAGGACCTTAAGATTTTGCATGAAAGGAGGAGTACCAGCCGCGTTGCACGGGAGAATGTGAAAATTGTTCACATGTAGTAAAAACCTGAGAAATCCGTCCGTTTTCGTCATTTGTTATCGAATCGACTTAAAGCCAGATCGTCACATTGGCCGCTCTTCTGTCTGAAACGGTTACATTTATCGTCTGCAAAACTATGTCGCGCGCTGCGGTATGCGGAGACACTAATAGCACCATAGTAGAACACAGAAGAAGATTCTAAGTTGAAGCAATAGCCAGTAAGAAACAGTACAATTCAAGTTTTGGTTATCGATTATTGATTTTTAGCCGGCTATGGTGCCCTGGACATGAGGTGGAACCTTAAGATTTTGCATGAAAGGAGGAGTACCAGCCGCGTTGCACGGGAGAATGTGAAAATTGTTCACATGTAGTAAAAAACCTGAGAAATCCGTCCGTTTTCGTCATTTGTTATCGAATCGACTTAAAGCCAGATCGTCACATTGGCCGCTTTTCTCTCTGAGACGGTTACATTTATCGTCTGCAAAGCTATGTCACGTGCTGCGGTATGCGGTGACACTAAAAGCACCATAGTAGAACACAGAAGAAGCTTCTAAGTTGAAGCAATAGCCAGTAAGAAGTAGTACAATTCAAGTTTTAGTTGTCGATTATTCACTTTGTAGCCGGCTTTGGTGGCTTGCACATGACCTAGGACCTTAAGATTTTGCATGAAAGAAGGACTAGCAGCCGCGTTGCACGGGAGAATGTGAAAAGTTTTCATATGTAGTAAAAACCTGAGAAATCCGTCCGTTTTCGTCATTTGTTATCGAATCGACTTAAAGCCAGATTGTCACATTGGTTGCTTTTCTCTCTGAGACGGTTACATTTATCGTCTGCAAAGCTATGTCGCGTGCTGCGGTATGCGGAGACACTAAAAGCACCATAGTAGAACACAGAAGAAGATTCTAAGTTGAAGCAATAGCCAGTAAGAAACAGTACAATTCAAGTTTTGGTTATCGATTATTGATTTTTAGCCGGCTATGGTGCCCTGGACATGAGGTGGAACCTTAAGATTTTGCATGAAAGGAGGAGTACCAGCCGCGTTGCACGGGAGAATGTGAAAATTGTTCACATGTAGTAAAAACCTGAGAAATCCGTCCGTTTTCGTCATTTGTTATCGAATCGACTTAAAGCCAGATCGTCACATTGGCCGCTTTTCTCTCTGAGACGGTTACATTTATCGTCTGCAAAGGTATGTCGCGTGCTGCGGTATGCGGAGACACTAAAAGCACCATAGTAGAACACAGAAGAAGCTTCTAAGTTGAAGCAATAGCCAGTAAGAAGTAGTACAATTCAAGTTTTAGTTGTCGATTATTCACTTTTCAGCCGGCTTTGATGGCTTGGACATGACCTACGACCTTAAGATTTTGCATGAAAGGAGGACTAGCAGCCGCGTTCCACGGGAGAATGTGAAAAGGGTTCATATGTAGTAAAAACCTGAGAAACCCGTCCGTTTTCCTCATTTGTTATCGAATCGACTTAAAGCCAGATCGTCACATTGGCCACTCTTCTGTCTGTAACGGTTACATTTATCGTCTGCAAAACTATGTCGCGCGCTGCGGTATGCGGAGACACTAATAGCACCATAGTAGAAAACAGAAGAAGCTTCTAAGTTGAAGTAATAGTCAGTAACAAGTAGTACAATTCAAGTTTTAGTTGTCGATTATTCACTTTTTAGCCGGCTTTGGTGGCTTGCACATGACCTAGGACCTTAAGATTTTGCATGAAAGAAGGACTAGCAGCCGCGTTGCACGGGAGAATGTGAAAAGTTTTCATATGTAGTAAAAACCTGAGAAATCCGTCCGTTTTCGTCATTTGTTATCGAATCGACTTAAAGCCAGATCGTCACATTGGTTGCTTTTCTCTCTGAGACGGTTACATTTATCGTCTGCAAAGCTATGTCGCGTGTTGCGGTATGCGGAGACACTAAAAGCACCATAGTAGTACACAGAAGAAGCTTCTAAGTTGAAGCAATAGCCAGTAAGAAGTAGTACAATTCAAGTTTTAGTTGTCGATTATTCACTTTTTAGCCGGCTTTGGTGGCTTGGACATGACCTAGGACCTTAAGATTTTGCATGAAACGAGGACTAGCAGCCGCGTTACACGGGAGAATGTGAAAAGTGTTCATATGTAGTAAAAACCTGAGAAATCCGTCCGTTTTCGTCATTTGTTATCGAATCGACTTAAAGCCAGAGCGTCACATTGGCCGCTTTTCTCTCTGAGACGGTTACATTTATCGTCTGCAAAGCTATGTCGCGTGTTGCGGTATGTGGAGACACTAAAAGCACCATAGTAGTACACAGAAGAAGCTTCTAAGTTGAAGCAATAGCCAGTAAGAAGTAGTACAATTCAAGTTTTAGTTGTCGATTATTCACTTTTTAGCCGGCTTTGGTGGCTTGGACATGACCTAGGACCTTACGATTTTGCATGAAACGAGGACTAGCAGCCGCGTTGCACGGGAGAATGTGAAAAGTGTTCATATGTAGTAAAAACCTGAGAAATCCGTCCGTTTTCGTCATTTGTTATCGAATCGACTTAAAGCCAGATCGTCACTTTGGTTGCTTTTCTCTCTGAGACGGTTACATTTATCGTCTGCAAAGCTATGTCGCGTGTTGCGGTATGTGGAGACACTAAAAGCACCATAGTAGTACACAGAAGAAGCTTCTAAGTTGAAGCAATAGCCAGTAAGAAGTAGTACAATTCAAGTTTTAGTTGTCGATTATTCACTTTTTAGCCGGTTTTGGTGGCTTGAACATGACCTAGGAGCTTACGATTTTGCATGAAAGGAGGACTAGCAGCCGCGTTGCACGGGAGAATGTAAAAAGTGTTCACATGTAGTAAAAACCTGAGAAATCTGTCTGTTTTCGTCATTTGTTATCATGTCGACTTAGAGCCAGATCGTCACATTGGCCGCTCTTCTCTCTGAGACGGTTACATTTATCGTCTGCAAAGCTATGTCGCGTGCTGCGGTATGCGGAGACACTAAAAGCTTGATAGTAGAACACAGAAGAAGCTTCTAAGTTGAAGCAATAGCCATAAGAAGTAGTACAATTCAAGTTTTGGTTATCGATTTTTGATTTTTAGCCGGCTTTGGTGCCTTGGACATGAGGTGGAACCTTAAGATTTTGTATGAAAGGAGGACTAGCAGCTGCGTTGCACGGAAGAATGTGAAAAGTGTTCATTTGAAGTAAAAACCTGAGAAATCCGTCCGTTTTCGTCATTTGTTATTGAATCTACTTAAAGCCAGATCGTCACATAGGCCGCTCTTCTCTCTGAAACGGTTTTTATTTATCGTCTGCAAAGCTATGTCGCTTGCTGCGGTATGCGGAGACACTAAAAGCACCATAGTAGAACACAGAAAAAGCTTCTAAGTTGAAGTAGTAGCCAGTAAGAAGTAGTACAATTCAAGTTTTAGTTATCGAATATTAACATTTCAGCCGGCATTGGTGGCTTGGACATGACCTAGGACCTTAAGATTTTGCATGAAAGGAGGACTTGCAGCCGCGTTGCACGGGAGAATGAGAAAAGTGTTCATATGTAGTAAAAACCTGAGAAATCCGTCCGTTTTCGTCATTTGTTATCGAATCGACTTAAAGCCAGATCGTCACATTGGCCGCTTTTCTTTCTGAAACAGTTACAATTATCGTCTGCAAAGCTATGTCACGTGCTGCGGTATGCGGAGACACTAAAAGCACCATAGTAGAACACAGAAGAAGCTCCTAAGTTGAAGCAATAGCAAGTAAGAAGTAGTACAATTCAAGCTTTAGTTGTCGATTATTCACTTTTTAGCCGGCTTTATTGGCTTGGACATGAAATAGTACCTTAAGATTTTGCATGAAAGGAGGACTAGCAGCCGCGTTGCACGGGAGAATGTGAAAAGGGTTCATATGTAGTAAAAACCTGAGAAATCCGTCCGTTTTCCTCATTTGTTATCGAATCGACTTAAAGCCAGATCGTCACATTGGCCGCTCTTCTCACTGAATCGGTTACATTTATCGTCTGCAAAGCTATGTCGCGTGCTGCGGTATGCGGAGACACTAAAAGCAACATAGTAGAACACAGAAGAAGCTTCTAAGTTGAAGCAATAGCCAGTAACAAGTACTACAATTCAAGTTGTAGTTGTCGATTATTTACTTTTTAGCCGGCTTTGGTGGCTTGGACATGACGTAGGACCTAAATATTTTGCATGAAAGGAGGACTAGCAGCCTCGTTGCACGGGAGAATGTGAAAAGTGTTCATATGTAGTAAAAACCTGAGAAATCCGTCCGTTTTCGTCATTTGTTATCGAATCGACTTAAAGCCAGATCGTCACATTGGCCACTCTTCTGTCTGTAACGGTTACATTTATCGTCTGCAAAACTATGTCGCGCGCTGCGGTATGCGGAGACACTAATAGCACCATAGTAGAAAACAGAAGAAGCTTCTAAGTTGAAGTAATAGTCAGTAAGAAGTAGTACAATTCAAGTTTTAGTTGTCGATTATTCACTTTTTAGCCGGCTTTGGTGGCTTGCACATGACCTAGGACCTTAAGATTTTGCATGAAAGAAGGACTAGCAGCCGCGTTGCACGGGAGAATGTGAAAAGTTTTCATATGTAGTAAAAACCTGAGAAATCCGTCCGTTTTCGTCATTTGTTATCGAATCGACTTAAAGCCAGATCGTCACATTGGCCGCTTTTCTTTCTGATACAGTTACAATTATCGTCTGCAAAGCTATGTCACGTGCTGCGGTATGCGGAGACACTAAAAGCACCATAGTAGAACACAGAAGAAGCTTCTAAGTTGAAGCAATAGCCAGTAAGAAGTAGTACAATTCAAGTTTTAGTTGTCCATTATTCACTGTTTAGCCGGCTTTGGTGGCTTGGACATGACCTAGGACCTTAAGATTTTGCATGAATGGAGGAGTACCAGCCGCGTTGCACGGGAGAATGTGAAAATTGTTCACATGTAGTAAAAACCTGAGAAATCCGTCCGTTTTCGTCATTTGTTATCGAATCGACTTAAAGCCAGATCGTCACATTGGCCGCTCTTCTGTCTGAAACGGTTACATTTATCGTCTGCAAAACTATGTCGCGCGCTGCGGTATGCGGAGACACTAATAGCACCATAGTAGAACACAGAAGAAGCTTCTAAGTTGAAGTAATAGTCAGTAAGAAGTAGTACAATTCAAGTTTTAGTTGTCGATTATTCACTTTGTAGCCGGCTTTGGTGGCTTGCACATGACCTAGGACCTTAAGATTTTGCATGAAAGAAGGACTAGCAGCCGCGTTGCACGGGAGAATGTGAAAAGTTTTCATATGTAGTAAAAACCTGAGAAATCCGTCCGTTTTCGTCATTTGTTATCGAATCGACTTAAAGCCAGATTGTCACATTGGTTGCTTTTCTCTCTGAGACGGTTACATTTATCGTCTGCAAAGCTATGTCGCGTGCTGCGGTATGCGGAGACACTAAAAGCACCATAGTAGAACACAGAAGAAGATTCTAAGTTGAAGCAATAGCCAGTAAGAAACAGTACAATTCAAGTTTTGGTTATCGATTATTGATTTTTAGCCGGCTATGGTGCCATGGACATGAGGTGGAACCTTAAGATTTTGCATGAAAGGAGGAGTACCAGCCGCGTTGCACGGGAGAATGTGAAAATTGTTCACATGTAGTAAAAACCTGAGAAATCCGTCCGTTTTCGTCATTTGTTATCGAATCGACTTAAAGCCAGATCGTCACATTGGCCGCTTTTCTCTCTGAGACGGTTACATTTATCGTCTGCAAAGCTATGTCGCGTGCTGCGGTATGCGGAGACACTAAAAGCACCATAGTAGAACACAGAAGAAGCTTCTAAGTTGAAGCAATAGCCAGTAAGAAGTAGTACAATTCAAGTTTTAGTTGTCGATTATTCACTTTTCAGCCGGCTTTGATGGCTTGGACATGACCTACGACCTTAAGACTTTGCATGAAAGGAGGACTAGCAGCCGCGTTCCACGGGAGAATGTGAAAAGGGTTCATATGTAGTAAAAACCTGAGAAACCCGTCCGTTTTCCTCATTTGTTATCGAATCGACTTAAAGCCAGATCGTCACATTGGCCACTCTTCTGTCTGTAACGGTTACATTTATCGTCTGCAAAACTATGTCGCGCGCTGCGGTATGCGGAGACACTAATAGCACCATAGTAGAAAACAGAAGAAGCTTCTAAGTTGAAGTAATAGTCAGTAAGAAGTAGTACAATTCAAGTTTTAGTTGTCGATTATTCACTTTTTAGCCGGCTTTGGTGGCTTGCACATGACCTAGGACCTTAAGATTTTGCATGAAAGAACGACTAGCAGCCGCGTTGCACGGGAGAATGTGAAAAGTTTTCATATGTAGTAAAAACCTTAGAAATCCGTCCGTTTTCGTCATTTGTTATCGAATCGACTTAAAGCCAGATCGTCACATTGGTTGCTTTTCTCTCTGAGACGGTTACATTTATCGTCTGCAAAGCTATGTCGCGTGTTGCGGTATGCGGAGACATTAAAAGCACCATAGTAGTACACAGAAGAAGCTTCTAAGTTGAAGCAATAGCCAGTAAGAAGTAGTACAATTCAAGTTTTAGTTGTCGATTATTCACTTTTTAGCCGGCTTTGGTGGCTTGGACATGACCTAGGACCTTAAGATTTTGCATGAAACGAGGACTAGAAGCCGCGTTACACGGGAGAATGTGAAAAGTGTTCATATGTAGTAAAAACCTGAGAAATCCGTCCGTTTTCGTCATTTGTTATCGAATCGACTTAAAGCCAGATCGTCACATTGGCCGCTTTTCTCTCTGAGACGGTTACATTTATCGTCTGCAAAGCTATGTCGCGTGTTGCGGAATGTGGAGACACTAAAAGCACCATAGTAGTACACAGAAGAAGCTTCTAAGTTGAAGCAATAGCCAGTAAGAAGTAGTACAATTCAAGTTTTAGTTGTCGATTATTCACTTTTTAGCCGGCTTTGGTGGCTTGGACATGACCTAGGACCTTAAGATTTTGCATGAAACGAGGACTAGCAGCCGCGTTGCACGGGAGAATGTGAAAAGTGTTCATATGTAGTAAAAACCTGAGAAATCCGTCCGTTTTCGTCATTTTTTATCGAATCGACTTAAAGCCAGATCGTCACTTTGGTTGCTTTTCTCTCTGAGACGGTTACATTTATCGTCTGCAAAGCTATGTCGCGTGTTGCGGTATGCGGAGACACTAAAAGCACCATAGTAGAACACAGAAGAAGCTTCTAAGTTGAAGCAATAGCCAGTAAGAAGTAGTACAATTCAAGTTTTAGTTGTCGATTATTCACTTTTCAGCCGGCTTTGATGGCTTGGACATGACCTACGACCTTAAGACTTTGCATGAAAGGAGGACTAGCAGCCGCGTTCCACGGGAGAATGTGAAAAGTGTTCATATGTAGTAAAAACCTGAGAAATCTGTCTGTTTTCGTCATTTGTTATCATGTCGACTTAGAGCCAGATCGTCACATTGGCCGCTCTTCTCTCTGAGACGGTTACATTTATCGTCTGCAAAGCTATGTCGCGTGCTGCGGTATGCGGAGACACTAAAAGCTTGATAGTAGAACACAGAGGAAGCTTCTAAGTTGAAGCAATAGCCATAAGAAGTAGTACAATTCAAGTTTTGGTTATCGATTTTTGATTTTTAGCCGGCTTTGGTGCCTTGGACATGAGGTGGAACCTTAAGATTTTGCATGAAAGGAGGACTAGCAGCTGCGTTGCACGGAAGAATGTGAAAAGTGTTCATTTGTAGTAAAAACCTGAGAAATCCGTCCGTTTTCGTCATTTGTTATTGAATCTACTTAAAGCCAGATCGTCACATAGGCCGCTCTTCTCTCTGAAACGGTTTTTATTTATCGTCTGCAAAGCTATGTCGCTTGCTGCGGTATGCGGAGACACTAAAAGCACCATAGTAGAACACAGAAAAAGCTTCTAAGTTGAAGTAGTAGCCAGTAAGAAGTAGTACAATTCAAGTTTTAGTTGTCGAATATTCACATTTCAGCCGGCTTTGGTGGCTTGGACATGACCTAGGACCTTAAGATTTTGCATGAAAGGAGGACTTGCAGCCGCGTTGCACGGGAGAATGAGAAAAGTGTTCATATGTAGTAAAAACCTGAGAAATCCGTCCGTTTTCGTCATTTGTTATCGAATCGACTTAAAGCCAGATCGTCACATTGGCCGCTTTTCTTTCTGAAACAGTTACAATTATCGTCTGCAAAGCTATGTCACGTGCTGCGGTATGCGGAGACACTAAAAGCACCATAGTAGAACACAGAAGAAGCTCCTAAGTTGAAGCAATAGCCAGTAAGAAGTAGTACAATTCAAGTTTTAGTTGTCGATTATTCACTTTTTAGCCGGCTTTATTGGCTTGGACATGAAATAGTACCTTAAGATTTTGCATGAAAGGAGGACTAGCAGCCGCGTTGCACGGGAGAATGTGAAAAGGGTTCATATGTAGTAAAAACCTGAGAAATCCGTCCGTTTTCCTCATTTGTTATCGAATCGACTTAAAGCCAGATCGTCACATTGGCCGCTCTTCTCACTGAATCGGTTACATTTATCGTCTGCAAAGCTATGTCGCGTGCTGCGGTATGCGGAGACACTAAAAGCTTGATAGTAGAACACAGAGGAAGCTTCTAAGTTGAAGCAATAGCCATAAGAAGTAGTACAATTCAAGTTTTGGTTATCGATTTTTGATTTTTAGCCGGCTTTGGTGCCTTGGACATGAGGTGGAACCTTAAGATTTTGCATGAAAGGAGGACTAGCAGCTGCGTTGCACGGAAGAATGTGAAAAGTGTTCATTTGTAGTAAAAACCTGAGAAATCCGTCCGTTTTCGTCATTTGTTATTGAATCTACTTAAAGCCAGATCGTCACATAGGCCGCTCTTCTCTCTGAAACGGTTTTTATTTATCGTCTGCAAAGCTATGTCGCTTGCTGCGGTATGCGGAGACACTAAAAGCACCATAGTAGAACACAGAAAAAGCTTCTAAGTTGAAGTAGTAGCCAGTAAGAAGTAGTACAATTCAAGTTTTAGTTGTCGAATATTCACATTTCAGCCGGCTTTGGTGGCTTGGACATGACCTAGGACCTTAAGATTTTGCATGAAAGGAGGAGTAGCAGCCGCGTTGCACGGGAGAATGTGAAAATTGTTCATATGTAGTAAAAACCTGAGAAATCCGTCCGTTTTCGTCATTTGTTATCGAATCGACTTATAGCCAGATCGTCACATTGGCCGCTTTTCTCTTTGAGACGGTTACATTTATCGTCTGCAAAGCTATGTCGCGTGCTGCGGTATGCGGAGACATTAAAAGCACCATAGTAGAACACAGAAGAAGCTTCTAAGTTGAAGCAATAACCAGTAAGAAGTAGTACAATTCAAGTTTTAGTTGTGGATTATTCAAATTTTAGCCGGCTTTGGTGGCTTGGACATGAAATAGTACCTTAAGATTTTGCATGAAAGGAGGACTAGCAGCCGCGTTGCACGGGAGAATGTGAAAAGGGTTCATATGTAGTAAAAACCTGAGAAATCCGTCCGTTTTCGTAATTTGTTATCGAATCGACTTAAAGCCAGATCGTCACATTAACCTCTCTTCTCACTGAATCGGTTACATTTATCGTCTGCAAAGCTATGTCGCGTGCTGCGGTGCGCGGAGACACTAAAAGCAACATAGTAGAACACAGAAGAAGCTTCTAAGTTGAAGCAATAGCCATAAGAAGCAGTACAATTCAAGTTTTCGTTATCGATTTTTGATTTTTAGCCGGCTTTGGTGCCTTGGACATGACCTATTACGTTAAGATTTTGCATGAAAGGAGGACTAGCAGCCGCGTTGCACGGGAGAATGTGAAAAGTGTTCATATGTAGTAAAAACCTGAGAAATCTGTCCGTTTTCCTCATTTGTTATCGAATCGACTTAAACCCAGATCGTCACATTGGCCGCTCTTCTCACTGAATCGGTTACATTTATCGTCTGCAAAGATATGTCGCGTGCTGCGGTATGCGGAGACACTAAAAGCACCATAGTAGAACACAGAAGAAGCTTTCTAAGTTGAAGCAATAGCCAGTAAGAAGTAGTACAATTCAAGTTGTAGTTGTCGATTATTTACTTTTTAGCCGGCTTTGGTGGCTTGGACATGACGTAGGACCTAAATATTTTGCATGAAAGGAGGACTAGCAGCCGCGTTGCACGGGAGAATGTGAAAAGTGTTCATATGTAGTAAAAACCTGAGAAATCCGTCCGTTTTCGTCATTTGTTATCGAATCGACTTAAAGCCAGATCGTCACATTGGCCGCTTTTCTTTCTGAAGCAGTTACAATTATCGTCTGCAAAGCTATGTCACGTGCTGCGGTATGCGGAGACACTAAAAGCACCATAGTAGAACACAGAAGAAGCTCCTAAGTTGAAGCAATAGCCAGTAAGAAGTAGTACAATTCAAGTTTTAGTTGTCGATTATTCACTTTTTAGCCGGCTTTATTGGCTTGGACATGAAATAGTACCTTAAGATTTTGCATGAAAGGAGGACTAGCAGCCGCGTTGCACGGGAGAATGTGAAAAGGGTTCATATGTAGTAAAAACCTGAGAAATCCGTCGGTTTTCCTCATTTGTTATCGAATCGACTTAAAGCCAGATCGTCACATTGGCCGCTCTTCTCACTGAATCGGTTACATTTTTCGTCTGCAAAGCTATGTCGCGTGCTGCGGTATGCGGAGACACTAAAAGCAACATAGTAGAACACAGAAGAAGCTTCTAAGTTGAAGCAATAGCCAGTAACAAGTACTACAATTCAAGTTGTAGTTGTCGATTATTTACTTTTTAGCCGGCTTTGGTGGCTTGGACATGACGTAGGACCTAAATATTTTGCATGAAAGGAGGACTAGCAGCCTCGTTGCACGGGAGAATGTGAAAAGTGTTCATATGTAGTAAAAACCTGAGAAATCCGTCCGTTTTCGTCATTTGTTATCGAATCGACTTAAAGCCAGATCGTCACATTGGCCGCTTTTCTCTCTGAGACGGTTACATTTATCGTCTGCAAAGCTATGTCGCGTGCTGCGGTATGCGGAGACATTAAAAGCACCATAGTAGAACACAGAAGAAGCTTCTAAGTTGAAGCAATAGCCAGTAAGAAGTAGTACAATTCAAGTTTTAGTTGTCCATTATTCACTTTTTAGCCGGCTTTGGTGGCTTGGACATGACCTAGGACCTTAAGATTTTGCATGAAAGGAGGAGTAGCAGCCGCGTAGCACGGGAGAATGTGAAAATTGTTCATATGTAGTAAAAACCTGAGAAATCCATCCGTTTTCGTCATTTGTTATCGAATCGACTTAAAAATAGATCGTCACATTGGCCGCTGTTCTGTCTGAAACGGTTACATTAATCGTCTGCAAAACCATGTCGCGCGCTGCGGTATGCGGAGACACTAATAGCACCATAGTAGAACACAGAAGAAGCTTCTAAGTTGAAGTAATAGTCAGTAATAAGTAGTACAATTCAAGTTTTAGCTGTCGATTATTCACTTTTTAGCCGGCTTTGGTGGCTTGAACATGACCTAGGACCTTAATATTTTGAATGAAAGGAGGACTAGCAGCCGCGGTGCACGGGAGAATGAGAAAAGTGTTCATATGTAGTAAAAACCTAAGAATCCGTCCGTTTTCGTAATTTGTTATCGAATCGACTTAAAGCCAGATCGTCACATTGGCCGCTTTTCTCTCTGCGACGGTTACATTTATCGTCTGCAAAGCTATGTCGCGTGCTGCGGTATGCGGAGACACTAAAAGCACCATAGGAGAACACAGAAAAAGCTTCTAAGTTGAAGTAGTAGCCAGTAAGAAGTAGTACAATTCAAGTTTTAGTTGTCGATTATTCACTTTTCAGCCGGCTTTGGTGGCCTCGACATGCCCTAGGACCTTAAGATTTTGCAAGAAAGGAGGACTTGCAGCCGCGTTGCACGGGAGAATGAGAAAAGTGTTCATATGTAGTAAAAACCTGAGAAATCCGCCCGTTTTCGTCATTTGTTATCGAATCGACTTAAAGCCAGATCGTCACATTGGCCGCTTTTCTTTCTGAAACAGTTACAATTATCGTCTGCAAAGCTATGTCACGTGCTGCGGTATGCGGAGACACTAAAAGCACCATAGTAGAACACAGAAGAAGCTTCTAAGTTGAAGCAATAACCAGTAAGAAGTAGTACAATTCAAGTTTTAGTTGTGGATTATTCAAATTTTAGCCGGCTTTGGTGGCTTGGACATGAAATAGTACCATAAGATTTTGCATGAAAGGAGGACTAGCAGCCGCGTTGCACGGGAGAATGTGAAAAGGGTTCATATGTAGTAAAAACCTGAGAAATCCGTCCGTTTTCCTCATTTGTTATCGAATCTACTTAACGCCAGATCGTCACATTGGCCGCTCTTCTCTCTGAATCGGTTACATTTATCGTCTGCAAACTCTATGTCGCGTGCTGCGGTATGCGGAGACACTAAAAGCACCATAGTAGAACACAGAAGAAGCTTTCTAAGTTGAAGCAATAGCCAGTAAGAAGTAGTACAATTCAAGTTGTAGTTGTCGATTATTTACTTTTTAGCCGGCTTTGGTGGCTTGGACATGACGTAGGACCTAAATATTTTGCATGAAAGGAGGACTAGCAGCCGCGTTGCACGGGAGAATGTGAAAAGTGTTCATATGTAGTAAAAACCTGAGAAATCCGTCCGTTTTCGTCATTTGTTATCGAATCGACTTAAAGCCAGATCGTCACATTGGTCGCTTTTCTCTCTGAGACGGTTACATTTATCGTCTGCAAAGCTATGTCGCGTGCTGCGGTATGCGGAGGCACTAAATGCACCATAGTAGAACACAGAAGAAGCTTCTAAGTTGAAGCAATAGCCAGTAAGAAGTAGTACAATTCAAGTTTTAGTTGTCGATTATTCACTTTTTAGCCGGCTATGGTGCCCTGGACATGAGGTGGAACCTTAAGATTTTGCATGAAAGGAGGACTAGCAGCCGCGTTGCATGGGAGAATGTGAAAAGTGTTCATATGTAGTAAAAACGAGAGAAATCTGTCTGTTTTCGTCATTTGTTATCATGTCGACTTAGAGCCAGATCGTCACATTGGCCGCTCTTCTCTCTGAAACGGTTACATTTATCGTCTGAAAATCTATGTCGCCTGCTGCGGTATGCGGAGACCTTAAAAGCACCATAGTAGTACACAGAAGAAGCTTCTAAGTTGAAAGAATAGCCAGTAAGAAGTAGTACAATTCAAGTTTTAGTTGTCGATTATTCACTTTGTAGCCGGCTTTGGTGGCTTGGACATGACCTAGGACCTTAAGATTTTGCATGAAAGGAGGACTAGCAGCCGCGTTGCACGGGAGAATGTGAAAAGTGTTCATATGTAGTAAAAACCTGGGAAATCCGTCCGTTTTCGTCATGTGTTATTGAATCGACTTAAAGCCAGATCGTCACATTGGCCGCTTTTCTCTCTGAGACGGTTACATTTATCGTCTGCAAAGCTATGTCGCGTGCTGAGGTATGCGGAGACACTAAAAGCACCATACTAGAACACAGAAGAAGCTTCTAGGTTGAAGCAATAGCCAGTAAGAAGTAGTACAATTCTAGTTTTAGTTGTCGATTATTCACTTTTTAGCCGGCTTTGGTGGCTTGGACATGACCTAGGACCTTAAGATTTTGCATGAAAGGAGGACTAGCAGCCGCGTTGCACGGGAGAATGTGAAAAGTGTTCATATGTAGTAAAAACCTGAGAAATCCGTCCGTTTTCGTCATTTGTTATCGAATCGACTTAAAGCCAGAACGTCACATTGGCCGCTCTTCTCTCTGAAACGGTTACATTTATCGTCTGCAAAACTATGTCGGCGCTGCGGTATGCGGAGACACTAAAAGCACCATAGTAGAACACAGAAGAAGCTTCTAAGTTAAAGTAATAGCCAGTAAGAAGTAGTACAATTCAAGTTTTAGTTGTCGATTATTCACTTTTTAGCCGGCTTTGGTGGCTTGGACATGAACTAGGACCTTAAGATTTTGCATGAAAGGAGGACTAGCAGCTGCGTTGCACGGGAGAATGTGAAAAGTGTTCATATGTAGTAAAAACCTGAGAATTCCGTCTGTTTTCGTCATTTGTTATCATGTCGACTTAGAGCCAGATCGTCACATTGGTGGCTCTTCTCTCTGAAAAGGTTACATTTATCGTCTGCAAAACTATGTCAGCGCTGCGGTATGCGGAGACACTAAAAGCACCATAGTAGAACACAGAAGAAGCTTCTAAGTTGAAGCAATAGCCAGTAAGAAGTAGTACAATTCAAGTTTTAGTTGTCGATTATTCACTTTTTAGCCGGATTTGGTGGCTTGGACATGAGCTAGGACCTTAAGGTTTTGCATGAAAGGAGGACTTGCAGCAGCGTTGCACGGGAGAATGTGAAAAGTGTTCATATGTAGTAAAAACCTGAGAAATCCGTCCGTTTTCGTCAATTGTTATCGAATCGACTTAAAGCCAGATCGTCACATTGGTCGCTTTTCTCTCTGAGACGGTTACATTTATCGTCTGCAAAGCTATGTCGCGTGCTGCGGTATGCGGAGGCACTAAAAGCACCATAGTAGAACACAGAAGATGCTTCTAAGTTGAAGCAATAGCCAGTAAGAAGTAGCACAATTCAAGTTTTAGTTGTCGATTATTCACTTTTTAGCCGGCTTTGATGGCTGGGACATGACCTAGGACCTTAAGATTTTGCATGAAACGAGGACTTGCAGCCGCGTTGCACGGGAGAATGTGCAAAGTGTTCATATGTAGTAAAAACCTGAGAAACCCGTCCGTTTACGTCATTTGTTATCGAATCGACTTAAAGCCAGATCGTCACATTGGCCGCTCGTCTGTCTGTAACGGTTACATTTATCGTCTGCAAAGCTATGTCGCGTGCTGCGGTATGCGGAGACACTAAAAGCACCATAGTAGAACACAGAAGAAGCTTCTAAGTTGAAGAATAGCCAGTAAGAAGTAGTACAATTCAAGTTTTAGTTGTCGATTATTCACTATTTAGCCGGCATTGGTGGCTTGGACATGACCTAGGACCTTAAGATTTTGCATGAAAGGAGGACTTGCAGCCGCATTGCACGGGAGAATGTGAAAAGTGTTCATATGTAGTAAAAACATGAGAAATCCGTCCGTTTTCGTCATTTGTTATTAATCAACTTAAAGCCAGTTCGTCACTTTGGCCACTCTTCTGTCTGAAAGGGTTACATTTATCGTCTGCAAAGCTATGTCGCGTGATGCGGTATACGGAGACACTAAAAGCATTATAGTAGAATACAGGAAAAGCTTCTAAGATGAAGCAATAGCCAGTAAGAAGTAGTACAATTCAAGTTTTAGTTGTCGATTATTCACTTTTTAGCCGGCTTTGGTGGCTTGGACATGACCTAGGACCTTAAGATTTTGCATGAAAGGAGGACTAGCAGCCGCGTTGCACGGGAGAATGTGCAAAGTGTTCATATGTATTAAAAACCTGAGAAATCCGTCCGTTTACGTCATTTGTTATCGAATCGACTTAAAGCCAGATCGTCACATTGGCCGCTTTTCTCTCTGAGACGGTTACATTTATCGTCTGCAAAGCTATTTCGCGTGCTGCGGTATGCGGAGACACTAAAAGCACCATAGTAGAACACAGAAGAAGCTTCTACGTTCAAGCGATAGCCAGTAAGAAGCAGTAAAATTCAAGTTTTAGTTGTCGATTATTCACTTTTTAGCCGGCTTTGGTGGCTTAGACATTACCTACGACCTTAAGATTTTGCATGAAGGAAGGACCTGCAGCCGCGTTGCACGGGAGATTGTGGAAAGTGTTCATATGTAGTAAAAACCTGAGAAATCCGTCCGTTTTCGTCATTTGTTATCGAATCGGCATAAAGCCACATCGTCACATTGGCCGCTCTTCTGTCTGAAACGGTTACATTTATCGTCTGCAAAGCTATGTCGCGTGCTGCGGTATGCGCAGACACTAAAAGCATCATAGTAGAACACAGGAGAAGCTTCTAAGTTGAAGCAATAGCCAGTAAGAAGTAGTACAATTCAAGTTTTAGTTGTCGGTTATTCACATTTTAGCCGGCTTTGGTGGCTTGGACATGACCTGGGACCATAAGAATTTGCATGAAAGGAGGACTAGCAGCCGCGTTGCACGGGAGAATGTGAAAAGTGTTCATATGTAGTACAAACCTGGGAAATCCGTCCGTTTTCGTCATTTGTTATCGAATCGACTTAAAGCCAGATCGTCACATTGGCCGCTTTTCTCTCTGAGACGGTTACATTTATCGTCTGCAAAGCTATGTCGCGTGCTGCGGTATGCGGACACTAAAAGCACCTTAGTAGAACACAGAAGATGCTTCTAAGTTGAAGCAATAGCCAGTAAGAAGTAGTACAATTCAAGTTTTAGTTGTCGATTATTCACTTTTAAGCCGGCTTTGATGGCTTGGACATGACCTAGGACCTTAAGATTTTGCATGAAAGGAGGACTTGCAGCCGCGTTGCACGGGAGAATGTGCAAAGTGTTCATATGTAGTAAAAACCTGAGAAATCCGTCCGTTTACGTCATTTGTTATCGAATCGACTTAATGCCAGATCGTCACATTGGCCGCTCTTCTGTCTGAAACGGTTACATTTATCGTCTGCAAAGCTATGTCGCGTGCTGCGGTATGCGGAGATACTAAAAGCACCATAGTAGAACACAGAAGAAGCTTCTAAGTAGAAGGAATAGCCAGTAAGAAGTAGTACAATTCAAGTTTTAGTTGTCGATCATTCACTATTTAGCCGGCTTTGGTGGCTTGGACATGACCTAGGACCTTAAGATTTTGCATGAAAGGAGGACTTGCAGCCGCGTTGCACGGGAGAAAGTGCAAAGTGTTCATATGTAGTAAAAACCTGAGAAATCCGTCCGTTTACGTCATTTGTTATCGAATCGACTTAAAGCCAGATCGCCACATTGGCCGCTCTTCTGTCTGAAACGGTTACATTTATCGTCTGCAAAGCTATGTCGCGTGCTGCGGTATGTGGAGACACTAAAAGCACCATAGTAGAACACAGAAGAAGCTTCTAAGTTGAAGCAATAGCCAGTAAGAAGTAGTACAATTCAAGGTTTAGTTGTCGATTATTCACTATGTAGCCGGCTTTGGTGGCTTGGACATGACCTAGGACCTTAAGATTTTGCATGAAAGGAGGACTTGCAGCCGCGTTGCACGGGAGAATGTGCAAAGTGTTCATATGTAGTGAAAACCTGAGAAATCCGTCCGTTTACGTCATTTGTTATCGAATCGACTTATAGCCAGATCGGCACATTAGCCGCTCTTCTGTCTGAAACGGTTACATTTATCGTCTGCAAAGCTATGTCGCGTGCTGCGGTATGCGGAGACACTAAAAGCACCATAGTAGAACACAGAAGAAGCTTCTAAGTTGAAGCAATAGCCAGTAAGAAGTAGTACAATTCAAGTTTTAGTTGTCGATTATTCACTAGTTAGCCGGCTTTGGTGGCTTGAACATGACCTAGGACCTTAAGATTTGGCATGAAAGGAGGTCTTGCAGCCGCGTTGCACGGGAGAATGTGAAAAGTGTTCCTATGTAGTAAAAACCTGAGAAATCCGTCCGTTTTCGTCATTAGTTATTGAATCGACTTAAAGCCAGATCGTCACTTTGGCCGCTCTTCTGTCTGAAACGGTTACATTTATCGTCTGCAAAGCTATGTCGCGTGCTACGGTATGCGGAGACACTAAAAGCACCATAGTAGAATACAGGAGAAGCTTCTAAGTTGAAGCAATAGCCAGTAAGAAGTAGTATAATTCAAGTTTTAGTTGTCGATTATTCACTGTTTGGCGGGCTTTGGTGGCTTGGACATGACCTAGGACCTTAAGATTTTGCATGAAAGGAGGACTAGCAGCCGCGTTGGACGGGAGAATGTGAAATGTGTTCATGTGTAGTAAAAACCTGAGAAATCCGTCCGTTTTCGTCATTTGTTATCGAATCGACTTAAAGCCAGATCGTCACATTCGCCGCTCTTCTGTCTGAAACGGTTACATTTATCGTCTGCAAAGCTATGTCGCGTGCTGCGGTATGCGGAGACACTAAAAGCACCATAGTAGTACACAGAAGAAGCTTCTAAGTTGAAGCAATATCCAGTAAGAAGTAGTACAATTCAAGTTTTAGTTGTCGATTATTCACTATTTAGCCGGCTTTGGTGGCTAGGACATGACCTAGGACCTTAAGATTTTGCATGAAAGGAGGACTTACAGCCGCGTTGCACGGGAGAATGTGAAAAGTGTTCATATGTAGTAAAAACCTGAGGAATCCGTCCGTTTACGTCATTTGTTATCGAATCGACTTAAAGCCAGATTGTCACATTGGCCGCTCTTCTGCCTGAAGCGGTTACATTTATCGTCTGCAAAGCTATGTCGCGTGCTGCGGTATGCGGAGACACTAAAAGCACCATAGTAGAACACAGAAGAAGCTTCTAAGTTGAAGCAATAGCCAGTAAGAAGTAGTACAATTCAAGTTTTAGTTGTCGATTATTCACTATTTAGCCGGCTTTGGTGGCTTGGACATGACCTAGGACCTTAAGATTTTGCATGAAAGGAGGACTTGCAGCCGCATTGCACGGGAGAATGTGAAAAGTGTTCATATGTAGTAAAAACATGAGAAATCCGTCCGTTTTCGTCATTTGTTATTAATCAACTTAAAGCCAGTTCGTCACTTTGGCCACTCTTCTGTCTGAAACGGTTACATTTATCGTCTGCAAAGCTATGTCGCGTGATGCGGTATACGGAGACACTAAAAGCATTATAGTAGAATACAGGAAAAGCTTCTAAGTTGAAGCAATAGCCAGTAAGAAGTAGTACAATTCAAGTTTTAGTTGTCGATTATTCACTTTTTAGCCGGCTTTGGTGGCTTGGACATGACCTAGGACCTTAAGATTTTGCATGAAAGGAGGACTAGCAGCCGCGTTGCACGGGAGAATGTGCAAAGTGTTCATATGTATTAAAAACCTGAGAAATCCGTCCGTTTACGTCATTTGTTATCGAATCGACTTAAAGCCAGATCGTCACATTGGCCGCTTTTCTCTCTGAGACGGTTACATTTATCGTCTGCAAAGCTATTTCGCGTGCTGCGGTATGCGGAGACACTAAAAGCACCATAGTAGAACACAGAAGAAGCTTCTACGTTCAAGCGATAGCCAGTAAGAAGCAGTAAAATTCAAGTTTTAGTTGTCGATTATTCACTTTTTAGCCGGCTTTGGTGGCTTAGACATTACCTACGACCTTAAGATTTTGCATGAAGGGAGGACCTGCAGCCGCGTTGCACGGGAGATTGTGGAAAGTGTTCATATGTAGTAAAAACCTGAGAAATCCGTCCGTTTTCGTCATTTGTTATCGAATCGGCATAAAGCCACATCGTCACATTGGCCGCTCTTCTGTCTGAAACGGTTACATTTATCGTCTGCAAAGCTATGTCGCGTGCTGCGGTATGCGCAGACACTAAAAGCATCATAGTAGAACACAGGAGAAGCTTCTAAGTTGAAGCAATAGCCAGTAAGAAGTAGTACAATTCAAGTTTTAGTTGTCGGTTATTCACATTTTAGCCGGCTTTGGTGGCTTGGACATGACCTGGGACCATAAGAATTTGTATGAAAGGAGGACTAGCAGCCGCGTTGCACGGGAGAATGTGAAAAGTGTTCATATGTAGTACAAACCTGGGAAATCCGTCCGTTTTCGTCATTTGTTATCGAATCGACTTAAAGCCAGATCGTCACATTGGCCGCTTTTCTCTCTGAGACGGTTACATTTATCGTCTGCAAAGCTATGTCGCGTGCTGCGGTATGCGGAGACACTAAAAGCACCTTAGTAGAACACAGAAGATGCTTCTAAGTTGAAGCAATAGCCAGTAAGAAGTAGTACAATTCAAGTTTTAGTTGTCGATTATTCACTTTTAAGCCGGCTTTGATGGCTTGGACATGACCTAGGACCTTAAGATTTTGCATGAAAGGAGGACTTGCAGCCGCGTTGCACGGGAGAATGTGCAAAGTGTTCATATGTAGTAAAAACCTGAGAAATCCGTCCGTTTACGTCATTTGTTATCGAATCGACTTAAAGCCAGATCGTCACATTGGCCGCTCTTCTGTCTGAAACGGTTACATTTATCGTCTGCAAAGCTATGTCGCGTGCTGCGGTATGCGGAGATACTAAAAGCACCATAGTAGAACACAGAAGAAGCTTCTAAGTAGAAGGAATAGCCAGTAAGAAGTAGTACAATTCAAGTTTTAGTTGTCGATCATTCACTATTTAGCCGGCTTTGGTGGCTTGGACATGACCTAGGACCTTAAGATATTGCATGAAAGGAGGACTTGCAGCCGCGTTGCACGGGAGAAAGTGCAAAGTGTTCATATGTAGTAAAAACCTGAGAAATCCGTCCGTTTACGTCATTTGTTATCGAATCGACTTAAAGCCAGATCGCCACATTGGCCGCTCTTCTGTCTGAAACGGTTACATTTATCGTCTGCAAAGCTATGTCGCGTGCTGCGGTATGCGGAGACACTAAAAGCACCATAGTAGAACACAGAAGAAGCTTCTAAGTTGAAGCAATAGCCAGTAAGAAGTAGTACAATTCAAGGTTTAGTTGTCGATTATTCACTATGTAGCCGGCTTTGGTGGCTTGGACATGACCTAGGACCTTAAGATTTTGCATGAAAGGAGGACTTGCAGCCGCGTTGCACGGGAGAATGTGCAAAGTGTTCATATGTAGTGAAAACCTGAGAAATCCGTCCGTTTACGTCATTTGTTATCGAATCGACTTATAGCCAGATCGGCACATTAGCCGCTCTTCTGTCTGAAACGGTTACATTTATCGTCTGCAAAGCTATGTCGCGTGCTGCGGTATGCGGAGACACTAAAAGCACCATAGTAGAACACAGAAGAAGCTTCTAAGTTGAAGCAATAGCCAGTAAGAAGTAGTACAATTCAAGTTTTAGTTGTCAATTATTCACTAGTTAGCCGGCTTTGGTGGCTTGAACAAGAAGTAGGACCTTAAGATTTGGCATGAAAGGAGGTCTTGCAGCCGCGTTGCACGGGAGAATGTGAAAAGTGTTCCTATGTAGTAAAAACCTGAGAAATCCGTCCGTTTTCGTCATTAGTTATTGAATCGACTTAAAGCCAGATCGTCACTTTGGCCGCTCTTCTGTCTGAAACGGTTACATTTATCGTCTGCAAAGCTATGTCGCGTGCTACGGTATGCGGAGACACTAAAAGCACCATAGTAGAATACAGGAGAAGCTTCTAAGTTGAAGCAATAGCCAGTAAGAAGTAGTACAATTCAAGTTTTAGTTGTCGATTATTCACTGTTTAGCGGGCTTTGGTGGCTTGGACATGACCTAGGACCTTAAGATTTTGCATGAAAGGAGGACTAGCAGCCGCGTTGGACGGGAGAATGTGAAATGTGTTCATGTGTAGTAAAAACCTGAGAAATCCGTCCGTTTTCGTCATTTGTTATCGAATCGACTTAAAGCCAGATCGTCACATTCGCCGCTCTTCTGTCTGAAACGGTTACATTTATCGTCTGCAAAGCTATGTCGCGTGCTGCGGTATACGGAGACACTAAAAGCACCATAGTAGTACACAGAAGAAGCTTCTAAGTTGAAGCAATATCCAGTAAGAAGGAGTACAATTCAAGTTTTAGTTGTCGATTATTCACTATTTAGCCGGCTTTGGTGGCTAGGACATGACCTAGGACCTTAAGATTTTGCATGAAAGGAGGACTTACAGCCGCGTTGCACGGGAGAATGTGAAAAGTGTTCATATGTAGTAAAAACCTGAGGAATCCGTCCGTTTACGTCATTTGTTATCGAATCGACTTAAAGCCAGATTGTCACATTGGCCGCTCTTCTGCCTGAAGCGGTTACATTTATCGTCTGCAAAGCTATGTCGCGTGCTGCGGTATGCGGAGACACTAAAAGCACCATAGTAGAACACAGAAGAAGCTTCTAAGTTGAAGCAATAGCCAGTAAGAAGTAGTACAATTCAAGTTTTAGTTGTCGATTATTCACTATTTAGCCGGCTTTGGTGGCTTGGACATGACCTAGGACCTTAAGATTTTGCATGAGAGGAGGACTTGCAGCCGCGTTGCACGGGAGAATGTGCAAAGTGTTCATATGTAGTAAAAACCTGAGAAATCCGTCCGTTTACGTCATTTGTTATCGAATCGACTTAAAGCCAGATCGTCACATTGGCCGCTCTTCTGTCTGAGACATTTACATTTATCGTCTGCAAAGCTATGTCGCGTGCTGCGGTATGCGGAGACACTAAAAGCACCATAGTAGAACACAGAAGAAGCTTCTAAGTTGAAGCAATAGCCAGTAAGAAGTAGTACAATTCAAGTTTTAGTAGTCGATTATTCACTTTTTAGCCGGCTTTGGTGGCTTGGAAATGACCTAGGACCTTAAGATTTTGCATGAAAGGAGGACTAGCAGCCGCGTTGCACGGGAGATTGTGAAAAGTGGTCATATGTAGTAAAAACCTGAGAAATCCGTCCGTTTTCGTAATTTGTTATCGAATCGACTTAAAGCCAGATCGTCACATTGGTCGCTTTTCTCTCTGAGACGGTTACATTTATCGTCTGCAAAGCTATGTCGTGTGCTGCGGTATACGGAGACACAAAAAGCACCATAGTAGAACACAGAAGAAGCTTCTAAGTTGAAGCAATAGCCAGTAAGAAGTAGTACAATTCAAGTTTTAGTTGTCGATTATTCACTTTTTAGCCGGCTTTGGTGGCTTGGACATGTCCTAGGACCTTAAGAGTTTGCGTGAAAGGAGGACTTGCAGCCGCGTTGCACGGGAGAATGTGAAAAGTGTTCATATGTTGTAAAAACCTGAGAAACCCGTCTGTTTTCAACATTTGTTATCATGTCGACTTAGAGCCAGATCGTCACTTTGGCCGCTCTTCTGTCTGAAACGGTTACATTTACCGTGTGCAAAGCTATGTTGCGTGCTGCGGTATGCGGAGACACTAAAAGCACCATAGTAGTACACAGAAGAAGCTCCTAAGTTGAAGCAATAGCCAGTAAGAAGTAGTACAATTCAAGTTTTAGTTGTCGATTATTCACTGTTTTCCGGCTTTGGTGGCTTGGACATGACCTAGGACCTTAAAATTTTGCATGAAAGGAGGACTAGCTGCCGCGTTGCATGGGAGAATGTGAAAAGTGTTCATATGTAGTAAAAACCTGAGAATTCCGTCTGTTTTCGTCATTTGTTATCATGTCGACTTAGAGCCAGATCGTCACATTAGAGGCTCTTCTCTCTGAAACGGTTACATTTATCGTCTGAAAAGCTATGTCACGTGCTGCGGTATTCGGAGACACTAAAAGCACCATAGTAGTACACAGAAGAAGCTTCTAAGTTGAAGCAATACCCAGTAAGAAGTAGTACTATTCAAGTTTTTGTTGTCGATTATTCACTATTTAGCCGGCTTTGGTGGCTTGGACATGACCTAGGACCTTAAGATTTTGCATGAAAGGATTACTTGCAGCCGCGTTGCACGGGAGAATGTGGAAAGTGTTCATATGTAGTAAAAACCTAAGGAATCCGTCCGTTTACGTCATTTGTTATCGAATCGACTTAAAGCCAGATTGTCACATTGGCCGCTCTTCTGTCTGAAACGGTTACATTTATCGTCTGCAAAGCTATGTCGCGTGCTGCGGTATGCGGGGACACTAAAAGCACCATAGTAGAACACAGAAGAAGCTTCTAAGTTGAAGCAATAGCCAGTAAGAAGTAGTACAATTCAAGTTTTAGTTGTCGATTATTCACTATTTAGCCGGCTTTGGTGGCTACGACATGACCTAGGACCTTAAGATTTTGCATGAAAGGAGGACTTGCAGCCGCGTTGCACGGGAGAATGTGCAAAGTGTTCATATGTAGTAAAAACCTGAGAAATCCGTCCGTTTACGTCATTTGTTATCGAATCGACTTAAAGCCAGATCGTCACATTGGCCGCTCTTCTGTCTGGAACGGTTACATTTATCGTCTGCAAAGCTATGTCGCGTGCTGCGGTATGCGGAGACACTAAAAGCACCATAGTAGAACACAGAAGAAGCTTCTAAGTTGAAGCAATAGCCAGTAAGAAGTAGTATAATTCAAGTTTTAGTTGTCGATTATTCACTTTTTAGCTGGCTTTGGTGGCTTGGACATGACCTAGGACCTTAAGATTTTGCATGAAAGCAGGACTAGCAGCCGCGTTGCACGGGAGAATGTGCAAAGTGTTCATATGTAGTAAAAACCTGAGAAATCCGTCCGTTTTCGTCATTTGTTATCGAATCGACTTAAAGCCAGATCGCCACATTGGCCGCTCTTCTGTCTGAAACGGTTACATTTATCGTCTGCAAAGCTATGTCGCGTGCTGCGGTATGCGGAGACACTAAAAGCACCATAGTAGAACACAGAAGAAGCTTCTAAGTTGAAGCAATAGCCAGTAAGAAGTAGTACAATTCAAGTTTTAGTTGTCGATTATTCACTATTTAGCCGGCTTTGGTGGCTTGGACATGTCCTAGGACCTTAAGATTTTGCATGAAAGGAGGACTTGCAGCCGCGTTGCACGGGAGAATGTGTAAAGTGTTCATATGTAGTAAAAACCTGAGAAATCCGTCCGTTTACGTCATTTGTTATCGAATCGACTTATAGCCAGATCGGCACATTAGCCGCTCTTCTGTCTGAAACGGTCACATTTATCGTCTGCAAAGCTATGTCGCGTGCTGCGGTATGCGGAGACACTAAAAGCACCATAGTAGAACACAGAAGAAGCTTCTATGTTGAAGCAATAGCCAGTAAGAAGTAGTACAATTCAAGTTTTAGTTGTCGATTATTCACTAGTTAGCCGGCTTTGGAGGCTTGGACATGACCTAGGACCTTAAGATTTTGCATGAAAGGAGGACTTGCAGCCGCGTTGCACGGGAGAATGTGAAAAGTGTTCATATGTAGTAAAAACCTGAGAAATCCGTCCGTTTTCGTCATTAGTTATTGAATCGACTTAAAGCCAGATCGTCACTTTGGCCGCTCTTCTGTCTGAAACGGTTACATTTATCGTCTGCAAAGCTATGTCGCGTGCTGCGGTATGCGGAGACACTAAAAGCACCATAGTAGAATACAGGAGAAGCTTCTAAGTTGAAGCAATAGCCAGTAAGAAGTAGTACAATTCAAGTTTTAGTTGTCGATTATTCACTATTTAGCCGGCTTTGGTGGCTTGGACATGACCTAGGACCTTAAGATTTTGCATGAAAGGAGGACTTGCAGCCGCGTTGCACGGGAGAATGTGCAAAGTGTTCATATGTAGTAAAAACCTGAGAAATCCGTCCGTTTACGTCATTTGTTATCGAATCGACTTAAAGCCAGATCGTCACATTGGCCGCTCTTCTGTCTGAGACATTTACATTTATCGTCTGCAAAGCTATGTCGCGTGCTGCGGTATGCGGAGACACTAAAAGCACCATAGTAGAACACAGAAGAAGCTTCTAAGTTGAAGCAATAGCCAGTAAGAAGTAGTACAATTCAAGTTTTAGTTGTCGATTATTCACTATTTAGCCGGCTTTGGTGGCTTGGACATGACCTAGGACCTTAAGATTTTGCATGAAAGGAGGACTTGCAGCCGCGTTGAATGGGAGAATGTGCAAAGTGTTCATATGTAGTAAAAACCTGAGAAATCCGTCCGTTTACGTCATTTGTTATCGAATCGACTTAAAGCCAGATCGTCACATTGGCCGCTCTTCTGTCTGAGACATTTACATTTATCGTCTGCAAAGCTATGTCGCGTGCTGCGGTATGCGGAGACACTAAAAGCACCATAGTAGAACACAGAAGAAGCTTCTAAGTTGAAGCAATAGCCAGTAAGAAGTAGTACAATTCAAGTTTTAGTTGTCGATTATTCACTATTTAGCCGGCTTTGGTGGCTTGGACATGACCTAGGACCTTAAGATTTTGCATGAAAGGAGGACTTGCAGCCGCGTTGAATGGGAGAATGTGCAAAGTGTTCATATGTAGTAAAAACCTGAGAAATCCGTCCGTTTACGTCATTTGTTATCGAATCGACTTAAAGCCAGATCGTCACATTGGCCGCTCTTCTGTCTGAGACATTTACATTTATCGTCTGCAAAGCTATGTCGCGTGCTGCGGTATGCGGAGACACTAAAAGCACCATAGTAGAACACAGAAGAAGCTTCTAAGTTGAAGCAATAGCCAGTAAGAAGTAGTACAATTCAAGTTTTAGTTGTCGATTATTCACTATTTAGCCGGCTTTGGTGGCTTGGACATGACCTAGGACCTTAAGATTTTGCATGAAAGGAGGACTTGCAGCCGCGTTGCACGGGAGAATGTGCAAAGTGTTCATATGTAGTAAAAACCTGAGAAATCCGTCCGTTTACGTCATTTGTTATCGAATCGACTTAAAGCCAGATCGTCACATTGGCCGCTCTTCTCTCTGGAACGGTTACATTTATCGTCTGCAAAGCTATGTCGCGTGCTGCGGTATGCGGAGACACTAAAAGCACCATAGTAGAACACAGAAGAAGCTTCTAAGTTGAAGCAATAGCCAGTAAGAAGTAGTATAATTCAAGTTTTAGTTGTCGATTATTCACTTTTTAGCTGGCTTTGGTGGCTTGGACATGACCTAGGACCTTAAGATTTTGCATGAAAGCAGGACTAGCAGCCGCGTTGCACGGGAGAATGTGCAAAGTGTTCATATGTAGTAAAAACCTGAGAAATCCGTCCGTTTTCGTCATTTGTTATCGAATCGACTTAAAGCCAGATCGTCACATTGGCCGCTCTTCTGTCTGAAAGGGTTACATTTATCGTCTGCAAAGCTATGTCGCGTGCTGCGGTATGCGGAGACAGTAAAAGCACCATAGTAGAACACAGAAGAAGCTTCTAAGTTGACGCAATAGCCAGTAAGAAGTAGTACAATTCAAGTTTTAGTTGTCGATTATTCACTATTTAGCCGGCTTTGGTGGCTTGGACATGACCTAGGACCTTAAGATTTTGCATGAAAGGAGGACTTGCAGCCGCATTGCACGGGAGAATGTGCAAAGTGTTCATATGTAGTAAAAACCTGAGAAATCCGTCCGTTTACGTCATTTGTTATCGAATCGACTTAAAGCCAGATCGCCACATTGGCCGCTCTTCTGTCTGAAACGGTTACATTTATCGTCTGCAAAGCTATGTCGCGTGCTGCGGTATGCGGAGACACTAAAAGCACCATAGTAGAACACAGAAGAAGCTTCTAAGTTGAAGCAATAGCCAGTAAGAAGTAGTACAATTCAAGTTTTAGTTGTCGATTATTCACTATTTAGCCGGCTTTGGTGGCTTGGACATGTCCTAGGACCTTAAGATTTTGCATGAAAGGAGGACTTGCAGCCGCGTTGCACGGGAGAATGTGTAAAGTGTTCATATGTAGTAAAAACCTGAGAAATCCGTCCGTTTACGTCATTTGTTATCGAATCGACTTATAGCCAGATCGGCACATTAGCCGCTCTTCTGTCTGAAACGGTCACATTTATCGTCTGCAAAGCTATGTCGCGTGCTGCGGTATGCGGAGACACTAAAAGCACCATAGTAGAACACAGAAGAAGCTTCTATGTTGAAGCAATAGCCAGTAAGAAGTAGTACAATTCAAGTTTTAGTTGTCGATTATTCACTAGTTAGCCGGCTTTGGAGGCTTGGACATGACCTAGGACCTTAAGATTTTGCATGAAAGGAGGACTTGCAGCCGCGTTGCACGGGAGAATGTGAAAAGTGTTCATATGTAGTAAAAACCTGAGAAATCCGTCCGTTTTCGTCATTAGTTATTGAATCGACTTAAAGCCAGATCGTCACTTTGGCCGCTCTTCTGTCTGAAACGGTTACATTTATCGTCTGCAAAGCTATGTCGCGTGCTGCGGTATGCGGAGACACTAAAAGCACCATAGTAGAATACAGGAGAAGCTTCTAAGTTGAAGCAATAGCCAGTAAGAAGTAGTATAATTCAAGTTTTAGTTGTCGATTATTCACTTTTTAGCCGGCTTTGGTGGCTTGGACATGACCTAGGACCTTAAGATTTTGCATGAAAGGAGGACTAGCTGCCGCGTTGCACGGGAGAATGTGAAGAGTGTTCATATGTAGTAAAAACCTGAGAAATCCGTCCGTTTTCGTCATTAGTTATTGAATCGACTTAAAGCCAGATCGTCACTTTGGCTGCTCTTCTGTCTGAAACGGTTACATTTATCGTCTGCAAAGCTATGTCGCGTGCTACGGTATGCGGAGACACTAAAAGCACCATAGTAGAATACAGGAGAAGCTTCTAAGTTAAAGCAATAGCCAGTAAGAAGGAGTATAATTCAAGTTTTAGTTGTCGATTATTCACTGTTTAGCGGGCTTTGGTGGCTTGGACATGACCTAGGACCTTAAGATTTTGCATGAAGGGAGGACCTGCAGCCGCGTTGGACGGGAGAATGTGAAATGTGTTCATGTGTAGTAAAAACCTGAGAAATCCGTCCGTTTTCGTCATTTGTTATCGAATCGACTTAAAGCCAGATCGTCACATTCGCCGCTCTTCTGTCTGAAACGGTTACATTTATCGTCTGCAAAGCTATGTCGCGTGCTGCGGTATGCGGAGACACTAAAAGCACCATAGTAGTACACAGAAGAAGCTTCTAAGTTGAAGCAATATCCAGTAAGAAGTAGTACAATTCAAGTTTTAGTTGTCGATTATTCACTATTTAGCCGGCTTTGGTGGCTACGACATGACCTAGGACCTTAAGATTTTGCATGAAAGGAGGACTTACAGCCGCGTTGCACGGGAGAATGTGAAAAATGTTTATATGTAGTAAAAACCTGAGGAATCCGTCCGTTTACGTCATTTGTTATCGAATCGACTTAAAGCCAGATTGTCACATTGGCCGCTCTTCTGCCTGAAGCGGTTACATTTATCGTCTGCAAAGCTATGTCGCGTGCTGCGGTATGCGGAGACACTAAAAGCACCATAGTAGAACACAGAAGAAGCTTCTAAGTTGAAGCAATAGCCAGTAAGAAGTAGTACAATTCAAGTTTTAGTTGTCGATTATTCACTATTTAGCCGGCTTTGGTGGCTTGGACATGACCTAGGACCTTAAGATTTTGCATGAAAGGAGGACTTGCAGCCGCGTTGCACGGGAGAATGTGCAAAGTGTTCATATGTAGTAAAAACCTGAGAAATCCGTCCGTTTACGTCATTTGTTATCGAATCGACTTAAAGCCAGATCGTCACATTGGCCGCTCTTCTGTCTGAGACATTTACATTTATCGTCTGCAAAGCTATGTCGCGTGCTGCGGTATGCGGAGACACTAAAAGCACCATAGTAGAACACAGAAGAAGCTTCTAAGTTGAAGCAATAGCCAGTAAGAAGTAGTACAATTCAAGTTTTAGTTGTCGATTATTCACTATTTAGCCGGCTTTGGTGGCTTGGACATGACCTAGGACCTTAAGATTTTGCATGAAAGGAGGACTTGCAGCCGCGTTGCAAGGGAGAATGTGCAAAGTGTTCATATGTAGTAAAAACCTGAGAAATCCGTCCGTTTACGTCATTTGTTATCGAATCGACTTAAAGCCAGATCGTCACATTGGCCGCTCTTCTCTCTGGAACGGTTACATTTATCGTCTGCAAAGCTATGTCGCGTGCTGCGGTATGCGGAGACACTAAAAGCACCATAGTAGAACACAGAAGAAGCTTCTAAGTTGAAGCAATAGCCAGTAAGAAGTAGTATAATTCAAGTTTTAGTTGTCGATTATTCACTTTTTAGCTGGCTTTGGTGGCTTGGACATGACCTAGGACCTTAAGATTTTGCATGAAAGCAGGACTAGCAGCCGCGTTGCACGGGAGAATGTGCAAAGTGTTCATATGTAGTAAAAACCTGAGAAATCCGTCCGTTTTCGTCATTTGTTATCGAATCGACTTAAAGCCAGATCGTCACATTGGCCGCTCTTCTGTCTGAAAGGGTTACATTTATCGTCTGCAAAGCTATGTCGCGTGCTGCGGTATGCGGAGACACTAAAAGCACCATAGTAGAACACAGAAGAAGCTTCTAAGTTGACGCAATAGCCAGTAAGAAGTAGTACAATTCAAGTTTTAGTTGTCGATTATTCACTATTTAGCCGGCTTTGGTGGCTTGGACATGACCTAGGACCTTAAGATTTTGCATGAAAGGAGGACTTGCAGCCGCATTGCACGGGAGAATGTGCAAAGTGTTCATATGTAGTAAAAACCTGAGAAATCCGTCCGTTTACGTCATTTGTTATCGAATCGACTTAAAGCCAGATCGCCACATTGGCCGCTCTTCTGTCTGAAACGGTTACATTTATCGTCTGCAAAGCTATGTCGCGTGCTGCGGTATGCGGAGACACTAAAAGCACCATAGTAGAACACAGAAGAAGCTTCTAAGTTGAAGCAATAGCCAGTAAGAAGTAGTACAATTCAAGTTTTAGTTGTCGATTATTCACTATTTAGCCGGCTTTGGTGGCTTGGACATGTCCTAGGACCTTAAGATTTTGCATGAAAGGAGGACTTGCAGCCGCGTTGCACGGGAGAATGTGTAAAGTGTTCATATGTAGTAAAAACCTGAGAAATCCGTCCGTTTACGTCATTTGTTATCGAATCGACTTATAGCCAGATCGGCACATTAGCCGCTCTTCTGTCTGAAACGGTCACATTTATCGTCTGCAAAGCTATGTCACGTGCTGCGGTATGCGGAGACACTAAAAGCACCATAGTAGAACACAGAAGAAGCTTCTATGTTGAAGCAATAGCCAGTAAGAAGTAGTACAATTCAAGTTTTAGTTGTCGATTATTCACTAGTTAGCCGGCTTTGGAGGCTTGGACATGACATAGGACCTTAAGATTTTGCATGAAAGGAGGACTTGCAGCCGCGTTGCACGGGAGAATGTGAAAAGTGTTCATATGTAGTAAAAACCTGAGAAATCCGTCCGTTTTCGTCATTAGTTATTGAATCGACTTAAAGCCAGATCGTCACTTTGGCCGCTCTTCTGTCTGAAACGGTTACATTTATCGTCTGCAAAGCTATGTCGCGTGCTGCGGTATGCGGAGACACTAAAAGCACCATAGTAGAATACAGGAGAAGCTTCTAAGTTGAAGCAATAGCCAGTAAGAAATAGTATAATTCAAGTTTTAGTTGTCGATTATTCACTTTTTAGCCGGCTTTGGTGGCTTGGACATGACCTAGGACCTTAAGATTTTGCATGAAAGGAGGACTAGCTGCCGCGTTGCACGGGAGAATGTGAAGAGTGTTCATATGTAGTAAAAACCTGAGAATTCCGTCTGTTTTCGTCATTTGTTATCATGTCGACTTAGAGCCAGATCGTCACATTGGAGGCTCTTCTCTCTGAAACGGTTACATTTATCGTCTGAAAAGCTATGTCGCGTGCTGCGGTATGCGGAGACACTAAAAGCACCATAGTAGTACACAGAAGAAACTTCTAAGTTGAAGCAATATCCAGTAAGAAGTAGTACAATTCAAGTTTTAGTTGACGATTATTCACTATTTAGCCGGCTTTGGTGGCTAGGACATGACCTAGGACCTTAAGATTTTGCATGAAAGGAGGACTTACAGCCGCGTTGCACGGGAGAATGTGAAAAGTGTTCATATGTAGTAAAAACCTGAGGAATCCGTCCGTTTACGTCATTTGTTATCGAATCGACTTAAAGCCAGATTGTCACATTGGCCGCTCTTCTGCCTGAAGCGGTTACATTTATCGTCTGCAAAGCTATGTCGCGTGCTGCGGTATGCGGAGACACTAAAAGCACCATAGTAGAACACAGAAGAAGCTTCTAAGTTGAAGCAATAGCCAGTAAGAAGTAGTACAATTCAAGTTTTAGTTGTCGATTATTCACTATTTAGCCGGCTTTGGTGGCTTGGACATTACCTAGGACCTTAAGATTTTGCATGAAAGGAGGACTTGCAGCCGCGTTGCACGGGAGAATGTGCAAAGTGTTCATATGTAGTAAAAACCTGAGAAATCCGTCCGTTTACGTCATTTGTTATCGAATCGACTTAAAGCCAGATCGTCACATTGGCCGCTCTTCTGTCTGAGACATTTACATTTATCGTCTGCAAAGCTATGTCGCGTGCTGCGGTATGCGGAGACACTAAAAGCACCATAGTAGAACACAGAAGAAGCTTCTAAGTTGACGCAATAGCCAGTAAGAAGTAGTACAATTCAAGTTTTAGTTGTCGATTATTCACTATTTAGCCGGCTTTGGTGGCTTGGACATGACCTAGGACCTTAAGATTTTGCATGAAAGGAGGACTTGCAGCCGCATTGCACGGGAGAATGTGCAAAGTGTTCATATGTAGTAAAAACCTGAGAAATCCGTCCGTTTACGTCATTTGTTATCGAATCGACTTAAAGCCAGATCGCCACATTGGCCGCTCTTCTGTCTGAAACGGTTACATTTATCGTCTGCAAAGCTATGTCGCGTGCTGCGGTATGCGGAGACACTAAAAGCACCATAGTAGAACACAGAAGAAGCTTCTAAGTTGAAGCAATAGCCAGTAAGAAGTAGTACAATTCAAGTTTTAGTTGTCGATTATTCACTATTTAGCCGGCTTTGGTGGCTTGGACATGTCCTAGGACCTTAAGATTTTGCATGAAAGGAGGACTTGCAGCCGCGTTGCACGGGAGAATGTGTAAAGTGTTCATATGTAGTAAAAACCTGAGAAATCCGTCCGTTTACGTCATTTGTTATCGAATCGACTTATAGCCAGATCGGCACATTAGCCGCTCTTCTGTCTGAAACGGTCACATTTATCGTCTGCAAAGCTATGTCACGTGCTGCGGTATGCGGAGACACTAAAAGCACCATAGTAGAACACAGAAGAAGCTTCTATGTTGAAGCAATAGCCAGTAAGAAGTAGTACAATTCAAGTTTTAGTTGTCGATTATTCACTAGTTAGCCGGCTTTGGAGGCTTGGACATGACCTAGGACCTTAAGATTTTGCATGAAAGGAGGACTTGCAGCCGCGTTGCACGGGAGAATGTGAAAAGTGTTCATATGTAGTAAAAACCTGAGAAATCCGTCCGTTTTCGTCATTAGTTATTGAATCGACTTAAAGCCAGATCGTCACTTTGGCCGCTCTTCTGTCTGAAACGGTTACATTTATCGTCTGCAAAGCTATGTCGCGTGCTGCGGTATGCGGAGAAACTAAAAGCACCATAGTAGAATACAGGAGAAGCTTCTAAGTTGAAGCAATAGCCAGTAAGAAGTAGTATAATTCAAGTTTTAGTTGTCGATTATTCACTTTTTAGCCGGCTTTGGTGGCTTGGACATGACCTAGGACCTTAAGATTTTGCATGAAAGGAGGACTAGCTGCCGCGTTGCACGGGAGAATGTGAAGAGTGTTCATATGTAGTAAAAACCTGAGAATTCCGTCTGTTTTCGTCATTTGTTATCATGTCGACTTAGAGCCAGATCGTCACATTTGAGGCTCTTCTCTCTGAAACGGTTACATTTATCGTCTGAAAAGCTATGTCGCGTGCTGCGGTATGCGGAGACACTAAAAGCACCATAGTAGTACACAGAAGAAACTTCTAAGTTGAAGCAATATCCAGTAAGAAGTAGTACAATTCAAGTTTTAGTTGTCGATTATTCACTATTTAGCCGGCTTTGGTGGCTAGGACATGACCTAGGACCTTAAGATTTTGCATGAAAGGAGGACTTACAGCCGCGTTGCACGGGAGAATGTGAAAAGTGTTCATATGTAGTAAAAACCTGAGGAATCCGTCCGTTTACGTCATTTGTTATCGAATCGACTTAAAGCCAGATTGTCACATTGGCCGCTCTTCTGCCTGAAGCGGTTACATTTATCGTCTGCAAAGCTATGTCGCGTGCTGCGGTATGCGGAGACACTAAAAGCACCATAGTAGAACACAGAAGAAGCTTCTAAGTTGAAGCAATAGCCAGTAAGAAGTAGTACAATTCAAGTTTTAGTTGTCGATTATTCACTATTTAGCCGGCTTTGGTGGCTTGCACATGACCTAGGACCTTAAGATTTTGCATGAAACGAGGACTTGCAGCCGCGTTGCACGGGAGAATGTGCAAAGTGTTCATATGTAGTAAAAACCTGAGAAATCCGTCCGTTTACGTCATTTGTTATCGAATCGACTTAAAGCCAGATCGTCACATTGGCCGCTCTTCTGTCTGAGACATTTACATTTATCGTCTGCAAAGCTATGTCGCGTGCTGCGGTATGCGGAGACACTAAAAGCACCATAGTAGAACACAGAAGAAGCTTCTAAGTTGAAGCAATAGCCAGTAAGAAGTAGTACAATTCAAGTTTTAGTTGTCGATTATTCACTATTTAGCCGGCTTTGGTCGCTTGGACATGACCTAGGACCTTAAGATTTTGCATGAAAGGAGGACTTGCAGCCGCGTTGCACGGGAGAATGTGCAAAGTGTTCATATGTAGTAAAAACCTGAGAAATCCGTCCGTTTACGTCATTTGTTATCGAATCGACTTAAAGCCAGATCGTCACATTGGCCGCTCTTCTGTCTGAGACATTTACATTTATCGTCTGCAAAGCTATGTCGCGTGCTGCGGTATGCGGAGACACTAAAAGCACCATAGTAGAACACAGAAGAAGCTTCTAAGTTGAAGCAATAGCCAGTAAGAAGTAGTACAATTCAAGTTTTAGTTGTCGATTATTCACTTTTTAGCCGGCTTTGGTGGCTTGGAAATGACCTAGGACCTTAAGATTTTGCATGAAAGGAGAACTAGCAGCCGCGTTGCACGGGAGATTGTGAAACGTGGTCATATGTAGTAAAAACCTGAGAAATCCGTCCGTTTTCGTAATTTGTTATCGAATCGACTTAAAGCCAGATCGTCACATTGGTCGCTTTTCTCTCTGAGACGGTTACATTTATCGTCTGCAAAGCTATGTCGCGTGCTGCGGTATACGGAGACACTAAAAGCACCATAGTAGAACACAGAAGAAGCTTCTAAGTTGAAGCAATAGCCAGTAAGAAGTAGTACAATTCAAGTTTTAGTTGTCGGTTATGCACTTTTTAGCCGGCTTTGGTGGCTTGGACATGACCTAGGACCTTAAGAGTTTGCGTGAAAAGAGGACTTGCAGCCGCGTTGCACGGGAGAATGTGAAAAGTGTTCATATGTTGTAAAAACCTGAGAAATCCGTCTGTTTTCAACATTTGTTATCATGTCGACTTAGAGCCAGATCGGCACATAGGCCGCTCTTCTCTCTGAAACGGTTACATTTATCGTCTGAAAAGCTATGTCGCGTGCTGCGGTATGCGGAGACACTAAAAGCACCATAGTAGAACACAGAAGAAGCTTCTAAGTTGAAGCAATAGCCAGTAAGAAGTAGTACAATTCAAGTTTTAGTTGTCGATTATTCACTATTTAGCCGGCTTTGGTGGCTTAGACATGACCTAGGACCTTAAGATTTTGCATGAAAGGAGGACTTGCAGCCGCGTTGCACGGGAGAATGTGCAAAGTGTTCATATGTAGTAGAAACCTGAGAAATCCGTCCGTTTACGTCATTTGTTATCGAATCGACTTAAAGCCAGATCGTCACATTGGCCGCTCTTCTGTCTGGAACGGTTACATTTATCGTCTGCAAAGCTATGTCGCGTGCTGCGGTATGCGGAGACACTAAAGGCACCATAGTAGAACACAGAAGAAGCTTCTAAGTTGAATCAATAGCCAGTAAGAAGTAGTACAATTCAAATTTTAGTTGTCGATTATTCACTATTTAGCCGGCTTTGGTGGCTTGGACATGACCTAGGACCTTAAGATTTTGCATGAAAGGAGGACTTGCAGCCGCGTTGCACGGGAGAATGTGCAAAGTGTTCATATGTAGTAAAAACCTGAGAAATCCGTCCGTTTACGTCATTTGTTATCGAATCGACTTAAAGGCAGATCGTCACATTGGCCGCTCTTCTGTCTGAAACAGTTACATTTATAGTCTGGAAAGCTATGTCGCGTACTGCGGTATGCGGAGACACTAAAAGCACCATAGTAGAACGCAGGTGAAGCTTCTAAGTTGAAGCAATAGCCAGTAAGAAGTAGTACAATTCAAGTTTTAGTTGTCGATTATTCACTATTTAGCCGGCTTTGGTGGCTTGGACATGACCTAGGACCTTAAGATTTTGCATGAAAGGAGGACTTGCAGCCGCGTTGCACGGGAGAATGTGCAAAGTGTTCATATGTAGTAAAAACCTGAGAAATCCGTCCGTTTACGTCATTTGTTATTGAATCGACTTAAAGCCAGATCGCCACATTGGCCGCTCTTCTGTCTGGAACGGTTACATTTATCGTCTGCAAAGCTATGTCGCGTGCTGCGGTATGCGGAGACACAAAAAGCACCATAGTAGTACACAGAAGAAGCTTCTAAGTTGAAGCAATATCCAGTAAGAAGTAGTACAATTCAAGTTTTAGTTGTCGATTATTCACTATTTAGCCGGCTTTGGTGGCTAGGACATGACCTAGGACCTTAAGATTTTGCATGAAAGGAGGACTTACAGCCGCGTTGCATGGGAGAATGTGAAAAGTGTTCATATGTAGTAAAAACCTGAGGAATCCGTCCGTTTACGTCATTTGTTATCGAATCGACTTAAAGCCAGATTGTCACATTGGCCGCTCTTCTGCCTGAAGCGGTTACATTTATCGTCTGCAAAGCTATGTCGCGTGCTGCGGTATGCGGAGACACTAAAAGCACCATAGTAGAACACAGAAGAAGCTTCTAAGTTGAAGCAATAGGCAGTAAGAAGTAGTACAATTCAAGTTTTAGTTGTCGATTATTCACTATTTAGCCGGCTTTGGTGGCTTGGACATGACCTAGGACCTTAAGATTTTGCATGAAAGGAGGACTTGCAGCCGCGTTGCACGGGAGAATGTGCAAAGTGTTCATATGTAGTAAAAACCTGAGAAATCCGTCCGTTTACGTCATTTGTTATCGAATCGACTTAAAGCCAGATCGTCACATTGGCCGCTCTTCTGTCTGAGACATTTACATTTATCGTCTGCAAAGCTATGTCGCGTGCTGCGGTATGCGGAGACACTAAAAGCACCATAGTAGAACACAGAAGAAGCTTCTAAGTTGAAGCAATAGCCAGTAAGAAGTAGTACAATTCAAGTTTTAGTAGTCGATTATTCACTTTTTAGCCGGCTTTGGTGGCTTGGAAATGACCTAGGACCTTAAGATTTTGCATGAAAGGAGGACTAGCAGCCGCGTTGCACGGGAGATTGTGAAAAGTGGTCATATGTAGTAAAAACCTGAGAAATCCGTCCGTTTTCGTAATTTGTTATCGAATCGACTTAAAGCCAGATCGTCACATTGGTCGCTTTTCTCTCTGAGACGGTTACATTTATCGTCTGCAAAGCTATGTCGTGTGCTGCGGTATACGGAGACACAAAAAGCACCATAGTAGAACACAGAAGAAGCTTCTAAGTTGAAGCAATAGCCAGTAAGAAGTAGTACAATTCAAGTTTTAGTTGTCGATTATTCACTTTTTAGCCGGCTTTGGTGGCTTGGACATGTCCTAGGACCTTAAGAGTTTGCGTGAAAGGAGGACTTGCAGCCGCGTTGCACGGGAGAATGTGAAAAGTGTTCATATGTTGTAAAAACCTGAGAAACCCGTCTGTTTTCAACATTTGTTATCATGTCGACTTAGAGCCAGATCGTCACTTTGGCCGCTCTTCTGTCTGAAACGGTTACATTTACCGTGTGCAAAGCTATGTTGCGTGCTGCGGTATGCGGAGACACTAAAAGCACCATAGTAGTACACAGAAGAAGCTCCTAAGTTGAAGCAATAGCCAGTAAGAAGTAGTACAATTCAAGTTTTAGTTGTCGATTTTTCACTGTTTTCCGGCTTTGGTGGCTTGGACATGACCTAGGACCTTAAGATTTTGCATGAAAAGAGGACTAGCAGCCGCGTTGCACGACAGAGTGTGTAAAGTGTTCATATGTAGTACAAACCTGAGAATTCCGTCCGTTTACGTCATTTGTTATCGAATCGACTTAAAGCCAGATCGTCACATTGGCAGCTCTTCTGTGTGAAACGGTTACATTTATCGTCTGCAAAGCTATGTCGCGTGCTGCGGTATGCGGAGACACTAAAAGCACCATAGTAGAACACAGGAGAAGCTTCTAAGTTGAAGCAATAGCCAGTAAAAAGTAGTACAATTCAAGTTTTAGTTGTCGATTATTCACTATTTAGCCGGCTTTGGTGGCTTGGACATGACCTAGGACCTTAAAATTTTGCATGAAAGGAGGACTAGCTGCCGCGTTGCATGGGAGAATGTGAAAAGTGTTCATATGTAGTAAAAACCTGAGAATTCCGTCTGTTTTCGTCATTTGTTATCATGTCGACTTAGAGCCAGATCGTCACATTAGAGGCTCTTCTCTCTGAAACGGTTACATTTATCGTCTGAAAAGCTATGTCACGTGCTGCGGTATTCGGAGACACTAAAAGCACCATAGTAGTACACAGAAGAAGCTTCTAAGTTGAAGCAATATCCAGTAAGAAGTAGTACTATTCAAGTTTTTGTTGTCGATTATTCACTATTTAGCCGGCTTTGGTGGCTTGGACATGACCTAGGACCTTAAGATTTTGCATGAAAGGATTACTTGCAGCCGCGTTGCACGGGAGAATGTGGAAAGTGTTCATATGTAGTAAAAACCTAAGGAATCCGTCCGTTTACGTCATTTGTTATCGAATCGACTTAAAGCCAGATTGTCACATTGGCCGCTCTTCTGTCTGAAACGGTTACATTTATCGTCTGCAAAGCTATGTCGCGTGCTGCGGTATGCGGGGACACTAAAAGCACCATAGTAGAACACAGAAGAAGCTTCTAAGTTGAAGCAATAGCCAGTAAGAAGTAGTACAATTCAAGTTTTAGTAGTCGATTATTGACTTTTTAGCCGGCTTTGGTGGCTTGGAAATGACCTAGGACCTTAAGATTTTGCATGAAAGGAGGACTAGCAGCCGCGTTGCACGGGAGATTGTGAAAAGTGGTCATATGTAGTAAAAACCTGAGAAATCCGTCCGTTTTCGTAATTTGTTATCGAATCGACTTAAAGCCAGATCGTCACATTGGTCGCTTTTCTCTCTGAGACGGTTACATTTATCGTCTGCAAAGCTATGTCGTGTGCTGCGGTATACGGAGACACAAAAAGCACCATAGTAAACACGCGATCTAGTGTCTAAGTTGAAGCAATAGCCAGTAAGAAGTAGTACAATTCAAGTTTTAGTTGTCGATTATTCACTTTTTAGCCGGCTTTGGTGGCTTGGACATGTCCTAGGACCTTAAGAGTTTGCGTGAAAGGAGGACTTGCAGCCGCGTTGCACGGGAGAATGTGAAAAGTGTTCATATGTTGTAAAAACCTGAGAAACCCGTCTGTTTTCAACATTTGTTATCATGTCGACTTAGAGCCAGATCGTCACTTTGGCCGCTCTTCTGTCTGAAACGGTTACATTTACCGTGTGCAAAGCTATGTTGCGTGCTGCGGTATGCGGAGACACTAAAAGCACCATAGTAGTACACAGAAGAAGCTCCTAAGTTGAAGCAATAGCCAGTAAGAAGTAGTACAATTCAAGTTTTAGTTGTCGATTATTCACTGTTTTCCGGCTTTGGTGGCTTGGACATGACCTAGGACCTTAAGATTTTGCATGAAAAGAGGACTAGCAGCCGCGTTGCACGACAGAGTGTGTAAAGTGTTCATATGTAGTACAAACCTGAGAATTCCGTCCGTTTACGTCATTTGTTATCGAATCGACTTAAAGCCAGATCGTCACATTGGCAGCTCTTCTGTGTGAAACGGTTACATTTATCGTCTGCAAAGCTATGTCGCGTGCTGCGGTATGCGGAGACACTAAAAGCACCATAGTAGAACACAGGAGAAGCTTCTAAGTTGAAGCAATAGCCAGTAAAAAGTAGTACAATTCAAGTTTTAGTTGTCGATTATTCACTATTTAGCCGGCTTTGGTGGCTTGGACATGACCTAGGACCTTAAAATTTTGCATGAAAGGAGGACTAGCTGCCGCGTTGCATGGGAGAATGTGAAAAGTGTTCATATGTAGTAAAAACCTGAGAATTCCGTCTGTTTTCGTCATTTGTTATCATGTCGACTTAGAGCCAGATCGTCACATTAGAGGCTCTTCTCTCTGAAACGGTTACATTTATCGTCTGAAAAGCTATAGTCACGTGCTGCGGTATTCGGAGACACTAAAAGCACCATAGTAGTACACAGAAGAAGCTTCTAAGTTGAAGCAATATCCAGTAAGAAGTAGTACTATTCAAGTTTTTGTTGTCGATTATTCACTATTTAGCCGGCTTTGGTGGCTTGGACATGACCTAGGAACTTAAGATTTTGCATGAAAGGATTACTTGCAGCCGCGTTGCACGGGAGAATGTGGAAAGTGTTCATATGTAGTAAAAACCTAAGGAATCCGTCCGTTTACGTCATTTGTTATCGAATCGACTTAAAGCCAGATTGTCACATTGGCCGCTCTTCTGTCTGAAACGGTTACATTTATCGTCTGCAAAGCTATGTCGCGTGCTGCGGTATGCGGGGACACTAAAAGCACCATAGTAGAACACAGAAGAAGCTTCTAAGTTGAAGCAATAGCCAGTAAGAAGTAGTACAATTCAAGTTTTAGTTGTCGATTATTCACTATTTAGCCGGCTTTGGTGGCTTGGACATGACCTAGGACCTTAAGATTTTGCATGAAAGGAGGACTTGCAGCCGCGTTGCACGGGAGAATGTGCAAAGTGTTCATATGTAGTAAAAACCTGAGAAATCCGTCCGTTTACGTCATTTGTTATCGAATCGACTTAAAGGCAGATCGTCACATTGGCCGCTCTTCTGTCTGAAACAGTTACATTTATAGTCTGGAAAGCTATGTCGCGTACTGCGGTATGCGGAGACACTAAAAGCACCATAGTAGAACACAGGTGAAGCTTCTAAGTTGAAGCAATAGCCAGTAAGAAGTAGTACAATTCAAGTTTTAGTTGTCGATTATTCACTATTTAGCCGGCTTTGGTGGCTTGGACATGACCTAGGACCTTAAGATTTTGCATGAAAGGAGGACTTGCAGCCGCGTTGCACGGGAGAATGTGCAAAGTGTTCATATGTAGTAAAAACCTGAGAAATCCGTCCGTTTACGTCATTTGTTATTGAATCGACTTAAAGCCAGATCGCCACATTGGCCGCTCTTCTGTCTGGAACGGTTACATTTATCGTCTGCAAAGCTATGTCGCGTGCTGCGGTATGCGGAGACACAAAAAGCACCATAGTAGTACACAGAAGAAGCTTCTAAGTTGAAGCAATATCCAGTAAGAAGTAGTACAATTCAAGTTTTAGTTGTCGATTATTCACTATTTAGCCGGCTTTGGTGGCTAGGACATGACCTAGGACCTTAAGATTTTGCATGAAAGGAGGACTTACAGCCGCGTTGCACGGGAGAATGTGAAAAGTGTTCATATGTAGTAAAAACCTGAGGAATCCGTCCGTTTACGTCATTTGTTATCGAATCGACTTAAAGCCAGATTGTCACATTGGCCGCTCTTCTGCCTGAAGCGGTTACATTTATCGTCTGCAAAGCTATGTCGCGTGCTGCGGTATGCGGAGACACTAAAAGCACCATAGTAGAACACAGAAGAAGCTTCTAAGTTGAAGCAATAGGCAGTAAGAAGTAGTACAATTCAAGTTTTAGTTGTCGATTATTCACTATTTAGCCGGCTTTGGTGGCTTGGACATGACCTAGGACCTTAAGATTTTGCATGAAAGGAGGACTTGCAGCCGCGTTGCACGGGAGAATGTGCAAAGTGTTCATATGTAGTAAAAACCTGAGAAATCCGTCCGTTTACGTCATTTGTTATCGAATCGACTTAAAGCCAGATCGTCACATTGGCCGCTCTTCTGTCTGAGACATTTACATTTATCGTCTGCAAAGCTATGTCGCGTGCTGCGGTATGCGGAGACACTAAAAGCACCATAGTAGAACACAGAAGAAGCTTCTAAGTTGAAGCAATAGCCAGTAAGAAGTAGTACAATTCAAGTTTTAGTAGTCGATTATTCACTAGTTAGCCGGCTTTGGTGGCTTGGAAATGACCTAGGACCTTAAGATTTTGCATGAAAGGAGGACTAGCAGCCGCGTTGCACGGGAGATTGTGAAAAGTGGTCATATGTAGTAAAAACCTGAGAAATCCGTCCGTTTTCGTAATTTGTTATCGAATCGACTTAAAGCCAGATCGTCACATTGGTCGCTTTTCTCTCTGAGACGGTTACATTTATCGTCTGCAAAGCTATGTCGTGTGCTGCGGTATACGGAGACACAAAAAGCACCATAGTAGAACACAGAAGAAGCTTCTAAGTTGAAGCAATAGCCAGTAAGAAGTAGTACAATTCAAGTTTTAGTTGTCGATTATTCACTTTTTAGCCGGCTTTGGTGGCTTGGACATGTCCTAGGACCTTAAGAGTTTGCGTGAAAGGAGGACTTGCAGCCGCGTTGCACGGGAGAATGTGAAAAGTGTTCATATGTTGTAAAAACCTGAGAAACCCGTCTGTTTTCAACATTTGTTATCATGTCGACTTAGAGCCAGATCGTCACTTTGGCCGCTCTTCTGTCTGAAACGGTTACATTTACCGTGTGCAAAGCTATGTTGCGTGCTGCGGTATGCGGAGACACTAAAAGCACCATAGTAGTACACAGAAGAAGCTCCTAAGTTGAAGCAATAGCCAGTAAGAAGTAGTACAATTCAAGTTTTAGTTGTCGATTATTCACTGTTTTCCGGCTTTGGTGGCTTGGACATGACCTAGGACCTTAAGATTTTGCATGAAAAGAGGACTAGCAGCCGCGTTGCACGACAGAGTGTGTAAAGTGTTCATATGTAGTACAAACCTGAGAATTCCGTCCGTTTACGTCATTTGTTATCGAATCGACTTAAAGCCAGATCGTCACATTGGCAGCTCTTCTGTGTGAAACGGTTACATTTATCGTCTGCAAAGCTATGTCGCGTGCTGCGGTATGCGGAGACACTAAAAGCACCATAGTAGAACACAGGAGAAGCTTCTAAGTTGAAGCAATAGCCAGTAAAAAGTAGTACAATTCAAGTTTTAGTTGTCGATTATTCACTATTTAGCCGGCTTTGGTGGCTTGGACATGACCTAGGACCTTAAAATTTTGCATGAAAGGAGGACTAGCTGCCGCGTTGCATGGGAGAATGTGAAAAGTGTTCATATGTAGTAAAAACCTGAGAATTCCGTCTGTTTTCGTCATTTGTTATCATGTCGACTTAGAGCCAGATCGTCACATTAGAGGCTCTTCTCTCTGAAACGGTTACATTTATCGTCTGAAAAGCTATGTCACGTGCTGCGGTATTCGGAGACACTAAAAGCACCATAGTAGTACACAGAAGAAGCTTCTAAGTTGAAGCAATATCCAGTAAGAAGTAGTACTATTCAAGTTTTTGTTGTCGATTATTCACTATTTAGCCGGCTTTGGTGGCTTGGACATGACCTAGGACCTTAAGATTTTGCATGAAAGGATTACTTGCAGCCGCGTTGCACGGGAGAATGTGGAAAGTGTTCATATGTAGTAAAAACCTAAGGAATCCGTCCGTTTACGTCATTTGTTATCGAATCGACTTAAAGCCAGATTGTCACATTGGCCGCTCTTCTGTCTGAAACGGTTACATTTATCGTCTGCAAAGCTATGTCGCGTGCTGCGGTATGCGGGGACACTAAAAGCACCATAGTAGAACACAGAAGAAGCTTCTAAGTTGAAGCAATAGCCAGTAAGAAGTAGTACAATTCAAGTTTTAGTTGTCGATTATTCACTATTTAGCCGGCTTTGGTGGCTTGGACATGACCTAGGACCTTAAGATTTTGCATGAAAGGAGGACTTGCAGCCGCGTTGCACGGGAGAATGTGCAAAGTGTTCATATGTAGTAAAAACCTGAGAAATCCGTCCGTTTACGTCATTTGTTATCGAATCGACTTAAAGCCAGATCGTCACATTGGCCGCTCTTCTGTCTGGAACGGTTACATTTATCGTCTGCAAAGCTATGTCGCGTGCTGCGGTATGCGGAGACACTAAAAGCACCATAGTAGAACACAGAAGAAGCTTCTAAGTTGAAGCAATAGCCAGTAAGAAGTAGTATAATTCAAGTTTTAGTTGTCGATTATTCACTTTTTAGCTGGCTTTGGTGGCTTGGACATGACCTAGGACCTTAAGATTTTGCATGAAAGCAGGACTAGCAGCCGCGTTGCACGGGAGAATGTGCAAAGTGTTCATATGTAGTAAAAACCTGAGAAATCCGTCCGTTTACGTCATTTGTTATCGAATCGACTTAAAGGCAGATCGTCACATTGGCCGCTCTTCTGTCTGAAACAGTTACATTTATAGTCTGGAAAGCTATGTCGCGTACTGCGGTATGCGGAGACACTAAAAGCACCATAGTAGAACACAGGTGAAGCTTCTAAGTTGAAGCAATAGCCAGTAAGAAGTAGTACAATTCAAGTTTTAGTTGTCGATTATTCACTATTTAGCCGGCTTTGGTGGCTTGGACATGACCTAGGACCTTAAGATTTTGCATGAAAGGAGGACTTGCAGCCGCGTTGCACGGGAGAATGTGCAAAGTGTTCATATGTAGTAAAAACCTGAGAAATCCGTCCGTTTACGTCATTTGTTATTGAATCGACTTAAAGCCAGATCGCCACATTGGCCGCTCTTCTGTCTGGAACGGTTACATTTATCGTCTGCAAAGCTATGTCGCGTGCTGCGGTATGCGGAGACACAAAAAGCACCATAGTAGTACACAGAAGAAGCTTCTAAGTTGAAGCAATATCCAGTAAGAAGTAGTACAATTCAAGTTTTAGTTGTCGATTATTCACTATTTAGCCGGCTTTGGTGGCTAGGACATGACCTAGGACCTTAAGATTTTGCATGAAAGGAGGACTTACAGCCGCGTTGCACGGGAGAATGTGAAAAGTGTTCATATGTAGTAAAAACCTGAGGAATCCGTCCGTTTACGTCATTTGTTATCGAATCGACTTAAAGCCAGATTGTCACATTGGCCGCTCTTCTGCCTGAAGCGGTTACATTTATCGTCTGCAAAGCTATGTCGCGTGCTGCGGTATGCGGAGACACTAAAAGCACCATAGTAGAACACAGAAGAAGCTTCTAAGTTGAAGCAATAGGCAGTAAGAAGTAGTACAATTCAAGTTTTAGTTGTCGATTATTCACTATTTAGCCGGCTTTGGTGGCTTGGACATGACCTAGGACCTTAAGATTTTGCATGAAAGGAGGACTTGCAGCCGCGTTGCACGGGAGAATGTGCAAAGTGTTCATATGTAGTAAAAACCTGAGAAATCCGTCCGTTTACGTCATTTGTTATCGAATCGACTTAAAGCCAGATCGTCACATTGGCCGCTCTTCTGTCTGAGACATTTACATTTATCGTCTGCAAAGCTATGTCGCGTGCTGCGGTATGCGGAGACACTAAAAGCACCATAGTAGAACACAGAAGAAGCTTCTAAGTTGAAGCAATAGCCAGTAAGAAGTAGTACAATTCAAGTTTTAGTAGTCGATTATTCACTTTTTAGCCGGCTTTGGTGGCTTGGAAATGACCTAGGACCTTAAGATTTTGCATGAAAGGAGGACTAGCAGCCGCGTTGCACGGGAGATTGTGAAAAGTGGTCATATGTAGTAAAAACCTGAGAAATCCGTCCGTTTTCGTAATTTGTTATCGAATCGACTTAAAGCCAGATCGTCACATTGGTCGCTTTTCTCTCTGAGACGGTTACATTTATCGTCTGCAAAGCTATGTCGTGTGCTGCGGTATACGGAGACACAAAAAGCACCATAGTAGAACACAGAAGAATCTTCTAAGTTGAAGCAATAGCCAGTAAGAAGTAGTACAATTCAAGTTTTAGTTGTCGATTATTCACTTTTTAGCCGGCTTTGGTGGCTTGGACATGTCCTAGGACCTTAAGAGTTTGCGTGAAAGGAGGACTTGCAGCCGCGTTGCACGGGAGAATGTGAAAAGTGTTCATATGTTGTAAAAACCTGAGAAACCCGTCTGTTTTCAACATTTGTTATCATGTCGACTTAGAGCCAGATCGTCACTTTGGCCGCTCTTCTGTCTGAAACGGTTACATTTACCGTGTGCAAAGCTATGTTGCGTGCTGCGGTATGCGGAGACACTAAAAGCACCATAGTAGTACACAGAAGAAGCTCCTAAGTTGAAGCAATAGCCAGTAAGAAGTAGTACAATTCAAGTTTTAGTTGTCGATTATTCACTGTTTTCCGGCTTTGGTGGCTTGGACATGACCTAGGACCTTAAGATTTTGCATGAAAAGAGGACTAGCAGCCGCGTTGCACGACAGAGTGTGTAAAGTGTTCATATGTAGTACAAACCTGAGAATTCCGTCCGTTTACGTCATTTGTTATCGAATCGACTTAAAGCCAGATCGTCACATTGGCAGCTCTTCTGTGTGAAACGGTTACATTTATCGTCTGCAAAGCTATGTCGCGTGCTGCGGTATGCGGAGACACTAAAAGCACCATAGTAGAACACAGGAGAAGCTTCTAAGTTGAAGCAATAGCCAGTAAAAAGTAGTACAATTCAAGTTTTAGTTGTCGATTATTCACTATTTAGCCGGCTTTGGTGGCTTGGACATGACCTAGGACCTTAAAATTTTGCATGAAAGGAGGACTAGCTGCCGATCTGTCTCGCGTGTGTTGAAAAGTGTTCATATGTAGTAAAAACCTGAGAATTCCGTCTGTTTTCGTCATTTGTTATCATGTCGACTTAGAGCCAGATCGTCACATTAGAGGCTCTTCTCTCTGAAACGGTTACATTTATCGTCTGAAAAGCTATGTCACGTGCTGCGGTATTCGGAGACACTAAAAGCACCATAGTAGTACACAGAAGAAGCTTCTAAGTTGAAGCAATATCCAGTAAGAAGTAGTACTATTCAAGTTTTTGTTGTCGATTATTCACTATTTAGCCGGCTTTGGTGGCTTGGACATGACCTAGGACCTTAAGATTTTGCATGAAAGGATTACTTGCAGCCGCGTTGCACGGGAGAATGTGGAAAGTGTTCATATGTAGTAAAAACCTAAGGAATCCGTCCGTTTACGTCATTTGTTATCGAATCGACTTAAAGCCAGATTGTCACATTGGCCGCTCTTCTGTCTGAAACGGTTACATTTATCGTCTGCAAAGCTATGTCGCGCGCTGCGGTATGCGGGGACACTAAAAGCACCATAGTAGAACACAGAAGAAGCTTCTAAGTTGAAGCAATAGCCAGTAAGAAGTAGTACAATTCAAGTTTTAGTTGTCGATTATTCACTATTTAGCCGGCTTTGGTGGCTTGGACATGACCTAGGACCTTAAGATTTTGCATGAAAGGAGGACTTGCAGCCGCGTTGCACGGGAGAATGTGCAAAGTGTTCATATGTAGTAAAAACCTGAGAAATCCGTCCGTTTACGTCATTTGTTATCGAATCGACTTAAAGCCAGATCGTCACATTGGCCGCTCTTCTGTCTGGAACGGTTACATTTATCGTCTGCAAAGCTATGTCGCGTGCTGCGGTATGCGGAGACACTAAAAGCACCATAGTAGAACACAGAAGAAGCTTCTAAGTTGAAGCAATAGCCAGTAAGAAGTAGTATAATTCAAGTTTTAGTTGTCGATTATTCACTTTTTAGCTGGCTTTGGTGGCTTGGACATGACCTAGGACCTTAAGATTTTGCATGAAAGCAGGACTAGCAGCCGCGTTGCACGGGGAGAATGTGCAAAGTGTTCATATGTAGTAAAAACCTGAGAAATCCGTCCGTTTACGTCATTTGTTATCGAATCGACTTAAAGGCAGATCGTCACATTGGCCGCTCTTCTGTCTGAAACAGTTACATTTATAGTCTGGAAAGCTATGTCGCGTACTGCGGTATGCGGAGACACTAAAAGCACCATAGTAGAACACAGGTGAAGCTTCTAAGTTGAAGCAATAGCCAGTAAGAAGTAGTACAATTCAAGTTTTAGTTGTCGATTATTCACTATTTAGCCGGCTTTGGTGGCTTGGACATGACCTAGGACCTTAAGATTTTGCATGAAAGGAGGACTTGCAGCCGCGTTGCACGGGGAGAATGTGCAAAGTGTTCATATGTAGTAAAAACCTGAGAAATCCGTCCGTTTACGTCATTTGTTATTGAATCGACTTAAAGCCAGATCGCCACATTGGCCGCTCTTCTGTCTGGAACGGTTACATTTATCGTCTGCAAAGCTATGTCGCGTGCTGCGGTATGCGGAGACACAAAAAGCACCATAGTAGTACACAGAAGAAGCTTCTAAGTTGAAGCAATATCCAGTAAGAAGTAGTACAATTCAAGTTTTAGTTGTCGATTATTCACTATTTAGCCGGCTTTGGTGGCTAGGACATGACCTAGGACCTTAAGATTTTGCATGAAAGGAGGACTTACAGCCGCGTTGCACGGGAGAATGTGAAAAGTGTTCATATGTAGTAAAAACCTGAACACGCGTCTAGTGT